>NC_069799.1:48851039-50080414 GCF_027406575.1 Nycticebus coucang | reverse complement strand
ATGCAAGTTTTGTTTTGAGGAACTTTGTAGATTTTCTTTCTCTGAATGCTTTTGATGTACAGTTGGTTAACTCCACAGATGCAGAACCCACAGATGCAAGAGGGCTTGACTATACTTCTCTCTTCCCTAAGCTTCCACTCACTGAAACTCTTTCCCCACCAGCCTGAGCAAGAGCGAGACTCTGTCTGTACTAAAAATAGAAAAACTAGCTGGGTGTTGCAGTGGTTGCCTGTAGTCCCAGGTACTTGGGAGGCTGAGGCAAGAGGATCACTTGAGCCCAAAAGTTTGAGGCTGCTGTGAAATGTGATGCCATGGTACTCTACCCAAGGCAAAGAGTGAAACTCTGTCCCCCTCAATAAAGGAAGAAAGGGAGGGTGGGGAGGGGAGGAAGGGAGGGAGGGAGGGAGGGAGAAGGGGAGGGGAGGGAAGAAGGAAGGAAGGAAGTCTTTCCCCCTCAACCCAGGCTAAGAGGCTTTCCTCAATCTTTATCAGGACTCTCCAGGGCCCTGGGTAGCCAGGCAGCAAGCTGCCCAAAGAGGGTAGAGCCCTGGGGTAGGCGGCCCTTCTCTCATAAGGATGGCTTTCTTCCCACTGTATGGAGAATTTCTGCTGGAGAAAACAGCCTACTTCATTACATTTCTATCTAGCCTAATTCTGTTCTCCCCCATTACAAATTTTGTCATAAAGCTTTTTGATGTTTTACACAGTTCTCATAATTGTTTTTTCTCATGGTTGTACAACAGAAATATAACATTACATTTTGCTAACTTACCTCACTGAGGCTTTTTATTCTTTCAGATTTTCAAAACTTTGCATAAGTTATTTTTTAAATTACTCCCCAAAGTATTTTTTACTCAGTTGAAGTATTCCTTTGGGTATTTTTTTTTCTTTTGTAATGCATGCTCCAATTTCTTCTCAGAAAAAAATCCACTGGTATACAGACTACTGGAGTTTTTCTATCATTTTAATTTATTTGCCATAGATGTTATTGTTTTCTACGTATCATTGTTTACTAATAAGGCACAAAACTCTTGTTTGGGATTTTAAAAACCATTTGTAGCTCCTCTTGTGTGAATTGTCTGACTATGTAGATAATAGGGAAAGATGGATAGATATAAACAATTGATGGAAAATTTGGGCGATTGCAGCCTCAGTTATGGTCAAAGAAAAATTATTCACTGGGACACTTGTTAAAGACAGTGAAGATTTAATTAAAAAAAAAAAAGACAGTGAAGAGGGAGGCACTTGTGGCTCAGTGAGTAGGGCACCGGCCCCATATACTGAGGATGGCGGGTTCGAACCCAGCCCCAGCCAAACTACAACAAAAAATAGCTGGGTGTTGTGGTGGGTGCCTGTAGTCCCAGCTACTCAGGAGGCTGAGGCAAGAGAATCGCCTAAGCCCAAGAGCTGGAGGTTGCTGTGAGCTGTGACGCCATGGCACTCTACCGAGGGTGACAAAATGAGACTCTGTCTCTAAAAAAAGAGTATTGCGGGCCCTTCGAGGTGGCTCACGCCTATAATCCTACCACTTTGGATGAGCAAAAGTGAGACCTTATCTCTACTAAAAATAGAAAAAATTAGCCAGGCCTTGTAGCCAGTACCTGTAGTCCCAGCTAGTCAGGATGCTGAGGCAGGAGGATCATTGAGCCCAGAAGTTCAAGGTTGCTGTGAGGTAGGCTGACACCCAGGCACTCTAGCTTGGGCAATAGAGTGAGACTGTGTCTCAAAGAAAAAATTTTTAAAGAGTATTGCAATAGGGGACAGCGACTGAACTCAATATCAATGTGGATGGATTCTTGTTAAACTGGCTACAGTTAGTATGGGGGATGCAGACCTTGATCAGATATTAAGACTGGAGGAATTCATCCTACACTGATTCAGCGAGATTCTTTGCTAAAACCAGACACAGTGTACAGGTCAGGAAAAGGGCTAAGGGGAGCCTGACTAGTGTTTGGTCAAGGAAGGAATCTATCATCACCCACCAGGTGAGGAAACTGGGCCCACCCCTCAGATGGGTCAACCCAAACCAGCCTTTGGAGGATCCCACAGAGCTGCAGCTAGTTACCCCACACCCTTGAACTTGAGACTCACTCGCTCATCACCCTGAGGATGTACCCAGGTCTTTATTACAACATTAAGCAGAAATGCCTCAAGAATCTCCTTGAAACCTGTTTCAGTGTCCCAGAAAAGAAAAACACCTTCCTAGGAGAGCAGGCCATGTCCCTAGAGAGAGCTGGAACAAAGCTTCATCCTGAATTGCTAGTTCTAATGTTCCATTAGCCCGGGGTGCAGTATTGATTCAGGGGAGAAATATGGCTGTGTGGTTGAGCTTTAAGTAAGGAAGGCCTTTGTCTAAGCAGATACCTGCATCTCCTAACTTAAGTGTTAACACTGTTAATACTTCTCTTATTTTTATATTTACCACCTCCTTTTATGAGCAAAGAATCTCTTCCAACCACAAAACCATGACCAAAAACCATCTGCTGCTTCTTTGGCTTTGTTATTTGTTGCTATTTTCATCCCCTCTGGCCCTCTCTTGGCCGGATTTGCTCTGATATTCACCTGCACAAATCCCCATTACTGAAGCTATTTTGTTCAGACTGGGGTGATGAAGGCTTTGGAAGCTATGGGGAGTGGCTCTAAATTTGCCTTTAGGCTCTGATTTTTCATCTTTCTAAGTAATACTTCGCTTTTCTGCATAACAAGAAATTTGTTTAATAATAATAGCTACTACTTTGCTTAGCGTTTATGATAAGCCCAATGCTCTATGTAAGTCAATTAATCCTCCCAATAAACCAATGGAAAGATTTTTTTTGAAAGGATATTCGTATGATATACCCACTTAGCAGATGAAAACACTGAGAAAAAGTTTAAGTACCTTGTGCGGAGTTTTTAATTAGTTATTAATTTTATTTTATTTTGAGACAGGCTCTCACTGTGTCACCCTGAATAGAGTACCACGACATCATAGCTCACAACAACCGCAAGCTCTTGGGCTCAAGTGATCCTCTTTCCTCAGCCTCCCAAGTTGCTGGGACTACAGGCGCCCACCACTATGCCTGGCTAGGTTTTCTATTTTTAGTAGAGACTTCCTTGTTTCTATTTTTAGTAGAGACTCATGCTGGTTTTGAACTCCTGAGCTCAAGCAATCCACCTACCTAGGCTTCCCAGTGTGCTAGGATTGATTACAGGTGTGAGCCACTGCGCCCAGCCAATAAGAGGGGGTTTTTTTGGATTTTTGTATTTTGGAGATAATAAAGAATTTTGTGGATAGATTTCAGTGAGTTTATTTCAGTGAGTTTACCGGACTTTCTAGATTATTTTAGTGATGACATATTGTTTTCCAGAAGACTCTTCAAATTCGGAACAAGACTTGGACAAGCTGGGAGGAAAGTCACCCCCTCCTCCTCCCCCACCCCCTCGGCGAAGCTACCTGCCAGGATCCGGGCTCACCACCACGAGGTCGGGGGATGTGGTCTACACCAGCAGAAAGGAGCCCACTACCACTAAGGTCTGATGGGTCTATTAGATTTCCAGGTGGCTGAGTGTTTCCTAAAATGTCAGGGTTTCAGGCAACTGTCTGTGTCCTCAGTTCTTGAGAGAGGGCTGGAGAGTCCTCCACATCCTTTTGTAGTTGGTGCACTAGGTTCTGATAGGTAGACTAGTGGGAGGTTCCCCCCTCCCCAGGTATGAGCCATCTCTTGGAATGGAGTTAAGTGGGCAGCGCTGAGATGGGGGCCTACAACCCTGCCCGTATCCTTTTCTCCTAGAAGAGCCAGATTTCTAACTAATAGCTTAAGCCCTGAGGAACTGGTTTGTGGGTTCAGATGGTGCCCTTGAACATGGTTCTCTCTGTCCAAACATAAAAGTATCGAGGCAGAGAAGAAAAGTGTGACTCTACCCTGCTAGACCTCCAGGGAGCAGCTCAGCACAGACTGGGAAATGTCGGCCAATGTCATTGGACTAGAGGCTGCGCCATGCTTCATCCTGACTTGACTTTTAGCTGTGACAATGTGAAATGCAAATCACAAGCTACTTCCCAAGCAGGGGTAGGTGAAAGGAAAATTGTCTAAGAAAGGTAACAGAGATGAGCCAGCATGGTTCTGGTAGTTTTTATAGGAAAATGTTCAATGAGCTTTAGATTCCACTTAATTAGGCAGGTGTTATCTTTTATGTTAAATGTAAAATACAGTTTCCAAGGAGCTATCATAGGGAAGGGCCTTTCCTGAAGGGACTGAGGTCGAAGAGTTACAATTATATCATAATTCTTCAGTCCATTCACTAAAATGACAGTTCGTGCAAACAAAAACCCAAATTAAGTGCAAGAAGGGAGAACAGCTTTTCAGCTGTCTTATCAGCTAACAGCAGGGAAGCCAGGATCCTAGGCAATGAGGGACCATGTCGCCTGTCCCCCTGTTTTGCTAGCACCTGGGAGGTATTAGGCCAATGTCTGTGGTTTGAATCTCCCATAGGCCAGCAGTGAGGATGCTGGACTGAGCCTGCAGACCAGAGCCAGTAAAGGTCCAGCCGAGGAGCCTGCTTTAGCCTGGACCTCGTCCCCACCGCCTGTCACTACCTCCTCAAAGAATGAGGAGGAGGAAGAGGAAGAAGGAGAGAAAATAATGGCTGAACTGCAGGTATGTGGAAGAGGTGATAGATGCTGGCCCCTTGCGGTCCCATGGGGGACTCTCCCAGACTTGTCAGCTGAAGAGTCCTGGCACAGGGCCCCATGGACCACAGCCACGGAAGCTGCATCTTCTGGCCTTGGCCTCAGCACACCTTTAAGACACGGGCAAAGAATGACCACCTCACAATATAACTCAAGAAAACTTATACACTTTCCTATACAATGCACTTCCTTTCTTTCAGTCTTAATAATCTGTGCTCCAAAAAAGCAATTAAGATGAGGATTAGAATACTGGTCATTGTCTTGGTAAGGACTGATCGAACCATATCTTAGGTGGGTTCGTGCTCTTCAGCTTTACTACTGAGAATGACCTTGAATCATGGACCCAAGGCCAATGACCAACCTCCTATAGTTCATACTAAGTTCTTGCTCAGTGTTGATGTCATCTTTTCAGATATTCTGAGAGGCTAAATGATTTTCGTCTTCCATTTTCCTTAGCCTATGGGAGAAACGATAACTTTATTAGTTTTAGATAACTTTATTTTTTAACGAATTGATGCATTCTACTCATAGGATGAAAAACAGGGTGCTGAGACAATACCCAAACTGATCCCACATTCAGATCATAGAATGCCCTGCGTTTATGTGCTCAGGTCTTATCTAATCAGAGACATGTACACAATTCCTAGACCAAGGTCTACTTGTAGAGTACAATTGCGCCTCAGTACCCGTAGGGAGATTGGTTCAAGGACCTTTCTCAGATACCAAAATCCACAGTTACTCAAATCCCTGATATAAAAAGGCATGGTATTTTCATATTAGCTATCCTCCTGTATACTTTAAGTCATCTGTATATCACTTATAATGCCTAATGCACTGAAAATGCTGTGTAAATACTTGTGATACTCTGTCATTTAAAGAATAATGACAAGGAAAAAAGTCTTCACATGTCTAGTGAGGATGCAATTTTTTTCTCCCTGAATATTTTTCTTGTGATGCTGATGGAAGCCACAGATACAGAGGGCCAACTGTATTTCATTTGACTCACATTTATTATAGGATTTTTCCACTAATCAAATAAACCACAAATGCCTTGGGGCCCCAAAGCATATTGCCATTTCCTAACAATGTGTCAAAGCTTTTTGTGCAACCCCGTGAATTCTCATTCTTCACTTGGAGTAGGGAGAAGTTTGAAACCACACCATTTTGACTGCATTTGTTCTATTGTGGTTTCCATGGTGATAAGGGCCAAAATTGAGCAGCTTGGCTGGTTGGAAAACAGGGCTGCTGGCTGGTTTGTCACATGCCTGGGGCCTTTCCAGCCTCACTAAAACACACAGACTGGTCTGGGACATCCCTTTGACAAATCAGACTGTTTATAGGTTTATTAGAATGGAATCTTACTCATAGAAACTATAGATTTATAATTTCTAGGCTTTTCAAATAATCCTATACTAGCCCTCAAATACAAGTAATAGATTTATTGCAGCTGCTCACAGCCCACCACTTGCGGATATTTTCCTCCATTGAAATCTAAATCTCAGATGCCATCTCCAAAGGACCGCTTTGTAAAGGATGGAGGATCTGGCTTCCAGCAATTTTATTGGTGGTTAGATAATAGTTGTGAATGAAGTATTCTAACCCTAACTGAACCAAACCCTGTTAGCCTCCTGCTGGGATAAAGACCCAACCTGGTAAACCAGAAAGTCTATCAATGACGGCCAGTGGCCAGGCTCGTTCCTTTGCCTCTACACACTCTGGAGCTAGACTGAGGCAGGACAAGGAACAGCTGCAGCCCCTTCTAAGAGCAGTCATGGAGCAACTTATGTGATCACCAGGCATCTGAGATCCAGGGCCTACCGGTCCAAAGGAGAAGGCCGGTGGCCTTGGTAGACAGAAGTCGAAGTAAGCAGATGGCCCAAACATTTCTGGGGCAAGCCAGGACCAGCATGTCTAAGGGACAGCAGAGAACAAGCAGAGTCATGGAAGAAAAGGCCAGAGAAGGCCCCTAGCCATCAGCTACATTCAGATTTTAGGACCAGTGCTGAAATGTTCCCTTAGGGAGGATGTGCATTATTCTTTCTGCCTATGGAGTTATTTCCAAATGACAATATTTGATGTCAGCTTCTAGGCCACTCAGAATCACAATTATTTTAAAATGATTCATGTAAATTAGTGAGTTTTAATACTTTAATTTTTTGAGACAGTCTCACTCTGTCACTCGGGCTAGAGTGCCATGGCATCACAGTTCACAGCAACCTCAATCTCTTGGGCTTAGGCTATTCTCTTGCCCCAGCCCAGCAGCTGGGACTACAGGCACCCAACACAATGCCTGACTAGTTTTTCTAATTTTTAATGGAGATGGGGTCTCGCTCTTTCTCAGGCTGGTCTCCAACTCCTGAGCTCATGGGATCCTTCTGCCTTGGCCTCCCAAAGTGCTAGGATTACAGGCATGAGCCACCGTGCCTGGCCAGTATTTTTATTTTAAACTGGGTGATGAGTTGACTGGTTGAGAA
Source organism: Nycticebus coucang (assembly GCF_027406575.1). Classification (NCBI taxonomy): domain Eukaryota; kingdom Metazoa; phylum Chordata; class Mammalia; order Primates; family Lorisidae; genus Nycticebus; species Nycticebus coucang. Next base: position 50,073,271 of record NC_069799.1, on the reverse strand, counting down.
CCAGCGATGTCCATAAACTTGGTCCTCTGGTTTATCTGTCTCTCATGATCGTCCCATCTGGACGCCTGCTTCCCTCTCAGCTGGTACACACAGTCTTTCTTTGGCTGAGGACTGGGCTCCCTGCTACAGGGGTCATGTGAGCCAGCTGTTGTCTATCATAACTATGATCATCAGTTTTCAGTGACAGAGCTCTAGGGCTCAGGCAGCTTCTCGGCCACTCAGAATCGCACAGATGCTAAGGAGCATCAATTTATTCTAAATGAGCCTCAGAACACAGCTGTACCTGTTACTGTAACAGAATGGATTGATAAGGATTACTTTTATTTTAAGGCTTACTGTGTTTAAAATATCTTGTGAGCTATAAAATTTCAATAAAACCCTTTGAAAAAAGAAAGAAATGGAAAGATAGCTTTTTGTTTCGATTCAACATTTAAGTCAACATTTTTAAAAGGTCAAAGCAAGAAGCCCTACTAAGTACAAATCAGGTTCACCCCAGACAGGAAGAAAGAGGGTTCCTTTTCAGGGATCTGTCCATTTTATCTTAGTGTGGCCTAAGCAAGCAAGGAAGTCTTTGTCCCGGGCTCAGCCCCTGAGCCAGCTTTGCCAACACGAAGTTCAATGGGGAGAGGAATTTCAGGGTGCTGCCTCCCTGGTACAACCCTGCCCTGCAAGACTTGGGGCTGGGGTCCCCAGGCCTCTGGTTCCTGCCTATCTCCTGGGTACACTAGGATCACTGTTAACCTCAGTATTTTAATTCCTCAGGCATTCCAGAAGTGTTCTTTTATGGATGTAAATTCAAACAGTCATGCTGAGCAGTCCCGGGCTGACAGTCACCTTAAAGACACTAGGCTGGGCACCACAGTCCCACCCAAGGAGAAGAAGGTAACATGGCAATTCCACACGTGCCACAGGGCTGGGCAGTCCTCCCTTCCTTGCTCTGACACTAACACGGCTCTTTTGGCTTGAACTTCATGCCCCTTCTCTCTATTTTTCCGTCTGTCTCTCTCTCTTTTTTTTTTTTTTTTTTTTTTTAACAAATAGAGACATAGATGTAGGTTCAGGTCAGAGAGATCTGGCTCAGTTTTTCAGAGCAAACACCATGCTCTTGCATACAGTATACAATAGTAAATGCAAAATTTAGACAATATCACCCCAAACTAAACACTATAACACCTTTCAAGATTTTCTAGAACCACTCTAAGAAAAAATAGAAATAGCAACCAAATATATAGCATTTTTTCTATTTTTTACCATGTTTTCTGGAAGAAAAAAACCCAACCTATGTTCAAAATAGGTAAACCTTCAATTTGGGGAAGAAAAGACCAGCAGAAGATACCTGCTGTATACACAGTAACCTCCCAGAGACATACAAGTAGGCATCTTTGCACATATGTCTAAAAATGCCAATCAGAATTTTTACAAAGTATTACCAGTAAGAGTACCTTTCGAGATAGATTAGTGAATTTCTAATGTTAAAATCTATTTGTGACTTCAAGAAAAGATGTCCAGGCTCTAAAACAAAGTCCACTATCAGCGAAGAGCCTCTGCCAAGGAGGCCAACCTGTTTCTCCCGGAGCCCTGGTGTGAACTGTTTGCCACATAACTGGCATATACATTAGTAGGAGGAAAGGGAATCTCACCCTGTACCAAGGGAGAAAACTGTTAGAAGAAAACCTTCTACTAATTTGAATTGAGCCCAACCCATGAAATCACATCAGAGATATATTGTTGATTCAGTATGTGGAATTTGCTTACGTGACCTTCTTTGAATGAGTTTATGGAAGGCTTGGCATGGCCTATGGGGACGAACGTGACCATTTCTGTCTAGAACACTGACTTTGTCAACTTGGAATTTCTTGAAGATCCCTCTGAAGGCAATCATTGTCAAATTTTTCCAATTGGCTAGAAAATTACCCGAGATTTCTTGCCCTCTTAATTTATCTCAGTCTTAGGTCCACCAGATCATAAGCTGGTCTGTATTGAATACCCCACACTGCGTCTAGTCGCAGGCATTTATTCTGGATAATACTCAGTAGATTGTAATAACCATGAATTATTAAAATGTTATGTCTTCAACATTTTTCTTCTGTCATGAAGCTCTAACCTAATACTTGACTTTTATACAATTTTCCTGTCTCTCATTTTCGTTCTTGTCTGTGTACATAGTAATTGTGCTTCTCTGGATGTCTAAACAATTCAAATCTCAGAGCTTATTAACAGATATTAAAGAGGCTTAATTACCTTTCCTGCAGTCTTGACCATCTAATTCTAAGACTTAAGAAATCATTGTGAGCTTACTTGACGATTGTGAGCAGGTCCATGCACTTGCTTTGATACAATTCATTCTTTCTAGCCCAGTGATAGAAAGGATGTTGGTCTTGATCAGTTTTAAAATACATTAATTGTCAGGGGACATTTGAAATATTTAACGATTGAATGGCACAGGCCCTGAATAACCAGAACAGACACCAGCCCTAACCCCCAGTAAATGAACCAGCAGAACAACTGTCCTGTGTCTCCTGTGTCTCCTTTAAGTCACCTGCCAATTCCTTCTTTGATGGAGAGGGTTTGCACTGAGTTCTACCCAGCATGATATGCCAACTCCATGTTTGGAGTTGACACCGTAGGCTGAAACCTCATTTATTTTTCTTCTTTAAAACTTTTTCCTCAATGTGCTCATTGTTTTCTATTTTAAATTTAAAATTCTGCAATAGAAGTTATGTGGGTCAGCTACGTCTGGTGGGCTGACGAGGAGTGAGCAGAAGTTAAACAGGAGGTCTTTGGTGGCTAATGGACCTCGTAACTTGCTCAGTATTTCCATGTGATCAACACTGACTTTGTGTGATATTTTCCTTGAGTGGAAATAAACACCCATTTTTTTTTTTCTTTTTTGTAAACAGAGTCTCACTCTGTCGCCCTGGGTAGAGTGCCATAGTGTCATCATAGCTCTCATCAACCTCAAACTCTTGGGGTTGAGCAATCCTCTTGCGTCGGCCTCCCAAGTAGCTGGAACTATAGGCATGTGCTACTATGCCCAGCTAGTTTTTCTGATTTTACTTGAGACAAGGTCTCGCTCTTGCTCAGCCTGGTCTTGAACTCCTGAGCTCAAGCAATCTACCCACCGTGGCCTCCCAAAGTGCTAGGATTACAGGCGTGAGCCACCGCACCTGGCCGTACTCATGCCAGTATAACTAGAGTAGTAGGGTTGCTCCGATTGACTTTGGCTCAGCCTGGGTTATTGTGCTTCATGCCATCATTGCTTTAACCAAGCAGCCTTCATAGGAATTGTTCTATCCTACGGCAATCAGTCACTTCTTCCTCTTGGGCTTCTGAAACAAGAAGGAAGGGCAGCATGTGCTGAAACTGGCAAGACATGGCTAGCATTAGTGCTGGGGCTGGTCCACCCGTGCTGGAAAGGTCGCGCTTGCAGGTGAACCACTTTAAATACCTGGGTCCTCATTGTGGGGTCCTTCAGTCCTGAATCTTGGTGATCTTCATATAGAGAAGGCAGGCGCAGAATCATGCTGTCACAGTCACTGTTTTAGCCTCGAATATCTGCTTTGTCAATGTTTATGTTATACGGGGACAGCATTGTCACCAAAATTTTAGATTTGCTCTCCAAAATACAGTTTTAACTATTTTGACATGCTTGCAGTACAGACTGCAAGGACATTTTTGATACATCATTTAACAAAGGAAAATAATGTGTTTTCCATGCCAAAGTCCCATACCCAACAATCAGTGCTGCTACTCTTAGAGCACAATTTCCAGAAAAGAAGCTGAGGTGGGACTGAAATAACGAGCTGTAAGAAAAACTAAAAATCTTCTGTTTTAGTTGTTATAAGCAAGAAAACCAAGGCCCATAGGAGGAGTGACATGACTTACTACAGTGACACAGTGTAAGTGGCAGGTCTAGATTAGAATCAAAACCTTCTGCTGTGCTCTGCGTTTTTAGATTCTGCTCAACTCACAATCCCATGTTGAAAAGAGAACCATGTTGACACAGCATCTGTCCCTTTATTCTCTTAACTGCTCCGGCCCCGTAAAATTTGAAACACTTTGCTAATTGAGATTTTCATCTTGTGCAAACACAGGGCATTTTTGGAAGTTGGAGAACAAAGCAATCCAAGGTAAACAGTTATAGGCTTTGAATTGTGTGTCACAAATGTGTGTGTTCCGCATGTCTTGGAAATGTTAATTAAAGGCACAATTTAGTGATAGTCCACTTTGGGGGGGGGATGTGGTTTGTGGAGTAACATGTCCTACACTATTCTACTAGAATTCGGAATTTTTCCATGAAGATGTACGGAAATCTGATGTTGACTATGAAAATGGCCCCCAAATGGAATCCCGCAAGGTGAGTTCAACCCATCCGTGTTCCGGCTGATACTACACAAATTAATCACCCTCCTCTGCAAAATCCATTTCTGATTGAATGTGTGTGGTTTCCCTCCATTCTCCTTCTCAGGTTACCACAGGGGCTCTCCGATCTAGTGACCCTACTAAGTGGGAAAGAAGAATGGAAAATAGTATTTCTGATACATCGAGAACATCAGAATATAAAGCCGACACCTTAATGAAGGAAGATTCCTTATCCAGTATGAGTTTACTCAGAGACAGTAGAAACTATTCCCAGAAACATGTGCCTAAGGTCAATTTCAGTCTCTCTGGCATTAGTCCCTTAGAAGATGAAATGGACCAAGGGCCTAAAGTCTCAGGACTGCAGTACCCTCTACCCACCACTGAGAATCAGAAGTTGAACTATGGAAGGACAAAGGAAACAGACCTCCAAGGGCACAAGGAGACAGACGAGTGTCATGTCCCCTCTCCCGCTAGAGTGACGGAGTTCACTGTTCACAATGTGAGTCATGACACCAAAACACAAGATCACATGGTTCCCATGACAGATGTGAGCCAAGTGATTCTAAGACCCAAGGGGGCTAGGCAAGCTAACATGAGCCCTAGTGAGGATGGAGAATCAAGTCCAAGTTCTCCCACTGACGAAGGTGCAGCCGCCGACAACATTGCCTTCATGATTACCAAAACGGCTGTCCAAGTTCTCTCCAGTGGGGAGGTTCAAGATATAGTAAGCCAAAAGGGAGAGGATGTACAGACAGTAAATATTGATGCAAAGAAAGAGAGGACCTCCCAGCAAGAAGGGACTGAAACTGAAGACCCAGTGGTGTGCTTAGACAAGAAGCCGGTGATCATTATTTTCGACGAGCCCATGGACATCCGGTCCGCCTATAAGAGACTTTCCACCATATTTGAGGAATGTGATGAGGAATTAGAGAAAATGATGACAGAGGAAAAGATAGACGAGGAAGAAGAGGAGGACAATGGTGACCCTGGGGTACAGAATAACACTCCCCAAACATCTCATAAGAAGGTTCCCTCAGACAGTCTCAGATCAAGAGAACAGGGGGAAACAAAATGGCAGCCACACTCCTTGATGGCCCTAGGAAGGCAGGAAATGAGTAAAACTGAACTGGGCAAGTTCAGCCAGGAGGATCCTTCCAACACAGAAAGCAAGGGGGACGACGTGACTGATGACCAGTTTGAAAGCCCCAAGAAAAAGTTTAAATTCAGATTCCCTAAAAAGCAACTCGCAGCCCTTACTCAGGCCATTCGCACAGGAACCAAAACAGGGAAGAAGACGTTACAGGTGGTGGTCTATGAGGAAGAGGAAGAGGATGGTACTCTAAAGCAGCACAAGGAGGCCAGGCGCTTCGAAATCACTCGGTCCCAACCCGAAGGGGTGGCTAGGAGAGAAGGGCAGCCTGGTCTCGAGGGTACAGCTCAGATTTCAAGAACTGATGAAATTAGAAAGAATACCTACAAAACGTTGGACAGTCTGGAACAGACCATTAAACAGCTGGAAAACACCATCAGCGAAATGAGCCCCAAAGCCCTAGTTGAGACCTCATGTTCTTCGGACAGAGATGCTGTGACAAGCTCATCCCTCATAGCCCAAGAGGCACCTCCCCGACCCTTGCTAGTTCCGGACGAAGCCCCCACTGCTCTAGGGCCCCCCACGTCAATAACTGCAGCTTCACGTAAGGTATCTTGGTTTGGTGGAAAAATAATAAAAAGAAAAAAACCAAGCCAGCTGCTTTCTTAAATCTGCCATAATCACCATTAGCAAAAGGTGTCTTGTGATTTAATCGCTTTCTTTGAGGTGGCGCGTGATACCCTTTCCTCATCCTCTGTCCCTCACACCTTCAAAACAACCACTAGATGCCTAACCGCTCATTGATCCTGTGGTTTACCTCTGTTGCTGATCGGTGTTGGGTCAACGCAAGGATGCTCTGGAGATGATTGCTCTGACACTCACATTAAAATCCGTTTGATCAGTAGTGAGCAGTTTTATTCTGTTTGAGTCTTCCGATTAACCCCAGTTGGTGTCTCCTAGATCTGTTCTGCATGTGGAGCTGTGGCTTCTCACCCCGAGCTTCTCTGCGCACAGTGGGGCAGCCTGGGGGACTCACCCACTCATGCATTGTCCTTCTCTTTCCCTTCTCCCCGGTCCTTCCTGCAGGGCTCCAGTGGGACCCCTCAGACAAGCAGGATGCCCATCCCCATGAGCACCAAGAATAGACCCGGAAGCCTGGACAAAGCTGGCAAGCCATCCAAACTTCAGGATCCCCGCCAATATCGTCAGGTAGTTTTACCTTAAACCCAATTATGGATGGACTATTTCAGTTAAGAAACAAGTCACTGACTCAGTTTATGCCAAATATCATGTTTGTTTTGTTTTGTAAGATATGTTTGGTTTATGTAGCCATCCTGGATCTGGGGGCATGAAGAAAGTCCTAAAAACCTTTGTTAAACTTCTCACCACGCTTTTGCATGCTCGCAATAAAACATCTTTTACTTTGTGACTCCAAATTTTAACTGTTAACACACGGTGCCAGGCCAGTTGACTTTTCTTTGGTGACTGTAGTGCTTCATCCGAACACCTTGGGAAAGAGACAAACCACCCCATTGTTGAACTGCCCTTAAGCCACCAGTACTAACGTCTGTGTTGACCGTGTTACATTAGAGCACATTAATTCTCCACCAAAATGCTGGGCCCCCACACCATTAACCTTCCTGACACTCGGAAAATGATAGTTAGCATGATGCAACTCTTCTCGCAAATAACTTATTCCTTTTCTCTTGTTCTATCCTTTGCTAGGTAGGTGGGGGGGGGGGTGGTGTTCTACTAGGTTCAGTACAGCTGCGGTCCCCAAACCCTGGGCTGTGGACCAGTACATGGCCTGTTAGAAACCAGTTGGCACCGCAGGAGGTTAGTGACAGGTAAGGGAGCAAAGCTTATCTGTATTTACAGCCGCTCCCCATCCCACCTCTATCCATGGAAAAACTGTCTTCTGTGAAACCAGTTCCCAGTGCCAAAAAAAGATTGGGGACCGCTGCAGTACAGCACAAGACTTAGCTCAGGCCTTGAACTGTTTTGTTGTTTTTCTTTTATGTAATTATTCTCAGGAGGGCTGTGTTGCCAGGCCCTGTGGGTCAATCGTGTTGCCGGCTTTCTGACGAACTGTCTCCCGCCATCTTTGTTTGCAGGCTAATGGAAGTGCTAAGAAAGCTGGTGGGGAATATAAACCTACTTCCCCCTCCTTACCTGCTTCTAAGATTCCAGCCCTTTCTCCCAGCTCTGGGAAAAGCAGCTCTCTGCCCTCTTCTGCTGGTGACAGCCCTAACCTCCCTAATCCACCTGCTACTAAACCATCAATTCCTTCTAACCCTCTCAGCTCCCAAACAGGACGACCCGCTCACTCTGCCTCCCTCATCCCTTCTGTTTCTAATGGCTCCTTAAAGTTTCAGAGCCCCACTCACACAGGTAAAGGTCATCACCTTTCATGCTCACTGCAGACTCAAAATGGCCGAGCAGTCCCGCCTTCCTCCTCCTCCTCTTCCCCTCCCTCCCCTGCCTCCCCCACCTCCCTGAACCAAGGTGCCAAGGGCGTCAGAACCATCCACACTCCTAGCCTCACCAGCTACAAGGCACAGAATGGAAGTTCAAGCAAAGCCACCCCACCCACTGCAAAGGAAACCTCTTAAAGGCCAAATCCTGTTAGGCACAAGTTGGAGTTATCTTAAAAGGAAAAAAAAAATGTTTCAGCAGCCTGCAACAACTGTTTTCACAAGAGAATGTAACATATTGCTGTGTTGTGTGAGGCTTAATGCTAAGTGTGCGCTAAATACTGGATTAATAGATTTCAGTCAAACTTGTTTGTTTTATTTTTTTACCTTGTTGCTGTTGTAACCACATAGTGTTTACTGTCTATATCTAATATCTATTAAAGTGCAGTAAGCATGTGTTCCAAAAAGAGCGTGCAGTGAGAGAGAGAGAGAGAGACCGGTGTGTGGGAGATGGGAAAATTGTATTAAGCATGTAAAACATGTACGATTCCAGAACTTTAGTATGTTTTGTATAAAAATATTTTTCATTACGGAGACTAGACGTGAACAGAGAAATACGCAAGTGTGACTATACAAATTGTAAAACAGATACTATAATATTTCCTTTTATTTTAGTGTTATTTAGATTTATTACAGATTTCTATTTTTGTCAAAACTTCATGGTTTCTTTCCAGATCTTTTTTGCCAAAACATTTTGATACTGTAGCATTGTACATTTGAAAGTAGTGTGCTAGACTCTAAGCCAATGAACTTCTACACAGACCACCGGGGGGCAGGTGTAGAAGGCAATTTATCAAATCTATTGCACTGCCATGAAAAGTATGTATAATAATTTGCTAGCCCAAGCAAGCTTATTTTCTTTGCTTGCTTTTTTCTTTCTTCCTTTCCTTCTTTCTTTTTTGTTTTTCTTCTTTTTTTAACATATCAAGGTTCTCAAGTCATTTTCTTTGCAATATCTAACCCCTTCTTTTGTTTTCTGAGACCTGGTAACCCATGTTCTTGCATTGTGGATTTTAAAATGTACACTTCTGTACACTGATAAACTTTGTAAATATATAAATACAAATAGACATTAAAATACTGTATGTGACAGCACATAGGGTAGTTTTCCCACACCAAAGTTAATTTCTATGCATGCTTTAAAAGTATATATTGGGATGGGCAGAAAGGGGACTCACTCTCCATACATTTTTAAAAAGCCACAAGTTTGCACAGCTAGAGTGTTTTTGTAAATAAATGTATTTGTATAACACAGTCATGTAATATACAAAACTATAAGCAGAGACTTTGCAAAACTAAATAAAATAAAGGGCTGCATGCTTATTATTTTTTTGTACCTTGTCACTATAACTACTTCCTAGTCAAAGAATAAAATGTAACTGTTACCAAGTTAAATGTTGTTGGCTTTAAGGGATGTAACTACCCACCCACATGCACTCCACTGACACTACTCTTCTAAAAGTTCTGGGGTGATTATAATAAATGAATTCCAAGTGTGGTGCCTTGGATGTGACCTTCTGACTCATTGCTCTGTGGCTTAGGGTTTGGCTAAAAAAAACAAAGAAGGAGGCTGTTTTTATTTTCTCTTTCTTTTTAAAACATTTCTAGTAGACGTAAAGTGGAAATAAAATGTCTTTATCACTGGGGCTTTTTCTTTTTTTTTTTAGTCCTCAGTTTTTGTTTTTGAGACAGAGTCTTACTACGTTGCCCTCGGTAGAGTGCCATGGCATCATAGGTCACAGCAACCTCAAACTGTTGGGCTTAAGCAATTCTCTTGCCTTAGCCTCCCAAGTAGCTGGGACTACAGGCACCCACCACTACGCCTGCCTATTTTTTTGTTGCAGTTGTTTAGCTGGCCTGGGCCGGATTCGAACCCCCCACCCTTAGTGTATGTGGCTGGTGCCATAAACACTGTGTTACGGGCACTGAGCCATTAATCAGCCATCAGTTTTTTTTTAAATGTTTTCATTGGGGGCGGCGCCTGTGGCTCGGTTGGTAAGGCGCCGGCCCCATATACCGAGGGTGGCAGGTTCAAACCCGGCCCCGGCCCAACTGCAACCAAAAAATAGCTGGGCGTTGTGGCGGGCGCCTATAGTCCCAGCTGCTCGGGAGGCTGAGGTAAGAGAATCGCTTAAACCCAGGAGTTGGAGGTTGCTGTGAGCTGTGTGAGGCCACGGCACTCTACCCGAGGGCAGTACAGTGAGACTCTATCTCTACAAAAAAAAAAATGTTTTCATTGGTATCAGAGTAGTCACCAGACCCCTGTGATCCAGTTCCTAGAGACCTCTTAAATGCTCCCACCCAAAACAGGTGCTAACTGAGACAATTGATTTGGACCTTTTGAACTAAGCCAATCACCTGAGGACTATTCAGGTGGTGCCCTGGGTGTGTGGTTGTAGGAAGGTTTGATTTTCCTTTTCCAATTGTTGCCTGTGGTGGGCGGGGTGACTTAATTGCTGGTATTTCTCCACAGCCGAGACTTCAACCCAGAGTAACTGTTTCACTAGGATCGAACAGAAACCAGCTGAAAACAAGACAGAACCACTTAGCCCCACCACACCAAACAGGGCCCCAGTTTCTCAGGCCAGACAGCAGCGATATCTGCAGTCTCGGGTCCTCGACAAAGCTCCAGGGGAAAAATCAAAGGGTGTAAAACAACCATGGGGCGGAATCAGCAGAAAAACTCTGGTAACATGAATAACTAGAATAGAGCAACCCCCTCAAGGAAAGATATGGCAGATGTAACTGAAGATCCCATTCATAAACAACTGGCCAAGATGTCAGAAATTGAATTCAGAATTTGGATTGCAAACAAGATTAATAAAGTGGAGGAAAATTTGGAATTAGAAATTCGAGCAGCAATTCAAAAGTTGAAATTAGGAATTTGAGGAGAAATTCAAAAGTTGTCTCAAGAATTTGACAAATTTAAAGACAAAACCACCAAAGATTTAGATGCACTGAAGCAAGAATTTGCAGCCCTCAAAGATCTGAAAAAATACAGTAGAAGCCCTCAGTAACAGAGTGGAGCAAGCAGAAGAAAGGATTTCTGACACTGAAGACAAAGCCTTTGAACACTCCCAAACTCTCAAAAGAGGAAGAGAAATGGAGAGCAAAAATGGATCATTCTCTCAGAGAACTCTGGGATAATTCGAAGAAGGCTAATATCTGCCTCATTGGAATCCCTGAATCCGATGAAGTGGCCTCGCTAGGCACAGAAGCCCTTCTCCATGAAATTATGAAAGAGAATTTTCCAAACATGCCTAGAGATTCTGAAATTCAGATAGCAAACAGTTTCAGAACCCCAGCACGACTCAATCCCAATAAGACATCCCCCAGGCATATCATAATTAACTTCACTAAAGTTAATATGAAGGATAAAATTCTGAAAGCAGCCAGACATAAGAAAGCCATTGCCTACAAAGGGAAGAATATTAGAATGACTGCAGATCTATCTGCTGAAACTTTTCAAGCCAGAAGAGGGTGGTCATCGACTTTTAATCTCCTAAAACAAAATAACTTTCAACCCCAGATCCTGTATCCCACTAAACTGAGTTTCATTTATGATGGAGAAATTACTTTAATGACATTCATATGTTGAAGAAATTTGCCATGATCAAACCAGCTCTTCAGGATATTTTCAGACCTATCTTCCATAACGACCAACCCAATCCTCTACCACAAAGTAAACTCACTCAGAAACTTTTGATCAAACTCCAACTTCCACACTGGCAAAAGGATTAAAAATGTCCACTGGACTTTCAAAAAACTCAATACCCAAAATTTTACCAGACTTATCAATATTCTCCATTAATGTGAATGGCTTAAACTGTCCTCTAAAGAGGCATAGGTTAGCTGACTGGATACAAAAACTCAGACTAGATATTTGTTGCATACAAGAGTCACATCTTACCTTAAAAGACAAATATAGACTCAGGGTGAAAGGATGGTCATCCATATTTCAGGCAAATGGTAATCAGAAAAAAGCAGGTGTTGCAATTTTATTTGCAGATACAATAGGCTTTAAACTGACAAAAGTAAGGAAGGATAAAAATGGTCACTTCATATTTGTTAAGGGTAATACTCAATATGATGAGATCTCAATTATTAATATCTATGCACCCAACCAGAATGCACCTCAATTTATAAGAGAAACTCTAACAGACATGAGCAACTTGATTTCCTCCAGCTCCATAATAGTTGGAGATTTCAACACTCCTTTGGCAGTGTTGGATCTATCCTCCAATAAGAAGCTGAGCACAGAAATTTTAGATTTAAACCTAACCATCCAACATTTGGATTTAGCAGACATCTACAGAACATTTCATCCCAACAAAACTGAATACACATACTTCTCATCAGCCCACGGAACATACTCCAAAATTGATCACATCTTAGGTCACAAGTCTAACCTCAGTAAATTTAAAGGAATAGAAATTATTCCTTGCATCTTTTCGGACCACCATGGAATAAAAGTTGAGCTCAGTAACAACAGGAATCTGCATACTCATACAAAAACATGGAAGTTAAATAACCTTATGCTGAATGATAGCTGGGTCAGAGATGAGATTAAGAAAGAAATTGCCAAATTTTTGGAACAAAACGACAATGAAGACACGAATTATCAGAACTTCTGGGATACCACAAACGCAGTCCTAAGAGGGAAATTTATAGCACTGCAAGCCTTCCTCAAGAGAATGGAAAGAGAGGAAGTTAACAACTTAATGGGACATCTCAAGCAACTGGAAAAGGAAGAATATTCCAACCCCAAGCCCAGGTAGAAGAAAAGAAATAACCAAAATTAGAGCGGAATTAAATGAAATTGAAAACAAAAGAATTATACAACAGATCAATAAATCAAAAAGTTGGTTTTTTGAAAAGGTCAATAAAATAGATAAACCTTTGGCCAACCTAATCAGGAAAAAAAGTAAAATCTCTAATCTCATCAATCAGAATATTACAAGAAACTTTATTCTCAGAAATAAGAAAATCTGAAGGAAATTGACCAATACTTGGAAGCACGTCACCTTCCAAGACTTAGCCAGAATCAAGTGGAAATGTTGAACAGGCCCATATCAAGTTCTGAAATAGCATCAACCATACATAACCTCCCTAAAAAGAAAAGCCCGGGACCAGATGGTTTCACGTCTGAATTCTACCAAACCTTTAAAGAGGAACTAGTACCTATATTACTCAACCTGTTCCAAAAGATAGAAAAAGAAAGAAGACTACCCAACACGTTCTATGAAGCAAACATCACCCTGATCCCCAAACCAGGAAAAGACCCAACAAGAAAAGAAAATTATAGAACAATATCACTAGTGAATATAGATGCAAAAATATTCAACAAGATCCTAACAATTAGAATCCAGCAACACATCAAACAAATTATACATCATGACCAAGTTGGTTTTATCCCAGGGTCTCAAGGCTGGTTCAATATCCGTAAATCTATAAATGTAATTCAGCACGTAAACAAATTAAAAAACAAAGACCATATGATTCTCTCAATTGATGCAGAAAAAGTTTTTGATAATATACAGCATCCCTTCGTAATCAGAACACTTAAGAAAATTGGTCTAGAAGGGACATTTCTTTTTTTTTTTTTTTTTTTGTAGAGACAGAGTCTCACTTTATGGCCCTTGGTAGAGTGCCATGGCATCACACAGCTCGCAGCAACCTCCAACTCCTGGGCTTAAGTGATTCTCTTGCCTCAGCCTCCCGACTAGCTGGGACTACAGGCGCCCACCACAACGCCCAGCTATTTTTTGGTTGCAGTTCAGCCGGGGCCGGGTTTGAACCCGCCACCCTCAGTATATGGGGCCGGCGCCTTACCGACTGAGCCACAGGCGCCGTCCTAGAAGGGACATTTCTTAAACTGATAGAGGCCATCTACAGTAAACCCACAGCCAATATCATATTGAATGGAGTTAAATTGAAATCATTTCCACTCAGATCAGGAACCAGACAAGGCTGCCCATTGTCTCCACTGTTCTTTAACATTGTAATGGAAGTTTTAGCCACCGCAATTAGAGAAGAAAAGGCGATCAAGGTTATCTATATAGGGTCAGAAGAGATAAAACTTTTGCTCTTTGCAGATGATATGATTGTATATATGGAAAACACCAGGGATTCTACTACAAAACTCTTAGAAGTGATCAAGGAATACAGCAGCGTCTCCGGTTACAAAATCAACATTCATAAATCGGTAGCCTCTATATATACCAACAGTAGCCAAGTTGAAAAAACAGTTAAGGACTCTATTCCATTCACAGTAGTGCCAAAGAAGATGAAATATTTGGGAGTTTATCTAACAAAGGACGTGAAAGATCTCTATAAAGAGAACTATGAAACTCTAAGAAAAGAAATAGCTGAAAATGTTAACAAATGGAAAAACATACCATGCTCATGGCTGGTAAGACTCAACATTGTTAAAATGTCCAAAAAAATAAAAATAAAAAATAAAATGTTTTCATTGACAAAGAATGGGAGGAATGTTAGTGAAAATAATACCAAGATTATGAATTGATTACAAGAACAATCTCAGGAATCTGCTTATTATTTTTCACCTCCAAAATATTTTATTTGGGCTGGGTGTGGTGGCTCAGGACTGTAATCCTAGCACTTTGGGAGGTAAGGCAGGTGGATTGCTTGAACTCAGGAGTTTGAGACCAACTTGACCAAGAAGAACAAGACCCTGTCTCTCCTAAAAATAGAAAAATTAGCTGGGCATGGTGGCAGGTGCCGGTAGTCCCAACTGCTCAGGAGGCTAAGACAAAAGAATCACTTGAGCCTAAGAGTTTGAGGTTGCTGTGAGCTATAACTCCCCGGCACTCTGGCATAAGGCAACAGAGTGAGACTCTGTCTTAAAAAAAAAAAAAATTAATTTGGTACTTTGATGTAATAATAGAGATATTTTTACTGCATTAGAACCCAGTTGCTAATGTTCCCAAGCTCCTGGCTTACTGAGCTGGTAGTTTTCAACTATAAGTATTCTATGGTACTATGAGCTAGTGGAGGCTATGCTTTTATTAACGACTCGTTCCCCTCAACTCTCCATCAGGACCTCACACCTCCCTGCAGAGAGTGACTGTCTTGGCTTTTGGTCACTCTAGACCAGCGGTTCTCAACCTGTGGGTTGCAACTCCTTTGTAATAATGAAAATACATCGCGGCATTAGGAAGGTTGAAAAGCACTGCTAGACCTCAAGACAGAAAGAAATTGTTAACTACAAAAATCACAGCAGCACCTCAGATTCTTTAATATCTAAAGTGGACCATGGACCAGGGGCTATGGCTCACACCTGTAATCCTAGCACTCTGGGAGACTAAGGCAGGTGGATCGCCTGAACTCAGGAGTTGGAGACCAGCCTGAGCAAGAGCGAGATGCCATGTCTACTAAAAATAGAAAAATTAGCCAGGCATTGTGGCAGGTGCCTGTAGTCCCAGCTACTTGGGAAGCTTGAGGCATGAGGATCCCTCATGAGGCAAGAGTTTGAGGTTGAGTGCCATGGCACTCTACCCAGGATGACAGAGTGAGACTTCTCAAAAATAAAACAAAATAAATAAAATAAAATGGACTGTATCAAGTAGGGTGAGTCAAGCTGCTGGATTTTCGATTTTGTTAAAAGTTTTATGAACAGATTCTCACTTGTGAGTCTCTCTTTTAAGTTCATCATTCAACTGATCACTTATTGTGTCGGAGAAAGATTTTTAGAAATAAACCATGTAAGCTTCTCAGATTCCTTCAACCAGCCCTGTTCTGCACATGTGCAGAAGCACTTGTGTGTGTGTGGGGGTGGGGTGCCATGTGGCTGGGACATCCATGCCCCTTTCTGGTTGTGTGATCTTGGGTGTGTTTTGGCAGTTTCATCTGGATTGTTGAATTAAGTATGATGTATACAAAATTGGCTGGGTGCAGTGGCTCACGCCTGTAATCCTAGCACTCTGGGAGGCCAAGGTGGGTGGATTGCCTGAGCTAAGGAGTTCAAGACCAGCCTGAGCTAGAGCAAGATCCCATCTCTAAAAATAGCTGGGCGGTGTGGCAGGCACCTGTAGTCCAACTACTTGGGAGGCTGAGGCAAGAGAATCGCTTGAGTTTGAGGTTGCTGTGAGCTATTATGTCCCAGCACTGAATCTCAAACTGAGACTGCGTCTCAAAAAAAAAAAAAAAAAAAAAAAGTATGTTGTATACAAAATTCTTAGGTCAGAACCTAGTGTTCAGCACTCAGTAAAGGTAGGTGATGGTTATTACCACTGCAATGATGGCTGAGTGTCTTGCCTTTAAGAGGCTTCTGGGGCTAGTTGGGGAGAGCATGGCAGGAACCCTCAGGAGAATAAGTCCCAGCTGAGGCAGGCAGCAGATGGTGGGGTCTTGTCCTGTGCTTCATGGAGATGGCGGCACCTGGCCCTCATAAGTATAATAAAGAACTTTGGACAGTGTTTCATGAAAGAAGCTGCTTTTCTTTTAATGCTACTTGTGACTGGACTTTCTTCGCAAGTAAAATACATTTACACAGAGGGAAAAAAGCCAAGGCCCTGGGAATCCCAGCTGCAGAGTTGTACTCTCAGGCTTGGGAGAAGGTGCTCCCAAATGGTGCCCATCTCTGGGCTTGAGCACTCGGGGCAAGGCTCATGAGGAAACGGGTACATCCCCACTGGGCACAGAAAGCAGGTGTGGCCACTACCACCAGGCCATATTCACAGACAAACTCCAGCCTCTTCCCCAATGCCCCAACCTGTCATTCTAATTTCCTCCCTCCCCTCTCCAGGGCTCTGTAAATGCAGAGGCATTTGAGAGCAACCAGGAAAGTTTTTGCAGGGAGCAGAGGAATGCATGCTTCCACTGAAAATCAAAAAAGTAAGTTTGCAAAAGTAACCAGGTGACACTGACCAGGAAAACACACCACTGGCCACAGGCACTCATGCACTTCTTAACCTGAGCTCTTGGGGTGCTCATGTCCAAAAGGGTACCGTGATGCCAAGAGCACACGCTTGAAGAGCGTTCCAGGCCCCGCCAGGAACTGACGGTATGTCTAAATCTGGTCCCCAACTTAGAAGCAAACACTCAGATGACCCAGAAGCAGGAAGGTTAATTTATGCTCAACAGCTCTGCCTGCCAAGAAGGCAGGGGAGCTTAAGAGTGCAGGCGTTAGATGTACATAAAATGCTTAATTTTTCAAATGCCTCGCATTTATGGGGTACTACTGAATCCAGCCTGTATCTGTGAACACGTCAACTCTGACTGCCATCTGTTGTCGGTTACGCACCAGGTATAACGCCCAGGTGTGGTGCATCTTTCCCCTTAATCCTCACATCAAACACCGAGCCCTCATTATCCCTCCCCACCTCGCTTAGAACACACTGAGGCTGCAGGGGCTCTTCCGTGATGAGATGGACTGTTCTCCTTGGGGTAGTGGGGGCTTTGGGTATCCCTTTAAAGAAAGAGGTGTTAACAGGTGGTTTTTCACTCCTGGATCAAACGAATGAGCGTAATGCAGAAACATCCATTTTCACTCCTGGATCATTGGATTGCAAATGTTGGCTGCCACATCGTCAAAAAATGGGTAGGTAGAGAGGCCCTCTGCTCAGAGGGCTGATATTCTCATCTAGTCTTACTGTGAAACTGGGTTGGTACCTAAGATCGCTTCTCCTTTTTCTTTAAACCCCAGGTGAGCAACTATAACTCCACCGCCAGGGGTGGGGATTGCGCGGCAACCGACTCACCTGGGGGATGGCCCCGCCCCTCCCTGTCAGACAGGTCCCGCCCATACTATGCCCCAGCCAATCCACTGCAGGCCTCGCCACTCCCTCTCGGCCACGCCCTCCGCCGGAATCTTCCCGCACTTCTTGAACTTCACCTACTTAGGATACTGTAAGTAGCTCCCAAGCGCCGCTAACTCTTGGCCTCAAGTGATCCTCCCACCTTAACTTTCCAAAGTGCTAAAATTACAGGCAAGAGCCACCACACCAGCTATAGAGTATTCGAAAGGCCGGGATGAGACACTTTATCCAATCGGATCCGAGCCCTGCTTTAAATTACAAAATGTTTTGTACAAGATGCAATTCTTTTTTTTTTTTTTTTTTTTTGTAGAGACAGAGTCTCACTGTACCGCCCTCGGGTAGAGTGCCGTGGCGTCACACGGCTCACAGCAACCTCTAACTCTTGGGCTTACGCGATTCTCTTGCCTCAGCCTCCCAAGCAGCTGGGACTACAGGCCGCCCGCCACAACGCCCGGCTATTTTTTGTTGCAGTTTGGTCGGGGCTGGGTTTGAACCCGGCACCCTCAGCATATGGGGCCGGCACCCTACTCACTGAGCCACAGGCGCCGCCCCAAGATGCAATTCTTAATAATCTATCCTACCCACTCACCTAGTTTCAAGAAATAAATATAATACCCTAGTGGTAATATAACAAGCACCCACCAATTAGCAGAATTCAACCACGCTGTACTGGAGACTTGAACGTGAAAGTTGTCTGACTCTTCCCAAATGGTGATCGACTCTGGCTACGGCTTTAAACAGGGCAAATTACAATCTCATTTAACCCATTCCTGGAAATTGATTTGTATATTTTAAAGATGCAAAAAGCTTAAACATAAAACGGAATTGGCCTCTACACTGAGATCATTATAAACAGTTTTCACCTAAGCAAATGTCCAGTGGAACCTTACCAGGCCTCCTGGAATGGTGGAACAGTTTTCCTTGGGAAGCTCCTTGTAGGGCATTTCACTCCCCACACCCACGAAATGTGTCTGTGTTTGTTTTGCCTCCATCACTGTGACAACAAAATACACTCAAAACGGCCCCTTAGTGGCGGTACTGCCCTGACTCAGAACCACTGGCATAGGATAATGAATTCAGGCTTTGTTGCTGAGCCCAGTCAAACCTCAAGGGCAAAAGGATCCAACTTAGGGACTCCCTCTCTGCATGACAGCTGCACTTAAAGGACACATGTGGAGCATCTCTGGGAGGTTTTAAGGACCCCTTTGTCTGAATTAACATTTATGCTCTCTTCAGACGGGCCCAGTGGCTCAAACCTGTAATCCTCGCACTTTGAGAGGCTGAGGCAGATGGATCACCTCAGCTCAGGAGTTCAAGACCAGCCTGAGCAAGAGTGAGACTCTGTCTCTATTAAAAATACAAAAACTAGCTAGGTGTTGTGGTGCAGGTCTGTAGTCCCAGCTACTTGGAAGGCTGAGGCTAGGGGATCAGGATCACTCGAACCCAGGAATTTGAGGTTGCCATGAGCTACAAATGGGGACACCGTATCCAGGGGGACAGAGTGAGAGTCTGTCTCAATAAAAAAGCTTTTTTTCGTTCATGCCTGCTAGAGTGAGTGATTAACCACAATAAGAATTCAACCTTTAAGCAATTGAGGAAGGAAAGAATAGAAGATCTTGGAAAAGGGAATGGGGATGGCTCTATCCTAGGATAGATTGCTGAAGCTCTCTGGGCCTACCTTGCCAGACACCATATCCTTTCTGACCTAACATGAAAAGCTGAAGGATAGGATGGTGGTCAGTGGGCTACACCCCAGAAGAAGAAGGACACAGGGAAGCCCAATCTTACATTAGGAAAAACTATAACTGGAGTTCCAGGTTCTCAAAGTTAGCCAGATGACACTGCGGTTGCCTGGAAAACTTAGAATGTTGTGGTTGGGGCCCAACCCTCAGAGATCCCCATTCAGGGTTCAGAGGTGCTGCCTGAACAAGAGGAGGTTTTTTAAATCATTCCAGGTGATGCTAGTGGGATGCCAGGCCTGAGAACCACAGTCATCTTGTTCCAGAAACCAGAGGGCCCAAGAGTATTACAATATTAATGTCATGGAGTGTCTATTAGCCCATGATAGCAGATTCACACTTGAAAAGTATGGCCCAGCCACTATCATTGATTCTCCCCACCAAAACTTTCCAACTGTGTTTCTAAAAGAAATAGTTGAAATTCGTGGGTTATCAATTTCTGTCCTCCAAGCAAATTTTTTTTTTTTTTTTTTTTTTAGACAGTCTCACATTGTCACCCTTGGTAGAGTGCCATGGCATCATAGCTCACAAGTTCAAACTCTTGGGTTCAGGCCATCCTCCTTCCTCAGCTTCCCGAGTAGCTGGGACTACAGGTGCCCACCACAATGCCTGTATTTTTAAAGATAGGGTCTTGCTCTTGCTCAGGCTTGTCTCAAACTCCTGAGCTCAGGCAATCCACCTGGCTCTGCCTTTCAGAGTGCTGGGATTACAGGCATGAGTCGCCAGGCCAGGCCCTCCCAGCAGGTATGTCCCCTGGTGCACTGGAGAGTTTGGCTTGTGTTTTGACAGCTGCAATGTTCTGCAGGTCCTCCAACATTGCCTAAACTCATAGCGTGTTTTGCTTGCAGAGAACTAACATGTACAGTGTTCAACTGGCTTTGATGTTGAAGTAATTTAAGGATTGAACTTGAAGCTCCTCCCTTAGCCTCTGGAAATCCTAGAAGCTCCAGGCAGGGTTCCTAATACCTGGTTTCATGAGACATTTCACACGCATTTGTGACAGAGGTTTTGGTGATGTATTTCAAATGTTGCCTCTGGGTCACTATGTAATACAACATAGGATGTCCTAAAGCAAAAAGTGAGAAGTGCTGAGACGCTCCTTTAGAGAAGTGATTCAGTAAGGTGACTTGCACAGATATGGTTTGAGGTCTGGGGACAGGGCAGGAAGAGCTGAGATGCTCAGGGTATGCAGGAGTCCCAGGCAGGAGGAAAGCCTGTCTCAGACTTCAGCATTACAAAGGCAAGTTCCCCCCATCACATCTCAGTGGTCTGCCTCCACACAGCCCACCCCAACATCCACCTGGCTGAAGCCTTGCACATCAGCATATGGACAGATTCTTTGTCAGCACCCAGCCTTTCCTCAGTCTTTTTCACCTACACTCAAGGTCTCTACACTCAGCCCTGCTCTACAGGCTTCTCCGTGTACCAGGCCCTGAAACAGCCACCTAGTAGGAGTGTCTCCAGCATTCCATGTTGCTACACCCAGGGCATGTTTGTTTTACTCCCCATCTTTAGCTTTGTGTAAAGCCTTTGCCATCCAGGGCAACAGAGTGAGACCTCCAACTCTACAAAAAATTAGCCAGGCTTGGTGGTGCACACCTGTAATTCCAGATACTCGGGAGGCAAGGGCAAGAAAATCGAAAATCTCTTGAGCCCAGGAGTTCAAGGGTGCAGTGGGCTCTGATCGGTGCACTACAGCCTGGGTGGCAAAGCGAGACCCTGGCTCTAAAAAATAAAAAAGTGTTTTCGTACAAGTACTTCATATGAAACAATGAGATGCACCCGTGCTGGTCAACACACCTCGCTGAGGTAATGGGAACACAGAAGAGCCACAGCATTGATAATGACAGTCATACCGTTCTGTCTGCAGAAGGCATTAGGTCCTTCTCTGTGGCACATTTACTTAATCAGATACTTTTTTTTTTTTTTGAGACAGAGTCTCACTGTGTTGCCCTTAGTAGAATGCCATGGTGTCACAGTGTCACAGCTCACAGCAACCTCTAACTCTTGGGTTTAAGTGATTCTCTTGCCTCAGCCTGGAATGTAGCTGGGACAACAGGGACCACCACAATGCCCGGCCACCTGTTGCTGCAGTTGTCATTGTTGTTTAGCTGGCCCTGGGCCAGGCTTCAACCTGCCAACCTCAGTGTATATGGCTGGCACCGTAACCACTATGCTACAGGCGCCGAGCCTAATCATATTCTTTTTGAGCCAGTGTTAAGACTGTCTTCAATACTGCCCATAAAGAGATTGGGTCTGAGATTAAGCAGATTTCAGATTGTAGCAAGATTAAAGGTATAAGATTTCCTAGATCTATGGGCAGAGTGTGTTTGTGACCTGTTCCGTCTCCTTTCTTGAACATCTTTATTGATTTTGTGTTCATCTGACCACACACACCAGGGTCTGGGTCTGGGGTCACCACTGCCCCTTTCTGCTCATCCTTCATTCCCTGTAGGCCAGAAAAGGACCTTCCAGGCAAGGTCCCTGATCTTTCTGACAAGTGTTTGTTTGCACTTGATGTTGGCTTGAAGAAGCCAAGAGAAGCAGGTATATTTGACTCATAAGAAAGAGTTCACTCCCCAGGAGACAAAGTCAGGGACGCAATCATTCAGGGATAAATAGATCACTGAAGTTGACTGTGATCACATCTACTTCATTCTCACATATGAATAGAGTCAGTTGCACAGCGGAAGGGGCCTTGCCCGGCCTGACACACCTTCCCCATCTTGGAAAAAGACTGTCCTTTCACTGAATGAATGACTCCAGAGAAAGGGGCCGTGACCTCCTTTGGTCCTTCTGTCTTTAGAGGAGACACCCCAAGGCCAGCATTCCTGCCCTACGGGATCCCATATCTCCCTACCCTTCAGGCGCAGATAAACCCTCTTCCCAGGGGCCCCTCCTCCCCCAACCACCCTACCTTGTTAACTGCTTCTCACACAAGGCTGAGCCACAAGTTGCTGCTTCTTTCTGGAATATTCCCCTATCTGTACACTCACTCAGGTTTTTGAAAAATCTGGATTTTTAGGCCAGATGTGGTGGCTCACACCTGTAATCCTAGCACTCTGGGAAGCCTGGTTAGGGTCCCTACCACGGAGCCCCCTTCCCATCACAGCACTTGGGGAGACTGAAATAGACATTGGGGTGTGCTCAGTAAATTCTTAATAAGCACCTGAGTTAATGTCTATAATCAGGAAGGACCGTGCTTGTCTGTGGGGACCCCGGCTTGGTGGAGGGAACGTGGTTGGGCTCACACTGTTCTACCATTCGCATCATGCACATTTAAGACTTCCATATTGAAGATTTAAGGCTGCTTTAAGAGGCCACAGGGAAAGACTGTTCACCTTCTGCCATCTAGTGGTCACTTATGGAATCCCCCCAAAAAAGACAATGGGACACCCTGCGAGCATGTCATTAAATAATTTCTTTCATTTCAGTTTTTGCTGCAGCTATGATCAGTAGTTTCAAATAGCAGGAAAGAAAGAATAAATGTTTGACATGATGCATATATTAATTCCCCTGATTCTGTCACTATACATCATATGAGCACACGCACTCTCTCTACAGGTGGTTGCTGCCCTTTGGGAGTGTGGGACTAGTGCTGCTAGAGCTTCTAATGTTTTTTTAAAAAATCTGGATTTTGGCTGGGCGTAGTGGCTCAAGCCTGTAATCCCAGCACTTGGGAGGCCGAGGCGGGTTGTGATAAAGAGCAGCCCCCTAAAAGAACCCCGGTTTGTCTCAGCCTGTTTCAGCTTTAGTCCCCCGCTTGCTCCCCCTGGTTAATTTCAAAGGCATGTTTCAGAATAGAACAGGGAAGGTCTCTGAGTTCCCCCAACTCCCTAGCAATGGCTAAACAATGGTGAAAAACTTACCCCAAACCCCTAGCAATGGATAAACAATAGTAAAACATTACCTGCAGGAAGTTTCCAGGCTACTGTTATCTCCCAAACTGTCTCTGTGCGGTCACGATGTGCTCTACGCAGCAGTCGCCACGCTGTAGCCCCCTGATTGTAACCCCGCCTCTAGCTAACCGTCTCGCTCTGCTTTTGTTTCTGCTTGCTTGCATGGCAACAAAAATGGTAAAAAAGCCCGCCTGCCCCTCACCTCGGGCCGTTTGCTATCCCAGCAGTGGCCCCCTACGCAGGTGTAGTAAATCACCATCTGATTTAGACCTTAAGTGGGGTCCTAGTCTTTCTTCCAGGTGGCAGCGCCTACAACAGGATGATTGCCTGAGCTCACAGGTTTGAGACCAGCCTGAACTTGAGCCAGAGCGTCTTTTTTTAGAGACCTCGTCTCTTAAAAAAACATAGCGAGGTGCTGTGGCGGGTGCCACTTGGTAGTGGTCATTAAGACGTGCTTTCTGTGGTTAGAGGGTCACATTATAATTTATCGTCCACGACCAGACATTCTTTAACAGAAAGGATCTTTATCTATGGTGCCACTGATTTTGTGTATGATAGGAGCTGGGAATCTATGCTTGTTATCCAAAGATCCACGTACCATGCACTGAAGATGCCCTGTTTCCAGTTGAATTTGCAAGAATCTCAATTCTTATGTAAATAGCATCCAGTAATAAGGAGAGTTTGTGAAACCCAAACACTTTATTTCCAAATTCCACTTTCTATTTTCTTTCAGCTCAACAACTCAAAACTGAGTGAAACCATAGTCAAGGGCACTCCAGTGCAGTAAATGCTATTGGAACATGACATTTTATTTATTTTAATTATTTATTTTTGAGACAGAGTCTCACTATGTCGCCCTCGGTAGAGTATTGGGCATCACAGCTCACAGCACCCTCAAACTCTTGGGCTTAAGCAATTCTCTTGCCTCAACCTCCCAAGTAGCTGGGACTACAGGTGCCCATCACAACACCCAGCTATTTCTGTTGTTGTTGCAGTTGTCATTGTTGTTTGACTGGCCTGGGCTGGGTTTGAACCTATCACTCCTGGTGTATGTGGCTGGCACCTTAACTGCTGAGCTGCAAGCACCAAGCCCAAAATAATGACATTTTAGAGGTGGAAAATCTCTGAGTGGGGATAGCCTTAACATTCTTTTTTTTTTTTTTTTGGAGACAGAATCTCACTTTGTTGCTCTTGGTAAAGTGCTATGGTGTCACAGCTCACAGGAACCTCAAATTCTTGGGCTCAAGCCATTCTCTTGCCTCAGCATCCCTAGTAGCTGGGACTATAGGCACTTGCCACAACGCCTGGCTATTTTTAGAGATGAGGTCTCACTCTGGCTCAGGCTGGTCTTGAACTTATGAGCTCAGGCAATCCACCCACCTTAGCCTCCCAGAGTGCTAGGATTACAGGCATGAACCACCACACCCAGCCTGCCTTAACATTTTTCAAGTCACCATGGTTCACATTTTTTCTTTTTTTGAGACAGAGTCTCAAGCTCTCACCCTGGGTAGAATGTTGTGGTGTCATGGCCCTCACAGCAACCTCCAACTGTTGGGCTCAGCTTTGTGATCCTCTTCCCTCAGCTTTTCTATTTTTAGTAGAGAGACAGGGTCTCACTCTTGCTCAGGCTGGTCTTGAATTTGCGATCTCAAGCAATCCACCTGTCTCAGCCTCCCAGAGTACTAAGATTACAGGCGTGACCCACCACACCCGGCCTTGGTTCACTTTTAATAGCTGGCATTGGTTAGAATTCTCAGCCTCAGGTGAAAATAAGACCTACCTTCTTAATCACTATTTCTTGCCCACGTTTCCATATTAAGCAGTTACATGCTTTAAATGTAAGATTTGGAAAATACAAGATCTGGGAGACACAATAAAGATCTTCAGATATTTGCTGGGCTACTCTTTAAAAAATGTAGATTCTTTAGAAAATGACTTCAATTTATCCATTTAAAAACCTACCATGAAACAATGCATACCATTAGAAGAGTACCCAAAGAAACATCCATAATTACACAGTACAGTAAAGAACTGAGGCCTAGTTATTGATTCTGTAGAAGCTGCTCATCAGACCTCCAGATCTGGTGCTGACTGATCTGTGTTAAAATCCAGACAACAGAGTGTACAAGGACCTGGTTTTGGCAGATTTTCACAGCCGCCATTTTTATCCTATGCTCAGAAAACAAAGACTTTAAGGATATCTTTTTTGTTTTCTGTGTCTGTAAGAAAGCATCTTTAGAAACCTGACGGTCAATAAATCTTTGTTTTTAATTTCCAGTATTTTCCGTTTGTAAGTGCCTTAGGACTGGAAGGTTTGAGCATCTCCTATCATGTCTCCGTCTTCTTGACGATATAAAACTTCACTTTCTCCTGCTTTGTATTTCTTTTTACGCTGAGATGATACCCAGGTCCCAGGAGGCCTGTGTAACAGATGTTGTTCCTCTAGTCCCCATCCCCCTCTGTCCTTCCTGCACAGCCCGCAGAGATACTTGTGTTACACCCAGCTCCTGCTGCTGTTCTCTGCTGCATGAATGGTCTGCTAAAGCAGCCCTGCTGGTGTCATGTATTTAACCTTGCTACAGTGAAGTGGCTAGTAGGGACATTTGATTGTCTAGCAATGAATCTGTGAATCTGAAATTTTGTAGCAAAAAAACTCATCAATAACCACCACAAGGGGCAAAAAAATGCTACCATTCTAGCACATTATCATTCACAAAATGAATTCTAGACACGTGAAAACCATACTTTAAAGCCTGCAGGAAAACAAATACAGCTTATGCCTGTGGATAGGGAAGTATTTCTAAGTGGATCTCAAGATACACACACAAAATCTGGTCAAATTAAAAAAATTTAAACTAGGCAAAGAAACACTTTAAGTTAAAAAAAAAACAAACCAAAACTACAGACTGATAGAGGTATTGGAAATCAGGAATAGTATCAGATGATGTTAAATACTTCTTCAGGAAAAGACAAATGACAGAAAAATGGTCAAAGGCTAACCCAGTTTGGCCAGGAAAACCAGAATAGTGGGTGACCATCTGAAAAATGCTCTCTGGACTACAGACGCAAAAAATGCAAAACAGCAGGACATCATCTCATACCCATCGAATTTGTCTTAGAACCAAACAAAATCTTTGAACCCTGACAGTGTCTAGCATCTCTTCATATCCAAATGGTGGGACTTTGGAGATTAATTTGGCCAAACTGGTAAAGTTGGGAATGTACAAATCGTACAACCAGAGAGTTTAAAGACATTGTAGTGTGTGTGCACAAGAAAGTATGGACAAAGAAACCACTTCAATGGCCATGACCCACCCCAGGAAAATGGGGAAATGAACAGATGTGTATGGATCAATAAGGACAGATCTCAAAAATTGGTGAGTGAAAACAGAGGCCGCTGTCAACACTTTACGATACGATTTACATGTTAAAAATACAATGCAGGCTTGGCGCCTGTAGCACAGTGATTAGGGTGCCGGCCACATACACCGAGGCTGGTGGATTTGAACCCAGCCCGGGCCAGCTAAACAACAATGACAATTGCAACAAAAAAATAGCCGGGCGTTGTGGCAGGCACCTGTAGTCCCAGCTACTTGAGAGGCTGAGGCAGAAGAATTGCTTAAGCCCAAGAATTTGAGGTTGCTGTGAGGTGTGACATCATGGCACTCTACCCAGGGCGACATAGTGAGATTCTGTCTCAAAAAAATATATATATAATGCAATGCTAATTATGGGTATGTATACATACATGTAAAATATGGTTCAGTCATGACAGTGGAACTGCAAAGGGGGAGGGAATGTGCCTGGAATGGGTAATAAAGTGGCACAAAAATTATGCTTAAAAAGGTCTGATACAAATATCACAAAATGTTAACATGTTGATTCTGGGTGATATAAACCGGGTGTCATTATTCTTCTCTGTAGTTTTCAGTAATTTTTTTCTTGGGCTTTCAAAAATGGTATCCATAGGATTCCGGCATCACAGTACATGGAAGAATCACAGAATGACAGAGCTGGGAGGTACTTTTCGGATCATCCATCCTAACTCTGTTTGCTTATTAGAAAAGTGAGCCCCAGAGAAGTGAGGTGACTTGCCTAATGCCACACGGTCAGCCAGTGGTCAGGTCACAGCTGTCACCTGGTTCTTCTACTCTCTGGTGCAGCATTCCAGGCCAGCTTTAAGTCAGGCTTAGAGAATATGATCATGTAAGAAATTGAGGAGTATGAATTTTCAACATGTCTATAAAATTTCATCTGTTAAGCCCTTCACATGGCAGAAACTGCATCACTGCAAGCACCTCATTAATGTTTCAATAATAAACCCTAAATAAATGTGGGGTTTTGGCCAGGTGCAGTGGCTCACGCTGGTAATCCTAGCACCCTGGGAGGCCAAGGCAGGTGCCCTTGCTGCTGCTCTAATTTTTTATAATATACAAAGTCCCACAGGTGACCCAGATCCTAAAGCTGTCAGAAATAAGCTTTAAAATAACTCTAATTAGGCTCAGCGCTTGTAGCTCAGTGGCTAGGGCACCAGCCACATACACCCCAGAGCTGGCGGGTTCAAACCCAGCCCAAGCCTGCCAAACAACGACAACTACAACAACAAAAATAGCCGGGCCTGGGGCTCAGTGGGTAAGGCGCCGGCCCCATATGCCGAGGGTGGTGGGTTCAAGCCTGGCCCCAGCCAAACTGCAACCAAAAAATAGCCAGGCGTTGTGGCGGGCGCCTGTAGTCCCAGCTACTCAGGAGGCTGAGGCAAGAGAATCGCTTAAGCCCAGGAGTTGGAGGTTGCTGTGAGCTGCGTGATGCCATGACACTCTACCAAGGGCCATAAAGTGAGACTCTGTCTCTACAAAAAAAAAAAAAAAAATAGCCCGGCCCTGTGGCAGACACCTGTAGTCTCAGCTACTTGGGAGGCTGAGGTAAGAGAATTGCTTAAGCCCAAGAGTTTGAGGTTGCTGTGAGCTGAGATGTCACAGCACCCTACCAATGGCGACATAGTGAGACTCTGTCTCAAAAAAAAGAAAAAATAAAAACTAATTAACATGTTCAAGAGACAGGCAAGATGGAGGATTTCATCTGACAACTTGGATCTATGGAAAAAAAATTATACACAAAAATAATAAAAACTAAGAACTAAAATTAAAATTAGACACACCTGAAAACAATGAATTGAAAGCTCAGGGCAGTGCCTGTGGCTCAGTCGGTAGGGCGCCGGCCCCATATACCGAGGGTGGCGGGTTCAAACCCGGCCCCGGCCAAACTGCAACCAAAAAATAGCCGGGCGTTGTGGCAGGCGCCTGTAGTCCCAGCTACTCGGGAGGCTGAGGCAAGAGAATCGCTTAAGCCCAGGAGTTGGAGGTTGCTGTGAGCTGTGTGAGGCCACGGCACTCTACTGAGGGCCATAAAGTGAGACTCTGTCTCTACAAAAAAAAAAAAAAAGAAAGCTCAGTAGACAACATGGAGATTGGAACTCTCCAATGGAGATTAAAAAAGGGTGGAGAATTCAAAAAGAGGGTGAGGAGTACATGACAGATGGTGGAGAGAGATGGTCTGAGTCTTGGAGAAAGGTAAGAGTGAGAATGGGGTGTGAGCGCTTTACAAAGTGCAGGCAGTCCCTGGGTTGCAAATGAGATAGGTTCTATAGGTTCTTAAAATGAATCTGTATGTAAGTAGGAACAGGCACGTCTACCTATTACCTAGCCTCCGTTTGGATGTGTATAATTGGGGACCTGCTGTAATAGTCTCTGTTTGTAAGGGTGAGTTGGATATGAGCCGGATGTTTGTAACTTGGTGGCTGCCTGTGTCATGGTCAAGAACTTTCCCCAACCTATGCACTGGACCCCATCCAGCCACAAACTTAAACAGCACTGCAGACCCCAAGCATCTCTCTCACAAACACATACACAAAAACGCTCTATCCCTAGACACACCACGGTAACCAGAAGAAAATAGAAAGATATAATTATCTAAATGATCCAAAAAGCAGCAGCATGAAGACCCACAACTCACTCAGCTAATTTCTGAACAGAAAAAAAAAAAAATTGACATCTTTAAAAAAGCTGAAAGAAAATTCAGCATTCTGTAGCCAGTAAAGATATTTTTCGAGAAAAGAATGCAAAATAGAGACATTCTCAAACTTAAAATGAGAAAATGCATTAGCAGACTCACACTAACAGAAATAACAAGAGTTCTGGGCGGCGCCTGTGGCTCAGAAGAGTAGGGCGCTGGCCCCATATACTGGAGGTGGTGGTTTCAAACCCAGCCCCGGCCAAAAACTGCAAAAAAAAAAAGAAATAACTAGGGTTTTTCGGGAAGAAGGAAAAAGACCCCAGATGGAAACACGGTGACCTGGGGAGAAATGAAGAACAATTTCGTACACACGTACACGTATTTTCATGACAACAGTAAACACGTGGGAAGCAGTGAATATTCTAATTTACAATAGATTCTATGAAGTCATATGTCACTAAAAAGTCCATAAATGCCGGGCGGCACCTGTGGCTCAAGGAGTAGGGTGCCGGTCCCATATGCCAGAGGGGCGGGTTCAAACCCAGCTCCGGCCAAAAACCAAAAAAAAAAAAAGTCCATAAATGCCATGCTAACAGAAGGGGAAAAAATGACATAAATACTTGACTTATGCAAAAGAACAAAAGCTACATCAAAACTGGCCTAGCAAAGAGAAAACAAATGGTAGGATCTAGATGTAAATCCAAATATATCAGTAATTAAATGTAATTGGGTTGCTGATTCCAAATAAGTGATAAGGTTATCAGACCACATTTAAATAAAATATACAGGCTCGGCCTGTGGCTCAAGCGGCTAAGGCACCAGCCACATACACCTGAGCTAGCAGGTTCAAATCCAGTCCGGGCCCGCCAAACAACAATGATGGCTGCAACCAAGAAATAGCCGGGCGTCGTGGCGGGCGCCTGTGGTCCCAGCTACTTGGGAGGTGGAGGCAGGAGAATTGCTTGAGCCCAGGAGTTTGAGTTTACTGTGAGCTGTGATGTCACAGTACTCTACCCAGGGTGACAGCTTGAGGCTCTGTCTCAAAAAATAAATAAATAAAATATACATGCTGCTGTAAGAGATAAACCCTAAATATATGAAGACTTTTGGATTAAAGTCCAATAGGATTAAAATTAAATGGATGAAAAAGATTATAAAAATAGTAGCCAAGGGCACAGTGGCTCACACCGTAATCGTAGCACTCCAGAAAGCTGAGGCAGGTGGATTGCCTGAGCTCAGGACTTTAAGACCATCCTGAGCAAGAGTGAGACCCTGTCTCTAAAACTAGGTAGGCATTGTCACAGGCACCTGTAGTCCCAGCTACTCGGAAGGCAGACGCAAGAGGATCACTTGAGCCCAAGAGTTTGAGGTTACTGTGAGATATGTTGCCACGACACTCTACCAAGGGCGACAAAGCAAAACTCTTATCTCAAAAAAAAAAAAAAAACAGTAGCCAAAAGTAACTAATACAGCTATATTAATATCTTACAAGGTAACTTAAAGGCCAGACGCTGTGGTAGATAGAGATGATAAAGGCCATTCCATAATGATAGAAAGATCAATCTACTATGAAGATGTAACAATTCTAAACATATATCCACTTAGTAAACTAACTTCAAAATGTATAAAATACATAAAGAAAAATCTGACAGACTTGAAAGACATATACAAATCTACAACCATAAGAGGAACTGATAAGAAAGAACTGGTAAGAAATCAGGATACAGGGGATCTGAAAAACATGACTTATAAACTTGATCTAATAGCCTAACAAAAGCGCTGGATAATGACAGAATATTCCTCCTGATGTTCCAGACACGGAACATTGCTCAAAAATTGAGGATATGCTGGGTCATAATGGATATCTCAATTTCAACTGTCTGAAAACTATCAAGAATATGTTTAGTGATTATGCAGAATTATATGTATGCAAGTGTTGTTAATTTAACTCTAAATTTTCAAGTGTTTGGAAATTGAGCAATACATTTCCAAATAACTCAACAGATTAAGCAAAGAACATGCTTTGCTTTGTTCAAAACTTTACCCAGAGTCATGCATTATTTAAGAAAAATCACATTACCAACAGCTAACATTCACAGTACTATCTCCACTAGCAGTTAAAGCATTGTTAGTGATTCTACATATTGACACACACATCTGACTGCTTCATTTTATTTATTTTTGTAATGGGGTTGTACCTATTTGCATATTCAAATATTTATTACAGATCACTTCTCTTTTCTATGGTACTAAGGAAATTATAGTCTGTCATATGTTATGTTGAATTTATATTTAGATATACTATGAACTTTACTTCATGATGGGAAAGGAGAAATTTCAAAATGGTTCTTGTAAATAGAGTATAGGGTCTGACAGCGTTGTAAAGGTCCCTCTTATTAGCTTTAATATTCTAAGATTTTTGTATTTGGTAACCATTATTTCCTAGAAGAGCTTTTATCTATTTTGTAACTACCCCGTTTCCCCGAAAATAAGACATCCTCAAAAAATAAGACCTACTTAAAGGAATGATAAGACATCCCCTGAAAATAAGACCTAGTGCATCTTTGGGAGCACACCTTAAAATAAGACACTGTCTTATTTTCGGGGAAACAGGGTAGTATGTGGGGGGCACTATCTTTGGAACAGTATCTAATTTAAATCTAATGACCACCTCTATAAAAAGTATTGCTATTTTCACTGCTCATAGGAGGAAATGAACTCAGATGTAATCTACATATCTAGAAAGTATAGAGTTAAATTAACTCCTAAACTCATGTTCTTTCCACTTACTACCCTTTAAGAAAAGGTCAACAAGGTGTATTACTCTAGCTAGAAAAGTTAAGTATTATCTGCACACAGGAGTAAGTTTATACCAATGTAAACATTTGTTAAGAAACCCCAGCCCACCACAGCAAGGACAAGAAAAGATGGAAAGCATAAAGTATATAGGCAATTAAAAAAAAAATAACACAGGACTAATTAATCAAATAAGACAATTACAAACAGGTGACATCTAAAAATATATTAGAATAAGCTTCAAGCCATGCAAGTTCACCAAACAATTTTTATTTCCAGTGTTTAATGGGTACGCACACAGGCAGGACACGGGTTTGGAGTCATTGCGTCCTCATGCAGAATTATATTCTTCCCCATAAAGAAGCCAGTTCCATCCAGGATCCACTATCTACACACCTATGTTACAACATTTATATCAAATCTGGTATCTGAAGAAAAGATACACATTTAATATGTTCATTTAAGTTATGTATTTTACAGAAAGATTAAAAATTCAAGTCACACAAAAACTCAAAAACTGTATTAAAAGTTGGAATATAAAACTCAGATCCACCTGGAATGACTGAAGAATGGAAGTGCTGTATCTACCTGTGTCAAAACCGGTAAAATGTAGTGAAATTTGTTACCAATAAAATGCATTCATTTATACGATGTGAGTTATCTAATTTTAACAATATGGCACCCTAAAAACCAAATGTATTTTTATGATGAGGCACTTTGGTTAGTGATGGAACCAAAAGAACAAATTTGCTGCACACTAATGCCAGCGATTTTCTTCAGTAATTTGGGGTATATACTATGCTGTCAGTTGCAACAAATCCCTTGCTCATTTGTATACAACTCTCCAATATATTTTTAAATATATATTTATACATATTTATATGTTCTTCTGGCTGTCGTAATGCACTGTAAAGGTACTCCACAGTGCAAGGTGATGAAACCAGCCCAAATGAGGGCTGCATAATAACAATTCTGGTACAAGAAAATATTTACAGAGTTATCAGAACGCGTAACAGTAGCTTTTTATATGCTATACTGGACATACCCCAGGCTTAAAGACAGGGATGAAACTGTGCTTTATTACCGGGGGTTTCGGACAGTTTATGAGGTTGGGCATTAGCTGCAGAACTAGCTATCTGGCTCGTGTTCTGGAAGCTTTTTCCGTTTATTTGGTCAGATGACTGTGGCGGTGCAGAAAGAAGGGGCCTGTTCGTGGAAGCCACGGTACTGGAAGAACTGCCTGTGTCGGACTGAAAAGACAAAGGTGTGTCGGTCGTGGGTATCTCCAGAACCCTGGGGCTCTCCGGCTGGGGGTCTCCGGCGTCCCCCAGGCTCAGGTCAGACGTGCTGGTGCGGAGCCGTTCCCTGGCGAGCCAGTCTGAAATGGAGAGGTCCTGGGCTGAGCATTTGGGTTTCAACCGATTCACAGCGGAAAGCTCAGATTCTCTCTCCCCACCCTGTTCCTGCGCTTTCCAAAAATTCAAAACACTGATCTCGGTGGCATCCCTGTGCCCCCCTAGCGTATGTCTCCGCTTGATGTTTTTCCTTTTCGTGGTCTCGGCGTTGGTTTTTTGATTTCCTATTCCAAACATATCGTCTGCAGGTGCTCTGGGCCTCAGTTTTAACCGATCTGCTATTTTCGTTTTCCAGGTGGGTTCCTGTTTGTCGGATTCACTTCTGGAGGGTGTGAGTAAACTGCCGGTGGATTTTCCTTTCTTCATCACATCGAACACTTTAGTGATGGAAGGGGTTTCTCTCTCGCTCTTGGCATCCCCTAGGCTTCCGCTGTCGGACTTGAGTCGGGAGGATTTTTTCCTGGACAGCGTGTCACACTCGATGAGTTTATGTGAACTGAAGAGCTGTCTCCGGCCGTCTAAGCTCGGGGTCAGACTCCCCTCGGTGCAGCTCACCTCGCTGCCTTCAGAATCCCTGCGGCTCGTCCTGGTGGCTTCCTGCAGCCTTCCTCGGAAGAGCCTCTCTGAGGGCAGAGCCCAGGGGCACACGGGGAACTCGCTCTCGCTGTCCGTCTCCGCCGGCCGCCCGTGGCTGACCAGCTCGCTCCTTTCGTCGCCGGCCTCGTCCCCCCTGCTCTCCGCCACCGACTGCACCTCGGGGCTCAGCCGGCTGGAATCCAGGCTCGTTGGGTAGGTGGTGGACGATGCCGTGGAGTAATCCGAGGTGATGGTGCCCACGTGGGCCAAAAACTCGCTGTGCTTCATCTCTGGACTGGTTGATTTCTTCGTGGAAAACCTGGCCAGCGACGCCTGGGAAGACGTGCTGAGCAAAGTGCCCGAGTCAGATCCCGTCTCCTCAAAAGGCGAGGGCTTCTGGGTCAGAAGCGGCTTGGGGCTCTCCTTGAGGATGGCGAAGCGACAGCTGAGGGTGGGAGACCTGTTAGGCTTGGAGAGGTGCGGGGCTGAGGGCTCTTCGGGGGGCGCGCTCTCCCTTCCCAGACACGTCTTTTCATCTTTTGTGGCGCTGGGGTCTTTCCTGGCGCTGTTGTCCTTGGCAGTGATGGTCCTCTGTTTTCTGCCCGGTGTCTCGCTTTCTGTTTTGGACTCTTCTTTAATATCGTTGTGACACTGCTCCTCGTTTTCCTTCTTAAAAAACACATTGTCCAGCTCGTCTTCCGAGCTGCTGGGCTGGGCTTTTTCCTTTGGCTTTTTCCTCTTGCGACTGGCGGCTGCGAAGATGGAGGAAACCAGCAGTTCCCTGCTGTACTGATCCTTTCCAGAGCCCCAAGAACCCTGCGGAGCAACCAGACAAAAGAAGCTCTGAACGTGAAAATATCATCCAGTTACGTCTACCAAAACTCTAGAAGCAACAACAGGGAAGAAATTAGCTTTTCTATACTTCCTTTTAACTTGTATACGAGAAGAATTTTTATTTAACTGGTCTCATTTCTTGCCCAGTGGTGTTACTTGCCAAATCGTATGGGTGTTATTTTATTTGCCAAGTCATACAAATTTGTCCTTTAGGGAACAGGTCTATACTTCATCCATAGATAGGATGCCTGCTATCTATCCTGATTCTTACCCATTTCCTTCAATCTACTGACTTCCTTGAGACCGCAAAGCTCAAACATTCTTCCACGTCTTTCACGTGGAAAGAGGCTTAAGAGTTAAACAATATTCTTTCTTTTTTTGTTGAGACAGAGTCTCAAGCTGTTGCCTTGGATAGAGTGCTGTGGCATCACACCTCACAGCAACCTCCAACTCTTGGGCTCAAGCAATCTACCTGCCTAGGCCTCCCAGAGTGCTAGGATTACAGACATGAGCCACCGTGCCTGGCCTCAAACAATATTCTTTTTTTTTTTGAGACAGTCTCACTATGTCGCCCTCGGTGGAGAGCCATGGTGTCACAGCGCACAGCAACATCAAATTCTTGGGCTTAAGCGATTCTCTTGCCTCAGCCTCCTAAGTAGCTGGGACTACAGGCACCCACCACAACACCTGGCTATTTTTTGGTGGCAGTTGTAATTGTTGTCCAGCAGGCCCTAGCCAGGCTTGAAACAGCCAGCCTCAGTGTATGTGGCCGGTGCCCTAACCACTGAGGCCACAGGGGCCGAGCCCTTAAATAATATTCTTAAATAATTGAATATGACCTTCTAACACAGCCTATTAAAATTTTATGACTGACTCCAATCTTCTAATTACAGAGAATTCTGATTACATATGAATTATCTTCACATGATATAGAGATTGTATTAGATAGGCTCATTAAGATAAGTCTGGGCTTCCATTAGTTTGGTCAGGCTGAATCTTCAAATCAGGATGGTAATGTCTTCATTTATCTCAAGGTGACCATACAATTAGAAACTTCATAGGGAAAAACAGAGGAACATAAATCATATAGAAACACTGTAATTGGTAAAGTCTGCGATATATAATAGGTTCTTGATTACAACTCTTAATCTGCGTATTTCTATATGCTAGGTTAACGGTAGGGAGAGGATTAATACTTGGAAGGCTACAAGAGGATGGCTTGAGACCAAGAGTTTGAGGTTGCTGTGAGCTACGATGCCACACCACTCTACTGGGGACAAGAAAGTGAGCATCTGTCTCAAAAATAAATAAATAAATCCACAGAATGATGCTTAACTGCATCCTGTACAAGGAAATAAAAAATAAAGAACATTACTGCGGCAATTGGGGAAATTTGTATAAAAAGTGTATTTTTTAATTATTTCATTAATTATAGATAATAGGAAAAATGAATATTTACAATGTCTATATTCTAAAATGGTATTCTTTACTAATGATAAAAAAAATAAAAAATGCTACTCGAAAAAAAAAAAACCAAACAAACAAAACTGACCACCGTACATTGGATAATGATACGTTATACTTATGTTAAGTTTTCTGATTACAGTTAAGTATTTAGGAGTAGTGGTACTGTCTACTTTCAAATGATTCTGATATATGTGTGTGTGTGTGTATGTATTGGAATTTACCAACTGATGAATCTAGAGGAAAAGGTTGAGATGATATTATTCTAGCAACACTTCTGTAGGTTTAAAATTTTTCACAATACAAAGCTGGAGCAAAGAAATAGTGAAAATCATAAGTGACAGTGATGCAAATTTAAAATATTTTCTACAAGAATTGTAATTTAGGGTGGTGCCTGTGGCTCAAAGGAGTAGGGAGCCAGCCCCATATCCCAGAGGTGGTGGGTTCAAACTCAGCCCTAGCCAAAAACTGCAAAAAAAAAAAGAAAGCAAAGAAAAGAATTGTAACTTAATCATGTGCAATCCTCTTATGTTTATACTTGGCATGGAGAATTCATCTCATTATAAAATGTAACGGTGTTTTAAGTTTATTGACAATTTTAGTTGCTACAGCGTCAGCAGAGCAAAATTTAGATATACTCAATAAAAATACTTTTTCTTTTTTTTTTTAATTGAGACAGAGTCTCATTTTGTCACCCTTGGTAGAGTGTTGCAGCATCACAGCTCACAGCAACCCCTCAAACTCTTGGGCTCAAGTGATTCTCTTGCCTCAGCCTCCCTAATAAAAGTACTTTCTAAGAACTATAAAAAGTTGTGTAACTTGGTACTGCTGTCAATGGAACACAAGTTATGTACAAATATTAATTATAAAAACCAAAGTAATGATTTTGCTGAAAACAAAAGTATATACTTCCTATTAAAATGTATAATTAAAGTCTATCATATTTTCATGATAGTCCCAAGAAGAGGAAAGTGGGTAGAGTATAAAAGCAAAAGGCCGGCTGAGAACTGATAACTGATATAGATGGAGAACGGAGGCAGGGAGGCTTGTTATATTCTGTCCACTTTTGTATACGATAGAAAACTTCCACATCAAAAAATGAGAAGAAGGCCCTGTTTTTTTGTAGTACACTAAACTATGCGATGAGAAACTCCACATTCCAACTCGCAATGCAGTATCCTGTCACACCCGATCTCAGGAAAGAATTTTTCAATTTATTAGACTTTTTTGCTCTGTTTCATCAGCCAGGAATGCCCTGGTATGTTAACCACAGCAATGAGCCAAAAAACAATACTCCCCTCCCCAATTGTATGAAACAATTTACCTTAGATTTTGTTGAGTCACTTGTAGCTGAATCTGTGGGAAGTTAAAGGAAACGTGGTCAGTAGTAGCCAATCTTTACTGCTTTCCACAAACAATGCAAAACTTATGGGAGAGACAGGCACGGAACAAAATGAGAAAGCAAAACTCAAAACAATAGAACACAGTGGATAGTCAGAGCTCACAAAGATGCAAGCTGCACCACAGAAAGCCACCGCCATGAAAGGATGCTGTGAATTGTAGGCAGAACCAGCTCAATGATAGGGATGGCAAAGGAGCCCTGTGCTAAACAAGAACAAAACACTAGTGTTCATCAAATGTTCTAAATAGTAAGTCGAGCAGTAAAGCAGCTTAAAGACCTCTGGAGGATTTTCTTAGGTACCACATCCTGTATCTAAAGCTGATACACAATGTAGAACTTTGAAGATGGTTGGCTGCCCTAGCTACAAATCGAGACACTCGTACAGGTGTGTTTATGTTGATTTTTGTCAGACTTTCAGACTTCAATTTTATAAGCATATAATGTACTCATATGGATTAAAAAAAAAAAAAAAGAGAATAACCCTCCTTGCAGGTCACTTTGGTTGCACGTTAGACAATGCAGAACTCTGAGCTTCAGACCCCAGTCTCACAGCAGTGCAGCTGGGGGTCCTTTTAACTGGTTTGGTTGATTAGTTTGGTTAAACTGCTACCAGTTTTGTAATTATCCAT
Organism: Nycticebus coucang; assembly: GCF_027406575.1. Lineage (NCBI taxonomy): Eukaryota > Metazoa > Chordata > Mammalia > Primates > Lorisidae > Nycticebus > Nycticebus coucang. The sequence goes on along the minus strand of NC_069799.1, from coordinate 50,034,860 downwards.
TAACAAATGCTGTTATGGAAATGGAAAAATGGAGACCATCATTTTACTGTCTGGCAAAAACTCAGATTATACAATTATAAAGAGGGTAGGAAGGGGCTAGCATTTTTATTTATTTATTTATTTATTTATTTTTGGGTCCAGGATAATGTCAATTTGGAAGATTTCTTCTGTCGACTTCAGGGAAATGGATTTTCAGAATTAATGAGCTGAGCCCCGTGCCACGCCCCTTTCAACACATGGCTAAATGCTTTATGACTTTAAGAACTGGTAGACCATACCATGCTATTTCTCCTCAGGGTCTGCTTCAGAAATAACAAGAAACAGCAGAAAAACTTTTAAGAAAGTAGTATTGATCTGTTTACAATAATCTTAAGAGAAACTCGACACCACAGATCAGCTGGGTTTGCATTTACAGGAATCGGGGGTTTCTGCAGACAAGGCAGCTACAGTGTGGGCAGCAATCCTCTTTCTTCCTACAGGTCCAGCTGTCCATCAGGGACATCACCGAATCCACTAGTGACATTACCGTGTGATAGACTCCTCCCACTTCGCCTGTTCAACATCAGTATAGATTTGCCTGTATCAGTAAGTGCTGAAAAAACCCTTTGGCGACTAAAAACGACAACTGGAGACAAAGGGAGAACATGGTGTAAAACAACATGCTGGGTTAGTGCAACGGTTTGGCAGGAGGAAATTTTCATCAGAAGAGTCTAGAAGAACTAATACTTAACCAAGCATTAGGGTGGCAAGGGGAAAACAGAAGGAAATAAATGTCAAATAGGTTGATTTTTTTTTTTACTATGGTATCTATAGTGACAAATTAATACACGCTAGTCATGAAAATTTGTGCCCATTAGCAGTTTGACATTCTCAACTTGCTGCTCCTAAACAGAACTTCAAGCTTAGGAATCATAACTACTTATATGATCTAGACCAGACTTTCTGCCATCACAGCAACCACATATTCAGTAGCATTTATCTGTTTTACCTTGTGATGACTATTACATGGAAACTGTGAATTCAAAAAAAAGGAAAGAAAAGAACAAAACAGTGGTTTGCATGCTGGTTCCCTCATGTTTCCATTCTGACAAACATCACAACTCCATGCACTGCCAAAGGCATTACAGTCACTGAAAGGTAATTAAGGTCAATCAGGAAAGGAAGATTAAGTTTTTTATTAGTAGAAAGGGGAAAGAAAGAAAGAAAAGGGGGAGAAAAAAATCATAGTGAATTGTTACTTATGATTGATTTGCTGGCTTTCAGGTTTTAGGCATGTAGCTTTTAGCCTAGAGATCAATACTGCCCAGGCAAGAGTTACCTGATACATCTCCCGGCGACACTCCTGTCCTTCCAATGTTGGTGAGTAAATGATCTATGTTGGGCACTGGCTGGGAGTCTACAGTGTTTTCTTCCTGCACTGTTGTCTATGGTTAATAAACAAAGATCTCTTCATCATCTCTTCAAAGACACTTTCTTTACAATTCAAACAACATTTAGTAAAAGGCACATTACTGAATGGGGCACCTGCCCTTAATTTTTTTACATCGTTCACACACCAGAAATTACAAGATAAGCACCATAATTGTATATTCCTTGGGTCAGAAACTGAGCAGCTAGAGACCAGCGGGCAATAATAGCATATAGTGGGACGTGGACACTGTCGTAGCATTAGGATCTCACGTCCCACAAAAATAACCGAGCACGGACGCTGATGGCGATACTTACAAGAGGTTCTTCAGCACCTTCTTCTGTGAAAAACCAGTCATGCTAAAATTTAAAACGAAAAAGGTGAAAAGAGAAATTAAACGAGCTCCTAAATATATCTCTATCTTGGAGGATAGTATAGAAGAAAGTTAATTTTCTTAGGGAAATAAAAAAACTATAATCAAATTCTGCCCTGACCAATGGTCAGGGAAATGAACGCCCTTGCAGAGAGAGGTGAGGCCGCCACTTACGTGCTGGATCAGTGTCTCTACGATCTTGTACTGGTCGGGCATGTGCGTGACCATGTGGGTCATGTTGTCTTCTGATGTCCGCACAAGAGTTGGACCAAACACTATTGCTAGATTTCTCGGTTCCATCTGAAACAAAGGATGTTATTGCACAATATCAGATTTTCTTTTTTTTTTGAGATGAGAGTCTCACTGTTTTGCCCTCGGTAGAGTGCCTTGGTGTCATAGCTCACAGCAACTTCAAACTCGGGCTCAAGCTATTCCCTCGCTTCAGCCTCCTGAGTAGCTGGGACTACAGGTGCCCAACAACAACGCCTGGCGATTTTTAGAGATGAGGTTTTGCTCTGGCTTAGGCTGGTCTCGAATCTGTGAGCTCAGGCAATCCACCCGCCTCGGCCTCCCAAATGCTAAGATTATACACGTGAGCCACCACACTCAGCCCTTTCAGATTTTTATCTTAAGGAAATAGCCTGAAATTCCCATTGTACATCTGGCACTCTATTTCTGAAAGGTTCTTTTGATGAGAAAGAATCCAAAGGATGGATAACCAATACGGGTAAAAACATAATACTTTTAAGTTAGGATTTTCACAAGCACATCTGTACATAATTTTTTTTCCTACTTCAATGATAAGGTCCAGTGCCTAGTTGGCATTCATATTTTTCCTTTTTTATAAAATTAATCAATTTTTTTGAGATAAATTCTCACTCTGTCGCCCTGGGTAGAATGATGTGGTATCCTAGCTCACAGCAACCTCAAATTCTTGGGCTCAAGCCACCCTCCCACCTTGTCCTGAGTAGCTGGGACTACAGGCGCTTGACACAATTCCCAGCTAGTTTTTCTGTTTTTAGGAGAGACAGGGTCTCACGCATGCTCACACTGGTGTCAAACTCCTGAGCTCAGGCAATCATGCTGCCACGGCCTCCCAGAGTGCCAGGATTACTGCATCAGGCCTGGCCGCCCAGCCTGGCCTTTGTGTTTTTCAAGAAGTCTTTGATAGAAAACAATTGATTTGGTTCAAAACCAGTATTATGAGAACTAGATTAGTGAATAAAACTTATAAAATCAAAAAACTTGAATAGCCAATGCAATTCTGCATTTACCTGAAGTCTGATAAAGTGATGCTACCAGATTAGGTCTTATTTTGCAGAGCTGCACTGGCTATTCAGGTTTTTTTCTGGTGCCATATAAAACACAGAACTATTTCTTCAAGATCTTCATAGCAGTCTGGCTCGGCGCCTGTAGCTCAAGTGGCTAGGGCGCCAGCCACATACACCGGAGCTGGCAGGTTGAAATCCAGCCTGGGCCTGCCAAACAACAACAACTCCAACAGTAAAAAAAAAAAAAAAAGCTGGGCATTGTGGCGGGCACCTGTAGTCCCAGCTACTTGGGAGGCTGAGGCAAGAGAATCCCTTAAGCCCAAGAATTTGAGGTTGCTGTAAGCTGTGACGCCAAGGCACTCTACCCAGGGTGACAGCTTGAGACTCTGTCTCAAAAAAAAAAAAAAAAAACAAGATCTTCATAGTATGATGTTGGTATTTTAATGGGGATTGTATTTAATCTGTAGATTGCTTAGGGAAGTACAGACATTTTCACAATGTTTATTTTTCTAAGCCATGTGCATGATATGTTTTCCATCTGTTAACACCCCCTGCTATTTCTTAGTGTTAAAACAAATTATTTCTTGAATGATACTCCACAAAATGTGGTCCAAAAAAGTCTAGGAAATGAAATACCACATCCCCTTATTCAAGATTCAGTGTTAAAATATTTAAAAACTCTAAAAAAATCTGCAGTAAAATTAAAACACCTGTAATCCTAGCACTCTCGGAGGCCGAAGCGGAAGGATCACTGGACCTCATGAGTTAGAGACCAGCCTAAGCAAGAGCAAGACCCAGTCTCTACTAAAAATAGAAAAACTAGCCAGGCATAGTGGCGAGCACCTATAGTCCCAGCCACTTGGGAGCCTGAAGCAAGAGGGTCACTTGAGCCCAAGAGTTTGAGGTTGCTGTGAGCTGTGACGCCATGGCACTCAACCCCAGGTGACAGAGTAAGACTATGCTTCAAAAAAGAAAAAGAAAAGAAGAAATAAAATAGCTGGCATTCTTCCCTTCTTTCTTTGAGATGCCACATCATTCTCTTGCTCTTTTTTCCTCTTCCCCCTTCTTCCCTTCTCTGCTCTCTTTCTCTTATCTTCCTCCCAACTCACTTCCTGTTCTCTAATATAAAATAGACTTACACTTTTATATCCTTTTAAAAAAAACTGAAGGTGAACTGAAATTAGATGATATTAAAGAATAACCAATTTTGTTGTGTTTAATAAAGACAGTACAGTAGTATAAATTGGGGGGGAGGAAATATGATTAACACTAAACAAAAATGTCTGTTTTTTACTGTATACTGTTTAGCACCTCCTGACTGTTGCACCATGTTCATATATTATCTATTCAAAATATCGATAAACAGGGCTGGAAGGGGGGCTCACACCTGTAATCCCAGCATTCTGGGAGGCCGAGGCTGGTGGATTGCTTAAGCTCAGGAGTTGAAGACCAGCCTGAGCAAGAGCGAGACTCGGCAGTCCCAGCTACTCAGAAATCTGAGATAAGAGGACTGTTTGAGCCCAAGAGTTTGAGGTTGGTGTGAGTTATGATGCCACAGAGCTCTACCAAGGGAGAATGAGTGAGACTGTCTCAAAGAAACAAAAAAGACAAAAAGCAAAATATTGATAAACAATCAAAAGTCAAAGAAATAAGATTTCTGATTTTCATTTTCTTGCTGGGTTAACTGTAAAAGAAAACATCTTTTTAAAATGGTGACACCTCTATTTTGGGACCTTTTGCTTTTAAGAGCAAGTATTAGAAGGACTTACTTTAGAGCTTTTGTTGAATTATAAACCTATTTTGGACTGTTTGGCACGAAGTAATGAAGCTTATCTTTAACACTAAAGACCCTGAATGTAAATTTCTTTAGCATGCACTTTACGTACCTTATTTTTTTCTGAATTTTCTGCCACTGTCTTCAGATGAGCCGAAAGAAACTTAAGTGTTTCATAATGATGTTCAGGCAAATCATGAATCTGAAACATATTATTGTCATGATGGATTTTTAAATGCTGAATTTTCATTGTACCTCCAAAAATATAAAATAATACCTACTAGTCTTTTTAATGTTTTCAGACGATCTAGAGGATCTTCTTTACGATTGGCTTCAATAAAATCGGCATATTTATCTGACAAAAAGAATGATAAGACAAATTTATCTTCAGTTGCTTAGGTGAATGGTAACCTAGCTTTCCTTTAAGGTTGAACTTCAAACCACGATGAGTAGAATGTTGGGAAGGTGCCAAATAGCCTTTAACAGGGAAATCTCTAAAACTTATGTTTTAGATATATTTTTTAAGGCTATTCCAAGCCTTACAGCAAATAGAAGAAAACTCATAAAAATGTGAATTCCTTGCAGGTACCATCCTAAATTTACCTAGCCTGTCTATTCCTCCCTCACCCCCAACAATGTCTACTACAGTGCCTTAAATAGCATTCAAATATTTGGCTTGACTGAAAAAAATGATTCTTCTTTCATTGCACCATATTATTTCTGGAGAATTCTGACCGGAAACAGTAATAATGTATTTGCAACCTGACTGCAAATATGAATGAATAGGATAATATATATTTCATTGAACCTAAACATTTTAGAAACTATATTTTTTGTTGACATTTACCAAGAGAAGAGTAAAAACTCAGTACATAATTATGCTTTTAATGTATACGTAAGAACTCAGCTAAACCAATCCTCTTGTTTCCTTTGACCTAAATATTTTTTTCCTGGTTCAATTTACAGTTTTCTAACACTTGTGACTTAAACCATTTCACCTGGTATCTTTCATCGATGCTAACTCACCATTTGTGAAGAGAGGCTCAGGGAGTTTCCTGAAGAAGGATTTTAGTAAACTGCTTATCACATTCAAATCTCGCCATTTCTAGGTATGCAAAATAGAAATACAGTATTTTTGTAGTCAGTACCACCAAAGGGGAAAAAACTGAATCAGTTCTCCAAATAGAAACAAACAAACTCACATCATCTTGTATATCAATGTCAGCCATTCCCTTGTTGAGTTCTTCTTGCATACTGGAGATGGCTGCATTATTTCCAGGAACTCTATAAATACCTGTATATTCAAGACCTCTTTCTTCAACTAATTTGCAACATATATCTACTATTAGTGGAATATACTGCAAAACAAGAAATAAATATTTTACTTAATATAGCACTAATGCTTATATTTAGTCAGTGGTTGTATATCACAGCTAAAAGGCCCTTAGTATCCAAAAGGAAATACAGAATTGCTGTTATCTAATACAGGGCAAATAAAGGATATAGACTGTGCACAACAGAGAGTAGATAAAACCAGCAAGAGGTGTTTGAGATGGTGGGAAGAGAATGAATAGGCCTGGAGAGAAAGGTAAGGACCCACAGAGAGGTAATAGTCTAAAGAGGAAATCAGAGCAGGTAAGGGGAATACGGAAACGCTTCCGTTGATGGTTTTTGTTTTTTTTTTCTTCTTACTTTTTATCTGTTATGTGAAGGAAGAAACAGTTCAGTTGAATAAAGAGAAATAAAGTCAAGGAAAGAGAAGGAGAGAGTAATATCGATTAACTCCTGATATGAAACCTAACATGACTGTTAGAAACCAATAGACACGTTTACATCACACTTTCTTATCAGGACCCTGCTCTCATCCTTGTTTTAAGAAGCTAAAAGCAGAAACACATGATATGAAAATGAATTCTGATGGGGCATTTCAGATATATTCCTAATGGTCACATAAGTATTCCATTTCAGAATCAAAACATTAGGAAAAAACACTGTAGATAAAATTACTCAATATGCAGGTCATAAATACTCAGGGGAAAGGAAGGCCTGCTATGAAAAGAATACTCAACAGCTGACATCTCTGATATCTGAAAGGCTATATGCTCGAGTCCCATTATAACCACAACTGAATGAATGATTTTAGGAAAGCCGGCCGGTGATCTCTCCTACCCGATTGGTGTGAGCTGGTGGGCAATCATCCAGTCGAACACCAAAGGTCCCCGTAGCGGTAGGCTTTTTCTCAAATGTCTTTCTCATAATACTTGGAATGCCTTTTCTCCACGTGCCTTTGTCTTTTGGGGGACTGGTATCATCTTTGGATTGTGACCCAGAACAAAATGACATAATAAAGAAAATGGAAAATAAGAGTGTTTAAATCATGATTTTAAAAACACTTTATCAATGTTGGCCTAGACCCCTAAAATACAAATAATACATCCCATATTTATCAAATATCCTCTCTCCCTAATACGGCACTCCCTTTAGCCTTTGATAGGTATTACTTCAAATTCTTCACCCTTTTACAATGTGTATTATGATTTTCTTTAAAACAAAAACAATTTCTTTAAGTTAAAAAAATAAAATGAAATAGCAAGATAATAAAATGAGTGTGTCATCTGTAAAGTGTAAGATTTTAGCAAAAGGAAAAAGAATGGTTTATGTCAAAATGATATCACCAGGATTCTCTGAGTTATTCAAATTTGTATGGTACAAAGTGTTGTATTTTGCTTCACTTTGTCAGTGTGATAAAACTGATGTCTTTACAGTTTTTGTCAATTAAATAAAAAGGACCAATGTTTGAAAGCATGGCTTAGATTAAAAAAAAAAAGAAAACTGGTGTCTTGGGCCTCATCTTAGAGCAGCGGTTCTCAACCTGTGGGTCACAACCCACAGGAATTGTATTAAACAGCAACGGCATTAGGAAGGTTGAGGACCACTGCCTTAGAGGGAAAGGCCCCGATAGCCTAGACCAGGCCTGCAGTGACCTTTGAGTGACACTGAGGGTACAGAAAAACTGCAAAATACCTTCAATGTGCCAATCTTAAATCATCTTATCTGTTGAATTTATCCAAGAAAGCTACCATCAGTACCTTTACTGAGGAGTTTCCTTTCTGACTCTTCCTTTGGAGAGTGTGGGCTTTGAGTCTTTGGCTCTGATTTAGCACCAAGCAAAGTCTGCCTGATGCTGAGACTCTGGCGAGGAGTTTTTGGCAACTGTTCTGCTTTGCTGCTGAAAGAAATGAACATTTCTTAACAAATACAGTGGTCCCCACCCCCTTTTATCTATAGTTTTACTTTCTGTGGTTTCAGTTACCTGTGGTCAACCACAGTCCAAATATTGAACAGAAAATTTCAGAAATAATTCCTAAGTTTGAAATTGTGTACTGTTCTAAGTAGCATGGTGCAATGTGGTGCTGCCCCTCCAGGATGTGAATCATGCCTTTGTCTGGTGTTCCCACACCATTTATACCACCTGCCTATTACTGTACAGGAAAAAACACATCCCCACACTGTATCCACCACCTCCCTCCTACCATCCAGAAAAAAGCAGTGTCTATAGGGTGCGGTATTATCCACAGTGTCAGGCATCCATTGGGAGTCTTGAGGCATATCTTCCATGGGAAAGGGAGGATATGGTACCTACTTTATTAACATATCCAAACAACTGTATGTTATGCATGGTGAGAGTCTCACCTCATCAGACTGTTATATTCTTTTATTCTTCGACTAATCAGATCCCTGTTAGTAACTCCAGTGTCCTATAGAATAATCAGAAGGTAAAATTAGAAAACCAATTCTAAACAGAAATAAGTGATCCCACTTTTTTGAGGCTTTTTGAATTATTTTGTTTATGCAATGAACACACTATCATTCCTTCTTAGCAGAGCTGTTTCAGAACCTCTTTTCAGTAGCACCACATGACAAAAGTTCCAAGAGCCTTCCCCATTGCCAAAAGAGTTTTCTGTTTATTTTTTGTATTTGTGCAATACCTAGCATAGTATAAACAAGTAACCATATTCATATATATTTATATATATATATATTTTTTTTTTTTTGAGACAGAGTCTCACTATGTCACCCTTGGTAGAGTGCTATGGTGTCACAGCTCACAGCAACCTCAAACTCTTGGACTTAAGCGATTCTCTTGCCTCAGCCTCCCAAGTACCTGGGACTACAGGTGACTGCCACAACACCCAGCTATTTTTTGGTTGCAGTTGTCATTGTTGTTTAGCAGGCCCCAGCTGGGTTTGAACCCACCAGCCCCGGTGTATGTGGCCAGTGCCATAAACATAGAGCCACGGGTGCTGAGCCCATATTTATATTTTTTGAGCTGATCTATCATTTATAATAAATGACTGGAAAGCAGAAAGCTAGTTTGTTCTCAATCATAGTAAATAGAATGATCAGCATTTAAAAATAATACAATTGGAGGAAAGATGGAAAAATACAATTAGGGTCAATTAGTATTACAAGTGGAAGTCAGATTATCAGAAAACATGATTGTCATATTATCAAAACATGTTTGTGTTTAACCCCCACCACGTTAACTTTTAAAGTAACCCACGTGGTAAACCCAGAGTTGACCATAAAGTGATGATATTTCTTTTGTTGTTGATCCCAATTACAAATTGACATATGTCCTCAGTTGTTTTTTAACTGCTTCATTTTGAACATGATGAATTACAATGCAATTTATAAAGAACACAAGCTTTGGCATAAAAATAATCTTAAATTTAAATTTACTCTTTCAGTTTACCAGCTAAGAGACTATAGGATTAAGATCTAGAATAAGATTGCCTGGATTTAAACCCTAGTCCTGACATGTATAACTACGTGACTTTGGGGAAATTACTTAACCTGTCTTTGCCACAATTTCCTTATTTATAAAACAGAGATGGTAACAGCAGAATGCATTCATATGGCTGCTGAGATTAATGCATGCAAAATGCTCAAAATAGTATCTACCATATGATACATCCTTGGTAAATTATTTTCAAAAATACTTGCTTTTTTTTTTTTTAGACAGTCTTACTTTGTCACTGGCACCCTAAACACTGAGCTAGGGGCACTGAGCTAACCTCGAAGTTCTTATTCTCTGACCATTTGTTCTGCAAAATTCAGATCTAATGCTCTCTTTACAGTGGTAATTGCAGAACAAGGGTTGCATTGATAAGAATCTGGTGTTAATTTTTAACTATAAACGAGGCAGGGTATAAACTATCAGAGGAAGAAGTGCAGGCCTTTTCCTTATAGTAAAAATGTTTATAATTTTAATCAGATATAATGGAAATGACTAGAGAACATGTTAAGTTTACAGTTGATGTAGGTGTTCCCACATACTCCAGCAGGAAAAGAACTTTATGCCCCTTTTCTGGTTTTTTTTTTTTGGAGACAGAGTCTCAAGCTGTCAGCCTGGGTAGAGTGCCATGGCATCATAGCTCACAGCAACCTCTAGCTCAGACTCAAGCAATCCTCTTGCCTCAGTTTTTCTATTTTTGGTAGAGACAGGGTCTCGCTTTTGCTCAGGCTGGTCTCAAACTCGTGAGATAAAACAACCCACCTGCCACGGCCTCCCATAGCACTAAGATTACAGGTGTGAGCCACCTGGCTCAGACATCCCTTTTCTGTTAATTAGTAATAAAAGTCATGAAAAGTAACAATTACAATGTATAGGGGAAAAAAAACTGTTAACAACAAGAAAAAAGAAGGTACTCTTGAGCAAATGCTAGAGTTAACAAGTGTTGAATTTACTTAATAAAGTTTATTTTATGTGGCTTGGTGCCCGTAGCTCAGGGGTTAGGACACCGGCCATATACACCGAGGCTGGCAGGTTTGGACCGGGCCCGGGCCTGCCAAACAATGACAACTGCAACAGAAAAATAGCTGGGTGTTGTGGCGGTCCCCTGTACTCCCAGCTACTCGGGAAGCTGAGGCAAGAGAATCGCTAAGTCCAAGAGTTTGAGGTTGCTGTGAGCTGTGACGCCACGGCACTCTACCAAGGGTGACATAGTAAGACTCTGTCTTAAGAAAAAAAAAAGTTTATTTTATGTATTCTTAAAAAAACTACCTTTACTACTGAAATTCCTGCTGTAAAAACAACTTGATAATTGCAAGCTGGAAAACCTCAACTTCCTAAACATTGTTCCTCATTAAAAAAAAGCTAGCTTATAAAATGATTTTTCATAACCCAAGTTTTCTTAGGAACCAATATATTCTTGCCTATAAATTAATACCATTCCAAAAATCATCATGTCAGTATTACTTTTCATTTACATAGTTATTTATATTCACAGACATTTTTACTACAACTTGTGCCCCATAATAATCCTTTTTGAGATAAGGGAACAGATTCAGAATAATATGGTCACAAAGGTAATGACCAAGATTGAGGAACTAGGTCTTCCGTTCGTGGCTCATGGCTCCTGAGAAGGTATATAGAATATATAAATAACCTATCTTGCTAGTTTGGTAATGGTGATTTTCCAACACATGTACAAAAGAGGCACACCTGAGTTTTTCTTTTGGTCAACTTCCATTTATTTAATTTAGGTTTTTTTGTTGTTTGTTTGTTTTTTGAAGCAGAGTCTTACTCTGTCACCCTGGCTCACAGCAAGCTCAGACTCCTGGGCTTGAGCAATCCTCTTGCCTCAGCCTACAGTAGCTGGGACTGCAGGGGTGCACCACCATGCCCGGTTAGTTTTTTCTATTTTTAGTGGAGATAGGGTGTCACTCTTGCTTAGGCTGGTCTCGAACTCCTGAGCTCAAACAATTCACCTGCCTTAGCCTCCCAGAGAACTAGAAAGGATTACAGGCGCAAGCCAGGGCACTGGCCTTGGTCAACTTCTTTTAAAATGAAAATAATATAATTTTTTGTAAATAAAAAAAAAATTTAAAAAAGGTATGTCAGAGTCTTTCAGTCTTTTTAAGGAAAATGTGAAAGTGTCGAATCTCCTATCACTCTTTTGAGCACAAACCTCTTCATTTAGGGTGCTGCTCTCCTGGATGGTTTTGATCCAGGCCAACATGTCGTCTCTGTCCTCAGCTTGAAACAGGCACTCGCAGTTGGGCGTGGTGAGGCGGAAAACATTTTTCCTCTTGGTCTCGCTGTAGGAGATGTCTATCAAGCAGGCGTTCACACTGATGGGCTGCTCTTCCTCTGAGGGTGTCGTCTGCTCTCTCTTGTCTTTGTACAAGTAAAGGGAATGGCCCCGAAGAACAACATACATCTGTTTCCATGGCCGGATACTTCCACCAACTCGCTAGAAGGCAAGAAACAATTCCTGAATACTCAACACGTGGCTCAATCTTTGTGACAGAATAAGCACAGTCAGCAACATCCTGACTGCACATATGTGCATACCTAACGTATTACAGCAGGCATCTGATGTACCTCCACATATACAGAGGGTACTGAGAAAATGCACGTACATTTTAAGAAAGGAAAAAAACTATATTAAAAAATTGGGTGGCGGCGATCTCGTGGCGCAATGGTAGCGTGTCTGACTCCAAAAATTGGGCAGCACCTATGGCTCAGTGAGTAGGGCACCGGCCCCATATACCAAGGGTGGCGGGTTCAATCCTGGCCCCAGCCAAACTGCAACAAAAAATAGCCGGTCGTTGTGGTGGGCGCCTGTAGTCCCAGCTACTCGGGAGGCGGAGGCAAGAGAATCGCCTAAGCCAAGAGCTGGAAGTTGCTGTGAGCTGAGATGCCACAGCACTCTACTGAGGGTGACAAAGTGAGACACTGTGTCTAAAATAAATAAATAAATAAATAAATAAATAAATAAATAAATAAAAATTGTAATACTCTAGGTGGGGCGTGGTGGCTGATGCCAATAATGCTAGCACTATGAGAGGCAGAGGTGGGTGGACTGCCTGAGCTCATGAGTTGATAGAGCCAGAGTGAGACCCCTTCTCTAAAAATCACTCGGCATTGTGGCAGGCGCCTGTAGTCCCAGCTACTCGGGAGGCTGAGGCAAAGGGATCACTTGAGCCCAAGAGTTTGAGGTTGCTGTGAGCTATGACACCATATAGCACTCTACCAAGACAGAATAAGTGAGACTGTCTCAAAAAAATAAAAAATTGTAATACTCAAGCCATGTTTGACTTCTGCAATTACAAGAGATACAAGATACAATATACAAAATAAATGTTATCGATATACAGTGAGTATTATAAGTTTTAATAGTGTTTTCCTCTCTTAATGTGCATACATTTTTGGGGGGCACCCTCTATATTTGTGAGGATAGGAGGACAAAAATTGCACAGCATAAACCAAGCTAGGCAAAGAGTCCACATCAAAATCAAGGGTAGTAGTGAAGTCCCAACATTAATTTAGTTGAGACGATAAAATGAACAAAGTAATTCAAACAAAATTAGTGTAGCAAAATAATTTAAAAAACCATCAGAAAAAAAAATCTTTTGAGTGAAAGACAAACTTAAGACAAGTCTTACAGAATGTAAATGATAAATATCTCATAAGGCGTTCCCAAAGCAATGTGTATAAATAATGAATAAGTTAACAAAGCTGGCCAACTTTATATGATCAAGTAACAACATTCATATCCAGGGTGAAGTTTCCTAAAAATTTCAAACTCTTACGGCAGCCTTAAAATATTCTTAGAAACAAAATATTCAAGTATTCTAAGAAAATTTTATGCCAAGTTTTCACTGTACTAGAATCTACTAAATATATATATTAATACATTATACTCATTTAATTCAATACTTGTAGAATAAAATGAAACAAAAAATCATACAAAAAGTTAAATAAAAAATTCAAAAATTATTAACAAATGCAATCAGTATAACCTGGTTTCTTGTACCCTCAATGAATCCCCAACAATAAAAAAAAATTAAAAATTATTAATATGGGGTGGCACCTGTAGTTCAGTGGGTAGGGCACCAGCCACATGTACCAGGGCTGGTGGGTTCGATCCCAAACCCGGCCTGCTAAGAAAAAATACCAAAAAATAGCCGGGTGTTGTGACGGGCGCCTGTAGTCCCAGCTACTCAACAACAAAAAATTACTAATACGGAGAATTGCCATCGTGATATCCTCTGACTTATTAACTAATAAGAAATGCAAAAATCCTCTCTTAAATATTTTAATTTCTTTCTTACACTGCTAAACTATTACATATTCCATATGTAGTTGATACATAGGATAAAAAGTATAAAATTAAAGAAATGATTATAACTTTTTTTTTTTTTTAAGACAGAGTCTTAATACTCTGTCTTAATACTCCCCCTTGGTAGAGTATTGTGGCATCACAGCTCACAGAAACCTCATACTCTTGGGCTTAAGCGATTCTCTTGTTTCAGCCTCCCAACTAGCTGGGACTACAGGTGCCAGCCACAACGCCCAGCTATTTTTTGTTGCAGTTGTCATTGTTGTTTAGCTGGCCCAGGCCGGGTTTGAACCTGCCAGCCTTAGTGTACGTGGCTGATGCCATAACCACGTGCTATGGGCACTGAGCCAGAAATGATTATAATTTTTTTTAAAAAATAATTTTTTTTTTGCCGTTTTTGGCTGGGGCTGGGTTGGAACCCGCCACCTCCAGCATATGAGGGCCAGCACCCCACTTCTTTGAGCCACAGGTGCAGCCCCCCAAAAGTAAATTTTTATTAGAAAAAAAAATTTTTTTTTTTTTCAGACAGAGTCTCACTATGTCACCCTCAGTAGAGTGCTGTGGTGTCACAGTTCACAGCAACCTCAAACTCTTGGGCTGAAGTGATTCCCTTGCCTTAGCCTCCCAAGTAGCTGGGACTACAGGTGCCCGCCATAATGCCCGGCTATTTTTTTAGAGATGGAGGTCTCACTCTTGTTCAGGCTGTCCTCAACCTCCTAGGATCTAGGGATCCACCCGCATTGGCCTTCCAGAGTGCTAGGGTTACAGGCATGAGCCAGTGCTCTCGGCCTTAGAAAAAGAGTTTTATAACTTTTTTAAAATTCTTTAACCTGGATATCTTCCTATTTTTTGTATACAGAATTTATGCTTCATTTGTCAGGATCTTATTTCTGATATTCATAGAAGCTTAGAAAACGCACTACCTTGCCCTTATCGGTGACAAGAGGCCGGAAATGGAGCCACCCTTCCTTGGCAGCATCACTGAACACCTCTGAGGAAGAATCTTTTCTGGATCCAGAGTCTTCTGAGGACTTCTGGCTGTCTGTGATCTACAGAAAACACCAAGAAAACAGTAAAATATTAGCTTTTTCTCTCATAAATATGTATACACTTATATTAAATTGAAGACAATTTTTACTTCCAATGTTCCAAGTGAAGGCTATTTTTGAAAAAATTCTAATTAGTCAGATGTGAATGGGCTACCGTCATTATGAAGCAATTTTTCTCTTTTATTATTTTTTTATTTTATATGAAGTAATTTTTAACCATGGGAAAACACCTGGAATAGTATAATTTTCTTGCTGTCATAAGATCACATTTTAGTGGAGAAAGACGGATAATTTTCTTAAAAAGAAACAAGAAAATGATCTGTTTGTGACTTACGCCATTTGAAGAATGAAAATAGGAAGATGGCTGAGAAGCAACTATAAATTGGCAGTGTCAAGGCCAGGCCTCTCTGAAGAAATAGCATTTATTTTTATTTTTATTATTATTATTTTTTTTTTTTTTTGCAGTTTTTGGCCCGGGCCGGGTTTGAATCCGCCACCTCTGGTATATGGGGCCAACGCCCTACTCTTTGAGCCACAGGCACCGCCAAGAAATAGCATTTAGCTAAAAATCTAGAGGACAAATTAAAAAAAGGAGGCAGTCACGAAAGGTCAGAGAGAAAAGAAGTTCAGAAAGAATGGAAAGCTCAGGACGGTCTATTCATCATGATCATTTAAAAAGTTCCATGTGAGAGAAATAGCTACCTCTAGATGGGTGAGGGTCACTTAGGAAGTGTGAAAGGCGGCCACTGATGGATGAAACAGGGAGTGACATCATCTGATCACATGGACCAGATTGCTCAGAGTGTTGTGTAGAGAGCGGATTCTAAAGGGACAAGCACGAGGAGAGAGGAGATGGTGATTGAGAGAAAGGGCCAAGACAGGGAGAAGTGAGAGAACCCAAAGGAATGTGGGTGCTGGTTTCTGGTAGGATAATGTTCCAAGTAAAACAACATTTAACTTAAGGAAAAAGAAGGCAGAAAGTGCAGGTACAAAAGCAAGGAACTGATTATTTTTAAAGGTGATGATGAATAAACCAGGCCAGGCATGGTGTCTCACACCTGCAATCCCAGCACTCTAGGAGGCCAAGGCAGGTGGATTGCCTGAGCTCAGAAGTTCCAGACCAGCCTCTGCAAGACCAAGACCCTGACTCTAAAAATAGCTGGGCATTGTGGTGGGCACCTTAAGTCCTAGCTACTTTAGAGGCTGAGGCATGAGGATGGCTTGAGCCCAGGAGTTCGAGGTTACTATGAGTTATGATGCCACGGCACTCTACCGCGGGGAAGAAGTGAGACTCTATCTTCATAAAAAAAATAAAAGTAAAAATAAAGATGATGAATAAACCCCTGCCTAACAGATGTTATCTTTCCAGTGATGCAAGGGAGCAGAGGAGAGGACACAGGTGACTGCAGGGGGACAAGGGAAGGCAGAAAATCATTATTTTGAAAATGGAGAAACACACCATAAAATACAGAAGGACTGCTGGGCAGTCTGATTCTTAGGCTTGAATTGATAAAGTGAGAAAAATCAGCAAAGGTGGGTAAAGTAATTACATGCTTGATGAATATGTTCAGAAATGAGAAAAGAACATTTTATATGTTAATATTTTCCAAATGCACTTGAAACTTATGAAATAGAAGGTTATAATATTTAAATATTAAATGGATTATGTATAAAAGGATTACTTCTCTATGAAAAGCTAAAGTAAACGAAGATAAATAGAAACATTTATCATTTGCTTGATGTCTTTAAAATATTCAGTACCAACCTTGATTCCTTTCAGGCTAGATACGTGTTTAAAGGGCCTGTTGGAAAAGAAGTATATAAAATTTTTAGTAAGTTCAAAAAATACCTTAGACATGTAAGCATACTTTGATTATTACAATTAACTTTTCAATAGTAAGCTGACATTTCATCATTATAATGTTAAATTGTCCACTGTTCAACGTTAAGTGAGAAAAACACCTTTTTTTCAGTTTCTGGCCGGGGCTGGGTTTGAACCCACCACCTCCAGCATATGGGGGCCAGCGCCCTACTCCTTTGAGCCACAGGCGCCACCCTAAATACTTAAACTTTTAATTCAATGATTAAAAACTTTCTTAGCTGATCTGTTAAATTAAAACTGTTTCTGCTTAAAGTGTGGGATTATTTTATCTTTTTTTTTTTTTTAATAGCAAAGGAAAACCTACTCAGGTTGAACACGGAGGTTCACATTACTGGTCTGCCATAGTTGCATGGTATGTTAAGGATTCCCACGATGTCAACTATGATCTGTAAAGTAGCTGCCATCGCAGCAGCTTCAAGGATGCTGCTCCCTGCCATCTCCACTTGTGCAGCTGGGGGACATCCCGAACCCTAAATGTGGCAGGCGAGCAGTCCTGGCCTGACTCTTCCCCGCTGACCACATTATTTATGGTCTTGAGAAAGAACAACTGTTGCCAATGAAAAGGCTTAGGGCTTCAGGAAACAAGCTTTTTGTTTGTCGGTTTGTTTGTTTTTTGGTTGCAGTTGTCATTATTGTTTAGCAGGCCCAGTTCAGGAACAAACCTTCCACCTTTGATGTATATAGCTGGCACCCTACTCACTGAGCTGTGAGTGCTGAGCCAGGAAACAAGTTTTTTTCTTTTTCTTTTTTGAGACAGAATCTCAAGCTGTTGCCCTGGGTAGAGTGACGTGATATCACAGCTCACAGCAACCTCCAACTCCTGGGCTCAAGAGATTCTCCTGCCTCCACCTCCCAAGTAGCTGGGACTACAGGCGCCTGCCACAGTGCTATTTTTTGGTTGCAGCCGTCATTGTTGTTTGGCTGGCCCAGGCTGGAACCCACCAACTCAGGTGTATGTGGCTGGCGCCTTACCTGCTAGAACCACAGGCGCCAAGCCACAAGTTTTTAATTAAAGTAGTGAGAATAACTTTTATTAGGAGACAGCACAAAGGTAATTTTGTTTCCATTCAAAATTCATCTAAGAATCTTAGGAGTTTTAAGATGTGACTGAATGTTACAACTGCCTTCTCCTCTCAGAAGCCATCTCAAATAATCAGAGACAGGTATGCAAACTCAATCTCCCATGTACCAGGAGACTTTGTAACTGAACTACAATATTAAATGCAGTGAAGGAAAAAAATGGATACAGGAGGAGAAGCCATCATTACTTGCAGGTCTCAAAACTATAGTGCACTGTGCTCTGCTGATCAAACCCAGCCTTCCTGTGTTTGGAACAACAGGAAATAGGGTGCAAGAGCTGGTGACCAGGCCCTCACTTGTCACCAGGGAGTATCAAAGGAGGTGAGAATGAGCGAGCCTGTCCTGCCATCTTTGCAGGAAGCAGTGTGTAGCTGGTGCAGTTGAGCCTGAAATGTGGCAGTTACTGGTATCTTTTAAAGAGGAGTAGCTCACAAATCCAACCCTCTATCACTAGAAGATTCTTGCTATGCTAGAATAGCCTTCCCTGGCCGTACCTCCTACAAATCTCCCTCAAGTAGCTGGTCCAGAAAGAACTAATTTAATCAAAACATAAATAACAATGAAATGGAAGCCTCAGAGGATCCTATACAAAGATAACATAATAAAAGAGACAAACTCTTCTTTGACGTAATCTAGAAATTAAGCATGTCAACAAAAATATCAGTAAGAATTTAAGAAGTAGGAAATCTGATTTTAAGGTCCAAATAATAAAATAAAGATAGCCAGAATTCTGTATAACAAAGTAATGATGGGTACTAGCTCCACCAGATAAGAAAAGCATTATAAAACCACTATAATTAATAGACTCTTGTGTATCAGAATATGTAGATAAATCAAATGAACAGAATAGAGCCCTAAAATAAAGTATATATAATTTAATATATAATAAAGATGGTATATCAGTAGGAAAAAGATACTCTTTATTAGGTGCTCTGGGGGACAACTGAAAGACACCAGAAAATACAAAATTGGCTTTTTTTTCTTTTCTTTTTTTTTTTTTTAAGATAGAGTCTCACTTTACTGCTGTCGGCAGAGCACCGTAGTGTCAACAGCTCACAGCAACTCCTGGGTGGAGATTTTCTTGGGTCAGCCCAAGTAGCTGGGACTACAGGCACCTGCCACAACACCCAGCTATTTTTTGTTGCAGTTTGGCGGGGCCGGGTTTGAACCGGCCACCCTCGGTATATGGGGCTGGCACCCTACCTACTGAGCCACAGGTGTCGCCCTAAAGTTGGCTTTTTAATCTCACTAATTAGAATAAATCAATGCCAGATGAATCAAAGTTGCAAATGCATAAAAAGAGAAAAACACACACAAATCTGGGAAGGAAATATGGAAGAATTTTGTTATAATTCTGGAGACAGACTTTTTCAGTATGACTAAAAATCCATAGGCCATAAAAGTATTTCCCAAATTAGATCACAGAAAAGATTTTAAGCATTTTTTTGCATGGTTTAAAAAAAAAAAATAAAGACAACGAAATGAAAAATACTGAATTAGGAAAAGACTTGCAACACTTATCACAGAAAAGATCTAGTTTCCTTTATATAAAGAACATGTAGCCGTCAATAAGAAAAACCAGGCTGGGTGCCCATAGCACAGTGGTTATGACACCAGCCACATACACAGAGTGTGGAGGGTTCAAACCTGGCCTGAGCCAGCTAAACAACTACAACAAAAAAATAGTCAGGTGTTTTGATAGGTGCCTGTAGTCCCAGCTACTTGGGAGGCTGAGGCAAGAGAATTGCTTAAGCCCAAGACTTAGGTTGCTGTGAGCTGTGACGTCATAGCACTCTACCAAGAGCGACATAGTGAGACTCTGTCTCAAAAAAAAAAGAAAAACCAGTAGAAAGTGCATGACACATTAAAGAAAGTTCACAGAAAATATAAAATTTCTCCTAAACATATGAGAAGCGGTGTTTAATTGATAAAAAAGTTTCAAATTAAAACTATAAAAACTAAAAACTATGTGGACTGCAAACTAATAAAACCTCTTTGGAAGGAAAGACAGAGAATCCTCAAGGAACTCAAATTAGACCTCCCATTTGATCCTGCAATCCCATTACTGGGCATCTATCCAGAAGAAAAGAAATCATTTTATCATAAGGAAATTTGCACTAGATTGTTTATCATAGTTCAGTTTACAATCATCAGAATGTGGAAACAACCTAAATGCCCACCAACCCAAGAATGGATTAGCAAACTGTGGTATGTGTATACCATGGAGTACTATTCAGCCATAAAAAGATGGAGACTTTATCTTTTGTGTCAACATGGACGGAAGTAGAACACAATCTGCTTAAAGTATCACAAGAACAGAGAAGCAAGAATCCAGTGTACTCAATTCTAATATGAAGCCAGTAGATGATCTAATACATACCCACAAAAGATAAAAACTCAAATCAATTCAAGGTAGGGGGGTAGGGAATGAGGGAGTGGGGAGGAGGGAGGAGGGAAGGGGAAAGGGTGTGCTCCCACTTAACAGGCACGACATTAGGGGGCGTGGCACACCTCTTGGGGTGGGGCACAATTATAAGAGGGACTCTACCTAAAAATGCAAACATTATAACCTAATTTTGTACCCTCAATTTATCTGAAACAATTAAAAATAAAACTAAAGAAAATTTAAAAACCACAATTAAATAATCACAAATAAAATTAAAGAACCATTAGATTGCAATTGTCTGATTCCTTTTCCGAATGTATTTGTTCGTTCGTTCTTTACGAGGTTTTTGTTTCTAGTCCTTATCTTAAACATTGTTATTGTTATTAAATTTTAAGCCTTTTTAATTCTGTGAAGGCAAAAAAATGGAAACCTAATAAACACATGTATATGTAAAAAAAAAAAAAAAGAAGAACCATTACATTTACAAAAAAAAAAAAAAATCAAAAAGTTAAATAGCGTACTGTGCTGGTGAGAGTAACAGACTTTGGTACAATCTTATGGAGAGCCATTGACAATAGATGTTAAAATAAAAAATATACATACCCCTGGTGTAACAATTCTATTTTCAATTATATTCACTCACACATGTACGAAATGAACTACAAACATAGTAAATTAAGTGGTGTTTGTGGTCACATAAGAGTCAATCAATCTAAATGCCCATTAATAGGATATTGATTAACTATATTATGGTACAAATATTCAAAGAAAATTAAACAATCCTAAAAAAGAATGAGACAGGAATATAAGCACTAAAGGATCTCTAAGATCCATGTGTATACTGCCATTTGCTTATAAAAATAATTACAACACACATATATTTACATATGTATATGTGATTTTACATACAGAATAGCTCTAGAATTATATAAAACATAGTTATGCCTGAGCATAACCATTTAATACTGCTGAGCAGTATTAATACTGCTGAGCAGTATTAAATGGCTGAGGGTCTCAGGGTGGGTATATTTAATATACTTTAAAAAATAACACATGATACATTTTGTATTTTATTTATATATTACTGCCTTGAAATAATTATTTTTAAAAATCCAATTGAATGTTACTGAGCAACAACTTTGCTTTTGTTTTTTATTTGCATTTCTAATATGATAAAGTTAGTAAACCTATCATTAAATTCAGTATTTAGGTGTCAAAGACATCTTGAACACTCACCCTGCATCCAAGTATTTAAAATACTACACCTGAGACTTACAATTTTGCGTCTTCCCTGTAATCATCCAGACCCTCGTCATATGATTTAATATACTTTAAAAAATAACACATGATACATTTTGTATTTTATTTATATATTACTGCCTTGAAATAATTATTTTTAAAAATCCAATTGAATGTTACTGAGCAACAACTTTGCTTTTGTTTTTTATTTGCATTTCTAATATGATAAAGTTAGTAAACCTATCATTAAATTCAGTATTTAGGTGTCAAAGACATCTTGAACACTCACCCTGCATCCAAGTATTTAAAATACTACACCTGAGACTTACAATTTTGCGTCTTCCCTGTAATCATCCAGACCCTCGTCATATGATTTTGATCTTTCTGTCTTGGAGCTGGGCTGGGCATCCAAACTGGGAGGTCCAATAGATTCTGTAATTAAAATCCAGCATTGAACAGATCAGTGTGTCACGCTATTCTAAGAGCAAAACTCAGACAGAGATAACGGTTTGCACAACCAACTCTTTCGATGTACCGTGATCATGGGAGAGTTGACGCCGAATTAAGGGAGCTGAAGTTGTGAGGCTGGGAGGAACTGTCGCTATGGAGGGGACCTGAGAGGCAGAGGCTGAAATAACAGCAGAAGCAGGGATATGTGCAATGTCATGGTCAATGCTGGGGCTAGTTGGTTCATCTGTAAGAAAAAGAAGAAAATGAACACTGGAATGTTAAAATGACTCAACTGTTACTAACAGCAACTCACAGTCAAGAATCATTATTATTAAAAAAGAAAAAAAGAATTATTATTAAAAGAGTCAGATAAAGATTTTACACTTTTCCACCAAAGCACCAATAAATGACAAAGTCTGCTACAAATCCACTTACATAGTTGATATTCTAGTAATTCCAAATAATTCTGAGAATATGGTATAAAAATTTAAATGAGTGGCTTCTTCTACCAACCAATTAACACCTTCACTGGCTGATGGTCAAGCTATCACAGTTTACAGGTATTCAGAGCCTATCAAACCAGAGCAATAATCACATACCACCCTAAAAGAACTGCTCTTCAAATTTTAAATGTGCTACAGATTATTGTTTCTGGAAGGTCAGCAAGATGATTTGCTTGCGACTTAGCTTACAAATGGAGAATATTCCAAGTCTTTATGTTTATATTTGTTTATATCAGATTATTCATATCTGAATAGCAAACTTTTACTATGATTATTATCAATTAATATTCTAAAGACCGTGCCATCAAGAAAAATGTAGACATGTAGAAAAATCAAGCAGGCATGTTGTGAAACTTCATGCATAACTGTTAGAGTTATTTTTCAAATATCAAAGCATTAAAAAAGGGAAGCCTTCATATATAAAGAGCTCTTATGAATTAAGGACCACTATAATCACAACCAAAAAAGAACAGCATGTGAAAAGATAACTCATAGCAGAAATACAAAAACCTAATAAAAATGTCAAAAACAAAAAACAAAAAATCCCCAAACAACTTGGGTAACCTGACTATTAATGAAATAATCAAATAAGAACAAGATGAAATGATGAAACCGTTTTTCATCTCACAGAGCACAGAGGATAAAAGGCTTTTTTTTTTTTAGCATTTTTTTTTTTTATTAAATCATAGCTGTGTACATCAATATGATCATGGGGCACCATTAAAAGGCTCCTTCTAAAATGAACTGAGTTATAAGGAAATGTTTCTCACAGCTGACATAATTACTCCAAAGGAATTACTAATCAATGTGCTTTCTATTTCATAATTGCAGTTGAGAATAATTTTATAGTGAAATTATCAAAAATTTTGGTATAGACTATGGCAGACTAATCAGTTCCTTGACATAATTTTGCTTTTTATTTCCTTTCTGTTTGGAAGAAAAGGTAATCCCACCTCCTCCCCAAAGTACAGAACAATAATCTAAAATATATTAATATTAAAATAGCATTTATTTTTTTCAATGATAGAATAAACTATATACTATAAGAAGAAGGGTATATTTGTATCAGTCAGAAGAAATGGTAACATAAAATTACATATATGGTTCTAAAATAGCAACAGAACATTATTTTTACTAAAGATATGGAAATTGAATAACTGTTTCTGTTCCACCTCCTATAACAAGGGACATAACTCAAAATATGTATTTAAAATCCATATATTTTTTCTCATCTTTAAGGAATAAATACTACAAATGAATTCTTTGTCTTGAAAAATTCAAATGTGCCAAATATCCTTTCTTTTAATTTGCATTCTTAGATACATAGTCAATTTAAACCAAAGAAGGTGAACAGCTATGCAAAGTTAAATGGTCTTTGTTACAGTCAAGCAAAAGCTTTTTCTTTACATGTAACAGCTTATTAATCTTTGGCAATGCCATTTTTTTTATTTTTTTAAATCAAAGTTAAGCCCAACCAAATAAAGTCATCTTAAAAATTGAGGCAAATTTTAGCTAGCCCCACTACTGAACATCGGGTTAAAGGCTGATAAAAATGGCATGCTGAAGAAACACCATTTACATTACCTTTAAAAGGCATGGTAGAAAGAATGTTTAAAAATGACACTAATATATTAACATGGGCTTCCAATCTCTGATCATTAAGAGGCAGACCTCTAAAGACTCAATGACCCAACTTGCCGGCTGACAAATGCTACAATTTCAAGAAATTCAACATTACTTAAAACATTAATAAAATGTAATTAATTTCAAAGGTTCACTAATTATAAATATAGTTCTTGATGTAATAAATCCGGTTTTCTTTTATATAACCTAGTGAGGGGTGGCTCGGCACCCGTAGCTCAGTGAGTAGGGTGCCAACCACATACACCAAAGGTAGGTTTGAGCCCGGCCCAGGCCTGCTAAACACCAATGACAACTGCACCCAAAAAATAACAAGGCATTGCAGCAGTGCATGTAGTCCCAGCTACTCGGGAGGCTGAGGCAAGAGACTCTCTTAAGCCCAAGAGTTTGAGGTTGCTGTGAGCTGTGACACCATGGCATTCTACCAAGGGTGACATAGTAAGACTCTGTCTCAAAAAAAAAACAAACAAACAAACAAAACTAGTGAGGGGTGCCATTACCTAAAAATATCTCTATTTTTTACAATAAGAACTAAAGTCACCACCATAATTAGAATTCAGTTTTCTGAACATGCATTTAAATTAACATTTAGCTCTTTGAAAATCCTTTTGAGATTGGTTGTTTTAATAACCAAAAATCCAAAGTTGTACTAGACAGATGATTTTCAAAGGGTAGGAAGGAGTAAGAGTTTTGAATAAATACCTTATAAATACTTTATTCATACTTATGTGACCAGATGGTGTGTGATATAGAATGAAAGAGAAAGGAGTTGTAAATCAAAGAGGATCAGTTGCAAGGCAGGTATTTGAAAGGCAGATGTCAGAAGGGAGGGAGCAGCAGCAGTGGGGGCACCGTCAGCCATAATAAGCGCTAAGTGTCCATGCCAGGGCCAGCCGGCTCACCGACAGGGAAGCACGGCCCAGCAGAGGCAGAGCAAGGGCTCTGCATGTAAGCAGGGTAGGTGGAGGTCAATTTGCTGTTTACTGGGTTATAATGACTTGGCTGAATTTCTACAGTTGTATATATTGGAGAAGTTTTAAGATTTGGGGGCTTGGGCACGGGTGAGAGGGCATGCATGTACATGAGAGTACAGGTGTCTGCTCCTGTATCCGTGTACATGAGAGTACAGGTGTCTGCTCCTGTATCCGTGTACATGAGAGTACAGGTGTCTGCTCCTGTATCCGTGTACATGAGAGTACAGGTGTCTGCTCCTGTATCCGTGTACATGAGAGTACAGGTGTCTGCTCCTGTATCCGTGTACATCAGAGTACAGGTGTCTGCTCCTGTATCCGTGTACATCAGAGTACAGGTGTCTGCTCCTGTATCCGTGTACATCAGAGTACAGGTGTCTGCTCCTGTATCCGTGTACATCAGAGTACAGGTGTCTGCTCCTGTATCCGTGTACATCAGAGTACAGGTGTCTGCTCCTGTATCCGTGTACATCAGAGTACAGGTGTCTGCTCCTGTATCCGTGTACATCAGAGTACAGGTGTCTGCTCCTGTATCCGTGTACATGAGAGTACAGGTGTCTGCTCCTGTATCCGTGTACATCAGAGTACAGGTGTCTGCTCCTGTATCCGTGTACATCAGAGTACAGGTGTCTGCTCCTGTATCCGTGTACATGAGAGTACAGGTGTCTGCTCCTGTATCCGTGTACATGAGAGTACAGGTGTCTGCTCCTGTATCCGTGTACATGAGAGTACAGGTGTCTGCTCCTATATCCGTGTACATCAGAGTACAGGTGACTGCTCCTGTATCCGTGTACATGAGAGTACAGGTGTCTGCTCCTGTATCCGTGTACATGAGAGTACAGGTGTCTGTTCCTGTATCCATGTACATCAGAGTACAGGTGTCTGCTCCTGTATCCGTGTACATGGGTGTGTGCATAAAAAATGACTCAGCTTGCTGACTGACAAATGCTGTGACAATTTCAAGAAATTCGACATTAACTCAAAATTTTAATAAGACATCAGGCTACCCGTTTCACTCTTCTATCTTTAAAATGATGAATTCTCAATTCTATTACATGTATTCTTGTGTATTATACATATTATACATAATACACAAGAATCAAAATAGCAGAAACTGAGTGGACTAGGCAGGGAGTCAAACGTCCTGGGTCCCGTCATGTTTGACTTTGTGAAAACCATTGTTTTTTTCTGAATATTAAATTCATTACCGATATAATAAAGAAGTGGTACTACAGTAATAAAGAGGCCTGTAGTTACAAACCCAATAAAGGTAGAATTACTTGCATAATTTATGTAAACATACATTTTTAGACTTTAATAAACCAGGCATTTGTCAGGGTGCTTTTGAAATTTGGGTCTGTTTTTAAAACTGACAGGTCTATGGGTGTAGTTACTACTGATCTATTTTCAAAATTAAAGGAACTAGGTGAAAAATTTGTAAAGCCTACTTTAACCAAACAAGCTTTCATAACGGCAAAGTTTAAAAAACATTTATTTCCCTAATTAAATAAAAGCCTGGGGGGCGGCGCCTGAGGCTCAGCGGGTAGGGCGCCGGTCCCATATGCCGGAGGTGGCGGGTTCAAACCCAGCCCCGGCCAAAAAAAAAAAAAAAACCACAAAAAAAAAAAAGCCTGGTAATTGGCATGGTGTCCTATAGATAAATTTGAAGTAGCTGATGCTACTATCAAAAAAAAAGATCTAAGAACACCTAAAATCATTCACTGGTGAACAGCTTTTTTTTTTTTTTTACAAACTTGGAATAAATACATTTATTTAGTGAAAAGATACCAATTCACACTTGGAAAATCTGAACTACCAATGGTGACTATGAAACTTAAAATTATTTTTCAAGATTTAAAAGGGTAAAAAACCAAGATTTAAATGTTAGCACATTTGGGGGGCAATGTCCAAAGGATTCACTTTTCTGGAGCCAGCAGACAATCAACTCTGTCAACGATTTGCTGACAGATCTTAAGTAAATTACTTAATTTTCCTTGTCCATGAAGTGGGTTAATTCTGCCATAAATCCCCCACTGGTTGGAAAAAGGATCAATACATTAAGAAAGCACTTGGCAGTTTATACAGCATTGCAGAAGTTTCTGTTACTATTTCCTAAATTACTTTATATTTTTACTTAAACAGTGGAATCCGAAATCCCTAACTAAGCTCAAGCACTAATGGGGTCACATTTTGGGGAAAAGCTAATATAGGAAAAAGATTACATGACAGGTTAAGTAATAGTTCTCTTCATAAATAGACCATCTGCTTTGCAGAAGCACTTGCTGCACATAAGTGTAAGAGAAGGCTGGGGTGCTTGTTGCATCATCCTCTGATATCACTGCTGGCACTGAGCCCAGAGCTCCCAACAGAAGACGGTGACGGTCACCCCTGCCTTTTGGGTCAATTTCAGGGACCGATACCATAATGTAACTGTATCTTACCAAATTTAACACTTCTACGCTGTATTAAAATGGCAGTGCAAGCTCAGCCCCTGTAGCTTAAGCGGCTAGGGCACCAGCCACATACACCAGAGCTGGCGGGTTCAAATCCAGCTCGGGCCAGCCAAATGACAATTGACAACTACAACAACAAAAACAAAAAAATAGCTGGGCATTGTAGTGGGCGCCTGTAGTCCCAGCTACTTGGGAGTCTGAGTCAAGAGAATCACTTAAGCCCAAGAGTTTGAGGTTGCTGTGAGCTGTGACACCACAGCACTCTACCAGGGGCAACAAAGTGAGACTCTGTCTTAAAAAAAAAAAAAAAAATAGCAGTGCCAATAAGGCTGAGACAATCGAATCCTACTTAGGCTAAACCTACCTAAGCACACACATATTGCCCAAGGTTGGGGTATTTTAGAAATATAGCAAAAGCACAGGAAAATAAATCTGAGGTGAAACCCTGGATATAGGCAACACTGCCAAAGCTTTTTTGTACTAACAGTTACACAAGGTATAAGTTAAAGAAATGTAGAAAGTTTGGATTTTAGAATATATTTTAATACCTGCTACTCACTATCAAATTAGTTACAGTTAATCATTTTTGTGTGTCACAATTCCTTTTACAAGGAATTGTTTATTTTCAGAACTTACCAGGCAGCTTTAAAAAGTGTATGGGGAGGTGTAAACAAAATACTATTAATGAGGAATATTACAGATTGAAGAACAAAATGTTTTTCATTTTTATAAATCTTCATACCGCAAGAGAAGTATCAGATATTAAATCTTTGTGCCACAAGAGAATTATCAGAAGTTAAAAGTGTAACAAAATGTAGGGAAATTTTTCTTTCTATAAGATATATTATTAGCTCTATGTAGTAGATAACTAAATAAATAATAAATTGGCTCCATTCTCTGATATTCTGGCAATAAAACCAAAATATTCAATTTTTTTTCTTTATATGTACATGTACACCATGGAATACTACACAGACATAACTAGAGTCCAGAATAAAGAAGGGAAGGGGAGGGTCTATCATGTTTTCAAATAATACAAATAATTAAAGTCACAAACTACAGGCTGTGTGCAGTGCCACACGCCTATAGTCCCAGCTAGTCCGGGGTCTGAGGTGGGAGGACCATTTGCTCCTAGGTCCTAGGACCATTTGCTCACTGAAGCTACGGTGAGCTATGATTGTGCCACTGCACTCCAGCTTGGACACCAAAGGAAGACCTTGTATCGAAAAAAAAAAAAAAAATCATACAGAGTATAAAATTCTGGGTATGACAATCCCAAAAGAAACCACATTTCTTCCCCTTTTTTCTCTTAATTTAAATGTTCTTTAAAATAGCACAGAGTCTGTAACTGGATAAAAGATTTAAACGTAAGACATAAAACTATAAAAATACTAGAAGAGAGTGCAAGAAAAACACTTGAAGAAACTGGCCTGGGAGAATATTTTATGAGAAGGACCCCCCTGGCAACTGAAGCAACACCAAAAATATATTACTGAGATCTGATCAAACCAAAAAGCTTCTGCACAGCCAAGAACACAGTACATAAAGCAAGTAGACAGCCCTCAGAATGGGAGAAGATATTTGCAGGTTATGTTTCTGACAAAGGTCTGATAACCAGAATCCACAGAGAACTCAAACTAATCAATAAGAAAGACCAAATAACCCCCTTTCTTTATGGGCAAGAGACGTGAACAGAAGCTTCTCTGAAGAAGACAGGCGCATGGCCTACAACAACATGAAAAAATGCTCATCATCTTTAATCATCAGAGAAATGTAAATCAAAACCAGTTTGAGATATCATCTAACTCCAGTAAGATTAGCACACATCACAAAATCCCAAAAACTATAGATGCTAGAATGGATGTGGAGAGAAGGGAACACTTCTGCACTGCTGGTGGGAACGCAAGCTAATATGTCCTTTTTGGAAAGAAGTTTAGAGAACACTCAAGGAACTAAAAGTAGATCTGCCATTCGATCCTTCAATTCTTCTACTAGGAATATACCCAGATGACCAAAAATCATTTTACAACAAAGACATTTGCACTACAATGTTCATGCAGCCCAATTCATAACTGGCAAATCATGGAAGCAGCCCAAGTACCCACCGGCCCATGAATGGATTAACAAACTGAGGTATATGTACACCATGGACTACTATACAGCCATAAAAAGATGGAGACTTTTATGTTTACCTGGATGGAGCTGGAACATATTCTTCTTAGTAAAGTATCTCAAGAATGGAAGAAAAAGTATCCACTGTACTCAATACTATTATGAAACCAATATATAATTACTTACACTTTCATACAAGTGATAAAACATAACTAGAGGCCAGAAAGAAGAAGGGAAGGGGAGGGATAGACAGGGGGAGGGAGGAGGCCAGAACGAGGGAGGGTATTTGGTGGGACCTCATCTATTGTGCATAATGCAAGGGTACATGTCAAAACGATTAAGAGTATAAATGTCCTAACACAACAAATAAGTGAGGTGAAGGTTATGTTAACCAGTTAGATGTAAGCATTCCAAATTGTGTATCAAATCAGCATATCGTACCCCATAAATGCATTAATGTACTCAGTTATGATTTAATAAAAATATATATATTAAAAAAATAAACAGCACAGAGTATAGATCAACATTCTCCAAAGTGTGTACTATCTAAATTCTTAATATACTCTAAATGAGTCAACTATTTTTGGGAAAAATCATATTAGTCTACCTAGAAAATTGACAATACATGGTAGTATATAAATGATTATGAGACATCTTACAAAACAAAACTTGTCTAACTATTTAAGCCCAGCATTTCTCTATTTAATCACTTAAGTTTTTTCTTTTCTTTTTTCTTTTTTTTTTAGAAACAAAGTCTCACTTTGTCACCCTCAGTAGAGTGCTGTGGCATCACAGCTCACAGCAACCTCCAGCTCTTGGTTTAGACGATTCTCTTGCCTCGGCCTCCTGAGTAGCTGGGATTACAGGGGCCTGCCACAACGCCCAGCTATTTTTTGGTTCCAGTTTGGCTGGGGCCGGGTTGGAACAGGCTCGGTATATGGGCTGGTGCCCTACTCACTGAACCACAGGCGCCACCCACTTAAGTTTTTCTTACTAACACTTATCTAATGGAATTAGTGTGCTTAGAAAATACTTTGGGAAACATCGCAAAGTCTTTTTAACTTTATTTCAATGCTATTATCTATCCTACTGCCTCTAAAATACTATTAAGAGATTGGCAAGAGAGACACGTATGGGTCAGGTAAAAATTTAAAGCCCTATAATAAAAGGATTTCTATATTAAAATTTTGGATTATACCTAATGAAATGCTGAAAGGTCTTTTATTTTATTGATCAGGTATTTATAATATATTTAATAACACAGTCTTTACAGAAGACTGATAAATTTTTTTGGACTTTAAGTTTACAGTAAAGGATTTTTAGTTAGTCACAAGAAAAAAGGGCCAACATATTAACTAACAGAAAATATACTTTTGATGTTATGCTCTAAAAATTAGTTAACTACTAAAATGAAATTATTTTCAATGCCTTTAAATAGCATTCAATACATATATATACATATACATATATATATATATATATATATATATTTTTTTTTTTTTTTTTTGCAGTTTTTGGCCAGGGCTGGGTTTGAACCTGCCACCTCCAGTATATGGGGTTGGCGCCTTACTCCTTTGAGCCACTGGCACTGCCCCAACATTCAATTTTTTAAGAGCTGTGAAAAGGCTGTGAGAACTCAGGAGGCACAGTGTCATTTCACCTTACAGTTCAGGAACTTCAGATGCCAACATCCACAATCTTCACATAGAGAAATGCAGTGAAATAAATTCTGTGTTAGTATCTCAGTTCCTTATTCACCCTGTTCCACCTTGGTGCTGTATGACTGATAAACATCATAATCATATGCTACGTGCTAAGGTTGTAGGAGGGAAATGTGAAATAAATGGACCTATAAAGACATTTTTATGCTGAGTAACCTTTATAAGACAATGCTCCATCAGACAAAAGATACCTATTCATTAAGAACAATGAAGAAGCCTTTACTAAGTACTCAAAGTCAAGTTAGATCAGAGCTAATTAGTCAGCTGTTTTATACTTAGTGAATTAAACAAATAAAAAGTTTCTTTTCATCAACCTGTATGAACATAGAATCAGATCTTTGTATTTTAGCCATAGTCCTCTCTTTAATAACATAACTGACGGTTTAATTCCTATACTTCATAGTAGCCAGGAAGAAATAGTAACAGATATAACCAATATTTTTACTACCCCAACTTAATCTGATTGCATCATTCACTTTATATAGGAAGAAAATAAGATGTCACTGTGCTGACAAGATCTCACAGGCCTGTGAGATACAGCCACGGGCTGTAGGACATTTTATATTTTAAAAAAATCCTGTAACACTCATTAGTTCTCAGGTATTTTTTATCTAGCTGTGTACAAGGTTCCATCTACAATAAGATTCTACTATTTTCTGAGGTTGGCCTTAATGGTGCAGATATGAATGTTAGCACAGTTTAGGTGGGCCTCCTCACAATATTTACAATTTCAATGTATCATATTAATTAAAAAATGTGGAATTTTTTCTGTAAAAACTGAGTTGGGTACTTAAAAAAATGGTTCCTCTCGAGGGTTCGACTTGGGCCAGGGAGGAAGCGGGGCCCTTTCTGCTGTGGGGCCTGCCCCTGGATCTGCGAATGCCTTGGGCGTGAAAGACCGCACCAAGTGAAAGGGCCCGAGGATTTTGCTGGTTAGCAGGAGAGTTTGTGGGGAAAGAAGCTGCCTGGGGAATGACACTGTCCCCTCCACAACAGTCCGAGGTTATGCGTCTCAATGATCCCGTGGAAACGCTACAGGTCTAAGAACACGGATCAGGGTGTCTACCTGGGTCTCTCAAAGACACAGGTCCTGTCCCCTGCAACTGCTGGTAGGTCCTGTCCCCTGCAACTGCATCGCCCCTCTGCCCCCCTCAGTGGCCCTGGTCCCTCCCCTTCCGGACACCATGTCCTGCAGGGATCGGACCCAGGAGTTCCTGTCTGCCTGCAAGTCGCTGCAGAGCCATCAGAATGGAATCCAAACAAATAACCCTGCTCTACGTGCGGTCGGACAGCGCAGTGAATTCACTGTCATGGCTAAGCGCATTGGCAAAGACCTTAGCAACACATTTGCCAAGCTGGAGAAGCTGACAATCTTGGCAAAGCGCAAGTCCCTCTTTGATGATACAGCAGTGGAAATTGAAGAACTAACATATATCATCAAACAGGACATCAATAGCCTCAACAAACAAATTGCTCAACTTCAGGATTTCGTGAGAGCCAAGGGCAGCCAGAGTGGCCGGCACCTGCAAACACATTCCAACACCATTGTGGTCTCTTTGCAGTCAAAACTGGCTTCCATGTCCAATGACTTCAAATCAGTTTTAGAAGTGAGGACAGAGAACCTGAAGCAGCAGAGGAGTCGGAGGGAGCAGTTCTCTCGGGCGCCTGTATCAGCCTTGACTCTCGCCCCCAACCACCTGGGGGGTGGCGCTGTGGTTTTGGGGGCAGAGTCCCGTGCCTCCAGGGATGTGGCCATTGACATGATGGATTCTCGGACCAGCCAGCAGCTGCAGCTCATTGATGAGCAGGATTCCTACATTCAGAGTCGTGCAGACACCATGCAAAACATTGAGTCTACAATTGTTGAGCTGGGCTCCATCTTTCAACAGTTGGCACACATGGTTAAGGAACAGGTAGAAACCATTCAGAGGATCGACGAGAACGTGCTAGGAGCCCAGCTGGATGTTGAGGCCGCCCATTCAGAGATCCTCAAGTACTTCCAGTCAGTCACCTCCAACCGGTGGCTCATGGTCAAAATCTTCCTCATCCTCATTGTCTTCATCATCTTTGTGGTCTTCCTTGCCTGAACCCTATTCACTCTGAGGCACTCCGTGGGGGGTTGGAGCCCTCCTGGAAAGGCAGGTGGCCACTACTGCCACTGAGCCTGTGCAGGGTACTTGGAAGAAAGGCCCTGTTTCCCTGGAACCGCTAGGAATGGCCACTGCCCCAATCTCCCACTCCTTGCCTCTGGCCATCCTGTCCTCCCTCACCACCCTCAGGCCCATGAAACACACAAAGTTCTGGATTTCAACTCTTCTGTGAAGTGGCTGGAAGAGAGCAGAGGCCAGCTGGGGGCCAGTAGGGGAGGTTGTCTCCACTAGGAAATTTCTATAAATCCTCCAGCCTGTCCGGAAGGAAACTTTGCAGCAAGGAGAAATGATGCCCTTGCCCCCTTCCTTTGAGTGAGGAGAGGAAGCAAAACTGGCCCAGGGACCAACTTTCCCATCTGGGTTATAACTTGACCTCTTTTCTTCTTCCGCTTTTTACCATGTGAGGCAGGGGGGCCTGAGCCCTTCAGCTGCTGCCTGCACAACCCTTGACACTGGCTGCTGGTGACTCAATCTGCCAAATATACTGCAGCCCATTTTCTCCCAATTACAGCAAGACTGTCAGCCTCGCTAGCCATGTCATCATTTCTTGGTGGTTGCATCGAAGGGCCTAGGCAGCAAGTGGAGTGAGCCCACTGCCCAGTACAAGAACTGAAAGGGTTGGGCTAATTGCTCTCAGGGACCCCACTGCTGACCAAGTCAGCTTTGGGCTCTGTACACACAGCTGCCCCCAAATGGGATAACCCAAGTTCAACAACACCTCATTAGTGTGGAAACTTCCTTGCAAATGCGGGATCCCATCAGAGTGAGTCCCTGATTGATGGCAACTTTCAAGACTATCTCAAGTGGTGTTTGGACCCATTTCATCTGTATTCTCTAACCAATTGGCCCTAATTTTTCCTTAAGCCAAGTGAGGCAAGAGCTCTGCCTACTGCCAGGAAAAGAAGGGAAAGTGAAGAATTTGTTCCCCGTTCATCTGAGGCTCTTGGTTCCATCTAAGTCCCTCACCAAATCCAAGCCAGTAACAGAAGAGTGGAGGAGAGACCTGCCTGGTATACCCTTTCCCCAGGGAGATTAACATGTTTCTTTGTCCTTCCTGATCAGAACCCACAGATTCACCATTCTGAGGTCACTTGAATCCACCTACCTCACACATACCAAGGGATGTTCAATCTAGAGAACAATTACTGTTCTCCAGAGCTGGTCTTGAGTGTGTGTGTGTGGGGGAAGGGGGGGCGTGTCTCGGAGAGTCCATAGCTTCAGCATTTTATAATTTCCTATTTCCTTGGTGCCTCTTCAGCAACTGGTCTACAACTACTGGCATCTCTGCTCCATTAACACAGGATGGGTTGGGTCTGTGAAGATAATGCTGGTCAAAGCCCTGACAGATGCCATTTCTTTTTCTTTTTTTTAGAGAGAGTTTCATTTTGTTGCCCTTGGTAGAGTGCTGTGGCGTCACAGCTGACAGCAACCTCCAGCTTTTGGGCTTAGGCAATTCTTTTGCCTCAGCCTCCTGAGTAGCTGGGACTACCATAACGCCCAGCTATTTTTTTGTTGCAGTTTCGCTGGGGTCGGGTTCAAACCCACCCCTCTGGGTACATGGGGTCTGCACCCTACTCGCTGAGCCACAGGCACCGCCCAACAGATGCCATTTCATTTGACTCCCCAACTCTTGGGGGGAATGTGTAGAACAGAAATTTGTTTCATACATCTGTTGTGTTTCTTTTTAGAGACAGAGCCTCTTTGTTGTCTGGGCTAGAGTGCAGTGCAATCTCACAGCTCACTGCAACCTCGAACTCTTCAGCTGGAGCAATCTTCCTGTCTCGCCACCCCAGTAGCTAGGACCATAGGCGCACACTACTATGCCTGGATAATATTTTTATTTCTTGTAGAGACAGGGTCTACCTATGTTGCCCAGGCTGGTCTTGAACTCTTGGCCTCAAGCATTCTCCATTTCGGCTCCCCCAAATGCTAGGATTTACAGGCAGAAGCCACCCTGCCTGGCCTGTTGAGTTTCTACTATTTCCCAAGGCAGGAGACTGAGCCTGTCACTAGCGGAAAAAAACCATGAATTAATCAAGGTTACTGCGCCCATGGACTTTACATTCTACCAGGTATCCTAAGTCGGCACACATTGTGGAAAATGGGAGAGTGCAGCTAAATGTAACTATTTAAAAAATACTCAATACAGGGTGGTGCCTGTGGCTCAAAGGGGTAGGGCCCCATATGCCGGAGGTGGCAAACCCAGCCCCGGCCAAAAACTTGGGAAAAAAAAAAAAATACATATATATATATATATATATATATATATAAATTACAGGCTGGGCGCCAGCCACACACACAAGGGCTGGCAGGTTCCAGCCTGGCCAGGCCCTGCCAAACAATGACAACTACAACAAAAAAATAGCCAGGCATTGTGGCAGGCACCTATAGTCCCAACTACTTGGGAAGCTGAGGCAGGAGAATCGCTTAAGCCTGGGAGTTTGAGGTTGCTGTGAGCTCTGATAGCACAGCACTCTACTGAGGGCGACATAAAGACTGTCTTAAAAAAAAAAATACTCATTCCAAAATTTTACAAAATATTCTCTACATATTGGCCATTCTTTGTAAAATTTTACAATGAATATTTTGTAAATAAAAGTATACTTAGCAAAAAAAAAAAAAAAAAAATGGTTCCTCTCTAGAACAGTGCTTTTCAACCTTCCTAATGCTGCAGCCCTTCAATAAGTTCCTGTGGATCACGATCCACAGGTTGGGAACTGCTGCTCTAGAATAAAAAAAAAAAAAAACACAGCTATTAGTGAAAGAGAAGCACGTTATATTGTAAAATGATGGAAAACTTTTCATAAACCTATGGGGCACCAAGATATGAGCAGAACCAGGCCCAGGCATTACCAACTCCAGGGGGCGCTCTTCACACCATATTCCATATAAATGGAGCCCTCTGGAATTCTTCACTGGGGTGATGCTGAATCAGCAAACCTAGAGTCCATGTCTCTACCACTTACTCATTGTGTGATTTTAGGGGAGTCATTTAACCTCTCTTTACCTTATATGTCTTATCTATAAAATGAAGACAATAAATACTAAGGATACACCATGACCCAGTTGTCTTAGAACTTTGTAGTAATTACGATGAGAACCTTTTTTTGGCATTTGCTGTATATTTAACCATCATCTCAAAGCTGTATATTTAACCATCATCTCAAAGTCATCTTTCAACGATTATTTCAACAAATACTTGTTAAATGCCTTCTTTATGCCAGTGTTCTAGGCATTAGGGGAAGTGGAACGAACCAAAGATCTAAAATCCTGGCTCTTGTGTAGTTTGTTTCAGTTCTACAGAGAGACACGTAGTAAAAGAATACAAATTATGTTGAGAGGAACAAGGGCCATGATGACTAAAAGCTTTCAGGGTCTTCTGAGTCTGTGTGCAGTTGCTATTATAGATGGGCTGTTTGGGAAAGGCTGCTTATGTAATATCTGAGACCCAAATGTAGTGAGGGAGAGGGCCAGGTGATTATCCTTGGAAAGAGTTCTAGGGCAGGGAACCAGCAGTGCCAGGGCCCTGTCACACCTGGCACATTCTGGAACAGTGAAGAGGCCAGCATGGCTGTAGATGGGGTGGACAAAAAAGTTCGAAATAGGATATGGGGTCAGAGATGGGATAGTGCTGTGGGATAGGCCATGGAAGGCCTTAGAGGCCGTCATGATAGGATTCTGGATTCTATTCTGGGTGAGATTCTGTTTCCTTATAGGGGTTCTTCTAATCAGGCCAGCAGCTCTAACCATGATCTGATTGACATTTTAAAACATCACATTGGCTGCTGCCTGCAGAACACAGCCAGGGCATAAACCGGCGGACAGAAGGCTTGGCAGGGTAGATGATGCACACAGCGGCACACACTTGTCATTTAAGTAACTTTTTCCAAATCTATTCCATGATTTAGTCTAAGACAATAACGAAGAGGTGTTCTCTCTCAACCCAAGTTAAATTTACAAAGAAATAAGCTTTAGAAAGTAAAAAGGCACTGTTTAAATGGAAGGCTGATTACTAATGATCAAGTCTATTCCACTTGGTTTTTGATTCACACGAGTCGACAACCAGACAGAATTTGGTTTGCTGATTCCCCCAGATGGTGGGAATCTGTTTCACCAAAAAAAAGAAAGAAAAAGAGTAGTAGGTACACAAATTTTAACCAAATAAGAGAATAATGGAGACTAGAAATAACATTTAAAGAGGGTAAAGGCTTAATGTCTCTGGTTGAAGTACAGCTTATGAGATTCAGAAGGGATGTTTTACCACAGGGTTAAGATTTCTGTGCCTGCTGAAATGCACATATTACTTCTCTGAAAGGATTTCTCAAATATTCAATCTATTAGCCAAGGACCGTAAATGGGCTCACCTATAAATGGAATGGAAGCCAAGGAGTCTCCAGGCGGGCTGGTACTTGAGGCCTTTCTTTCCTCCATTCTCTTTATATGGACCTCCCGGCGAGCGTCATTGGGCAGCCAGCAGGTGGCGTCTGACCCCGGCTCCTGGTCATTGACTGCCAAGATGTAAGACTGATGCCTTAAAGGCTGCGGGGTCTGGTGGCCAGATGGAGGTTTTTCTCTTAGGATGACAGTGTCTTTATTATCTAAAGCATCTGACTGCTGAATTTCAGCCTCTTGTAAATTTAAATCTTGATTTCCTTGACTGACAGGTAACTGTACATCGGAGGCGCCAGAGTTTTCATTCATCTGAGGAGCAGGCTTAGCAGAAGCTCCAGATAAAGGAGGGGATTTGCCGGGGCCCACTTGCTGATTGGGGGCACTTTCTGTCCTTAACCAGGACTGCTGACTCAGAAGACTGTTTTGATGTAAGTGATTTACTGGTCTTTGGTCTTTGATAGAAGCAAACGGGTTCTGGCTGAAGGGTGGTTTGGTGACATGTGTGGAAGGCGCTTTCAGGGAGCTACTTCGGACTTTCACAAGAGGCGACCTCTCTTGTGACGTCCCCCGAGGCACTGACATTCCCCCGCAAGTAGTCTGAAAATTCCTGTTGGATGGCAGCGGTTTCAGATCTGGGGGAACTTTTTTAAACTGTGGCACAGAACCCGCCCCTCTACCTGCGGACCGTCTGCTGTCGGAATTCACAACACTCGGGGCCACAGTAAAATTTGAACCTTGGAAAGATTTGTGAACTTCTTGTTGCCTAGGTCTTTCATAAATACCTCGCCTATCATCCTGTTCAGTAAATCCACTCCACTTGTAAGTCTGTTTCCGCTCGCCATTGGAATCAGGGATTTGATTCTCCGAAGTAACATTTTCTACAGTTTCACCCTGTCCCTCAATGTAATCCCAGGAACGAGTTCTATGATTACTAAAACTAACAGATGGAGATGTCAGTGCTCCTTGAGAGGCGCTTCTTGGGCAGTATTTCATCAGCACAGAATCCTCCAGTCTTTCTTGGGACACGCTGCGTTGCCGGATCTGAATGGACTGGGGCCCTCGGTCGTGAGAGGTGCTTCGACGTCGTACCTGCAGTGTGGGGCGGCTGGGCACCACCTGGTTATAGTCTGTTGTGTTCTGAGATGCTGCTCTCAAACTATCTAATCTTTCTTGAATTGTACGACAACCTATGTGCAATCGTCTATTATCAATATACTCTTTGTACGTTTTATAGTTTTTCCAGTCTATGTGCTGATGGGAATTCGGGGAATAATGATTCACAGAAACAGGAGGAGAATCCATGGCTGGAGCTCTGTTGCTTGAGATCCCTTCTGAATGTCCACTGTAATTTCCAGATTTCAGTAAAATTCTGGAAGGTTCCAGTGATCTGGAGCCTGCAGCCTGATGAATTAGGTGGGCCGTGGGCATCGATAAAGGTGGAGACGTGGTTCTTGACACTGGTTTTCCAGAGGTCTGCTCATTCGTGCCATACCTCACTTCTTCAGTTCTATGTGAAGGACCTGTGTGGGTGTTTCTGTTGGGTAACAAGTCTACGACCTTCTCAGAAGGCACAATGATAGTCCTTACACTTTCGTTGCAAACGCACACCGCTGTGCTTGATTTTGCAACGTCTGTGGGTGATGGAGGCACTTGTATTTCCATTCTATAGGCCCTGCCAGGTTGCACCAGGACTGGCGCACTGGTCTGTTGTTTGCTCAATGAAGAGTCTGGAGGAGAGATTTCAGTTGGCTGAGCCGTGGCTGACGGGGCGGGTGACAGCCAGGGATAGCAGATGGGTGGAGGTTCAGGTATATTGCGGGCGTTGCCGCTGTAGGCCTCATTGCCTTTCAGGTAGGCATCTTGAGAATATGCCTGTGTAGAAACGAGAGAAAAGTATCACTTAAAATACATGAAAAGAATGATATTTTCCATTTTTTCCAGTTCCCTGTTTTATTTTCCTGCGCCCTCCCTTGTTCCTGAATGACATTCACTACAGCATGCATACAAACACAACATGGAGGTATTCTACGGACTAGATAAGAGCTAGTTCTCTCAGAAATCAAATAAATTGTAGAATCTGAGACAAATATGAATGGCAATTGCCTGTTTTCTCAAAAGTTGTGCAACATGTCAAACTCCCCCCATCCCCAGTTAGATATAGCCATGTTGCTACTAAAATTCACCCCATTCAAGCTTTCTGGTTTTTCAGCAGTCGACAGGTTAAATGGCTGCCTAATAAATCCCAACAAAAGAAGATTCTTATCTTTTGCCAGAGAGACGGTGAAAACATTAAGAAATATTAACCACATCTTATGTTTAATACTACTACCACCATAAATTAAATACAATTGATTGAAGTGTCTCGTCAATTAACTATTACGAAGTCCTTAAAAAAAATCCATTTTGATAAATTAAGCCCTTCAACAGCCATGCTAAGTATTTCACTGTTTAAAATTAGAGAAGAATATGAATGTTTAAGAAATTAAGCATGTATGTTAAAGGCATAAAAGTATGAAAAAGGTAATTTACCTTTCTGTATGTAATTTACATTTTCATTTTAAGCTAATGTAAAAGTATGCTGCTTAAATTTATTTGGTCTCTTTTACTTATTATAAAGAGGCATTTCTCTAACAGGCAAGCATGCAGCTCAAGTTTTTTATCAACTATTTGTAAAATTATCTAACCATAGTTTTTAAAATGAGAGTTACAGAAATCAACTACAGAGACTCTCCAAACAGAGCCCAACAATGCAGCAAGGACCACCTTCAGCATTTAAGACAGGTAGGTGTAGTAACACATTTTTCCCTTAATGAAAACAAGCTTAACTCAAGACTACCATCATATCTTATCTTTGCATTTGACAGCTTGCAAAGCTCCAGTGCAGCCACTACCATAACACAACAGCAAAGTAACAGGGAAAGGGGAAGAGCAAGACACTTAAAAAAAAAAAAAATGATGCAGATAAACATTATGCTTTAACATCAGTTATACACAGGATACAAAAACAAACAAACGTAAAAAATTTTTAAAAGATGGAAAATATTATCACAAACACATTCTGCAAATTAGTAAAAATTAACACTATGGAGGGATTTCTCTAAGCAAACTCACAGTTTTAATAGATTGGCTTATTACATGTCTCTATAAAACATGACTTAAAAGCAAGGAAATGGCTACTGTGCGTTTCTTACCAGTGCTGTGACATCCTTTGTAAATTGTAGCTAGCAGAAAATAGGAAAACACAGTAGAAGCTGCTTACTGATACAAAGACAAGATCATGTTGTCATGTTGATGCTGCAAACAGCAAGCTAAAAATACATCTATACTGGTTTCTCTGGAAGGTACCAAGAGAGGTGAAGGGCAGTGAAGCATGAAGAATAACTTCAGTATCCTTCTGAGCCTCTTTTTCGCATGCTTTTTATCTGGTTCTGATTCGATTTGTCCACCATTCTTGAAAGCAAAATACATCTGGCGGCATGCATTCCTAACAGATATTTTCTTGCATGCGCACTGCTGCCTGGTAATGTTCTCCAAAGCTTCCCTTCCACGGGAGCAACATTGATGTCTCTCATTTCCCCTGAGCTTCTTCCAGCTCTGCTTCCAGATGACGAAACAAATGCTCTGTTATGCATTTAAAATAGTACAACCTCCTCCTTCCCCGGTAAATCAGAGCATAACCACGAGCCGTCAGCTGACTGCAGCTGCCTTCATACTATGATTTCAGTGGGGAAAGACTGTTTTATGAAATAGGTTCCGCTCAAAAACGGAGATCTTTCAATACCACACCTTTTGTGCTGTTTCATTAATTGGCAAAAATGACTACTGAGTAGGCATAAAAAAATATTACTTGCAGAGTAATTCCTGTTAACTTAAAATGAATACTACAGAATACAGACTAGAACGTAGTGAGAAATGAAAGCTAAGTATATGAAAGAAAATCTACCACACTTAATATTTTTATGGCATGAATAGAATTGAATCAAAACATGCATTTAGGGGATGTGCCTTCAGTAAATAACAAGCCTATCTTTTTCAAACTGATTATAACCACACAAATACTTTTCTACGACAGAACTGTCTGGAAGAAAGAATGCTGTATGTCTGGTACAGCACATCTCCCCCGGGCTTGTGTACTTTTATTATGTAATGCCTAAAAAAGAGGGTGGTGGGTTGTGCGTGTGTCCCTGTGAGACAGAAAAAGGTGAGTTGACAAGCTTCTGAACTTCTCCAAACCTCTAGTACATTAATGTATGTGGTGAAACTCAAAGGGAATATTCAGATTGATTCACCGTGAAACCTTTATTTTTCCCCAGAGGTTTTAACATAATTAGAATTATTTCCACTTGGGAAATGCTGTTCTAGAATATTTTAAAGTTACTTCCTTCATTCAAATTTGGGGAGGAATATTACCTTCAGTAATAAAAGTATATGTCTGGAACTATTACATACTTGAAAATTATTTTATATACTTCAGACATCTCTAAGATTTCTATATAGCAATCCTAAATGCTAAATAGTCTACAGTCATGAGTCCTCACTTCTGCATAAAATTATGGCAAGAGGGCCTTGAATTCATACACATGCATGCGTTAACAGTAGAATGGCTGAATAGAATGTCTCCTGCATATTGTACCATTGTCTACTGGCAGATAAGAGTTGAGATAATAAAATATGAATTCATTCAAGACCATTATTGAATTTCCTCATATATTCTCTTATTCATGAACACTAAAAAACATTGCTTCTTTATCTATTTTTATTTCTATGTATTTACTTATTACTTCCAAATAAGTTTAGGGAAATAAATTAGAAATAGATACCATACATTGTAAGGAATCTTCTTGCCTAATGAAGCCCTAAGCATTCCCCCTAAACAACCAACTACCTATTAAAGAATGCTTTGGACTCTTCCTACGAGGGAACTATTCACAAGTGCTTGGCCAAACCCCGTGTTGAGTCATCTGGAATGGATCGCAGTGTGCGGCCCTCTGAAATGAACACCCATTGACAGGGCTCTATATTCTGGGAACAGAACTGAAAACTCTACTTGCACACAGTTGTGACAGTGTCAGACATTTTCTTGAGTGCTTGGTCAAAAGGTACCAGAGCTTTCATTGAGTAATCATGGTCTGACATGTTAATGTACTAACCACCCACTGGGGATCTTCGAATTGTCAGCACACACCAATTAAATGGCACAAAGTATCATTTAAAGAAAGTAATTTATATTCTTACATGATTATATCAGAAAAACATCCTGTGTTGATACGTTTACCTAAAATGACATGGCCTGGAAATTTTTGAAACCAATGTCATAAGAATTGCATATTCAGCTATGAGGAAATTTTAATTTTTGTTTTAAGTCCCATGGCTACATTATAAAATAGGCAGGTGTTTTGATGAAATTAGACAATCAAATTTTTGCCACTTGAATAGCTCTTGTGGATTCAACAGATGATGGCAAAATATTTTTTAATTCGTAAAAATAACTATTTTCATATACTATTCCACCTACTTTCTTTTTTTAGTCTATTTATTTATTCCTTTATTTTTGAAACAGAGTCTCACTTTGTCACCCTTGGTAAAGTGCCACGGTGTCATAGCTCACAGCAACCTCAAACTCTTAGGCTCAAGCAATTCTCTTGCTTCAGCCTCCCAAGTAGCCGGGTCTATGGGTGCCCGCCATAGCACCTAGCTAGTTTTTAGAGACAGGGCCTTGCTCTTGCTTTGGCTGGTCTCAAACCCGTGAGCTCAAGCAATCCACCCCCCTCAGCCTCCCAGAGTGCTAAGATTACAGGCATGAGCCACTGTGCCCAGACTCCACCTACTTCCTTAAGCTTCCTTTACCCTTTACGTAAGTATTATATCTTACAATACAGTAGCAACCTTATCATGCCTGTTAGACTAAAATGTTTTTAGATAAAAAATTGTAGGGTGGGGAAAAGAACAAAGTAGATGACTTAGGCCAGGTGCAGGGCTCATGTCTATAATCCTAGCGAGGCTAATGTGGGTAGATTGCCTGAGCTCAGGAGTTCTAGACCAGCCTGAGCAAGAGTGAGATCCCACCTCTAAAAATAGCCAGGTGGTGTAGGCGCCTGTAGTCCCAGATACTCGGGAGGCTGAGTCAAAAGGATCACTTGAGCCCAAGAATTTATGAGACACCACGGCACTCTACCAAGGATGACAAAGTAACACTCTTCAAAAAAAAAAAAAAGATGACCCAGAGAATTCACTTTCTTTATAGTATGCAAGACCACTTGGGCCCACACCTGACAAATGGATACTTAATTCTAAATTAATTCTTAATTCTAAATAGAATACTATACTGAGTACAACACATATAAAATCATTCTTTAAAAAAGTAATGCTGGGTGGTGCCCGTAGCTCAGTGGGAAGGGCACCGGCTACAGACACCAAGGCTGGCGGGTTCGAACTCAGCTGGACCAGCTAAACAACAATGATACTGCAACAAAAAAATAGCCGGGCATTGTGGCGGGCACCTGTAGTCCCAGCTACTTGGGAGGCTGAGACAAGAGAATCGCATAAGCCCAAGAGTTTGAGGTTGCTGTGAGCTATGACGCCATGGCATTCTACCCAGGGCAACAGCTTGAGACTGTCCCAAGATTTGCTTATCTTTAATAAAATATAACAAGACAGACTAACTAACCTAATTTTCCACTGATGACATCATTAGAAAGTTATTCCTTCCATTGCATTAAGCAGTTTGCTGCTCTTCATCAACCACACAGCAGGCTATGATGGCGATTCAACAGTCCAGTGACTTTTAAAGCCATTAGTGTCTGCTGCTCTGTCACTATGCTGAATTATCAGAGCAGGAACTCTACAACTACCTCTGCACCTATAAGCTTAGAAAAATTACTGCACGGAGCTGCACCTTTCTTGGTGAGTGTCCTTGAACCCAGCAGAGCTGCATACTTTGCAAAGGGTAATCTATTGTCAGGAATGAGCCAGTCCTACATAAA
Organism: Nycticebus coucang; assembly: GCF_027406575.1. NCBI lineage: Eukaryota > Metazoa > Chordata > Mammalia > Primates > Lorisidae > Nycticebus > Nycticebus coucang. The sequence goes on along the minus strand of NC_069799.1, from coordinate 49,989,891 downwards.
ATCACATGCCTAAAAACACTGGGCCCATTTCCATGGATTTCAGTCAATTTTACACGTCAGTGAGAAAGATGAATCATTAGAATCCATGTTAGTGACATTTTTGTAAAAAAAAAAAAAGTTTATAGATTATTTAAGACCTTTGCTGAGCAAAATTCAAACTCATACTTTACAAATGAAAAACATCACATGCTTCCCCTCCCCCACTTCTTTTGAATCTAGCTGTAAGAAAAGAAAAGGCCAGAGCCACCACGCCTGTAGTCCTACATTCTGGGAGGCCGAGGCAGGTGGACTGCCTGAGCTCAGGAGCTTGAGACCAGCCTGAACAAGAGCCAGACCCCGTCTCTAAAAAACAACCAGGTGTTGTGGTGGGCACCTGTAGTACCAGCTACCAAGGAGGCTGAGGCAACAGTATTACTTGGAGCCAAAGAGTTTGAGGTTGCTGTGAGCTTATGATGCCATACCACTCTACCCAGGGCAACAAAGTGAGACTGTCCCCCACAAAAAAAGTAACAAAAGAAAAGAAAACCCAACTATTCACCAAAAGGAATTAAAAAAAAAAACTTTGGTAGCCAATGCCATTTCCTAGATCTGTTAGTTGTCAGTATGTTACTTAAAGAGTTTTTCTTGTTCCATTTTATTTTTCTGATCTTAAAAGCTAACTGAATTGAAGTATTATTTTCTTGATTGAAGTATTATTTTCTTGAATAAAATTGACATATGTTATCATCTTTTTTACTTTCAGCAATATTTAAACTTAATGAAGCTTATTATGTCTTCCAGAAACGATGTGAGACTAAATGCTAAAGTTTTAACTAGACCGTTTCATTTCTTACACTCTGATATAATTTCTCCTTAACCTTTAGTCTCCATTCATTGCGAACACTGCTTCTAATGGAATGAATTGATACTGTTAATAAAACTGCGTGGTTACTTAATTTACAGACACTACTATACTTAGTAGAAAATTAGGAGATAGCTTTCATATAATTTCTGGCCTCTTGTTTTAAAAAAAGATTCTAAATCACTTGTGCTTTGAATTTTGATTTTTGGTCAGAGGGCTAACTTCTAGTTGCATTCTATGCAACCTCTTCAGGAATCTCATTCTAAAGTGAGAATTTTGAGCAGATTTGCTTTACTTTGTGTAAAATTTAGAGAATACTAGATTCTGTTAAAGGAATCAGAGGGGTTTTTAAACTTTAGGATCTTCTTTTGATTCAGTTTACCTCTATCTCAAAAATATTTTATTAACATTCATGACTATAAAACAATTCATTTTTAAATAAGTAAAACTTACCACTTGGAGAATGTCTTCATCTTTTGGCATAACACTAAGTTCCAATGTTGTATCACTGAAATTGAATATATGTATATACTATTTTAGGGATGACAGGAGTATATCAGAAAGACTTCAAGGAAAAATAGTTAACTCACTATTTAATTAATTTATTTATTTAATTTAACTCAGTTAAATTAAACTGTTTAAGAGTTTAATTTCGATTTTTTAAAATCTCTGCTTTATAAAAACCAAATCATCAGCATGAAGTCACTTTTGTATACATACGTAAGTTAATTATGTATATTACAAAAGAAACCACCCTACCATGTTTGTGCTATTCATTATCAGTCAAATCTCATAACATGTTTCTAACTTAGAAATATAAAGTATATTGCTTACATTAAATAGTCCTAGAACAAAATTCATAATAGTATCAGTATCAATACACAATTCAGTGTTTCATCCAAGCCACAAAACAAATTATAGATTTTTTTATCACATGTTTTGTTTACCAAGTTAAAAATTTATTAACTAAAAGAGTCAAAAACTCCTCAGATTTAACATACTAATGTTAAACATCCTAATTTTAACACTTTCCTGCTTAGCCTCAGAGGTAAAGGATATCAGTTCCCTATAACAACTATTGAAATGATTCATTTTTTTAAAACTATATAGCATCTCAACTATTTGCCTTTTTCTGTATGATTTAATTTTAGAGACTTTATAGCAGTGGTTCTCAACCTGTGGGTTGGGACCCCTTTGTAACAATGAAAATACATTGCGGCATTAGGAAGGTTGAGAACCACTGTTTTATGGGATAGCTCAAAATCTTATTCTATTTTGATACTGTAAACCTTCTGTTAAAAATGATAAAGAAGGCTTGGCACCCGTAGTTCAGTGGTTACGGCGCCAGCCACATACACCAAGGCAGGTGGGTTCAAACCCGGCCCAGGCCTGCTAAACAACAATGACAACTATAACAAAAAAATAGCTGCTTTGTGGAGGACACCTGTAGTCCCAGCTACTTGGGAGGCTGAGGCAAGAGAATCTCATAAGCCCAAGAGTTTGAGGTTGCTGTGAGCTGTGACGCCACAGCACTCTACCAAGGGTGACATAGTGAGACTCTGTCTAAAAAAAAAAAAAAAAAGAGAGAGAGAAATTTCTCCGGGTTTCAAAAATTTCAAAGGGGTAAATTAAACTGAATCCTGTGATCTGGAATTACATTTAGGTGTGGCAAAATAATGCTACTATCTCCACCAAGTGCTTTACTAGCTAACCTTATAACACCAGACAGATTTTCCTCCCAATAGAAGAGATTAAAAAACACTCAAACAACAATAAAAAAAAAATCACCCAAAATAATCAACTAGTGCCTCTTTTTAGTAGATTTTAACTATTATTTTTAGGTTCATATATGCTGTAAGAATGGAAAACCAGTAAGAACCACAGGTTCAAATCAATTTAACTAGTAAAATATGTAGGTACTTGTATTTCAATATTTAGAGTTGGTAGAAAATACATACTGATGTTTAGATAAATTCTTCTGCAAGGATACATTTTTACATTAATACACTGCAGAATCTCAATGGCTTTGTGCTGTATTATCCATTTGCTACCAACTGCAGACAAAAGGAACACAATTTTTTAAAAGAAAATAAGATTATGGAAAAAAAACAGTAATTCTCTAATTTTCAAATCGCTTTAATTGGTTGAAAAATTAAGACTGTCATTCCAAAGTGTTATTACTTTGAAAGTCGAACTGTACCTGTAATACAAGAATTAATGTGAACTTTGAAGAAAACAAAAATTAAGTTGTGGTTACTTGGCAAGATCACATTTTTAAAGAAGAAACATTAAGAAATACACTAAAAATCCTTAAATTATAGGATGACAAAACATATTGTTATATTTATGGTGATGCAAATTGTTTTGAGGAACAGAAAATTGAAAGCCTCCTGCTGCCCCTTGGAGGCTTTAAATTCACCATCCACAGTAGAGATGAGGCTTACGAGATTTTTTTCTCTAATAATCTCATTAAATATTAAAACATTAAAGCGACTACTCTGAGATCAATTAATCATGATCGTGTCATTTAATTGTAAAAAATGGCAATGTATTAGGGCATTAGCGTAAATAATTTAGCTGACTGCACGAACGGTTTTAGACATGGTTGGAGAAGAGCTTGATAAAGATCTTCAGAAAATAAAGAACTTCAGTTGAATTATAGACAGGTCAGTGTGGCTAAGAGACACAAGTGGATCTGAGAAGAACCTCTTACAATAAAATTATCTGGCTGTCAGACCCAGCTTGGCCTACTTTTGACAGAAAGTCAATAAGGTAAAATCTTTCGTTTTTGATTTATTTGTAATTTGGGGGAAAAAAAAATTCTAGATGTGTGCGTGAAAGAGAGTAAGACTAAATTATCTTGGAAGTGTCACAGTCACTCTACAGATATCTACCTTTAGAGCTCAAAATTCTATCATTCTGTAGAATGTGGGCAGACAAGTGGATTAAAACAGACTGTCTTGCTGTCTTGGTTAGAACAAATGAATGAATTTAGGCCAAGAAGATTATTCAATTAGATACTTAAAAGTAATGGAACTTAGTAAGAGGTTTTAAAATAAACTATGCGTGCATATATTTATTATAAAGGAATTATACACTTATTGTTTCAAATAAAAGGGGGAAACACACTAAATCTAAATGGTATGCTTCTCAGACACTAAAGGATTTTAATCACAAATCTGATAAATCTAAGCTAGTCTCAGGGAGTTGTTCCTAGCAACTCTCAAATGCATCATCCACTCTAAGAGAAAGTTCCATACCTCCACGTCACCCTAATTCCTTACAGGAATACGAGATTATATTAAATCTACTTGCTCTCTTGATTTATAAAACCCATCTTTAGCCAAAATAAATCATGTTCCAAGAATCTTACCTATTCTGAATTAAAGCGATTACTTGGGAGTAGGTCTTGCCAATCACACTTTCTCCGTTGACTTTTATAATTCGGTCACCTTCAAAGAGGAGCAAAACAACACATTAAGTTCTAAGGAATGACCCTTTTGGAAGTTTTCAAAATATTTTTTAAATAATATCCTTATTGCTAACATAGGCTATATCAAAATAATTATAATAAAAATATGTAATCATAATAAACTAATTAGTATTATAATTTATTGTGATTATAAAATAATATTAATATCCTCACTCATTTTTTAAAGTACCTTTTACAACAATGAATCTAAATTTTAATATATCTAGCTTGGTTTTTTTTGTTGTTGTTTGAGACAGACTCTCACCCTACTTATTGCCCAGGCTACAGTGTTGTGGCGTCAGTCTAGCTCACAGCAACCTCAAACTCCTGACTTCAGGTGATCCTCCTGCCTTAGCCTCCTGAGTAGCTGGGACTACCAGCACCTGCTACAATGCCCAGCTAATTTTTCTATTTTTATTAGACACGAGGTCTCACACTTGCTCAGGCTGGTCTCAAACTCCTAACCCCCAGGATCTTCCTGCCATAAGCTCCCAGACTCCTCGAGGATCTACCTGTCACACGCCTGGATTATAGGTGTGAGCCACCACGCCTCGCCTATATCCAGCTTCTTGTGAAATGTGAACATGCTCTGAACAAAAATCTCAATCAATGCCTCGGGCACCCGTAGCTCAATGAGAAGGGCACTGGCCATATACACTGAGGCTGGCAGGTTCGAGCCCAACCTGGGCCAGCTAAACAAAATGACAACTGCAACCAAAAAACAGCCAGGCATTGTGGCGGGATCCTGTAGTTCCAGCTACTTGGGAGGCTGAGATAAGAGAATCACTTAAGCCCAAGAGTTTGAGGTTGCTGTGAGCTGTGACAGGATGGCACTCTACCGAGGGCGACATAAAGAGACTCTGTCTCAAAAAAAAAAAAAAAAAGATTCTCAATCATTGATAAATTTAGAAATTTCAACCGGCATACTCAGCAGGTGACCACAGGTATACTACGTACCTCCCTATTAGTTGGTTCCTGAGTTAGAGAACTACAGTTATTCCTGCACATACCGGCCATTTCTGATAGAGACTTATTCAACAGGCTGAAAATAGGGATTGTTTTAATTTCCTCTGCCTTTATACCAGCTGGTTTTCTGGTAGTGTTCCCCTAATCCAATTGGTTTTCTGATTAGTCCGTACAATGGCACTTAAACGTGGTGCTTAAAAGCACGGGCTTTTGGCTTATACATGTAACAACTTGTTTTTCATTTTAATGAGGAAAAGGACATTGGATTACTCAGAAAAATTAAGAGGAGTAGAAAGGAAAAGAAAGACACGCAGGACAGAGGTAAAAGAGTAAAATAGGGGAAAATGGACTTTCTGTGTGCTTGTCACAGCATCTCCCTTCATCTTCCCAATCTTATGAGGCTTAGCATATGACACACTCTATATAAAGGAATCCCATAAACATACTAATACGTGTGTACATAATATACATATTAAGGATAATGAAATTAGGCTTTAAGTATGATGAAAAAGATAATTAAAGGAGGTAATACATTAAGAGTGCATCATAATGAGTCTTAGCTATGATACTTACTACTTATAACATACATAGTTGAAAATCACATTTTATTCAAATGGCAATAAAGTATAGTCTCCCCTGGTACAGTGCCATGGCGTCATCATAGCTCACAGCAACCTCAAACTCCCGGGCTCCAGTGATCCTCTTGCCTCAGCCTCCCCAATAGCTGGGACTACAGGAGCCCACCTAACGCCTGGCTAGTTTTTCTATTTTTAATAGAGATGGAGTCATGCTCTTGGTCAGGCTGGTCTCAAACTCCTAATCTCAAGCAATCTGCCTGTCTTGGGTTCCCGGACTGCTAGGATTACATGTGTGAGCCACCTCTCCTGGTCTGGTTTTTTGTTTTCCTTTTAAACCAATTTTTGATGGGCAAGGTGGCTCAGGCCTGTAATCCTAGCACTCTGGGAGGCTGAGGTGGGTGGATTGCTTGAGCTTAGGAATTCAAGACCACCCTGAGCAAGAGCGAGACCCTGTCTCTGAAAAACAAGCCAGGCGTTGTGGCAGGTGCCTGTAGTCTCGGCTACTCAGAAGGCTGAGGTGAGAGAATCATTTGAGCCCAAGAGTTGGAGGTTGCTGTGAGGTATGATGCCAGGGCACTCTACCCTGGGTGACAAAGTGAAACTCTCTGTCTCCAAAAAAAAAGGTAACATTTTCATTTGAAATTGCTTAACATTTAAAAACAAGAGAAAAAGAGTGACAATTTTAGAATTCACACTAATATAAAGGAAATCTCTATTTGTTTCTATTAAAATCATAAAATATTTTAGAGCAAACAGCTGCTAGGTCAGTCAATGAGAGCATGTCCACTGACAGCTTCAGATTCAAGACTCTATTGATGCTGCAAAATTAATTAACCCACCTCTGGCAGATCAGGCACTTCTAGAATGTGGAAGTCCAAGAAGATTATTTCAATATGCCACATAAATAGCTTCATCATTTTGCTGTTTGGTATTCTTAGTCAAAAATCAATGTATACAGAATGCTCTTTTAAAGAGCATCTAAGAGTCTGGTATGTGTGGTAACTAAAAATGCCCACAGTTTCTCTATTTATATTGTTATTTCTGTTCAAAACCATCCACATGGGTATCAAAAAACATATAACTAATTAGGTCTCAAAAATAGGAAAAACGGGCTGGGAGCAGTGGCTCATACCCGTAATCCCAGCACTTTGGGAGGGCAAGGAAGGAGGATTGCTTGAGGCCAGGAGTTTAAGACCATCCTGGGCAACATAGTGAGATAACATCACTATAAAAAAACCAGGAAAAAGAAATTAGCTGGATGTGTTGGTGGGCTACTGAGGAGGCTGAGACAAGAAGATGGCTTGAGCCAGGAGTTCAAGAATGCGATAGCTATGATTGTGCAACTGGGCACAGAGCAAGATTCTGTCTCAAAATAATAATAATAATAGTAATAAATAAAGGAATAAAAAATATGAAGAAACAGAAAGAAGCATGTAGAAGAATAGAAAAGGGAAAAAATGTGGAACATGAAATGTGGAAGAAGAAAGGAAGAAAGTGAAAAGGAAAGAAAAGGTATTGTCTAAAGAACATTCTCCGCACCTGTGCATAAGCCAGCTTCAAAAGCGGGTCCTCCTTCTTTAACTTGTTTAACAAATATAGTATCCATTGGCTCCAAGCGGCTTCTTGGTTTTCCTGTGATGGAGAAAAATCGCAAAGTACAATTTTACTTCCTAATTTTTTTTTTATTAAATCATAGCTGTGTGCATTAATGCAATCTACTTCCTAATATTTTATTAAAACTCCAAAGTATGAAATGGTATGTAATTCAGGCAATGAAGCAAAGATTTTTAATGAAGTATTAAATGTGTGTCTCTTATTTTTGAACACTAAGATCATAATGGAGGAGTTTCATTAATTCAAACATTTATTTTGCTTCTTCTATAATGTAATTACGACCACAACACTGTAACGGCTTCCATTTACTGGGTAAGTTCTGTATGCCACTTACTCCACTAAGCAACACACACCTCAAAGCTCGTTCTCATAGCGAACGTGACTACCACCATTCATAAAAGAGGAAACTGAGGCTCAGAGAGATTAAATAAGTTTTCCAAGGTCACACAGCTACCAAGTGCTGGAGCTGATTATACAAGCGTCTCATTCTACTGCTTTTCAATACTGCACCATGCTCAGCGTGAAGACAGAACAATAAGTAAGACACTGTCCTCTCCTCTCAGGGACTCTGGTAGGAGAAAGACACACAAACAAACGAAGGTAAATCACAAAAAACAAACATAAAATACAAACAAGACACAGACAGATATAAAATACAATTATGGTGCCGCGCCTGTGGCTCAGTGAGTAGGGCGCTGGCCCCATATGCCGAGGGTGGCCAGTTCAAACCCAGCCCTGGCCAAATTGCAACAACAAAAAAAAAAGACTAAAAATACAATTATGGCAACGAAGAGAGTCAACTCTGTAAGTCAGAAATTTCACAAGCTGTTGTCCACAGACCATCTGCATGAACGTCTAAGGTACTTGCTGAGAATGGATGTTTTGGACTCCGACCAGAAATCTGCTTTGTCACCAAGTTTCCCAGGTGGTCTTAATATACTTTAAAATTTCAGAACAACTGAAATTTCAGTAACGCAGAGTTTCAGTAACACAGAAAAGTCACAGACAGATTCACAGATGAAAGTGCATTTCAGCTAAGTGATAAGTACCATGGTAAGTACTGTACAAAAAGGCAGACAGTAGTAAGTTCTCAAAGTGTGGTCCCTGGACCCGCAGCGTCGGTATCACCTGGGCATGTGTGAAAAATGCAAATTTGTGGACCTCGCCCTAGATCTCCTGCATCAGAATCTCTGAGGTGACTGTGATGTATACTCAAGTTTGAGAACCACTGAAGTAGAACACACAGTCCTGACCTTTACCGAAGAATACAACCGAGAAAATAAGGCATATACGTGTGTGGAGTAATATATTATAACTGTTAAATAGTGGTACTGGGCAGAAAATGATTAAGTGTCAAATATAAAGAATTCATAATTAATTGCCTATATGCACTAGAGGTGATTCAAAAGATGTTCCTTAATAAACGAATACCTTATCAATAGCTCCCCTTACATACTCAGCTATTTCTTCTCAAAGAAGCAATGAATGGATAACTACTCAAAAAGAAATAAGGTATAGTGGAAATTGCTTTGTTTTAAAAGCCAATGGAGGCTTGGTGCCCCTAGCTCAGTGGTTAGGTTGCCGGCCACATGCACCAGGGCTGGTGGGTTCGAAGCTGGCCAGGGCCAGCTCAATAATGTCAACAACAATAACAAAAAAATAGCCAGACATTATGGCAGGCATCTGTAGTCCCAGCTACTTGGGAGGCTGAGGCAAAAGAATCACTTAAGCCCAAGAGTCTGAAGTTGCTATGAGCTATGACGCCATGGCACTCTACCAAGGACGACATAGTGAGACTCTGTCTCAAAAAAAAAAAAAAAAATAGAAGCCAATAGAGATGGGTTCAAATTCTTGCTTTGCCACTTGAAATTTTCTGCCAGGCTCTGTTTTTCTTCACAGAACTCACTACCTGAAATTACATTTTATTTGCTTAATTGTTCAGCGTATGCCTCTTCCACTAAGATGAAGAGCAGGAATTCTGACATGGTCACCGACATTCACAGCACCTAGGACCATGCTTAGCACAGAACAGGCATTTAATAATCATTTGATGAATTGATATATTTATTATTTAGTTTAATTTACACCAAGTCTTCAAGATGGGCATTGTGATCCTAATCTTGCCATCTGACTAGGAGGAAACTGAGACTAAGTAACTTGGAAAGAGGCCAAGTAGGGATCTGAACCCAGGTATGAAATCAAATGTGGCATTCCACCCTGCTTCAAAAATAATTGAAAATAATTCATTTCTCCTGTACTGACTACAAAAATAGTCCATTTACAATTATTATAATTTAATAAGGGGAAAAATACTTTCTTTTCAACTTAAGTTACTTAATTCCAATCAAGCTGGTGATCAAGTTACATCCCTCTGTGGCCATCCCCAAATTTACAACAGTTGGCATAAAAGGAAAACCATTTATTTTATTGGCTAGAGATTTGAGGGTTTAATAAGTTTGTTCGTTCCAAGTCATTACATTCAGGGAAAGATTTATATAATATAAGGGAAGAGACTTTTACTTATTAATGTCTTCTAGTCCACTGTGTCTCAAAGGTGATTATATATTTATATATAAGAATACCAAATATAAAATGACTATTAATGAATTCTACAAAATAATAAAAACTTGGTTGGGTAGCAATGTGGTGACTTCCAAAAATTCTGATAGAAAATTTCACTTACACAGAATAGAGGTGGTCCAAAATAATTTGGTGTTAAATAAAGAAAATACTAATTTTGCAATGACTGCCATTGCAAAGTCAGAGATATTTTACCATTGACAAATCTTTCAATATACTATGCCTGAAAACATACGAAGAGGGAATAGATTAAAATAGAGGCCAATCCTGTACAAGTACTATTGTATCTGCTGAGGATTATACTTATGATTCTTGCTCACTTTCCTTCCTGAACTTTCTCCAAAATTCTGACTTGCTACCAATATTATCCAAATCCTTCTAAATAACAGAAAAATTTCCCATAAGTACACCTTAAATATGAGGTTTCACTAAAAAATAAATATCTCAACTATCGGTTAAACACTTGGCTCATTAAATTTTTAAGAGTATCTTCTTCTTTAATATAGGTAGTCTGTAATTTTGCTAATTCTGGGAATCAAAAGTATCAATTTTAAAATAGGTGTCATTAATGGGGCAGCGCCTGTGGCTCAGTTAAGTAGGGCGCCAGCCCCTTCTACCAGAGGTGGTGGGTTCAAACACGGTGCTGGCCAAAAACTACAAAAAAAAAAAAAAAAAAAGGTGTCGTTTAATCTCGTGAGTCTTTAGTTTCTGTATGCAAAACTAAAGGCCTGATCCCGAATTGTGATGATTCACCAGAAAAAAATAACTCCATTCTTCCCTGTATGATTATTTAGCAGAGCCAGATGGCTTCCTTGGCAATCCTTAGGAAAAGCCCCTTTCAATTCCACGTCTGTATTTTAAATTTCCCAAGTTTTTGAGAACACACAGGGCATGTTGCAAAGAATTGTTAAATACATTATTCAAGTGTCGTTTCCTTGACCTTAACAAAAGAAAAAGAAAATGGGGCGGCGCCTGTGGCTCAAGGAGTAGGGCGCCAGTCCCATATGCCAGAGGTGGCGGGTTCAAACCTAACACTGGCCATAAACCAAAAAAAAAAAAAAAGGAAAGGAAAATGTATCTCTTTACCACATACATGTAACTAAATCTTTCTATATATGCAGAAAAGTAAAAAGACAGTGACCCTTACATGGATGAGAATGGCTCAAGTGACGAGCCGTTCAGACAAAGTCCCATTTTATGTTAGTATATAATTAGAACAGATTTCAACAAAAAGACATAAACAGCCTGTATAAATTTACTTGAAGTTAGAAATTGCACTTGAAATCAAAGAATGCACATGTGCTTACGTTATAGTAAATATCATCAGCTGGGGGAAAAATAACTTGAGCTTAAAAAAGTTAATTATAGTAGCTGCCATTCAAATACCAAATGTTCAGGTGGGTGAGATTTTTATTGCCTGTATATACGTGTAGTATAATTCAATTGTTAAGAGTTTGGGCCTTGCCGGGCACAGTGGCTCATCCCTGTCTCTAAAAATAGGAGTTGTGGTGGGTGTCTGTAGTGCCAGCTACTTGGGAGGCTGAAGCAAGAGGATCATTTGAGCTCAAGAGTTTGAGGTTGCTGTGAGCTATGATGCCATAGCACTCTATCAAGGATCACAAAGTGAGACTCTAAAACAAAGAGTTTGGGCCTTATAACCAGATTACACGCTTTAAAATCCCAGGCCTGGCTTGGCGCATAGAGTTCAGTGGTTAGAATGCAAGTCACATGCCCACATCTGGTGTGGCAGATGCCTGGCCCGGGCCTGCTAAAGGACAATGACAAAAAAAAAAAATGGAAAAAACAAAACAAAACAAAGCTAGACGTTGTGGTGGGCACCTGTAATCCCAGTTACTTGGGAGGCTGAGGCAAGAGAATTGCTTAAGCCCAAGAGTTTGAGGTTGCTGTGAGTTGTGATGCCACTGCACTCTACTGACGGTGACACAGTGAGACTCTGTCTCAAAAAAAAAAAAAAAAATCCCAGGCCTATGATTCATTTTCCAAGTGGGATCGTCAGACTTTGCAATATTTGTTATTTAAACTAAAAATTATTTGTTATCTATCTGAAAAAACAAATTTAATTGGGCAGGCCATATTTTATCTGGCAACCCCATCTCCAAGTGATTTTGACAAATTATTCATCTATGCCCTGTTTATTCATCTGAAAAATGAGGATGATGATAATTACTCCTACCTGGCAAGGCTGTTGTGAGGATTACAGGAGATAATCCATTAAAGCGCTTATATAATACCAAGCACAAGTAGGTATTTAGTGAATCTTACTTACTATTATCCTAGCCTGCTTATAAACTTTCAGAAGATTTACATACAGAGCAGGGATGACCCAGGGTACACAGAGCTTGTCAAACTGCAAGTGAGCAATGAATCCTGGTTGAAAGAATACCCGTAAAACTCAACTGTCACATTATGGGAAAGTCAAGAAATATAAGCCATAGAAAAAAACATGAAAGAAGAAAAGGTAGGAAGGTTAAGAAGGATGGTATTACAAAAACTTCCAGTAACTCGGACACAAGCCATACACCAGTCTTTAAAGAGCGTGTGTCTGAAACTGAAGTCCCACATCTTCGTGCCTATGGGCTGAGGCAGTCAAGAAAGATGATTTAAATCTTTAGTAACCTCCTTCTCTAGAGAATGCTAAAGCCAAAATCACCTGCAAGGCTTAAATTACTTGAAAATTTAAAATAATCACAGGCAAAAAGCAAACAGACTAAGTAAATAGATTACTTTTAAGAAGCAACGAACTTTGAACTTAGACCAATAAGAAAAGGACATGGTAAGGAAGATTCACAGAGAAATAGATTATTAGAGAGCAAGGAATTCTTTCATTCTGAGGACAAGAGAATTGTATTTCTTAACAGACAGAAAAAAATGTATATACTTTATACAAAGAAGAACCATCCCACATTTTAACCAGAAAGTAAAGCAATGGAAAACAGTGGCTATCACTTTTGTTTTGTTTCTTCTCACTAGGAATTCTCAAGCATGCTTTGAAAAATTTCTTTAATTGAACCAAATCTTCTCTGCTTTTATGGGTTATTCCTCCCACCCCCAAAATTATTCTTTTTCATTAATTGCTTTGTTTAAAAAAAAAAAAGAAATCTCTTTATCTTGACACAATGAAAGGCCAATGAAAGGCCAATGAATGACACTATCCTCCCATATGAAAATCAGGTAAGACTTGGGAGAAGTGTGCTCTTCACAAATGTGGGAAACCAAGGAGGTGGAATACGAAAACCCTAGGTATCAGTTACTTAAGGAAAGTCAATTAAATGGCTTGTAGAAATTAGTATCTGTTTTTCAGATCAAAAATCCTTGAAACCCCAATGTGCGCTGAAATATAGCATTTGAAAATTAAGTCTAATGAAAAAGGACATTTATCTCCCTTCGATAGAACTAAGATTGCCACAGAAAAAACGGAGCATGTAGACAAATTCACTAGGTGATGGTTAAGAATTGCAGATCCAGCAACACAAAAATCAAACCTAAGGAGTAACAGACATCAAATTAGACAGCAACTTAGGGTTACTACCTCTGGAGGAAGAAAATTGGAAAGAAGTGGTATAAAAGGGCCTTAGCTATATTTGCAAAGTCATTTATGTCTTAGAGAAAGAGAGATGTAAAGAGAAAAGTGGGTGGTCGGGGGACATGCTGAAATGTTAATAAGACAAAGATGAATGACAAGTTGGGCGGCGCCTATGGCTCAGTCGGTAAGGCGCCAGCCCCATATACCGAGGGTGGCGGGTTCAAACCCGGCCCCAGCTGAACTGCAAGCAAAAAATAGCCGGGCGTTGTGGCGGGCGCCTGTAGTCCCAGCTACTCGGGAGGCTGAGGCAAGAGAATCGCTTAAGCCCAGGAGTTGGAGGTTGCTGTGAGCTGTGTGATGCCACGGCACTCTACTGAGGGCCATAAAGTGAGACTCTGTCTCTAAAAAAAAAAAAAAAAAAAGATGAGTGACAAGTATTTGTAAGTTACATTTTTCCCCTGTTTTTGTTTTGACAAGGTATTTCCTAACTATTTACTTTTTTATTGTTGAAAACAGGCTTCTTCTAAAACAAACAAACAAACAAACTGTGGTGGGCGCCTGTAGTCCCAGCTACTCCGGAGGCTGAGGCAAGAGGATCACTTGAACCCAAGAGTTTGACGCTGCTGTGAGCTATGACAACATAGCACTCTAACCAAGGGCAACAAAGTGAGACTCTGCCTCTAAAATCTAAAATAAAATAAAATAAACAGGCTTCTAACTTTATTTGGGGGGATTTGGTTTAATGATTATATAAAATGATCTTAAAAGCCTAACAGAGACACACTGTCTAACATCAAAAATCCATATGTAACCTATGATGAACACATCCTATATGATAACTAAACGAAATCCAGTTTAAGAAGACTGGTATGGCGGGTTATTCATCCTTTTTTATTTTTTTCTGGTTAAAGGCAGAAGCCTAAATAAGGAAAAATCTGTCAATTTATTAAATCTAAGTGTTCCCAAATTTCCCACTCAAGATGCTCTCAGTTTGAGTGATAGCATTTCAAAATTATCTCTCTCAAATCTCCAATCTGCAGATCCAACAATTATTATGAGATGCCAACCCCAAATTCCAGTAATCTCTAGCTACCTTCGGTCTACCATCTGCCAGGTCTCAATCACATTACATCTGTCACAAGTAAAAACATGCTATCTGTCTACTCAACCTGATCTTTGAAGTAATAACAAATGAAACAGAACAAAATAAGAAGTCTATTAAAAAAGCAGACCATCTTCCAACTTAATCATGTTAATCTTTCTTTCAACCTGCACCCGTCTAATTTTTTTAACTTTTTATTGTGCTAAAATGTCTAACATTGGCGTGGCTGTGGAGAAAAGGGAACACTTCTACACTGGTGGGAATGCAAATTAATACATTCCTTTTGGAAAGACGTTTGGAGAACACTTAGAGATCTAAAAATAGACCTGCCATTCAATCCTATAATTCCTCTACTAGGTATATACCCAGAAGACCAAAAGTCACATTATAACAATGATATTTGTACCAGACGTTTATTACAGCCCAATTCATAAGTGCTAAGTCATGGAAAAAGCCCAAGTGCCCATCAGTCCACGAATGGATTAATAAATTGTGGTATATGGTACACCATGGAATATTATGCAGCCTTAAAGAAAAATGGAGACTTTACCTCTTTCACGTTTACATGGATGAAGCTGGAACATATTCTTCTTAGTAAAGTATCTCAAGAATGGAAGAAAAAGCATCCAATGTACTCAGCTATACTATGAAACTAATTTATGGCTTTCATATGAAAGCTATAACCCAATCTCAGCACAAGAATATGGGGAAGGGGGAGAGGTAGGGGAGGAGGATGGGTGGAGAGAGGGTGATTGGTGAGATTACACCTATGGTGCATCTTACAAGGGTACATGTGAAACTTACTAAATGTAGAATATAAATGTCTTAACACAATAACTAAGAAAATGCCAGGAAGGCTATGCTAACCAGTGTGATGAAAATATGTCAAATGGTCTATAAAATCAGTGTTTGGTGCCCTATGATCACATTAATGTACACAGCTATGATTTAATAAAAAAAATAAAAAAACAAATGTCCAACATATTCAAAAGCAAGGAAGACAATAGAATAAAGCCCTATGAATCCAGCCCAAAAAATTAAGAAAAATCTGTTAATCCTGTTTCATTGAAATCCACCCCACTTTCTTTCTGAAACATTTTAAAACACATCCCAGATACATCAACTCATCTGTCAATGCTTTAAATACTGAATACCTTACTAATAGATAAGAACTGTACACTATACTTTCTTCTTAAATGAAAGACAACAAAATCTTTCAACAGTTCTTCATAGTACATAGCATTCTGCATAACGTGAGTTTCTAATATAAGCTGAACACAAACTCCACCTTCTACTTTCATTTTCCTCAACAGCTGCTGATAAAAACCAAGGTGTCATGACAAAGAAATGATAGTCCCCAAAGCCATGGAGTTAATCTACAAAGGTTTCACACGTAAAAATCACAATAGGAGCCTAAATTAAGTTTGTGAACTAGTTACCCATTCCCAGGGCAACCGCTCTGCCTATGTTTTCAAATTCAGGGAGATCATATATGGAAAAGAACACGGGCCGCGTGAAGATCTCCAGCACGCAGAGCGGCACCTGACATAGACGGTGGATGTTCAGCAAATCTAAGCTGACTGGTTTAAATTAAGGCCCTGGAAAATGCTAGCAGTGAAACTTCCCAAAACAAATTCAGAGATTTGTTTTAGGCACAAAGCAATTTGTACCACAACCCATGGGGATTGCTTTCCTGTAATGGTGTAAGAAAAATGCGGCCTCTCAATAGCAGTGTAAGCACAGCACCACTAGGTGTCAGACGTGAATCAAAATGTTCTGGCAGTAGGGGTATTATTCACATAACAATTTTTTACCCAGCTCTTACAATGAGCCAGGCGCTGATTAGCGTCGCAGGAACACAGGAGTCCTGGGATTTGCCTTCTGGAGTATTTGAAGTTAGAGCAGCACCTTTTCCCTTCGCATTTCAGGATTCTCACAAACTACGAATCAGGTTTGGGGTCATAGCCCTGTTATTCTTGTTACGCTAGATTTTAATTTCTCTGCAAACCTGGAAGAACGTGTTACAGTGCTCTAACCACAAGCCACTCTCTTTTCATCTCTAAGACCTTCCATTCTAGTTGGCCCTTTCTATCCTTCAAGACTATCAGCCTCCCCCCAAAAATCATGTGCTTTCTTACCAAGATTGCCCACGGGTCAATGTTTCAATAAAATTCACTGGTAATGTCAACTACCTTTCACCTTTGACCTTTCAAAGCATTCCATTTGCCAATGTCTGACTATGGAGACTTCCAACACAAGCCTGCTCTGTTCTTGCTCTTGGCCTGCTAATACAGCTCAATAAAAGTACATGGTACCATTGATTTAGACCAGTTTCCAAGTTCAGCTAAGTTCTTAACACTGCTCAGACAAGTCTCTTGCTTATATTTGAATTCTTTTTCCTTCCCAGATGCTGTTTCAGGCTTCTACTAAAACTCTTAACTTGTTGTTCCATCCCATTTCCTAGAAGGAAAACCTCGTCTCCTACTTCGCTGTAACTCCCTTTTTGGGAGACAAGACTCTGACTCCGTTTCCCTGACTAGACTGCCGGGGCGTCATGATAGCTCACAGCAACCTCAAACTCCTGGGCTCAAGCGATCCTCCTGCCTCAGCCTCCCCAAGCCGGGACTACAGTCTCTTGCCACAACACCTGGCTATTTTTTCTTCTAAAAGAAAGAAAAAATTCTTCTCTCTTCCCTTGGAGAGAACAACAAAAGTTCTCTCCACCTTTCTGTGTAGCTACTGTCTTTACCCCTTCCTTTTCACAGTTCTTCCAAGTAAAGTCTTTGCTCCTTTATCTTCATTGACTTTAAATTCAGTTTCTCGGACATTAACAAATGTCCTATGGGTGCAAAATCACCGCCCCAGCCCTAACTGTTGAGGTCCCTACTCTAATGCAGTCTCACCGACACTAGCTTTTCTCAGCAGCGTCACCAATTTGCCATTTGTCAGGTTGGGTCTAACAGTATCTTTGTGGCCCCAATCCTGATAAATTCTGTGACAAATAACAAGCGTCCCACTTCCCCCTTGCAATTATTGCCTCTTCATTAGCAAACCACCACCTTGTTAGCCTCATATATTCCCACTATTTCAGATTTCCTTTCTGATTCTTCTTTCTCTAACTACCTCTTAGATTTTACCTTACCTGGATCCTATGTTTATCCTATAGGACCCAGGTAAGGTAATGTCTTCCTATTCTCTGTACGTGGTTTCATTTAGGCCTAAGACTTAATTACAACATATGCAATGATGACTTTAAATCCATTTTTAAAACCCCAACTCTCCCTATGAGCTCCAGACTCAAATTTTCATCTAGTTACCCAATAACATTCTACAGGCATCAAAAATAATGCAACTTATCCCAAATACAACTCATTTCCTGGAGGGGGGTGATGGGGCATGTTTCCCTTTTAGTATCCTTCAATCCTTCTGATAATGGAGCCAGAAAAGCTAAGCATACGCCTCTCCACACATTTAGCCACTGACATGCAACCCATCCAGGTCCTTTACTAAATCTGGGCAAATACAACTTCTAAATTAACTCTGAAATCTGTTCCAGAAGGCTGTTTTTCCTTCCTCCTGATCAAATCCTATTCATCTGTCAATAGTCCACCTGAGAGCCCTTCCCTGGCCGCTACATGATTCTTTGTGGGGTAATCCCACAACAACTGTCCCGCCTTTATTGTTGCACTTACATAACTATTTTACACTTTCATCTCCCACCAGACTAGGAGCTTCTTGAAGTCACAGCCCTGGTCCTATACATATAGATTAATTAAATGTACATAAGCCAGCATGCCAGGAACTATTCTGCAGTTTTGTTTTTCTCTCTTCTTTTTTTTTTTTACTAATGATAGACTCAGTTATGTCCTGTGTTTGAAGAAAACAGTAATAAACAAAACAATGTCTTTGCTCTACTTTCCAGCTGAGAGAGAAAAATGTTAAGCAAGAAATATGAGAAATGGTGATAAGTGGCTCTGGAGAACAGTCAGAGAGTGGGAAGGAAGGGGAGAGTGAGGGGTGGGGCTGTTTTTATGAAATGGTCAGGGAAGGCCTCTTAAAACAGGTGACATTTGAGAATCTATCTGAAGGCACTGAGGTGAGAGTCGCTTCCTTCCCTGGAATTAGTTTAGTGGCTGGCTCATGGCAGTGACTCAATAGATGTTTGTGAAGTGAATAAGTAAACAAGAAGGCTATTTCTCAACTTTCCATACTCAGCATTTATAAGCAAATATTTCTTCTGTGTTCATACCAAAGATGAGAAGTTATCTGTTAAATGTGAAAAGTAGGGGCTGCAACTATTACAATCAACTTTTTACCGAGAGGATTTATGAACTGCACACTTTCAGCGTAGACTGCACAGCAATCAGAAAGAAAATGGGACTCTCCAACTGGGTGGTGTTTGCAATGAAGATCTCAAGTTATGCAGCAGCTAAAAAGATGGCTCAACTTCTATGAAAGCAACTCTTTTAAGTTACTTTGACTTGATCTTACACAATGTAGACATGTATTAAAACATCAAAGTGTATTCTATAAATACACTTATATACAATTATTATAAATACACTTAAATACAATTATTATCTGTCAGTTATAAATTTTAAAAACTTTAAGAGAAAGACAGCTCAAAATCACGGCAGGGTTGCCTCTGGAGAGAATTACCTGCAGAGGCGAGATCAATGTGGTGGAAAACACCGATTCTCTACCATGTACTTTTGTCTTTTGTACTTTTACATTCATATCCTGTTCCAGCATTCCCAATTAGTTCTCTGAAATCCTGAACTTCATATTCCTCAATGGTTTTAGAACCCATAAAAGAGAAGTTCGTAAATTGCATTTATTTTCTTAACTGCCAAATTAACTTCATGCCATATGTCTTCTTAAGTCTTAAAATCGACTCCTAAAAATTAGCTTTCTGACAATGCCTACTTTAACCCAACTGCCACCCCCTTCATTTTAGATTACTATAAATCTGGTTTCCTGAGACTTCTAAAGTCACCTTCTGAGATTTTTCTTTTTTTTTTTTTTTTTTTTTCTTTTGGCCGGGGCTGGGTTTGAACCCACCACCTCCGGCATATGGGACCGGCACCCTACTCCTTGAGCCACAGGTGCCGCCCAACCTTCTGAGATTTTTCTTAACCTTCTCATCTGTGTTCCATAATAAACAAAACCTTGCTTTACCAGTTAATTTTACAAACAGGATCTGCAAATTCCTGCCTGTGTTTTGTATTACTACAGTTTTCTTATTATTGTTCCAGCTTGTGCACTCAGCAGCTAAGTGAAATTTGATTTCTTAAATCAAAAAAGTGTCATCGACACTTTGTGTTAGAAGAACTGATAAAGCAAAAAACAAAAACCAAAACCAAAAAAAAACAGGAATGCAGTAGAGAAACTTGTTTTCTTCTTTAGCAGCAAAGGTACAGGTATTATACTAACTTGGTAATTTCTACAGCTTTGGAAACCATCCTCATGGGAGGGTGCCAGGTCAAGGTGGTGGTCATCAAGAGATACAGCCCAGCGTACCTCCCTTTACTCACCACATCCACTCCACAAACATCTGAGCTTCTGCTTTCTACTGTACGTACCAGGTGCTTCCTAGGTACTGAAGATTCAGCAGTAAAGACAATTTCCATCCTTAACAATCAGTGTTCTAAAAATAATGTTCTTTTCCATAAACATCCTGACCAGTCTAAGTATGTAACAAAAATTTACTTTGCACATTCTACTATCCAATATTTGCCTCTTAATTCTCTACGTTCCCTCAAAGGGATTTCTGCTGCTGCCATCACTTCCCTAGAACAGGCATGTCAAGAGGTAGGTTCTTTCAATCTCTTTTAAGAATACATATATAAAAGGCCAAAATTTACATATATTCATTCTATCTTTTCTTGATAGCTGAGGAACCCAACTTTTGAACAAAATTTACATATATTCATTCTATCTTTTCTTGAGGAATCCAGTTTTTGACCATGTCTTAGAAGATGCCCCTGGAGGCCTCCTTTTCCCATACTTTTCCACCAGACAATGGAAGATGAACAAAATAAACGGTTTGAAGTTAACTTTTTATTGGCAACATATACAATCACTTATTGTTTTTCTGTGTATGTATAAATATATGCTTACACATTTTACATTAGGAAACAGTGCCCATAAAGGTAAACTACAAATAACTTAGTAACTTTATTAGCACTACATTTGAATAAGATACACACCTGGCCAGCAAATCATCCAATGATGTGTCACTGTACTAGCCAGCTGGACTAGTATAGAGGAATAGGTAATTTATATCTAAATCATAAAGCATACACGTATGTACATGTAAAGTCTACCTAGTAGCAAACTATATCCCAAAATACCAATGAAATATTGGTAAATGTATGCCCAGGCTACTGAACATGAGCTTCCATTAAGCCCCTTCCACAGAGCGGGCAAAAGAAAAAACCTAAGTCGTGTCCAGTTAGGAAACTATGAAGAGACTCCCCCCCCACCACCACCAACCCAGAGGCTACCATGGAGCTCAGAAAAGTAGGAGAAAATAAAAAGGAAGGGAAGAGCAAGTTCTAAGAAGTGGCTACGGTCCAAACGGCGCATGGATTTGTAGCCTAAATCAGGGAAGACTCCATCTCTGGACAGAAGCAAACACCAATCTCCTAGGAGAAAAGATTTTCAACCTAGATCTTAAAAAATTCCCAGTAATATTTTTTGAAGGTCAACCAACACAAAATAATCAAAAAGTACATGGTACCCTGTTTCCCCGAAAATAAGACAGTGTCTTACACTCTGAGCTAATACTAAACCAACAAGAGAAACAGATCCACAAAGACTCCTGATACCAGACCTTAAACAATACCTTAAATGGTATCCTGAGGAACTTCTTTTTTTTTTTTTTTTTCCTGCAGTTTTTGGCCGGGGCCAGGTTTGAACCTGCCACCTCCAGTATATGGGGCCGGTGCCCTACTCCTTGAGCCACAGGCACCGCCCCCTGAGGAACTTCTAATCATCAAAATTTAAAACTTAACTGAGAAGAAATTTGCCAGGTACATCTTGAAAGAAATTTATCTAGAATGCATACCAGAGGCTGGGTGCAGTGGTTCACACCTATAATCCTAGCACTCTTGGGAGACCAAGGCGGGTAGATTGCCTGAGCTCTGAGTTCGAGACTAGCCTGAGCAAGAGTGAGACCATGTTTCTAAAAAAATAGCTAGGCACTGTGGCAGGCGCCTGTAGTCCCAGCTACTCAGGAGGCTGAGGCAAGAGAATCGCTTAAGCCCAGGAGTTAAAAGGTTGCTGTGAGCTATGATGCCACAGCACTCTACCCAGGGCAACAAAAGTAAGATTCTGTCTCAAGAAAAAAAAAAAAAAAAATAGAATGCATACCAGAAAGACCCACCCCAAAAGAAAAAAAAAAGAGAGAGAGAGAAACAAAAACTAAAGAATTTAATATAGCCATGGGAATGGAGTAAGAAATTTTAATGCACGTTTAACTGGGGCCCCAGAAGAGAAGCAAACAGTAGAAAACAGACAATTATGTGAAGAGGCTGAAAATTTTCTAGAGTTGACAAAACATAGGCATCCATATTCACATGAAGCTTAATGAATGCCAAACAAAAAAATAAAGAAATAAGAACATCTTCACCTAGACTCATGAAGTAGCTAAGCATTGAAGACATTGAAAAAATTTAATGAAGCAGATATGTTTAAAAAGCTTACCTTCGAAAGAATAAGCCAAAATATGATTTCTTAATAGCAATCACAGAAACCAAGAGGGAGTAGAAGAGTATCTTCAATATTAATGAAGAATTCTATGCCTAGCAAAAATATCTTACAAAAATGAGGGCAAGGCTGGGTGTGGTGGCTCACACCTATAATCTTAGCACACTGGGAGGCCAAAGCAGGTGGACTTCTTGAGTTCCTGAGTTCAAGACCAGACTAAGCAAAAAGCAAGACCCCATCTCTACTAAAAATAGAAAAACTGAGGCAAGAGAATCGCTTGAGCCCAAGAGTTGGAGGTTGCTATGAGCTCTGATGACACGCCCAGGGTGACAGCGTGAGACTCTGTCTCAACAACAACAACACACAGACATTTCAGAAAAACAAAACTAAACAAAAAAAAAAAAAAGTGAGTGAATGGCAACACAACATAAAACCTGGAGGCAGGTAGGAGGGAGATCGTAGTGTGAACAAGTTCTAAGTAAGGTGCTTATATTGCTTCAGAGGAGAACAAAGTTTAATTAGCACTAGACATTCAGGAGTTGGCATATTATAATTTGTAGGATACCCACTAAAACAAAGGCAACACATTACTTAACTTCTCCAGTAGAAAATATAAAAAAGAAATAATTTTTTAATCGCACAAAAGAGAGAAAAATATAATGTCTGAACCAACAGAAATCTCAAAATAAAATTGAAAATTAAACAATAAATGCATGATTAATTACATCATACGAGGCAACAATTAGGCCAGGCTCACACAGTGGCTCATGCCTGTGATCCTAACACTTCAGAAGGGTGAGGCAGGTGGACCCCCCTGAGCTCAGGAGTTCGAGACCAACCTGAGCAAGAGCCAAAACCAAGACCTCATCTATTAAAAAAAAAAAAAAAAAGCCAGGCATTGTGGCAAGTACCTGTAGTCTCAGCTGCTCTGCTCAGGAGACTGAAGCAAGAGAATCACTTGAGCCCAAGAGTTTGAGGTTGCTGTGAACTATGATGCCACGGCACTCTACCAAGGGTGACAAAGTGAGACTCTGGCTCCAAAAAAAAAAAAGGCAACAATTTCTAAATCTACCTGTGGTGAACTAGCTGGTTACACAACCAACTCTTCCACCTGTGGACAACCGCCAAAAAAGTTAGACAAAGTTTAAACCACATTGTTTGAAGGATCAGAAGCTACCAAGGCAGAGAGGGCTTTCCTAAGGGACAGACCCCAGCGGAAGGAAGCCCAGGGAGGTGGGCCCAGTGTTCTCAGCTGCTTTGTGCCTTAAGGCATTTTCCATTCCCAAAGTCATTGCTGAGAAAGGGTGCAGTGGCACAGAGCTTCCATTGTCCCAAAAGGCTGGGGAGGAAAGAATGGGGATTTAGGACCAACAGAGGAGGAGAGTTCTAGGAAACACTCTATGCTTTCAGGCAGGGTCCCCAAACTAATACAACCTTTTAGGAGGGGTGACAAAGAAAGAACCCAAACACCCCCCAATCAACATGGAGATGTGCTGCTCAGACCAACAAAAGGATTTGCTGCTGGGAACATAGTGATGACACCCCAGCTGCCTCCCCTTGGATCCACCGCTGTGTCCACACAGAGCCCACATTCCCCGTTCCTGCCCACAGCAGGATTCCTCTAACAGACAGTCTGTCTGGGGACTCCTCCCTGGCCCAGAAGAGACTTTCTGAGCTCTGTCCTATAGCCCCAGACCCTTCCTTCAACTCCTTTCTTCCTTTCTTCTTTCCCAGGGGTCAGCCCTGTCCAGGATCTGTAGTTCTCCCCACCCTCTCCTACCCACATCTTCTTTATCCTCCACAGTCACTTCCTCCAGCAAATCTTCTGCATGTCCCACCCCGTCTTGGCATCTGCTTCTATCCAGTGTCTTCTACTCAGAAGACCCAGAAGAACACACCAGTTAGCAAAAGACCAAGGCCCACCTTTAGGTGAAGGCAATGCCTGAACAGAGATGCAACCATTCTAAGTAAAATAGAAAATCAAATCTGGTGATACGTGGAAGCGCCATACATTACGGACAGGCTTGGTTTAGGCCAGCAAAGCACGGCTGGTCTAACACATCAAAACTAGATCAGCTGACTCCAGCAGCACACATAAAACGGAAACAAGAAGATCAACATCGTCCCTGCACAAGGATGACAGGCAAATTCATGAAGCATCCAATATTTCTTTTATTTATTTATTTTGTTTGAGACAGAGTCATGCTATGTCACCCAGGGTAGCACAGCTCATAGCAACCTCAAATTCTTGGGCTTATAAGCAATTCTCTTGCCTCAGCCCCCCAAGTAGCTGGGACAACAGGTGCCCGCCACAATGCTCAGCTGGGTTTTTTTGTTGTTGTTGCATTTGTCATTGTTGTTTAGCAGGCCTGGGCCGGGTTCGAACCCACCAGCCTCGGTGTACGTGGCCGGCAACCTACTGAGCTACGTGCACCACCAGACAAACAAATCTTGAAAAGCAAAAATGTAAAACTTACCCTATGTGATAAATACATTTATTTTAAAGCCACAGTAATTAAGATAGTGTTGTGCTGGCTTAGTGAAAAGAAAGGCAACCAATGGAACAGCAAAGGATGGCAAACATTTTCTGTAAAGAGCCAGACAGTAAATTGTTTAGGCTTTGAAGGAGACATACAGTCTCTGCTGCATGTATTTTTTTTAACAACCTTATAAAAATATAGAACTATTCTTAGTTTGGAAACTGTTAAACAAACAGCCACCAACCCCTGGAATAGAAGAAAGTCCAAAAACAGACCTACACATTTACAAATAAAAAAAGGATGGGTGGGGCCTGTGGCTCAGTGAGTAGAGCGCCGGCCCCATATACTGAGGGTGGTGGGTTCAAACCCAGCCCCAGCCAAACTGCAACCAAAAAATAGCCGGGCGTTGTGGCGGGCGCCTGTAGTCCCAGCTGCTCGGGAGGCTGAGACAGGAGAATCGCGGAAGCCCAAGAGCTAGAGGTTGCTGTGAGTCCTGTGACATCATGGCACTCTACCGAAGGCGGTAAAGTGAGACTCTGTCTCTACGAAGAAAAAAAAAAAAAAAAGGACAAATTTTTCAGTAGATAGTATGGGGTCCAATAATGACCACATGAGCAAAAAATTAATCTTGACCTTATAGCACATGCAAAAACAATCAATTATAGGTGAGTATGTGCTTAATTGTAAATTAAGCACCTTGAAAACCATAGGAGGATACCTTCATAACCATGGAGCAGAAAAAAATTTCTTAAATAAGATTCATAAAGCACTAACTATAAAACAAAATACTGGGCTGGGCGCAGTGGCTCATACCTATAATCCTAGCACCCTGGGAGGCCAAGGTGGGTGGGTTGCTTGAGCTTAGGAGTTGAAGACCAGCCTGAGCAAGAACAAGACCCTATCTCTACAAAAAAACAGGAAAAAAAATAATCTAGCTGGGTGTAGTGGTGGTACACGCCTATAGTGCCAGCTACAGAGGAGGCTGTGGCAGGAGTTTGCTCAAGCCCAGGAGTTTGAGGTTGTTGTGAGCTATGATGCCACGGCACTTTACCCAGGGTGACAAAGTGAGACTCTGTCTCATGAAAAAAAAAAAAAATACTGAAAATTCAGATGACATTAAAATAACAAACTTCTCTTTATCACATTACTAATAAGAAACTGAAAAGCAAGGTACACAATTGTATAACAAAGTACTCATCCGAAATGTTTAAAGAACACTTACAAATTAATAATAAAAAAGACTGAAAGTTACCATCAGATAGTCTAAATTAAAGCCACACTCCATCCCACTGTATGCCCACTAGGATGTGTAAAATTTAAAAGATTGATAAATAGCAAGTGTTAGCAAAGATAAGAAGCAACTGGAATTCTCCTATACCACTGGTGACTGTGTAAATGGGCACAGTCACTTTAAACGGCTGTTTAGTAGTATCTACTAAATGTGACTGTATTTATATACCCAGGACCCAGAAAGGCCACTCCTTCACATACACATCCACTAGAAGCACATGTGAACAAAAGCACATGTACGAGAATGCTCAAAGTGGTCCTACTTGGATAGCTTGAGTAAATGTGTACACTCTCATGTTATAAAGCAACTTTACTGAGGCATAACATAGATAAGATAATATACACCCATTCTAAGCGCACAGCTGGGCATTTTTTGACAAATGTATACGCCCATGTAACCATTACCACAATCAAGATACAGAATATTTCCATCAAGTTCCTTGGTGCCTCTTCCCATTCAACTCAGGCAACCACAGACATGCCTACATTTGTCTTCCCTAGAATTTCATACAAATGGAATCAAACGGTATGGACTCTTTCACGGTTTGGCTTCTTCCACCAGTCAAGATGATTTTGACACCAAGAACACAAGCAAAAGAAAAAGTGAAGAAATCACATACCATGAAAATTACAAACTTTTGTGCCTCACAAAACGCTTTACCAAGAAAATCAAAGGACAACTTATGTAATGGGAGAAAATATATGCAAACCATACCTCTGAAGAGGGTCTTACAACCAGAATGTATAAAGAACTCCTACAACTCAACCACAAAAAGACAAATGAGCCTGTTAAAAAAATGGAAAACACGAGAGCAGTGTCGACAGCAGTGCGTGGGCATCTGGAACACGGGGAAATGTGTTCTTCACAGAATAGCTCAATAGAAGAACTGGGAGACCGTGAGGGATCTGCCAACCTCCCAAGTCAAACATATAGGAAATCAGTTTGAATTCACACTTACGGTAGTAAGTGAATCAGGAATGGGAAAGTTCAACTCATTATTCCTCACCAATGTATATTCTGCAGAGTACCCAGGTCCTTCCCATGGAATTAAAGACCACACAAGTTGGCAGGAAGATGGTATTCAGGCTGGGTGTGGCCGTTCACACCTATAAACCTAGCACTCTGGGAGGCTAAGTTAGCCAGGCATTGTGGCAGCCACATGTTGTCCCAGCTATTCTGGAGGCTGAGTAAGGAGGATCACTAGAACCCAGAAGTTGGAGGTTGCGGTAAGCTCTGACGCCGTGGCATTCTAGCCTGGGCAACAGAACAATGCTCTGTCTCCAAAAAAAGGGAAAAAAAAAGGAGGCAGTGATGTTTAGTTGTGGCTCCTAACAGCTGACAGATACCCCAGGACATGAAGATGCAGCTGATAATGGCGATTGCTGGATTGCTGGCAGCCTGTTATCAACTCCACTGACAGTAAATGTGAGAACTACCTAAACGCCAACATCTAGTGAACAGACCTCAGATGTCTGACAACAGGATGCAGCGTTGTTTATGCCTCATTGCTCCCTCAAGACATGGACTTAAATAAACCATCAGATGCTCAGTTTATGAAGTGTTTGTATGAAAAAGTGAATAACATCCCACTTACTGCCAAAGCTGACATGCTCACACCAGAGGAATGCTAACAGTTTAAAAAAAAAAAAACAGATAGTGAACAAAGTCCAAGAACATAAAATTAAAATATATGAATTTCCAGAAACATATGATGAAAAATAAAATCAGCTTTAAAAAAAAAAAAAGAAAGAGAGAGAGAAAGGACCCTGTACCTCTTGCTTTGGTAGGTAGTAAGACCAGCAGTGAAGTTACTGGTATAAGGGTTAGAGGAAGGCAGTTTCCTTGGGGCATTGCCTAACTTGAAAATGGTAAACACTGTGGTTTTGTAATTCTAAGAAATATGTTGATAAGAACACATATGCAGGATTTAAAAGATGTCGCTAATAATACGCACTGTAAGAACCACAGAAGCAGAAAAGGGGCAGCTGTGACTTGTAAGGGAGTCGGTCACAGAAGACCACGGGGCAGTTTAACCAAGAACCCCGGCACTGACGGAAGAAGGAAGACGGCAGCATGGAGATGAGATGGGGGAGATGGGCGTGGGGCACGGGCTGGAGATAGAGGTCAAAGGACAAGTTCAAAAACAGAGGACCCCAAAGCTGAGCGCCGATGGCATCACCACCAAGTGACAAGATCTGAAAGCCCAGCACAAAGAATTAAGAGGGAAAACACTGACAGTTTGAGGGTGAGAAAGCAAACCGAGAAGCTCAATGTATTTTACAGTGGACTCTTCAAGCACCCTGGACCATGGCCAGGCGTGGTGGCTCACGCCTGCAATCTCGGAATTCTGGGAGGCTGAGGTGGGTGGATTGCTTGGGCTCAGGAGTTAGAGACCAGCCTGAGGAAAAGCGAGACCGTATCTCTACTAAAAATAGAAAAAATTAGCTGGTAGTAGTGACACACACCTGTAGTCTCAGCTACTCAGGAAGGTGAGGCAGGTAGATCACTTTGAGCCCAAGAATTGGACGGAGGTTGCTGTGAGGTCTGATGACGCCACAGCACTCTACCCAGGGCGACAGAGGGAGACTGTCTCAAAAAAACAAACAAAAAAGCCCCATATGCTTACAGTGCAGTTTTGTTTATTTGCTTGCTTTGGATACTTCAAATACACATTATTCTTATTTACTGCCCTCTTTAGGCAGAATTTCATTATTGCTTCATTTTTGAAATAACGCTTAGGTATTTCCCACATACTGGCCTTGCTAAACTAGAATAGAGCTCCCTTCATATATATGGTAGGAACCAACATGGAAACTTTGCTTTAACTCTCTCTTTACATTTTATGATAAGTAGCAAGAGTGTGGATAAATTCGTTTATCAATCATTTCTAGGCCGAACTGTGAAGCTCATGACCAACCAGTTTCTACCTACATTCAGTCCCTTTATTTTCCTGGAATGAAAATCATGGCCTCTTGCAGAGAAGAAAGGGCATCATTCTACATTTAGCTGTACACATATATTGCATGTCTGCATTTTTTTTTGCATTATAAAAAATTCATATAGTAAACAAAGTTATAATGTTTAGGGGAAAAAATAGGCAATGGCCTTGAACAGACCTTTCTCCAAAGAAGATATACAAAGGGCCAAAAAGCATGAAAAGATGCTCAAAATCATTAGTCATTAAGGGAATGCAAATCAAAACCACAAAGAAATACCACTTCACACCCACTAAGTTGGCTATAATACAACAATGGAAAATAGCACGTGTTGGTACGGATGTGGGGAAATTAGGACTCTCATACGCTGCTAATGGGACTGTAGAATGGCTCACAGCTGCTGTGGGAACAGCATGGGAGCTCCTCCGAACACTAAACACAGAGTTACCATCTGACCCAGCAAATCCACTCCTGGGTATACCTCCAAAACATTGAGAACGGAAATTCAAATAAATCCTTGTGCGTGCATGTTCACAGCAGCACTATTCACCATACCCAAAGGGTGGAAACAGCCCAGAGGCCCATCAATAGATGAACAGATGAATTGTCATGCTGATACATGCACACAGTGGAGTACCATGCAGCCATTAAAAGGTAAACTTCAAAACATCACACCAAGCAAAAGAATCAGTACAGAAAACGTCATAGATCATCTGACTACAGTTGTAGGAAGTATTTCGAATAGGTGAGTGCATAAGAGCAGAACACACCCTGGTGGGTACCAGGGACTAAGGGGGAAGGGAGGACAGAAAGTGCTTAATGGATATGGGGTTTCCTCTTGGGGTAATGGAAATCTTTTAAAACTAGATAGAGGTGGGTAGATGTATAACCTTTCATACATATTCTTTAATTCTCCACTGAATTATTCACTTTTAAATGGTTGAGTTTTACCTTAATAAAAACATCTTTTTGAGATTCATCCATGTTGCTGTATGTTATTCCACTATATGAATATACCAAACTTTATTTAAATGTCGATGAATACGTGAGTAGGAAAGAACAGTTATAAACATTCCTATCCAACCAAGTCTTTGTGTGGACATGCTTCATTTATATTGATTAAATAAATACCTAAGAGTGCCCTTACCGTTTCCTAAAAATGAAAAACAATTCCAACAAAAAGTGCTGTCAGTCATAAGATGCATAGGTATCAAAAATATAACTGAATCAGGACAACATAGTTCAGGGGGTAGGGCGATGGCCACTTACACTGAGGCTGGTGGGTTCAAAGCCAGCCTGGGCCAGCTAAAACCACAATGACAACTGCAACCAAAAAAATAGCCACGCACTGTGGGGGGCACCTGTAGTCCCAGCTACTTGGGAGGCTGAGGCAAGAGAATCGCTTAAGCCCAAGAGTTTGAGGTTGCTGTGAGCTGTGATGCCACGGCACTCTACCCAGGGTGACAGCTTGAGACTGTCTCAAAAAAAAAAATTATATATATATATATATATAACCGAATCAAAACAGCAATTGCAGATATTAAAAGCAATGATGCTTTATCCATAAGAAAAGGCTCAAGAGAATTAAGCCAGTTAACACATGTTCAATTGTGATGATGAAGAAAATTAAAGACTATCTGTGAAATGCTAATACTATGTCGGCTAAAACTGCATCTGAGAGGTGAACTGGAGATCTTTTAATATTGTCTACTTTCAAGCAAACAGAGCTTTCTTCCTCACACATTTTCATGAATGAACTATGTATAGAAGTTTCTTTTTTTTTTGAGACAGAGTCTTTACTACGTCACTCTCGGTAGAGTGCCATGGCATCATAGCTCACAGCAACCTCAAATTCTTGGGCTTAAGCTATTCTCTTGCCTCGGCCTCCCAAGGAGCTGAGACTACAGGTGCCTGCCACAAAACCTGGCTATTTTTGGTTATAGTTGTCATTGTTGTTAGGCAGGCCCAGCCTGGGCTCGAACCCACCACCTTCAGTATATGTGGCTGGCGCCCCAGCCACTGAGCTACAGGTGCCAAGCCAATATCACTACATTTTAAAAGCAATATAAACATGCTGCTTCTATCTCACCCCAAAACCTCAGAACACAGGCCTGCTTACAATAAAATTTCTTCTTGCAACAAATTTTCATGTCCGTATTTTAGTGTTGTATTATTCTGAAGAAATGGGTTTGCAACCTATTAAGAGAATAGAGCCCAGTAGTATAAAGTATACTCAATTTTCTCAGCTTCACAAACTTTTTCTTTTCATTCAACTGAACATTCAATCTCTGAATACAGCAGGTGCTATGAAGCTGGCATTAAATGATGAACTGCACCAATCAGATGTGTCTCTAGGACACTTGGAAGTATTATGATGAGACAGAGAGAAAGGGAGAAAGATGACATAATGAGCGGGGTACCCTACATGGAAATCAGCTCACAGGGAAATCGTATATAATCAAAATTGACTGTGAACATCTTTCAAATCACCCATAAAATAACAGAATTGGGGCTTTGAAAGCTCAAACTCAAGATTTCTTTGTTATTTTTGTTCCTTGTCATTTACTCTTTGCATTTAGCAGCTGTCCAGGTTCCAATTCTGGTGTCTGCGGGACCCTGGCCATCCCCAGCTTACAGGCTGTTTAGTCAGAAACAACTGTTATCACAATACAAATTTTTACTACTGAGAAAATTTGCAGACTTCTAGTGACTTTTTTTCTACTATTAACATGCTTGAACACAAATTTTAATGCCAAAAGTTATGTAAGTACCTTAACAAAATAATATACCCATTTTGGAGCAGTAAAAATGTCCCTACCACTGAACTGAGATAGAATTTTAACTTATGGAATAAACAGGGAAAAAAGTTAACAGAATTAATACTCAATTATTCTTGCTTTGATTATTTATGAATATTTTCTCCAAAGATTTAAGAGACAACAGGACATCAATTATCCACAAGCAATTATTACCACCAAAAATTCTTCAATTTAAATGACCTTCTTATAAATATATTTGTATCATAGTATAGATACCTAACCAACAATAAAAAAAATATGAAAACCTAAGAGAGTACACACAAGAAAGATTTCAATAAATTGCCAAAAAGAAAGAACACCAAATGAAAATCTTTCAACTGTTTCACAGAATTTTGGCATTGTAATAGAATCTCTTAAGAGCTGGAATAAAAATCTGGCAATTATTCTTTCTCTAGTGATCCTAAGCTTTTACTCTTACCATTACAATGAAGGCTGAGATTCTATCACTTTAAAATAAAATTCTACAAAAAAGGATTTCATAACCTCAATATGTTTGAAAATAAGTTCAAAAGAGGGACTCTACCTAACAAATTCAAATATTGTGATTTGGTTGTTTGTACCTTCACAGTAACCTGAATTTTTAAAAATTTTTACTAATTGAAAAAATAAAGAAAAAAGTAAGTTTTAAAAGAAAATGAGATTATAAAATAAAAATTCAAACATTCCACTGAATTAAAAAAATTATATAGGTTATCTATGAATTGGAGGCATGCTAAAACTGATCTATAAAAAATCGTTTAGAAGTCAGAAGAAATGTTTTTTACATAAAACAGGCTCTAATAGTTGACTATTTTAGTTGAAATGATAATGTGACTATTACGTGTGTATTTAAGCTAAACAGGCCTTTGTGGATAAACAGCTATGACCCCAAACATCAACTGGGATGATGTGAACGAGTCTACACTTGGAAAGCAAAGGTGCCATCAAGGCAGGTAGAGCCCTCCTTTTAAACTCATCGAACCTTCCAGGTCCACACTTAGGCAGGTATTCAGAATTGAGTAACAAGTGATGATGGCTCCTAGAAGGTGCTCAGGGCCTCTAAATTTGAGGTCTTCCCTAAACTTTACATGAATTCTTTGTCCTTAGGTGTTCACAAGTATGACTGTGTCCTTCTACATTTATTAGAAGTCTATTTCCCCCATAACAAGTATAAAGTTCTAGGTGCTTTGTGTCCAGCAGGCTGCCCCGGCATTAGCACAGCAGTCTGTAGACGCTGGGGGGACAGAGGACGTGCATCCTCTTTCCTCCTGCTGATGCTGGTTTTGGAAATTTTCACTTTCTCCACTAAAAGCTTATTTCTAGCCCATGCCAAGAAGCTCTTGGAATTCATCCTGAACGCTGGTGCATGACAGATGGTGACGCAGGAGTGGCTCATCTGGCACGAGTGACAACTATGAAGACGCCTACCTGGCCCTGCTCCCTCAGATCACTTTCCCTTGTGCTGAAAGAAACCATTTTCCTCTCGTTTTAACCCTTAGCTTAACCTTTCCAAGACATCAAATGGGTACTACAAAGGTCCGCCAAAGGTGAGTGGGTAAAACATTTGTGGTATGTTCATACAAAGGAAAACTTCAGCCAAAAAGGGGTATACATATCAGTATCCATACACAAAATACAGTAAACCTCAAAAATATGCCAGGCAAAATACACAAAAGAGAACATGTTGTATTATTCCATTTATAAGAAATTCTACAAGGGTCAAAACACTACGATAGTGACAGAAAGAGGCTGGGTATGGTGGCTCATGCCTGTAATCCCAGCACTCTGGGAGGCTGAAGCAGGTGAATCGCCTGAGCTCAGGAGTTTGAGACCAGCCTCAGCAAAAGCAAAACCCCAACTCTACCAAAGAAGAAAAATCAGCTGGGCATGGTGGCCAGTTACTTGGGAGGCTAGGGCAAGAGGATCTCTTGAGCCCAAGAGTTTAAGGTTGATGTAAGCTAGGATGCCACTACACTCTAGACTAAACAACAGAGTGAGACCTTGTCTACAAAAGATTTTAAAGAAAAAGATAGAAAGCATATTAATTTTAACTAGCACCAACAGAGTACAAGGAACACAAGAAAACCTTATAGAATGATGAACAGGGCCGGTGCAGTGGCTCACACCTGTAATCTTAGAACTCTGGGAGGCCAAGGCAGGTAGATTGCCCTGAGCTCACAGGTTCGAGACCAGCCTGAACAAGAATGAGACACCATTTCTAAAAACAGCTGGACGTTGTGGTGGGTGCCCGTAGTCCCAGCTACTTAAGAGGTTAAAGCAAGAGAATCACTTCACCCCAAGAGTTGGAGGTTGCTGTGAGGTATGATGCCATAGCACTCTACAGAGGGTGACAAAGTGAGACTCTGTCTCAAAAAAAAAAAAAAAAAAATATATATATATATATATATATATATATAGCCAGGCGTTGTGACAGGCGTCTATAGTCCCAACTACTCAGAAGGCTGAGACAAGAGAATCAATTGAGCCAATGAGTTAGAGGTTGCTGTGAGCTCTGATGCCACGGCACCCTACTGAGGGCAACAAAGTGAGACTGTCTCCAAAAACAAAACAAACAAACAAAAAAAAAAAAAACTCACCAAACTGAAGATGGAAACAAGGTTGTTGGAAAATAAACATTGGTTTTAAAAAAAATAAACTCAGTAAACCATAAACTCACAAGTGCAAACATGATATTCTCACTAAAAATGCATAACCTTGAACCATTGATGGAAAAACATCACCCAAACCAAAGTGAAGGGCAGTCTAGACAATAACTGACTGGAAACTTTTTGAAAACATCAAGTTCATAAAATACAAGGAAAGACTGAGAAATGCCACAGACTGGACACCCAGGGGACATGACAGGTGAATGCAACGTGGAACAGGAAAAGGACATTAGCAGGGAAACTGGCGGAATCCAAACAAAGCCTGTCCTTCAGATGACAGTATCGCCCAATGCTAACTTCTTAGTTTTGTTGATTACTAGGGGAAGTTTTAATGTATTTAAATGTATAGAGGATATATGAAAACCCTCTATACTATCTTTGCAATTTTGTTGTCTAAGATTATGTTGAAAATAAAAGCTTTTTCACAGGTGCATTTTGCTGTGGGCGAATTTTAACTCATTAAAGTCGATTGAAAATTTAAAATTAAAACAAAAATAAATCAGAATTAGTAAGAAATAATCCTCTCCCCAGCCTGATTCTCCTTTTAAGTTCATTAATTAATCTTTAAACCAAGAGTATGATTAACTAGAAGAAGAATAACCCAAATCCTCTTCTTTTCAATATTGGGTCAATAAATCTAGTTAATAAAACACACAGCATTCCTTACCTAAAAGAATCACTAAATTTAGAAGGGTTACTAATTGAAATAAAAATCTCAGAGTTACTTTCCTCGGGATTATTAATATATTCCCCCACATAAATGCTCATATGTAATTAATAATAAAATCATTACATGTTCAAATTGTGGTAATGAGACAATGGAATTCATAAAACTTTGAAGTCTTAAGGAAGGCTCCTTCCTTATAACAGAATGAGGCCTGACCACCTCCATATGTTGACCTAAAAACTGCTACATACTTGAACTCGAAAAACTATATAGTCTCTCTTACTATTACTTCAAAGAACAGAAGACATGGATACCAAATATTTAGAAACAAATTAAAATTCTTATAGCTTACCTCCTCTGTTTCCATTTTCTTCATCCTACAAATAAAAAAAAATCCATATATAAATACACATTTATAAACTCTTGCTAAATCACAGCCAGGCTCAATTTAATTCAAACTGACCTTTCCACCATGTGCCAATTATGATCTCACTAACAGTGTCTTTTGCCAGAAAGATGGCGTTTTCACAAGTAGACACAGGAAGGCTATGAGCGAGGCCAATTTAGGGTGAGGATACCCAAGGTTCTGTTTTTTTTTTTTTGTAGAGACAGAGTCTCACTTTATGGCCTTCAGTAGAGTGCCGTGGCCTCACACAGCTCACAGCAACCTCCAACTCCTGGGCTTAAGTGATTCTCTTGCCTCAGCCTCCCAAGTAGCTGGGACTACAGGCGCCCACCACAATGCCCGGCTATTTTTTGGTTGCAGTTTGGCCGGGGCCGGGCTTGAACCCGTCACCCTCGGTGTATGGGGCCGGCACCCTACCAACTGAGCCACAGGCGCCGCCCCAGGGTTCTGTTTTTGACATGTTAAGTGTGAGGGAGATATCTAATAGAGATCCAAGTGGAGCTGTCGAGTAAGCTGCTAGACAGACAAACCTAGAATTTGGGAGTGGGGTTGGTCATAGCTGACTATACTATACTTAAATGTACCCATAGGGGCTATCACAGGACTTGGACTATCTAGCAGAACCTCCATAGTTGACTGCCTCCCTACACTGACCACCTCCATATGTTGACCAGTTTGTTACAGTCCCTTAGTCAACCTACTGTATTAATATGTAGATTGGTTCCAAATTAATACATAAACATTTGTAAGTACTTGTAGTCAACTTTGAAGTTTTGTTATCCACTTGGTCATTGCTATCAGGTTGTCTGGCTGCCCTGCCATCCACCTCTAGCTGGAAAATTAGAATAGCACCCTAAAAAAACTATCATAGTCTGGGCACAGTGGCTGACACCTGTAATCCTATTACTCTGGGAGGCCAAGGCAGGAGGATCACTTGAGCTTGGGGGGTTAAGATCAGCTTGCACAAGAGTGATACCACGCCTTTACTAAGAATCGAAAAATGGGCAGTACCAGTGGCTCTGTGGGTAGGGTGTCAGCCCCATATACTGAGGGTGGCGGATTTGAACCTGGCCCGGGCCAAACTGCAACAAAAAAATAGCCGGGCGTTGTG
Organism: Nycticebus coucang; assembly: GCF_027406575.1. Taxonomy (NCBI): domain Eukaryota; kingdom Metazoa; phylum Chordata; class Mammalia; order Primates; family Lorisidae; genus Nycticebus; species Nycticebus coucang. The sequence goes on along the minus strand of NC_069799.1, from coordinate 49,953,129 downwards.
TAGTCCCAGCTACTTAGGAGGTTGAGGCAAGAGAATCGCCTAGGCCCAAGAGCTGGAGGTTGCTGTGAGCTATGATGCCACAGCACTCTACCAAGGGCAATAAAATGAGACTCTGTCTCTAAAAATAAAAAATAAAAAAAAAAAGAATCAAAAAGTTAACTGAGTGTTCTGGTGGGCACCTATAGTCCTAGCTACGAGGGTGGCTGAGGCAGGAGGATCACTTGAACCTAGGAGTTTGAGGTTGCTATCAGCTAGGCTGACACCACAGCACTTTAGCCTGGAATAACAGAATGAGACTCTGTCTCAAAAAAACAAAAACAAAAAACACACGAAAACCCCCACTAGATGGCCAGGTATGGTGGCATATGCCTATAATCCCAGCACTCTGGGAGGCCGAGATGGGTGAATTACTTGAGCTCATGGGTTTGAGACCAGCCTGAGCAAAAAGTGAGACCCCATCTCTACTAAAAATAGAAAAAACTGAGGCAAGAGGATCACCTGAGCCCAAGAGTTGGAGGTTGCTGTGAGCTATGATGATACCACAGCACTCTATGCAGAGGAATAGCTTAAGACTGTGTCTCAAAAAAAAAAAAAAAAAAAAAAAGCCCCCCCCACAAAAAAAAAAACAAACAGAAAAAACCCCACTAGCATAAAAATACATTTATTCAAACATTTGCTCAGCCTCTGCCATATGGAAGCTAGCAGGTACAGAAGAAAGAAAAACAAGCGCTGGGTAAAGAGCTGATCACTTCTTACATAATTTTTGACCTTTATCTTGGCTGCCCAAATGTTGTTTTCTTCTACTCCTGGTTATAAGCTCAGTGCTGACACTAACAGGATTGCCAGCTAAGTGACATTTAATAAAGACATTGTTGTATGAATTGCCCATTTCCTAAGAACTATATGATATTAAAAAAATTTTTTTTTGATATTAAAAATTTTAATTCCTTTGAAGTGAACCGATAAAATTTCATAGTGAAAATAGAAAAGATTCCAGTCTATATTTTCTATGTACAATGTACGAGACTGAGACCTATTTGCAAGAACATCTGTATGTAATATTAATAATATTAATAGCTAAAATTTACTGAGCAATTACAATCTGTCGATTTCCAGGCTAGGCATTTCACATGAACCATATATCATTTCATCATCATGCCACTTATGAGAAACGCGCTGCTATTGTCTGTTGGGTGACTCCTCCAAGGTCATACAGCTTAACAAGACGCAGAAATGGGACTCAAACCCAGACTCAAATTTTGACTCCAATTGTTGACTGTGTTGTCAACAATTACACAGCAGGTCCTCGAATAACATCCTTTTAATTAAAGTCATTCTATTATCAATGTTGATGAGGAAAAACAATTGATTTCCAGCTGGAACCACTGTCTGTGTGGTATCTGTACAGGTTTTCTCTGGGTATTCCCCTCTCCTCCCAAATCCCAACACTCGATGACTCAGGGTATTCCATTTGTAGGGTCCCATCTGCGTGAGTGTTAAGGTGTGGGGGGTGTGAGTGTGCCCCGTGAGGGAAAGATGTCCTGTCCATGGTTGGGTGCTGCCTTGTACCCTGAGCTGCTGAGGTAGACAACAGCCAACCTAAACTCTGGACTTCCTTTTATAAATCTTAAAATCTTAAATCTATGTACAGCTCACATTAATTAATGTTTAATACTGGAAGTACTGTGGTTTTTATTTAGAAGTTTGGTGATGTTATAGTGACCAGAAATAAACTATAGCAACTTAACTGTAGTTTATATCAATTAGATGACGGGAGAATTAGTTTCATTACACCTCCTTTTGCTTGAAGTCACAGTTTCCAAGAACCTATCAATGATGTTAAGTGAGGACCTACAGGCCAGGCACTGTGGCTCACACCTGTAATTCTAACTCTCTGGGAGGCCAAGGCAGGGGGATTGCTTGAGCTCAGGAGGTTGATACCAGCCTGAGCAAGAGCGAGACACCATCTCTACTAAAATTAGAAAAATTAGCAGGGCATGGTAGCAAGTGCTTATTGTCCTAACTACTCAGAAGGCTGAGGCAGGAGGGCTGCTTTAGCCCAGGAGCTGGAGGTCACAGTGAGCTATGATGACACCACTGCACTCTATCCAGGTGAACCGAATGAGACTATGTCTCAAAAAAATAAATAAAACTGTGTGGTCTCTAGATACAAATACAAACACTACTTTTAAAAGACAACTTTGGTTCACCGATACTTAGAATTCAAGAAGCTTTTCTAATCTTCTAGTTCAATTTCCTCCAATTAAAATGAAAATCAAATGGCCTGGCTGAGGTCTCACAACTCCTCTGAATATTGTTAATTCCATTACACTGCCGTACAGCAGTTAATATCAGGTGTTCACATTGGTCAAGTTCAAATCCCAGGTCTACTACTTATCCACTGTCTGACCCAGATGAGCCTCCTAGTCTATTACAGGGGGGTCCAGAGGACCTGCTGGGTACTATTCATGAAGAACAGTGCGGATGCAGAGCAGCTGCTCAGTGTGTCACCTGCACATCCACTTAATCCAAGCTGTCCCCTTCCCAGGCCATGTCACTACCCAGAGAAGCATATTAGTGTCCTTCACTGTGACAAGAAGCTGTGTCTTCAGCTTCTGACTTGCCATATTACATACCTGAACGTTAAGCACTATTATAATCCTACTGATTTTCTATAACTATCAGAAACACTTTAATGAACTACTTCCTCTGAATATACTGTCCAGAAAATTCAGCACCTCAGCTACATAGTAGAAAAAGTGGTATATGTGAAACTTAGTAATTGTAGAATGTAAATGTCTCAACAGAATAACTAAGAAAATGCCAGGAAGGCTATGTTAACCAGTGTAATGAAAATGTGTCAAACGGTCTATAAAACCAGTGTACAGTGTATGGTGCCCCATGATCGCATTAATGTACACAGCTATGATTTAATTAAAAAAAAGAAAAAGTGGAATGAGATCTAGAATTAGAAGTCCTTGAAAAATAGATTAGGAGTTCAGAATCACTATAATCTTTCAGAGAGGACTGAAGTTTTTCCTTTCTTTTTCTTTCCTTTTTTTTTTTGAGATAGAATCTCACTACGTCACCCTTGGTAGAATGCCATGGTGTCACAGCTCACAGCAACCTCAGACTCTTCAGTTCAAGCAATTCTCTTGTCTCAGCCTCCCAAATAGCTGGGACTATAGGCGCCCGCCACAACACGTGGCTATTTTTAGAGACAGGGTCTTGCTCTTGCTCAGGCTGGTCTCGAACCAGTGAGCTCAGGCAATCCACTCAGTTCATTCAGCCTCCTGGAGTGCCAGGATGCCACTACACGTGGCCTTCTTTTTAATTTTTAAAAACATTTTAAATTCTTTTAAATTTTTTGTAGAGACAGGCTGGTCTCCAACTCCTCCTGCCTCCTCTTCCCAAAGTGCTAGGCTTATAGGCCTAAGCCACTAGGCCTGGCCAGATTCAAATTTTTATTCTAAAAGGCAGAAGTATATTGAAAAGAAGAAAAAGAATACAAGATACAAATGCAAGACAATTCTTTTAAGATAGAAAAAAGGCAGGAGGGAAGAGGAAGACGGGAATAGCCTTGTATTTTTATCAAGTTACTTTAAGCATTTCTCTTACCTTATATGAAAACTGAATTGCAGACTCTGGAGGATAAACAATGAAATGCCTTAATGTAAAACCAAAGCCTTGAGATGTTCTTTTCAACATAACTGTTTTGGGACCTGGCCAAGAGAATGTTTCATCTTCGGACGGTGATATCGTTTCACTTTGTTCTTTTCCATCTTTATTTTTTGAGACCTAAAATGGAAAGATATGTAGAAGTTAGCTACATAATACAACATACCTTCTCACTTTAGGAAAAATTACATGTGAAAGTGTAGATGCGAGCAAACATACGAGCCATATTCTGACACATGAATTACGTGTGTTCCAACAGATCGGGCAGCTGTCAAAAACTAACATTTTTTTCTGGAAAATGATGATGACGCTATAAAAAATTAATCAGAAGCAAGAAAGCAAGCTCAGAAAGTAAAAATAAAAATTGCTAAAATTAAAATGCACTAGAAGGAAAGATAACACCAAGGAAATTTTGTAGAGCACTAAGGATAAAGAAACTATGAAAGAAAAGACATAAAATTGTCCCTAATGAAGAAGCCCAAACTTTATCAGAGAGTCCAACAGCAAAAAACCGTATTAGAGGCTCAGTGCCTGTAGCACAGTGGTTATGGTGACACACACACACACACACACACACACACACACAGCCTGGCAGGTTCGAAACCGCCCAGGCCAGCTAAACAACAATGACTACTGCAACAAAAAACAGCTGGGCGTTGTGGTGGGCGCCTATAGTCCCAGCTTCTTGGGAGGCTAAGGCAAGAAAATCACTTAAGCCCACAAGTTTGAGGTTGCTGTGAGCTGTGACACCACAGCACTCTATCAGGGCAACACAGTGAGACTCTGTCTCAAAAAAAACAAAACAAAAAAACATATTAGAAAATAACAGAAAAAGCCTTCAGGTTCTGAGCCAAGTTCCACACACACACACAGTCCCCCCAGTGCCCTGGCCTTCCATTTCTTTTTCTTTTTTTTTTTATGCAGGGGAGAGCGCAAACGCAGTTCCCCACTACCACAATTATGCAGTCGAGTTTCCATACTTGGAGAAATCGCAGGGATCAGCACATCCAGAGTGCAATGGATCAGCCTTGTCCTGGGAAAACCACCTTCGTGATCGTGGTATTGGCCTTCTATTTCTTTGACCTCCTCCTTCTCCACTCTCAGCTTCTGCCTGGTCGTGACCGAAATCCCTTTGCAATCTCAAATCAGAGACCCACTTACAACCACCCTTATTACTTTTCAGTTCAACGCACTCCTCTGCCCTCTCTGACAAAATGTAACCCCAGAGAAATCAATACTGCTCCCCAGGGCCTGCACCTAAGGGGAGCGTGGGTGGAGAGAAACAAGTGAGCTGTTTTCAGGGAAGTTCATGACCATTACCCTCAAGAGAGCCTTTAGTGTTGTCACTCATGACAATGCATTTCTCTCTGGTCCATTCATCCTGGATGACTGGTTCACCCCTCCTCCCCCATCTTAATAGAATACAGGGTCACCTGCCACAGATGTCAGATGACCCTGTTTTCTATTACACTGTGAAAACAGAAGCAATAAAATGAGAACTGAATCGCCTGCCACATCCACCCACCCACCTGCAACATGTCTGCCTTCTCCATCTTCTGTCCTGTTCTGACAACTGAACTGTCCATTCTCCTAAGGCCCCACAGCTGGAGAGCCAGGTCCCAGCCCCCTTACTACTCACAGATATCATCCCAGCAATTGCATTATATCTATTGCATTATCTATTTTCCCTTTATTATTCCCATCTGCACACACATTTGGAATTTCTTTATTCTTTAACAAAAGAATCCTCTCTGATCATGTAGCTCTCCCCAGCTGCCACCTCATCTGTATGCTTCTCAATAGGGCAAATAACACCTTAAAAGTTGTCTATGCTTTCTCTAGCTCTTTTCTTCCCATTTTCTCTTGAATCCCCTTAAAACAGGCTGTTATCTACATAACTCCCTGAAATTGCTGTCGTCAAGGTCACCAAACGTTTCACAGGGTTAAACTGAATGGTCAGTCCTCAGTTTTCATCGGATGGGACTCTCACTGGTACGGGGATCATTTCATCCTTGAAGATTTTTCTCTACTTCATAGTGATTTTTTTTTTTTTTTTTTTTGAGACACAGTCTCACTATGTCTCGGTAGCAGAGCGCCATGCATCACAGCTCACAGCAACCTCAAACTCTTGGGCTTGAGCAACTCTCCTGCCTCAGCCTCCTAGGTAGCTAGGACTACAGGCGCCTACCACAACACCAGGCTATTTTTGTTGCTGTAGTTGTCATTGTTGTTTGGCAGGCCTGGGCCGGATTTGAACCCACCAGCTCTAGTATATGTGGCTGGCGCACTAACCACTGTCCTACGGGTGTTGGGCCTACTTCACAGTGATTTTTCTCCCAACTGTCAGGCCACATTTCCTCAGGCTCCTTTTCTACTTCTTTTTCTTTTTTATTTTCTAGACAGACTCTCACTTTGTTGCCCTGGGTAGAGTACCTGGGCATCATCATAGCCACAGCAAACTCTTGGGGTGAAGCCTCCTGCCTCAGCCTCCCCAATAGCTGGGGATGACAGGTGACCACTACCACACCCAGCTAGTTTTTCTATTTATTTATTTATTTTTTCCAGTGGTTAAATTATAATTCTTTTTATTATAATTATTAAATTTTAATTATTTCATAAGTGAATTTTTTCTAAAAGTAAGAAATAATTTCTATTATTTAGTAGTGAATAATAAAAATAAGTTTTTCTCTAAGAAAAACAGCTGAAAGTACAATTTTTTCTCTTTTTTATATTTTAATTTATATATGATGTTACATCTATAAGAACTTTGTTAATGATAACTTTTTCTCACATTTTGAAATAGAACATAATGCCTCATAATACCCTTAAGGAAACAGATTTTCCCAAAATGCTTAATAATGTGCATTTAAGTCTGAGGAAAGGCAGAAAAGCTTCTAAATTCAGATTAAGTCAGGAAAGCCTTCTTTTTTCCTGTCCTTTTCCACTTTCTTATTTTTTTTTTTTGTTTTCTAGGTTAAAATTTATTTATTTTTTTATTAAATCATAACTGTATACATTGATATGATCATGGGGCATCATACACTCGCTTCATAGACCATTTGACACATTTTCATCACAATGGTTAACATAGCCTTCCTGGCATTATCTCAGTTACTGTGCCAAAACATTTACACTCTACATTTACCAAGTTTCGCAAATACCCCTGTAGGATGCACCACAGGTATGATCCCACCGATCCCCCTCCCTCTACCCACTACCCCCTCCCTCCCCTCCCTTTCCCACTTCCCCCTATTGTTAGGTTGTAACTCGGTTATAGCTTTCATGTGAGAGCCCCAAATTAGTTTTATAGTAGGGCTGAGTACATTGGGTACTTTTTCTTCCATTCTTGAGATACTTTACTAAGAAGAATATGTTCCAGCTCCACCCATGTAAACATGAAAGAGGTAAAGTCTCCATCTTTCTTTAAGGCTGCATAATATTCCATGGTGTAGATATACCACAATTTATTAATCCATTTGTGGATCAAGGGGCACTTGGGCTTTTTCCATGACTTAGCAATTATGAATTGAGCTGCAATAAACATTCTGGTACAAATATCTTTGTTATGTTGTGATTTTTAGTCTTCTGGGTATATGCCCAGCAGAGGAATTACAGGATTGAATGGCAGATCTATTTTTAGATCTCTGAGTGTTCTCCATATATCTTTCCAAAAGGAATGCATTAATTTGCATTCCCACCAGCAGTGCAGAGGTGTTCCCTTTTCTCCACATCCATGCCAACATCTCTGGTCTTGAGATTTTGTGATATAGGCTAGTCTCACTGGAGTTAGATGATATCACAAAGTAGTTTTGATTTGCATTTCTCTGATGATTAAAGATGATGAGCATTTTTTCATATGTCTGAAGGCTGTGCGCCTGTCTTCTTCAGAGAAGTTTCTCTTCAAATCCCTTGCCCAGCCTGCGATGGGATCCCTTGTTTTTTTCTTGCTGATGCGTTTGAGTTCTCTGTGGATTCTGGTTATTAAACCTTTGTCAGAGATATACCCTGCAAATATCTTCTCCCATTCTGAGGGCTGTTTGCTTGCTTTACTTACTGTGTTCTTGGCTATGCAGAAGCTTTTTAGTTTGATCAAGTCCCAGTACTGTATTTTTGAAGCTGCTTCAATCGCCCGAGGGGTTCTCCTCATAAAATACTCGCCCAGACCAATTTCTTCAAGGGTTTTCCCTGCACTCTCCTCTAGTATTTTTATAGTTTCATGTCTTAAGTTTAAATCTTTAATCCAATGAAAGTCTTAGTTAATGGTGAAAGCTGTGGGTCCAATTTCAGTCTTCTGCAGGTTGCCAGCCAGTTCACCCAGCACCATTTGTTAAATAGGGAATCTTTTCCCCACTGAATGTTTTTAATTGGCTCGTCAAAGATCAAATAGCAGTAAGTAGCTGGATTCATCTCTTGGTTCTCTATTCTGTTCCAGATATCTACTTCTCTGTTTTTGTGCCAGTACCATGCTGTTTTGATCACTATCAATTTATAGTACAGTCTCAGGTCTGGTAGTGTGATTCCTCCTGTTTTGTTTTTATTGCGGAGAAATGTTTTGGCTATTCGAGGTTTTTTTCTGATTCCATATAAAATGAAGTATTGTTTTTTCAAGATCTTTAAAATATGACAGTGGAGCTTTAATAGGGAGTGCGTTAAAATTATATATTGCTTTGGGTAGTATGGACATTTTGATAATGTTGATTCTTCCCAGCCATGAGCATGGTATGTTTTTCCATTTGTTAACATTTTCAGCTATTTCTTTTCTTAGAGTTTCATAGTTCTCTTTATAGAGATCTTTCACGTCTTTTGTTAGGTAAATTCCCAAATATTTCATCTTCTTTGGCACTACTGTGAATGGGATAGAGTCCTTAACTGCTTTTTCAACTTGACTGTTGTTGGTGTATATAAAGGCCCCCGATTTATGGATGTTGATTTTATAACCTGAGACGCTGCTGTATTCCTTGATCACTTCTAGGAGTTTTGTAGTAGAGTCCCTAGTGTTTTCCAGATACATAATCATATCATCTGTGAAGAGCGAAAGTTTGATCTCTTCTGACCCTATATGGATACCCTTGATCGCCTTTTCTTCCCTAATTGCAGTGGCTAAAACTTCCATTACAATGTTGAAAAGCAATGGAGACAATGGGCAGACTTGTCTGGTTCCTGATCTGAGTGGAAATGATTCCAATTTAACTCCATTCAATATGATATTGGCTGTGGGTTTGCTGTAGATGGCCTCTATCAGTTTAAGAAAAGTCCCTTCTAGACCAATTTTCTTGAGTGTTCTGATCATGAAGGGATGCTGGATATTATCAAAAGCTTTTTCTGCATCAATTGAGAGAATCATATGGTCTTTGTTTTTTAATTTGTTTATGTGCTGAATTACATTTATAGATTTACGTATATTGAACCAGCCTTGAAACCCTGGGATAAAACCAACTTGGTCATGATGTATAATTTGTTTGATGTGTTGCTGGATTCTGTTTGTTAGGATCTTGTTAAATATTTTTGCATCTATATTCATTAATGATATTGGTCTATAATTTTCTTTTCTTGTTGGGTCTTTTCGTGGTTTGGGGATCACGGTGATGTTTGCTTCATAGAACGTGTTGGGTAGTCTTCCTTCTTTTTCTACATTTTGGAACAGGTTGAGTAATATAGGTACTAATTCCTCTTTAAAGGTTTGGTAGAATTCTGACGTAAAACCATCTGGTCCTGGGCTTTTCTTTTTAGGGAGGTTTTGTATGGTTGATGCTATTTCTGAACTTGATATGGGTCTGTTCAACATTTCCACTTGATTCTGGCTAAGTCTGGGAAGGTGGTGTGCTTCCAAGTATCGGTCAGTTTCCTTCAGATTTTCATATTTCTGAGAATAAAGTTTCTTGTAATATTCATTAAGGATTTTTTGGATTTCTGACGAGTCTGTTGTTATTTCATCTTTGTTGTTTCTGATTGATGATATTAGAGATTTTACTCTTTTTTTTCTGATTAGGTTGGCTAGAGTTTTATCTATTTTGTTGACCTTTGCAAAAAACCAGCTTTTTGATTTATTGATCTGTTGTATTATTCTTTTGTTTTCAATTTCATTTAATTCTGCTCTAATTTTGGTTATTTCTTTTCTTCCACTGGGTTTGGGGTTGGAATGTTCTTCCTTTTCCAGTTGCTTGAAATGTCCCATTAAGTTGTTAACTGCCTCTCTTTCCGTTCTCTTGAGGAAGGCTTGCAGTGCTATAAATTTCCCTCTTAGAACTGCCTTTGCGGTGTCCCAGAGGTTCTGATAGTTTGTGTCTTGTCGTTTTGTTCCAAAAAATTGGCAATTGCTTTCTTACTCTCATCTCTGACCCAGCTATTATTCAGCATAAGGTTATTTAACTTCCATGTTTTTGTATGAGTATGCAGATTCCTGTTGTTACTCAGCTCAAGTTTTATTCCATGGTGGTCCGAGAAGATGCAAGGAATAATTTCTATTCCTTTAAATTTACTGAGGTTAGACTTGTGACCTAAAATGTGGTCAATTTTGGAGTAAGTTCCATGGGCTGATGAGAAGTATGTGTATTCAGTTTTGTTGGGATGAAATGTTCTGTAGATGTCTGCTAAATCCAAATGTTGGATGGTTAGGTTTAAATCTAAGATTTCTTTGCTCAGCTTCTTGTTGGAGGATCGATCCAACACTGCCAAAGGAGTGTTGAAATCTCCAATGATTATGGAGCTGGAGGAAATCAAGTTACTCATGTCTGTTAGAGTTTCTCTTATAAATTGAGGTGCATTCTGGTTGGGTACATAGATATTAATAATTGAGATCTCATCATATTGAGTATTACCCTTAACAAATATGAAGTGACCATTCTTGTCCTTCCTTACTTTTGATTGTTTAAAGCCTACTGTATCTGCAAATAAAATTGCAACACCTGCTTTTTTCTGATTACCATTTGCCTGAAATATGGATGACCATCCTTTCACCCTGAGTCTGTATTTGTCTTTTAAGTTAAGATGTGACTCTTGTATGCAACAAATATCTGGCTTGAGTTTTTGTATCCAGTCAGCTAACCTATGCCTTTTTAGAGGACAGTTTAAGCCATTCACATTAATGGAGAGTATTGATAAGTCTGGTGGAATTTTGGGTATCGAGTTTTTCAAAGGTCCAGTGGACATTTTTAATCCTTTTGCCAGTGTGGAAGTTGGAGTTTGATCCGAAGTTTCTGAGTGAGTTTACTTTTGTGGTATAGGATTGGGTTGGTCATTGTGGAGGATAGGTCTGAGAATATCCTGAAGAGCTGGTTTACTTATGGCAAATTTTTTCAACGTATGAATGTCATTGAAGTATTTAATTTCTCCATCATAGATGAAACTCAGTTTAGCTGGATACAAGATCCTGGGTTGAAAGTTATTTTGCTTTAGGAGATTAAAAGTTGATGACCACCCTCTTCTGGCTTGAAAAGTTTCAGCAGAGAGATCTGCAGTTATTCTAATATTCCTTCCTTTGTATGTGAATCTTCTCTTTCATGTTAACTTTAGTGAAGCTAATTATGATATGCCTGGGGGGTGACTTATTGGGGTTGAATCGTGCTGGGGTTCTGAAGCTGTCTGCTATCTTAATTTCAGATTCTCTAGGCATGTCTGGAAAATTTTCTTTCATAATTTCATGCAGAAGGGCCTCTGTGCCCTTCGAGGCCACTTCATCATTCTCCGAAATCCCAATTATTCGTATATTGCTTTTCTTCGAATTATGTGAGAGTTCTCTGAGTGAGTGATCCGTTTTTGCTCTCCATTTCTCTTCCTCTTTGAGAGTTTGGGAGCGTTCGAAGACTTTATCTTCAATGTCAGAAATCCTTTCTTCTGCTTGCTCCATTCTGTTGCTGAGGGATTCTACTGTATTTTTCATATCTTCGAGGGCTGTAAATTCTTGCTTCAGTGTGTCTAAGTCTTTGGTGGTTTTGTCTTTAAATTCGTTAAATTCTTGAGACAACTTTTGAATTTCTCCTCAAATTCCTAATTCCATTTTATTAATCTTGTCTGCAATCCAAATTCTGAATTCGATTTCTGACATCTCAGCCAGTTGTTTATGAATGGGATCTTCAATCACATCTGCCATATCTTTTCTTGGGGGGGTTGATCTATTCTGGTTATTCATGTTACCAGAGTTTTTCCGCTGATTCCGCCCCATGGTTATTTTACTCCCTTTGATTTTTCCCCTGGGTCTTTATCAAGGGCCCGTACAGTGTTGTGGCCTGAGAAACTGGGGCCCTGTCTTGTGTGGTGGGGCTAAGTGGTTCTGTCTTGTTTTCAGCTGGTTTCTGTTCGATCCTATTGTAACGTTTACTCTGGCTTGAAGTCTCAGCTGTGTGGCAAAACCAGCAATTAAGTCACCCCGCCCTCCCACCTCTGGCACCAGTTGGAAAAGGAAAATCAAACCTTCCTACAACCGCATACCCAGGGCACCACCTGAAAAGTCCTCAGTCTATTAGTTCAGTTCAAAAGGTCCAAATCGATTGTCTCAATCGGCACCTGTCTCGGGTGGGAGAGTTCAAGAGGTCTCTGGGAACTGGATCACAGGGGTCTGGTGACTCCTCTGATATGGCTTACTCCAGTGCTGCGTGGAGTCAGGAGGAGCCACCTAGCAAATAGATCAGTCTGGGAAGGTTGATGTCTCCTTCCCCACTTTGCCCCTCTGTCGGATCCAGTCACTGGTATCTCTGCAGATGGCTAACCCAGTTGCCTGTAGTGAACAGATACTCCAGGGATTTGCACCTGCCTGAATTGCAAGGAAGTCTGCCAGGCCCATGCAGTCTGCAGCTATCTAGCAGGAGGAGATGGGGCCTGACATCTTTGAGTGCTTGATGCAGGTGGTGGGAGGGAGGTGTTCACTCAGGCTTAGCCCCGTCCCTGATTGATGTTGCTAACAGAACAGAACAGAACAGACAACTTTGTGGGGTTCTGTCTCTGTTTCTGCTAAAATAGCCTACAGAAGACGGGCTGTTCTGAGTTCAAACGTCTTTGCTGCTGGACGTTTGTGTCCGATTACCTCTCTGTGTGGGCCCTGCCCTGGAAGCTTCCCGGGTTTGTGAGCAGCATCAGGCAAATCCTTTGCTCACTGGTGGCCTCCTCTGGTTGCCCAGGGAGACAGGGGGTGTGGCTTCAGAATATCCAGAAGTGAGCCGTTTTGCTGTTAAAGAAAAAACAGCTATTGATTTGCCTCCAGGAACTGCCGCTCTGGTGTGGGCACCTAGCCGACCCTTTTCTCCTCTGTCTCGCGCCCCAGAGTCAGCACTGAGCGGCCGCAGTTTATGCTCTGTCTACACCCCTCGAGAGATCTCACAAGAATCCGGACTCCTAGGGGGCAGGCCCCCAGACCTCCGAGTGAGAGTGAGGGGACGCTAGAGTTTCATTCAGTTTTATGCCTGGCTGTATTGTTGCCTGGGGAGGGCTGCTGCACCGCACCGCAGGGAAGTGCCACCAAGGCGTGACTCTCCCTCAGCCGAGTGCCCTCTCCTCACTCGCATGTCTCAGAGTCAGCGCTGACCAGTCGCGGCTCGGGCACTGTGCGCTCCCATCGAGAAATCACCCAAGGATCCGAACTCCTGAGGGACAGGTCCCTAGACCCCAAGTGAGAGTGGGGGGGAGTGCTGAGAGCTCATGGGGAAGCTAGAGCTTCATTCAGTTTTATGCCTGGCCGTATTGATGCACAGGGAGGGCTGTTGCACCGCAGGGCAGGGAAGTGCCTCCGAGGCGTGACTCCCCCTCAGCCCGGTGCCCTCTCCACACTCGCGTGCCTCAGAGTTAGCGCTGACCAGTTGCAGCTCGGGGACTGTCCACTCCCCTTGAGAAATCACCCAAGAATCCGAACTCCTGGGGGACAGGCCTCCAGACCTCAGTGAGCGGGAGGGGAGTGTTGGGGATTCAGGGTTGTCGGCAAAGGATTTTTAAAGTTTTATACAGTTTTATGCCTGGCAGGAGAACGCCATGGCTCCCTAGTAGGGGAGGTAGGTCCAGTTTTTAGAAGGTCTCTCCCATGGAGTGTAGTGGGAAGGCCTTTAATTTCTGCCCGTTTGTTTAATTGTGGGGCTCTTGAGCCGGTCTCATCGGGGAGGGGGACTCCCATCCGCTTGGTGGTGGATTTTGTACCTTTTGTTTGCGTCCTTGTGATCACAGCTTGCCTCAGCGGTGTTGATGTGCGTTCTTCAACCTTCTCTCTTGGTGCGGCTCAAATCCACCAGGATACTTACTAAATTCCTGTCCCTTAACTCTCCTTCTGGACAGGCGCCTCTGTTGAAAGCTGGCTTCAGTCCGCCATCTTGTCTCTCCCCCCCACCTAGTTTTTCTATTTTTAATAGAGGTAGATTGAGTCTCACTCTTGCTCAGGCTGGTCTCAAACTTCTGGGCTTGAGCAATCCACCCGCCTCGGCCTCCTACAGTGCTAGGATTACAGGCGTGAGCCACCTCACCTGACCATTTGCTAAATTTCTGAACGTGGAAATACCCACCATTCAGTCCGTGGACTTCTCTAACTGCACTCTGCCTTTTGGTGATTTGATTAAGTCTCACACATTAAAGACTATCTACTTGCAGATGTCTCCCAGATTTTTATTTGTAGTCCTGACATCTCCCCAATCTGACAGGTATTTAAAAATAATATGTCTGCACCACTGCTAAGATTTTGTTTTAAATTACAACTCTAAGTTCATCCCAGCATTTTTGAAATGTCAATTTTATCAAATGGCAAATACTTAAATATTCTTGATTCTATTAATATATCTTCGTTATCTTCCACCAGTAGAAAGAGTCCCAGTAAACTTGGCCATATGACTAAGGTTCTAGTCAATGGAATATGAATGCAATTTTAGCAATAAGCAGTATATACAAAAATCAACAGTATTTCTGCATATAGTAATAAGCAATTAGAAATTATTAACTTTTAAAAATATCATTTAAAATGACGTTAAAATATGAAATATACACAGATAAATCTGACAAAAAAAAATTGCAAGATCTACAAATTAAAACTCCAAAAGTCTGTGGAGTGATATTAAGGAATATCTAAATAAATGACGTGATATATCATGTTAATGGTTAAGAAGACCCAGTCTTGTTACATTGTTAACCCTTCCAAAATTGATCTACAGCAGTGGTTCTCAACCTTCCTAATGCCACGGCCCTTTAATATAGTTCCCGTGGGTTGCGACCCACAGGTTGAGAACCACTGATCTATACGTTCATTGCATTCCCAACCAAAATTCCAGATTTTTGTTTGGAAATGACCATGTTGTTTCTAAAATCCACTTTAAAATGGAAAAAAAAAGAAAGAAAGAAAAGAGCCCCCAAAATTGAAAAAGAACAAAGTTGGCATATTTAAAAAGTTGGTCTTTGAGACTTATAAAGGTACAATAATCGACACAACATGATGAATACAATGTTGGCATCAGGAGAGAGAGATTCACAGAACAGAACCTAGAGTCCACCTTCAAACCCGTGGCCACGTGATACAGCCACTCTACCCCTAGGTGTCTACCAAAGAGATAGGCGAGCATGTGCCAATATTGTCCAAATACTTGTAAACACAAATAGTCCTGGGACAGCTGGCCACCCATTTGCAAGAAAAGAAAAAAAGCTTTAATCCATACTTCATTATCACAACAAAAATTAACTCAAGTGATCATAGACCTGAATATAAAACCTAAAACTGTAAAACTTCTAGAAGAAAACACAGAAGAAAAATGTTATGAACTTAGGTTAGGCTAATATTTCTTAAATATGACACTAAAGAGCACAATCCATTTAAAAGAAAAAAAGATAAACGGGACATCAGGCAGCGCCCATAGCTCAGTAGGTAGGGCGCCCGCCACATACACCGAGACTGGCGGGTTCAAACCCAACCAGGGCCAGCTAAAATCAACAATGACAACTGCAACAACAACAACAAAATAATAACAGCCGGGCATTGTGGCAGGCACCTGTAATCCCAGCTACTTGGGAGGCTGAGGCAAGAGAATCACTTAAGCCCAAGAGTTTGAAGTTGCTGTGAGCTGCGACACCATGGCATTCTACCGAGGGCAACAAAGTCAAACTCTGTCTCAACAACAACAAAAAGGACTTCATCAAAATTAAGACCCTCTGCTCTTTGAAAGACCTTTTATAGAACGAAAAGGTGAGCCATAGAATGGGAGGCTATTTTTGCAAATCATGTATCTTATAAAGGACTTGTATCAAAATCATAAAAACAAAAAACTCTCAAAATTCCAATTAAAAAAAAAATGAGCAGAAGATTTAAACACACTCTAACACCAAAAACTGGAAAAAGAAAAAAAAAAAGGCAGCACCTGTGGCTCAAAGGAGTAGGGCACTGGCCCCATGTACCAGAGGTGGTGGGTTCAAACCCGGCTCCAGCCAAAAACTGGGGAAAAAAGAAAAAAAAAAATCTATGTGGATGGCAAATACACATATGAAGAGATGCTAAGTACTATTAATTTGGAAATGCAAAGTAAAAGACTAACCACACCAACCATTGGCCAGAGGTGAGAAAACTAGAATCCTCAGGCACTGTTGATGAAAATGTAAAATAGTACAACACTCTAGAAAGCAGTCAGACAGTTTCTCAAAAAGTTCAACATGCACCTACCATAGACAGAGCCATTCTACCCACAAGCAATTGAAAGCACGTGCCAAAACACTCATCCCTACATGTTCATAGCGACTTTTTTATAGCCACGAACTGGAAAACATCTCAAATATTTCAGCAACAGATGAATGGATAAATAAACTGGGAAATCCAAGCAACAAAATACTACTTAGCAATAAAATGAACTACTGCTGTAACTAGCAACATGTCAATTATGCTGAGTTAATCTGAATGAACAAAAAGGAAAAAAAAAGCATATACTGCCTGATTCCATTCCATTCTATAAAATCCAAGAAAAATTCAAAAACTAATCCATACTGACTAAAAACAGATTAGTGGTTACCTTGACTGGGTGGAGAGAGGGAGATATTATAAAATATGGTATAAAAAAATTGTGGGGGAATGATGGATGTGTTCAATTGCCTGGATTGTGGGGATGTTTTCATGGGTGCATACATGTGTGAAAACTTATCAAACCATACAGTTTAAATAGGCACCATTGATTATATGTCAGTCATATCTCAATAAAGAGGTTTAAATCACAAAAAGCAGCAATCACATGATCATTATGAAACTCAAGAAACTGGGGTTCCTGGGGAGGCAGAAGTGTGTGAATGAGAAAAGCACAGGGCTGAGACCTGGGAAAAACACACCAGTTCTTTAACAGCACTTAAGATTGGTTATAATTATGTTCTGTGCAGAGTTCCAAAGGGTTTGCTTTATTATACCACAAAATGTCAACCAGGTATTAGATATACTCTTTTGCATGTATCAAATATAAGCATAAAAGTAAAGTGGTTTTAAATTTTAATATTGTAAAAAATAACTTATTAATCATAGTTTTTCCCTTTACCCTCACATTCTTTAAGCATACAAGATTCCATACTGATTCTCTTTTCAGCTGACACCATATTTTAATTTCCAGTGTAGCACTGTCGTTAAACTCATAGAATTTGATGGGCCAGGCACGGTTGCTCAAGTGTATAATCCTAGCACTTTGGGAGGCTGAAGCAGGTAGATTGCTTGAGCTCGGGAGTTCTAGACCTGCCTGAGCAAGAGTGAGACTCCATCTCTAAAAAACAGCGGGGCATTGTGGTGGGTGCGTACACTCCCAGCTACTCAGTAGGCTGAGGCAAGAGAATCATTTGAGCACAAGAGTTTGACGTTGCTGTGAGCTATGACCCCACAGCACACTGAGGGTGACAAAGTGAGACTATGTCTCAAAAGGAAAACAGAACGTAGGATTTGCAGTTAGCTGAATCAGGTACTAACTCTGGCTCTGCCATTTGCTAGTTGTAGAATAGTGGACAATTATATTTCCTTAAGCTTCAGTTCTCTCATCATTAAAATGAGAGTAAAATCATTTCTCTCAAAGAATCAATATATATTATAGGGATAGAAAAAAAGAATTCATGTGTATTAAATAAGAAATGCACATGAAGAGCAAAATATATAAACATTTAATAAGTATTAGCTCCCTGTTCCTTCTCTCCAAGTGTCATGAGATATAGCATTGTCTCTAATCCTCTTTTCAAATCTATTTTTCCTGACAGCTCACAAAATCACAGTATTTCCCAACATTTTCACATACTTACCTGTAAGATGGAATTAGAACGATGCATCAAAGCAAACAGTGGAGCTCTGGAAAAAACTGGGTTAGCAATGAACAGTAGGAGAAGAAACGGAATCTTTGGTGAACAGCTAACTTTTCCTCCCCATTAGCTCTCTGAGTAAATAAAGACCCTGAAGCCATTGAGGGAGACTTTGTGTATGCAAAACTAATTTGCTATAAATCCATTGGTGTTCATGCCCCACTTCTAGGATTTGAGGACATAACACCAAACATCAACACAGGAGACTCAAGCTGAGTCCCAAATGATTACAAAGGTGAGCAATTGATTAGGCAGAATCTGTAGGTGTTATTCTAGACTTAATTACCCAAATAATGTCATGAAGCTGTTGAACAGAGACTGGATCCTCCTTCTGTGTGCCCCAAGTGACAGTTCATTTCATACATGGAGCTCATGCTGCCATTCAGACATGCTCTCTTCATTCCCTGAGTATTTATTGAGCACCTACTATGTACTCAACAGTGCTCCACACAGAGTAGATGCAAAAGTGGATAAAATACGCACTAAACTTCTAGTTTGCTTTCTTAATGAAGCTTCTCATTTTGAGGTAAGTATAGACTCACAAGCAGTTATAAGAAATAATACAGAGAGTTTGCATGTAATCTTCTTTTTCTTTCTCCTTTTGGGGGTGGGGAACCAGAGTCTCACTATGTCGCCCTCAGTAGAGTGCCGTGGCGTCACAGCTCACAGAAACCTTAAACTCTTGGGCTTAAGGCTTAAGTGACTCTTTTGCCTCAGCCTCCCAAGTAGCTGGGACTACAGGTACCACCACAATGTCCAGCTATTTTTTTTGTTGTAGTTGTCATTGTTGTTTTTAGTAATCCCGGGCCAGGTTCAAACCTTCCAGCCCCAGTGCATGTGACCTGCACCCTAACCATTGAGCTACTGGTGCCAAGCCATTTTTTTTCTTTTTTTTAAGACAGAGTCTCACTCAATCACCTTGGGTAGAGTGCCATGGCATCATAACTCACAACAACCTCAAACTCTTGAGCTCAAATGATCCTCTTGCCTGAGCCCTCGAGTAGGTAGGACTATAGGTGTCCAACTAGTTTTTACGGATGGGTCTCACTCTGGCTCAGGCTGGTCTTGAACTCCTGAGCTCAAGCAATCCACCCACCTCAGCCTCCCAGAGTGCTAGGATTATAGGGGCGAGCCACTGCACCTGAGCCTCCTGTGTAACTTTACACAGTTTCTCTCAGCAGTAACATCTTGGAAAACTGCAGTACAATACCACAACCTGGATATCATCACACAAACCATTTATCTTATTCAGGTTTCCCTGTACATGGTCATGTGTCTAAGTGTGTGTGTGTGCGTGTGTGTGCGTGTGTGTGTGTGTGTGTGTGTGAGAGAGAGAGAGAATCTATGCACACATGTTTAGTTCTAAGCAGTTTTATCTCATACATAGGTTTGAATCTCCACCACCAGTCAAGATAGACAACAGTCCCCGCTGGGCATGGTGGCAGCTCACGCCTGTAATCCTAGCACTTCAGGAGGGAAGACTGCTTGAGGTTAGCAGTTTGAGATCAGCATGAGCCAGAGCAAGACCTCATATCCACAAAAAAATAGAAAAATTAGCCAGGCACGGTGGTGCCTGTAGTCCTAGCTACTCCAGAGGCTAAGGAAGAAGGATTGCTCGAATCCAGAGTTTGAGGGTATAGTGAACTATCATGATGCCACTGCACTCAGGCTTGGGCAACAGGGCAAGACCCTGTCTCCAAAAAAAATTAGAATTAAAGAATAAAAGTTCCATCACCCCAAGGATCTCTTGTGTAGCCCTTTCATAACTAGCCACTCTCCCTGTACCCTTAGAATAGGCCCCATGGCAACCACTGATCTGTTCTATATTCCCATCATTTTGTCATTTCAAGAAGGTTACACAGACAGAATCATACAGTTTATAACCATTTGGGATTGGTTTTCTTCACTCAGATTCATTCAGCTTGATGCGCGTTATCAGTAGTCCAATCCAGCTGGGCACAGTGGCTCATGCCTATCATCTTAGCACGCTGGGAGCCCAAGACGGGTAGATTGCTTGAGCTCAGGAGTTCCAAGACCAGCCTGAGCAAAGCAAGATCCTGCCTTTACTAAAAATAGAAAAACAAGCTGGGCATTGGGGTGAGCACCTGTAGTTTCAGCTACTTGAGAGACTGAGGCAAGAGGATTACTTGATCCCAGGAGTCTGAGGTTGCTGTTAGCTATGATGACACCATGGCAGTCTACCCAACAGAATAAGACTCTGTCTCAAGAAAAAAAAAAAAAAAGGCTGTTCCTTTTTATTGCGAAGTAGTGTTCCATGGTGTGTATAAAGTACCACAGCTTACTTAACCGTTAACCTGTTAAAGGGTATCGGAGTTGTGTCAAGTGTTTATCTGTTGTGAGCAAGTGTGCTGTTCTCACTCGTGTACAAGTTTTTGTTTTAAGATCGTTTCCATTTTTCTGGAATAAATGTCCAAGAGTTGAACTGCTGGGTCATATGGTGCTGTAGCACCTTCAAACTGTTGTGACAAAATACCACAGACTGGGTGGCTTAACAACTGAAACTTGTGTCTTGCAGTTCTAGAGGCTGGGAAATCCCAGATCAAGGAACTGGGAAATCCAAGATCAAGGAACTGGGAAATCCAAGATCAAGGAACTGGTAACATTCAGTGTTGGGAAGTGGGCCCACTTCCCACACACAACACCGCTGTGCCACAGCCTCACACCAGGGCAGCAATTTAGGGCTTGCTTTACAAAGAAGAATGAATCCCATTCAGGGGCTCCACCTCACAACCTAATCACCTCCCAAAGCCCCAATGTCCTAAAACCATCACTTGGGGGTTAGAAGTTCAACATATGAATTTTGGGAAGACATAAACATAGACCATGTTTAGTTTTATAAGAAGCTGCCAAACCGTTTTCCAGAGTGCTGGTACGATTTTATGTGCCCACCAGCAATATGTAAGTGTCCAGTTTCTCTGTGTTCTTGACAACATTTGGTACTGCCACTATTTCTTAGCCATTTTGATAGGCGTGCTGTAATATCTTATTATAATCCTAATTTGTATTTCCCTATGGCTAATAGTAATGATAATATGTCATGGACTTAGTTGCCCTCTCATGAAATAACTTTAAAGCACAAGAGAATCTTTAACATTTAATCTAAATAACTGAACATTTCATAGGAGGCAAATGAGGTCCTGATTTGCTAAATGATTTGTCCAAGAGTGCACAAGGCTTGTATCACAGTAAGAATTAAAATCATGGAGTCTGGCTCAGCGCCTGTAGCTCAGTGAGTAGGACGTGAGCCAACCCAGGCTGGCGGGTTTGGGCCTGGCCTGGGCCTGCAAAACCAATGACAACTACAACCAAAAAACAGCCCGTCATTGTGGCAGGTGCCTATAGTCCCAGCTACTTGGGAGGCTGAGGCAAGAGAATAGCTCAAGCCCAAGATTTTGAGGTTGCTATGAGCTGTGACACCACGGCACTCTACTGAGGGCCAACATAGTAGAACTCTGTCTCAAAAAAAATAAATAATAAAATAAAATCATGGAGTCCTAAGACTAGAATATTTTTTCTCAATGTCATATTATTTTTCATCATCTATTCTGTAATCTGCATAGATTCTTCCAACAGTTTTTGATCTAATTTATTGTCTATTTTCACACTTTTCAAACATACATATATTAAATTTACTTCTAATGTATTATTACAACTTGGCCTTACAGCTCCCAAGTATATTCATCAAGTATTCTTTTCCCTTAAATCATATGGGAACTCTCGCGGGTCACTGTTTCATGATTCGAGTTTCTTAATTGAACCCGCTTTGTCTTGTTTTACTGAGCTCTTTGCACAAACAGAGAAGGTGGGATGAAGAATAAGCAATTTCTTTTTTTCCTCACTGAACATGAATTAAGATTTTTGAAGGTAACATATCTCAGCTGTCCACCTGCCCAGAACATCACGCTGAAGCCCCTCTAGTTTCCCAATGGGTTACATTTTTATGGGCCTTCATAGAAAAAGAAGGTAAAAAGAAATACACCTAGGAGCCTTCTTCACTCTGTTTACCTGCAGGGCCTGTGATCTGCTGGATTTTCTGACAGTAGACACCTACAGAGGGACCCAGCACACATAGCTCTCTCTATTTCAGGAGACGCCTAATACGGATCCCTCTACAGCCATCTCACTTCCACCCTCTCCCACTGTGAGCACCGCTTCATGTAAGAATCAAGTGGTGACTAGAACATTAGCAGTTAAATTCCTGTGGGCTAAGAACTGTCATTTGACTCCCTTAACAAGGTCATTTGATTGAATAACTCAAAGTTGAAAGAAACCAAAATAAAGGATAAAAACTAACTCCATAAAAATTACATAGAACAACCAGACAAAGCAAACTAAAAGAGGGGTGAGACAAAGTGTAAGGGGAAAACATCATAAAACCAGACGGGGGATAAAAACCTCACACAAGGGAAGGCAAACTGGCCTTCCAAACTGGGACAATGCAAATGTTCCAAGGGACCGTGCTGAAAGTTTCACAACTTTATAAATTTGCTACAAACCATCGAACGTTCACTTAACCAGGAGTAAATTTTATAATTTGTAAATTATATTTCAATCAAGATTTTTTTTTAAAGAACTTCCACAGGCTAAAAAGTACAAAGTCTAAATATTCTCCAGATGCTAAATATGTATGTCCCAATCTGTCTTCTGTGATTATTTATAAGCAGAATGTGGCTAGCTTCCTAGTATATCCCAGGAACAATCCATAATAAAATGTAAGAAAGCATTTTATAGTGTATTTCTCTTAAAAGACGATGAGACTTTTTGAAAGCATTTGGTAAAATTATTCAATCTTATCTCCAATAATGTTTGTAACACCAGTTGTTTAAAGTAAGATTTGGTTCCTTATACTAGGGCCAGACATTTTCACGATGACGCAACACTGTTGTACAGTATCACTTGCTGAGAAAATACAAGACTGGATTTGAATGGATGCCCCTGTGTTTTTTTCTTCTGTTATGTAGTTGAATTGCTGGGCTATTATACAGATGCGGGTCATCCACTTTGATTTTTTTTTTTTTTTTTGTAGAGACAGAGTCTCACTTTATGGCCCTCAGTAGAGTGCCGTGGCATCACACAGCTCACAGCAATCTCCAACTCCTGGGCTTAAGCGATTCTCCTGCCTCAGCCTCCAGAGTAGCTGGAACTACAGGCGCCCGCCACAACGCCAGGCTATTTTTTGGTTGCAGTTCAGCCGGGGCCGTGTTTGAACCTGCCACCCTCGGTATATGGGGCCGGTGCCTTACCAACTGAGCCACAGGCGCCGCCTGATTTTTTTTTTTTTTTTTGAGACAGAGTTTCACTATACCACCCTCGCATCCTGGGTAGAGCGCCATGGCGTCCCAGCTCACAGCAACCTCAAACTCCTGGTTCAAGCAATTCTCTTGCCTTAGACTCCCCAGTAGCTGGGACTACAGGTGCCCACCACAACGCCCAGCTATATTTTGTTGTAGTTGTCATTGTTGTTTAGCTGGCCCAGAGGGGTTCAAACCCGCCAACTTCAGTGTATGTGGCTGGCGCCATAACCACTGTGCTACGAGTGCCAAGCTACCCCTTGATATTTTTTTATAACACTGGGAAATGGCACGCCAGGGAGAACTAGGGCTCTGGAGCCTGGGTCTGGATCCTTGATATACTAGCTGTCTATCTCAGGCAGGTTCCTTAACACATCTATGCCTCAGTTCCCTATCTTTAAGAGGATAATGATAGTACCTACTTCATATCCTTGTTGATGAAAGTTAAACAAGTTCAAGTTTGTGAAGTGACTGAAACAGTTCCTTGCACACAATAAGCACTATTTAACTTATTTTAAATCATAGGGATCACTAACACATAAAGCCTTATTTGAAATACGTATTATGATAGCACTTGTTAGATACTTGGGGAAACAGTATATTTAAAAAAAACAGTTTTGTCTGGAGGGTAAAACAAAAAAAATTTTTTTATTTGTGATTCATTGAAAGTACTAAGAATTAGGTTACACTGATTGCATTTGATAAGTAAAGTCCCTCTTAGCACTGTGTCCCGCCCCTAGAAGTGTGCCATATGCTGTGATAAAATCTTAAATGTCCACAAAAAGTTTGACCAAACCTTTGCGTACATCACGGGTCTGACTGAAAAATGGGCTCACAGTTACTATGTAATCTATCAAAAATATATAGCTGATAAGTGACAGAGATAGCCTACTTTATTTTCAAATTCCAATATTTCAAAGACAAGTTCTTAAATTCTCAATTTTAAAACTTCATGTTCATAGAAGACAGTTGTTTTTAAATCTGAAGTAAATGAAAAACTTGGAAAGAATGTTCTGTAAAAGTTCTAGCAATATTTTATAAATCATTTTGACTACTGTTATGATTGTGAAATGTTATTTCTGATTTCTTTATGACACATACAATCTGGGAACAATATTTTCAATCTCACAAACAACAAGATGGTGGAATATCATAATGTACTTGTCTCCATAACCAATGATTCATTAAGAACCATTTCCTGGGCATGTGCTGAGTTATTGTACTAGCAGTGGTGATGAGTATAGTGCTCATCTAATTATCTCCCTTGGTCCTCCTGTCACCAACAAATGTCTCCACATCCATAAGGAAAAGTGCAAGTTAGTGCCTTAAAATAGAAATATCACTTTCAAAATTATATCTGGAATGAGAATTCTCACTTATTATTTGGCATTTAATATAACTAATCTTCCTTAAAATTTGAAAGACATCTTCTTTATTACACTGATTCCAGAAGCAAGAATGCCTAAATGTAACTAGTTTATTTTCTGCATCATTTTTTCATCTTTAATAGCCTTTGGCATTACTTTCTAATTCTGTTGTTAAAAATACTCATTAAAGTATGGGACCAGGGGGACGTGAGATGTAGCTGTCTGCCAGACAGAAAAGGGTTTGACCAGTGGTTCTCAACCTTCCTAATGCCGTGACCCTTTAATACAGTTCCTGTGGGTCACGACCCACAGGTTGAGAACCACTGGTTTTGACAGACAGCTAGCCTGTCTATGCCTCAGCTCACTGGTGGGCACAATTCCTCACGAATACACCACTCTTATTTATCCATTCTCCTATAAATGAAAATCGGGGTTTTGTTTTTTTTTCCAGTTATTTTGCTATTACAATAAAAAAATTTGCTAAGATTGTAAAGATACAGTTTCTTCAAGGTGCTTATATAGTATTCACATGGTTTAAGATATTTATATATTGTTTACATAGTATTTACATGGCTTCTTTAAGGCACTTAGTTGTGTAAGATTGTTTTTATGTTACCAGAAGATGACCTGCTAATATGCAAGAAGGTTAAAATGTATATATATTTTTTTTTTTGAGACAGAATCTCACTATGTCACCCTCAGTAGAGTGCTATATCATCACAGCTCACAGCAACCTCAAACTGTTGGGCTGAAGTGATTCTCTTCCCTCAGCCTCCCAAGTAGCTGGACTATAGGCGTCCACCACTACACCTGGCTATTTTTTTGTTGCAGTTGTCATTGTTGTTTAGCTGGCCTGGACCCGTTCAAACCCGCCAGCCTGGGTGTATGTGGCCAGCGCCCTACCCACTGAGCTATGGGTGCTGCCTAAAATGTATAATTCAATACTAAATTCATAATCAGCCACTATCCTGTCTATCCCGGTCACCCTCTCCACCTAGAGGGGCGCTTGGCTAGGAAATCACCTGTCCTTTGGACATGCACACATTTTGATCAATATTTCACCCTCAAAGTTTCACTCATACTTTCTCAGTTCTATCCTTGGTGAAATTAAAAAATCACCCACTTCTCACCTTTTTAAAATGGCTTATGCTTCAGTTTTAGAGAAAAACAAATCAAATGGAAAATATTTGTATAAGGAATTTTATATATACTTAAGTGCTATATCAGTTGCAGGGTTGTTTCCTAAAGAACAGAAAACCTAAATTCTATTTATATAGGGCAACTATTTCCACTTGAAGACACACTATACCAGAAGTTCTTCAAAATATTAACAATAATGAAATATAAGGATACATGATTCCAAAAATTCAATTAAGAAATGCCACATTTAACTACAACTGTAACTTTTCTTTTTTTTTTTTTGGAGATAGAGTCTTTGTCACCCTGGGTAGAGGCCCATGGCATCACAACTCACAGTAACCTCAAACTCCTGGGTTCACATGGCCCTCCTGCTCCAGCCTCCCAAGTGGCTAGGACTACAGGTACCCACTATAATACCTGGCTAGTTTTTCTACTTTTAGTAGAGATGGGGTCTTGCTCCTGCTTATGCTGGTCTCAAACTCCTAATCTCAAGCAATCCACCTGCCTCGGCCTCCCAGAGTGCTAGGATTATGGACATGAGCTACCGCTCCTGGTCCTACCTAACTATATAACAACTTTAAGAGGCATATACATTACTTACATTTTTTAAAGTGAAGGTCAGAGATATGCATACTTCAACATATTCTTTTTTAATGAAGCCTTAAATAACTTACATCTTATAGAAACAAAAATTCCAAATTAAACACCTGTCAAAAATAAAACTTCCGGGGGCGGCACCTGTGGCTCAGTCGGTAAGGCGCCGGACCCATATACCGAGGGTGACAGGTTCAAAACCCGGCCCCAGCCAAACTGCAACCAAAAAATAGCCGGGCATTGTGGCGGGCACCTGTAGTCCCAGCTGCTTGGGAGGCTGAGGGAAGAGAATCACTTAAGCCCAGGAGTTGGAGGTTGCTGTGAGCTGTGTGAGGCCACGGCACTCTACCGAGGGCCATAAAGTGAGACTCTGTCTCTACAAAAAAATAAAAATAAAAAATAAATAAAACTTCCCAGGAGTTTATTAGCTTGACTGTTTGAAAATCTGAGCATACTAGGCATGAATTTATAACAAATAATGACTGACATATGAACTGCCAAATTACTTAAATCAGCACAGAAAAAAATGACTAACTCCAATACATGTTCAAACTGGAAAAAATAAATCTAAAAATGTAATTCTAGTCATTCATGGACTTCTTCCTCCACAAACCACGTAGCAGCACTGTATTAACAAGTATTAAAATTTCTGCTTAATTGCTTTTTCCTATCCTATGTTTTAGTAAACATGAACTTCCTAAAGAAGAGAGTCCAATGATCAAAAAAGAAATAATTTGCTAAGTACATATTTAAATGAGTATAGCAGTAGTCAGTCACATATAGCATATACCCCAAACAGTAAAAGAGCATCAGATGAATGTAGATATTTGCAGTTTAATACAATTTATACTGGCACAAGCATTTCTACCCCTACCTTCAATGCCTAAGTAGCTCTATTAAGCATTTGTACTCGGTCACCTTTTAGGTATGCCTACCAAAATCAGACATCATAATTGTAGTTACATTTTTTATTTGCTGCTAACTTGTCAGAAAGTATCTACTGATCATAGAGACGTAATGACAGAATAATCATTTAGTGCAACAAACAAATCCCTCTCTTGCTCAAATATATTAGTGATACTGTACTGATAGAGCTGTTGTCTTAAATATGAAGTTAATTAGTCCTAAAATCTAATTCTTTAAAATTTCAAACTACAAGGCCAGGTGCAGTGGCTCATGCCTATAATGCTCGCACTCTGGGAGGCTGAGGCAGGTGGACTGCCTAAGGTCACGGTTCAAGACAGGCCTGAGCCAGAGCAAGACCCCATCTCTAAAAATAGCTGGGTGTTGTGGTGGGCGCCTGCAGTCCCAACTACTCAGGAGGCTGAGGCAAGGGAATCACTTGAGCCCAAGAGTTTGAGGTTACTGTGAGCTATGATACCACAGCAGTTACTTAGGGTAACAAAGTAAGACTCTGTCTCAAAAAAAAAAAAAAAAAAAGACTTCAAACTATAAAGGAAAAGTATTGACCATCCAAGCTATTCTTGTGGTAAGGATTTCTGCAGAAATTGCCTTAATAATCTAAAGTTTACTTAAGCCTCTCATTGACAATATTCTCTATAAGCGGAGAAAGATACTGAAGAAAAGATACTACACAAAAATTAAGAAGGAAAAATATGGTCTCAAAGATTAAATCACATGGGAATTCTCATATTACTACTGCAAGTACAATCTTTCTGTAATCCTACTTAGCCGTATCTATTAAGAAACTGAAATTTTCTATCTTTTAAGCTAGTAAATAATGAAATAGGAGGTAAGGGCAAAACTTCACAGTACAAGATATTCATTCCAAGGTATAACAGCCTCAGATCGGAAACTATTTAATTGCCTAACAGCAATAAACAGGAATGGTTAAGTAAACTATGTTAGAGCTACTGATGTCACAATTGTGAAAAATTCTTCAGTGGCATGGGAAAATGGCCAAAAATATATTATGGTAAAAAAATAAGATGATCAAAATTATTTTAAACACACACGCACATGCACATATCACACACTTTGGAATTAGAAGCTGTTTGCTTTTTTTTTTTTTTTTTTTTAACATTTCAAGGATTTCCTCTACTGAGCATGTACATAAGTAGACGTCACTTATCACGGGCTGCGATGCTGTGTGGCACGTCCCTGCTGACAAGTTATGTCTGGGGTTTTTTTTTTTTTCCTTTTTTTTTTTAGAAACAGAACATCTTGCTCATAGGTTGTGTCTGTTTTTAAATTTTTTGTGTGTGCCAACTAAATAAACTATTCCCTTCTTGGTGCCAAAGTGCCTTACAGTAGACCTTCTCAAGCACTCTAACTTCAACACTTAGACGTTTCCCAGGCTCTTTATTGCAGAGAACGAGGACTTATCGATCGACCACGTGATAATTACTTGCTTACACGTCTATCTTTTCAATCACAGAGCAGCTTCCTCACAAGAGGGTCCCCGTCTTATTCCAGGGCCCAAAGTAAAATCTGACAGAGAGAAGAAGAGTAATGTTTACATAAAATAAGGTAATAGAAAAGAAAATGATTATTTTAAAGCTTTGTTGGGGAATTAGTCCTATTTACTTATTTCCCTGGTTTTCTCATTTGAGACAGTACATGCAAACAGCATTGTTTCACACCAACCCTATCTTTCTCTATCTAGACAAAGATCAGGACAAAGAGAAAGGGATATAAACTCAGATACAGATATGTCTGCTTTTTGTGTCTGTTTTCTTGTTAAAACAGGGGCAGCACCTATGGCTCAAAGGAGTAGGGCGCCGGCCCCATATACCAAAGGTGCTGGGTTCAAACCCGGCCCTAGCCAAAAACTGCAAAAAAAAAGTTATTACCAGATAACATAGCAGAGATGTTTTCAAAAGCTACTTATTTTATAATATGAATAAAATCATGTTTATTCTGAATCAAAGAACAGATTGTATTTTTAGGTTAACAGCCATTTCTCTACTCTTTGGTTAGACAGGAATCACTATACTAAAACTCAAGCTTAAATTTCAGTTCTTTTCATCTAGCAAGGAAATAATGTAGACCCCCACCACCACCACTAAGCAGACACACACAAAGCCACACGTGTACACAGGGCATGCGAGATACAGGTACATACTTACATGTGGTTGTGTGAAGCATTATGATTATCTAGATTCTAGAAAAATCATGACTCATTTTGTTAAATACACATTTAAGTTTTCTGAATCTAAGTTAATTTGGGGTTATCAATGATACTATAACATATCAGCAACCAGAGTATGTGTGTGTGTGTGTATATGTACACACACACATATATATATAAAAATATAGTGGACTCAATTTCATTAGCAAGCACTTCAGAGACTATAAAATTTCACAGTTTTATAGTTAGAAGGAAACTTGGAAATAATATAATTCAACTTGGCCATTCATCATTTTATGAAACAGAACACTGAGACGCTAAGAGGTTAAGTAATTTGCCAAAAGTTACATAAATATTGGTGAACCAAACTATTTATTAGGGTCCAAATTGAAATAGGGCAGACCTGTAAGACAGTATTACTTCAATGGGTCAAGAGTAAATGGAAAAACAACTCATAAAATATGCTGAAATGGGTTGGTTATGGCAGCTCTGAAATGGATTTTCATGTGTTAAGATACAGCCTCTGTGTCAGCTAGGGTGAAGGCGCCCTCCTCTCAGACACAAATTATTTATTTATTCATCAGTTCTCAGTGAATGTAGATTGTCATAGTCTGATATTTTAGGTAAGCAAGGGTATCCTAATATATAGGTAACTACGATAGTTTTGAGACAGACTATATCATGGTCCATTATTTCACTCCCAAGAAACAAGCAGGCAGCGTCCTTTCTATTCACCTGGGCCAGTTTCAACTTGTTCTGCTGGCTCATCAGTGTTGCCGGGAGGGCTTCATTTGTTTCCATCCGCACTAATTCTACATTTCTTGATCTTTGCATATCTCAAAACTTTCATAATGACCCATGTATAAGGTAAGCTCTGCCCTAAAAGAACCTGTGTTCCATAAATATATTGTTGGAAGCTTAAAATAAAGGGAGTAGCATAAAATGTACCTAGAACTACCGAATCTTAGAGGTTCTAGTTTTCTTTCCCTTCCCCCACCCCAAAATCTATAAAACCTTTTGCTGAAAGAAGGCTTACAACAGAAACTCAACATATAAAAGATCAGATACTACATAGTATACAGATCTGCTTTGTTTGGGGAGAGAGGTAGGGGAGTCTGTTCAAAACCCGCTCCATCCTGCTAATTCCTTGGAAACGCTAACAGTCTGCTAAAGACTTTGACTATCACAGATCTAGTTCAACCAAATTATTTTGCACACACAGACACCGAGGCCCACAGAGACTTGCTGAAGGTCTCATAGCTAATTAGTGACACAGTTTGGACTAGAACCTAAGTTTCCAGTCTCCTGATCTTGAAACTCCTCCACCACACCACTAAAAAATTGCTGTAGCAATCTGAGGATAATAGCTAATGTGTAACATACCATTCTTTTTTTAATTTTATAATTTATATTTATGAGATACATAATTCATGTTCATTGAAAATAAATTAGAAAATAAATCTAAGCCAAAATAAGGTAACTTATTTGCCATTCCTCCTCTAGAGAACATTACATCAATATTTTGGGATATAGAAGCATATGTATCTCCTTCCAGACTTTTTCCATACAGACATATGTACACTTAAAAAATTCTCTTCTATTAATTTTTATTTAATATTTTGAATGTCTTTCCATGTCAACAATATATACCTATCTCATTTTTTAGACACTACATGGTATTTCATTACAAAACAAATCACATTTCTTTTCTTTTCTCTCTATAATGAGGAATATATACTGTTCTTTACCTGTTTGGTTTTTTTTAATTGTTACCAAAATAAGCTTTGGATTCATTACTCTTTTTATACTACTATGACTATTATTACTCCTACAACCACCCTGTAGACCAGCATCTGTGAAAAACCATGTGAATTAAAGTTAGGAAGCTTCCTAAGAACAGAGCTGCTGGCACAAATATGATCTGGCTCTTTGTTTTAGTTTTAGACAAAATTTCAAAGTGCCATCCATAAAAACCAGGGTACTAAATCATAAGCCCACTAACACAAATGAGACTGCCCTATCCATATTCCAGTCAACCATGGATGGCTATTATTTAATCATTATAAATATGCTATGATGAAAAATGGTCTTACTGTTACAATTTTTTGTTTCATTCTTTACCTGTGAAGCTAAACATCTTTGCATTAACATCCTAGTCTAAGAGTCCTGTGATATAAATAACATAGAAAGTATACAGGATAGATAGCCCCCAGCTTCCCTAAGCTTAAATTATACAAAAAGACATAGTGTCATGGCAGTTCAGAACGCAGCTCCCATACAAAATTATAAATGGGGGTTAACAGGAATGTTTTAAAACATGGCAGTAAAGACCAAAGCAAAATCACTGGGGACTGGGAAGGGAGTTTAAAATGCACAGAACCCAGAAGCCATAAGCTGGGGTAGCAGACCCCAGGCCTTGGAGAGGGCATAAGAAGCTCCCCAGGGCAGAAGGATCAAACTGTCTTACTCTCTGATTAGTCTGGGCACTAGTATAGCCCTAATCTCGGATGGAACCATCAGAGTGGATCCTGCTTCAAGTTCTTGGGTCCTGCAAAGGCAAATGACCCAAAGCTGAGCTAAAGGCATACACAGTTCCCTGGGGGACAACAAAGCTTAGAAAAGGCACCAGGAGGCTGCCCCACCCGATTCCTAAAGTAGGAACTCACAGTTCACTTATGCTTTCAAATAACATCATGGTTTCTAGGTCAAACTCAATTACATCTTTATTTATTTCTATAACTCAGCTAAGTAAAAAAATTCCAGATGTAGGAAGGTATTTGTTTTACGATTTGTTCATGAAAAGTTATGATTAAATATCAAAAATTATTTTAGACAATTTTAGAAGCATTGGTGGGCTTACTTACTATTTAAAGGAACCCTGAGGTAAAGCCTTTTGGAAAGCAATAAATTATTTTAATCATTCCATAATTTATGTCCTACAAGTTCAATTGCCTTTCAACATAAAGTATTTCCATAAACTATATTAAAAACAGAACGTTTTAAAAGACAATATTTTTACATAGAAAAACGTACTTTAATTGACTGAAACACAAATACAACCCACCAGTATCAGAGAAGCAAAGATTTAACAATTAGAAACTTCAAAAACCATTTAAAGGGTAAACTGTTCCAATTTTAAAATGAGCACAAATATATAAGCCACATAGTATGCAAGGAAGATCTTAAAGTGGTAGAAAGTGCCTACAATACTCATAAAAATACAAATCCAATATATCATAAATTTTGCTAAAATTGATAAACTAGGCTCAGCGCACATAGCTTAGTGGTTAGGGTGCTGGCCTCATGTACTGGGGCTGGCGAGTTCAAACCTGGCCTGGGCCTGCTAAACAACAATGGCAACTACAACAAAAGATTAGCTGGGTGTTGTGGCGGGCGCCTGTAGTCTCAGCTACAGGGAAGCTGAGGCAACAGAATCGCTTAAGCCCAAGAATTTGAGGTTGCTGTGGGCATTCTACCGAGGGCAACATAGTGAGACTCTGTCTCAAAAAAATACAAATAAATAAAATTGATAAGCTAGAAATAAGAAACTCAAATCACTCAGATCAGCCTGAGCAGCCAAAGGGATTTACAGCACATATTTTAAGAAGGGCAGTCACACGGCTTTGCCTTGGTAATAGTGCAGGTGTCTGTGCACTCAACACCACATGGCATTTCTCTAAATGGTAGCTGGCTAGACAGACCATGTCCAAAACCAACTGCCTTATTTCTGTTGGTGACAATGATGGTGTTGCTGAAGTTTGGTAGCTGGAGAGAAGTGGCATTAGCCAGAAAGGATGTAGGCTGAGTCTCTGACATAGGTCTGACGTACCTGTAGTGTACCAATGGAGAGACCCTGCAGTTAGTTATGCCTAACCTTGGGACAATGATAGTCCTCAGATCAGTCTATAATGCAGTATGTTGAGTCACGAGTAGATGAAAACATCCACAGAAAGTACACAGAACATGGAAAACTCTGGCACAATTCTTTCTTCTCATGAAGTTATGCAAAGTATCAAATTCAAATTTCCCTTAAATAATTATAATTTCCACAAGAAGAAACCATTCCTAAGAGCCCATCTTCTTATAAACTAGTCCTATTTTTAAAAAATTGATTTTCATTTTAACAATGCTAAAGTGGTCATTCCACAAGATATTCTGGATTTTCTATCTTTACAAATCTTTATATCCTAAGTACTCAGGGAGGCTAACACTCTGGATTACCTGAGGTCAGAAGTTCAAGACCAACCTGAGCAAGAAGGGTGAGACACCACCTCCACCCCCCCATCTGTAGAAAAATAGAAAGAAAGAAAAAAAACTAACAGGGTGTTGTGGTGGTCCCAGCTCCCCAGGAGGCTGAGGCAAGAGGATCTCTTCAGCCCAAGAATTTCAGGTTGCTGCAAACTATGATACCATGGCACTCTACCAGGGCAACAAAGTGAGACTCAGTCTCAAAAAAAAAAAAAAAAAAAAAATTTTTTTTTAAACTGCTTGACAATATCTATTAAAGTTTGGCCCTAAAATATGCGCATCCCTTATCCCAATAACTCCACTCCTATTCAACAGAAATACAGACATAGAAAGCCAGAGGCAATGATGTTCCCAGTAACATTACTGTAACAGCCAAAAGTTGGAAAGAACCCAGGTTCCTCAAGAGTAGAGTGGACAAACTGTAGCATCTTCATACAATGAATGAAACCTAAATACATTTTTAAAAACTTGACAGCTAATGCACAATGTGGATGAATTTCCAAGACAATGTTGAGTGAAACAAGGTCTAGCACAAAAGGATGCATGCAACTGTAATAATCTCCACACTAAAGTTCAAAACAAGCAAAACCAATAGATGGGGGAGTGATCATCTCGGGAGGAGAAAACAGCAAAGACTTCAGAGGTGCTCATTCAGGCTCTGCATCTTGAGCTGGACCTTGACTACACAGGTGTTCACTTTGCAAAACTCACCCAGCTATAGTATTTGTGATTCATGCAGCTGCTGTACTGCTCTTCAGAGTGTCCCCAAAGTCGCCATACAGAAGAGAAAATGGGAAATTATAGCCAAATGTGTCTTTATTTACAAAACATTCTCCACAGTGCTGTCCACCTCTTTATAAAACTTTGTAATGAATATTGTGTAAATTAAGGTACATTTGGCTACAATTTACCATTTCCCTACGTATGGTGACTTTGGGGACACCCTGTATTTCTATTTGAAACATTTACAAAAACAATCATGAATCTGATTGTCACTGTCATGCTAAAAACTCAACAACAGGCTTCCCCTCACACTGTGAAGGAAACCCCAAATCCTTCCAGATCCCCCATGACCTGGCCCTAAGACTGACTCTGACATAACCCCATACAAATATCCTGGCTGCCTCAGCTCACCACAGCCAGCTCTGTCCCACCTGAGGGCTTTAGTTTCCGATCCCCTGGACCTGGAACACAACTGTGCCCCTGTGGTCTCCTTAATTCATTCAAGACCCTACACCCACATCACGTCCTCCGAGAAGTGCCTTCAGAAGAGGGCCTTTTCCTGACCACTTTCAGTCATCTCCCCACCACTCCATCGACTTTATCTTTCCTCACAGAACTTACACAACCTCCAATAGCCTATTTTTGTTTATTGCCTGTTTATTTTTTGCTGCCTCGCCCCATACCCCAGTTGAAATGTGAGGGCCACAAGAGCAGGGACTACGACTTGTTCACACCAAAACAGAAAGAAGCACAAAAGAAACAAGTTTAAAAATTGTACCGAATGAATGGAAAATTAATGTTTTCTCTTCCTGTAAAGAAAATCTTATATTTGTAATTACCTATTTGTTTAATATCTGCCTCCCCTACTAGACTCCACATACACGCTCACCATCTCAGAGCCTACCACCTAGCTCAGTAGCCAAGCCAAAACCAGGCGCTGAATAAATATTTGCAGACACAAAACAAAAGATGCACATCAGTGCGCCACTGAAACTTTATTTCTTCCGAGTTTAGTACAAGAATACACTGCATTATAATACCCAGTGCAGGATCTAAACGCAAGGATTGGGCCAGGCGCTGTGGCTTACACCTATAATCCTAGCACTATGGGAGGCCAAAGCAGGAGGATTGATTGAGCTCAGAAGTTTGAGACCAGCCTGAGCAAGAGCGAGACCCTGTCTCTACTAAAAGAAGAAAACCTAGCTGGGAGTTGCGGTGGATGCCTGTAGTCCCAGCTACTCAGGAGGCTAAGGCAAGAGGAGTGCTCTAGCCCAAGAGATTGAGAGCTATGCTGTGAGCTATGATGCCAAGGCACTCTACCCAGGGTAACAGAGTAAGACCCTGTCATTCATAGATAGATACCCTGTTTCCCAGAAAAGAAGACAGTGTCTTATTTTAAGGTGTGCTCCCAAAGATGCGCTAGGTCTTATTTTCAGGGGACGTCTTATCTTTCCTGTAAGTAGGTCTTATTTTCGGAGGATATCTTATTTTCGGGGAAACGGGGTAGATAGATAAGACAGATACTAAGATTGCTGCTTAAATTAGGTTGCTTTGATCTCCAGGCCCTAGAAAGTACATTCACCCTACCTTTATATCCTTATGCCTACTTAGGCACAGAATCATCTAATTTAACAAAATATGGTTTGCTGACCACCATTATTTACGGTAAGCTTAACACACATTCCCATTCCCTCGCGTGTACAGACAAGTTAACACTGTGGGCATGACCGCTAGGGCTGCTGTCCTAGGAAAAACCCTAGCTTGGCATTCGGCAGCTTGGATTCCAAGAGGGCTCCCATATTCCCTAACTGATAACGTGGTTCATGAGCCTCGTCTGTGCTAACAATGGGTTTATGCCAAACACCTCCTTTCCTTCTGGCAATCTAGAATGCTGGCATGGGCTAGGCAGAAGAGACCTATGTGACCACTCCCAATCAAAAGCCCGTCTCCAAGGAGCCTCCCTGGCAACACTTCACGTGTATTTTAACAATTTGCTGCTGGAGGAACTAAAGCACATGCTGTGTGGGTGGTTTCCTCTGAACTTTGCCCCACACACCTTTGCTTTTGCTTTGCCTTTGTATCCTTTCACTGTAGTAAATCTTAGCAGGGTACTACCACATGCAGAAGTCTGTAAGTCCTCCCAGGAAATAAGGGAACCAAGAGGTGCTTTGGAGGATCCCCCACACATCTCCCAACTCTGAAATGGATTATAATCAATCACAACTATAGAAAAACAAAAGAAGAAAGAAAAACTGCTGACTCCCCACCTTCTGGTATGCGCTGCCTATGTGTAATGCCCTCCCCTTGGAATGTGGGCTGGACCTAGTGATTTTGCTCTTAACTGAATGGAATCTGGCAAACATGATGGGATGTCACTTCCAAGATTAGGTTACAATGGACTGTGACCTCTGTCTTGCCCACTCACACTCTCTCTTTGCCTCTTCTCCCTTGTTTCTTACCAAACAAGCTGCCCTCTGGAGAGGCCCACTTGGCAAGAGTCTGAGGGCGGCCTCCTGCCACCAGCTCAAAAACCTGAGGTCCTCTGCCCAGTGGCACATGAGGATCTACATCCAGCCAGGAACCTCCTCGGTGAGCCTGGAAGCAAATCCTTCCCCAGGTAAGTCCTGAGATGTTTGTTGCACTGGCTAATCCCTAATTATAGCCCTGAAAGATGCTCTGAGCCAGAGGACCCAGCTAAACCACACCTGGATTTCTGCCCGCAGAAAAACTGAGATAATAAACACTGCTGTTTTAGACACTGACTTTTGGGGGTAATCTGTTACTCAGCAACAGATAACCAACACACTCTACCACCTAAAACAACTAAAAATCCAGACAGTATACATGAAACAACGGTTTTCAGACACTGGACATCAGAAAACAAAGGACAGTGATCCCTAAAAGAAAGGACACAAGCCAAGTGAGCCCTATAAACAACCCGGCTTATTGCACAGAAGGGTCAAGGCCGTGGCACAGGGAGGGGGAACCAGAGTCCTAAAGGAAGAACGTGGCCCAGAGAGACTCTACAGGGTCCTCCCCTAGTCAGTCTCCACCTAACACTGAGAAAGCTGCCTGAGGCAGGAAAGAGTCCAGTGAATCCCTGAACATCACACAGGGCCAGGGCCACCCAGCTAGCAATGGTCCTCTGATGGGCCCAGAGGACAGTGCTCACCAAGGCAATATGGAACATCCTGATGAAGGCACCATCACTTCTCTGTCCCTTTCAGGCTGGAACTAATGGGCCATACTGCTATAAGATCTTGACTTCTATTTTTGAGACAGAGTCTTAAACTGTTGGCCCTGGGTACAGTGCCGTGGCATCACAGCTTACAGCAACCTCCTACTCTTGCACCCAAGCAATCCTCCTGCCTCACTTTTTTCTATTTTAGTAGAGATAGGGGTCTCCCTTTTGCTCAGGTTGGTCTTAAACTCGTGAACTCAAGCAACCCGCCCGCCTCAGCCTCCCAGAGTGCTAGGATTACAGGCGTGAGCCACCCCGCCCAGCCAGATCTCAGCTTCTTAAGGAGCAATGAAGATGTTAGGATCACAAAACAGCAAAGGCCACACAGCAACACTGAACATCCAGAGTCAAGGCACGTTTCAGACATGAGTATCAAAGTCGGAATAGTCGCCAATGTAGAAGCTCACACCTGTAATGCCAAGAGTTTTGGGAGTCTGAAATAGGAGGATCACTTGAGCAAGAATTCAAGACCAGCCTGGGCGATGAAGGATGACCCTATCTCTACAAAACCCAAAAATGTTAAATACCTGGTGCAGTGACACGCAGCCTATAGTCCCAGTTACTTGGGAAGCTCAGACAGGCTGATTGCTTGAGCCCAGGAGTTCAAGGTTACAGTGAGCTATGCATTCCATCCTAGACTACAGAGCAAGACCCTGTCTCTTAAAAAAAAAAAAAAAAATCAGAACGGGATGAAGGGGCCTGGACTCTAAAGAGACTGGTAACGAAACATGTTGTCCCTAGGGGCAGCCATTGTTGACTCTCACCTGACCCTGGGAAAGGTGGAATAATGTTCCAGGAGAGGCAAATCTCATTAAGTCAAGAGAAATTGTCCAGGAGAGGGTCAGTGGAACTTTTAGCTGCTAGCAGACGGGTGAGATGGCCTTTAAAAGGCGCCTGAAGGGGCAAGGGTAATATGGCAAAGAAAGTTTTGTTTTCTACTAAGAGGAAAAGGAAAGATGCAGAAAGACAGCCTGGCCTACTCCCACTGCCTTCTGCCTGTCTCCTGCCTTTCTGCCTAACTTGCTCTTTCTTTCTTCCACTCTCCTATCCCATCTTTTCTTCTCACTGTTTTATTAATCCCTTTCAGGCCACATTTTCTCCACTACTCCCTAAATTAGCCACCAATTGGAAGTATGCTTTTTTAATAAGTATACATAGGTATATATTTGGACACAGCTTTACGATTCCTATTTCAAAGCCTGATGAGTTGAACACTTCTTCAACTAAGAGCAAGTATAGTGTCAGAGTAACATGTTCTGCGATGGGGGCAGGGGGGAGTAAAGGCTTTTTAGGGGGATAAAATTATTGAATTCTGTAGCTCCTACATTTGTTTATATATGACGCCCTTAAATAAATAACTGCCACATTGTTTAATGAACCTAGTATATAGTTGATATTAATGAAGGATTTTCCTACTCATCCTCTAAACTGAAAGTCACCATGAAGGTATGGTACCTTATATAAGCAAATGTCCCCATCCATCATGAAGCAAACTTGGTACAACATAGGAGTTAAAAACTCATTCCTCAGGCTCAGTGCCTGTAGTAGCTCAAGCGGCTAAAGTGCCAGCCACATACACCAGAGCTGGCGGGTTCGAATCCAGTCCGGGCCTGCCAAACAACAATGACAACTACAACCAAAAAATAGCTGGGCATTGTGGTGGGCACCTGTAGTCCCAGCTACTTGGGAGGCTGAGGCAGGAGGATTGCTTAAGCCCAGGAGTTGGAGGTTACTGTGAGCTATGACACCAGGGGTGACAAAGTGAAAATCTCTCTCAAAAAAAAAAAAAAAAAAATTAAGAAAGAGAAAAAAAGAAAGAAAAAGAAAACTCAAATTCAGAGAATGAATAGACTTGTGCAGAAGGACACAACCTAGCAAAAGCAAAAATACATGGGTGCAGATGTCTCTACTCTGAAACAAACAGTTTTTCCCCAATGTTGGGGAGGAGGTAGCATTCAAAAGGTAGTATTTTAAAGCTCTCTTCTCCTTACAGTCAAGTCTAACTACCACCAAGAAGCCAAAATAGATCATTCAACCACACACCATGTAGACTGTTCCTGTGAAATCTGCCTTTTCCTACAGAGATTTCCATTTTCTGTCTTACTTCACCCGATTTCCTCCTTCAACCAGAGAGAGCTCCCAGAAAGAGTATCTAGCCAAACACCTACAAGATCCAGAGGCAAATGGTTTGACCCCAACCATCAATGGGAACCATATTAAAGCTAGTTGCTTACAATTCAAAATGTAACCACTTTTCAGCTAAAAGCAATTATGTGTGTTGTCAAATGACATTAATGGTGCTACTTTTTGAAACCATAACACTGAACTCTCCTCACAATGGCTCACTGCTTATAATTACATTGCTTAGATAACATGTTTCCCAACTCACAATATATTTACACATATCTAATAGAAAAAATGGCATTTCTAACAGCTAGGCATCAATATACGTGTAAATGTACTGACTTTACAGGGCAGAGGAAACCCTCCAATTCATCTGCATTACAAAAGGCAAACTCACAGCCACTAAGAGTTACTGGAAAACCTAATTTGCCCTCTCTGGTTCCCTTCCATTCTTAGCCAGCTATTCAATACCAAGTACAGGCAGTCCCCGAGTTACAAACATCCTATTGACATATGACTCACACTTACCAACAGAGGCTCTCACAGGTAATAGGTAAATGTACCTTTTCCAACTTACATACAAATTCAACCTAAGAACAAACCTACAAGACGAGGCACAGTGGCTCACGCCTGTAATCCCAGCACTCTGGGAGGCCGGGGATTGCCTGAGTTCGTGGGTTCAAGACCAGGCTGAGCCAGAGTGAGACCACATCTCTAAAAATAGCTGGGTGTGTGGCGAGCGCCTATAGTCCCAGCTACTTGGGAGGCTGAGGTCAGAGGATCACTTGAGCCCAAGAGTTTGAGACTGCTGTGAGCTGTGACACCACAGCACTCTACCAAGGGCGACAAAGTGAGACTCTGTCTCAAAAAAATAAATAGGGCAGCACCTGTGGCTCAAGGACTAGGCTGCTGGCCCCATATACCAGGGGTGGTGAGTTCGAGCCCGGCCCTGGCCAAAACTGCAAAATAAATAAAAAAGAACAAAACTATACAGTCTATCTCATTTATAACCCAGGGACTGCCTGTATTTATCATTCCATATAGCTTCCCCTTCATCTTTATTTCTCCTTTCCTACTCTTATTATTCCTTTTTTAGCCTACTTCTATCCACAACTCCCTGTCTTTGCCATGGATCAGGGAACGGAGGTTTAAAACTTACATAAGTATTGTAAGGATGGTCAGTCATTATGGTGAAATGACAGAGAAATTATTAACTCCTTGTTTTTCAGTAAGGACTAAAATCAGTCTCTCTGCTTTCTTTCTCCTTCTCTGGCTAGCAGTCCCTCCCTGCTTTGTGGAATTCCCCTGTCACAAAAAAAACAGACAAAAACGTAAAGTCAGGGGCAGCGCTCAGTGGGTTCAAATCTGGGCCGGGCCAGCTGGGACAACAATGAAAACTGCAACAAAAAAGGATGGCTGGGCATTGTGGCGGGCG
This sequence comes from Nycticebus coucang, assembly GCF_027406575.1. NCBI lineage: Eukaryota > Metazoa > Chordata > Mammalia > Primates > Lorisidae > Nycticebus > Nycticebus coucang. The sequence continues at coordinate 49,911,914 of NC_069799.1, read as the reverse complement.
CCTGTAGTCCCAGCTACTTGGGAGGCTGAGGCAAGAGAATGGCTTAAGCCCAGGAGCTGGATGTTTCTGTGAGCTAAGATGCCATGGCACTCTACCCAGGGTGACAACTTGAGGCTCTGCCTCAAAAAAAAAAAAAGTAAAGTCAATTCTTCTCTTTACAAGCACTAGTTCCTTTGAGTTGTAGAATTTCTCTCTTTAGCCTGAAGGGTTCCGAATGTCCCTGCCTGAACAATGAAGTGAAAATCAGCCCTCAGGAGCATAAACACCTGGAAAAAGTCTGTCTTCAACCCTGCAGAAAAGAGGAAACAAAGGGATACAGCCCCCACATCCTTCAAATACCTTGTGAACGTGGCTACAAGGACCTTTCTTTCTCCAGCTGCCCCGCCTCTCCCCGCTCTAGCTGCTCTCTCTTCCTCCCACGCTTTTTATTCTCTTGCTCCCCCACCCCAAGATAAAATAAAATCTATACTTTTATATCCTAATTTTGGACCAGAGAAATTCTTTTCTCAGTCTGTGTGTAGTACCTGCTCAGCTTCCCACCCTATCAATTATAATTATATTCTCTAGAGCAGTGGTTCTCAACCTTCCTAATGCCTCCACCCTTTAACACAGCTCCTCATGTTGTCCCAACCATAAAATTACTTTCGTTGCTACTTCGTAACTGTAATTTTGCTACTGTTATGAATCGTAATGTAAATAAATATCTGATATGCAGGAGACCCCCAAAGGGGTCACGACCCACAGGTTGAGAACTGCTGCTCTGGATGTTTAATACAGTTTTAAAAGGTGAGGACTAGGGCCGGGCACAGTAGCTCACGCCTGTAATCCCAGCACTTGGGAGGCCATGGCAGGTGGATTGCCTGAGCAAGAGCGAGACTCTTGTCTCTAAAAATAGCCTGTTCTTCTCCAGAAAAGTATTAGTGAAAAAAAATAAATAAATAAAAAGAAAAATAGCCCAGCACTGTGGCAGACACCTATAGTTCCAGCTACTTGGAAGGCTGAGGCAAGAGAATCCCTTGAGCCCAAGGGTTTGAGGTTGCTGTGAGCTATGACACCATGGCACTCTACCTACCGAGGGTGACATAATGAGACTTTGTCTCAAAAAAAGAAAAAAAAAGAAAGAAAATCATATCTCCATAGGGGTTGTTATAAGAACTACAGAAGTTTCAATATATAAAGTGTCTGACAGAGAGCAAGCACTCACTAAACATTACCTATTTTTAATCTGCTTATGGCATTTTCCAGTATTTTAGAGGCTTGGTGTGATGGAGCTAATCAGTGGGCACAGAAAGGTGGGTTCTGCCGGCCTACCCCCTGCTGAAGGCCAAGAATTCCGATAGCTCCAATTCTGCAGCTTTAGGTCTCAAATACTGCTGAAGAAAGACAGAAATGCTCTGGCTGGACTCCGCCTGACAATGATTAATAGGCCTCTGTCCTTTAACCCCCTTGCTCTCACCTGCAAACTCTACCCATGGAAAAATCACCCACCTGTGTCTTCTGGCAATGTCAGTAGTATCCCTGCACTTGTAAGCGTTTCTGCTAATCCTACAACCTCCCTGCTACCAGCGCGTTTCTCCCATGCCAATTGCAGCTGAGGTCTCCTAGGTATCTCCAGAACAAAGCCATTTGTGTGGCAGTGAGCAGGAGGAAACAGGAACGCAGCACACCCACAAGGCCACACAGACTGCTATCCTAGAGGCCAAGCCGAGAAAAAAAGCCAATTTGAAATATTATGCTCAGCAAGGCAAAACCCTTATGTCCTAATTCCCAGGCTCCCTAACTGGCTAAAATAACAACTAAAGATGGTTTGAGTTTTTCCCTTCTGCAGTAATTAACGAGATATATAAAACACGAAAAAATGGAGATGTTTTTCTTTCAGATCAGGTATTCTGGACAAATTTGAGCTCCTATCCAGCAGTTGTAAAAAAGAGAAGGATACTTAGTCACTTTGAATGTTTCTTCAAATATAATTATTAAAATAAATGATACTTTGCATTTGACTTAATGTTTAAAGGAAGATACAATATTTAAAGAATAACAGTTAAATTGACTATCTCTATAAAAGAAAACCCTTTAACTCTCTTTACATCGCTATGGAGGAGAATCACCTGAGGAGATTATATGCAGGAGAATTACCTGAGGATCTTATCAAAATGTCAATTTTTTTTTTTTTTTCTGAGACAGTCTTACTTTGTCCCCCTGGGTTGAGTGCCCTGGTGTCACAGCTCACGTCAACCTCAAATTGTTAGGCTCAAGAGATGCTCCTGCCTCAGCCTCCCAAGTAGCTGGAACTATAAGCACCTGCCACAACACCTGGGCTGTTTTTAGAGCCAAGGGTCTCACTTTTGCTCAGGCTAGTCTAGAAATCCTGAGCTCATGCCTGCCTGGGCCTCCCACAGTGCTAGGATTACAGGTGTGAGCCACTTTATCTGGCGTTAAAATGTAAATTCTGATTCCCTACATCGGGTGTGGGAGCTGAGCTTCCTGGGACACATGTATCGCTGGTCTGTGGACCACACTTTGGGTAGCAAGAATTTAAGGTAACTGAAGTGTTAGCAAGGCCTATTTCCAGCCCAGCACAGTGGCTCACACCTGTAATCCTAGCACTTGGGAGGCTCACAGGTAAAAGACCAGCCTGAGCAAGAGCGAGACACTATCTCTAAAAAATAGCCAGGCATTGTGGTGGGTGCCTATAATCCCAGCTACTTGAGAGGCTAAGTCAAGAGGATCTCTTGAACCCAAGAGTTTGAGGTTGCTGTGAGCTAAGATGCCAAGGCACTCTACCGAGGGTGACCAAGTGAGACTCTGTCTCACACACACACAAAAAAAAACAAACACAAGGTCTATTTCCAATTTCCCACCTCATTAATGTAAAGCCGCCTTCTTCTGGTGTTAGAAGCAGTTCCATTTTAACAGCTCTTCGGAACAAACTAAGGCTACCAACAGTTTAAAGGAGGGAAAGAAGGAGCTTCTAGGAGGAAGCAATAAATAAAAAAGGTTCTCTACAGTCTCTCTTTCTGCCTTCCACTAGATCTCCCAGGGAAGAGAAGAAAGCATGTGCTGGGGTCCTCAGTGTGTCTCTCTCCTTGTAAGTTTCCACTTCTCTGAAAAGGGAACCTGTGAAGAGAAGGCTGACCTGGTGGCTCACATCTGTAATCCTAGTACTCTGAGAAGCCAAGGTGGGAGGACCCCTTGAATTCAGGAGTTTAAGACCAGCCTGAGCAAGAGTGAGACCCAATCTCTACTAAAAATAGAAAAATCAGCGGGGCATTGTGGCAGGTTCCTGTAGTCCCAGCTACTTGGGAGGCTGATGCCAGGGCACTGTAGCCTGGACAACAGAATGAGACTAATCTGAAAAAAAAAAAATCTAAAGAGAGTGGAGTGAGTGGAGTGGCTCATGCCTGTAATCCCAGCACTCTGGGCAGATCGCGTGAGCTCACAAGTTCAACCCAGTGTGAGCTAGAGCGAGACCCCATCTCTAAAAACAGCTGGGCGTTGTGGCGGGCGCCTGTACTCCCAGCTACTCAGGAGGCTGAGGCAAGAGAATCTTTTGAGCCCAAGAGCTGGGAGGTTACTGTGAGCCAGGACGCCAGGCATTCTATCGAGGGTGACAAAATGAGACTGTCTCAAAAAAAAAGAAAAGAAAACCTAAAGAGCATGCCACATAGAGATGAGAAATAAAGCATTTTAGGAAGAGGGAACAGTAGGTGCAAAGCCCCTGAGAGCAAGGAGGAGAATGAAACAGGAGGCCAACGTGTAGTGCAGAGTAGGAGAAAAAGCAAATGAACACGAGGTAATGAGATAATGAAGGAAGTCCACCTCGGAAGGCCCTCGGCTTTTGTGCTAAGTGACCCGGGCAGTCTTTGGGGGCTCTGAGTAGAATATCACATTCTGATGTTTAAAAAGGGATCACACTTGCTGCTGTGCTACAAACAGACCACAAGCTGGACATAAATATATACAAAGAATGGTAATGCCAGATCTCCTATGCAATAACAATTCCACTGGATTTAAAGGAAAACCAAGAAATGGGATTATGGTGTACATAATATATGTGAAATGCACACCTTCTTGTATCTGGCTCCACTATTGCCAAACATTCGGCCCCTAGTTCTGCTGCATACTGATTGGAAAGTTTCAAATGTATCAGACACCAAGGTGAGGGGGGGAGAGAGAGAGTCAGAGACAGGGAGGGAGAAAAAAAGGGAGGAAGGGAGAGAGAGAGCAGACGGAGGAAAGGAGGGAGAGAGAAACACAGGGTCCTCTCTTCCTAGTGCTGGTTAAAAAACTATGATCTTAAAAATAAAAAAACAAGGCTGGGCGCAGTGGCTCACGCCTGAAATCCCAGCACTCTAGGAGGCAGAGGCAGGTGGACTGCCTTGGTTCAAGACCAGCCTGAGCCAGAGAGAGACCTAAAAAGAGACCTAAAACAGAGACCCTCTAAAAAGAGTCAGGCATTGTGATGGGAGCCTATAGTCCCAGCTACTTGGGAGGCTGAGGCAAGAAGATCCCTTGAGCCCAAGAGTTTGAGGTTGCTGTGAGCTGTGATGCCACAGGGACAAAGTGAGACTCTATCTCAAGCTGTTGCCCTGGGTAGAGTACCATGGTGTCATAGCTCATAGCAACCTGCAGCTCTTGGACTCAAGGGATCCTCTTGTCCCAACTTTTTCTATTTTTAGTAGAGACAAGGGTCTCGCCTTTGCTATTCCAGATGAGGAGGCAGAGGTCAGGAAGTCATGCTTAAGGGAGCCAGGAACAGCTCCAGGCCTTGAATCCAGATCTTGGGCACTAAAATCTGCACTCTTAACTACAACACTGTCCTGCCTCCCTACAGCAATGTAAGAAGATTTAATAAATGACGATCAGACTTCTCGGTACGCCAGCTGAGACACAGTGGCTCCCTCCCGCGCCCCGTCACTTGGTTTCTGCTGTCTATCTCCTTCTCCAGTCGGCCTCCTTCTTTCTCCATCCTGTCTTCTCACGGGCTTCTTTTCTTTCTCTCCCACACTTCTCCCAGCCTGTACACCATAATCTTTCAAAGGTTCTCACAACATCCCTGGGCACTGCTTAGCTTCAATGGTGAAACTCGCAGAAACCTACTTCTGTCCTAACCTTTTTTTGTTTTTAGAGACAGTCTCACTTTGTCGCCCTCGGTAGAGTGCTGTAACATCATAGCTCACAGCAACCTCAAACTCTTGGGCTTGAGCGATCCTCTTGCCTCAGCCTCCCAAGAAGCTGGGACTACAGAAGCCCACCACAACACGTGGCTATTTTTCAGAGACGGAGGTGGGGGAGTGGAGGGGTTGGTCTCACTCTTGCTCAGGATGGACTTGAACTCCTGAGCTCAAGCAATCCACCTGCCTTAGCCTCCCAAAGAGCTGTGAGCCACCCCATCCGACCTTGTCCTAACCTCCATGGGGGGGGGGGGTTGGTCTCACTCTTGCTCAGGATGGACTTGAACTCCTGAGCTCAAGCAATCCACCTGCCTTAGCCTCCCAAAGAGCTGTGAGCCACCCCATCTGACCTTGTCCTAACCTTTCTACACATCAGAAGTTAGTTACACATTGGAAGTCTAGAGCCACATCTGGCCAGCACATGTACCTCATTTAAATCCCATTATTTTGAAAAACTCTAGTTATCAACATTTAAAAATTGGGATAAATTCACATGAAAAGCCCACAGTTTTAGTTTCTCTTGAAACTAAATGATCTGACAACAATGGCTACCACATGGCCACAATTTCCTAAAGCTGAATCTCCAGTTAATCACAGACTCCACCAGCCCCTATTGTCTACTGCCTAACCCTCTTCATCTCATTTTACACTCCCATTGCCTGGCTCCAAACCCACTGAGTTTGTGATCTCCACCTAGTACTTTAAATGGCAGCACAGAAGCCACAAGAGATGCTGTCACCTGCCATTTTTACCTTATGCTAAGTTCTACAAACCCTTCTGAGAGATGCTAGAAACTAATGGCCTATTGTCAGAGCTAAACCACAATGATGACAAAACCCCAGGCCAAGGCACGCCCAAAAGCACTTGCTATGGATAGCTCACAGCATCAGCTCATCCCTACGTGTCTCCTGCAACGCAAAGATCCCTTTGGGATTAGTCAGAATAATGAAGTCTTTAAAAAAAGTCTCAGACCTCAAACTAGAAAGTTTTCTGATGAGGAGACTATTAAGTTTAGTAATAGCTGCAAGCTAGTTAAACACAAAAATTTTTCAAAACTTTCAGCTTTGTTAGGCTCCTGAAATTATGTATTTTACATGTTAAAGTAACTGCAGTACCTCTTTTCTTTTATTCTCTTATTAGCCATTCAAAATCCATATTTTGACGGTAATGCAAATCCATTAAGGAGAGAACTAGAAAGTGCATTGAGGGATCAATCTCACACTGGGAGAAATGTCGACTAATGACCTTCTCCAGCTCTTACGTCTCTGATCCATCAGTCTGTTGTGCCCAAACTATCAAAATATTTTTCCACCATTCCAGTCTGTAATAGCACATAAAGCAAAGTACTGGAGACCCCCAAATCCCATGTGGAACAGATTTCATATCTCATAACCTGAGAAGTTCACATCATACCTAGGGAAAAACTAAAAAATGGTGGGGGATGCAGCATTCATTATATTTATCATTCATTGCTTTCGATAATATTTTAAATTCAGTTCTTTATTTTTACTAGGAGGACAAAAACCCACAAGATGATTAATAACCTACAAGGTAAACAATTCATAGTTTCTAAAGAGTCACCCGTACAAAAGATTTCTAGAACTTGAACAAAAGATTTCTGTAAGAGAAGCTATTAGACTGATATAAACAATGTTATTTACAATTTACCAAAGCAGTCTGCCCCTGAGAAGAACAGCGTTGAGCGAGGGTTGAAGGAAGAAGCAAGAGTTTTTGCTTCTTAGTAAAGAATACTCTTCTTAGGAAAGAATACTCAAAAGCAGATGACATAACTGTCTTACAAAAACATACCCAGCAAATTTTCTCTATTGCAAGAAAACTCTTTTTATTTCACTAAAAATGAAATACTGAAAAGCAACTCATTCCGAAATCTCACCTACCTTCTTAGAAACACAATATTAAATGCCTTCAAAACATACGTGTATAATATTTACCCCACGTTACAAACACACTGCTCTAATTTTTGCTAGTTTTATTTTTTAAGTAATTCATTCTAACTTCCCCTCCCCCGTCACTTAAAGCTCTACAAACAGGCTCATCTATACTACTTAAGAATTAACTGAATTCTTTTCAAGTAATTCAGATTAAAGAATTGAGATATGTTATATTAAACAAGTATTTCAACAAAAACTTAATAGTCTAAAAGATTACTTTTTTACTGATAAAGAAAGCTAGTGCTTTCAAATCTAGCATTTTCACCATTTTTTTTTTTGCTTTATGCATTATAGCAGTTTTTAATTAAAAACCAAATACATATATATTATGTATTAAACAAACCTGACTACTCCAGGCACAATAGAGATTGCACAACAAACTCCAGTTGTGGTTGGCTATGCAGTCCAAAATCCTGAACTGGGCCATGCCTGCCTATAGCGCAGCCTGCATGGCTTCTGACTCAGCTTTTGTCAGCACGGCAGCAACGGGTTAGAGAGCTCTGCAGTGATGTGAGCCACAAATAGGAACTTCCCCTCCCTTTCCTGCCCAGGCAGCAAGAGCTGACTGGCAGAACTACATCATCTTCCCAAACACCAGTATATTTAAATTATTAGATCAAGAAGGAGAGTTGTTTTTATTTTTAATAAGTCTCATTCAGTATTTAATATTATTGAAGATTATTGCTTTTTCCTTCTTTCTGGGTATCAGGGGCTAGGATTTATTCATTTAAGGAAAACACAACTTGGGAAGGTGTTAAATACTAAATACATACAGTCCACAAGAAACCAATTCCTACACAAGGCTGTGGCGTCATCAGTGACCCTTGCACTGACTCGATCCAAAGGAGATACTTAGACCTTTCTTAATCTCTCAGCGGCATCCCACGCTGCTAACAACTCTTCCCCTAACTCTCATCCTGGGTACCACATTACCACTCTCTTTGTTTTCTCACTACTTCTCTATTACTTCTTTGCAAAAGGCAATGTAACAAAGTAAGCTTAGATGAGTTAAGACAGCCTCCAGTTCCTCAAATGCCAGGAGCCAACAACTTAACCTTTGAGCTTCATTCATTTGTAAAATGTGGATAACAACACCTACCCTCATGGGGTTTTTTGTAAGAAATAAATAACACCTGCTTAAAAACAGTGTCCAAGTCTGCAGTCCTAGAGGCTGAGGTGACAGGATCAATTGAGCCCAGGAGTTCAAGGCCACCCTAGCCAACATATCTTCAAACTTTTAAAAAAGGTTATCTAACAGATACACTTGATCTTAGCCAAAAGGCTGAGAAGCAATAACAGATACCTAATAGGTATTATCAATGTTTTTATTATTGCCTCCCCTTCCTACCTAAATCAGCCTATCCTTGACCCCTCCCTCTCATTTCTTATGCTATCACTAGATAATGTCATTCCAGACACATGATTATAAGTATGAATTATTATTTATTTATTTTGAGACACAGTCTCACTCTGTCACCCTGGGTAGAGGGCTGTGGGGTCACGGCTCACAGCAACCTCAAACTCTTGGGCTTGAGCAATCCTCTTGCCTCAGCCTGCCAAGTAGCTGGGACTACAAGTGCCCGCCACAGTGCTCAGCTAGTTTTTCTACTTTTCGTAGAGCCAGAGTCTTGCTCTTGCTCTTGCTCAGGCTGGTCTTGAACTCATGAGCTCAAGCAATCCACCCACTTATACTCTGAGAGTACTAGGATTACAGGCGTGAGCCACCACACCCTGCCTAACTATGAATCATTTCTAAACCCCTCTTCAATGTCACCACTTCTCCCAATCTCCAAATTTGCATGACCAAAATCTTGCTAAGCACATACACCTAGGTACTTTACGCTGTATGTCCAAAACTGAAGTCATTACCTTCCCACTCAACCTGCACCAGCTCTCTTGCTCCCTAATCTGCCCAGTGCCAGCACAACTCATGCCCCCAGTCACCCACACAGAAACCAGAGTCACCCAAGATTCTTTTTCTTACTCGTCATGTCTAGCTATGAAACCCTGTCACTCCTCCAAAATATACATTGAACTGTTCTTATTCTATGCCATTACTACTGGCCAAATTCAAGCCCCATCAACTTCTTCCTGGATGATCACAAGGACATCCAGTTGGTCCCCCATACATTCCATTTCACTCCTTGCCTAACAAAGAGTCCTTTAACTAAAAGCTAATCATGACTACCTTGCCTACATCCCTTCTGTTGCTCCTTTTTGCCTATATATAGTAGTGTTTCCCAAAGTATATTCCTACAAGTTCTATAAGTTATAGAATTAAGAGTTAAATGAGGTGGCGCCTGTAGCTCAGTCGGTAAGGCGCCGGTCCCATATACCGAGGGTGGCGGGTTCAAACCTGGCTTCAGCTGCACTGCAACTAAAAAATAACTGGGAGTTGTGGCGAACGCCTGTAGTCCCAGCTACTTGGGAGGCTGAGGCAAGAGAATCACTTAAGCCCAGGAGTTGGAGGTTGCTGTGAGCTGTGATGTCACAGCACTTTACCGAGGGCCATAAAGTGAGACTCTGTCTCTACAAAAAATAAATTATTAATTAATTAAATAAAATAAAATAAAGCGTTAAATGAAAAAGAGTCTTCAATGGCAAATTAAGTTTGAGAAACACTGGGTTAAAAAACAATAAAGTTGGCTCAGCACCCATAGCTCAGTGGTTAGGGCACCAGACACATGCACTGTGGCTGGCAGGTTGGAAACCAGCCCGGGCTGCTAAACAACAATGACAACTATAACAAAAAAAAAACAGTTGGGAGTTGTGGGGAAGCACCTGTAGCCCCAGCTATTTGGGAGGCTAAGGTAAGAGAATTGCATAAGCCCAAGAGTTTGAGGTTGCTGTGAACTGTGATGCCACAGCACTCTACTGAGGGTGACATAGTAAGACTGTCTCAAAAAACAAAACAAAAAAACCCAATAAAGTTGCAAGGTCAGTCTAAATATGAAGATCAATCCAAAGTCTCCAAAATCTGAAAACTGAGGTTCCTAGAAAGCTTATTTCTAACTAGTCTGTCTTGAAATCTTCAGCTGGTTTATGGCCTCTGTCTGTCCCTTAATCGGTGGTGCTCTCTAAAGATCTGTCTGACTGTGACCCTCCTCTCTTCACCTCCCTCAATGCGCTCATCTATTGCAAAAGTATAATTACCCTAGAGGCTGGCTCACTCTGACTGACTCGCCAGGCAAACCAAAATTCCCCACTCTCTTCTGTAGGAATCCTGACTCACCTGCAGCTAGCGCAGCTCTTATGTCTAGGCAGATACCTGCCTGTTTCTGCTCCCACCATGTGACACTCAAGCTTAACAAAGCTCTTTACATCAGTTTTATTTGTTACTATAATTACGGAAGGTAGATAATAGGGAAACCGAAGAAATATGAATAAAAGTAACAGTTGTGGGGCTTTTTGTTTTTTTTGAAACAGAGTCTCACTCAGTTGCCCTGGGCACAGTGCCATGCAACAGCGTAGCTCACAGCAACCTCAAACTCCTGGGCTCAAGCAACCCTTCTGCCTTAGCCTCCTGAGTAGCTTAGGCTACAGGCGCTTGCCACAATGCCTAGCTGATTTTGCTCTTGTTAGTACAGATGGGGTCTCACTCTTGCTCAGGCTGGTCTTGAACTCCTGACCTTAAGCACTCCTCCCCTGTCACCCTCCCAGAGCAGTATGATTATAGGTGCGAGCCACTGCAACCAACCTAGAGTTGTTCTTTCTATGAAAACTGACTTGAGTACTTTGGAAAGACTCAATAAAGGCTGTTTCTCATTTCTGTATCTTTGCCCTCCTTGATCTTCTTGTACTTTTTTTCTCCAGTGAGATGTAAGACATTCTCTCTAGCTGTAGCTACATGCAGCTGGAGCACATTTGGAAACTGAGGCTGTTCATTTCCTCTACCGAAATGTTTTCCTCTTCTTTTTCCCTGGCTAACTCCTTCCTGACTTAGCTTGGACACAATCCTCCCAGGAAAACGTTCCCTAATCTGTACACTAGTGAGGTCTGACCGCTGCATGCTTGCACAGCTGCTTACTCTTCTGAAATTGGGCTCATCTCCGTGCTCAGCTACAAGCACTTGTTGGATTGCTTGACTTCCCATTATCCATGTATATCTGTGAAGGCAGGAACCAGACTGTGTTTTTATTACCACTGTATATTCAGTGTCTGGCACTTAGAAGGTGCTCAATAAATATCTGGTGAATGAGTTAACATATATGGAAGGATAGCTCTAAATATAATAGGACTCTCTGGCACTGCAAGTATTAAACTTGCATCTTTTAAGAGAGATGAGACTGGACTACAGGTCTTATTAAGAACGTAAGACTTTTATCTTGAGAACAGAAAGGTCATTATCACCAGCTGTAGGCAAAACACAAGTTGCTTCCTCCCTTAAGTAATATCTCTAAGAAAGTAGTTGGAGCACAAGAGATTCTAGCAAAATCTCTAAATCACATTGACACTATCTATTCCAGCCCCACCAGAAGATTCTGAAAAATTCTGGAAGAAGGAAGGGTTTCAGTTATCTGATTTTCAAAAGCTGCCTGGTATTTCTGATATATCTTACCAATGAAGAGCCACTGAACAAAAGTTCATGCCAAAAAAGGAAAGAAAAAAAAAAAAAAGACTCAGAGATGAAAGGCCCAACTATATAAATCATCCCCTAAACACAGCCTACTTTTCATATCCTCACAGTCTCCACCTGACCATCTTTATCTGCAAAATCCTTTAGAAAACTGAACCAGTTTTATGAGAAAGAAAATAATTCCATAACTATCCATCTCTTCCTTATTTAAGAATCAGCATAGAAATCTCCCAAATTCCCCTTTTCTTTCCCCCAAACAGACAGTGCCGTCAGATGGCAACCCAGAAAAACAACAAACCACGTGGGTAATATTTACCACACAACTAGGTAATTAATAGGTATCCCTATGAACCCCAAAATAAGTGAGTAGAGACCAAGCAGTAACAACAGCTGCACAGCATCAGCACCTGCAAAAAAAAGAGGTGAAGGGCAGCAGCAGGCAGACCAAACAGAAGAACCCCCATGTGTAAGGTTTTGAACAGTAACCCCCCGAAAGATGTGTCCACCTGCAACTCATGAATGTGACTTTATTTGGGGAAAGGGTCTTTGCAGATATAATTAAGCTACGGATCTTGAGATGGGATTGTCCTGAATTATCTAGATGGGCCCTGAATCCAATGACATGTGACCTTAAGAAAGAAAGGCAGAGGGGTGGGCACAGTGGCTCATGCCTGTAATCCTAGCACTCTGGGAGGCCGAGGCAGGTGGATTGAGTTCACAGGTTCGAGACCAACCTGAGCCAGAGCGAGACCCTATCTCTAAAAATAGCCGGTGTTAGGCAGGCACCTGTGGTCCCAGCTACTTGGACAGCTGAGACAAGAGAATGGCTTGAGCCCATAAGTTTGAGGTTGCTGTGAGCTATGAGGCCACAGCGCTCTACCAAGGGTAACAAAGTGAGACTCTGTCTCAAAAAAAAAAGAAGAAAGGCAGAGGCAGATGAGGTCTAACAGTGAAGAAGGCCATGTGAAGAAGAGGCAGAATGGAGTTATGTTGCCACAAAATACATAGGACCTATACAGCCATTCCCCACTATCTATGGGGGATTGGTTCCTCAAAATACCAGGATCTGAAGGTGCTTAAGTCCCTGATATAGAACGGAGTAGCACGGCATCCTGCCATAGACTCATACTTCAAATCATCTCTACCTTATATTTTAATATCTAATTAATACATTGTAAATACATGTATTGTGTAGACGGCTGTAATACTGTATCATTTAGGGAATAATGACAAGAATAAAAAGTCGGAACATGTTCAGCCCAGACGCAATTTTTAGCCAAGTATTGTTAATCCTTGGCTGGTTGAAGCCACAACTGAGACGGCCCACGGACACAGAGGGCCTGCAATATACATGACCTATGGACAGAGAAGGGTGTCTGTTAAATGGAAGATGTTATCAAATGGGGGGAAAAAATAAAATCAAAAACAATGTCCTAAATGCAATCTAATACAGATCTGATTTAGACCTGGTGCCCAGAGCACTCCTTGTCCCTTGCATCCTCTAGCACAGAATATGTCTCCAGAAGCTAATATGCAGAACCCCGAGGAGAAAGGACAGCTCGCTGATCAGGCTTACTCAAATTCATTTAAATATAAAAATCTGTATTTTTTAGGAAAATTCTGGGTATTAAGAATGTCTAAATACCCTGAGCTTTAAAAGAAAAAAAAATTAGTGCCTATTAATCCCCAAGATCAAACCACCTAAGCCATATCCAGAAGAATCGTCTAAATGTACTCCATTTGAGGATACTCTCTTATGTTGTAAGTAAGGAGGGAGTCGGGACTTACTAAGAACATAAGTCCTCTCAACATATTAAAGATTAGCACAGTGGGCTCGGCGCCTTTAGCTCAGTGGTTACGGCACCAGCCACATAAACCAAGGCTGGTGGGTTCGAGCCTGTCCCAGGCCTCCTAAACAACAATGACAGCTGCAACCAAAAAACAGCCGGGCGTTGTGGCGGGCGCCTGTAGTCCCAGCTACTCAGGAAGCTGAGGCAAGAGAATCGCTTAAGCCCAAGAGTTTGAGGTTGCTGTGAGCTGTGACATCACAGCACTGTACAGAGGGTAACATAGTGAAACTCTGTCTCTAAAAAAAAAAAAAAAATTAGTACAGTGAACAAAAAATATGTAAGTTAAGAGAATAAGTCTTCATTAGGTTATAAGAAGGACAAAGAAGCCACACGGCACACAGCGCCTCTCCCAACTGTGCCAGATGTCTGTTCAAAACAGAGATAAGCAACAAGGAGAAAAGCAGAAAGTAACCAATCCAGAATCAAAAACACACCCACTATCAAACAGGAGATGCAACAGCAGCTAGCCAGCAGGGAAAAATAAGAGTCTTTAACTTGACTTTTCTTTTTTTTAAGTAATAATAAGTAGTCTGGGGCAGCGCCTGTGGCTCAGTGAGTGGGGTGCCAGCCCCATATACCGAGGGTGGCGGGTTCGAACCCAGTCCCAGCCAAACTGCAACAAAAAATAAGCAGGTGTTGTGGCGGGCGCCTGTAGTCCCAACTGCTCAGGAGGCTGAGACAAGAGAATCACCTAAGCACAGGAGCTGGAGGTTGCTGTGACAGAGGGTGACAAAGTGAGACTCTGTCTCTAAAATAATAATTTGTCTGTTCTGGTCTAAATACCTTCCCCAGTAATAGTAGAATATTCACAAATATCATATTTGGGTTCTAAATCTATTTTTTAATTCCTATATCCACAAGCTGGAATTTCTTCCATATTAATAGATAACTAGAAGGAAAAGGAATTATAACCAATTTCCATCCCATCGTTTCTTAAACCTGTGATATGTTCAGATTATTTTGGAAACACAAAACACCACCTTCCAAATTTTACTGTGACGTAAACTATCTGTACAATACTCGATTTTATGAGATTAAGGCAACTTAAACTACAAAACTCTTTTGGTGAAAGCAACCGAACCTGAGCTTTTGCGGGCAGCTGTCTTTCTCCTTCAATCTACTTTCTTCTCAAATCAGAGAACATACAAAAGCTTGAAATATTTAATTCTTTATGGTCTATTAAAATTAGATAAATAGCAGGACAACCTTTAAGCCCAATAACCTTTTTATTTTAGTAATCTAATCACGTCGACCAGAAAGAAAAACAAGTGCCTACCATATGGTCTTTCTGTAAAAGAAAATAGCTGCATTCAATAACAGCATCTGTGCATCTTATCAACACTAGCATTGCCCATACTTAAATAAGCATATTGTTAAATACACTAAGATGACAGGACCTTTCACAAAGCAAAGAACAAAAGAAACTGGGTATCACTTCTATACGAGAGATTACTTGACCTGGTAGTAAACTAAAGAAATGAAAAACATCCAGGCACAATGGACTTCATGAACTGTTTAACTTGAAAGAAATGAACGCTAAGGAACAACAATAGTTTGTGGAGATCTTTAGATCTAGACACTTATTTTGTTGATGGTCTTATCTTGTGACCAGTTCCACTCAATGTATTCAAATCCAGACTTCTGCTGAACCGCCACTTAATGATACCTGCAGCTGCTGTCCGCTGTTCCCAATTCCAACAGCCTGTACCTTTAACTCCAGTTTGCAGCATATGGCTTTTGACATGCAATGGTATTATGACATTTAAATTCAGGTACTTGAAGGAACACACATTTAAAATTAAATAATAGTGTTATGTGCTATTATGCTATAACTAGCCTAGAATGAATCCTAGGCCTCCAAAGAAGAAAACATATGCTTTTATAAAAGCATTTAACTATTATGTTAAACCAGTGTAAGTTTGCTAGAAACCAGATTTTCACAAAACTGATAACATATTAGCTATTTTTTAAGTCTCTCGTGTCTTTGCGTCATCATTTTGTAAATAAAAAAAGAGAAAATACAAAAATAACCTAAAACAATATTAACATGTCGACATAGTCAACATTGTGACCTTGGTCTAAATGGTTGTAAAACATCAATGACATGAAAAAATAAAAATATAGAATGAGGAAAATTATGACTAGCCATCTGTTCTAAGAAATAAAACTGTCAATACAGGCCTGTCACCTTTCTATAGTCTCGCCTATCAACCAGTCTGATTACATTTCATTCTTCCATTCATTATCACCTCACCTATTAGTACAAATTATTTCCCACATTTGTACTACACATTGTCTTGGTTACTGTTACTTGGTAACTAGCTTCCCAAAGGTAAGAAAGATACAAAGAAAAAAGGCACCAAATATTTCAACAGCAGTTCTTTTTGAGGTGAGTGGTGAAGGGGACCGTCTCACTATGTTGTCACAGCTCTCAGCAACCTCAAACTCTTGGGCTTAAACGATTCTTTTGCCTCAGCTTCTCAAGTAGCTGTGACTACAGGCACCGCCACAACGCCTGGCTATTTTTTGTTGCAGTTGTCATTGTTGTTTGGCAGGTCCCGGCAGGGTTCGAACCTGCCAGCCTCGGTGTATATGGCTGGCGTCGTAACCTGTGTACTACGGGTGCCAAGCCTCAACAGCAGTTCTATGGAAATGAAATATAATTAAGGAGGGCAAGAGTTTTGAGGAAGTATACACACCTCATTTTGTATAACTTAAAATCAGTATTCATGGCTCGGCGCCTGTGGTTCAAGCGGCTAAGGCGCCAGCCACATACACCTGAGCTGGCAGGTTTGAATCCGGCCCGGACCTGCCAAACAATGACGGCTGCAACCAAAAAATAGCCGGGCATTGTGGCCGGTGCCTGTAGTCCCAGCTACTTGGGAGACAGAGGCAGGAGAATCCCTTGAGCCTAGGAGTTGGAGGTTGCTGTGAGCTGTGATGCCATGACACTCTACCCAGGGCGACAGCTTGAGGGTCTGTCTCCAAAAAAAAAAAAAAAAATCAGTATTCACATGACATGCCTGAATACAAACAAGTAACATTTTGAAAATGTTTCTTTTTCTTTTTTTTTTTTTTGAGAGACAGAGTCTCACTATGTCATCACAGCTCACAGCAACCTCAAACTCTGGGGCTTAAGCAATTCTCTTGCCTCAGCCTCCCACCCACCACAAGGCCCGGCTGTTTGTTGTTGTTGTTGTTATTGTTGTTGCAGTTGTCCTTGTTGTTTAGCAGGCCCGGGGCCAGTTTCAAACCACTGAGCTACAGGCGACGAGCCCATTTTGGAATTTTTCTAACTCTTCATTCATTCAAAAAAAATTTTTTTTATTCGGGATTATGTGCCACTCACTCTTCTAGGCACAAAAAATCCAATGTGAGCGAAACAAAGTGCTTATATTCTAGATACATTATCTGTTCTCCCATCAACAAACAAAATCACATGGATATGCATAAGAAGTAGAGATTAAGTGATAGGGAGGAAGGAGGAGGGCAGAGCAGGGCACAGGGACCAGGGCAGAGACATTCAGTTAAGGGAGTGGTTGGCAGAGCTTCACTCAGAAGTTGACCTCTAAGCAAAAGCCCGAAGGAGATGAGGACATGCAGAGACCTGGGGAAGAGTGTTCCCTCTGGGGACTGTCATGCTTGGTGTGTACACAGAACAGCAAGAGTCCAGAAGGGACAGCGCAGAGTGAGCAGGGGGAGGGTAATAGGAGCTGAGACCAAGGAGGGCGGGGAAATTGTACAGGGCTTCACAGGTCGGTGGAAGAACTCTCCTTTAATCTTCAGGGAAACAAGAAGCCATTGAAGGAACCTGAGCAGAGGAGTGACACCATCTGATTGGTTTATAAACAGTCTGCCCTGAATACTACGTGGCCAACAAACTTGAGGCTGACAAGGACTGAAGCTGAGCTTTGCCTGTTACTGGGGAGAAAAGGGAGACATCAAAGACAGCTGGCCTGGAAGGGTGGGCTTGGGATGGCTTCTGATAAGGAAGACTGGAAGGTGCAAATGTGTGAAGAAAGGCTGGAGAATGGATGCAGAAAGTCAGGAGTTTGGTTTTAGATATGCCTGTCTGGTAACCAGGCGGAAATTCTGAGGAGTGAGGTCAGGAGAATACAGGAATCTGAATTTAAAAGACAGAGGGAGAGATCAGGGGAAAAGATATTCTCATGGCATATATACATAAAGAAACACACATCCAGGTCGGCACCTGTGGCTCAGTGAGTAGGGCACTGGTCCCATATACCAAGGGTGGCAAGTTTGAACCCAGCCAAACTGCAATGAAAAAAAAGAAAAAAATGAAACACACATCCAGCCAAGTGCAATGGCTGACATCTGTAATCCTAGTACTCTGGGAGGCCAAGGCAAGAAGATGGCTTGAACTCAACTTCAAGACCAGCCTAAGTAAGAGCAAGCCCTATCTCTCTACAAATAGAAAAAAATAAGTGGGCATTGTGGTGGGCACCTATAGTCCTAGCTACTTGGGAGGCTGAGGCAGGAAGCAGGAGCTGAGGCACTTGAACCCAAGAATTTGAGGTTGCTGTGAGCTAGGCTAATGCCATGGCACTCTGGCCTGGGCAACACCGGAAGATTGCGTCTCTAAGAAAAAATAAAAATGAAAATAAAAAAGGCTGGGCGTGGTAGCCTACAATCCTAATACCCAGGGAGACTGAAATGGGTAAACTGCTTGAGCTCAGGTGTTCAAGACCAGCCTGAGCAAAAGCGAGACCCTGCCTATAGTAAAAATAGGGGGAGAAAGAAGATATAAAAATAGAAAAACTAGCTGAGTGTTGTGGTTTATACCAGTAGTCTCAGCTACTCAGGAGGCTGAGGCAAGAAGACTGCTTGAGCCCAGGAGCTATAATGACACATAGCTGTGAGCTTGATGCCACAGCACTCTAGCCAGGGCCACAGAGTGAGTCTCTGTCCCCGCAAAATAAAAACAAAACGAAAGGCCCGGTGCCTGTAGCACAGTGGTTACAGTGTGGGCTACATGCACCAAGGCTGGCAGGTTTGAACCCAGCTTGGGCCAGCTAAACAACTATGACAATTGCAACAACAACAAAAAATGGTCGGGTGTGTGGTGGGGGCCTGTAGTCCCAGCTACTTGGGAGGCTGAGGCAAGAGAATTGTTTAAGCCCAAGAGTTTGAGGTTGCCATGAGCTGTGATGCCACAGCACTCTACCAAGGGCAACAGAGTGAGACACTGTCTCAATAATAAAAATCAATAAATAAAATAAACATACATCTTTATGTATGCATATATGTAATCTGTATATATTTGATATGTAAAACCATGAAATTGAGTATTGAGAGAAAAGAGTCAAACTGGATCATGAAAACTCAAGAAAAAACAACCCCCTTAAAAAGAGGGCAGATGACATGAACAGGTGTTTTTCTAGAGAAGATAAGCAAAAACAACCAAGACACAGATGAAAAAATGGTAACCATCATTAATCATCAGGGAAAAACAAATTAAAACCACAATGAGATACCACATTACTCCAATTATTAACAGAATAGTCATTACTGGCCAGGTGGAGGGGGGCTCACATCTGTAATCCTGGCACTCCAGGAGGCCAAGGAGGGAGAACTGTTTTAGCTCAGGAGTTCAAGCCGAGCCTGAGCAAGAGAGAAACCCTGTCTCTCAAAAAAAAAGAAAAAAATTTGCTGTTAAGGGGGTGGCGCTGTGGCTCAGTGAGTAGGGCGCCAGTCCCATATACCGAGGGTGGTAGGTTCAAACCCAGCCCCGGCCAAACTGCAACAAAAAAATAGCCGGGTGTTGTGGCAGCGCCTGTAGTCCCAGCTACTCAGGAGGCTGAGGCAAGAGAATCGCCTAAGCCCAGGAGTTGGAGGTTGCTGTGAGCTGTGATGCCATGGCACTCTACCAAGGGTGATAAAGTGAGACTCTGTCTCAAAAAAATAAAAAATAAATAAAAATAAATAAATAAATTCGCTATTAAGAAATTAAAAAAAAAAAAGAAAGAAAGAAAGAAAAAAAATTATCTGGGTGGAATGCCACCCACCTAGTTCCAGCTACTCAGGAAACTGGGGCAGGAGAATCACTAGAACCCAGGAATGTAAGGTTGCTGTGAGCTAACCTGATATGACAGCACTCAAGCCTGGTAATAGAGTGAAACTCTGTCAGAAAAAAAGAAAGAGAGAAAGAGAAGAAAAGCCATTACTAAAAAGTCCAGAACCAAGAGATATTGTCTCAGATGCAGTGAAAAGAGAACACTTACACGCTGTTGGTGAAAATGTAAATTAGTACCACGGCTACAGAGATCAGTAGGAGATTTCTCAAAGAACTACAAAGTAGATCTACTATTTGATCCTGCAATTCCACTCCTGGGTATCTACACAGAGGGAAAAGATACCTGGACTGGCATGTTTATTGCAGCACAATTCACCACTGCAAAGATGTGGAATCAACCTAGGGCCCATGAACGGATGAGCAGATTTAAGGAAATGTCATATACATACACCAGGGCTACAAAAGAATGAAATAACAGCTTTTACAATAACTTGGATGGAACTGGAGCCCCTTATTCCAAATGAAGTAACCCAGGAACAGAAAAATATATGCCACATGTTCTCACTTGTAAATGTGAGCTCAACTACAGCTACCCAAGGGCACACACAGTGGTACACTGGAGACTCACAAGGGGAGAGGGTGGGAGGGGTGAGGAATGAGAATTTATCTGTGGGGCACGATCAATGCATACGACATGGGTGACAGGTAAACCAAAAGCCCAGACATCACCAATATACAACAAGCACGTGTAATGAAATTCAACTCATACCCCTAAATCTATTACAATTACAAAAAAAAAAAAAAAAAAAAAAACGCTGAGCCTTGAGATGCATGAATGTCAAGCAGATCAGGAAACTTTAAAGAGAGGAGGGACAATGGTGAAACATTAACTGAGAGAGTACAGCATGCTGGAATAAAGCCAAGCACAGAATAAAACTCAAAGCCGTTCCTGCATATCCCACTTACTCATCCAACAAATATTTATTGAACACTTAACTATGTGTCTGATTTGGTCCCTGCTCTTACAGGGATGGCAATTCAAGGCAGATATGGATAAACGTGTAAGTGCTATTCTCGACAAAGTACAGGGTGTTTTGAGTTGCCAGGGGCAACTGACAGTCTTAGAGGATCAGGGAAGGTTTTTCCTGAGGAAATGATGACCAGAATGATGAGTTAAAAAATCAGCATGGAAGGGAGAGAAAAAGGGAGAGGGAAGGATGGAAGAAAGGGTAGGAGAAAACAGTAATTATAAGACCTAAAGATAAGAGATCAAAGTAGAGAAAAAAAGTAGCAGGTAAGACAGGAGAAGGGCGGGCCAGATTATCAAAGTCCTTTAAGACTTCTAAGGAATTTCAACTTTATTCCAAAGGCAATGAGCAGCCAGAAAATTGTTTTACATGGGGAAATGTAGTCAGCTTCTTCTGTCAATAGGATCATTTGGAGGGGTGGGGGTGGGGTTGAGACAGAGTCTCACTCTCTTGCCCCAGTAGAATACTGTTACATCATAGCTTACAGCAACCTCTAACTCTTGGGCTCGAGTGATCCTCCTGCCTCAGCCTCCACGTAGCTGAGATTACAGGCACCCACTCCAACACCCCGCTAGTTTTAGAGATGGGGTCTCATTCTTGCTCAGGCTGGTCTCAAACTCCTAGCTCAGAACAATCCACCTGCAAGGACTGTGGGCTATTCCTGAAACTGTTCTGTAAAAAAGCAATTGACTATCTAGGCCTGAACGAAAATCATCAAACCTGGGACAGAGTTGTAGAGTTGAAGTTACCTGCATACAGGAAGAATGCAAAATAAAAACCTAGTGAGTGAGAGAATAGTAGAGGAATAGAAAGGGCTTATCTCTGGGTAAAACCAACAGGAAAGGGCGGTGCCTGTGGTTCAGTGGGTAAGATGCCGGCCCCATATACCGAGGGTGGTGGGTTCAAACCCAGCCCCAGCCAAACTGCAACAAAAAAGTAGCGGGGCATCATGGCAGGCGCCTGTAATCCCAGCTACTAGGGAGGCTGAGGCAAGAGAATAGCCTAAGCCCAAGGATTTGAGGTTGCTGTGAGCTGTGACACCACAGCACTCTACTGAGGGCTAATCAGCAAGACTCTGTCTCCAAAAAAAAAAAAAAAACCAACAGGAAAGTTGCCAGCAAAGGAAGAAGAACCCTGCAAAACAGGGAAAGAAAAAGAGGGGGCTGGGCACAGAGTCTCAGACCAGTAATCCTAGGACTCTGGGAGGCCGAGGTGGGAGGATGGCTGGAGCTAAGGATTTTGAAACCAGCCTAAGCAAGAGCAAGATCCTGTCTCTACTAAAAATAGAAAAATTAGCTGGGTGTGGTGGCACACACCTGTAGTCTCAGTTACTTGGGAGGCTGAGGCAGAAAGACTGCTTGAGCCTAGGAATTTGAGGTTGCTATGAGCCAGGCTCAGACCATGCCACTCTAGCCTGGGGCAACAGAGTGTGACTAGGTCCTCAAAAGCAAAAAAAGAAAAAAAGGAATGAGGGAGGGTGGAATAAAAGCAAAGCATACAGTATTGCAGTAAGAAGAGAGGAAGCACGGATCCATATAAATTCATACACAGAAAAATGCCTTATTTTGTTTACACTCTTCCAAAATCAACCAACAAATATATTCATCAACCATAATACATTTCCGTCTAGAATAATCTTTTTTTTTTTTTTTTTTTTGTTAGACAGAGTCTCAAGCTGTAGTCCTGGGTAGAGTACGGTGGCATTATGGCTCACAGCAACCTCCAACTCAGGTTCAAGCAATCCTCTGCCTCAGTTTTTCTATTTTTAGTAGAGATGGGGTTTTGCTTTTGCTCAGGCTGGCCTGGAACTCATGGGCTCAAGCTATTCACCCGCCTCAGCCTTCCAGAGTGCTAGGATCACAGGCATGAGCCACCACACCAGGCCTAAGTAACAGTGAAAGTGTTAAAAAAGACTATTAGTGGATAATACTACAGACTACATATAAAAAGTGAAGTAAATGTTAGAAATGGAAAAAAAGACCTGGTGCAGAAAGCTCAGAGAAAGTTTTCACTTTCTTACTTAAAAAACAGCAAGTTGGGGGCGGCGCCTGTGGCTCAAAGGAGTAGGGCGCCAGCCCCATATACCGGAGGTGGCGGGTTCAAACCCGGCCCCAGCCAAAAACTGGAAAAAGAAAAAAAAAAAAAAAAAAAGCAAATTGCCCAGGTGCGCTGCTCACATCTGTCATCCTACCACTCTGGGAGGCTGAGGCAGATAGACTGCTTAAGCACAGGAGGCTGAGACCAACCTGAACAAGAGGAAGACTCTATGTCTACTAAAATATATATATATAGAAAAACTAGCTGGGCCTGGTGGCAGGCACCTGTAGTCCCAACTGCTCAGGAGGCTGAGGCAAGAGGATCGCCTGAGCCCAAGAGTTTGAGGATGCTGTGAGCTGTGATGATGCCACAGTACTCTACCCAGGGCCACACAGTGGGGCTTTGTCTCCAAAAAAGAAAAAAGGCAAATTAAACTTGAACAATGAAACTATAGGTATAATATGACAGGGGGCTGTTCACATCACAAGGATGCAAAGGGAAGAGTCCATAGAAAGTGATTCTAATGCACAACATGTACAAATCCGTATGAACACAATCTGGGCCAACCTTACCAAGTGAGGCCAAGACATATTCTACCGAATTGTCACAATTCTTCATTTGAAAAGCGCCGTTTGCTATTTGTTTTGAATCCTCCAATACATTCTTTGTGGAGGGGTTGAGTGCCTAAATTTATTCCTATATCAACACTATTAGACTGTAATACTTAAGATGAAACCAATCTCTGATTGGTTTTTAACAAAGCAATAGATTTTATTCATGGCAGATGGAGTTAGCTCATTAGATAAGACATGAAACAGAGACTCCTATTAATGTACTGCATTGATTTCTTCTGTCCTACAGATACATATGTTCATTTCTTGGTTAGTTAAAAACACAAATAAATTTATTATTTATTATAAAATGTATTTATATTTTAAACACATTTAGGTACACATTGATTTGTTTTTAATTTTTAAAGAATGACAGTACTACTCTAGAATGTAATAAAATCAAGGACAAAAAATTAAATGCAGCATTCAAAGACCTAAGTGTCTACCAACCCAAAGGATTCCCATGGTAACTTCCTTTCTATTACTAAAAAATACTCAGATGTAGTGTGCCTCAGAACCATAGGAGAGAAAAATACCTCACAGCTATTCCCCGTCGAAGGGGCTCATGCCTGTAATTCTAGCAGCCTGAGAAGCCAAGGCGGGTAGATTGCACAGAGTTCAAGACCAACCTGAGCAAGAGCCAGACCCTGTCTTTACTAAAAATAGAAGAAAAACTAGCCAGGCCACATTGTGGTGGTTACCTGTAGTCCCAAGGCAAGAGGATTGCTCAAGCCCAAGGGTTCAAGGTTGCTGTGAGCTATGATAACTCCACGGCACTCTACCCAGGGCAACAGATTTAGACTCTGTCTCAAAAAAATAAATAAAACCACATCACAACTCAACAGAGGCAATAATTAATTACATAAGTTTTCCTTACTCCCTATCCTAAGGTTTAAAATGTTCTCTGGTGACCCAAGTCCCCTTTATTTCCATTTCCACATAGAATCTAAGCAAAATATCTACCTATTCTTTTAAAAAGCCAAACAATTTTGCAGCTTAATCCCAAAATCAAGTACTGTATGTATGTATTTTAAATGAGAAAAACACAGATAATATTGTGTTCTCTTAATTTCCAAACTAGAAATCATATAGCCATGCTAGCATTAAGATCCAAATGAAAGCAAATTTCACAGCTGTCCAAAAATATATAACTGTCATTGTCAATAAAAGCCAAGTGTGCAACTAACTGGAGGCACTGCTTTCCAGCCAAGGAAGAGACATGTCTAAATTCTTGGTTTCAGGGCATCCCTTAAATGATAGGGACACACAAAAAAAATCAAATAACTGTTAGTTCATCCAAATATAATGCAAATCGCATGCTAATTAAAGTATTCAGAAGACAACGACAAATAAAGCTTTAGGGCCACAGTACATGTTATTATGTAACTACAATACACATTAAGCAATCACCAGGTTGTACTGTAGGTCTTCCAAAAGGAGTTATTATGGTTCACCATGATCAGAGGATTGTAGTGTTATACTTAATCATGCTTTTACCTGCAAGCAGGTGTTTACAAATGTCAAGAAGTAAAACGATTCTAAATGTAAGCTGTACAGGAATGGCATGCTGTACCTTACAGCATCTTCTGCATAAACTTTCTACTTCAACATGAAGTAAACAGCATGAAGCAAGTCTCTCTGCATGATTTATGAACCCAAATTTTAATTTCTGATTCACTTTCATGAAAATGCCAAAACCCACACACTCAGAACTGGACGTTGTTTCAAAGACTGTAACTGATGAAGGGCAAAAGAAATGGTGAAATGGTGAAGGCTCATTTGGGTATGTTACAGTTGTCTAAAATAATCTTCAACCCTTCAACAAAAAAACAGGCATCTCAAAAGTCAAGTGTAAAGGATAACAATATTTGGTCTGTTTTAAAAAGCAAATTACAGAAACCATCAATAGTAAACACAATATGTTCATTATGTAAGTAAACTCCAAATACTCCAATCTTAAAACAAAAGGAGGGGGAAAAAGGATATGAGGACAACAGGGTGTATGAGTGTCATAAGTCGGTAGGTTTTCTAATATTTCTGTCTTGCCTGCTCAAAAAAATCCAGGAAGCCTGGAGTAAAATCTTTTTTATGCCCTTGTAAAGATGCTTTGACCAGCAATACAAGGACCTGACACCGCAGAGCAGCTCCACCAACTCCTGAGCAGGGAAAGGAAGGGCTTAAAAAAAAGAACAGTAAAGGCAGGAGAGTCTTCAGGGAGTTGGAATTACACCGTTGTTATTTTTGTTTTCCAAGGCTGTGCCTTAACTGTCCATGGGAAAAAGACTTCTTTTTCTTGATATGAGGACAATTAATGACAATTATGGTTATGGGGGGGGAACAGAAAGAGGGAAGGAGGGAGGTGGGTGGGGCCTTGGTGTGTGTCACACTTTATGGGGGCAAGACATGATTGCAAGAGGGACTTTACCTAACAATTGCAATCAGTGTAACCTGGCTTATTGTACCCTCAATGAATCCCCAACAATAAAAAAAAAAAAAAGACTTCTTTTTCTACCTAAGGCAGAGATCTGCACCAACAGCAGGCAGGACCACCATCAGTGTCAAAGAGAGACCAAGTTCTAGGTGCTCCAGGCATACCAACCGCCTTTTCTCCACCTCGGAGGAAAACCCTAGACACACACACCAATCAAACGTAGAAAAGGCACAAAGCCACCTCCAACCAGCTCAACCCGAAAAATACCGGAGAAAAGGGACTGCAGGAAACGCACACTGAGGTGCCCTAGTCAGCCACCAGAGATGGGAGAATTCCAAGATCTGTGAAGGGGTGACCAGGATGGGGACATTCCTAAGTGAGGAATTCTTGCAAAAGAATCACTTAAGTCCCCGGAAACAAAAGTGGGCAAGGCTTCACCTCGTTCTCGGCCAAGATGGGCGCTGCCACCAACCAGCTCAAATCCCAGAGAAGCCCCCGAGGAGGCCGGGTGGCGGCTGACCCTCGACTCGCTGGACACACGGGGGATGGGGCACTTACCTCGCAAGCCTTGAGCTTGTCACCATCTCCCTCAGGCAGACCAGTCCGACGCGTGGCCATCATTTCATTTCAAATTACAAAGAAGGGACAAATCCTGTGGAGTCCACATTGGGGGGGAAATAACACCACGCACCAAAAAGGGAAGAATTCCGCACGAGGCTCCGAGGAGAGGCGGGGCTGGTGAAACAAAGTGCTGGGAAAGAAAGGTTTTCACCAAGCCCCTTCAAATGCCGTGATTTTGTCGGACTTCAACTGACTCCTCCGGCGTCTTCTTCCATTTCTAGAGACTTAAAAACAAAGGCGACAAGTCTGTCTTTGGCAGCGACGTGTCCAGGCCAACTGCAGAAAGCGATCCCCTTGCTCCCGGTGTCACTCTTGAGTCCAGGAGAAATCCGGGCGGGTTGTGCAGGATCGAGTGGCGGCTCCCAGAGAGATCCTTCCTAGAAGGAGAAGTTAAAGGACATGAACTTTGTCCGGGCGCTCATCACAGCCTTGCCCACATGCCTACGCCAAGTTCGCGTTTCCGAGGGTTATTAGGTCCATACAGATGAAACACACAAATCAAACGTATAAAAAAAATAATAATAAAATCAATAAATAAAACAAGGTAAAACCTATAAACCCGAAGGAGAAAAAAAAAAAAAGACAGAGAGAGGGAGAGACCTCTGCACTGTCCGGCGGTTGTGTCAAACACGCCTGGCTGTTGTGCAGCTTTCAGGAAAAAAACATTCCCGGTTCAAGTGCATTTGGTGCGTGTGTCTCCAGGCAGAGCAGCGGGAGCGTGCGTGCTCCTCTGCACCACCCACACGCGACCACTCAGCGCAAGTTTTCTGCCCCACGGGGCTAAGATGGGATCCCACTCTTCCAGACCCCCTAGTCGCTCTTTTTTCCACCCCCCCAAAAAGCAAACACAAAGCCAGCCTTGGCCGGGGCCGGCGCGGACTCCGCGGCGGCTCCGGGCGGGCCGCCCAGGCTGCCGCGAGCGCGTCGCCGGCGCGGCCCCTCCGCCCGGCCGGCGTCCCGGAGGAGGCGGCGGCTGTTTTCCTTGGCCCGCGGCGGGGCTGGGTGGGGACCGCCGGGCCGGGCGGGGAGGCGTGCGCGGCCGCGGGTGGGACGCGGGCGCCGCTCCCGCTCCGGGGCATTCTTCCCGGGCTACATCAATGAAGCCACAGCTCCAGCAACTTTTATTTCGGGGCTGCTCTCCCGACTACGACTCGACTCTTGAGTTTCCCTTTTTCTTGTGGCCACCTTGGGGGAAAAAATGAAAAAAAAAAATAGGAAAAAGAAAAACCACCCACCCACCACTATTTCCCCCGCCCCTTCCTGAGGCGGGTCGTGAGGAGAGCGGCGGCCCAAATATGTCCTTCTGGAAAGGTGCGGGGAGACCTCGGGGAGAGACGGCACCAGGGGGCTCACCCTTCCCGCGCGCTCAGGCCGAGCTGCCGGGCGCCGCAGCGGGCAGGAGCGGGGACGGGCCGGGCGCTGGGCCCGGCCGGGACGCGCTAGGCCGCAGGCTCGGTTAATATTCATGAGCCGCCCGGGGCGCCCCTCCTCCACGGCCGGCCGGCCGGCCGGACCCCGGCACCCGCCGCCGGCCTTTGTGCCCTTCCCTCCTCCCTCCCGCCCTCCCTCGCCCCGCACACGCGGGCGCGGCCCCTCCGCCTCCGCCGGGCGCCTGCTGTGGGCTCCCGCCGGCCCCGCGCCAGCGCCGCGCGGGGTGGCCCGAGGTGGTGTGGAGGGAAGCCCGCCGTGAAACCGGCTCCCCGCGGCCCGCGAGCGCGGCGCCCGCCCTGCTAAGGCGGAAAATAAAGCAGACACGCACCGGAGGAAGCGGGGCGAGTGGATCCGCACGGGGCTGGCAGGCTCCGGGACAGCGCTCCCCGCCCGCCCGCGCCAGCCGGACCCTGAGGGAGGACGATCCGGCGCTGCCCGCCGCCGCGCTCCGAGGCCGCCGCCCCCGGCCGGCCGCTCCCAGACACCGCCGCGACCTGCCCCGGCCGGCCCCGGGCTCTCGGCCGCCGCGGGAGGGCGTGGGGCGGGGCGGCGGCCGCCGGACTCTCCCCTCGCCTCGCCGGGCCGGGCCGGGGCCCTGCTCGGGCGCCCGCGATCGCCAAGTGACAGAAGCGCCTCGCTCCGCTCCGCGCGGAGCTGTTTCCCGGGGGCGGATTTCTCGCTTCTTCCTCCCTGGATCCACCTCCTCCCCACTCCACCTCCTTCCCCTCCCCTCCCAGGGGAGGCTCTGGAGCTGAATATTTTCTGTCTTGAATAATACGGTCCCCGGGAACCGACGCTGGAGAGGGGGATTAGCCAGGGGCGGGGTGGGGGGTGCTCGCCGACCCCTTCCCAGTGAGTCTCGGGACCCCCAACCCGCGCCCCAGGGCTCCCCAAAACCAGGCACACACAAAGTCCTGCCCGCCTTCTCAGTCTCCCAGGAAGGGGCTTTCTCCTGGGGAGACACTGGGTGCTCTGCGTCAGGGGCCGAGAGGGGACCACCAGTCCCAGACTGCAGGGGACTTGGCTTGGGGAACCGTGACTCTTCACTACCACCTTTTTTTTTTTTTCTTGCAGTGGGGAGAGAACGAAGTTGCGGCGAGACTTGGGACTTCCAGATAAGGGAGTGTCCCCTCACGCCCGATAGCAAAATATCTTCCAGTGGTGGGAGCCGGGGAGTTGGTGAAACGGGGCTCATTCAATCCTGTTTCCTTTTTTTTTTTTTTCCAATCTTCAGATTAGCTGAGCGAATTCGGCGCAGCTAGCGGAGTTGAGGAGAGGAGGCTGCGCTTCTCCACGCTCCAGGTCACAGCGGTTCCAGACCCAGAGCACGACCGCCGCCCCTCCCGACCCGGCTCCAGGGCCTTGTCACAGACCCCGGGCGGCTCGCCCCGCCCCGCCGCGCCTCACAACATCTCCCGCTGCAAACTGCCCAATCAGAAGACTCTACGGGAGGACGCGAGCCAATCAGAGGTTGCTGACTCAGGCTTCCCTCCACCCTTTGCCCCGCCCCCAAGAGGAAGGCCACCGCCCCTCGTCTGCCTGTCCCACCCCGCCCGGCTGTGGGGAGGTGGCTCACCAGCTCCCAGCCTTGTCTGGCTGAAGTGGAGTGGAGCTAGCTGTCGGCGGCGGCGTTTGTCACCTTGTCACCCTCATCCCCGTCCCCTCCCATACACACCCCTCCCCCCTTTCCCAGCCCTCCTGCTGGTGCTGTTGAGGGTCATTTTTATCCTCACTTCAGCAGGGGACTGCCAGCTATTGTGTCTGATCAGCTGCCACCTCTACCCTGAGGGAAAAAAAAGGAGGGACAAAAAGCTGTGGGCTCTGCTTACCTCCTCTTCTTTCTTACTGCACTACCCCTAAAGACTTAGAGACACTCCTTCTTTCTCCATTCCCACCCACCGCCCAAGGTCCTGTTTCTTGCTGTAGAGAAAAAATCAAAAAAACACTCTCTAGGCATGAGTATCTGTGCCTTAGATTTTAGATCCTCCTTACAGTGGAAGGTGCCAAACCTCAATTAGTGAAAAGACATTGACTACATCATTTTTATGTGGCCATGAAATTGGCGTGTTCGTGACAGCCCTCGACCAAACTAGTCAGCCAATAACTAAGGGGGAAAAAATAGAATAAAATGAATCAGA
This sequence comes from Nycticebus coucang, assembly GCF_027406575.1. NCBI lineage: Eukaryota > Metazoa > Chordata > Mammalia > Primates > Lorisidae > Nycticebus > Nycticebus coucang. Next base: position 49,882,031 of record NC_069799.1, on the reverse strand, counting down.
ATAATAGAACAAAATACAGGGTGAGCCTGCCAGTCAATTGGTAATTCACTGAACAGCCCTCGGGGTTGTAGCAGTATATACATAGATACTGTTGAGTAAATTAACAAGAAGTGAATAGAAAGAGTTTGAGTAGCTTACTGCTAGTGGGCTTATAGAATATGTCCAGAATGGAAGAACTTAAAGCCTGAAACAGCTCCTTACAAATGCAAATGTGCATGCAAGGCATAAACGGAGCGCCTGCCAACTGAAGACATTTGGGTTAAATTTTTTGTACTAGAAATTTTCATAAATGTTAATTTGGAAACAAGGTTTTCAGTGTGGTATAGGAGAATAAAATGTTGGCCATTAAAGCAGACATGAAAAGAAATTAAAACATTTTAAGAGGGACTTTACCTAACAATTGCAATCAGCGTAACCTGGCTTATTGTACCCTCAATGAATCTCCAACAATAAAAAAAAAAAAAAAAATTGTGACTTTAAAAAAAAAAAAAAAAAGAACTAGAAATTCAAATTAGTATTGCTGTTACTTTTTTAACTTATAAATTCCTACTCTCTTTGAGGGAAATCACATTAATTAATTTTCACTATCGTGTGTGTGCATATATATGTATATATATGCACACACACACATATACATGTATGTATATAATCCTCTTCCTGATTTAAAACAAAAGTGTTTCTCTGATTCACTCTGAATCACAGCTGAGACATTTACTAAAGGAATAAGTAACAGATACATACGTAACAACTGAATAAAGAGAGAAATCTGTTTTAAAAAAAAAAGAAATTAAAACATTTTAAGAATTATGAAAAAATAATATAACCTAGAAAGGCAATATTTCTTCTTTTTTTTTTTTTTCTTGTAGAGACAGAGTCTCACTTTATTGCCCTCGGTAGAGTGCTGTGGCATCACAGCTCACGGCAACCTCAAACTCTTGGGCTTAAGCAATTATCTTGCCTCAGCGTCCCAAGTATCTGGGACTTCAGGGGCCGGCCACAAAGCCTGGCTATTTTTCTTTTCTTTTCCTTTTTTTTTTTTTGTTGTTGTTGCTGCACTTTGGCTGGGCCCGGTTGGAACCCGCTACCCTCAGTATATGGGGGGGCACCCTACTCCTTTGAGCCACCCCAAGGCAATATTTTTATAAGAGATAGTAAAATGTAGGGATCAAGGGCGGCACCTGTGACTCAGTGGGTAGGGCACCGGCCCCATTGGCGGTTCGAACTCAGCCCCAGCTAAACTGCAACAAAAAAATAGACGGGCGTTGTGGCGGGCACCTGTAGCCCCAGCTACTTGGGAGGTTGAGGCAAGAGAATCAGCTAAGCCCAAGAGCTGGAGGTTGCTGTGAGCTGTTATGCAACAGCACTCTACCCAGGGTGACAGCTTGAGACTCTGTCTCAAAAAAAAAAAAAAAAGGATATTACCAAATTTGGAAATGTTTTTAAAAACCATTATGATAAGTTACTATGATAGATATCTTAAGTGTATTAGGCTACTGGCTCAGTGCCTGTACTCAAGCGCTAAGGCGCCAAGGTGCCAGCCACATGCACCAGAGCTGGCGGGTTTGAATCCATCCCGGGCCTGACAAACAATGACAACTACAACCAAAAAATAGCCAGGCGTTGTGGCGGGCACCTGTGGTCCCAGCTACTTGGGAGGCTGAGGCAAGATAATCACTAAAGCCCAGGAGTTGGAGGTTGCTGTAAACTGTGATGCCAGGGCACTCTACCCAGGGTGAAAGCTTGAGGCTCTGTCTCGAAAAAATAAAAAAATAAGTGTATTAGGCTACCTAAATGGAGAAGCACAAAGAGCACAGAACTAAGGTTTGAAAAACCTGGGTTCTGGTCCTCTTTCTACAGGGGCCAGAGAGTGTGGCAGCACCTTCCCTATTGTCTGTGACTGTTGAGAGCATCAAATGTCAAATAAATGTCAAGAAGCTTTAAAAATGTAAAAACATTATTTTAATTAAAGTATTATATTATCAGGTGGTTCATGGTGGCTCATGCCTGTAATTCTAGCACTTTGGGAGGCCAAGACAGGTGGACCATTTGAGCTCAGGAGTTCCAGGCCAGCCTGAGCAAGAGTGAGACCCCATCTGTAATATAAATAGAAACATTAGCCAGGGACTTTGTGGTAGGTGCTTGTAGTCCCAGCTGCTTAGGAGGCTGAGTCAAGAGGTTCTCTTGAGTCCAGGAGTTGAGGTTGCTGTGAGCTATGACACCATAGCACTCTATCAAGGGTGACAGAGTAAGACTCTGTCTCAAAAAAAAAAAAAAAAAAAAATGGCGGCGCCTGTGGCTCAAAGGAGTAGGACGCGGGCCCCATGTGCTGGAGGTGGTGCGTTCAAACCCAGGCCCAGCCAAAAACTGCAAAAAAAAAAAAATTATTATGAAGAAAGTTTTTGTCCTATTTCCCTAATGGGAACTCTACTCTTTATAATATTTTCTCTGGCCAAGCACAGTGACTCACACCTGTAATCTTAGCACTCTGGGAGGCCAAGACAGGAGGATTATTTGAGGTCAGGAGTTCAAGACCAGCCTGAGCAAGAGCAAGACAACTTCTATAAAAACTAGCCGGGCATTGTGGCAAGCGTCTGTATTCCCAGCTACTTGGGAGGTTGAGGCAAGAGGATCACTTGAGTGCAAGAGTTTCAGGTTGCTGTGAGCTATGATGCCATAGCACTCTACCAAGTTCAACATAGTGAGACTCTGTTATCAAAAAAAAAAAAAAAAAATTCTCCATACTGCTTCAGAACACATTAACCCAGCTAAAAATTAGGTGCATTTGTTTCAGAAGCCATGGACAATAATAGAGTGCCAAATATATATATATATATATATACATTTTTAAAAAGGAAAAACCTTATTAAAATTATAATATTCAAGTCTCCTTTGACTTCTGCAATTACAAAATGTACAAGATACAATACACAAAATAGCAAACATTATTGTATATATTGAGTATCACGATTTTAATAGTTTTTTCCTTTCTTAAAAATGTGTATACATTTTGGCACCCTGTGTATTTATTTACTTTTTTCTTTTGTTTTGTTTATCGCCCTCAGTAGAGTGCCATGGCATCACACAGCTCACAGCAACCTCCAACTCTTGGATTTAGGCAATTCTCATGCCTCAGCCACCTGAGCAGCTGGGACCACAGGCGCCCACCACAACACCCGGCTATTGTTTTTTGCCGCAGTTTGGCCGGGGTCGGGTTTGAACCCGTTACCCACGGTTTATGGGGCCGGGGCCCTAGCCACTGAGCCACAGGCGCCATCTACCCTGTGTAGTTTAATGTGTGCTCACATTTCAAGGCATTCTGAATAGACCAAGGTCTGTTTGGCGCCCTCTAGGCAACTGGAAAGCAGAAGCCAATAGCCAGCCATTCTCCATTCCAAAGGGTAATGTGTAATTGGGGAAGATGAGATACTAAGAACCCTTAGCGTTCTCTTTAGCTGCCCATCTTTGGCAATTCACTCATTAACACCTCCACCGGAGGGAGGGAAGAGAAAGGAAAAAGACCCAAACTTAAAACATGTGGCTATATGTTAACAGCTCCAGTGAAGATTTGGTGAAACAATAGGTTTTGGGATCCTTATAAATGAACGGGTGATTGGAACTCACTCTGGGTTTCACAGTTGATACAATAGTTTTCTTTTTCCACGGATAAGCAAGAGGTAACAGCAATTCTAGCTTTGTTTACTTTGAAAGGCTGATATTTTCCTCCTTAGAGTATAGGTAATAAATGTGTGGAATTCCTATAATCTAACTTGGTAAGAGTATTCTTTGGTTGGGTTATTTATTTATTTATTTATTTATTGAGACAAGAGTCTCACTTTGTCGCCCTTGGTAGAGTGCGGTGGTGTCACAGCTCACAGAAACCTCAAACTCTTGGGCTTAAGCGGTTCTCTTGCCTCAGCCTTCTGAGTAGCTGGGACTACAGACGCCCGCCACAACGCCCGGCTATTTTTGTTGTTGTTGTCGTTGTCATTGTTGTTTAGCAGGCCCAGGCTGGGTTCAAATCTACCAGCCCCGGTGCTTGTGGCCGGCGCCCTAACCACTGAGTGGCGAGCCTTAAGAGTATTTTTTGAAATAACCTCAGAAATTCTATAGCTGGGCAGCGCCTGTGGCTCAGTGAGTAGGGAGCTGGCCCCATATACCAAGGGTGGCAGGTTGGAACCTGGCTCCAGCCAAACTGCAACAAAAAATAGCGGGACATTGTGGCAGGCACCTGTAGTCCCAGCTACTCAGGAGGCTGAGGCAAGAGAATCACCTAAGCCCAAGAGCTGCAGGTTGCTGTGAGCCGTGACGCTACAGCTCTCTACCTAGGGCAACAAAGTGAGACTCTTAGTCTCTAAAAATAAAAAAAGAAAGAAACAGGGCGGCGCCTGTGGCTCAGTGAGTAGGGCGCCGACTCCATATATTGAGAGTGGGGGTTCAAACCCAGCCCCAGCCAAACTGCAACAAAAAAATAGCTGGAAAAAAAAAAAGAAAAAAAAATAGCTGGGCGTTGTGGTGGGTGCCTGTAGTCCCAGCTACTTGGGAGGCTGAGGCAGGAGAATCGCCTAAGCCCAACAGTTGGAGGTTGCTGTGAGCTGTGATGCCACAGCACTCTACCCGAGGGTGACAAAGTGAGACTCTGTCTCCAAAAAAAAAAAAGAAAGAAATTTTTATAGCTGTATTAATAAGAACTCTGGATTACCTTGTACTCTAGAAGTCTTGCAGTGTAGGCAAGACACTTTTAAAGATGAGAACTAAATCTTCAAAAGGTAAGTGTTAGCTTTGGTAATGGCATAATATCATTATTTTGCTGAACTATTATTAAGGGGAAATGTCAAAGCCAGAAATAGAACCAACATATCCCAGCCCTGGGTCTAAGGTCATTCTGTGATAATCTATGAATGATTTCTATTCTGAATATAGAAGCTGGCAAGTCTCAGAGACACAAGTGTTTGCCAGTGAATTCCACAAATGAGATTTGTAATTTGGGATGAAGCATTTGCAAAACTATGTGTCTGAGGCAGTTAGACCAATAGCCCTCAGAGGAGTTCATCTTTTTTTTTTTTTTTTTTTGTTTTAGGAAAATGCTATAGACTTCATCTTTTAATCATAAAATACCTAAAAGACACATTACCTACTAAAAATTCTTTGAAAAAGAAAAAAGACTTTCATGTTGAATTGATTGAATAGTACAGAAATCCCACCTCACTTGCAAAACATTTAACTTTTGTGATCAAGAGAAGGGAATGATTCCCTACAATAATTTCTAGGATGCTTCTTCCCTCCTCACCTCTTTAAATAAATAATGTAAATGAATTGCTAATTTAATGTCTGCACTTGTTAACTATGTATCTTTTTACTTTTGCCCAGGTGATTACTGTCTACCTTCGATTAGTAATTTCTCAACTGGAAGATAGTGACATTATTTAATTCATTATATGCTGTGCCTAGCAATGTGTACACATAATAAATATTCCTTTTTTTCTTTTCTCTCTCTCTCTCATTTTTTTTTTTTTTTTGAGGCAGTCTTATGCCGTCATTTGGAATAGAGTGCTATGGAGTCATACCTCACAGCAACCTCAAACTCTTGGGTTCAAGTGATCCTCTTGCCTCAGTCTCCCAAGTAGCTGGGACTACAGGGGCCCACCACGATACCCAACTAGGTTTTCTTTTCTTTTCTTTTTTTCCTTTTTATCAGTTTTTCTATTTGTAGCAGAGTTGGGAGTCTTGCTTTTGCTCAGGCTGATCTTGAACTCTTTTTTTGTTGTTGTTGTTGCAGTTTTGGCAGGGGCTGGGTCTGAACCTGCCACCCTCGGCATATGGGGCTGGCACCCTACTCACTGAGCCACAGGTGCAGCCCAAGGTCTTGAACTCTTGAGCTCACGCAATCCACCCGCCTCAGCCTCCCAGATTACAGACATGAGCCACCATACCCAGCCTATGATAAATATTCTTGGATAATTTCTCTGTTCTCAGTTTGTGGTGATTATTTCCTCCTAGGGACTAGAATACGAGTGTTTATTTTGGGGGTTTTGTTTGTTTCTTTGCTATTAATCAGTTACTTGATTATAAACAATCTAATTTAACTGAATTTTTTTTTTTTTTTTTGTAGAGACAGAGTCTCACTGTACCGCCCTTGGGTAGAGTGCCGTGGCATCACACGGCTCACAGCAACCTCTAACTCTTGGGCTTACGCGATTCTCCTGCCTCAGCCTCCCGAGCAGCTGGGACTACAGGCGCCCACCACAACGCCCGGCTATTTTTTTGTTGCAGTTTGGCCGGGGCTGGGTTTGAACCCGCCACCCTCGGCATATGGGGCCAGCGCCCTACTCACTGAGCCACAGGTGCCGCGTTGCACAGGCTCGAGTGCCCTGGTCTCAGCCTGGCTCACAGCCATCTCCAACTCCTGGATCCAAGAGATCCTCCTGCCTCAGCTTCCCGAGTAGCTGGGACTACAGGCATGTGCCACAACGCCCCATTAATTTTTCTATTTTTAGTAGAGACAGGTTCTCACTCTTACTCAGGCTGGCCTGGAATTCCTGAACTCAAGAGATCCTCCTGCCTCAGCCTCCCAGAGTGCTAGGATTACAGGTAAAGCCACTGGCTTTACATGATGATTATTCCCTCTTTTCTTTTCTTTTCTTTTCTTTTTTTTTTTGAGACAGAGTCTCATTATGTTGCCCTTGGTAGAGTGCTGTGGCATCACAACTCACAGCATCCTCCAACTCTTGAGCTTAAGCAATTCTCTTGCCTCAGCTTCCTAAGTCACTGGGACTACAGGCGCCCACCACAACGCCCAGCTATTTTTTTGTTGCAGTTGTCATTGTTTTAGCTGGCCTGGGCCGGGTTTGAACCCGCCACCCTCGGTGTATGTGGCTAGCGCCATAAACACTGTGCCACGGGCGCCAAGCCAGATGATTGTGTCATTATTATTGAAAATATTTCTACCTCAAGAAGTTCCAGGCTAACCTACAATTGTCCAGGTCACAGCCTATGTGATAATGCATAGCATGGAGAGAGATAACTACAAAGAAAACACTCAGCACGGATCTCAATTTCCAGAAATGCCACATTTCAACTCCTTGCCTAAATTTACAGCTGGTGACCATGCTTTTTTTTGACCATGATAACCATCCTAAAAATTAATATTACCAGCTCGGCACCCGTAGCACAGTGGTTAGGCACCAGCCACATACACCAAGGGTGGAGGGTTCAAACACAGCCCAGCCCAGCTAAACAACGACAAATGCAACAAAAAAATAACTGAGCTTTGTGGTGGGCACCTGTAGTCTCAGCTACTTGGGAGGCTGAGGCAAGCGAATGGCTTAAGCCCAAGAGTTGGAGGGTGCTGTGAGCTGTGACATCACAGCACTCTACGGAGGGCGACATAGTGAGACTGTCTCAAAAAAATAAAATTAATATTACTAACATTTTGGTAGCAATAATAAAATTTCAGCCCATAGTTTATTCACAATCGTGTATCAAACATTTTATTTTGGATTCAGATTATTTTTCAGCAGCAGAATCTCCATAATTAAAATTTACTGATATATGGCAGCCACTGTCATCAACATTTTAAGAGTTTATTTCTATATTTGAAGAAAAAATACAAATTTTAACAATTCATGTACAAGTTTATACTTTATACTAAGAATTGTGACTTTCATTTATAATCATTCTATTTTTTCTATAAAATATGAGACCAGTTTTAAAAAGGTTTCCACCCACCCAACTAAACATGAGCTGGAACAGCCTGTGAAAATACTATGCAATCTGGTGAAACCTATATTACAAACTGGGGGATTGAAGTATGTTTTTATCATTTTGGAATAGAATGGTAAATTCCAGCCATTCTAAGAAACTGTGCTAGCAGTTGATTTTTAATATTACAAGCCTAATCCAGAGTAACCAAATATTTTCATCACAATAAAAAAAAAATGTCCTGGTTTTCCCTTTTACCTTCCTTGAGCAGAAGTGGGAAAGATACCTAAAGACCTCTCTGTTTCTTGGTTCCAGAAACTCTGGGTATCCTCAACATTCTGTAGCCTTGTAGATTCCATTCCTCTATTCCTATAATTGCCTGCATTCCTGGCTAATCCAAAAGTCAACTAACCAAAGGTTCTTCCTTCAGATAGGAAAAGTTTGCAGGATAATATGCGGCAATTCATATCTGGGATAGATAGTAGAATAGATGCTGGCTTACATAACTTCTCTCCTAAAAGATTTTTCCAATTATATTTTAATTTTTAAAACTTGCAACATGAAAGGAAAAAATAAACTCTGAAACTAAGAAAGGGCCCAATCTCGTACCACATTTTATGAATCCATTCTCATGCCTTCTTCCGGCTTCTTTCTGTTGCTTCTCATGGCTTGAATCCAAGAAGCAGTCTGAGGCACTCAAAGATAATTCATCCACCCTGCTTTATTTTAATATACATAGAAAATTTAGACAGCTAATTCTGACCAGAGGTAAATGGAGTGGGAGGGGAAAGACTGATATAAAATTTTAAATTGTGGGGAGTGGGAGATGAAATAAAGAAGCATATTATTCTAAAGAGAGAGAAAGTATGTATTATATTATACAATAAGACTAACTGGCTTGGTGCCCATCGCTCAGTGGGGAGAGTGCCGGCCACATACACCAGGGCTAGCGGGTTCAAACCCGGCCTGGGCCTGCCAAACAACAATGACAACTACAACCAAAAAATAGCCAGGTGTTGTGACGGGCGCCTGTAGTCCCAGCTACTTGGGAGGCTGAGGCAAGAGAATCACTTAAGCCCAAGAGTTTGAGGTTGCCGTGAGCTGTGATGTTACAGCACTCTACCAAGGGTGACATAGTGAGACTCTGTCTCAAAAAAAGAAAAAAAGAACAAGACTAACTTCAGTGAACAGAGGAAAACTAGAAATCTTTTATACATCAAATAAAATACATCAAAGTGAAATCACAAGAGATTGAATGAAACATAATGAAGTTAGAAGAGCTAAGAGAAGATAACTGAGAAGGAAAAACTATCCTATTGCAGAAGTAATAAATGAATTAAAAATAAGAAGGAAGAAATATCTAGTAGGGAATAATGAGGTGGACGATGGGTTTTTAGACAGAAGAAGGAAAATATGGAAGACCAATAACAGAAATTTGATTTAGAGAAATAAATGTTTCTTCCAGACTATCCCTGAACATAAGAGAAATATATGTTTATGACAGACTTTGGAACTAGTAAAACTAACATTTTTTCAAAGGTAAAAATGTAGCAGATTGCTAAATGTCCCCCAATATCTCCTTTGTCCTTCTTCCATAATAATAGCATTTTAGCTCGGCACTTGATTAACAAGGTAGATTTTCTTTCACAGCCTTGCTTCTATCTAGGTGTGTACAGGTGTGGCCATATGACTAAATTCTAGGCTATGAAATGTGGGCGGGGGAGTGATTACGCGTCCCTCCAGAGGTCTTCCCTTAAAAGGATTAGATTGGTATCTTCCTAGACCTTTCTGGTCTTCACAGTGGCTGGAGATAGGGTTGCCAGGTTTAGCAAATAAAAACAAAGAATGCCCAGCTCGATTTTAATTTCAGATAAGCAACAAAGACATTTTGAGTTATAAGTCTGTATCAATTATTGCATGAAACATACACTAAAAAATCATTTTTGAGGCCAGGCATGAAGGCTCATGTCTGTAATCCTAACACTCTGGGAGGCTGAGGCAGGAGGATTGCTTGAGCTCAGGAGTTCAAAGCCAGCCTGAGCCAAAGCAAGACCCTGTCTCTCCTAAAAAAAATAGAAGAAAATAGCTGAGCATTGTGGTGTGCAACTGTAGTCCCAGCTACTGGGGAGGCTGAGACAGGAGGGTCAATTGAGCCCAGGAGTTTGAGGTTGCTGTGAGAGAGGCTGACTCCACAGTACTTTAGCCTGGGGCAATAGAGCAAGACTGTCTCCCCTACCCCCAAAAAGTATAAGTTGGCTTATAAAGCTTTTGCTTGGAAACAGTGCATATGATCTGCTCATAATTCATTGGCCAAAAGTGGTCACTTGGCTACTCCTGAGATCAATAAACTGAGAAGTTATTATCCTCCAGGGAGAGCAACTTTTTAGGAAGAAGCATCAAATACAGATGAGCCTAATACAATCTACCATAATATTAATGATATATTACTTTTTTATTTTTGAGACAGAGTCTTATTTCTGTTACCCAGGTTAGAGTGTCATGATGTCAGCCTAGCTCACAGCAACTTCAACTTCCAGGCTCAAGTGATTCTCCTGCCTCAGCCTCCCAAGTGGCTGGGACTACAGGCACCCACCACAACGCCCAGCTAATTTTTCTATTTTTAGTAGAGATGGGGTCTCAGTCTTGCTCAGGCTGGTGTCAAACTCAATCCTCCCTCCACAGCCTCCCACAGTACTTGGGATTATAGGCATGGGCTTCTATACCCAGCCAAATGATATATTACTAAATAAAAAACAAAACAAAAGAAGTTACAGTGTTGGGAAGAATTTTTTGTTTTTTTGTTTTTGAGACAGAGTCTCAAACTCGGGCTTAAGTGATCTTCTGGCCTCAGTTTTTCTATTTTTAGTAGAGATGGGCTCTTGCTTTTTTGCTCAGGCTGGTCTGGAACTTGTGAGCTCAAGCAATCCACCACCTCGGCCTCCCAAGGGAAGGATCTTTATTATGAACAGTGATATTCTAGGTTAGGGTAGGTAGGATTAAAGGTTGGCAATGAATACTATTTTCTGATTTCTATATTTTTCTAATGTTATAGGATTTTGCAATGAATATTCATTTTAGATTAAAACGATATTTAATTCTAACAATGAAAAAAATCTTACCTTTTCCTGCTTTTTCAGGAAACACAAGCATTTTCTGTCCTTAGCAGACATGGAAAACATGCTGTGCCCCCTCACAGAATAATGGTAAGCACATAAAATAAATAAATATATTACTTTCTAAAACAAATCTTGATTGAAACAAATGCATAATCAATTAGGTGAAGGTTCTATGAATTATATATACGGGCTGTCATGAAATTCAAATCTAGTCAATGAATGAAAATGGCCATACATAAAAAAACTACAGAGCGTGACTCTATACATTCATTAGAACTCAAAACAGAGAAAGAGTGATGGTGGTTCCTGGGGGATTCTGTGGACTTGACTTTGTGTGGAGAAAAAGAAAAAAGGGGGGGACATAGAACTGCCAGGTCTTCTGACCATTCTAGAGTAGTGTGGCTTTGCCATCAGCAGACATCAAGTGTCAATGACCATTTGGCCATTTTCAGTTAATAGGTTGTATGACATGAGTGACAGCTGAGAAGTCAGTAGGAAAGGCAGATTAGTCATGAGAAGTATGGCTGAGAGAAAGCTATATTTTTAGCATGTTATTTATTTATTTTTGAGATAGAGTCTCACTATGTGGCCCTCGGTAGAGTACTGTGGGCCACAGCAACCTCAAATTCTTGGGCTTAAGCGATTGTCTTGCCTTAGCCTCCAAAGTAGCTGGGATACAGGCGCCCACCACAATGCCCAGCTATTTTTTGTTGCAGTTGTCATTGTTGTTTAGCTGCCAGCTTTGGTCTATATGGCTGGTGCCCTAGCCGCTGAGCTACAAACACTGAGCCTTTTTTTTTTTTTTTTTAGCATATTTAGATAAGGAACCTCCTTATTCCCACATAAGATCAATACAGTATGCCAACTGCCCTTGGCACTCCCAAGAAATATCTACTAATAGCTCACTGTTAATGGGGATGAAAATGAGAGATAAATGTTTCTGCAATTCCTTTTCAGCCTTCAGACATAATCAGAGGGGTACTTGGCTTTGGTATATGGTAAAGAAAAACTGCCATTTCAAAATCTCAGCCAGTTTGTCCCGGAGCTGAGGATAGTATTGTTTTAGAGGACATTTTCCATTTCCTCATTCTCTTGTCTTCTCTTTCTTTTTTTTTTGAGACAGAGTCTCATTGTCACCCTGGGTAGAGTGCCGTGGCGTCACAGCTCACAGCAACCTCCAACTCTTGGGCTTAAGTGATTCTCTTGCCTCAGCCTCCCAAGTAGCTGGGACTACAGGCACCTGCCACAACATCTAGCTATTTTTTTGGTTGTTTGGTAGGACAGGGCTGGGTTCGAACACACCAGCTCCAGTGTATGTGGCTGGCGCCCCAGCTGCTGTGCTACAGGCACCGAGCCTCATTCTCTTGCTTTAATTGTGTATAGGCCCAGAGCAGGAGCGAAGTATTGAAACCCACCTGTGTGATCAGGTGGAATGTGCTTTCAACCCCAGCAGAGGCAGCCATGCAGATTTTGTTGCTTCTAGGATACTGGTTCCTTTGTAATATGGATGCAGACTATTATCTGTCTCCGAGGATTGTTTGTCCTTGGGAGAAGAATGTGAACGTGAGTGAGCGGACGTAAGTGGGTGTTTCTGTGTAGTGGGTGTGTTTGAGCATGTTTCTCAAGAGTTACTCACAAGGATTCCTAGCCTCGGGGAAAAGGAAGACTTTTACCTCACTTTGATAAGCAGATCTCAAAGACAGAAGACAGCAGGACACGAAGTGACAAAACCAACCCTGAACGGCGCTGCCTGACAAAGCTGTTCCACTGAGGCCTTGAAGTGGGTGAGGTATTGTCTAAAGCAGGAATTAGCAAGCTGGGGCTAAATCTGGCCCACTGCTATTTTTGTAAATAAAGCTTTATTGGAACACAGCCACGCCCATTTGTTTATGTATTTTCTATAGCTGCTTTTATGTTTCTGTGGTTGGGTTGAGTAATTGGGATGGAGACCATCTAACTCACAAAACCTAAAATACAGTAGAACCTTCATAGTTGACCACCTTCCCACATTGACCGCCTCCTTAGGTTAACCTCATTTCCATAGACCAGACATGCACCACATGTACGTATCAGTACAATAGGCTGAATTCCTTGTGTTGACCACTTCTGAATGTTAACCAGTTTGTTACAGTTCCTCAGGTGGTCAGCTTATAGAGATTCTACTGTATTTACCATCTTGCTTTATGCAGAAAAAGTTTCCTGGCCTATGGTCTAATGTCAGCACTTCCAAAGAGAAAAGATCATATTATCAACATTACCCTTGAAAATCCTTTAGGATTGAAGGTAGGTACGTTGTCACCCAATAAGCCCCTGAGGATGTCATTGTTTCTTCCACTGAATGCTCAGTGAAGTGGTTGGCACATATTTTGGGAGCATCTTGTAGAAAAAAAGGCACATACCTAATGGCCAAATTGCCCTTAGCACAGAGAGATGAGACGCCTGGGGAAATGCTATTAATGCGAGGCAAGGAGACTCAGGTCTCCCATCTCATTTGCACTTTGGGTTGAAAGCTTTGAAGGAAAGAAGGCAGCGTCACCTGCACTATACAAATTGTCATTGCCCTCTAATTTCTTTTTTTTTTTTTTTTTTTGTAGAGACAGAGTCTCACTGTACCGCCCTCGGGTAGAGTGCCGTGGCGTCACACGGCTCACAGCAACCTCTGACTCTTGGGCTTACGCGATTCTCTTGCCTCAGCCTCCCGAGCAGCTGGGACTACAGGCGCCCACTACAACGCCCGGCTATTTTTTGGTTGCAGTTTGGCCGGGGCTGGGTTTGAACCCACCACCCTCGGCATATGGGGCTGGCGCCCTACTCACTGAGCCACAGGCGCCGCCCTGCCCTCTAATTTCTAAAGGGGGGGGTGTATAGTAATTGACTTCGAGTAAGTTAACTGGAGGCATACTGCAATGCCATTTTAGGAATTGTACTAGGAGAGTTCAAGGTGATATGAATACCCTAGGTTAGGGAAGGGAGTTATCTCAGAGGGAAGGAAAGATTTTCCCAGTTGTATAAAGAATTGAATAAGAAAGGTCTTTCTGCCCGGGAAGGGAACAAGAGACACAGCTATGTGGTTGTGTGATTTGGGAACAAATGTGAGATTCATTTGCAATTTCTTTTTCCTCAGCTCTACTATAGAAGGGTGACTGACTCTCAAAAGGGATGGAGAATGGGAGCTTTCCAGGGCAAGAGGATAAATACACAAGTTCCATACAGAAGGAAATGCTTTCCAATTGAATGTTTTTGACATATAGCTTCATAAAACAAGGTAACTGCTCTTTTCATGTCACTACCATTTTCTTTCTCACCTGGAGATCTTTTTTTTTTCTTTTCTTTTCTTTTTTTTTTTTTTTTTGAGACAGAGCCTTATTTTGCTGCCCCTTGGTAGAGTGCAGTGGCATCACAGTTCACAGCAACCTCTAACTCTTGGGCTTAAGTGATGATTCTCTTGCTTAAGCCTCCCAAGTAGCCGGGACCACAGGTGCCCAACACAATGCCTGACTATTTTTTGTTATTGTTGTTTTGTTATCATTGTTGTTCAGCAGGCCCAGCCGGGTTTGAATCTGCCAGCCCCAGTGCATGTGGCCAGTGCCCTAACCACTGAGCTATGGGTGCCAAACCTGGAGACCATTTTTAACCAGAAAACAAAGGGGGTCATTGCTTACCACTTTTGTCTTCTGGTTGAACCACCAGCCCACCCATGCTAAGTACTTACTGCAACACTGATTGAGATGTGGACACCTCCATTCTAGCCTGGCAGCACAGTCTGCTGGATTTGTGCTTCTACCAGGTTACAACTGGCTATGCACATCAGAGATCTCCAATTTATACACTGGAAACCAACCTGCAAAATCTAATTTACTAATTTAAAATTGGGCTTTCTTATCACTACAAGGGGTACTGTAGAACCCAGATGCAATCTGATTTAGAATTCCAATTACATTTTTCAAAATGCAGATGCATCAAGCGATGAACCGAGTTGATAAAAATGGCAGGTTGCCTGGGCGCAGTGGCTCACACCTGTAATCCCAGCACTCTGGAAGGCCAAGACAGGTGGATCACCTGAGCTCAAGAGTTCAAGACCAGCCTGAGCTAGAGTGAGACACCATCTCTAAAAATAGCCAGGTATTGTGGCAGGTGTTTGTAGTCCTAGCTTACTCCGGAGGCTGAGGCAAAAGGATCCCTTGAGTCCAAGAGTTTGAGGTTGCTGTGAGCTATGATACGACAGCACTCTACCCAGGGTGACAGAGTAAGACTGTCGCAAAAAAAAAAAAAAAAGGTAAGTTAAGTAGTACCTGACTTCTGAACCAGAGCTGCACATTCAAATTTCTGGGAGTGCTCAGTGCCTGTAGCTCAGTGGTTAGGGCACCAGCCCCATACACTGGAGCTGGCAGGTTTGAACACAGCCTGGGCCTGCCAAACAACAATGACAACTCCAACCCAAAAATAGCCAGGCATTGTGGCGGGTGCCTGTGGTCCCAGCTACTTGGGAGGCTGAGGCAAGAGAATTGTTTAAGCCCAAGAGTTTGAGGTTGCTGTGAGCTGTGATGCCACAGTACTCCACTGAGGGTGATGTAGTAAGACTCTGCTTAAAAAAAATTAAAAAAAGAAAACAATAAAAACATGGGAGTTTTGGCTCAGCACCTATGGCTCAAGTGGCTAAGGCTCCAGCCACATACACCTGAACTGGCAGGTTTGAATCCAGTCCATGCCCTCCAAACAACAATGATGGCTGCAACCAAAAAATAGCCAGGCATGGCAGGTGCCTATAGTTCCAGCTACTTGGGAGGCAGAGGCAAGAGAATCTCTTAAGCCCAAGAGTTGCCGTGAGCTGTGACGCCACGGCACTCTACCCACCCCCCCAAAAGGGGGGAGTTTAAAAAAACTCCTGAGGCAAAAATCAAACAACAGAAAAACAATAAAAAACTTCTGAGGCTCAGGCCACGGTGGATGGAGATGGATCACTTCAATCTATCTGCATGTGGGCCCCAGGCAGCAGGATGTTTTTTCATCCCTACAGGTGATCCCATTGGACTACTAGCATGTAAGAAAGAAAATGGTGACATTGACCCCTGCCAACGGAACTTGACACATCAGGAATCGTGAAAGGCTTTTCATCTTGCTTTCTCTTACTCTAGAGCAGGAGGCATTTAGAAATTCTGATTTAGTCCAGAAATGTGAACTGTTCTGTTTGGACTTCAGGAAAGTACACGTGGGCGATGTCGCAATGAGATCACGTTAACCATCTGGCCGTGCAGCAGGAAGTTATTCTGGTGTTGTATAAAATGAAATAAGTGGGGTGAGGCAGCAATAACAAGTTATCCAAGCAGCTTCCATTTTCTCAGTGGTATAGGACGGAATTCATCTTACCCAAGGGATTTTTTTTTCCTTCTCTCTTATTTTCATAGAAAAATAATACGAAAGCTAAGATTTAATTTGATTTGATTGTGACTTTTATATTAAGAAATAAACTAAAACTTCAAAGATTTTAATGAAAACATAAAGCTCAGGTTCTTATTCTCATGGAGAAGAGTGTACAAACCTAACTAATGGTCACCAGGAGTGAATGTTGAAGCACTATTAAAATGGGGACAAATTAATTCTCTTAATGGAATTGTCCTGGTAGCCTGAAATTTGTGAAAGAAGTCCATGCATTTGAGATGAATATGAAATCCTTTGGAAATAAATTTCTGTATATTTGGTAAATTAAGCTCTTGTTTGTTTCGTTTTGAGACGGAGTCTCATTTTATCCCTTGGTAGGGTGCGGTGGCATCATAGCTCACAACAACCTCTAACTATTAGGCTCAAGCAATTCTCTTGCCTCAGCCTCCAGAGTAGCTGGACTACAGGTACCCACCACAACAGCTAGCTATTTTATTTTTTATTTTTTTTTGCATTTTGTTTTTTATTTTGGCTGGGGCCGGGTTTGAAACCACCACCTCCAGTATATGGGGCCGGCGCCCTACTCCTTTGAGCCACAGGCCCCTCCCACAGCTAGCTATTTTTAGAGGCAGGGTCTCACTCTGGTTCACGCTGGTCTCAAATCTGTGAGCTCAGGCAATCCATCTGCCTTGGCCTCCCAGAGTGCTGGGATTACAGGCGTGAGCCACTGCTCCTGGCCCTAAATTATGCTCTTTAGTTGTTCTTATTTTTTCTATATTATTGCATATTTTTATCTGGCTTGGATTTGTTGGGACTGAAAATGTATCTATCTATTTTGTCTTAAGTATTGTCTTGTTTTTTTTAATTTTTTTTTTGGTTGCAGTTTTTGGCCGGGGTTAGGTTTGAACCCACCACCTTCAGCATATGGGGCCCGCGCCCTACTCATTGAGCCACAGGTGCCACCCTACCTTAAGTACTGTCAATAAGCTTGTTTTTTTTTCTTTTAATTCTGTAACTAATTTGACTTGAAAAAAAAAAAGACAAGCTTGGTTTTGCCTTGTATTTTATGCCATACAGTTTTATAATTACTATATTTTAAACATGAATAGTAACTTTATTAATATAAAATCAATATTCCATGTAATTATTTCCTTGATGCCAACTTGTATAACAATTAGATTATCCTTTTTACTCGCTGTTTGTTTGTATTTGTTTATTATTTCTTCCCATTGCCTAATTTTTGAATTTTAGGAGTCTATTTTTATTTTATGAGTGTCTTTATTTTAGGAGTATCTGTTTTACATAAGATAAAGTTGGATTTGATTACGTGTTTAATTCAATTTGAATCATCTCTCCCTCTCTCTTTTTTCTTTTCTTTTCTTTTTTTTTTTAAATATTTAACTCTTTAATCAATCTGTCACTTTTTTTTTTTTTTTTTTTTTTTTTTTACAGTTTTGGCCGGGGCTGGGTTTGAACCCACCACCTCCGGCATATGGGGCCGGCGCCCTACCCCTTTGAGCCACAGGCGCCACCCTCTTTTCTTTTCTTTTCTTTCTTTCTTTCTTTTTTTTTTTTTTAAGAGACAGAGTCTTGCAGTTTCCCAGGCTGGAGTGCAGTGGTGAAGTGATAGTTCCCTATAACCTTGAACTCTTGTGTTCAAGCGATCCTCCTGCCTCAGACTCCCAAGAAGCTGGGACTATAGGTATGTACCACCGTGCCTGGCTAATTTTTATTTTTATTTATTTATTTTTTTGAGACAGAGTCTTACTATGTTGCCCTGAGTAGAGTGCTATGGCATCATAGCTCACAGCAACTTCAAAATCCTGGGCTCAAGTGATCCTCTTGCCTCAGCCTCCCAAGCAGCTGGGACTACAGGCACTGCCCACAATGCCCAGCTATTTTTAGAGACAGGATCTCACTCTTGCTCAGGCTGGTCTCGAACTCCTGAGCTCAAGCAATCCGCCTACCTTGGCCTCCCTGACTGCTGGGATTATAGGCGTGAGCCACTGCGCCCAGCTTGAATTTAAAAAAAAATTTTTCTAGGGACAAGTTTTCACTTTGTTGCCGAGGCCAGTTCTGAAACTCCTGGCTTCAAGCAATCCTCCAGAGACATGAGCCACTACGCCCAGCCTACCTTTTGGTGTTCCTCAGTGGTACCTCACTATGTTACTCAGAATGGTCTTGAACTCCTGATCTCAGCCTCCCAAGTAACTGGGACCACAAGAGCAAGCCACCATGTCTGGACAAAGAGTCTCTCTTTTAATTGGGGTTCTTAAATCCACTATGACTTATGGAAAATATAAAATATTACATTTTATTTTATGCTATTTTTTTTTTCAGAACATTACAGGGGTACAAATGTTTTGGCTGCATGAATTGCTTTTGACCAGTATGAGTCAAAATTTATAATTGTGCCCATCACCCAGGCAGTGTGCTTTGCACTCTTAGGTATAAGAAGTACTATGAAGATACCTCAAGGAACTGAAAGTTTGCTATTCATTTAAAAAACTTTTTTTTTGAAACATCTCATTCTGGGCGGTGCCTGTGGCTCAAAGGAGTAGGGTGCCGGCCCCATATGCCGGGGGTGGCAGGTTCAAACCCAGCCCTGGCCAGAAACTGCAAATGAAAAAAAAAAAAAGGAAACATCTCATTCTGTCACCCTAGATAGAGTGCTGTGACGTCCCAGCTCACAGCAACCTCAAACTCTTGGCTTGAGCAATTCTCTTGCCTCAGCCTCCCAAGTAGCTGAGACTGCAGGCACCCACCAAAATGCTCGCCTAGTTTTTCTATTTTTAGTAGAGACAAGGTTTTTCTCTTGCTCAAGAGGGTCTCAAACTCCTCAGCCAAATGATCCACCAGCCTTGGCCTCCCAGAGTACTAGGATTACAGGCATGAGCCACTGCATCATACCCATTGAAAAATAATTTTTTTTTTTTTTTTTTGTAGAGACAGAGTCTCACTGTACTGTCCTCGGGTAGAGTGCTGTGGCGTCACACGGCTCACAGCAACCTCTAACTCTTGGGCTTATGCGATTCTCTTGCCTCAGCCTCCCGAGCAGCTGGGACTACAGGCACCTGCCACAACGCCCGGCTATTTTTTTGTTACAGTTTGGCCGGGGCCGGGTTTGAACCCGCCACCCTTGGCATATGGGGCCAGCGCCAGACTCACTGAGCCACAGGCACCGCCCTTTTTTTTATTTTAAGGTCACCCTATCTATTCCTTTTTTTTTCTTTTTTTTAAAATGGGTAAATGATTTATTTTTTTATTTTTTATTTATTTATTTATTTATTTTTATTGTTGGGGATTCATTGAGGGTACAATAAGCCAGGTTACACTGATTGCAATTGTTAGGTAAAGTTCCTCTTGCAATCATGTCCTGCCCCCACAAAGTGTGACACACACCAAGGCCCCACCCCCTCCCTCCGTCCCTCTTTCTGTTTTTCCTCCCCCCCATTACCTTAATTGTCATTAATTGTCCTCATATCAAAATTGAGTACATAGGATTCATGCTTCTCCATTCTTGTGATACTTTACTAAGAATAATGTCTTCCACGTCCATCCAGGTTAATACGAAGGATGTGAGGTCTCCATTTTTTTTAATAGCTGAATAGTATTCCATGGTGTACATATACCACAGCTTGTTAATCCATTCCTGGGTTGGGGGGCATTTAGGCTGTTTCCACATTTTGGCAATTGTAAATTGAGCTGCAATAAACAGTCTAGTACAAGTGTCCTTATGATAAAAGGATTTTTTTCCTTCTGGGTAGATGCCCAGTAATGGGATCGCAGGATCAAATGGGAGGTCTAGCTTGAGTGCTTTGAGGTTTCTCCATACTTCCTTCCAGAAAGGTTGTACTAGTTTGCAGTCCCACCAGCAGTGTAAAAGTGTTCCCTTCTCTCCACATCCACGCCAGCATCTGCAGTTATGAGATTTTGTGATGTGGGCCATTCTCACTGGGGTTAGATGATATCTCAGGGTGGTTTTGATTTGCATTTCTCTAATATAAAGAGATTATGAACATTTTTTCATGTGTTTGTTAGCCATTCGTCTGTCATCTTTAGAGAAGGTTCTATTCATGTCTCTTGCCCATTGATATATGGGATTGTTGGCTTTTTTCATGTGGATTAATTTGAGTTCTCTATAGATCCTAGTTATCAAGCTTTTGTCTGATTGAAAATATGCAAATATCCTTTCCCATTGTGTAGGTTGTCTCTTTGGTTATTGTCTCCTTAGCTGTACAGAAGCTTTTCAGTTTAATGAAGTCTCATTTGTTTATTTTTGTTGTTGTTGCAATTGCCATGGCAGTCTTCTTCATGAAGTCTTTCCCCAGGCCAATATCTTCCAGTGTTTTTCCTATGCTTTCTTGGAGGATTTTTATTGTTTATACCTTAAATTTAAGTCCTTTATCCATTTTGAATCAATTTTTGTGAGTGGGGAAAGTGTGGGTCCAGTTTCAGTCTTTTACATGTAGACATCCAGTTCTCCCAACACCATTTATTGAATAGGGAGTCTTTCCCCCAAGGTATGTTCTTGTTCGGTTTATCGAAGATTAGGTGGTTGTAAGATGTTAGTTTCATTTCTTGGTTTTCAATTCGATTCCAAGTGTCTATGTCTCTGTTTTCGTGCCAGTACCATGCTGTCTTGAGCACTATGGCTTTGTAGTACAGACTAAAATCTGGTATGCTGATGCCCCCAACTTTATTTTTATTACTAAGAACTGCCTTAGTTGGGCGGCGCCTGTGGCTCAGTGAGTAGGGCGCCAGCCCCATATGCCGAGGGTGGCGGGTTCAAACCCAGCCCCGGCCAAACTGCAACCAAAAAATAGCCGGGCGTTGTGGCGGGCGCCTGTACTCCCAGCTGCTCGGGAGGCTGAGGCAAGAGAATCGCGTAAGCCCAAGAGTTAAGAGGTTGCTGTGAGCCGTGTGATGCCACGGCACTCTACCCGAGGGCGGTACAGTGAGACTCTGTCTCTACAAAAAAAAAAAAAAGAACTGCCTTAGCTATACGGGTTTTTTTTCCAGTTCCATACAAAACGCAGAATCGTTTTCTCCAAATCTTGAAAGTACGATGTTGGTATTTTGATAGGAATGGCATTGAATAGGTAGATTGCTTTGGGAAGTATAGATATTTTAACAATGTTGATTCTTCCCATCCATGAGCATGGTATGTTCTTCCATTTGTTAATATCCTCTGCTATTTCCTTTCTGAGGATTTCATAATTTTCTTTATAGAGATCCTTCACCTCCTTCGTTAGGTATATTCCTAGGTATTTCATTTTCTTTGAAACTATGGTGAAGGGAGTTGTGTCCTTAATTAGCTTCTCATCTTGACTGTTATTGGCGTATACAAAGGCTACTGACTTGTGGACATTGATTTTATATCCTGAAACATTACTGTATTTTTTGATGACTCCTAAGAGTCTTGTGGTTGAGTCTTTGGGGTTCTCTAAGTATAAGATCATGTCGTCAGCAAAGAGGGAGAGTTTGACCTCCTCTGCTCCCATTTGGATTCCCTTTATTTCCTTGTCTTGCCTAATTGTATTGGCTAGAACTTCCAGCACTATGTTGAATAGTAAAGGTGACAGAGGACAACCTTGTCTGGTTCCAGTTCTAAGGGGAAAAGCTTTCAGTTTTACTCCATTCAGTAAAATATTAGCTGTGGGTTTGTCATAGACAGCTTCAATCAGTTTTAGAAATGTGCCACCTATGCCTATACTCTTCAGTGTTCTAATTAGAAAAGGATGCTGGATTTTATCAAATGCTTTTTCTGCATCTATTGAGAGGATCATGCGATCTTTATTTTTGCCTCTGTTAAAATGGTGGATAACGTTTATGGACTTGCATATGTTAAACCAGCCTTGTATCCCTGGGATGAAGCCTACTTGATCATGATGAATGACTTTTTTGATGATAAGCTGTAATCTATTGGCTAGGATTTTGTTTAGAATTTTTGCATCTATATTTATGAGTGAGAGTGGTCTGAAATTCTCCTTTTTGTTTGCGTCTTTTCCTGGTTTTGGTATCAGGGTGATGTTTGCTTCATAGAATGTGTTGAGGAGGATTCCTTCTTCCTCAATTTTTTGGAATAATTTCTGCAGTACAGGAATAAGCTCTTCCTTGAAGGTTTGATAAAATTCTGGAGTGAAGCCATCTGGACCAGGGCATTTTTTGGTTGGAAGATTTTTTATTGTTTCTTTGATCTCAGTGCTTGAAATTGGTCTGTTCAGGAGCTCTATTTCTTCCTGGCTAAGTCTAGGGAGAGGGTGTGATTCCATATATTGATCCATTTCCTTCACATTGTCAAATTTCTGGGCATAGAGTTTCTGGTAGTATTCAGAGATGATCTCTTGTATCTCTGTGGGATCAGTTGTTATTTCACCTTTATCATTTCTGATTGAGGTTACTAGAGATTTTACTTTTCTATTCCTCGTTAGTCTGGCCAATGGTTTATCTATTTTATTTATTTTTTCAAAAAACCAACTCCTTGTTTCATTAATTTTCTGAATGATTCTTTTGTTTTCAATTTCATTGATCTCTGATTTGATTTTGGATATTTCTTTTCTTCTACTGAGTTTAGGCTTAGATTGTTCTTCTTTTTCCAATTCCAGAAGATCTCTTGTGAGATCGTTGATGCGCTCTCTTTCTGTTTTTCGAATGTAGGCATCTAAAGCGATGAATTTTCCTCTGAAAACTGCTTTTGCAGTATCCCACAGGTTTTGGTAGCTTGTGTCTTCATTGTTGTTATGCTCAAGGAAGTTAATGATTTCCTGTTTCATTTCTTCCTGCACCCATCTGTTATTCAACAGGAGATTGTTTAATTTCCATGCCTTTGGGTGGGGTCGAGCATTTTTGTTAGAGTTGAGTTCCACCTTTAGTGCCTTATGGTCTGAGAAGATACAAAGTAAAATTTCAATTCTTTTGATTCTGTTGATATTTGTTTTGTGTTCCAGGATATGATCAATTTTGGAGAATGTTCCATGGGGTGATGAGAAGAATGTATATTCTTTATCTTTGGGGTGGAGTGTTCTATATGCGTCTATCAAGCACAGTTGTTCTAGGGTCTCATTTAAATCTCTGATATCTTTATTTAATTTCTGTTTAGACGATCTGTCCAGCTCTGTAAGAGGAGTGTTAAAGTCCCCTGTTATGATGGTATTATCAGATACCATATTGCTCAGACTGAGTAAGGTCTGTTTCAAGAATCTGAGAGCATTTAAATTGGGTGCATAAATATTTAGAATTGAAATGTCTTCTTGTTGTATTTTTCCCTTGACCAATATAAAGTGACCATTTTTGTCTTTTTTGACTTTAGTTGCTTTAAATCCACATGTATCTGAAAATAAGATTGCAACTCCTCTTTTCTTCTGAATTCCATTTGCCTGAAAAATTGTCTTCCAACCCTTGACTCGGAGCTTTAATTTGTCTTTTGAAGCCAGGTGTGTTTCTTGCAGACAGCAAATGGATGGCTTGTGTTTTTTAATCCACTCAACCAGTCTATGTCTCTTCAGTGGGGAATTCAAGCCATTAACATTTACTGAGATAATTGATAAGTGTGGTAGTATTCTATTCATCTTATTTTGTGAGAGTCCATTGCTTAGTTTTATCTTTTGCATCAGTGTGGAGGTTAGGTTCTGTCCTTTAATTTCTGAGTTCTTACTTTGATGCTGATCCATTGTGGTGGTCAGTGTGCAGAACTGACCACCACAATTGAAGTATTTCCTGTAGAGCTGGTCTTGTTGTGGCGAATTTCCTCAATGTTTGTATATCCATAAATGATTTGATTTCTCCGTCAATTTTTAAGCTTAGCTTAGCAGGGTACAGAATTCTGGGCTGGAAATTGTTCTGTTTAAGTAGATTAAAGGTAGATGACCATTGTCTTCTTGCTTGGAAAGTTTCATTGGAGAAGTCTGTGGTCACTCTGATGGACTTGCCCCGTAGGTCAACTGGCGCTTACTCCTGGCAGCTTGCAGAATCTTTTCTTTTGTCTTGACTTTGGACAGGTTCATCACAATGTGTCTTGGAGAAGCTCGTTTAGAGTTGAGGTGACCTGGGTTCCGATATCCCTCTGAAAGCAATGTGTCAGAATCTTTGGTGATATTTGGGAAATTTTCTTTTATAATATTCTCTAGTATGGCTTCCCTTCCTCTGGGGCATTCTTCTTCCCCTTCTGGGATTCCTATAACTCGTATGTTGGAACGCTTCATAAAGTCCCATAATTCTGACAGTGAACGATCTGCTTTCTCTCTCTTCTTTTCTGCCTCTTTTACTGAGTTATCTCAAGAACTTTGTCTTCTATCTCTGAAATTCTTTCTTCTGCATGGTCTAACCTGTTGCTGATACTTTCCATTGCATCTTTAAGTTCCCTAATTGACTGTTTCAGTTCCTTCAGCTCTGCTATATCCTTTTTATATTCTTCATATCATTCACCTCTTATTTGATTCTGTTTTTGGATTTCCTTTTGGTTACTTTCCACTTTATTAGCAGTTTCCTTCATTGTTTCCATCATTTCTTTCATTGTTTTCATCATGTGTATTCTAAATTCCCTTTCTGTCATTCCTAACATTTCTTTATAGGTGGAATCCTCTGCAGTAGCTACCTCACGGTCCCTTGGCGGGGTTGTTCTGGACTGGTTCTTCATGTTGCCTGGAGTTTTCTGCTGATTCTTCCTCATGAGTGATTTCTTTTATCTGTTTCCTTGCCCTAATTTTCCTTTCACTTCCTCTTGCTCTTTAAGTTCTCATGCCTGTGGACATTTCCCAGCTTCTGGGAGGGCCTGGTGTCGTCCCTACAGATCTCTGAGTACCTGCAGCTCACAGGGTGACAGAGGTTGTTGTATAGTCATCTGGATAGTCTGGGAGTTTCAAGAGTTGAAGAGGGGATATCAGTTGAGCGCCGGGCAAGAGACAAACTCTCCATTGAAAAATAATTTTAATATTGTGGAATCTTAGATTTAAATTATTATCCCTATAATTCTTTTTCTTAAAGAACAGTTTTCAATATTTATAGGTCTCTTTCCCACCTTTGCCCCTTCTTGAGAGGGACCCACTTCTAACTCTCTTTAGATGTGTTGATGTGCTCTAAACTTTCTCTTTGTTCTTCCTAAATAAAATCACTCTGAATTAAAATTACCCTTCATTAAATTACCTTGAACAAAATACTTATTTTATTCATCACTATAATGTTAGCTATTTAGTCATAATGCTATTTTATTTATGTTATTGATAATATAATGTCTTTTAGTGTGCTCTTCATTTGCTGAGTCCTACTTTTTAACCTCAGTTTGAAGAACTTCTTCAAGCCCTGCCAGCACACACCCCCATACCCCATTCCCCCTGAATGGATGCTAGCGTGGCGAATGTTAGTGTGCCTTTTTGTTGCTATTGAACATAATGAGTATGGTTTTCTGGATTTAGGTACGTTATCTATTTCTTCCTTTCTTTTCTTCCCTTCCTTTCCTTTCGAGGTTGCTATGAGCTATGACACTGCGGCACTCTACCGAGAGTGATAAAGTGAGACTCTGTCTCCAAAAAACAAAAAAGAGAGAAAGAAGAGACAAGTTTCACCCTGTTGCCCAGGCTGGAGTGCAAAAGCTATTCACAGATATGATGACAGCTCACTACAGCCCAAACACCTGAGCTCAAGTAATTCTCCTGCCTCTTGCCCCAGCCTCCCAGAGTAGCTGGACTACAGGCACCTGCCACGATGCCTGACTATTGTAATTTCAATTACAAAGAAATGTAATTATTTCTTAATTACATTTCCTTTTATTTTGGGACAATGGTAGATTCACATGCAGTTGTAAGAAATTCCAGTTTCAAAAAAGAAAAAAAGAAATTCCAGTTTCGGCCGGGCGCAGTGGCTCAGACCTATAATCCTAGCACTCTGGGAGGCTGAGGCAGGTGGATTGCCTGAGCTCACAGGTTCGAGGCCAGCCTGAGCAAAAGTGAGACTCCATCTCTAAAAATAGCTGAGCATTGTGGTGAGCACCTGTAGTCCCAGCTACTCGGGAGGCTGAGGCAAGAGAATCGCTTCAGCCCAGGAGTTTGAGGTTGTTGTGAGCTGTGACACCACAGCACTCTACCAAGGGAGACAAAATAAGACTCTGTCTGAAAAAAAAAAAAGAAAGAAATCCCAGTTCCCTCAATGTAAAATTTTGCAGAACTATAGTATAACTAGGATATTGACATTGGCACAATCACGATAAACAACATTTCCCTCACCTCAAGAACCCCTCGGGTTTCCCTTTATTTTTTACCCATTCCCACTTCTCTCCCATACCCTAACCCAGCGGTTCTCAATCTGTGGGTCACGACCCACAGGAACTATATTAAAGGGCCTCGGCATTAGGAAGGTTGAGAACCACTGCCCTAACCTCTCCTAACCATTGGCAACCATTAATTTGTTCTCCATTTCTAGACTTTAGTCGTTTCAACAATGTTATATAAATGGAATCATATAGTCTGTAACCTTCGGAGTCTTTTTTTTCACTCAGCATAATTATCTGGAGAGTCATCCAGGTTGTTGCATGTATCAATAGGTTTTTTTCTTTTCAGTGCTGCATAGTATTCTATGGTGTAAACGTATCAACATTTGTTTAACTATTCAGCCACTGACGGTCATCTGGGGTGGCACCTGTGGATCAGTGGGTAAGGCACCGGCCCCATATACCAAGCGTGGAAGGTTCAAACCCAGCCCTGGCCAAACTGCAACAACAACAATAAAATAGCCGGTGTTGTGGCGGGCTCCTGTCGTCCCAGATAATCGGGAGGCTGAGGCAAGAGAATCGCCTAAGCCCAGGAGTTGGAGTTTGCTGTGAGCGTCTGATGCCGCAGTACTTTTCTATGGAGGGTGATAAAGTGAGACTCTGTTTCAAAAAAAAAAAAGGTCATCTGGATTATTCCCAGCATTAGGCTATGGCAAATAAAGCTGCTGCAAAACCATATAAGCAAGCTCAGTGCCTGTAGCTCAGCGGCTAAGGCGCCAGCCACATACACCAGAGCTAGTGGGTTTGAATCCAGCCCAGGCCTATCAAACAACGATGACAACTACAGCCAAAAAATAGCCGGTTGCTGTGGCAAGTGCCTGTAGTCCCAGCTACTTGGGAGGCTGAGGCAAGACAATAGATTGAGCCCAAGAGTTTGAGGTTGCTGTGAGCTGTGACACCACGGCATTCCACCAAGGGGAACAAAGTGAGACTCTGTCTCAAAAAGAAAAAAAAATGTGTGCAAGTTTTTTGGTGAATATAAGTTTTCATTTCTCTGGGATCAATACCCAGCAGTGCAATTCCTGGGTCAGATGGTAGTTACGTGTTTTTAAAGAAACTGCCAAAGTGTTTTCCGGAGTAAATGCACCATTGTACATTGCCCTCAGAAACATATGAGAGATGCAGTGTCTCGGCAGCCTTGCCAGGATTTGGTGTTATCATTATTTTTAATCATCACCATCCTGATATCTCCTTTGTAGTGATAGCACACTGTGGTTTTAATAATTTGCATATCCCTAGTGGCTACTGATGTAGAACATCTTTTCATATGTTCTCCTTATATTTGTTTTATATATTATGTCCAAGGTTTTTAACTGTTATTTAGAAGCAGCAGGAAGGGAAAGTATTGCATTATTACTTATGACTGATCAAAATAGAGTAGCAGTTAAGAGATCAAGTTCTGCTTTCACATGGCCAAGGTCCAAATGCTGCCTTAACCACGTCTGGGTCTGCAACCTTGGGCAACCTCTCTTTCCTCAATTTTCCAGTTTGCAAAGTGGAGACCACACCTACCTTGTTTTGAGGATTTAAGAGCCAATCCATGCAAAGCACTTCAAATAACACGTGCATTATTTTCAGTTATCATACAGAATTCATATGCATTTCATAACACTAGCAATATACTTTCATAATACTTGAAAATGTGTTTCACTTTGTTCCTGATATTTAACATTATAGAAAATAGTTTTGATACCAACTTATTTTTTCCATTTTTTAAATTTTTTTATTTTATGTTATTTTTATTTATTTATTTATTTATTTATTTATTTATTTTTGAGACAGAGTCTCACTATGTTGCCCTTGGTAGAGTGCCGCTGTGGTGTCACAGCTCACAGCAACCTCAAACTCTTGGGCTTAAGTGAGTCTCTTGCCTCAGCCTCCTAAGTAGCTGGGACTACAGGCGTCTGCCACAGCACCTGGCTATTTTTGGTTATAGTTGTCATGTTTGCAGGCCTGGGCTGGGTTCAAACCCACCAGCTCCAGTGTATGTGGCTGGCATCCTAGCCGCTGAACTACAGGCGCCAAGCCTATTTTTTCCTTTTTAAAGTAAATTTTTCTGAGTGTGTCAGTATAGCATGTGGGATTTTTCTTGCAATTCCAAACTGTCATCGGCCTATGCATGAGGGAGCGCCTCTCCATGCTTGACAAAAACTTAATAAATCATTTTCTTTTTTTTTGTAGAGACAGAGTCTTACTTTATGGCCCTCGGTAGAGTGCCATGGCATCACACAGCTCACAGCAACCTCCAACTCCTGGGCTTAAGTGATTCTCTTGCCTCAGCCTCCCGAGTAGCTGGGACTACAGGCGCCTGCCACAACGCCCAGCGATTTTTTGTTGCAGTTCAGCTGGGGCCGGGTTTGAACCTGCCACCCTCGGTATATGGGGCCGGCGCCTTACCAACTGAGCCACAGGCACCGCCCAATAAATTCTTTTCAATCTCAAACCACAAGTGCTTCTGCAACTCACGGAATCATAAATAGATATGATTCAGATTCCATGGATTTCTAAGCACGTACAAGGCACATTTCTTTACCTAACATTAGGTTCCTTTAATCTTTCTGGAAATTGGGAAGAGATGGGTATACACAAAGGAAGGGCATTTGGAATCTGATTATTCTATTCAAACCAAAGGTGGAAACAGGTTTACTAGCATTGGCTCTTCTTCTACAGCTCATAGTTAAATAATATTTTGAGTATTTTCAAATTCATGTTTTTTTGTTTTTTGTTTTTTTTGAGACAGAGTCTCACTATGTCACCCTCGGTAGAGGGCCATGACATCACAGCTCTCAGCAACCTCAAACTCTGGGCTTACGCGATTATCTTACCTCAGCTTCCCAATAGCTGGGACTACAGGTGTCCGCCACAACACCCAGCTATTTTCTTTTTGCAGGTGGCACCGGCCGGGTTTGAACCTGCCAGCCTCTGCGTATGTGGCTGGTGCCGAAACCACTGTGCTACGGACGCTCAGCCAAATTCATGTATCTTTCAAAATATAATATGCACCCTTAAATTCAATGATGGAAAAACTTCTTTTGTGAATGACAAGAAAGGGAAAATGAAAATTTTAGTAAAATAATAATCATTTCATAGGGCTTCCCAATCATTATCTAATCCTAAAAAGATACCTATACATTGGGCCAGGCGCGATGGCTAATGCCTGTAATCCTAGCACTCTAGGAGGCCAAGGTCGGTGAATTGCCTGAGCTCAGGAATTCAAGACTAGTCTCAGCTAAAGAGAGATTTCATCTCTAAAAATAGCCAGGCAGGTACCTATAGTCCCAGCTACTTGGGAGGCTGAGGCAAGAGAATCACTTAAGCCCAAGAGTTGGAGGTTGCTGTGAGCTGTGATGCCACAGCACCCTACCAAAGGTGACAAAGTGACACTCTGTCTCAAAAAAAACAAAAACAAAAACCTATACATTATGTGAGAAGTATCTTCACATTCACAATTTTACAACCAATAGGACACAATTCTTTTTTTTTTTTTGCCAGGGCTGGGTTTGAACCTGCCACCTCCAGCATATGGGGCCAGCACCCTTCTCCTTTGAGCCACAGGTGCTGCCCAGGACACAATTCAAACCGAGTTGGATTAAATGCACAAAGCTAAAAACTC
Organism: Nycticebus coucang; assembly: GCF_027406575.1. Classification (NCBI taxonomy): domain Eukaryota; kingdom Metazoa; phylum Chordata; class Mammalia; order Primates; family Lorisidae; genus Nycticebus; species Nycticebus coucang. The sequence continues at coordinate 49,851,961 of NC_069799.1, read as the reverse complement.
CGTAGTGAATGGACATTTGGCTCCATGTCTAAAACTATGGGTTGGTATATAAATTATGGTACTTCTCTTATTCCTTTGATGGGGAAAAAGAATGAAATAAATTATGACACATATCTGAAATAAATATTACGTGGTTGTTCAAATGAATTAGATACATGTGCACTGATATGCAAAGTAGTGGTAGATACAGAATTATCTTATATGAGGAAAATAGATTACATACTTGTATGTGTATATTTTTAATTTATGTATCCAAAAACATTTGTGGAAAGGCATTTATTAGCAAGAAACTATGAAGAAACTCTGAAAAGTGGGACAAGGGGCTAGGTGGTGGGGTGGAGATTTATTTTATAACCTTCTATATTGCTTAAAAAAATAGTAATATCACAGACGATGAAAATGATTTATTTTAAACTGTCAATGCATCAACAGAAGAAAGATAGGCTGTTTGGTTGTTCATGGAGAACATTCACCGTTAAGGAGAAAACAGAGAAACGATGTCAGGATCTAAGGCAATAGAGAAGTAAGTGATGGTGCCAAATTCTGCATTTATTTAAGATGCTATGATTTCTTTGTATTTCTTGACAACAACTTGTTAGACCAAGTGTATAATGAGGGAAACGAAGACAAATCTCAGCTGTTATTGCAGCGGAACTCTGAACCCACACCATCTTTATTTTATTTTATTTTTTTCAATTAATGTCTTTTTTTTTTTTTATTGTTGGGGATTCATTGAGGGTACAATAATCCAGGTTACGCTGATTGCATTTGTTAGGTAAAGTCCCTCTTGCGATCATGTCTTGCCCCCAGAAGGATCCACACCGTCTTTCACACACTCGCACGCTCACATAGCTATCTTGGAAGTTCCTTTTTGCTGCCTAATTTTAAATGGATTGTAGACATCTATAATGAGAAAGAGGAAGAGCGTAAGTCTACATTAATGAAGAGGAAAGAGTGAAGCAACAGGAAAGAGGCAACAGGGAAGTCTGTAGTTTTATGATACTGCAGAGACGAGACTCCTGGTTATTTCTCACAGGCAGACAGCCCGTATACGAAACCTGATGAAAAGCTGTCAGGGCAGCAGAGAGGGTAGTTTGCCACGTTGCCACTCATTCTCTGCTTATGTTATCTTTGGGCTATCATGTCCTCTATGTCCTTGGGATTTTCCTTATTTCTCCTTTCTTTTCTTTCTTCTTCTTTTTTTAGAGACAGTTTCACTCTTGCTCACGCCGGTCTGGAGCTCCTGAGCTCAAGGGATCTGCTCGCCTCAGCCTTCCAGAGTGCTGATTACAGGCATGAGCCGTTCAAGAAATTTTCCTTTTCCTTTTCTTTTTCTTTCTTTCTTTTCTTTTCTTTTTTTTTAGACAGAGGGTCTCTCTCTGACCAGATCATCACAGCCCACCGCAACATCAAAGCCCTGGGTTCAAATGATCTCCTGTCTTAGCCTTCCAAGCAGCTGGGACTGCAGGCAGAGGCCACCATACCTGGCTAATTTTTTCTTTTCTTTCTTTTTTTTTTTTAGAGACAGAGTTTCACTTTATCGCCCTCGGTAGAGTGCCGTGGCGTCACAGCTCACAGCAACCTCCAACTCCTGGGCTTAGGTGATTCTCTTGCCTCAGCCTCCCGAGTAGCTGGGACTACAGGCGCCCACCACAATGCCTGGCTATTTTATTTTGTTGAAGTTTGGCGGGGGCCAGGTTTGAACCCGCCACCCTCGATATATGGGGCCAGTGTCCTACCCACTGAGCCACAGGAGTCGCCCTCCTGGCTAATATTTTTTTCTTTTTTTTTCTTTTTTTTGGGGGGAGGGGAGGACAGAGTCTCACCTGTCACCCTCAGTAGAGTGCGTGGCATCACAGCTCACAGCAACCTCCAGCTCTTGGGCTAGGGCGATTCTCTTGCCTCAGCCTTTCTAGTACCTGGGACTACAGGTACCTGCCATAATGCCTGGCTATTTTTGTTGTACTTGCTACTGCTGTTTTAGCTGGCTGGGGCTGGGTTTGAACATGTCACCCTCAGTATATGGGTCCGGCGCCCTACCCATTGAGCCACAGGTGCCACCCTCATTTTTTCTTTTTAAATCTTTGTAGAGGTCAGGTGCAGTGGCTAACACCTGTAATCCTAGCACTCTGGGCAGCTGAGGCAGGTGGATTGTCTGAGCCCACACGTCCAAGACCAGCCTGAGCAAGAGCAAGTCCCCCATCTCTAAAAAATAGCTGGGCATTATGGCAGGCGCCTGTAGTCCCAGCTACTTAGGAGGCTGAGGAAAAGAGAATCGCTTGAGCCCAAGAGTTTGAGGTTGCTGTGAGCTGTGACATCACAGCATTCTACCAAGTGCAACAAAGTGAGACTCTGTCTCAAAGAAAATAAATAAATAAAATCTTTGTAGTGATGAGGTCTCTCTATGTTCCTCAGACTGCTCTTGAACTCCTGCCCTCAAGTGACCCTCCAGCCATGGTTTCCCAAAGGGCTAGAATTACAGTTGTGAGCCACTGCTCTTAGCCTCCAATTTAAATGTTCATCTCATCCAGAAACACCCTTTCAGGCCAGGCAGTGGCTCAGGCCTATAGTACTAGCAGTCTGGGAGGTTGAGGCAGGTGGATCCCCTTCGCTCATAAGTTCACGACCAGCCTAAGCAAGAGAGATACCCCTGTCTCTACTAAAAATAGAAAAAACTAGCTGGGCATCATGGTGGACACCTATAGTCTCAGCCACTTGGGAGGCTGAGAGGCTGAGGGAAGAGGATCGCTTGAGCCTAAGAGTTTGAGGTTGCTGTAAGCTATGAGGACACCCTGGCACTCTACCCAGGGTGACAGAGTGAGATTCTGTCAAGAAGGGAAGGGGAAAGCCTCTTGCAGACACACCAGAATAATGTCTGACCAAATATCTGGGTACCCTGTGGCTCAATCAAGTTGACACATTAAAAACAACCATCACAGGTGATGAGGATATTAATTTTTCACGTACTCGATAGTTTTGAAGTATAAGAGATAAGATACCTTGTCATGACTAGAACCACAACAATTGAAAACACCCTAAAAACTGGCAACTGGACTAGTAACATTTTAACCTGCTCTCTAAGAGTAGATCCAGGAAGGGAACTCAATCTTCCCACAAGTGTGTAGAGAATAGAGCCAGGACAGTCTACCCTGTTGACAAAAATCGTCACTAACTATCCACTTGTGTGTATGTGTTGAGGTGGGCGGGGGTGGGGGGTGGTTACTAATAGGATGAATGTAAAACTACTTTGCAAACTGTAAACCCTCTCTCTATTTTTTAGATGTTTTGGTTGCTATCTTTATTATTGTTTTCTGCCTTGTGTACTAATCTTTGTACAACATCTTTTTGTGTCCCAGACGCTAACCACATATTTTATCTGTCATTCTCAGAAGGAACAGTACAGTATTATACTCAATTTCTCTACCAGATTCAAGGGGCATGACCTCTTTGGCAGGGAGAGAGTTACTGTCAGGAAAATCTTACTGTTGGATCCAGGACAGACCATTAAATAGTTGCATAAGTCTTGTCAGCTTGGAGCTGTTGTTCTGCAGGTGTTTTCCTATGTTGACACAGCTCATGTTAGCCCTGTTTTATTTATTGCTCTTTTCTTTTGGAGGAAATCAGAAAGCAAACAGGACTCATACCACAAACGGAAACAGTTTATCTCTTTTCACTGTTGAACTTCTTGGGAAAGAAGAAAGAAATCAGGAAGAAATACATGAACGAACAAAAAACATCTACCTTCAAAACACTAAAAAGAGTAATAAACGTGGTCCATTAGAGAAACTTGTGTCAGAAAGACACCGGAGGTCCTGGGAATGCAGAGGGGAAGGGGAAAGGTAATTCAATTAATTTTAATCAAATAAATAGTTGTTGAAGTCCAGTCATGGTCAAGGCTCTTCAAGAGACAGATAATGATTTTTTTTTTTTTTTTTTTTTTTTTTGGAGACAGAGTTTCAAGCTGTCACCCTGGGTAGAGTGTCATGGTGTCACAGTTCACAGCAACCTCAGACTCCTGGGCTTAAGCGATTCCCTTGCCTCAGCCTCCCAAGTAGCTGGGACTACAGGCGCCCGCCACAATGCCCGACTATTTTTCTGTTGCAGTTGTCATTGTTGCTTAGCTAGTCCGGGGTGGGTTTGAATCTGCCAGCTCCTGGCGCCCTACCCACTGAGCTAGGGGCACCACCAGGAGATAGATAATTAAAAGACAATCCCCGGGCAGCGCCTGTGGCTCAAAGGGGTAGGGCGCTGGTCCCATATGCCGGAGGTGGTGGGTTCAAACCCAGCCCCGGCCAAAAACCACACACACAAAAAAAAATAATAATAATTAAAAGACAATCCCTGACCTCAAGGAGCTTACAGCTAAACAGAGAAACTAGTGTGAGCAGAAAACCATAATAAAGTCGTGATAGGCATTTTAGCCAATCTCAATCGTTATTTATTATGTGTATTTACATATCTTCTTTCTCAAAGTATTTTATTATAAACACATGCTCAAATCTTGTTCTCAAATACAAAACTTAATGAGGCCAATGAACAAATCTTCAGAGCATAATATATAGTCAGCGGGGGAGAAGTAAAGGTTTTGGAACATGTAAGCAGCTTCTGTCCAACTTGCTGATCCTGTGCCTTGCTGACAGCCTCTGAAAAGGCTGAACATATAGGAAATAGTCGTCTTTCTAATGTGAAAGGCATACTTGTGTCCCATGGAATGAGAGGTATGCGTGGTATGAGAACAGGACCCAAGGTCACTGCAGGGCTCACAGTTGTAACACATGCTTTGTGAGCCGTGTGCCTCCACAGAGCTCACCGCTTGTGGGTCATCACATCCATTACTCCTATGGATTACTCCCAGGGTGCCTAACTTTTCTTGTAATTTTTGCTTGTTCTCCCCTTTCTTTATCATTCTCTATCTTTGTTACCGTGGAATTTCATTTCAGTCTTGAAGTCCGTTTGATCTTATCCAAATGCAAGCTTAGTAGCATTTGTTTTGTATGTTCTGAGAATCTTTTACACATGGCTCAGCGATTTTTATATTTCTTAAAACTTCTAACTCTTGGATAAAGACTCGGGATGTGTGTGTTTGTAATTTTATATGTAGTTATGATTTTTATAAACTCCTACATTTTAAGTCTGAGTAGATGACATGTATTTAATGTTTTACAGAATGAAAATTTGAAGGTTGCTTTTTAAAAATACTTGTTTATAGTTTTTTTTTTAAAGCCTTCCAAAATAACAATCATCATCTATCACCTGACAAGGCTAATATTTATCTAAAATTTATTTATTTATTTATTTTAGAGACAGAGTCTGACTTTATCACCCTCGGTAGAGTGCTGTGGCATCACAGCTCATGGCAACCTCCAGCTCTTGGGTTTAGGCGATTCTCTTGCCTCAGGCTCCTGAGTAGCTGGGACTACAGGTGCCCACCACAGTGCCCAGCTATTTTTTTGTTGCAGTTTGGCTGGGGCTGGGTTCGAACCCGCCACCCATGGTATATGGGGCCGGTGCCCTACCCACTGAGACACAGGTGCTGCCCTATCTAAAATTTAAAGGAAGATTTATGTTGAATAAAATGAATAAATCCAAAGTGTACATTTTTGATAAATATATTCACTCATGAAACCAACACCCCAAATCAAGAGAAAATATTGATCAATGTTATTGTGTACATTTATTAGTTCTTTTTTATCACTGAGTAATATTCCAATTTATAAATATATAATGATTTATCTATTCAATTGTTGGTGGATATTTGAGTTTTTTCTAGTTTTTGGCTATTATAAATAAAGCCAAACACTCCCAGACATAGTATTTTTTTTTTTTTTTGAGACAGAGTCTCACTCTGTTGTCCAGGCTAAAGGGCCATGGCATCCTGGCTCATGGCAACCTCCAACTTTTAGGCTTAAGTGATCCTCTTGCCTCCGCCTCCCAAGTACCTGGGACTATAGGTGTCCACCACAATGCCTGGCTAGGCATTTTTCTATTTTTTGGTAGAGACTGGGTCTCACTTTTGCTCAGGCTGGTCTTGAACTCCTGAGATCAGGTAATCTACCGGCCTGGGTCTCCCAGCATGCTAGGATTATAAGCATAAGCCACCAAGCCCGGCCTATTAGGGATATTTCTGAAAAGAGTGTCTGCCTATGAGCTTCCCAAGCTGTAATTGAAGCTACATTACTATAGAGGGAACACTTGTAAAATATGGAAATCAACAATGAGAAGAAATAGAGAAATCAGTTACATACCTGACATTTTTGGAGTGGGGAATTAGGAGGAAAATGGTGCTATTTATCAACATAGGAATATAACAGAAAGAGCTGTTCTGAAGAGGTAGTTGTCAATCTTGACTCTGTGTTACCTGTGAGCTTCCTAGGTGAATCTATTGATCAGACAACTGGAAACATTAGTTTGGATCTCTGAACAGAGCTGTGGACTAGTGACAGAGATGTGACAGTCATCTACCTGAGAGGGATACTTCGTCCCGGGGAACTGATGACATCGGGGACAGATATAGACAGAATGGAGAATACCAGAGACACAATCTTGGGGCTTTGACTTTAGGAAATAGGAGAAAATCAATAAGGAATTTGGATAAGGAAAGTTTTCTGGGGTTGAGAGCAGAACAAAGAGAGTATTATATTATAAAAGGAAAACATTGAGCACTAGTTAAGCAATCCGTACAAAGGCTGATGGCACGAAGATGGAAAAGATCATTGGACTTGCTCAGTAGCAAGCTTCACAATAACTTGAGTTACTACATTTGATTATTCATCAGAATAATCCATTAGGGCAAGTGAGAGGGGACATTATTCTTCAGACTTTGCAGGTGAAGACGCTGAGATGCTCAGGGCCACACAAATATGAAATGTCAGGACTAGCTCTCCCCACCCCGTGTCATCCCTGACAGTGTCACCTAATACCACACTATATCCCATTCTTTTTTTTTTTTTTTTTTTGTAGAGACAGAGTCTCACTGTACCGCCCTCGGGTAGAGTGCCGTGGCGTCACACGGCTCACAGCAACCTCTAACTCTTGGGCTTACGCGATTCTCTTGCCTCAGCCTCCCGAGCAGCTGGGACTACAGGCGCCCGCCACAACGCCCGGCTATTTATATCCCATTCTTTCAATAATAACATTCTTGGAAAAAAAATTATTTGGGGACGGCGCCTGTGGCTCAAAGGAGTAGGACGCCGCCCCCAAATAATTTTTAATATATATACCGGAGGTGGTGGGTTCAAACCCGGCCCCAGACCAAAACTGCAAAAAAAAAGAAAAAAAATTATTTGTTCTCAGACCTAGGTAACATAGGTAACATAGTATTAGGGGATTTTCTTTCCATTAGGGCAGCAAACACAACTAAGGAGTACATAAACGTTTCCTTGCTAATTCTATTTGTAAATTAAACATGCTCTGTATTTCTTTAGGCTTAAACTTGATTAAATACATGTACACGGGCTAGGCGCAGTGGGTCACACCTGTAGTACCAGCACTTTGGGAGGCTGAGGCAGGAGGATTGCTTGAGGCCAGAAGTTCAAGACCAGCCTAAGCCACATAGCAAGACACTATCTCTACAAGAAAATAGAAAAGTTTTCTAGGCACATGCCTGTAGTCCCAGCTACTCAGGAGGCTAAAGCAAGAGGATCATTTGAGTCCAGGAATTTGAGGTTGCTATGAGCTGTGATGGTGTCACTGCACTCTAGCCTGGGCAATAGAGTGGGACTCATTCTTTCTCTTAAAAAGAAAAAAAGACTTATCTATGTATTCACTTCTTTCATCTGATTAGTGCTTTACTGTTAGTACCATTTCTTTTAACTTAAGAAAGAAGATACTAAATGCGGTGAAGGCTATGTTTGATGAAAATATTTCAAATGGTATATAAAACCAGCACATTGTACCCCATAATTGCATTAATGTACACAGCTATGATTTAATAAAAAAGAAAAGAAAAGAAAAAGAAAGAAGGTACTGGAGAGAGTGAAGCTGATGAACTTGGTTGCTGCTTTAAATGAGGAACTAATATGAGACAAGTGCTAATGTTGCCTTCAAAAACTTGCAGAAGTAAACAAACAAGATTATAACTGTTCTACCTGGAGATGGTATTGCTGGAATCAGTGGTTAAAATATTGACACTGTTCATTTATATAATGGGCATTATTTCCTATTTATTTATTTATTTATTTTTAGACACAGAGTCTCACTTTGTTGCCCTCGGCAGAGCGCCCTGGCGTCACAGCTCAGAGCAACCTCCAGCTCCTGGGCTTAGGTGATTCTCTTGCCTCAGCCTGCTGAGTAGTTGGGACTACAGGCACCTGCCACAACACCTGGCTATTTTTTGTTGCAGTTTGGCCGGGGCTGGGTTCAAACCTGCCACCCTTGGTATATGGGGCTGGCACCCTACTCACTGAGCCATAGGTGCTGCCCTATTTCTTAAGATTTTTCTTTTCCTTTTCTTTCTTCCCCCCTGCTCCAACAATTTTGTACTTGTTGAATTTTCTTTTTGAGACAGCGTCTCACTCTGTTGACCAGGCTGGGAACACAGGCATGTACCTGTATTTCATTTTTTTCTATTTTTAGTAGAGATGGGCTCTCACTCTTGCTCAGGCCTTAAACTCCTGAGCTCAAGCAATGCTCCTGCCTTGGCCTCCTGAAGTGCTAGGATTACAGGCCCAAGCCACAGTGCATGGCCTAAAGTGGAATCTACATCGAAAGAACTGACTCCAGCATAATCGAGGAGCATTAAAAATGCTTTCTATGGGGCGGCGCCTGTGGCTCAGTGAGTAGGGCGCCGGCCCCATATGCCGGGGGTGGTGGGTTCAAACCCGGTCCCGGCCAAACTGCAACCAAAAAATAGCCGGGAGTTGTGGCGGGCGCCTGTAGTCCCAGCTACTCAGGAGGCTGAGGCAGGAGAATCGCCTAAGCCCAGGAGTTGGAGGTTGCTGTGAGCCGTGTGACGCCACAGCACTCTACCGAGGGAAATAAAGTGAAACTCTGTCACTACAAAAAAAAAAAAAAAAATGCTTTCTATGGGCGGTGCCTGTGGCTCAGTTGGTAGGGCACCGGCCCCATATGCCGGGGGTGGTGGGTTCAAACCCAGCCCCGGCTGAACTGCAACCAAAAAAATAGCTGGGCGTTGTGGCGGGCGCCTGTAGTCCCAGCTACTCGGGAGGCTGAGGCAGGAGAATTGCCTAAGCCCAGGACTTGGAGGTTGCTGTGAGCTGTGTGATGCCATGGCACTCTACTGAGGGTGATAAAGTGAGACTCTGTCTCTACAAAAAAAAAAAATGCTTTCTATTAGTCCAGAGGGGCTGGGTCATTGAGTTCAGAGAAGAGTTGCGATTATTGTTCTGATCTTGAAAAGAGGAGAGCTACTTTGAGGGTGAGAGAGCTCTTCCTAATGCAGTTGGTAAAGGTGAGTTGATAAAATGTATTCTTAGGTGACTCACAATAGCCTCCAGCACGGTGCTGACACCAAAGCTTGGGGTAGGTTGATTCTTCTCTGAGAGCCTCTGTTCTGTGGATATGTTGACACCTTTCACTAGGATTCAAAGTTACTTGATAAATTTATACCAATTTCCAGAAGAAAACAAGGACCATTTTAAGAGTCTTTCCATGGATATTCCCTTCTCCTTGCCAAAAAGTAAATGAGACAAGCCTACAGGCTGAGTTCCATTTTGGTCAAATTGCAAATATGTGACATTTTAGGAATCTTGGGCTGTTTTACTCTTCACACCCATTTAATCACAGTTAGGTGACTGGGGTTTGGTGGAATAAAGAAGTTCCGTATTTTCACTGCAGTTCTGTTTCTGGGATTTTTGTAGCAACTATGGTTTCAGAAGAGAATGGAAAAAATAAACACGCTTAGCAACTTGAAGGCCAGCTGACTTAGAACTGGCTTGGACATTCTGGATTCATCACCGTGTCTTTCCAATTTTTTTTTTTTTTTTACTTCTAAATTGTAAGCAGACTAGTTTGGACTCTTCTTTTGTATGTTTATGTTTAAGGAAGGACCAGTTTGGGCTATTCCTCTTGGGATATACATTTTTATACCCTTTAGAAACTTCAAATAAGACCCAAATTTCAAATATATTAAAGCTGAGCACAAAGACTTGAAAGAAATGTGTTGATTATTAACAACATTTATTTACTGCTTAGGGGAAACTCAACAGCAATATCCTTCACCCAAAGGGACATCCTCTAGAGCAGCGGTTTGCAACCTGTGGGTGGCAACCCACAGGAACTGTACTAAAGGGTCACAGCATTAGGAAGGTTGAGAACCACTGCTCTAGAGTGTCAAAGAGCTTTGGAAAACATTAAGTTAGACCCAGAGACCTCAAGGATGTGTGGTAGATATTGTATTGATTCATAACTACACATATCAGAGAATCAGAGGAGAAATGTGGGAAAAAAGCCTAACTAGTAGAGGTTAACTGAATTACCCAAGTTTTTAGTTGGGTATAGCTGGGAAGTTACCCATACTTTGTTTCTCCTTGGATCTAGGCAAAGCTTTTGAAGTTAAATTGCCATTATGACGCATCTCATAATTATAAACTTGGTATGATATTTACCCAAAGAAATACACACACACATATATGTTTTGAGACAGAGTCTCACTTTGTTGCCATCAGTAGAGTACCATGGCATCATAGCTTATAGCAATCTCCAACTCTTGGGCTTGAACAATCCTCTTGCCTCAGCCTCCCCCTCAGGTAGCTGAGAACACAGATGCCTGCCACAATGCCAGGTTAGTTTTTCTGTTTTTTTAGAAGAGATAGGGTCTCATTCTTGCTCAGGCTGGTCTCAAACTCCTGAACTCAGCAATCCACTTGCCTTGGCCTCTCAGAATGTTAGGATTACAGTCATGAGCCAATGATACATGTTTTAATATAGCCTACATTCAAATTATTTCATGGATTTTTTTTTCCTTGAGACAGAGTCTCACTATGTCGCCCTTGGTAGAGTGCCTTGGTGTCACAGCTCACAGCAACCTCAAACTCTTGGGCTTAAGCGATTCTCTTGCCTCAGCTTCCCAAGTAGCTGGGACTATAGGTGCCCGCCACAATGCCTGGCTGTTTTTTTTTTTTTTTTTTCAATTTTTTATTTTATTTTATTTATTTTTTTTTTTTTATTAAATCATAGCTGTGTACATTGATATGATCATGGGGCATCATTCACTAGCTTTACAGACCGTTTACCAAGTTTCACATATACCCTTGTAAGATGCACCGCTGGTGTAATCCCACCAATCCCCTTCCCTCTACCCACCTCCCCTCTCCCTCCCCTCCCTTTCCCCCTTCCCCCTATTCTTAGGTTGTAACTGTTTTTTTTGTTGCAGTTGTCATTGTTGATTTTAGCTGGCCCTGACCAGGTTCGAACCTGCCAGTCTTGGTGTATACAGCCGACACCCTACCTACTGAGCTATGGGTGCCACCTATTTCATGGATTTTGACCATGTTGAAACAGAATAGTTTAGACAGTCATTGGGAATGTAGAAATTTAATTCACGTATGTTACCGTCTGGGTTGTGTGACATTCAGTATGGCATTTTAATACATCTGTAGATCTTGTTATGAAAATGAATGGTATAGCAGGTTTTTTCTTTCTTTTTTGGAGACAGAGTCTCACTATGTCACCCTCAGTAGAGTGCCATGGCATTACAGATCACAGCAACCTCAAACTTCTGGGCTTAAGCGATTCTCTTGTCTCAGCCTCCCAAGTACCTGGGACTATAGCACCCACCACAATGCCTGGCTATTTTTTTGTTGTTGTTGCAGTTGTCATCGTTTAGCTGGCCTGGGCCAGGCTTGAACCCACCAGCCTTGGTGGATGTGGTTGGCACCATAACCACTGTGTTACGGGTGCCGAGCCAGGGGCAGATATTTTTAGGGTGCTCACCAAAATCTATCTTCCCTTCTTTCACCTAAAGTGCTCCTGGCTTTTTTGATGGTGGGGCAAGGGGAGGGTTCTCTTTGCTAACCCATTGCATAGCACCCATGACATTATCTTAATTACAGTGATATTGCCCCAGGAATGGGCCTGATTGGCTTATAGCAATCAGAACATCCTATATCTGTGGCCATAAGAATTACTCAGAGATGGACATCATCAAACTTGGGCCAACGAGATGTAATGTTGTATATGATGAAGCTTGGGGAAAGGCATTTCCTTTACTCTTCTAATTTCCTCACAAGAAAATTCTTCTTCGCCTACATGGGGTGGGAAGTTTTCAAACTCCTACAGCCCTTGTTGCCATCATGAGTGGAACTGGCCTTAAGGCAAAGCTGAGGCACTGGGGGAGCAGGAAAAAGAGAATCAGAATATAGTCACTAGAGCCACACTGTCCAATAGAAACATCGGTAATGATGGAAATTTTCTGTATCTTTACCATCCAATAAGGTAGCTACTAGCCAGACGTGGTTAGTAAGCCTTGAGCTATGACTAGTGGTGGAGAAAGTAAGTTTTTAATTTAATTAATTAAAATTGACATTTAAAAGGCCACGGTTCAGTGCCTGTAGCTCGGTGGTTAGGGTGCCAGCCACATACACTGGGGCTGGAACCTGCCCAGGGCCTGCTACATAACAATGACAACAACAAAAAAAACTAGCCGGACATTGTGGGTGGCGGGCACCTGTAGTCCCAGCTGGTTGGGAGGCTGAGGCAAGAGAATCGCTTAAGCCCAAGAGTTCGAGGTTTCTTGGCACTCTACTGAGGGAGACATAATGAGACTCTGCCTCAAAAAAAAAAAAAAAATTAGGTCAACTTAAGGAGAGACAGTCAATGTAGGGAGCCAGTCAACTATGAAGGTTCTACTATATGAGATTTAGGTTTTCATTCAAAGTTGCCTTCAGGTAAATTTTGAGCAAATGATAAAAAGATCAGTATTCACTACTCTTTGGCACATTAGGCATATAACAGCTGGGAGGACTTGGGCAGATCACATAAAATGTCTGATGATATTTTGAGGGTTAAGTGAAATAATGTGAGTTCAGGACTCAGTATAGAACCTCCCCTAGAGGAAATTTTCAATGAATGGCCAGTCAGCCTCCAGGTACCACTGCTACTTAAGACTAACATAAATGACCTTTCACAATCTAGAAATGTCTACCTCTGACTAAGTAGACGAGTGATAGATCCCTGAGATATGAACATATCAAAGCTGGAAGAAAGTTAGAGAACAAGTAATCCATTACAATATAGTTGCACGGGGGAAAATTGAGTCTCGGTTGTCAAAATGACCAGGAAATTAGTTCAGTACAGGAAAGAAATTAGAACCAAGACCTCCTAGGTCAAAATTCAGAGTCCTTGTAATTCTCTTTATTTTGCTTCACCTTCTTTTCCCAGCTTTTTCGAACTGCCTCCTGTTCTCTATTCAACTTAGTGAACAGGTAATTTCAAGTAAATTATAGAAAATTTCTTTTTCTTTTCCTTTTTTTAGAGACAGAGTCTTACTTTATTGCCCTCGGTAGAGTGCTGTGACGTCACAGCTCACAGCAACCTCCAACTCCTGGGCTTAGGCAATTCTCCTGCTTCAGCCTCCTGAGTAGCTGGGACTACAGGTGCCCACCACAATGCCCAGCTATTTTTTGGTGGCCAGGGCCGGGTTCAAACCCGACACCCTCAGAATATGGGGCTGGCGTCCTACCAACTGAGCCACAGATGCCACCCAATTATAGAAAATTTTATTCATCTTCTAGGTAGTTGTGCAATAGTCATATAATCTTCTTAAGACCATGTAACCTCATGGATACTCTAGTTTGGTTCTTCAAGAAGCGATCAGTGGGAGAGCACTGGCCACATGCACCAGGGCTGGTGGGTTCAAACCCAGCCCCGGCCAACTAAAAGAAAACAAACAAACAAACAAAAATAGCCAGGCGTTGTGGCGGGCGCCTGTGGTCCCAGCTACTTGGGAGGCTGAGACAAGAGAATCGCTTGAGCCCAGGAATTTGAGGTTCCTGTGAGCTGTGGTCTCTACGGAGGGTGACATAGTGAGACTCTGTCTCAATTAAAAAAAAAAAAAAGCGATGGGAATCTTTTTTCTGTCAGTGTTACTGAATGTCTGAATCACAACCATTTTTAAAAGATTTAAAATTTCAAATATTACTTTAATCACATTCTCTATCTCCTTTGAAAAATTTTCTTTCTTTCTTTTTTATTTTTTCTGAGAAAGTGTCTCATTTTGTTGCCCTTGGTAGAGTGCCGTAGCATCACAGCTCACAGCAACCTCAAACCCTTGGGCTCAAGTGATTCTGTTGCCTCGGCCTCCCAAATAGCTGGGACCACAGGCGCCCGCCACAACACCCAATTATTTTTTTATTGTAGTTGTCATTGTTGTTTAGCTGGCTCAGGCTAGGTTCAAACCCGCCAGCCCCAGTGTATGTGTCCAGCACCCTAACCATTGAGCTATGGGTACTGCCCTGAAAAAAATTTTTTAGCAGGGAAAAACCCCCTTTTTCTTGAGTTTATAGTACTGTATCATCATGGTTAAAGGCAGAATTATTATATTAGTTCCTCATTGAGTCACATATTTTCCTCTTTACTTATCTCTCTTTTTCATAGGTCACATATGTAGCTTTCAAAATGGAGCAAACAAATTCTAAAAACAAAATCCACACTGATTGGGGCGGTGCCTGTGGCTCAGTGAGTAGGGTGCCAGCACAGAATACTGAGGGTGGCGGGTTCAAACTGGGCCCCAACCAAACTGCAACAACAACAAAAAATAGCCAGGCATTGTGGCAGGCGCCTGTGGTCCCAGCTACTCAGGAGGCTGAGGCAAGAGAATCACCTAAGCCCAAGAGCTGGAGGTTGCTGTGAGCTGTGATGCCATGGCACTCTACCAAGGGTGACAAAGTGAGAGACTCTGTCTCTAACAACAACAACAAAAAAATCCATACTGATTCAATATATCTTTGGGTCAGTGTGGCAGGACACCAGCACAGCTACAATTTATCAGTAAATAAACAACACTGTTCATTCTACATCTACAAATTTAGGAGTTTTTTTTTTTTTTGTAGAGACAGAGTCTCACTTTCTGGCCCTCGGTAGAGTGCCGTGGCCTCACACAGCTCACAGCAACCTCCAACTCATGGGCTTAAGAGATTCTCTTGCCTCAGCCTCCCAAGTAGCAGGAGTTTCAAAATCATTTCAATCCTTCTTCATGTGGCACTATAGGAATGAACTGGTTGGAATGTGGGTTTGTAGCAGCACAATTTCATTAAAAATTGTTAGAATATATCAAAAAATTCTAAAACAACAGATACTGGCATAGATGTGGAGAGAAAGGAATGCTCGTGCCCTGTTGGTGGGACTACAAACTAGTACAGCCCCTATGGAAAGTCATATGGAGATACCTCAAAGAACTAAAGTAGACCTACCATTTGATCAGCAATCCCACTATTGGGTATTTAAACAAAGGGAAATAAGTCATTTTGTCAAAGAAACACATGCATTCACATGTTTATAGCGACACAATTCACAATCATAAAGATGTGGAACCAATCCAACTGACCATCAATCCATGAGTGGATTAATAAAATGTGGTATATATATACCAGGGAGTACTACGCAGCCTTAAAAAAGGTGAACTAATAACTTTTATAACAACCTGGATAGAACTGGAGACCCTTCATCTAAGTGAAATTTCACAAGAATAGAAAAACAAATATTACATGTACTCACTATTAAGTTAGAACTAATTGATCCACACCCACATGCACATTTGGTAGCAAAACTCAACCAGGGGCAAGCAGGTGGGAGGGGCAGGAAAGCAGAGGTCAAGTCACACCTAACAGGTACAATATACACTATCCGAGTGCGGGGCACACTTATATCTTTGACTCGAACTGTATAAAAGCAATTCATGTAACCAAAACATTTATATCCCCGTAATATTCTGAAATTTAAAAGATAATAAAGTAAAAGAAAATTAAGGCAAACAAGAAAGAAGCACAAGGAAAAAATGCTAGACCATTGCTCTGCATAATCAGTGCCCAGTCAGAGACAATTGTTAGGCTCTATCCTATGCAGATGGCAATCACTATTTTACAAATGGAAAATAAGAATAAGAAGGTGAGGCCCCATTTGAGTTTTCCTTTGCATTATGTTGCTTCTACAGGGATCTATTTCAAGTATCATTTCAGTCACTCTGTGAAATCGAGTTTGAAATTACAAATATCTGGTTGACAAAGACCTGTTGTCTTATTAGCCATCCTAAGCCATCCCAGATGTTCTGAAGGACTCACCTCCAGTACCTGAAGAGGTTCTGCACTTTCACACTGTTTTTACAAACACATGTTAGCAGTTGTCTCCCTGGTTGTAAGAGAGGAAAACCTGTTCCTCGGTCTGCACATTTTGTCCTTTTTCATAAGCTAGTTCAGGGATATAAACATTTTCTTCAAATCGATGTGTGCTTTTTTTTTTTTTGCCTATGCCAGTGGATTGTTTTTTTTTTCAGTTTCTGGCTGGGGCTGGGTTTGAACCCACCATCTCCGACATATGGGGCTGGGGCCCTACCCCTTTGAGCCACAGGCACCACCCCAGTGGATTGGTTTTTTACCAACATTGTTATAAACAGTGATTAGACTTCTAAGACAACCCACAAAAAAACATATTTCAACTATTTTAGGGGTTAACTTGGCCTTGGGTGGCTAGAATGGGAACTAGTGATGAATCTCAGAATTATTTCTGGAAAATGTCACCCATGCTCCAAAAGGCAGGCTATACATCTTTAGAACATAACTCATGTGGAGTTTGGGGACAGCCTATATTTCAATCAGATTTGAAGTCTGAATGATATTTTACTCAAAATGTTTTTTTAACAATATAATTTGATTTATGGGCCACATCACAAAATAAAATAACGGATTCTAAAAATATAATAACGAATATGTTATATGAAAAATTTCAAAAGACGAAGCATTCATGCAAATGAAAGACTCCAGACATACTCAGGAAGGCACTGTGACATCGGTAGCCAAAAAAAAAAAAATCTTATTGGAGAAATAAATGTGATGGTTGATATATATATACGTACAAAAGATACAACAGGTCAATGTTAATCATACCATCCATTCTACTTTTTCACTTTGAAAGCCCTTGAGAGACCCGGTAGTGAGTCATAATTGTTACTTACAAACTAGATCAATTTTGAAGGAAACCTATTCCTGAAACTAGCTGATAAATGCCATTTGTAATGGGAAACATTTGCTCTCTGGCTAGTTTAGTGCGTTTAGGTAGACAGTAATGAGTTTCAGCTGATGGGTGGAGCGCCACTAAGGAGAAGTATATTTTTTCTTTGCCAAATATAATGAAAAAAGTATGACTTCCA
Organism: Nycticebus coucang; assembly: GCF_027406575.1. Classification (NCBI taxonomy): domain Eukaryota; kingdom Metazoa; phylum Chordata; class Mammalia; order Primates; family Lorisidae; genus Nycticebus; species Nycticebus coucang. The sequence goes on along the minus strand of NC_069799.1, from coordinate 49,834,641 downwards.
ACTACCCCACCATTGATAGTCATTCAAGAAAGATTCTTGCGACGTGAATCTTTCACAGAAAAAAAAAATGCCCACTGGAAAATCAGAAGAAAGGATTATTACAGCCTAATAAACAGTATGGAGCGGTAAGGATAATAATCAAGATTTATCACCATAGAAACAAAGACACAAATTAAAACAAAGAGTAAACAAGGCTTAAAGGGTAGGCAAATAAGTGAATGATAAACCACATATTAGTTAGGATGGACTAGTTTATGTTTTAGTTACAAATAAATCCCAAATCTCAGGTGCTTAAGACAACAAAAGGTTTCTGACTTGGTGCCCATAGCTCAGAGGTTAGGGCACCGGCCACATACAGTGAGGCTGGCAGGTTTGAACCCAGCCCAGGCCTGCTAAAGAACGACAACTGCAACAACAAAATAGCTGGGTGTTATGGTGGGCACCTGTAGTCCCAGCTACTTGGGAGGCTAAGGCAAGAGAGAATCGCTTAAGCCCAAGAGTTTGAGGTTGCTGTAACACCACGGCACTCTACCAAGGGTGAGAAAGTGAGACTCTGTCTCAAAAAAAAAAAAAAGTTTCTGTTTCACTATGACACATGTTCAGCACAGGTCTGCCAGGAGGCTCTGCTCCTCCTTGTCACTGATATTTGCCTAAACAACATGGGAGGTGGAAGTCAGCACAGCAGGACCCAGCACTGGCAATGAAAATGCCTTCCCCAGAGGGGTCACATATTACCTTCAATTTCATTCCTTGGTCAAAACAACTCACATGGCCACAACCAACTTCAACAGGATTAAGTCCAGTTCTACCCTTTGCCTGAAAGAAGGCAAATCAGACTATCTGTGAAGAACTGTTTGATACATTTTCAAAATAAAAAATAGTTATAGACCACGGACCATGACGTGCAAAGAAAGAGTCTATGGGAATTATCAATAACCATACTTGAAAGGTGTTTGTTGACTAGGGATGGGAGAGGATTAAAACTTCTAAATGTACTGCTAATCAACATATCAACACTAGAGTCTGGAAGATGGATTGCTTAGGTTGAACAGAAGGAAACAAATAGTCATGAGAAATGGTCCTAACACATGTATCAGGCAAAACTTTACTGCACTTGCACTTTGGAAGGTGGGTGGACTTTATTGATCTGACAGTGTGTTTTCTGTAATGCATGCTTAGCTAGTCAAAGGCATTTTATAATCGGTTTTATTGGGAAACATGGTTTTTGTTCATGGACTTGAGTCTCTTGTATTTTTTTTAATCTTTCTTTCTTTTTTTTTTTTTGGTTGCAGTTCTGCCTGGTCCGGGTTCGAACCTGCCACCCTGCTGGTGCCCTACTCACTGAGCCACAGGTGTCACCCGAGTTATATTTTTAAGACAGGGGAACCACATCTCCACACTGAGCCCCCAAATAAAATCTTATATAGCACCGTGGCATGTGAAAGCAGAGGCTGCGAGGCGGAAATGGGTGAATTGCCTGAGCTCACGGGTTAGAGACCAGCCTGAGCAAGAGCATGACACCGTCTCTAAAAATAGCCAGGCGTTGTGGTGGGCGCCTATAGTCTCAGCTACTGGGGAGGGTGAGACAAGAGAATCGCTTGAGCCCAAGAGTTTGAGGTTGCTGGGTTGCTGTGAGCTATGACACAACAGCACTCTACCTAGGGCGACAAAACAAGACTCTGTTTCAAAAAAAAATGAAAAGAAAAGCAAGCAAGAAAGAAGAGTGATAGAACTACTTGAACTGGGATTGGACCCCACGATGGTCCTGAGACGCTGGAGTACCTAGAATATTCCAATGACAGTCTCATTTATTTCTTTTCTTTTTAAATTAAATTTCTTTTCTTTTTTTTTTCAGACAGTCTCACTTTGTCCCTTTAGGTAGAGTGCTGTGGTGTCATGGCTCACAGCAACCTCCAACTCTTGGGCTTAAGCGATTCTCTTGCCTCAGTCTCCCAAGTAGCTGGGACTACAGGCACCTGCCACTACACCCAGCTATTTTTAGACACGAGGTCTCCCTCTGACTCAAGCTGGTCTCAAACCCGTGAGCTCAGGCAATCCACCCGCCTCGGCCTCCCAGAGTGCTGGGATTATAGGCGTGAGCCACCATGGTCAGCTTCTTCCTCTTTTTTTGAGACAGTCTCACTTTGTCACTATGGGTAGAGTGAAGTGGTGTCATAGCTCATAGCCACCTCAAACTCCTAAGCTCAAGCAACCCTCTTGCCTCAGCCTCCTAAGTAGCTGGGACTATAGGCACCTGCCAGGAAACTTTTTTTTATTTTTTATTTTTCTATTTTTAGTAGAGATGGGAGTTGGGGGTGGGAAGGAGGAGGATGTGTGTGTGTGTTACTCTCGCTCAGGCTTTCTTTTTATTTTTTTCTATTGATCTACTTCATTTATTTATTTATTTTTGGTGTTTTATTTATTGTTAAATCATAGCTATGTACATTAGTGCAATCAAGGGGTACAATGTGCTGGTTTCATATACAATCTGAAATATTCTCATCAAACTGTTCAACGTAGCCTTCATGGCATTTTCTTAGTTATTGTATATAGACATTTGTATTCTGCATTTAGTAAGTTTCATCTGTACCCATTCTAAGATGCACCGTAGGTATGGCCTCACCTATTACCCTCCCTCGTACTACTAGTAGGTAGTATCCTACCTACTAACCTCCCCCCTCCCTTCCCCTCCCTTGGCCCTTTCCCCATATTCTTGTGCTATAGTTGGGTTGTAGCCTTCATGTAAAAGCTATACATTAGCTTCATAGTAGGGCTGAGTACATTGGATACTTTTTCTTCCATTCCTGAGACACTTTACTAAGAAGAATATGTTCCAGCTCCATCCATGTAAACATGAAAGAGGTAAAGTCTCCATCTTTCATTAAGGCTGCATAATATTCCATGGTGTACATGTACCACAATTTGCTCCTGAGCTCAAGCAGTCCACCCACCTTCCGAAGTGCTAGTATTATAGGCATGAGCCACTACACCTAGCTCAATAATTTGTTAAATTGGCAAGTTACTGTTAAGTTCTTTTTTCTGTTTTTGTTTTTTTGAGACAGAGTCTCTCTCTGTCACCCTCAGTAGAGTGCCATGGTGTCACAGCTCACAGCAACCTCAAACTCTTGGGCTTAAGCGATTCCCTTGCCTCAGCCTCCCAAGTAGCTGGGACTACAGGTGCCCGCCATAACACCTGGCTATTTTTTTTTATTGTAGTTTTCATTGTTGTTTAGCAGGCCCAGGCCAGGTTGAACACACCAGCCCCGTTGTATGTGGCTGGCGCCCTAACCACTGAGCAATGGGCACTGAGCCTACTATTAAGTTCTTACGAAAAGGAAGCTAGGGATTTGAGGTCAAGCAATCCACCCACCTTGGCCTCCCACAATGCGAGGATTATAGGAGTGAGCCACCATGCCCGGCCTCTAATTCTATTGTATGCTATTTTTTCACAAGGCTGATTTCAACCCAGAGCATTGTTTAAGGTCCCACTGAAGCATCAGCACCATAGTTTGGGAAACCCTGGCCTGAATGAAGTTTCTAGTTGATATGCCACAGGGATCTGTTCTGTTACACATGTCCACTGGCGGTTTGAATTAGGACATTGATTGAACACTGTCTGCATACGATACAAAGCTGGAAGATGTAGCTAACATGACCTCAGGAGACTGCGACAATGGGCTCAGGAAAACAAACTGAATCGTATACCCCTATGCTCACTCATGCCTAAGATATAAAAACTGCATATACCAAATAGTGGAGATACTTACAATTTTATTTTGTTTTTGTGGAAGGAGATAGGGCTTAAAAGTAGAACATATGGAAAACATTTCAGGATTTTAGTTTTATTATTATTTTTTTTGAGACAGAGTTTCATTATGTCACCCTCGGTAGAGTACTGTGATGTCACAGCTCACAGCAACCTCAAACTCTCGGGCTTTAAGTGATTCTCTTGCCTCGGCCTCCCAAGTAGCTGGGACTACAGGCGCCTGCCACAATATCCAGCTATTTTTGGGTTGCAATTGTCATTGTTGTTCAGCTGGCCCTAGGCCGAGTTCAAACCTGCCACCCTTGGTCCATGTGGCTGGCACTGTAACCCCTACGCTATGGGCGCCAGGCCTATTTCAGAATTTTCATTTACTATTAGGCATGATTTGAGTCATCAGTGTTACGTGTTTGCCAAAATAACAAGGTAGAACTGAGTGGAAAAGCAGCCAGTGCCCTGAGAGCTTTCTTGGAGGCCAGAGCTCCCCGGGAGCTTTCAGTTTAACTCTCAGGATCCCTTTTTAATGAGGGGAGGGAACAAATGCAAATAAATTCAATAAGGATGGGTGGGAAGACTTACAGCACATGAGCAATAGACAAGGATCTAAGGACACAGAGATTAAGCGTGCAAGACTAAGGAATCAGGGGTCTTCTAGTACCAGAGAGTCTAATGTGAAATCCTGTGAGAGAATAACTGAACTCATCTCCTCTTCTTCCTAAAGGAAGAACCATTCACCTATGTGGTCATTCATTCATTCAACAAACACCTGTTGAGCACCTACTGTGGATCTGTGAAGCCAGCTCCTAGATTAGTGGGGTTTTTGTTTTGTTTTGTTTTGTGACACAGTCTCACTTTGTCACCCTGGGTAGTGTCATGGTGTCATAATTCACAGCAACTTCAAACTCCTGGGCTTGAGCATCCTCTTGCCTTAGCCTCCCCAGTAGCTGGGTCTACAGGTCTGCACCACCACACCCCGCTAGTTTTTCTTTTCTTTCAGTTTAACTCTCCCTTTTTAATGAGGGGAGGGAACAAATGCAAATATCACTTTATCACCCACGGTAGAGGGCAGTGGCGTCACAGCTCACAGCAACCTCCAGCTCTTGGGCTTAGGTGATTCTCTTGCCTCAGCCTCCTGAGTAGCTGGGACTACAGGCGCCCACCACAATGCCCAGCTATTTTGTTGTTGCAGTTTGGCTCGGGCCAGGTTTGAACCTGCCACCCTTGGTATGTGGGCCTAGCACCCTACTCACTGAGCCACAGGTGATGCCCAGTTTTTCTATTTTTAATAGAGACTGGATCTTGCTCTTCCTAAGGCTGTTCTCAAACCCGTGAGCTCACACACTTGCAGAGTGGTAAGATTACAGGTGTGAGCCACCATGTCCAGCCAAGAGCAGTGTTTTTCAGCCTTTTATATCTCATGGCACACTTGAACCTACAGTTAAACTTTCACAGCCCATTTAAATGATGTTGATCAAAAAAAGTAAAAAAAGAGAATATACTTACTGTGCTCTGAACTTCTTTCAAAAGTAATTTAATTAATGATCTTCAAAAAGCCTTGAACTCCAGGGCTCAAGTGATCCTACTGCCTTAGCCCTCCAAGTAGCTTGGAGTATAGATGCTAGCCACAATGCCCCCTGAATTAAAAAAAAAAAAAATTAGGGCCTCACCATGTTGCCCAGACTGGTCTCTAACTCTTGACCTCAAGTAATCCTCCCAGGTTGGCCTCCCAAAGTCCTGGGATTATAGCCATGAGCCACTGTCCCCAGACACACGTACCAGGCTTTTGCATGACCTTCACAATGCTGCATGCCCTTGCATGGCACAGCCGCTAACTCGCTCCTACATGTTTATGATGACAACTCCGTCACCACCTTCATGGTGACGCCCTCCATCACTCCCACTAGTTATATTACGGTAGCCCTTCCTCTGGGCTCTCAAGGCACATGGTGCCATCTTACTCTAACAGTCACCGGTCACTTATCCTCAACAAGTGAACAAGGCAGAATGACCCTGGTAGTTCAGGTTGCATCCACAGATGGCTATTTACAAAGATTAAGATGTTGGCCAGGTGCAGTGGCTTGCACCTATAATCCTAACGCTCTGAGAGGCTGAGGTGGGTGGATTGCTCGAGCTCAGGAGTTTGAGATCAACCTGAGCAAGAATGAGACCTGTCTCTACTAAAAATAGAAAAATTAGGGGTACTTGTAGCTCGGTGGTTAGGGTGCCAGCCACATGCTCCACGGTTAGTGGGTTCCATCCCGGCCTGGGCCTGCTAAACAAACAAACAAAAAATAGCTGGGCATCGTGGCAGGTGCCTGTAGTCCCAGCTACTCGGGAGGCTGAGGCAAGAGAATTGCTTAAGCCCAGGAGTTGGAGGTTGCTGTGAGCTACAATGCCATGACACTCTACCCAGGGCAACAAAGTGAGGCTCTGTCTCAATTTAATAAAAAGAAAGAAAGAAAAACTAGAGTGTGGTGGCACATGCCTGTAGTCCCAGCTACTCAGGGGGCTGAGGCGAGAGAATTGATTGAGCCCAAGAGTTTGAGGTTGCTGTGAGCTACAATGCCACAACATTCTACGAAAGGTGACAGAGTGAGACTGTCTCAAAAAAAAGACGTTGTTGACCTTCAATTTTGGATAATGAATCTAAATAAAGGAGATGCGAGATCCTTAGAAACTCCGCTTCTTTTAAGCTCAAGACCACAGTTGGCTGCCAGGCAACAGAGTTTATAAATCAACCTAGGAACAGGAAGCGCTCCCCTAAACCTGCATCGCTGGTTGAGCTGTAAGTAGAAGGGATGAGGAATCTTGACAGTCATCCTCAGGTTATCTCTGTCCACGCTTCACAAGTCACCCAGGCCTGGCAGGAGACACCAGCCTTTCTCTCCCGCACGGAGGCTGGCACCGCAGCCCATGTGTTGGGGCAGGAAAGCCACTGGGCGTGGACGGCAGCACATTGTCCACTGGCCGTGCCAGGCTGAGGAAACAGTGCCGCCTTTGAGAGACACAAAGAGCCACTGTCCTTGCCTCTTTTTTTTCTTCTCCAAAAACTGCTAAAGGGTCCAAAACTTGCCGTGGAGATTAAAAAGGCTCCTCGAAGACAGAGCAGAGGGCTCCAGTGATTTCACCTGGAGGATTTCAGCCCAAAGCAGCCGACAAGACAGCCCATAGCCCCCAAGATTAGAGTAGTGGAGCCTCCTTTTCACCTGGCTTGTAATCGCAAAGAAAAATAAACTCTGCCAAAAACAAAACGTCCCTTTCTCTCCACATCTGTGTGTTATGGACTGCCCTGTCCCATCCACAGAGCGATGATACCCCGGTGTGCCAAGAATTTACCCTTCACGCTGGCGTTTTCCATGGCCCTTCATGATATCCACTTCATATAAGAGCATGAAATATTTAAGCAGAGACAGGGAGATCATCCACAAGGCTAGTTCTGTGCTCAATGGGAGGTCAGACCAGCTCACCACTAGGATCCCGCCCTGGCTCGGTAATTAGGACATTGGAAGAGGAAACACAGAGACTTCAGGGGCTCGTGTAATTAAATGACTTTTGAAAGAAGTTCAGAGCACAGTTCAGAGCTGTAGGGAACGCGAGTGCAGAGGGCAAGCACTGGTGATCAGAAGAGAAGGCTAAGGATAGGACTGCCGGTAGGAAATTTTACTTAATAAACTTAAATCAGGCACGTGCTATATGTCAGGTAGCAGCTGGAGACACAAAAGATGAGGCTCTGATTGCTTTCACATGAGCTGTGAAAAGAGACGCACCCAGGCCGTCAGATTCTGATGGAATTGGAGCCATGGAATTTACATGCTATTTGAGTAGCACAGAGGAGGAGGGACTGACTCAGGGTCCTCGGAGAAGGCAAGTTAGAGGATGCTCGAGAAGGAGGACCATGCAGCGGTGCCGTAGCTCAGTGGGTAGGGTGCCTGCTACACAGAGTCTGCGGGTTCAAACCCAGCCCGGGCCTGCTAAACAACAGTGACAACTAAACCAGCCAGGCATGACTGTTGCCTGTAGCCCCAGCTACTTGGGAGGCTAAGGCAAGAGACTCACTTAAACCCAAGAGTTTGAGGTTGCTGTGAGCTGTGACGCTACAGCAGTCTACCCAGGGCGATAGCTTGAGATTCTGTCTTAAAAAAAAAAAGGAACATAAAACTATAAACTAATACAACCTGTTTGGAAAGAAGTATGGAAAATCCTCAAAGAACTCAAAATAGACCTTCCATTTGATCCCGCAATCCCATTACCAGGCTTCTACCATGAAGAAAAAAACTCATTTTATCATGTTTGCACTAAATTGTTTATTACAGCTCAGTTTACAATCACCAACATGTGGAAAGACCCTAAATGCTCATCAACTCATGAATGGATTAATAAACTGTGATATATGTACACAGGCACTGGACTTCCCAGCCTAATCAAGGATTCCCTTATGCCAAGTATGGCAGGCGAGTGACTATTATTTCCCTACCCCCCCCTTGTCTTCCATGAACCCAGTCCCTGGTACTGAAAAGGTTGGGGACCGCTGATCTAGGGCCCCCCTTTGTAGGCCAGGGATATAATAGACATCCCAGAGGTGGACTAGAGGCCAGGCATGGTGGCTTACACCTGTAATCTTAGCACCTTGGGATACCAAGGTTGGAGGATCACTTGAGGCCAGGAGTTTGAGACCAGCCTGGGCAACATAGTGAGACACCCCCCTCCCATCTCTCCAAATAATAATAATAAGACTAGTTGGGCACTATGGCATGTACCTGAAGTCCCAGCTACTTGAAAGGCTGAGGCAGGAAGATTGCTTGAACCCAGGAGTTTGAGGTTGCTGTGAGCTATGATGATGCCACTGTATTCCAGTGTGGGCCACAGTGCAAGACCTTGCCTTTAAAAAAAAATTAATATGAGCCAGGTGAAGCAGCTCATATCTGTAATCCTAGCACTCTGGGAGGCCAAGACAGGTGGACTGCAAAAGCTCAAGAGTTTGAGACCAGCCTGAGCAAGAGTAAGACCCCATCTCTACTAAAAATGAAAAACTGAGGCAAGAGGATTGCTTGAGCACAAGAGTTCAAGGTTGCTGTGAGATATGATGCCAAGGGCAACAAAGTGAGACTTTGTCTCAAAAAAAAAAAAAAAACAACAGTTAAATTATTATCTCCTACTCTCCATCCCCAACCACACCCTAGTACCCAAACTGTGTCCTGAAATGTAGTGTGAACCCTACTATACACCGCTTGAACTTCACCTTCTTTCAGATCAGTGGTATTTTAGATTCTCATAGGAGTGTGACCCCTACTATACACCACACATGTGAGGAGGTTGTTTTCCTTATGAAAATCTAATGCGGTCAATGATAGTTCCATAAAATTATAATGGAGCTGAAAAATTTCTATCCCTAGTGACACTGTCAGTGTCATAAGAGGAGTGTGGTGCATAACTCAGGTGTTTGTAGGGATGCTGGTGTGAGCACACCTACCGCACTGCCAGGCATGTACAATCTAACATATGTAATAATGTGTTGCCGGGGTTCCCTGTGGGCCCTGACCTGCATTGGAAGTCGACAGGGGAGATGATGCTGGGGGAAAATAACTAGACTCTATAGCAACTTAATGTGTCAAGTCTGGGGAGCCTGGAGAGGCATAGACCGTCTCACACACTAGGCGCAGAAGGAGACAATGAGCAGCTCTCTGACTTCTCAGAAACCCTTTATTGGGCGGCGCCTGTGGTTCAGTGAGTAGGGCGCTGGCCCCGTATGCCGAGGGTGGCAGGTTGAAACCCAGCCCCGGCCAAACTGCAACAAAAAAATAGCTGGGCGTTGTGGCGGGCGCCTGTAGTCACAGCTGCTCGGGAGGCTGAGGCAAGAGAATCGTGTAAGCCCAAGAGTTAGAGGTTGCTGTGAGCCGTGTGATGCCATGGCACTCTACTGAGGGCGGTACAGTGAGACTCTGTCTCTACAAAAAAAAAACCCAAAAAAACCCTTTATTGATCTAGATCTAAGACAAAGCGTTCATGCAAAACGTAAAGGAGTCAAATAGGATTAAACAAATCCTAAGTCCCCAGGAAGGTTGGATTAAGAGGAAACTTCTGGGTAATCAGAAACGTAGGGTGGTAAGTTGTCAACCATGGCCGATATTCAGAAAGGGGGAGGGGAAAACAAGTTCAGTCTCCTCAGGGCAGACTGAACAGCTTCCCTAATCTAACAGCTGATCAGGAGTTTAAAGGGCTTAGCTTATCTGCCCTGTGTAGGGATGGTCTTAATGACTTTGCCTGTCTGGGGAGCCTCTGGGCTCTTTTCATCTTGGGTGGTCTTGATGAGCACCCACCCCCGACCCCCCATGGCCGACTTTGTGCTTTGCCCTGGATTGAGGTGAGGTGCCAGCAGAAAGATCAGCCTATCTCCCTCCCACAATGTGGAGTACATACTAGTTGATAATGACAATAAATGGCTAGGTTACTGGTTTGTGTATTTACTATACTGTTTATTCTTACTTTAGAGTGTGCTCCTTCTACTAATGTAAAGTACTGCTATGTAAACATCCTCAGGCAGGTCCTTCAGGAGGAATTCCTGAGGAGATGACAGCTCCATGCGGGTTACTGCCCCTGGGAGCAGGTGGGGATATGGAAGACAGTGATATGGATCCTGTGCAGGCCTAGGCTTGTGTGTGTATGTGTCTTATTGGTTTAATTTTTTTTTCTTTCTGAGACAGAGTCTCACTTTGTCACCCTTAGTAGAGTGCTGTGCTGTCATAGCTCACAGCAACCTCAAACTCTTGGGCTCAAGCCATCCTCTTGCCTCAGCTACTGAGTAGCTGAGACTATAAGTGGCTGCCACAAAGCCTGACCTTCTTTTATTTTTTTTTGAGAGATGGGGTCTTGCTCTTGCTCAGGCTGGTCTTGAACTCCCAAACTCAAGCAATCCACCTGCCTCAGCCTCTAAGAGTGCTGGGATTATAGGCACAAGCCTCCACACTTGACCTGGGTCTTATTTTTTTTTAGACAAATCTTCAGTTGGTTACCCTCAGTAGAGTGCTGTGGCATCATAGCTCATAGCAACCTCAAACTCTTGGGCTGAAGCAATTCTCTTGCCTCAGCCTCCCAAGTAGCTGGAACTACAGGTGCCTGCTACAATGCCTCGCTATTTTTTTTTTTTAGAGACTGAGTCTTGCTCTGGCTCAGGCTGGTCTCAAACCTGTGAGCTCAAGTAATCCATCTGCCTCGGCCTCCCAAGTGCTAAGATTACAGGCATGAGCCACCTCACTCTGCCTGGCCTGTGTCTTACTTTTAACAAAAGAGTTTACAAAATGAAAATAAGAAAATTTAAAAATAGAAAACAGAGGGCGGCACCTGTGGCTCAGTCGGTAAGGTGCCGGCCCCATATACCGAGGGTGGCGGGTTCAAACCCAGCCCCGGCTGAACTGCAACAAAAAAATAGCCGGGTGTTGTTGCAGGCGCCTGTAGTCCCAGCTACTTGGGAGGCTGAGGCAAGAGAATCGCTTAAGCCCAAGAGTTGGAGGTTGTTGTGAGCTATGTGATGCCATGGCACTCTACCTAGGGCCATAAAGTGAAACTCTGTCTCTATAAAAAAAAAAAAAAAAATAGAAAACAGAATTGGGTATGCTGGCTCATGCCTGTAATTCTAGCACTTTGGAAGGCCAAGGCAGGAATAATGCTTGAGCTCAGGAGTTGGAGACCAGCCTGAGCAAGAGTGAGACCCCATCTCTGTTAAGAATAGAAAAACTAACGGGGTGTTGTGGTGCACACCAGTAATTCCAGCTATTTGGGAGGCTAAGGTAGGAGAATCTCTTGAGCCCAAGAGTTTGAGGTTGCTGTGAGCTAAGATGATGTCACAGCGTTCTACCCGTGGTGACAGAGTAAGACTATCTCAAAAAAAAAAAAAAAAAAAAAAGAAAGAAAGAAAAATAGAAAGCAGTTTATAGAGTGAGGATATAAAGGTAAGTGTTGTTATAAGAGTCAAAAAATTAAAAAAATTAAAGCTTACAAAGTTAAAAAGCTACAGGAAACTAAAGTTAATGTATTATTAATGAAAAAAATTTTAATTTAGCATAACCGAAGTGTGCTTATAAAGTCCTCAGTAACGTCCTTGGTGTTCACCCACCACTCACTTCCAGGCCTACAAGTCCATTCATGTAAGTCCCTACACAGGGGCACCATTTGTGGGGAGACAGTCTCACTCTGTTGTTCCAGGCGAGAGTGCCCTGGCCTCAGCCTAGCTTATAACAACCTCAAACTCCTTGGTTCAAGCAAGCCTCCTGCCTTAGCCTCTCAAGTAGCTGGGCCTACAGGTGCCCACCATGATGCCTGGCTAGTTTTTCTATTTTTAGTAGAGATGGGAATCTGACTTTGCACAGACTGATATCCAACTCCTGAGCTCAAGGGATCCTCCCGCCTCAGCCTCCCAAAATGTTAGAATTATGAGCGTGAGCCACTGCACCAGGCCACGAGATGTACCATTATTTATTTATTTTTGAGACAGAGCCTCAAGCTGTCACCCTGGGTGGCATCACAGCTCACAGCAACCTCCAATTCCTGGGCTGAAGCGATTCTCTTGCCTCAGCCTCCCAAGCAGCTGGGACTACAGGCACCTGCCAGAACACCCGGCCATTTTTTGGTTGTAGTTGTCATTGCTGTTTGGCAGGCCAGGGCTGGATTCGAACCTGCCAGCTCTGGTGTATGTGGCTGGCGCCTTAGCCAGTTGAGCTACAGGCACTGAGCCCATTTTTTATCTTTTACACCTCAGTTTACAGTACCTTTCCTTTGTTTAGAGATACACAAATACTTACCACTGTGTGCCAGTAGCCTACAGTATTCAGGACCATGATGTCCTGTACGTGTCACCTAGGAGCCGTAGTCTGTATCATATGGCCCAGGTGTACTACAGTAGGCTATACCTTGTAGATTTTTGTGAGGACCCTGTGTGATGTCCACCTAATGACAAAATCGCCTAATGATGCATTTCTGAGAACATATCCCCATTGTTAAGTGATGCAAGGCGGTGTTTCTAAGTGCCTTCTGTGCACCAGGAACTCTCACCTGTGTGATCTGATTTAACTTCGGTGAGAATACTAGGAGATAGGTATTTCACTTCATGGCCAAAGAAATTGAAGACCAAGGAGGTTCAGGATCTTCCTCCCCAAGAGCTAGAAATCGGCAGGGCTGGGATTCTTTCCTTTTTTTTTTTGTAGACAGAGTATATCACTTTGTCACCCTCAGTAGAGTACGATGGCATCCTAGTCCACAGGAACCTCAAAGTCTTGGGCTTGAGCAATCCTCTTGCCTCAGTCTCCCAAGTAGCTAGGACTACAGGAATCTGCCATAATGCCTGGGCAGTTTTTCTATTGGGGTCTTGCTCTTGCTCAGACTGGTCTTGAACTCCTGAGCTCAAGCCAATCCACCTGCCTCAGGATTACAGGCATGAGCCACTGCACCTGGCCCCCAAAGTGGGTCTTTCCCATCACCAACCCCTTTGCTTTTATTTTGTTCCTCACTCCTCATTCATTTCTGTACCACCTTCCTCCCTGTTTTTCCATTAAAAAAAAAAAAGTGGCCAGGAAAGATCCAGTAAAACATTCCTTACTTTCATTAAAATTGAGTGAACAAATAAGAACATGTTTCGAAAGAAAAGGGGGTAGAACGAACACAAAGATTCTTAGAGTAAAAAAGAAACCTGGGGTTGGGTTTTGCACCACTGGGCAGCCGCAGCTTGGGTTGCCATAGTTAGTGTCAACACACAAAACCATTTTGATTCCATCATTAGTACAGGAGAGGTGCAGAGAAGGGAAAACACATTGTCCTTCCCTGAGACTGTTTTTGGAGAGAAAAAAAAAAAATCCTTGGTGAGCTAATCTTGAACGTGAGGAACTGTTCCTTTGTCGTCCAGCTGCTGCCTTCGAATCCTGTTTTTGTGTTACCAACAATTGCCACGGAAGTGTTTAATTTCATTTATTTATTATTCATATCCCTCCAACTTCCACAGACAAGTGCAAAGCATAGAAGTGAAGCTTTTAAATTTTCATACACTCAATTCGTATCTTAACTACTTGGTTTTCCTGATTTTGCTGGTGTGTCAACTTAAAAACCTCAGCGCTAATGCAACCACTGCTCGAGAGGGTTAGGCTACAGCAGTTTACTCTAAAATTCAAATATTTGGATTTGATGCAGAGGTCTGATGCCAAGGACATGCTGATCTGCCACTGAAGAGCTGAAACATGAAAGTCTCAATCTTATTCTCTCCTGACTATATAGCAGAGATGCTCTGTCGGTTTCCTCGCTTTCATCTGCCTTGCTGCTTCCAAAGCTGCAATTACTTTGAAACCACACAAGGGCCTGGTAGCAGGGCAGCGCCGGCTCCTGAGAGCGGCGCGCGGCTGGACCAGATCCCTGTGGACTCTTTGTTCGGTCAGCAGAGGGGTCTCTCGGTGACCAGCTGAAGGCCTTTTCTTTGTGTCATGATTGACAAGCATGAATTAAATATCATCCACTGGGTTCTCTGATTGGTGAATGATGACGTCTGACAAGGATGTCTTGGGGAAATGGTGGCTTATGATAGGGGGACAAGATCAGAAAGGCAGAGCTTTTTCAGCTAATCCTGAACTTGACAACAGCGAGAGACCTTGATTCTGGGCTCTGTTTGCTTTTTTTTTTTTTTTTTTTTTGGCTGGGTATGCCTTGTTCAAGGCTTTGAAAGAAAGGGACAATCATGAAATGGCCCAAGTAAGAGAACAGGATGAAGCTGATGGAAATAAAAATTGGGGGGAGAGAAAACGATTGTGTGCTTTAAACAACTGCTGTTTCTAGAGATGTGCTTTCAGGGTTCTGTTCTAAAATGGGCCTGGCATTGTCCCTGAGGCTTTCTTTTTCTTCTCAGTTTATCAGTGAGGCAATTAATATTCCTTGGACAATAATCTATCTTGCAGAGCCCATGCTATTGTGGCACACGTGGGGCTGGCAATGCCTTGGGCATAAGCAGCTCTGCATACACAGTGCTCTGGTTTTGAACAAGCAGAAACAGTGTGATAAGAAAGTGCAGAGAGTGGGTGGTGCCTGTGGCTCAAAGGAGTAGGGCACCGGCCCCATATACCGGAGGTGGCGGGTTCAAACCCGGCTCTGGCAAAAAAAAAAAAAAAGAAAGTGCAGAGAGAAATGAGAGAGGCAAAGAAAGGCATGTTGGAATTCTCCATGGCGTGGTGTGTACTTGGCTAACTAGAGGGTGAGGAAGGAATTGGTGGGCAAGATGGAGACACAGCTTGTCACCTGGTCTAAGAGCCTGAGAGGGGGTTGGGCAAAGGTTGATTTCAGCCTTTGGCTGAGCTGGCTCAGTTGATGGTCCCCCCAAAACAGAAAAGGGTGCTTGTACCCCAAAGTGCTAGAATTATAGGTGTGAGCCACTATGCCTGGCCAGGGATGATATTTTCTGGTGCTGGGTTCTTGGGTCTGCCAGGCATGCTTGCTACCGACAATATTGACTCAAGAGAAAATCAGGGAGGAATCTCGTGTTTAGCTTTCAATAAATAAGGGATATGTTTGCCATTGAGTTGTGCACAAAGATTCTTTCTACAAGATGTGAAGATGGGAGAATGTTGGCCAGTCTTTGGGCAGGAGAAAGGTGACCTGTGCAAGGAGTTCGCTTCACCTAGGAACTTTCTTACTTTGTCTAGAAAGGTAAGTATCAGTATTAGGCCAGAGAAACAGGGATAGGCTCCAGAACTCATGGGCCCAGTTCAGACAAGCAGGTGAGAATGAGATGATGTTATTGGAGGAATGGCTGAATCTACAAGCCAGGCCGATGAGCCTTAGGCTAATCAGGAATGGAGGGGTGATATCAAGTTAGGAAGCACCCTCAGGCTGGGCACCATGGCTCACGCCTGTAATCCTAGCGCTCTGGGAGACCTAGACAGGTGGATTGCCTGAGCTCACGGGTTCAAGACCAGCCTGAGCAAAAGTGAGACCCTGTCTCTACTAAAACTAGAAAACCTGAGATAAGAGGATCACTTGAGCCCAAGTTGGAGGTTTCTGTGAGCTATGACACCACAGCACTCTACCCAGGGTGACAGCTTGAGACTCTGTCTCAAAAAAAGAGAAGTAGAAGCACCCTCAGCTGGGAGCAACGGCTCACGCCTGTAATCCCAGCACTCTGGGAGGCCGGGCTGGGTAGACTGCTCGAGCTCAGGAGTTCAAGACCAGCCTGAGCAAGAGGAGGACCCCCTCTCCACTAAAAATAGAAAAAATAGCCAGGTGTGGTGGCACATGCGTGTAGTCCCAGCTACTTGAGAGGTTGAGGCAGGAGGATCACTTAAGCCCAAGAGTTTGAGGTTGCTGTGAGTTACAGTGATGCCATGGCACTCTACCCAGGGTGACAGAGTGAGATTGTATGTCAAAAACATAAACAAACAGGCTCGGTGCCCTGTAGCACAGTGGTTAAGGCGCCAGCCATCTACACTGAGGGTGGTGGGTTCGAACCCAGCCCAGGCCAGTTAAACAATGACAACTGCAACAAAAATTAGTTGGGCCTTGTGGTGGGCGCCTATAGTTCCAGCCGCTCAGGAGGCTGAGGCAAGAGAATCATTGAAGGCCAAGAGTTTAAGGTTGCTGTGATCTGTGGCTCCATGGCACTCTCCCAAGAGTGACATAGTGAGACTCTGTCTCAAACAAA
This sequence comes from Nycticebus coucang, assembly GCF_027406575.1. Lineage (NCBI taxonomy): Eukaryota > Metazoa > Chordata > Mammalia > Primates > Lorisidae > Nycticebus > Nycticebus coucang. Next base: position 49,818,214 of record NC_069799.1, on the reverse strand, counting down.
CAAACAAAATAAACAAGTGAATAAAATAGAAAAACCAGCCAGGCATAAGGGCAGTAGTCCCAGCTACTTGGGAGTCTGAGGCAGGAGGATCACTTGAGCCTCAAAGTTGGATGTTGATATGAACTAAGATGATGCCATAGCACTTTATCTAGAGCAGTGGTTCTCAATCCTCCTATTGCTGCAGCCCTTTAATACAGTTCCTGTGGGTTGCAACCCACAGGCTGGGAACCGCTGATCTAGGGCAACAGAGTAAGACTCTGTCTGGGAAAAAAGAAGAAGCACCCTGGCTGCAGGCGAAAATAGTTCAAAATCCGGCAAGAAATTTGGGCCACAGGTAGAGACCATCACACCAGAAACATGCTTGAGCCAGAGTTCTTTCAGCCAGCCACAAAGGCGTGAAGTTCCCCGAAGAGGGAAAAGTGAACCTTGGCATGGACAAGCCTGGGGAGTTGTGTGACCCACTGGGGTGCCGCCGGGATGTGTTGTGGGGGCACTGAAGGGAACCGTGCAAAGCTAAGGAGCTAACGACATACGTTCTCTGACCACTGGAAATGGCATGTTTCTTTGGGGCTTAAAATTTCAGAGTTTTCATGTTCATGTAAAATACAATCTGGGTTTTCATTTAAAGACTGCACCATTTGAGAGAACTGCTGGTGACAGTGGTGAATAGACGCCTGGGTGTTGAGCATTAATGCAGCAGCGCCAGCTCCAGACAGCCTTCCCACGCTAAGAGGAAATGTGAGTAATAACAAATATGCTTTCCTAGCAGATCGACAGCTTGCTGAGCTGTGACAAGGTACATCCTCATCCACTCACTACCATGTCTTTTTTTTTTTTTCCTTTCTTAAAGTACACTGTGTTGCTACGAATATTTATTAGCTGTGTGGTTCTTCAATTTCTTTGCAAATCCAGTTTGATCCTAATGTCTTAGACATGATTTCTGTCTCAAAATGTCACAGAAGGGATTGGGATTACAAAGTTATAAGAGAAGTGGGAGGAGCTAGGACAGAGTATATTCACTGGTATGCTGGGGGCTTAGGCAACAGAAATGTGTTGTCTCACAATTCTGGAAGCCAGAAATCCAAGGTCAATATGTCAGCAGGGGTAGTTTCTGTAATGTGTCTTTCCTTGACTTGTAGATAGTTCTCTTCTCCCTGTGTCTTCACATGGTCTTTTGAAGATCGTCCTTCAAAATGAGCTTCTGTGACAATCACCCCCACAGACCTCTTCTCTGTGTGGATCTGTGTTCTAATCTCCCTTTCTTTTGTTTTTTTTGCAGTTTTGGCCGGGGCTGGGCTTGAACCCGCCACCTCTGGCACATGGGGCCAGCACCCTACCCTTTTGAGCCACAGGCACCACCCTAATCTCCCTTTCTTATAAGGATACCAGCCATATTGGATCAGAGCCCATGCTCATGACCTCGTTTAACCTTAATGCTAAGGTTGGGCCAAGGATCGATACCCATCCGGGGCCTGTTAGGAATTGGGCTGCACAGCAGGAGGTGAGTGGCAGGAGAGCAAGCAAAGCTTCATCTGTATTTATAGCTGCTTCTCAGTGCTCACATCACCTCTTGAGCTCCAACTCCTGTCAGATAAGTGGCAGCATTAGATTCTCATAGAAGCATAACGCTACTGTACACTGTGCAGTCAAGGGATCTAGGTTGCATGTTCTTTATGAGAATCTAATGCCTGATGATCTGAAGTGGAGATGTAATGTGCTTGAATCATCCTGAAACCATGGAAAAATTGTCTTCCATGAAAGCAGTCCCTGGTGCCAAAAAGGTCGGGGATCATTGCTATATACTGAATGTTTGTGCACTCCCAGAATTCGTATGTCAGAATCCTGACTCCCAATGTGATGGTATTAGAAGGTGGGGTCTTTATGATGTTAGGAGGGAATGAGGTCAGAAGGGTGGAGCCCTCACAATTGAGATTAGTGCCCTTATAGAAGAGATTTCAGATAGCTGCCTTTTCCCTTCAACTCTTTGAGGACTAGACACCTGTGAGGACACAGTGAGCAGATGGCCCTCATGAACCAGGAGGCAGGTTCTCACCAGATACCTAATCTGCCTGCACCTTGACTTCCCAGCCTCTAGAATAATAAAAACACATGTTCTGTTGTTTATAAGCCTCCCAATGTGTGGTATTTTATATAGCAGTACAAATGGACTAGGATACTCAATTATCAGTTTAAAGACCCTATCACCAAATATATTGACATCCTGAAGTATTGGAAATTAGAATGTCAACATACTAATTTAGGGTGGCAAGGGGGACAAAATTCAGCCTCTGTGAGTAACCAGAGATACATCTGCTTTGGGGACTACAGGACTATAATTAGTCTTCACATAATATCAGAATATGTATGGACCTATAACTAACAAATTTTCATTTAATTAATTATAGAGCCACTTATTATCACAACTCTATTATCATAACCATATAAATGTCATATTAATATCAATAAATACTTACTGAACAAATAAATCTTCTTACTTAAAAAGACTCTTCCTTGGAGTCTGGGGAAGGACTGGGGGGCAGTTGAGAGGCAGGCTAATGTCTCAGGTTACTTTGCTGAGTCGTCTCCTATTGAACAAGTGGTGGGCAGTCTCTAGAGAACTATAAAGCATCATAAATAATTCAAATTAAATAAGCCTTGTCAAAATCAATTAATAGAGTCTCTTTATGACCACCGTCACTTTGTGTGGTCAACAATCTGAAAATGGCAACATCAGATGCTGGGGCCACCCACCCCTGGTGTGAGGTCCTCTCCCGGCAATGGAAGGAGAAATGTTGGGGGAAGATCCTCCTTCAAAATGAGCTTCTGTGACAATTGTCAGATTGGCAGGGATGGGGATGCTTCATTGCAGACCCAGTCCAGACAAGAGCCAAACAAACCTCCTGGTAAATTAATAAGCCTGTTCCATCCTGGTTTCTGGAACCATGAGCCCTACCTGAAGTGGAATGTGGAGTCTCGCCTCGGAGGATTCTAGCAGGAGTTTGTTGGCTGTGGCCCCTGAAGCCCAGACCCCTCTTCTGGGAACACAGTTTTTCCTTGACTAATCTTTTATCACAAGTCATAGCCATGAGACAGTCATATCCCCAACACAGGACTTAGAAAGAGGGCCAAAGTTGTGAGTCAGAGCCAGGAAAAGAAGTGAGACTCTGAATTCTGTAATATCTGAGGCCAAGAGTGGGGTGACTATTTATTCTTTACTTATTATAATAAAATAGACACAACATAAAATTTATCATTTAACCTTTTTAAGTGTACATTTCAGTGGCCTTGAGTACATTCACATTGTTGTATCACCATCACCACCATCCATCTCCAGAACTTTTTCATCTTTTCCAAATGAAGGTCTGTAACCATTGAACACTAATTCCCCATTGCCCTCTTCCCCAGCTCCTGGCAACCACCATTATACTTTCTGCCTCTGTTAATAGGTACCTGATGCAAGTGGAATCATACAATATTTGTCTTTTTGTGATTCATTTATTTTACTTAGTATAAGGCCTTTTTTTTTTTGAGACAGAGTCTTACTTTGTCAACCTGGGTAGAGTGCTGTGGGGTCATAGCTCACAGCAACTTCAAACTCTTGGGCTCAAGAAATCCTCTTGCCTCAGCCTCCCAAGTAGCTGGGACTACAGATGTTTGCCACAACATCTGGCTATTTTTTAAAGATGGGGTCTTGCTCTTTCTCAGGCTGGTCTCAAACCCATGAGCTCATAGCAGAATGTCTTCAAAGTTCATCCATGCTGTAGTGTATGTCGGAATCTCCTTCCTTCTTCTTTTTTTTTTTTTTTAAACCTGCATAGAATTCTATTTCTTTAATATTGCATTTTTCAAAGCAAAACATAGCAGTAATTTTCAACACAAATACAATTTTTTAGAACAAAAATCTTAAACAAAAATATGGCTTCAAAATATTGACTTAATTAGGCCTTGGCTCTAACCTAGGCCAGGTCCTAAAAAAGTATTAAAACTGGCTAAGAGTCCTTTAAATGCCCTACTCAATACTTTCATGTCACTACAATTCCTACTTCTTACTCTATTCATTCATACCACCCCAATCACTCAAGAGCCCCAACCACAGCAGATGATCTGATCCTGCCCATACCAAGCAAGGCCCCCACACCCTGGGGCTGATATCCTGTTGTATGGACATACCACATTTTGTTTACTCATTTATTGAAGGACACAAGTGGCTTTGACTTTTTAGCAATTGTGAATAATACGGCTCTGAACATGGCTATACCTATCTCTGCTCTCAATTTCTTTGAGGGTATGTACCAAGAAGTGGAATTGCTGGATGGGTTGACTCTTAAAGCCAAGCCTCTCAGCCCATCTTCAATCCCATAAAGAAACAATGAGAAGAAAAGGAGACACACACTGAGCCCTGAGGACCCTGGAAGAGAAAACCAGCAAACAGGGTCCAAGTCCAAGCAAGGGCAGTAGGAAGTTTATCCCGCGCTTTCTCAGCTATTGTTCATCAGGGAACATTTCTGCTGAAGACTGTACCTCTTCTTTAGGTCCCCTAACTCTGTATCCGTACTATTCCACCTTCTGTACTACTTTTCTACATTGAAGGCTATTTATACATGTATCTGAAGTTTCCTACTAAACTTCCTCAGGGGCAGCAACTATACTTCATTCATCTCGAGAACCCCCAGAGCACTTAGTATAGACTCTGGCATATAGCTTGGTTAATAGACATTATTAAAGAGACGAACCCAATATTAAACAGTAGAGGAACGAACCTACTTACTCATGTCCTAGAGTTCTTCAAGGAAAGCACCACTGCTCATGTCTGCTTCGACGTTCATAGGTGTTGAGTAACCAGAGGAAGGAATAATACCACTGTGGAAAAATGAGTCCACCTCTGAAAAAACACTATGCATAATTCCAGGTCTGCCACAGTGATCTCTATTCTACCTATGGGGGGTAATCTATAATAGAAAGAGCTCAGGGGAAAGGTTGGCAGAAGACTACGACTCTGAAAACTGTCAGATGAGAAAAACAGTTGGATGAATTGATGTTTTAGCTTAGAGAGAAGAAGACTAAGGAGAAAGACATCTATGTATTTGCAAATATTTGAAGGGCTTTCTTTCTTTCTATTTATTTATTTATTTATTTTTTGAGACAGAGTCTCACTCTATTGCCCTGGATAGAGTGCTGTAGCATCATAGCTCACAGCAACCTCAAACTCTTGGGCTCAAGCAATTCTCTTGCCTCAGCCTTCCAAGTAGCTGGGACTATAGGCATCTACCACAACACCCAGCTAGTTTTTAGAGACAGGGTCTCACTCTTGCTCAGGCTGGTCTGGAACTTGTGAGCTCAAGCAATTCACCTGCTTCAGCCTCCCAGAGTGCGAGGATTACAGGTATGAGCCACCATGCCTGGCCTGAAGGGCTCTCTTGTAGAAGAGGAAGCAGACTTAGTTTTGCTCTAGAGGCAGAGCCAGGACCAATGGGTTTACTAAGGGTAAAGAGACAAGATTCAATAAAAGAGAGAACTATGAAAATGCAAATTTGAGCTCTCCTACAATGGAGTAGGCTTGATAAGGCTTTCAGGAATGCAGTAGAAAGGGAAATACAAATTAGATCTGGTAGCTTCTTGTTTTGGCCACCCTAGTGTTAATTTCTAACCCTTTAATAATTTCCTTTAAAAAAATCTCCTGTTCAGTTTTAGGGATACAATATCCTCTTTTATCTCTCTGAGGATATTAATGCTGTGTCCTCAGAGAAAATGAGCTTCTGCTTATTGAGTTTGGTATCACTCTCCAGGATATGAGTATCTCAAATGATTGATCATTCTCAGCTGGAGTCCCCTGGAGCCTGCACGCAGTTTCTCCGCTTCCCAGCATTCGCAAGCAGAAGTGAGACACACCTACTGTCATGTGGGGGATGCCAGTATTCTCCCAGGGATGCAGATTCTCTATTATTTCTGAATGTTTCCAAGGCATTCTTCCAAAGCTCACATTCACTGGTCCTACCTGAGGGCAGATCCAGCTACTTGGCTAGGAGGGGTCAGAGTTTGTCCCATCTTGTTGCCCCTAAACCACTTTGAAAACTAGTTACCCCCAGGCTTGCCTCTGGGCTCTCCCCTTGTTCCTTATAACTTCCACTTCCCAGTTTAGCATTGGAGGCTGGGAGCATTCCAGAATGACTTCTTCCTGCTACAACAGCTCCTTCCTTCCTTCCTTCCTTCCTTCCTTCCTTCCTTCCTTCTTTCCTTCCTTCCTTCCTTCCTTCCTCCCTCCCTCCCTCCCTTCCTTCCTCCCTTCCTCCCCTCCTCCCTCCCTCCCTCCCTTCCTCCCTCCCTCCTTGGTAGAGTGCTATGGTGTCACAGCTCACAGCAACCTCAAACTCTGGGCTTAACTGATTCTCTTGCTTCAACCTCCCGAGTAGCTGGGACTACAGGTACCCAACACAATTCCCGGCTATTTTTTGTTGCAGTTGTCATTGTTGTTTAGCTGGCCTGGACCGGGTTGGAAACCCCCAGCCTCGGTGTAGTATGTGGCCGGCACTGTAACCACTGTGCTACGGGCACCAAGCCTGTTTATTTTTAAATCTTTTTTGTTTTGAGACAGAGTCTCATGCTGTCACCCTGGGTAAAGTGCCATAGCATCATCATAACTCATAGCAACCTCCAACTCTTGGGCTCAAGAGATACTCTTGCTTCAGTTTTTTCTATTTTTAGTAGAGACGGGGGTCTCGCTCTTACTCAAGCTGGTCTTGAACCATGAGCTCAAGTGATCCACCCACCTCGGCCTCCCAGAGTACTAGGATTACAGCACTGTGCCGGCCTAGTATTACAATTTTAATACGGTTTTCTTTCTTTCTTAAAATGTATATATGCTTTTTGGCACCTTCTTTGTATATAAATAACTTACTATAAATATACATAGCAGGCTGGGCGTGGTGACTTATGCCTGTAATCCCAGCCCTCTAGGAAGGCCAAAGTGGGAGGATCACCTGAGCTCAGTAGTTTGAGACCAGCCGGAGCAAGAGCGAGACCCTGTCTCTAAAAATAGCAGGCACTGTGGCAGCTGCTGGTAAGTCCCAGCTACTGGGGAGGCAGAGGCAAGAGAATCACTTGAGCCCAGGAGTTTGAGGTTGCTGTGAGCTATGACGCCACAGCACTCTACCAAGGGCGACAAAGTGAGACTCTGTCTCTAAAAAAAAAAAAAAAAATACAGGCCTATGCACATAAAAGGCTACTTTAATATACATGGATAGATAGATGGAGTAAAGGTCAACTCCAAATTACTTTAACTATCCCTCTGGAACTGCTATGTGATTATTTTAGTAATTAAACCAAGCGTAAACGGCTGGTTACCTTTTTTCTTCTTTGAATTCCTTTAGCTTTTTCTCATTTTCCTGTGTTTTGTCTTGTAATTAAGTGTTGCTCCCTTCCTGGATCACCTCAAGAGGCTCCTTAGATGTCTTTGTTTCCTTCACTATGAGTAGTAATTTCCGTAAGACTTAGCAAACATGAAAACATGAATCTGCCATCCCAGACACTGGCATGACCTGTCCACACAGCCTCTTAAAGGGAATTAATTTTCACCTTTTTAATTTTTTTTCTTTTTAATTTTTTTTATGAGACAGAGTCTCACTCTGTTGTCCCAGGCTAGAGTGCTATGGCATCACAAGTCACAGCAACCTCAAACTCTTGGGCTCAAGAGATCCACTTGCCGCAGGTGCCTGCCACAATGCCTGGTTTGTTCTCCTATTTTTAGTAAAAATGAGGTCTTGCTCTTGCTCAAGCTGGAACTTCTGAGCTCAAGGGATCTTCCCACCTCGGCCTCCTGGAGTGGTAGGATTACAGGTACGAACAACCACGCCTGGCCTAATTTTAATGTTTATCCAAGTTAATCATAATGTAGTTTTAAAAATCTAATAGTAATACCAGGATGCTACTTAATCTCTCAAGCCTCGCTTTCCTCTTCCGTGAAATGGGGATGCAATATTTATTGGCTCCTAGGGTAAACTGTGAAAATAAAATTCAAATGATGCAGTGTGCATTTGAAGCATCACATGAGCGTTTGGCATGACTGCTGCTGTTGTTATTTCAGATGACAGGATGTTGGGAGTGCTACTTTGGTTTTCTAGAAACTCATTAGAGGGAAAACAAAGCTGAGTGATCCGGAGTCACAGCTATTGAACAAATAGAAGAGGTGGGGCTGATTCCTAAACCACCAAGCCTCAAATGAAGTACTAGGGACTCCTTTCTGAAGATCTAGAATATTCTTTTTCCATGTTAGTTGTCATATTCCCAAGGTAGAAGTTCAAGTCTGCCTGGTAAATCCCCACACTGCACTCCACACAGGCCGAGACTGGGTCAGGGAGTCTCCTCATGTGCCCACGTGACATCCTTAGATTTCCCCTTTCCTTCTCTTCAGGAAATCCCCTTCCTTATCTATTCCTTTTCTATAAATGCTGCAATACGCTTGCAAGGGCGTGACGAGCTTTGGCTTTAGATGGGAAGCTTTCGCGCAAAGTGGGATACTTGGCTCTGGATAACGTGTGACATCGAACCCTTACCCAACACTGAGGGAAGGTGAGAGGTTGGCAGGGGGTAGGACCCTCCCAGGAGCTGGACACCAGCAAGCGCTAGCAGACACACAGTTGTCCCAACTTTGACTTCTCCCTCAAAGGAGGACCTTTGGTATGCTGGAAAGAGCAGAGAATCCAGATTCTGTCACATCTGGGTTCTAGTTTTATCCCTGAATTAGTTTCTCACAGCTTACGAACTTTGCTTTTTCCTTTTTTCCCAAATTTTATTAAATTTAAGCAAGAATTCTCAGAGAACATGAACTTTGCTTTTTTTCATTTTCAAGTTGAATACTTCTCAGTGTTGTAGTGTGGAGTAAATCAGTGAGTTAGCGAAAGTGGTTTGGCATAGCCCAGAACTCCCCTGACTTCTATTCTTTGCACATGATCATCCGTCCAAAATATGTCTCTCAGCTTCCCACTGCAGAACAGGATCTGGTCCAGGCAACTCCAGGACATACAGTGTCCTACTGTGATTATGGCACAGGACGTTCACTCTATTTATTTATTTATTTATTTTGGCCGGGGCTGGGTTTGAACACAGCCATCTCCAGCATATAAGGCCGGCGCCCTATTCCTTTGAGCCACAGGTGCTGCCCAGGACATTCACTCTTAAAGGATCTGCAGGCCAGGTGCAGGGCTCATGCCTGCAATCCTAGCACTCTGGGAGGCTGAGGTGGGTGGGTTACCTGAGCTCGGGAGTTCAAGACCAGCCTCAGCAAAAGTGAGACCCCTCCATCTCTACTAAAAATAGACAAACATTGTGGCTGGCACCTGTAGCTGGCACCCAGCTACTTGGGAGGTTGAGGCAAGAGAATTGCTTAAGCCCACGAGATTGAGGTTGCTATGAGTTGTGATGCCACAGCACTCTACCCAGTTCTACCCAGGGCACAGAGTAAGACTCTGCCTTTAAAAAGAAAAAGGATCTGCAGATGTTAAAACTTTCAGGGCTATCCTAAGTGATCTCTGATAATGGCATCTTTCGGGGGGGAAAAAAAAAGCAACCCCAATAACAGCCAGGCATGGTGGCTCACGCCTGAAATCCTAGCACTCTGGGAGGCCAAGGCAGGTGGATTGCCTGAGCTCAGGAGATCTGAGACCAGCCTGCGCCAGAGTAAGACCGCATCTCTAAAAATAGCTGGGCATTTTGGCAGATACCTATAGGCCCAGGTACTTGGGAGGCGGAGGCAAGAGAATCCTTGAGCCCAAGAGTTTGAGGTTGCTGTGAGCTGTGACGCCACCGCACTCTAGCCAGGATGACATAGTGAGACTCAGCCTCAAAAAAAAAAAAGGTTTCTTTTGCTCAGCAATTGAATCATGTGTGTCTAATCAAATAAACAGTCTTTAGCAAGCCTTGTCCAGCGTCCTGGGTAGTCAGAGGACATAAAGGAAGATGAAAAGAGCTTACAATTTTTGTGAAAAAAACCTAACGACTAGATAACGAAGATAGAACTAAACCAAACAGTGGGCTGTGGAGAGAAGTCGGGAGACTTGCTGAAGTTCAGAGTAGGAGAGATTTGGCTTTGATGGTCTTATTTGCCCCGCTGTTAGATAGAGCCAGACGTTCAGTGGAGACATCCTCCCCGCGTCAGAACTATCTGGGATTTAGGGAATTATGGGCCCATGTGGGATGGGGGCTGGAGATTCTGGGAATGTGTGCACGTGCTGACTTATCTTCAGGAGCCACATTCGCACCTCAGTACGCAGATTGTTTTCTCATTTTCTTGGGAAGAAACCAAAGAGATGATGCTAGTGAATACAGCAAGTTCTTTCCAGAGCGTCTTCTGCGCCAGGCTCAGCTGTCTACCAATTTTTAATGTTTTGGTGATTTGCTAGAAGCAGGACCTCTTTTTTTTTTTTTTTTTTTTTGTTAGCATGAAGTCTTTTCTAGAACACAGATTCGCTTCCTGCCTGCACCCCCTCCATGTTGCTCAGAGAGATTTTGGTTTCAGGCATTACTTAGTACACTTGGCACATCTATGAGGTATCCCTAAAGTCACCCCTAATGTCACCATACAGAGGGAAAATGGGAAAACGTAGCTAAGTATACCTTTATTTACAAAATATTCATTACAAAATTTTTGCAAAAATTTCACATGTAGAGAATATTTTGTGAATACTGTATAAAATTTTGTCATTAATTGTTTTTTCTTTTGTAGAGACAGAGTCTCACTTTATTGCCTTCGGTAGAATGCTGTGGCAGCACAGCTCACAGCAACCCCCAACTCCTGGGCTTAGGCGATTCTCTTGCCTCAGCCTCCCAAGAAGCTGGGACTACAGGCGCCTGCCACAACACCCAGCTATTTTTTTGTTGCAGTTTGGCCCAGGCTGGGTTTGAACCTGCCACCCTCAGTATATGGGGCCAGCGCCCTACCCACTGAGCCATAGGCACCACCCTGTAAATAAAGATACATGTAGCTACGATTTCCCCTTTTCCCTTTGTATGGAGACTTTATGGGCCACTTTTGAGACATCCTATATGTTACTTCTCATTCACAGACCATGAAACCCTCTGAAAAGACAACTAAATACAGTTAATTAGTGCCCTTTTATTAAAGTTATGGTTATTGGAATTAGAGGTCGATTATCAGCAAATATCTCTTTCCCCCCTCTTGTATATGAACTGGAAGGTAGGTCTTGCCATGCTAATTTCTGCTTTTATTTGCTGCTTCTACTCTTCATCCTGACTTGACCCCTAGTAACACTGTTTCCTCTTTGACTGAGAGGTCTCGTGTATTAGAGTCCAGTTTGTGTCTGACAGGCAAGTAAAGGCCGACCCATGGAGAAAAGCAGTGTTTTCTTTGTTCTGGCTTCCCTCTGCTATTGCAGAAACTTGAAGACTCTTTAAAATCCTTATCAGTCTTTTTTGAGGGGTGCCTCCTTGGTGTGTCACAGGGGTTTGCAAGAAAGTCTTTTAGTTTTGGAGATAGAGTCTCACTCTGTTGCCCAGGCTAGAGTACCGTGGCATCAGCCTAGCTCATAGCAACCCAGTCTCCTGGGCTCAAGTGATCCTCCTGCCTCAGCCTCCCAAGTTACTGGGACTACAGATGCCCGCCACCACGCCTGGCTAGTTTTTCTATTTTTATTTTTATTTATTTATTTATTTTGAGACAGAGTCTCAGTATGTTGCTCTCGGTAGAGTGCTGTGGTGTCACAGCTCACAGCAACCTCCAACTCTTTGGCTTAAGCGATTCTCTTGCCTCAGCCTCCCAAGTAGCTGGGACTACAGGCGCCCGCCGCGATGCCCGGCTATTTTTTGGTTACAGTTGTCATTGTTGTTCGGCAGGCCTGGGTTGCGTTCAAACTGGCCAGCTCTGGTGTATGTGGCTGGAGCCCTAGCCGCTGAGCTATAGCTGCCATCACCAGCATGGGTGTTGGCCTGGGGCCTGCAAACGCTGATACCCCCTGATGCTTCCTGGGGCTACAGTCTCCTGGTACCCACCATGGCCTGTACAAAGGTGACCTTACAGAAGTACAGACACATCTTTTCTAGTGCTTTCAGGGAAAGTCCTCACACTTCAGGCCAACAGTGCTGCTTTGTCAAGGTTATTGTTATTGGAACTCCTAAGGTCTCTCCTTGTTCACTGGGGAGGAAATGGTGGCAACATCTATATCTTGGTCACTATGGTGCTTCCTCCTATCACCCTGAACTCAATGCTGACCAAACTGTTAAGTGCTTTCCCCAGATTGCTGCCGTCCCCCATGCTACAAATCTACCTCCACTCCTCCTTCCCAATTCCACCCATACAGTTTGTAAACCTATTTTGTTGCAGAGATGTATGACTGTATGATTAATGTAATATGATTTTGAGTGTAAAAATAAATATTGCTAGGATAAAAATATTTAGAGCAGGGGGATGAATAGAGGAGAAAAAGAAAAGACATGTCATTTCCAAATATTAAACAATAGTTTCCATTTTTTTAGTAGATGAAAATAAGTATTAGATTGCTCAGAGGCTTTTAAAAGTGATATGTTTTAAGTTTGAAATAGTGACATTTACAGTCTACTAGAAATTACAAGCTTGGCAACTGTTTAAACTTAGTTTGAAAAATTTTGGATGTTATCCTTAAAACAGGTGAGAAAGTGCATAGTTTTGCAAAATTCTTTTTTGGGGTGGCAGGCTAGCTAGAAGCAAAAGGTTTGAAGAGTTCCAACTTAGAGCATTTTGCAAATATGTTCTGAACAATTGATGGCCAGGAACTTATTTTTCCCCCACATACTGTTGTTCATATAAATATTTTAAAATGTGTTTAAATTTGATTTTCACTGGGAACCCACCCCCACCGAATATAATTACTGTGTTAGAGAGATACATTAATTTAGCTCACCATCCATCCCTTAATCTAAGGCTCAATCTACTGCTATCTACAAACTTGTGAAAGCAAGTGGATCTCAAGTTACCAATTACTAGATCACTGCAGGGAACCATCTTAACACTTCTCTATTAAATCTTAATCTGTTCACATTCTCTCCGGCTGCCCTCCTCCTCCTCCAGCATTACTTGGCATGGAGGATGGGTGGGAAGGGAACATAATTAGCCTTCTACGTAAAGTTATAAAGTTATTTTTATTGCCACGCTAAGTATCAAATATCAGTTGGGAGGGGAGAGTTTGAGAATCAGTTGGTACCTTGATTATCAAGAACCCTTTCCTGATTGGAGAAGGAATGCCAGGAAAAAGGGGCTCATAAAAATACTCTCTCTGCCTTTGTCAGTTACAAGAGAAAGAGCGGTCAGGAACTGGAAATGGAGAGAGAAGACAGAGGCAATTCCTGCAGCAAAGGAATTGCAGGTAACTTGTGTCCTCAGGTCCAGTGGTCAAAGATAACATTCTTTGCTGTGTCTTTTGTTAGAGTTAGCAGAAGACCAGTTTATTCCAGCAGGAGAAAAGACTCTGTAAAGGCTTTTACTGCCAAAGCAGTTCCTTAGAAGTTGAACGTAAACCCCAGAGGGCTTTCAGACTCTGAAGGAAAAGTTGAGCACAAGTTAAATTCATTTCCTCCTTATGAACACCAGAGTCATGTTCATCAGTGAAAAGTGGAAAATGTTTTAATGAACTTATTTTTTAAAGTTTGGATTAATATAAGGGTACATATGGTTAGGCTACATTGCATTTGTTAAGTAAAGTCCGAGGTGCAGTTGAACTTCACCCAAGACATGTATCACATATCCCTACATGGTGCCCAGTTAGCTGGGAGTTTCAAATCAGTATCGAGTCCATTGGATGCTTGCTTTTCCATTCTTTTTTTTGGAGACAGAGCCTCAAGCTGTCACCCTGGGTAGAGTGCCATGGCATCACAGCTCACAGCAACCTCCAACTCCTGGGCTCAAGCGATTTTCCTGCCTCTGCCTCCCAAGGAGCTGGGACTACAGGCGCCCATCACAATGCCTGGCTATTTTTTGGTTGCAACTGCCATTGTTGTTTGGCGGGCTCGGCCTGGATTTGAACCTGCCAGCTCAGGTGTATGTGGCTGGTGCCTTAGCTGCTTGAGCCACAGATGCCGAGCCTGCTTTTCCATTCTTGAGACACTTTACTAAAGAGAATGTTCTTCAATTCCATCCCAGATAAATACAAAAGATGTAATGTCTCAATCTTTTGAAAACTGAAAATGTATCCAGTCAGGAACACATCTACATATTTCTACTCATTTACATCATCTTTTAAATTATATTTACTCTAAAATGTATTGGCAAATATTGATAAGTTGTGTTTATTGAAGATTTATTCTGACTGGGCACAATGGCTCACGCCTGTAATCCTAGCACTGGGTGGGGGGTAGCTCCCTTGAGCTCAGGAGTGTGAAGCAAGCCTGGGCAAGAGTGAGATCCGGTCTCTACTAAAAATAGAAAAACTAGCTGGGCATAGTGGTGGGCACCTGTAGTTCTAACTACTAGGGAGACAGAGGCAGGAGGATTGCTTGAACCCAGGAGTTTGAGGTTGCTGTGAACGAGGCTGAGGCCATGGTACTCTAGCCTGGGCAACAGAGTGAGACTCTGTCTCCAGAAAAAAAAAAAAAAGAAAAAGAAAAAAAGAGACATGGTGGTTACACCTGTAATCCTAGTAGCACTCTGGAAGGACAAGGCAGATAGTTTACTTGAACTGACAGGTTCAAGACCAGCATGAGCAAGAGCAAGAGACTGTCTCTTAAAAAATATATATATATATCTGGGCATTGTGGTGGGCACCTGTAGTCCCAGCTACTAGGGAGGCTGAAACAAGAGAATCACTTGAGCCCAAGAATTTGAGTTTGCTGTGAGCTATGATGCTATGGCACTCTACCGAGGGTGACAAACTCTATCTCAAAAAAAAAATATATATATAGATTTATTCTGGTAAGTATATACACAGTTTCATATTTATATGTACATATACAAATACATGCACATACACTTGTGCGTTTTGTGGAGAATGTATAAGCTATGGCTCCTCATGTAAAGCCTTCTGTCGAGCACCCCTCCAGGCCTGGGAGAAGCCCAGATGGCTGGTTCATTTTCCACAGCCAAGCCTTCAAACACCATGGTGTACCAAGTTGTAGGCACCGCACGCGTAAGAGAAAATGATCAGTATTTCTAGGACTGCTCTTGCCAACCCAAGCTTTGACTGTCACATCTAAGCACAGTTGACGAGTCCTGAAATAAATGTTTGTCTGTGAACTCACTGCCTTGGCCTGCCTTGACTCCCATTTCTAGCCTGGGAGCCAGTATTCCATGTTGTGATGAATTAAATATGTGTCCCTCGGGAGGCGGGCCAAGTGAAACCTGCAAGGACCACACAGCGTTCAGAGAGTCACACCACAAATTAGTCTCCCACCTGTCATGTTGTAAAATGACCAGGTTGGACATCCCCTGGACTCTGCTCACAGCAGGGACCAGCCCTTGGCTTCAGAGCTGTGGCGGGGACAGGGTTTTGTAGCCAGGAGCCTCTGCTGCCTTAGGCCAACATTCCCTACTCCTGGGAATGGAGAAACTTGTGAATGGAGATTCCATGTAGAGATTGGAAATTGTTACCCCAAAGCTCCACCTCCAAATAGCTCAGAGGTGCATACATCAAAGGAGGCCTCTATGCGCTTGTTTTTCTTGGCCAAGTGAGGGAGGAGTGTTTGGAGAGTGTGGGACATTGCCAGAGAAAAGGAGGACCCTGACTCGGTATGTTGTTCACAATTCCTTTCTGAGCGAATTCCGCGGCCTGTAAACTGGCTCGGGCACAACTGTTCACAGCTGCATGTGGGATGTTGCAGGGGAGACAATGGCCGCAGTGTGTGCGGGAGTACAAACAGTCCCACACAGGCCCGGCCTGAGAGCCACGGGCCACAAACAGGCTCAATACAATGCATTCATTTCCTGTAATAACATCAGGCTAAACGCGGCCTTGGAGGCCAGCTCCACCTGACCAGAAGCCACTCCACCTGATGTCACTATTGTAGAGATCCCCTTCTCATGGAGAATGAAAGAAACTCTAAAAAGAAGAGAGAGATGGCAAGTGGTTGTTTTTTTTTTTCCTCTGCAGAGCAGGATATAATTAAAACTGTATATATATATCTATCTATCTGTATTTTTATGCCCAGATAAAACAGTATGATAGAAATACTGTAGAGGTGTTAGAAGCTATTTCAATTTTAAGTTTTTCTGACACAACCATTGCCGCTAAAAATACTGGCATGAGGCACCCCAGGCTTCTGCACTTCCCAGCAACCCAGCTGGCTTTAACTTTGAGCTTCTAGCCCCACCTGGGTAAAAGTCCTACTGGAAAATTGGCTTAAGAGAACCTCCCTGATAGTAACAAAGATAATGTTGACAAACATAATACGGAGCACTTGCAAGGTAGCCAGCCCGGGTGAGAGGCGTAAACAGCTTAAGCCACTTGACCAAGAGCTCTACTAATAAGCCTTTTCTCGTATATACCGGGGCCTGTGCCAGCCCACTTTGCTGGGCAGCGTTTCACCAGCTTGGGCAATTGCCTCCCCCAGTGTTGGTGATGAAATGATACCCACAGCTCTGCCATAAGACAGGGCCAGCTGCAGTGGCCAGCGAGAGGGCTTTTGGGATAGGAAGCATTTTGGGAAGATACAACAACGGGGGTGGGGAGTGGGAAGGAAGTTCTGATGGTTCCTGTAGGGGGTCTTGTGTTCTTTGCTGAGTTCTTTAGAATAATAAGACTACTCACCTCCACGAATGACAATTACTCAAACACATGAGGATACTTCCCAGGAATCAGCTCAGGAAAAGCCACGCCTTGTGCAAGGAGGGGACTGCTGGCTTGGCCAGGCCATCAGCCGCTGGAGCCAGATCGTTTCCTGAGCATCAAATCTGGTTCAGGAATGTTCAAGATGTTGGGAGCATCTCAGAGGGTCAAATAGTGGCTGGTGGGCAGGCAGAAACACCGCCTCAGCAGAAATGAGTACATGTTACTTGGGAAGTGAAAAGTCCTCTTCAGCTCACGGAGCCACGTCCTCCCCTGGTGGGCAGGAGGGGAGGTGCTTTCACTCATACCAATCAGGTGGTGAAGACAGAGCCAGGATAAGGCCAAGGTCTGTTCTCTACACCCGTGTGAAAAAACAAACCCAGGTAGAACCAGTTCTCACGTGCTTACTGCAGCCTGAATTCACTGCTGTCTGTCATAAGTAGCATCTTGGCAGGGACGTCGCAGGAGAGAAATAGAAGATATGATTTCTACCCTCCCTAGGCTCGGGGATCCCCTGGGGACACACACCACACATAAACGCAAGCCCGGATGCACGTAATCTAGACATGTACCTCGTGGGTCCAGAGGATGTGTGAGAACGCAGGCAACGTGACTTCAGGGATCATCTGGTCAGGGTGGTGGTAACCCAGAAGGATATGGAATAGATAAGAGGGGTGTGAATTCGTGGTGAGAAAGTAAAAAACATTTTCGAGACAAAGTAAACGTAAAGAAGCCAGCTTGCTCCCTTGTGCTTGCCAGCGTGATGTCACCAAGGCCCTGACTCTGCAGCTCGCTGGAGGGAGGCTCTGAAGACAAAACAGGACAGAGCGCACAGCCACCCACGTCTCCTGCCTGAGTCACCATATTCATTAAGAGATAAATGACCCCAGTTCTTGTCTTTTCCTACACAGTAGATAACATCTGACGGGACTGGTGATTATGTCCCTGTAATCTGTAACCAAATGTACTCTCACATGCAAACCTTGATATGGGTGTGCACGCACTACCCACCCCCCACCCCCACTGTATACAGGTGCCAAAAAAATGTATACACATTTAAGAGATGTTATCTACATATCACTTTTCTTTTTTCTCTTTTTCTCCCTCCCCTCCCCTCCCCTCCCCTCCCCTCCCCTCCCCTTCCCTTCCCTTCCTTCTTTATGACAGAGTCTCACTCTGTTGCCCTGGGTAGAGTACCCTGGCATCATCATAGCTCATAGCAATTTCAAACTCTTGGGCTCAAGAAATCCTCCTTGGCCTTATCCTGGCTCTGTCTTAACCACCCCTGATTGGGGTCTCACTCTTGCTCAGGCTGAGCTCAGGCTCCTGAGCTTTCCCAGAATGCTAAGATTACAGGTGTGAGCAACCACACCCGACCATATATATATACTACTTTTTGAGATTGAATTGAAGGTACTGTTACTGGGCAAGTTTACCTAAGACATGCTCCAGATATATCCATTTTATCTGCAATTCATACACTTTTGGGAAATGATAGATTGTACTTCCAATAAGATCTCTTAAAATGTGTATACATCTTTTTTTTTTTTTTTGTCCAGCAGCTCTGGTATAATCTGTGAGCGGACACACCAGTTTAGAGGCATCTGATAGAACCTCTCTGAAAAACTCCTCCCCTTCTGTAGTCCAAACTAACCTTCATTCTTTAAAAGCTTGTTTGTTTTGTTTTTCTTTCTTGAGTTGACACATTCAATGTAGAAATACCAATCGTGCACAAAGACAAAGCAGCCAGGGCTAAGACCCATGAGCACAGCAGCCAACAGGTTGGTTTGGCTGGCTCAGTGTCCACAAGTCTTGGGAGAAAAGTCCTGGCCTTGAGAAAAGCAGCCACCTTTAAAGAACCTCCCGTCATGCTCGAGGCAGATAGTGAGACACTGAAGTCTGCCCTGGTTTGAGAGCTAAGGGACAAAACCAATTACAGGCAAAACGATGATATGACCTGCCTGGCTTCCCAGCAGACCACATTAGCGGCCATTAGCCATCCCAATGCTGTTAAGGGAGCTGCATAAATCAGTCAGTGGTGATGGACATTCTTAACCGTATTCCAGGCGCAGTGAACAAGATAGTCTCAGCCCGCCCTGGGTGGGTGTTTGAGCAGGTGCATTTTGTTATAACAGTTCCAGCAGAAAAGTGAACACTGTGTCATTGAAAAATAAGGACACCAGTCCCAGCTACTAGGGAGGCTGAGGCAAGAGAATCGCTTAAGCCCAGGAGTTGGAGGTTGCTGTGAGCTGTGTGAGGCCACGGCACTCTACCGAGGGCCATAAAGTGAGACTCTGTCTCTATAAAAAAAAAAAAAGAAAGAAAAATAAGGACACCTAAAATAAATAAGTAAATAAATAAATAAATAAATAAATGAAAAATAAGGAGGCCTAACAATTCACAGTAAATAATCAATGCATGTTTCATGGACGTTTAAATGAATGAAGTCACTGGCCTTATTCCGTCCTGTCACTGACTCAGGCAGAGAGACAGGTGTCTTATGATTACTCATCCTGCTCTGCTGGCCAGGACCCTGTACAGCAGAGGCCCCCAACCTTTTCGGCACTCAGAAGCCATTTCACGAAAGACAATTTTTCCATAGACAGGTGTGGGGGTGCTAGTTTGGGGATGATTCAAATGCATTAATTACGTTTGTTGTGCACTTTATTTCGACTGTTATATTGTGATTAAATAATGAAATAATTATACAATTCACCACAGAATCAGTGGGAGCCCTGAGCATGTTTTCCTGCAACTAGAGAGTCCCAGTGCTCACGTCTAAATGGGCTCTCTCCACGTGGAGACGTAATGGCCCTGAAGGATTATTGGACTGTTCCTACTGTGGATGATGCTGACTACCCCTTCCAAGACAACATCAGGGACCAAACCTCCGCTGGAACTCACCTGGAGAGGTCACAGCCCAGGGTGCCCCCCAAGGAAAGCCTGAGTTATTCTTTTCCATTGGCACCCCCCAAGGAAAGCCTGAGTTATTCTTTTCCATTGGCACCCCCCAAGGAAAGCCTGAGTTATTCTTTTCCATTGGCACCCCCTAAGGAAAGCCTGAGTTATTCTTTTCCATTGGCTTATCATCCTTTTCATCAGTCAGGGACTCAAGTTCGAAACCAGAACTGACAGGAAGGATCTAGGGTAGTGAGAAAAGGGGCTTGAACAAGGAAAAAGGTTTAAAATGTAATAAGAAATATATCTTGTCTTTGTTGAAGGGTGGGCTTCCTGTTGAGAGGGGGCTGAGGGCTGGGGACAAAGGGTGTGTCTGGATTAAAACAGGCCAGACTAGCACATCAATTTACCTCAAATAAACCAACACAGTTAAATAAACATGTATTAGGGACTCAGTATGTGTCTGAACTATTTCTAATATCTGTGGAATACTTTAATATTTCTTTTCCTGGCCAGTGCAGTGGCTTATGCCTGTAATCCTTACTTGTCACTCTCGGTAGAGTGCTTTGGAGTCACAGCTTGCAGCAATTCCAAACTCTTGGGCTCATGCGATTCTCTTGTCTCAGCCTCACGAGTAGGTGGGACTACAGGCGCCCTCCACAACACCCAGCTATTTTTAGAGGTAGGGTCTCACTCTTGCTCAGGCTGGTCTTGAACTTGTGCAGTCAAGCAATCCACCCACCTCGGCCTCCAAGAGTGCTAGGATTACAGGCATGAGCCACCGTGCCCAGCCAGGTAGATTTCTTGAGCTCAGAAGTTCGAGACCAGCCTGATCAAGAATCAGACTCCGTCTCTACTAAAAATAGAAAAAAACTAGCTGGGCATATTGGTGCGCGCCTGTAGTCCCAGCTACTGGGCAGGCTGAGGCAGGAGGATCACTTGCGCTCAGGAGTCTGAGCTATGCCACCATAGCACTCCACCCAGGGAATGGAGTGAGACTCTGTTTGAAAAAAAAAAAAATTTCTTTTTCTAAAATCAGACACCTGAAGTTCAGACACTGACATATTTAGAAACTGGTAGTTACATTTAGTCCTTTTCTGTTGCCCCTTCATTCTTCATCAACCCTATTTTCTCCCAATGTCCCCTTGGCTATACCATGGGAAGCAAGGAGTGGCTTAGCTGGGGGCAGGGGATGTGCTCTGTGGCCTGCGGTGATGCCGATAGCTAGAATCCAACCTTGGGGAACATTCAGGTTACTGTCATCCAGAGGGTGCTGGAGGCGAGGGGACACCAAACCTTCTCATCTGCCTCTTTTCTCCTTTCTGTTCAATCTCTGGGCACTTGTGGATTCACAGTTGGGGGTTTGCATTAATCTGGGAGCTCATAGTTCTGCACACTGTTGCTTTCTAGGACTTGCATGAGGAATTCTTTATGGAGAAGTCTTGGTCCATAAAAGGATTATGGAAAAAGTGGAGGAGAAAAGGAAGAAAAGAACTTCTTGGAGAAGCGGCTTCTCCCCCAGAGGAAGAGGATTGTGAGGGCAACTGAATTAACTCCAGGTTCCTGGGAATGGAGGATTTTAGGGCAAGGGGGACTTAGGCCCTCCAGCCTGTGACGCCTTATTCCCCAGATTTCTGTACCAAGACTGGTCACCTTGAGCATTGGTCTAGAAAAGACTGAGTCACTGCGGGACACGAGGTTTTCAGAGCAGGTTTCTGGCAGGAATCAGAAGGCTTTGGCAGGGAGAGTCAGGAAAGCAGGTGCTAGTCAGTGGGTGATGAATCAGTTTTGACTTTGCCAAATTAGTTAGCCTTTTGGAGCCTCAGTTTACTTATTTGAAAAATGGGGAGAATGCACAGCAAGTTTTGGCCACAAATTAACATTTATATCTCTTTCTAGCAGGGTGATCCTGAGACATTGCTTTCAATTTCCCTAAGCCTCAAAATCCTCGTGTATAAAATGAGGGAGAATGACTATTATCTATCTGAAAGAGTTAATAAGAATTAAATATGATAGCACACGGTAAGTGTTAAGACAGTGCCTAGTACATGGTGTTCAATAAATATCAGCAACGTGGTTGGGCGTGGTGGCTCACGCCTACAATCCCCGCATTCTGGGAGGCCGAGGCGGGTGGATTGGCTGAGCTCCAGTTTGAGACCATCCTGAGCAAGAGCAGACCTCTCTAACCAGCTGGGTGTTGTAGCAGGCACCAGTCGTCCCAGCTACTTAGGAGGCTGAGGCAAGAGGATCACCTGAGTCCCAGACTTTGGGGTTGCTGTGAGCTATGATGACACTATGGCACTCTATGCAGGGTGATAGAGTCAGACTCTGTCTTAAGAAAAAAAAGTCAGCAATATAGATAATAGAATGGATTTGAGCATCAGAGAAATGAACGCAAAGCACTTAACATATAGCCCAATACGCAGTAGGTGGCTAATAAGCACCAAATAGCATGTGACTTCAAGCAAGCTGATAAATACGTGTTGAACAAATGCCCAAAGGTAGAAAGTGTCTTTTTATGTTTGACTCTTTGGCAATGAGGTGCATTCATTTCCTGCTATAATAGAAATTTATAGTTCTGGAAGTCAGAAATTCCAATCAGCTTCCATTTACCTAAAACCAAGGCGTCAGCTGAGTCACAGTCCTTGTAGGTGCTCCAGGGAAACCGTCTCCTTCCCTTTCCCAGCTTCTAGAGACCCCTTGCATTTCTTGGCTTGCTTTATTTATTTATTTATTTATTTTATTTTGAGACGGAGTCTCAAGCTGTCATCTTGGGTAGAGTGCCATGGCGTCACAGCTCACAGCAACTTCAAACTCTTGGGCTTAAGCGATCCTCCTGCCTCAGCCTCCCAAGTAGCTGGGACTACAGGCGCCTGTCATAACACCCGGCTATTTTGGGTTATAGTTGTTATTGTTGTTTGGCAGGCCCAGGCTGGATTCTAACCCACCAGCTTCAGTGTACATGGCTGGCACCTTAGTCGCTTGAGCTACAGGCTCCACTGTCTTGGCTTTATCATCTCCCTCGATCCTCACAGCCAGTGGTGTAGCATCTTGAAATTCCTCTGGCCCTGGCTCTGCCTCCACTTCTGTCATCCCATCTCCTCTGAGTCTGTCTCCCCTGCCTCCCTCTTCTCTCTCTCTTTCTTTTCTTTTTTGACAGTCTCATTTTGTCGCCCTTGGTAGAGGGCCATGGTGTCATAGCTCACAGCAACCTCAAACTCTTGCCCTCAAGTGATCCTCTATCCTTAGCCTCCCAAGTAGCTGGGACTACAGGTGGCTACCACAAGTAGTAGGCACCATCACTTTTAGAGATGAGGTCTTGCCCTTGTGTAGGCTGGTCTCCCAACTCCTGAGCTCAAGAAATCCACCTGCCGCAGCCTCCCAGAGTGCTAATATTACAGGCATGAGCCGCCGCTCGCCTGCCCTCTGCCTCCCTCTTAAAAGGACCCTGTGACTATATTGGCCCACCCAGATCACCCACGATAATCTTCTATCTCAAGATCCTTAACTTGATCATGGCTGCAAAGTCCCTTTTGCCACATAAGGCAACATAGTCACAGATTTGAAGAATTAGGGCGTGGGCATCTTTGGGAGATCATTATGTTATGTTATGGGGAAGGAGTGACTGAACTGCGTGATGCACTTGAGCCTCTCTCTGTTCACCATGTGAGTTTGCCCTGTGTCCGATACTGAACAATGCTGCCCTGGCCTATGAGAGCTCAGTGTTGTCGAAGTGAGAATTACTTGAGTTCTGAGTACTGGCTTTAGGATTAATATTTTGCTGATTGGCCTTTAACTGGAAAAGAAAGGTGGATCCTGGTAGGCCTTAATTGTGAACTTCATTGGATAGAGGTATGATGAGATTAAAATTCTCTCTCTCTCTCTCTCTCTTTTCTTTCCCCTCCTATCTGTTGGCACACTTTGTTTTTTGGTGCCTGACTTGAAGGTTATTGTACAAAGAGTGTTCGTGAACTTGTGATACTAATTTAGCAGGCGTAGCACCTCTTTGATGGCTTCCTCCATCATCAGGGAAATGATTTACCCATTTTAGCTTCCTGATTAAAAACTGGAACTTTGCCTGGGCTTGGTGGCTCAGACCTGTGATGCTAGCGCTCTGGGAGGCTGAGGTGGGAGGATCTCTTGAGCTCAGGAGTTCAAGACCAGCCTCAGCAAGAGAGAGACTCTGTCTCTACTACAAATAGAAAAATTAGGCTTGGTGCCTATAGCTCAGTGGTTAGGGTGCCGGCCACATGTACCAGGGCTGATGGGTTTGAACCCGGCCCAGGCCTGCTAAACACCAATGACAACAACAAAACAACAACAACAACAAAAATAGCCAGGCCTTCTGGCGGCCACCTTTAGTACCAGCAACTTGCAAGGCTGAGGCAAGAGAATTGCTTAAGCCCAAGAGTTGGAGGTTGCTGTGAGCTGTGATACCATAGCACTCTACCAAGGGTGACATAGTAAGACTCTGTCTCATAAAAAATAAAAAATAAATAAAAATAGAAAAATTAGCCAAGTGTTGTGGTGCACTCCTGTAGTCCCAGCTACTTGGGAAGCTGAGGCAGGAGTTGGAGGTTGCCATAAGCTGTGATGCCACAGCACTCTACCCAGGGCATCAGAGGGAGACTGTTTCAAAAAACAAAACAAAACAAAACTTGGAACTTTTTTTTTTTTTTTTATGAAATCATAGCCATGTACATTAATGTGATCATGGGGCACCATACACTGGTTTTATAGACTGTTTGACACATTTTCATCACACTGGGTAACATAGCCTTCCTGGCATTTTCTTAGTTATTGTGTTAAGACATTTACATTCTACATTTACTAAGTTTCACAAGTACCTTTTTTTTTTTTTTTTTTTTGGTTTTTGGCCGGGGCTAGGTTTGAACCCGCCACATCCGGCATATGGGACTGGCGCCCTACTCCTTAAGCCACAGGCACCGCCCAAATGTACCCTTGTAAGATGCACTGCAGGTGTAATCCCAACAATCACTCTCCCTCCGCCCATCCTCCCCAACCTCTCCCCCTTCCCCCTATTCTTAGGTTATAACTGGGTTATAGCTTTCATGTGAAAGCCATAAATTAGTTTCATAGTAGGGCTGAGTACATTGGATACTTTTTCTTACATTCCTGAGATACTTTACTGAGAAGAATATGTTCCAGCTCCATCCATGTAAACATGAAAGAGGTAAAGTCTCCATCTTTCTTTAAGGCTGCATAATATTCCATGGTATACATGTACCACAATTTGCTAGTCCATTCGTGGGTCGATGGGCACTTGGGCTTCTTCCATGACTTAGCAATTATGAATTGGGCTACAATAAACATTCTGGTACAGATGTCTTTGTTATATTGTAATTTTTGATCTTCTGGGTATAAACCTAGTAAAGGAATTATAGGATTGAATGGCAGGTCTATTTTTAGGTCTCCAAACATCCTTCCAGAAGGAACGTATTAGTGTGCATTCCCACCAGCAGTGTAGAAGTGTGCCCTTTTCTCCACATCCACACCAACATCTCTGGTTTGGGGATTTTGTTATGTGGGCTACTCTTACTGGGGTTAGGTGATATCTCAAAGTAGTTTTGATTTGCATTTCTCTGATGATTAAGGATGATGAGCTTTTTTTCATATGTTTTTAGATCAGGCATCTATCTTCTTTAGAGAAGTTTCTCTTCAAGTCTCTTGACCACCCTGAGATGGAATCATGTTTCTTTTCTGGCTAATACGTTTGAGTTCTTGTGGATTCTGGTTATTAGACATTTATTGGAGGTATAACCTGCAAATATTTTCTCCCATTCTGAGGGCTGTCTGCTTGCTTTACTTACCATATTCTTGGCTGTGCAGAAGCTTTTTAGTTTGATCAGGTCCCAGTAGTGTAATTTTGATACTGCTTCAATAGCCTGGGGAGTCCTCCTCATAAAATATTCACCCAGGCCGATTCCTTTGAGAGTTTTCCCTGCACTTTCTTCAAGTATTTTTATATTTTCATGTCTTAAGTTTAAATCTTTTATCCAGTGAGAGTCTATCTTAGTTAATGGTGAAAGGTGGGGGTCCAGTTTCAGTCTTCTAGGGTTGCCAGCCAGTTCAGCCAGCACCATTTGTTAAATAGGGAATCTTTTCCCCACTGAATGCTTTAATTGGCTTGTCAAAGATCAAATAACCGTAAGTAGCTGGATTCATCTTTTGGTTCTCTATTCTGTTCCAGACATCTACTTCTCTGTCTTTGTGCCAGTACCATGCTGTTTTGATCACTATCGATTTATAGTGTAGTCTGAGATCTGGTAGCGTGATTCCTCCTGCTTTGTTTTTATATCTGAGTAATGTCTTGGCTATTCGAGGTTTTTTTCAGATTCCATATAAAATGAAGTATTATTTTTTCAAGATCTTTAAAGTATGACAGTGGCACTTTAATAGGGATTGCATTCAAATTGTATATTGCTTTGGGTAGTATGGACATTTTAACAATGTTGATTCTTCCCAGCCATGAGCATGGTATGTTTTTCCATTTGTTAACATTTTCAGCTATTTCTTTTCTTAAAGTTTCATAGTTCTCTTTATAGAGATCTTTCACGTCCTTTGTTAGATAAACTCCCAAATATTTCATCTTCTTTGGCACTACTGTGAATGGAATAGAGTCCTTAACTGTTTTTTCAGCTTGATTATGGTTGGTATATATAGAGGCTACCGATTTATGAATGTTGATTTTGTAACCTGAGACACTGCTGTATTCCTTGATCACTTCAAAGAGTTTTGTAGTAGAATCCCTGGTGTTTTCCAAATATACAATCATATCATCTGCAAAGAGGGAAAGTTTGATCTCTTCTGACCCTATATAGATACCCTTGATTGCCTTTTCTTCCCTAATTGCGATGGCTAAAATTTCCATTACAATGTTAAAGAGCCGTGGAGACAATTGGAAGCCTTGTCTGGTTCCTGATCTGAGTGGAAATGATTTCAATTTAACTCCATTCAATATGATATTGGCTGTGGGTTTGCTGTAGATGGCCTCTATCAGTTTAAGAAATGTCCCTTCTATACCAATTTTCTGATCATGAAGGGATGCTATATATTATCAAAAGCTTTTTCTGCAGCAATTGAGAGAATCATATGGTCATTGTTTTTTAATTTGTTTATGTGCTGAATTATACTTAAAGATTTACGTATATTGAACCAGCCTTGCGACCCTGGGATAAAACCGACTTGGTCATGATGTATAATTTGTTTGATGTGTTGCTGGATTCTGTTTGTTAGGATCTTGTTGAATATTTTTGCATCTATATTCATTAGTGATACTGGTCTATAATTTTCTTTTCTTGTTGGGTCTTTTCCTGGTTTTGGAATCAGGGTGATGTTTCCTTCATAGAAGGTGTTGGGTAGTCTTCCTTCTTTTTCTATATTTTGACTTTCTCTTTTTTTTTTTTTTTGTAGAGACAGAGTCTCACTTTACCACCCTCGGTAGAGTGCCATGGCGTCACACGGCTCACAGCAACCTCCAGCTCTTGGGCTTACATGATTCTCTTGCCTCAGCCTCCCGAGTAGCTGGGACTACAGGTGCCCGCCACAACGCCCGGCTATTTTTTTGTTGCAGTTTGGCCGGGGCTGGGTTTGAACCCACCACTTCTGGTATATGGGGCCAGCACCCTACTCCTTGAGCCACAGGAGCTGCCCCCCTTTTTTCTATATTTTGAAACAGGTTGAGTAATATAGGTACTAGTTCTTCTTTAAAGGTTTGGTAGAATTCTGACGTGAAGCCATCTGGTCCCGGGCTTTTCTTTTTAGGGAGATTTTGTATGGTTGATGCTATTTCGGAACTTGATATTGGCCTGTTCAACATTTCCACTTGATTCTGGCTAAGTCTTGAATGGTGACATGCTTCCAAGTATTGGTCAATTTCCTTCATATTTCCTTTTCATATTTCTGAGAATAAAGTTTCTTGTAATATTCATTAAGGATTTTTTGAATTTCTGAGGAGTCTGTTGTTATTTCGCCTTTGTCGTTTCTGATTGATGAAATTAGAGATTTTACTCTATTTTTCCTGATTATGTTAGCTAAAGGTTTATCTATTTTATTGATCTTTTCAAAAAACCAACTTTTTGATTTATTGATCTGTTCTATAATTCTTTTTTTTTGTTGTTGTTGTAGAGACAGAGTCTCACTTTATGGCCCTCGGTAGAGTGCTGTGACATCACAGCTCACAGCAACCTCCAACTCCTGGGCTTAAGCAATTCTCTTGCCTCAGCCTCCCAAGTAGCTGGGACTACAGGCACCCACCACAACGCCCAGCTATTTTTTGGTTGCAGTTCAGCCGTAGCTGGGTTTGAACCCACCACCCTCGGTATATGGGGCCAGCGCCTTACCGACTGAACCACAGGCGCCGCCCTGTTCTATAATTCTTTTGTTTTCAATTTCATTTCATTCTGCTCTCGTTTTGGTTATTTTTTTTTTCTACTGGGTTTGGGGTTGGAATGTTCTTCCTTTTCCAGTTGCTTGAGATGTCCCATTAAGTTGTTAACTTCCTCTCTTTCTGTTCTCTTGAGGAAGGCTTGCTGTGCAATAATTTTCCCTCTTAGGACTGCTTTTGTGGTATCCCAGAGTTTCTGATAATTCATGTCTTCATTGTCGTTTTGTTCCAAAAATTTGGCAATTTCCATCTTAATCTCTTCTCTGACCCAGCTATCATTCAGCATAAGGTTATTTAACTTCCATGTATTGTATGAGTATGCAGATTCCTGTTGTTACTGAGTTCAACTTTTATTCTATGGTGGTCCGAGAAGATGCAAGAAATAATTTCTATTACTTTAAATTTACTGAGGTTAGACTTGTGACCTAAGATGTGATGGATTTTGGAGTATGTTCTGTGGGCTGATGAGAAGTATGTGTATTCACTTTTGTTGGGATGAAATGTTCTGTAGATGTCTGTTAAATCCAAATGTTGGATGGTTAGGTTTAAATCTAAAATTTCTTTGCTCAGCTTCTTATTGGAGGATCTATCCAACACTGCCAAAGGAGTGTTGAAATCTCTGACTATTGTGGAGCTAGAGGAAATCAAGTTGCTCATGTATTAGACTTTCTCTTATAAATTGAGGTGCATTCTGGTTGGGTGTATAAATATTAATAATTGAAATCTCATCATTTTGAGTATTACCCTTAACAAATATGAAGTGACCATTCTTATCCTTCCTTACTTTTGTTGGTTTAAAGCCTATTGTGTCTGCAAATAGAATTGCAACACCTGCTTTTTTCTGATTACCATTTGCCTGAAATATAAACGACCATCCTTTCACTCTGAGTCTATATTTATCTTTTAAGGTAAGATGTGACTCTTGTATGAAGCAAATATCTGGCCTGAGTATTTGTATCCAGTCAGCTAACCTGTGCCTCTTTAGAGGACAATTTAAGCCATTCACATTAATGGAGAATATTGATAAGTCTGGTAAAATTTTGGGTATCGAGTTTGTATCAAGTCCAGTGGACATTTTTAATCCTTTTGCCAGTGTGGAAGTTGGAGTTTGATCAAAAGTTTCTGAGTGAGTTTACTTTGTGGTTGAGGATTGGGCTGGTCATTATGGAGGATAGGTATGAGAATATCCTGAAGAGCTGTTTGGTTATGGAGAATTTCTTCAACATATGAATGTCATTAAAGTATTTAATTTCTCCATCATAAGTGAAACTCAGTTTAGCTGGATACAGGATCCGGGGATGAAAGTTATTTTGTTTTAGGCGATTAAAAGTTGATGACCACCCTCTTCTGGCTTGAAAAGTTTCAGCAGAGAGATCTGCAGTCATTCTAGTAGTCTTCCCTTTGTAGGTAATAGATTTCTTACGTCTGGCTACTTTCAGAATTTTCTCCTTCATATTCACTTTAGTGAAGTTAATTATGATATGCCTGGGGGATGTCTTATTGGGATTGAGTGGTGCTGGGGTTCTGAAACTGTCTGCTATCTGAATTTCAGAATCTCTTGGCATGTCTGGAAAATTCTCTTTCATAATTTCATGGAGAAGGGCCTCTGTGCCTTGCGAGGCCACTTCATCCTTTCAGGGATTCCAATGAGGCGGATATTAGCCTTCTTTGAATTATTCCAGAGCTCTCTGAGAGAATGATCCGTTTTTGCTCTCCATTTCTCTTCCTCTTCGAGAGTTTGGGAGCGTTCAAAGGCTTTGTCTTCAATGTCAGAAATCCTTTCTTCTGCTTGTTCCCCTCTGTTACTGAGGGATTCTACTGTATTTTTCAGATCTTTGAGGGCTGCAAATTCTTGCTTCAGTGCGTCAAAATCTTTGGTGGTTTTGTCTTTAAATTTGTTGAATTCTTGAGACAACTTTTGAATTTCTCCTCAAATTTATAATTCCAACTTTTGAATTGCTCCTCAAATTTCTAATTCCAAATTTTCCTCCATTCTATTAATCTAGTTTGCAATCCAAATTCTGAATTCGATTTCTGACATCTCGGCCAGCTGTTTATGAATGAGATCTTCAGTTACATCTGCCACATATTTCCTTGTGGGGTTGATCTATTCTTGTTATTCATGTTAATCAGAGTTTTTCTGCTGATTCCGCCCCATGATTATTTTACACCATTTGACTTTACCCCGGGAGCTTGTCAAGGACCCATACAGTGCTACAGCCTGAGAAACTGGGGACCTGTTTGGTGTGGTGGGGCTAAGTGGTTCTGTCTTGTTTTCAGCTGGTCTCTGTCCGATGCTAGTGAAACAGTTACTCTGGGTTGAAGTCTCAGCTGTGGAGAAATACCAGCAATTAAGTCACCCCGCCCCCCACAGGCAACAATTGGAAAAGGAAAATCAAACCTTCCTACAACCACACACCCAGGGCACCACTTGGATAGTCCTCAGACAATTGGCTCAGTTCAAAAGGTCCAAATCAATTGTCTCAGTCAGCACCTGTCTCAGGTGGGAGAGTTTAAAAGATCTCTGGCAACTGGATCACAGGGGTCTGCTGACAACTCAAATATGACTTGCTCCGGTGGTCCGTGAAGTCAGGAGGACTCACCCAGCAAATAGATTAGTCTGGGAACGGTGATGCCTCCTTCCCCACCTTTTACCTCTGTCACACCCAGTCACTGATAGCCCCGCAGGGCTGTGACTCAGTTGCCTCCAATGAGCAGATACTCCAGGTGTTTGCACCCGCCTTAATCACAAGGAAATCTATATCTGCTCAGCCAGGCTGCTGCTCTCTGCCTCTATCCAGCAGGGGGAGGTGAGTCCCCCCAGATCTGTTCCGCAGTGGTTGCCACCTGAGAAGACGCCAGGCCTCCTCTGGTTGCCCAGGGAGACAGGGGGTGTGGCTTCAGAATATCCAGGGGTGAGCGCTATTGTTGCCAAAAACGGCTGCTGCTCTGTGCCTCGGGTACGGCCGCTCGGTGTGTTTCCCTCTCTGCCGACTGTCCTCTCCTCACTTCCGTGCCACAGAATCAGCACTGACCAGCTGCAATCCAGGCCCTGTCCACACCCCTCGAGAAATCGCCCAAGAATCTGGACTCCTGGGGGACAGGCCTCCAGACCTCAGAGTGAGATTGGAGGGGAGTGTTGGGAGCTCAGAGTTGCAGGTAGAGAATATATACAGTTTTATACAGTTTTATGCCTGGCAGGAGAATGCTGTGGCACCGTGGTAGGGGAGGTAGGTCCAGTTTTTAGAGGGTCTCTCCCATGGAGTGTAGTGGGAGGACCTTTGAACTCTGCTTGTTTGTTTATGGGGCACTCTTAGCCATTCTCATGGGGGAGGGGACTCCTGTCTGCTTGGTGATGGATTTTGTACCTTTTGTTTGTATCCTTGGGGTCGCAGCTCACCTCAGCACGGTTGATGTGCGTTCTTCAACCTTCTCTCTTGGTGCAGCTGAAATCCACCAGGTTACTTGCTAAATTTCTATCCTTTATCTCTCCCTCTGGAAGGGAGCCTCCTTTGCAGTAGTCTAAACTATTCACATTGGTAATCATATTCGTTGTTCTTGCTTCAAGGGAGCATACAACCACCAGCTGTTCTGTCTTGGTTTGAACACTCTTATTGAACTTGTCATTTTTGAAGGTAAATGTATTCTGGTGCTTCTGAGGCCTGGAACGAGCCACGTTGCCTTTCTGGGAGCTCATCGCCAAAACCACCAGACCTTTTTTTTTTTTTTTTTAAAGTTTTAATTGTAATTAGTTCAAAAAATGACTGTCAAAAGAATTCGTACTTAAAAAGAAAAACTCCATCTCTTCGAATTAGAACAGCTCCACATCAATTTGGATAAGGATAATTTCAAAAACTATGATTTTGTACCCGCATAGTATAATCAAGGTTCAGGCAACTATTACCCAGCCGTAGATGTATTTAGCTATATTTAAAGGATGTTGTGAGATGCAAGGATTGAGATGAAGAGGATATACAGAGTTGGATGACAGAAAAAAATGTCAGTGTTATTTATTTATTTTTTTTACAGTTTTTGGCTGGGTCCAGGCTTGAATCCACTCATATCTGGTATTTGAGGCTGATGCCCTTCTCCTTGAGCCACAGGCACCACCCAGCATTAAGTATTGACAAATGACTATGTACTTGTGTGTGTATATATAAATATATTTATTTATTAATCATTATTATTATTATTATTTTTGTGAAGCAGGCCCAGGCAAGGTTCAAAGCTGCTGCTCCTATTGTGCAGGGCTGGTGCTCTAACCACTGAGGTCTGGCACCTAGCCCTATGTTTGTATAATGTATGTATTGTATTGATTAATGCTAAGTGGTAAGAACCTCGCATCTGTTATCTCATTTAATTCTTGTAACAGCATTATGAGGCAGGTGTTATCTCTGTTTAACTGAAGTTCGGTGAAGTGTTATACCATGGGAGATGGAAGGATGGAAGGAACGAGTTCCTTCTGCTCCTTCTCTTGAAGTATGAGTTCCAGAGAGGTCCAGCGATGGGTTGGTAACCCAGAGTCTGGAGGAGGCTGAGCAGTGATTCTGGAGCATTTGTTTCCATTTGTTCCTAAGAAATATGAAGGAAACTTCCTTCTCTGTTGGTTTTCATACTTCAGGAAGTAAATGTACAGTCAGGGCTACTTTCTTGGAGTAAGCAGGCTAGAGGGAGGGGCAGGGGATGTCACCTTGCAGCTGAAAGGGAGACCTGCCTTCATTAGTCATGATGTAGAGTGGGCTTGAGCTGCAGTGACACAAAGCCAGGAGCAGGCTGGGGATGCCCAGGGCCAGGGGCTGTGGGACAAGCTCAGGTCCACAAGTCAGGCGAGCAGACAAGACTGTCCACAGGCCAAGGAAACATGGATGGAAACCAACTAACCAGCGGGTCCTCCGCCAGCCCCTGTGGCACCAGCTCTCAGCAGGCTGGGTTGGGGCCTTGTATGTTGCTCCTGCTGTGACATAGCCTGCCTTGGGGACTGTACATGGAGGTCCTGGGCCAGATCTGGGTCACAGGTGTGAGTGTTCAAGACCAGGGTAAACTCCTTGCAAGCAAACTTATACCAACTATATGTCCATTGGGAAAGATCATACTTGAAAACTTCCTGGCTCATTCTACAAATGAGCTAAGAATCTGTGGAATTTTTAAAGACATACTTCATTATGTATCTAGTGTTGAGTTGATGGTCAAGATAATTGTTTAGGGCAGCATCTGTGGCTCAGTGGGTAGGACACTGGCCCCATATACCAAGGATGACAGGTTTGATCCCAGCCCTGGCCAAACTGCAATAAAAAATAGCCAGGCATTGTGGCAGGCACCTGTAGTCCCAGCTACTTGGGAGGCTGAGGCAAGAGAATCGCCTAAGCCCAGGAGGTGGAGACTGCTGTGAGCTGTGACACCACGGCACTCTACCGAGGGCGATAAAGTGAGACTCTGTCTCTAAAAAAAAATCATTGTTTAATTTAAATACAGAGAATCATTCTTGAGACATTTCACTGATATTTAAAGCTCTAAGATCTACAGTATTAAAGGGCCGTAGATTTGTACTGTATCATAAAGGCTACTTCTTGGTTTATATTAAATAAAAAATACTCATCAAATGATGAATGAAACTGTGTTGACACAGAGGAAAGGTCTGCATGGTAATTCCCCTAATCTGCAGGGGGTATATTCCAAGAACCGCCCCCCACAGATGCCTGTAACCACAGATAGTGCTGAATACTTAAATACTATGATTTTCCCTATAGACACATATCTATAATAAAAGAGAAAAGAAAAAAAAGAAATTGTTTAATTTATAAATTAGGCACATATGAGATAAACAACAATAACTAATAATACAATCGACCAGTCATAACATTGCTTTGGTGCTTGGGGGCCATTATTAAGTAAAATAAGAGTGTCTGGAACACAGGTGCTGTGACACCCCACAATTAGATTTGATAATTAAGATGGTGCCTCAGTGACTAACATGTGGGTGACGCTGGATGAGGGGATAATTCCCGTCCCAGGCAGGATAGACAGGGATGGCTCAAGATTTCCTCACGCTTCTCAGAAGGGCACACAACTTAGAACTTAGGAATTGTTTCTTTCCGGAATGTTCCATGTCATATTTTTGGCCTGCTGTTGAGAGTGGGTATTTGAAACCTTAGAAAGTGAAACTGTAGTTAAGAGGAAAAAATACTGCATTTTTTGAAACGCAATGAGGAGGCTTGCATAAACTCAGAGAAACCAGGAACTAGTACACTGGGAAATATTTGATGCTTCCTTACAGAAATGAAACTTAGGGAAGAGATCCCAGGGAGGGTAGCAAGTGGGTGGAAAATGTTTGGTGCAGGTCACTTTTAGCCTTCCTGCCTCTTATCTCTTATCTTCTCAGAGACTCCAGTGTGGTGAGGGGATTATTCAGCTGCTTAAAGTCCGTGTGTACCACCAGCAGGTTAGGAAATGAGGTAAATGTCAGATTCTTAAATGCTGCACATAGGAGCATCTGAAACAGAAACTTTAGTCACTTTGCCTCTGCCTTCTGCTCCCACACAACAGAAACAGACCACGGCACTGACTGGACAAGAGAAGAGCAGGGAAGATACTGTTATTTGTACCACTGACCCATTCCCTTCTCCCCAAGTCCATTTTTCTTTAATGACAAATCTCCCCCATCCCATTCAATGAGAATTAACATTCTCTAGGTGAGTGAGGGTATGAATGAATTGCAATTTTCTTTTTTAAAAAAATCTGTCAAGGCGGCACTGGCCACATACGTGGAGGCTGGCAGGTTTGAACCTAGCCCAGGCCAACTAAACAACAATGACAACAACAAGAAAAAAAATAACTAGGCGTTGTGGTGGGCGCCTGTAGTCCAAAAAAAATTTGTCAAAACTTTATTTAAAAAATGACAT
Source organism: Nycticebus coucang (assembly GCF_027406575.1). Classification (NCBI taxonomy): domain Eukaryota; kingdom Metazoa; phylum Chordata; class Mammalia; order Primates; family Lorisidae; genus Nycticebus; species Nycticebus coucang. The sequence continues at coordinate 49,783,271 of NC_069799.1, read as the reverse complement.
GGTAAATGGAAGATGAAATTTTCAATACCTTTTTAAGAAACATAGTGCTTAGACTTCCTTTCAAATTTCAATTTCAAAAGTTCTCCTGCCTGAAATCTGCTGGGAACTTGTAACACCCAATTGTTTTTTTTTTTTTTTTTTTTTTTTGAGACAGAGTCTCAAGCTGTCCACCCTGGTTAGAGTGCTGTGGCATCACAGCTCACAGCAACCTCCAGCTCTTGGGCTTAGGTGATTCTCTTGCCTCAGCCTCCTGAGTCGCTGGGACTGTAGGCACCCGCCACAACGCCCGGCTATTTTTTGGTTGCAGTGTGGCTGGAGCCGGTTTGAACATGCCACCCTCAGTATATGGGGCCGGCACCCTACTCACTGAGCCACAGGCGCTGCCCCATCAACATATTTTCTTTTTTTCCCAACATCTTTTTTATAAATTTCATTTTGATGCTTTTAAATCTCTAAGACCATTCATTATCTTGTTGTCACCACTTGGATTATAGTGTATATTTTAACTCCCAGAGTATTTTTTCCCCAGCAAAGTGGAAATGCAAATAAATGCATAAAGAGTAAGTGGCTTGAGATAATATATTCTTTTTCTGCCTGAAGACACAACAGTAGAAATATTTATTTATTTATTTTATTTAAATTTTTTTTAGACAGAATCTCACTATATCACCCTAAGGAGAGTGCTGTGGCATCACAGCTCACAGCAACATGAAAATCTTGGGCTTAAGCAATTCTCTTGCCTCAGCCTCCCAAGTAGCTGGGACTACAGGTGCTTGCAACAACGTCCGGCTATTTTTGTTGTTGTTGTTGTAGTTGTCATTGTTGTTTGGCAGGCCCAGGCTGGGATTGAACCTGCCAGCCCTGGTGCATGTGGCCAGCGCCCTAGCCACTGAGCTACAGGTGCCCAGCCAACAGTAGAAATTTTAAAAATGATCTCTAAGTGTATATAATTCCTTTGCAGACAACAGTCCTATTTTTTTCCACTCTCATTTCAAAGATTAATGAAAGGCTAAAGTAAGAACATTAAAAAAAAATCTAGAAACATGTTTCGAGAACCTTTAGTAGTGTGTGTTCTAGGCATCGTTTATCTCTGTCTGAAGGACTGTGAGTCAGAAAGGATGTGAAAAACATCTGAGTAGACAAAAGTGTTTCTAGAGATAGGTTTTGTAATATCTGATCCTTATCTTCTTTTTAGTGGCTATCAAAAGACCACAGGGATTTTGTAATATAAAATCCCCTAAAAACTATTCTCAGTGTGAAGTACATAAGACTGTTACTTGTTTTCTTCTAATTCATTCACAGTTATTTCTAGTTTTCTTTTCTGAAGGTCTGATCAACTCAGAAGACATTAATAGAAGAGATTTAGGAATGCTGCAATAGTCGACCAAATCCCTGCATGTGTTTATCTCTAGAAAAAAAAGATGCCAGCGTTAGACTACGTGAACGGATCAAGGATGCAGAGAAAAGTGGAAGTCTGCCAATTGCAGAAACATGCTGTCCAGAAAAATCACTGATTGCAAAGTACATCCTCTCTCCTTATATAATCTACCAGATGTTGTTGAATTGAATTCTAAAAAGGAGGAAAGAAAAAGTTGATGAGTCACTGGGTGCAACAGCAGTTGAGTAAAGTTTAGCTACTATGTTAATTAAAGCATGTTGTGGTGTGTGAAATAAATAATTTTACAAAGTAAGAAACTGTAAATTCTAGGAGGTGCCCGTAGCTCAGTGGGTAAGGGTGCTAGCCACATACACTGAGGTAAGCGGGTTTGAACCTGGCTGGGCCTGCTAAACAAAAATGACAACTGCAACCAAAAAATAGCCTGGCGTTGTGGCGGGTGCCTGTAGTCCCAGCTACTTGGGAGGCTGAGGCAAGAGTATCGCTTAAGCCCAAGCGTTTGAGGTTGCTGTGAGCTGTGATGCCACGGCACTCTAATGAGGGCAACATAGTGAGACTCTGTCCCCCACCCCCCAAAAAAGAAAATGTAAATTCTATACCAAACAGAATTTAAGGATTTCAGATACTATGTAAGCCATAAATAGGAACAATATTGAAAATAGATGACTTTTAGGTGAGCAGTGGTTACATACATAGTGTGTGATAAAAAAAAAACAAACTAAATTTGGACCAATAAATCTAAAACCATCTTGGGAGACATTTAGCTGTTGATGATCCTGAGGGTAACTTTGTTTTTCAAGTGAATATGGACACGGTGAAGTTCATCAGTGTGTATTTTAAATACCAGAGAAAAATGCTTTTGACTCTTGCCCATTTAGAAAATCTTTTTTTTTTTTTTTTTTTTTTTTTGTATAGTCTTAGTATGTCACCCTGGGCAGAGTGCTGTGGCGTCACAGCTCACAGCAACCTCCAACTCTTGGGCTTAAGCAATTCTCTTGCCTCAGCCTCCCAAGTAGCTGTGACTACAGGCGCCCGCCACAATGCCCAGCTATTTTTTGCTTGCAGTTGTCATTGTTGTTTAGTTGGCCTGGGTCAGACTCTAACCCACCAGCCTCAGTGTATGTGGCCGGACACCTAAACACCGAGCAATGGGCGCTGAGTCCATTTAGAAAATCTTAATAGCAGCTCACCACCTGTAGCTCAAGCGGCTAAAGTACCAGCCACATACACCAGAACTGGCAGGTTCGAATCCAGCCTGGGCCTGCCAAACAACAATGACATCTACCATACCATTTTTTCTCTCATCCTCACCAGAGTACTGACTCAGAGGCCAGTAGCATTGGTTCAATGTCTGGCTTTGGACAGAAACGTGTGACCGGCTGTTGACTGCTTGGAATGCTGATGCCCTTGAGAAACCCACATCACAGGAAACAGTGAAGGAGCCCTCAGAGGAATCTGGAACAGTAAAGCTCCAGACAAAGCCTCATGCATGCCTGCAGGGCTGCAGAAATTCCAAAGTTGAGAGGACACCTCCCCGGTAACTGAGAGGAGAATTTGGTTCTGCAACCATCAAGACTGTGAAGACTTCAACTTATGAATAATTATTAAGACAACCATCCAGGGCGGCACCTGTGGCTCAGTGAGTAGGGCGCCGGCCCCATATGCCGAGGGTGGTGGGTTCAAACCCAGCCCCGGCTGAACTGCAACCAAAAAAAAAAAAAAAATAGCCGGGCGTTGTGGCGGGCGCCTGTAGTCCCAGCTACTCGGGAGGCTGAGGCAAGAGAATCGCTTAAGCCCAGGAGTTGGAGGTTGCTGTGAGCTGTGTGAGGCCACGGCACTCTATGCAGGGCCATAAAGTGAGACTCTGTCTCTACAAAAAAAAAAAAAAAAAGACAATCATCCAATATGGTGGCCGAGTAACAGCTTCCCTACAACAGGGCACTGTGAGTCTGGGGAGATAAGCCTCCAGGCATCTCTGGCTGGTGGGATCTGCCTATAATCATCCCTTTGAGGATACAGGAAGTCAGCAAGGGACTTCTGGACCCCAAGAGGAGGACAAAAACAGTGGAAAACTGGCAAGTGGTTGCGTATGTTTGATCGACCTAATCCTGCTGGCAGCCGTAAGTACAAGCAGCACTGAGAGTGCAAACCGGAAAGGCCTTACCTGTGAACTGTTTCAGTGTTTTTTGGACTTGGCATTCAGTTGAACTGCCTTGGGGAGAGCTTGAGCAGGAGTGCAGAGAACATTGGGCATTGTCTAGGGCCCCAGATGAGCTGCTGAGCCGGATGGAGCTAACAGTGTTAAACTGTGGGCCGCAGGGAGCCATTGTGAGAGAATTGCCCCAGCAAGCTCTGCCCTCAGGGTCGCAGAGCAAGGATCAGGCGGGAGCAAGTAACCTAGTGAATGAGCTGCCTTACAGCCTTAACCCACAGGGGCAGAGTGAGACATGTTTTGGCACACTGGAGCCTCAGGCTTTTGACCTGGGTAGAGTGCCGTGGTGTCACAGCTCATAGCAACCTCAAACTCCTGGGCTTGGCGCCGCCCGGACCTCCATAAGAGCTGCGCCATGACCCGCAATTCATGACCACGCCTGCAGGGCCTCCACATACCCTGACCAGGAACTGTGGGAACCACGGAACCCTATGTCCTCCCTCCTATACCCTCCCTTCCTTCACACCAGCCTGCTTGTCTGGCCAGGGACTCTGGTAGCCGTGTGCCCTCCGGAGCCCTCCTTGCCTCTGCGCAGAGCCCTTCTCCTGGCCAGAGACTGCTGGAGCCTTGGGCTCCCTGTGCCAAAGTCACTGGGCACCAGGCGCTCCCAGAACCATGTGCACCACCTCCTGCCCTGTTGCTGGATCCGGGTGTGTCACACTCTGGAGCTGCTTCCACAACCAGAACTCCCTGGCTGCGGCAGCCCCAGAGGACCTACACAAGGCCACTCCCTACAAAGATCCAGCAACAATAGAGTGATCCCGCTGGGGTCTAATCTTGGAGAGACAACTCCCCAACTCTGAGGACGGCCAGAGGCAACGGTGAAAAACATCATGAGGCGAAATCAACAGAAAAACTCTGGCAATATGAATAGTCAGAGTAGATCAACTCCCCCAAGGATCAATGAGGCAGACACAGCACAAGATCCCATGCACAAATAGCTGAGATGTCAGAAATCGAATTCAGAATCTGGATAGCAAATAAGATCGAATTAGAATTCCAAGCAGTAACCCAAAAGATATCTCAAGAATTCAAAAAATCAAAGACCAAATGACCAAAGATTTTGACACATTGAGACAAGAAGTTGCAGCCCTCAAAGATCTGAGAAACACAGTAGAGTCCCTCAGTAACAGAATGGAGCAAGCAGAAGAAAGGATTTCTGACACTGAAGACAAAGCTTTCAAACTCTCCCAAACTCTCAAAAAGGAAGAGAAATGGAGGGCAAAAACAGATCACTCTTCTCAGAGAGCTCTGGGATAATTCAAAGAAAACCAATATTCGTCTTATAGGGATCCCTGAAAGCGACGAAGTGGCTTCGCAAGGCACAGAGTCTCTTCTCCATGAGATTATGAAGGAGAACTTTCAGACATGCCAAGAGATTCTGAAATTCAGATAGCAGACAGTTTCAGAACTCCAGCACAACTCAACCCGAATAAGACATCCCCCAGACACATCATAATCAATTTCACTAAAGTTAATATGAAGGAGAAAATTCTGAAAGCAGCCAGACGAAAGAAAACCATCACCTACAAGGGCAAGAATATTAGAATACCTGCAGATCTCTCTGCTGAAACCTTTTAAGCTAGAAGAGAATGGTCATTGACTTTTAATCTCCTAAAACAAAATAACTTTCAACCCAGGATCCTGTACCCAGCTAAACTGAGTTTCATTTATGACAGAGAAATTAAATACTTCAATGACATTCACATGTTGAAGAAATTTGCCATAAATAAACCAGCTCTCCAGGATATTCTCAGACCTATCCTCCATAAAGACCAGCGTAATCCTCCACCACAAAAGTAAACCCACCCAGAAAATTTTGATCAAATTCCAACTTCCACAGTCGCAAAAGGATTAAAATGTCCACTGGACTCTCAAAAGGCTTATAAATATTCTCAATTAATGTGAATGGTTTAAATTGTCCTCTAAAGAGGCACAGGTTGGCTGACTGGATACGAAAACTCAAGCCAAATATCTTCTGCATACGAGAATCGCATCTTACATTAAAAGACAAATATAGACTCAAAGTGAAGGGATGGTTATCTATACTCCAGGCAAATGGAAAGCAGAAAAAAGCAGGCGTTGCAATCCTATTCACAGACGCAAAAGGCTTTAAACCAACCGAAATAAAGAAGGATAAGGATGGACACTTCATATTTGTTAAAGGCAATACTCAATATGATGAGATTTCAATTATTAATATTTATGCACCCAACCAGAACACACTTCAATTTATAAGAGAAACTCTAACAGACATGAGCAAGTTGATTTCCTCCTCTTCCATAGTAGTTGGAGATTTTAACATCCCTTTAGCAGTGCTGGATAGATTCCCCAAAAAGAAGCTTAGCAAAGAAATTTTAGATTTAAACTTAACCATTCAACATCTGGACTTAACAAACATCTATAGAACATTTCATCCCAACAAAACTGAATACACATTCTTCTCATCAGCTCGAAAATCGACCACATCCTAGGCCACAAATCTAACCTCAGCAAACTTTAAAAAATAGAAATTATTCCTTCAATCTTCTCAGACCATCACGGAATAATAGTTGAACTCAATAACAACAGGAACCTGCATACCCATACAAAAACATGGAAGTTAAACAACCTTATGCTGAAGGATAGATGGGTTATAGATGAGATTAAGAAGGAAATCACCAGATTTTTGGAACAAAACAACCATTAAGACACAAATTATCAAAACCTCTGGGATACTGCAAAGGCAGTCTTAAGAGGGAAATTTATAGCACTGCAAGCCTTCCTCAAGAAAACGGAAAGAGAGGAAATTAATAACTTAATGGGACATCTCAAGAAACTGGAGAAGGAAGAACACTCCAACCCCAAACCGAGCAGAAGAAAAGAAATAACCAAAATCAGAGCAGAATTAAATGAAATTGAAAATAAAAGAATTATACAACAGATCAAAAAATACAAAAGTTGTTTTTTTAAAAAGATCAATAAAATAGATAAACCTTTGGCCAACCTAACCAGGAAAAAAAGAGTAAAACAGATCCCTCAGAAATTCAAAACATTCTTAACGAATACTACAAGAAACTCTCCTCTCAGAAATATGAAAATCTGAAAGAAATCGACCAATACCTAGAAGTACGCCACCTACCAAGACTTAGCCAGAACTAAGTGGAAATGTTGAACAGGCCTGTATCAAGTTCTGAAATAGCATTAACTATACAAAATCTCCCTAAAAAGAAAAGCCCAGGACCAGATGGCTTTACATCAGAATTCTACCAAACTTTTAAAGAAGAACTAGCACCTATATTACTCAACCTGTTCCAAAATATAGAAAAAGAAGGAATATTACCCAACACATTCTACAAAGCAAACATCACCTTGATCCCCAAACCAAGGAAAGACCCAACAAGAAAAGAAAATTATAGACCAATATCACTAATGAATATTGATGCTAAAATACTCAATAAGATCCTAACAAACAGAATCCAACAACACATCAAAAAAATTATACACCACGACCAAGTGGGATTTATCCCAGGGTCTCAAGGCTGGTTCAATATACGTAAATCTATAAATGTAATTCAGCAAACTAAAAAATAAGGAAATAAGGACCATATGATTCTTTCAATTGATGCAGAAAAAGCTTTTGATAATATCCAGCATCCCTTCATGATCAGAACACTTAAGAAAATTGGTATAGAAGGGACATTTTTTAAACTAATAGAGGCCATCTACAGCAAACCCACAGCCAATTGAATGGAGTTATTTTGAATGGAGTTATTGAAATAACTCCATTGAGTTATTGAATGGAGTCATATTGAATGGAGTTAAATTGAAATCATTTCCACTTAGATCAGGAACCAGGCAAGGTTGTCCATTGTCTCCATTGCTCTTTAACATTGTAATGGAAGTTTTAGTCATTGCAATTAGGGAAGAAAAGGCGATCAAGGGTATCCACATAGGGTCAGAAGAGATCAAACTTTCACTCTTCACAGATGATATGATCGTATGCCTGGAAAACACTAGGGATTCTACTACAAAACTTTTAGAAGTGATCAAGGAATATAGCAATGTCTCAGGCTACAAAATCAACACCCATAAATCTGTAGTCTTTATATATACCAACAATAACCAAGCCAAAAAAACAGTCAAGGACTCTATTCCATTCACAGTAGTGCCAAAGAAGATGAAATATTTGGGAGTATACATAACAAATGACGTGAAAGATCTCTACAAAGAGAACTATGAAAGTTTAAGAAAAGAAATAGCTAAAAAAAAAAAAGAAAAGAAAAGAAAGAAAGAAAAGAAATAGCTGAAGATGTTAACAAATGGAAAAACATACCATGCTCATGGCTGGGAAGAATCAACATTGTTAAAATCTCTATACTACCCAAAACAAGATATAATTTTAATGCAATTCCTATTAAAGCTCCATTGTCATATTTTAAAGATCTTGAAAAAAATACTTCATTTTATATGGAATCAGAAAAAAACCTCAAATAGCCAAAACATTACTCAGCAACAAAAACAAAGCAGGAGGAATCATACTACCAGACCTGAGACTGTACTATAAATCGATAGTGATCAAAACAGCATGTTATTGGCACAAAAACACAGAAGTAGATGTCTGGAACAGAATAGAGAACCAAGAGATGAATCCAGCTACTTACCGTTATTTGATCTTTGACAAGCCAATTAAAAACATTCAGTGGGGAAAAGATTCCCTATTTAACAAATGGTGCTGGGTGAGCTGGCTGGCAACCTGCAGAAGATTGAAACTGGACCCACATCTTTCACCATTAACTAAGACTCTCACTGGATAAAAGATTTAAACTTAAGACACGAAACTATAAAGATACTTGAAGAAAGTGCAGGGAAACTCTTGAAGGAATCGGCCTGGGTGAATATTTTATGAGGAGGACTCCCCAGGCTATTGAAGCAGTATCAAAATTACACTACTGGGACCTGATCAAACTAAAAAGCTTCTGCACAGCCAAGAACATGGTAAGTAAAGCAAGCAGACAGCCCTCAGAATGGGAGAAAATATTTGCAGGTTATACCTCCGATAAAGATCTAATAACCAGAATCCACAGAGAACTCAAACGTATTAGCAAGAAAAGAACATGTGATCCCATCTCAGGGTGGGCAAGGGACTTGAAGAGAAACTTCTGTAAAGACGACAGATGCATGATCTACAAACACATGAAAAAAAGCTCATCATCCTTAATCATCAGAGAAATGCAAATCAAAACTACTTTGAGATATCACCTAACCCCAGTAAGAGTAGCCCACATAACAAAATCCCAAAAGCAGAGATGTTGGCGTGGATGTGGAGAAAAGGGCACATTTCTACACTGCTGGTGGGAATGCACACTGATACGTTCCTTCTGGAAGGATGTTTGGAGAATACTTAGAGACCTAAAAATAGACTTGCCATTCTATCTTAGGATTCCTTTACTAGGTTTATACCCAGAAGACCAAAAATCCCAATATAACAAAGACATCAATTCCAGAATGTTTATTGCAGCCCAATTCATAATTGCTAAGTCATGGAAGAAGCCCAAGTGCCCATCGACCCACGAATGGACTAGCAAATTGTGGTACATGTATACCATGGAATATTATGCAGCCTTAAAGAAAGATGGAGACTTTACCTCTTTTATGTTTACATGGATGGAGCTGGAACATATTCTTCTTAGAAAAGTATCTTAGGAATAGAAGAAAAAGTATCCAATGTACTCAGCCCTACTATGAAGCTAAATTATAGCTTTCACATGAAGGCTATAACCCAACTATAGCACAAGACTATGAGGAAAGGGCCAAGGAAGGGGAAGGGAGGGGGGAGGTTAGGGTGGAGGGAGGGTAATGGGTGGGGCCACACCTACGGTGCATCTTAGAATGGGCACAGGTGAAACTTACTAAAGGCAGAATACAAATGTCTATATACAATAACTATGATAATGCCATGAAGGCTACACTGAACGGTTTGATGAGAATATTTCAGATTGTATATGAAACCAGCACATTTGTACCCCTTGATTGCACTAATGTACACAGCTATAATTGAACAATTAAAAAAAAAAAAAAAAGAACTGTGTGACCCTGAGTAAGTGATTCAATCTCGCTGATGCTTATTTCCTTATCTCTAAAAGAGAGATACCAATTCCCACCTCCAAGTTTTGTGCTAAGTATTAAGAGTTATTGTCAAGTTTTTGGAGAGTGCCTGATCCACAGTTGTTGTAGCCAAATCATGAAATGTCATCTAGCTGGAGAGCCTGGGCTTGAATCATTCACCATGTGCTTTGTAAAGCTCATGTCGTCTCTTTTGAACACAACTGTAAGGGTTTGTGGGGTCACCCAGTAGTTATATATTCCCATTGTCTCAGGATGTTAATGGGTATTCTTTAAAGGGAAGAACAAAAATAATAAGGTACATGACATCTATTTCTTTTTTCAGTCAACCAACTCTATCACTGTATTAGGAAATTAGATATCAGAGAGAGAAATTTTTATTAAAAAACCATGTTGGCTAGTACTTCATAATGTGTTGTTTTAAAAAGACTCTGTCTCAAAAAAATGGAAAAACCGCGGGCGCAGTGGCTCATGCCTATAATCCTAGTACTCTGGAAGGCTGAGGTGGGTGAATTGTCTGAGCTCAGGAGTTAGACACCAGCTTGAGCAAGACCCTGTCTCTAAAAATAGCTGGGCATTGTGGAGGGGGCCTGCAGTCTCAGCTTCTTGGGAGGCTGAGGCAAGAGGATTGCTTGAGCCCATGAGTTTTAGGATGCTGTAAGCTATGATGCTATGCACTCTATCTCAAAAAAATATATTGAGCGGGTGATCTGTTTCCAGGTATAAGATTTTATCTATCTATCTATTTTACTATCTTTCTATCTATGATTCTATGTATCTATCTATCTATCTAGGGTCCAGTTCACATAGTTACATTTTTTGTATTTTAAGGAGCTCCCACCCTGGATTGGTCAAATTATTATGGAATTTCTTCATGTAAGAATAGAAGTACTTCTAAAATTTCAGTATGAATTCACACTTATAGAATGCTTGGCAAGTGAAAACTATATTACCATTTTTTTCATGTTGCAAATTTAAGCAACTTAGAAATAAAACTGCTCTTTTAAAGTCTTCATAATCGATTCCAAATGCTATGTAGGTGTGCACACTGTCTCATATTTTTATCTCATATTTCTGCACATGGTTAGGTAGTATCCTGAAATTCTTAAAAACCTGCGCAAGTAGGTGTTTTCATCATTACACATCGTGACCACTGAATAATCAACTCCTTCATTAATCTGATTAACAGGAAATGCAGAGGCACATGACTTTCCTTTGGCAGACTGTATCTTCCAAAGATGGCTTCAGCAATAAACATCCCATCACACTTGATCTTCTCACCATATGACATTGTCTCTGCTCCCTCCCCCTGAACCCAGGCAAATCGTGGTAACTGCCTTCACTAACTGAATGTGGCCATGTGGCTTCTACCTCTCTCTTTTTCTCTCTCTCCTTCCATTCACCTTTGGGACTCAGCCGCCATATTGTGAGGAAGCCCTCACTACATACAGAGGCCATATGCAAGGGTTCCAAATGACAGCCTCAGCTAAGGTGCCAGCTGGTGGCCAACATCAACCACCAGACAAGTGATTAAATACACCTTCAGATTGTAACTATCCATAGAATGTTCTTTGCTAATGGAAATACTCTGAGTCTGCACAGCCTGATATGGTAACTTACTACACGAGGCTATTGGGCAATTAGATTACATGTACTCTCCATACATACTATATACATTACATGGATCTAGTATGAATGAAGAAGTGAATTTTAAATTTTATTTGACTTCAGTTAATTTATATCTGATAGGGCTGCGACATTGTGTAGTTTAGCTTTACTTGGTTACAGCCCTCTGTCTTTGCATCTTCCAGAAGCACCAGACATCACAGAGAGGAAACAACCCCCCTGCTCCACCCCTGTGGGCCTTCTCTGTATTCCTAACTCTCGTAAACCCACAGAGATAATAAACAATCATTGTTTAAGCTACTCAATTTTGGAATGATTTGTTACAAAGGTATCGATAACTAATACATTCTTCCTCTCTCTCTCTTTTTTTAATTCTCTAAGCAATAAAAATGTGCAAGTCTCTTATCTTTTTTTTTTTTTTGAGACAGGGTCTCGCTTTTGTCACCCAGGCTGGAATACAGTGGTGCAATCGCACCTCACTGCAGACTCATTCGGACCCAACAATCCTCCTGCCTCGGACTCCTAACTAGGAGTACGGACTTGTGCCTCCAGGCTCAGCTAATTTTTAATATTTTGTAGAGATGGGGTCAGTCTCACTATGTTGTCCAGGCTGGTTTCAAACTCCTGCCCTCAAGCCATCCTCCGGCCTCTGCTTCCCAAAGTGCTAGGAGGCCTGAGCCCATTTTGCCTGTCCCATCTTTTAAAAGCCCCTTACTGTTGCATGTCCCTTCCTCTCTTCAAGTCACGCTTCTTTTTTTTTTTTGGTTGCCGTTTGGCCAGGGCCGGGTTTGAACCTACTACCCTCAGTATATGGGGCTGGCGCCTTACTCACTGAGCCACAGGCACCACCCAAGTCACGCTTCTTGGGTAAGTCTTCGGCATCTACCTTCCTCGCACTTTTCACCACTCTGCGGTCACCAGGTTCTGGATACAAGGGAGGTCACGGTATTGTCAGTTCATGATTATTTCTCCCACTTGGGAAATGTAGGATTTCAGTACCCCAACCTGTCTTCATGTTTTCCCTACTTATTTCTGGAAAAAATCTTTGTCCTGGCACAGTGGTTTTGAACCTTCCTAATGCCTCGGCCCTTTAAGTGAGTCGCGACCCACAGGTTGAGGACGTCTGCCCTGGAAGAAAAAGCTGTCCCCTCCTGGTGGAGAAATTGCAAAAAACCACCTTTTTGGAGTTAGCTAGAAAAAGCACCCATTTTAGGAAAAGGTACCCTTTCCTGAGAGTGAATATAGCTGTCAGTTGGGTCTACCGCTTGGCCAGCGCAGGGTGGGCTCTCCTTGGCCACTGTCCTTGTGCAGGGCACCAGCAGGGCTGGCTACACAACCCTAGGTGGCAGTTGTGCTTCTGGGGTGCTCTGAGCTTCCTTGATGTCCATCAGTTTTCCTCTCATGTGGGCTTTGGTCTCCTTGCAGATGTCTGTGGCCCATTAAGCTTCCGGATGGTGGCTTTTTGTGACACGCCCAGGGAGTGGAGACCCTTTCCAGGCTAGCATGCTCGGAACTGCTGAGTTCTTGGAGTCCCAGCGAGGAGCTGCTTTCCCGCTTCTTCCTGCACCACAGCTGTCCGTGCATACCCTTTTCCTGGCTCTGCACACCTCTGTGCATCAGTGCACAAATGCTCCTTTGGGGATCCCCTTCTTACCTTCCCAACACTGGCCTCTCCCCCAGCCCTGAAGTGCCATCTTGTTTTGCCCAAATTAACCAGACCACTGTGTGGAGAACGGTTTAGGGTTTCAATTTCCTAGAACGGACTACCTGTGTTGCAACTGGGAGGACATATCTCCGTGATACCAGATGTGGAATAGGTTGCTTTCTCTCTCCATTGGGAAAACACAAGATGGTTGATAAAATTGCCTGGCTGCTCGGAGAGGCTACTGTCATAGTCTCAGAGGGCTTGGACCATGACAAACCATTTTTATATCAAAAATTAAACAAGGTACATTGGGATTTGACTATTTGTAACTCATGTTTGTGGGTACATGGTTCAAGACGCGGTACATTCCAGTTCATGTAAGAAAGGACCAATTAATTTTAAAAAAAATTATTTCATGTGGCTCAAGGAGTAGGGAGCCGGCCCCATATACCAGAGGTGGCGGGTTCAAACCTGGCCCTGGCCAAAAATAAAAAAAAAAACAACCTGCAAAAAAAATTATTTCACTAGATTTAGTGGGTAAAGATGACTTTTGGTTACATGGATGAACTGTGTAGTGGTGAAGTCTGGTCTTTTTAGCGTACCCAGCAACCTGAATAGTATGCATTGTATAGGTTTTTTTTTTTTTTTTTTTTTGAGACAGTCTCACTTTGTCACTCTGGGTAGAGTGCCATGGCATCATAGCTCACAGCAACCTCCAACTCTTGGGCTCAAGCAATTCTGTTGCCTCAGCCTCCCAGTTAGCTGGGACTATAGGCGTGCACTACAACGCCCACCTATTTTTAGAGATGGGGTCTCACTTTGCTCACGCTAGTCTCCAGCTCCTGAGGTCAGTCAATCCACCCATCTTGACCTTCCAGACTGCCAATAGGTAATTGTCATCATTCACTCTCCCCCCCTCCCAATTCCCCCTTCTGAGTCTCCGAAGTCCATTATATCACTCTGTGACCATGCATACACCTTGCTTAGTGCCCACTCGTTAGAATGTGTGAGATATTTCACTGAGGATAATGGGCTCCAGTTTCATCCAAGTTGGTGCAAAAGATATGAATCCATTCTTCTATGGCTGAGTGAGTACTCCATGGTGTGTGTATCTGTATCGACACACATTTCCTTTATGTATCGTTGTTGATGGGCACATAGGTTGATTCCATGTATTCAGTTGTCAACTGTGATGCAATAATCATATGACTAAAAGCGTCTTTTTTTCCTCAAGTTTTCTTTTTAATAGTATTTTTATTGGTTTAAAAGTCTTTTTAAATTTTTTTATTAAATCATAACTGTATACATTTATGGGGTACAATGTGATAATTTGATATACGATGTGGAATGCTTAAATCAAATAGTTAACATAACCATCACCTCACTTACTTATTTTTTGTGGTAAGACATTTCTAATTGACTCTTAGTTATTTTGAAACGTACCTTTGCATTGTGCATATTAGGCAAGATCCCACCAAATGCCCTGCCTCCTCCCAGCAATTGCACAAATATCTTTTTGATATAATGACTTATTTTTCCTTTGGGCAGATTCCCCATTGTGGGACTGCTAGATCAAGTGGTAGGTCTAACTTTTAGGAATTCTTTGAGGAATTTCCATACTGTTTTCCATAGAGGTGCTACTAATTTGCATTGCCACCAACAGTGTATAAGCATTTCCTTTCCCCTTTAACTGCATCTATGCCAACATTTATTGTTTTTTGACTTTTTAATAACGGCCCTTCTGACAGAGTATGGAGGTGTATCATTGGGTTTTTAATTTGCATTTCAAAAGAGCCAATTTATAATAAGGGATTCTTTTTCTTTTTTTAGAGACAGAGTCTCACTTTATCGCCCTGGGAAGAGTGCCGTGGCATCACAGATCACAGCAACCTCCAGCTCTTGGGCTTAGCCAACTCTCTTGCCTCAGCCTCCGAGTAGCTGGGACGACAGGCGCCCACCACAACGCATGGCTAGTTTTTGTTGCAGTTTGGCCAGAGCCGGGTTTGAACCCGCCACCTTTGGTATATGGGGCTGGTGCCCTACTCACTGAGCCACAGGGACTGCCCAATAATAAGGGGTTATAATTTGCTTGAAAAATCATAAAATATTACTAGTTATGTTGATTATAAAGGAATACAAAATTCTGAAGGAAATACACACACACACTCACACTTTTACCCCTCTAGTAATTAGCTTTAGGACACTAAATTGATAATGGATTTGTTGTTAATCAGATAGTAATGCTTTTACATGTTTGGTTTAGAGTGAATAAACTCAGTGGTATTAAATAGACTAGATTTTTCTTTCTGTCTGTCTTTTTTTTTGAGACAGAGCCTCAAGCTGTCGCCCTGGGTAAAGTGCCATGGTGTCACAGCTTATGGCAACCTCTAACTCCTGGGCTTAAGTGATTCTCTTGCCTCAGCCTCCCAAGTAGCTGGGACTACAGGCACCCGCCACAATGCCCAGTTATTTTTTGGTTGTAGTTTTCATTATTGTTTGGTGGGCCCAGGCTGGATTCGAACCCGCCAGCTCTGGTGTATGTAGCTGGCGCCTTAGCCGCTTGAACTGCAGGCGTAGAACCTAGACTAGATTTTTCTCAGAGAAAAAGGAAATACAGTTTTCCCAAGATGACTTACTTGGATATTACTGTCAAAATATTGTCTGGTAGGAAAAAATTATAGGCACAATTAAGCTTTTCATGTATTTAGTGAGTTTTCCTTTTTCAGCATTAACTATACATGTCCTTACCATCTCGTGATATTTATCAATTTCTTTTCTAATTTGAATAACATTGTAGTTTTTTTTTTTTTTTTTAATTTCAGGTTCCTATGATGGTACCGATATTTAGGTTACATTGTTTGCACTTGTTAGGTAAAGTCCAAGTTGTAGTCATGCCCCTCACCCGGGAGGTGTGCCCCTATACCCTGACACTGTGTCTGTTAGGTAAGAGCACCCCAATCCCCCACCCCATACAGTCTTCAAAAATGCTGTTGATGCTTACCAAAATTCAGCATTTTTAAGAACACATTTCAACGCTATACACTTTGTGGATAATTTCATGTTTAAAATAAAAAAGGGGCCTGGATTTTTCTAGCTCCTCTGATACAGATGTGGCAATGTGGAAAACTACATTAAGAATGTTCATTTTGATATTTTAAGAAACTGGCCAGTTATACAGAATTGTGACTCTATAATCCGGGTACCAATGCTTCTATAAAACAAAGCTAAAAGGGATTCCCTTTGCTGCTTTACCCCTGGGGCTATCTGGGTGTGGTTTGTTTTCTTCTCTTGACTAAAATGACAATATGCAGGAAAATCTTTTACAACTAAAATTCCTTGTTCTTACAAACAAGGTTAAGGAGGAAAAAAAACCCCTCAGATCTGGTCAGGCTTAATCGTTTGCTTATACTAGGGCACATATTGGATTTAATCCAGATTGACAAAAATAGAGCCACAGGATGCATATATGAGGTAGTGTATTTAAGCTGTTGGCTTGCGTGCACTTTAACGGCTGAAAGCATATAAAAAATATGCAAGCGGAAGAAAAACAGTAAGCAGTTAAAAAACATAACAAGTTTTCTTACTCTTTATTAGTCCAAAGGAAGCTAGAATCTAATCACAATATGCCACATATGGTCCAGAAACAAAGACTGCTTAGTTATTTATCTTGCATTTACTTTTTTTAGGAAGTGAGAAAAAACAGCTCTATTGGCACTCAAGTTTATTTCAATTAAAATCCCCATAAACTAGTAAATGTCTTATAAAACGGTAAAAATGGAAAAAAAAACTGTTATTCTGAAGTATGCTTGTTTCCTTATAGCACCTTGGATTTTTGTGATCAGTCTTTTATAAGGATACTTAAAAAATAAATCAATCTCTGTTTTCATGTTTTGGATAGGACACAACCACGTCTTGTCCTTTAATGCAAATAAGAGGACAGATTTATACTTGCTTAGTTTTGAGCACTGAAACCACCCCCCCCACAGCCATTCTGCCATTTATTCATGTCCCACATGAATAGAAGGATGCCGCTTAGAAACCGGAGCCTTGCTGCCATTGTGTTTTTCCTAATTAAAATTCAGAGTATTAAACACAGTCGAGTACATCCATGCACACATGCCGTAGCGCCATCACATACCGGAAACTCAAATCAGACTGCTAAAGCAAAGGTTCATGTCATAACATCATTAAGATTCATTGTACACTGCGTTTCAGAAAGGCTTTGTCAAAGCAGATAATAATGGCCTGTCAGAAACGCACAAACAAAAATTTATATTAAATTGTCCTCCCCCCCCTTTTTTCTCAGTATGGGAACCTACTAAAAATATATAGGGATCAGGGATTACATGAAAAGATTTCTAGGGTTTTAATACTATGGAATATTACCAAAATAGAGTGATTTTAAAAAAGTGAAAAATATTTGAGTAACTAGGTGGGGGTATCCTGGGCATCGTAATCAAGTTTAATGACTGTATTACAACAAAGGAAGGTGGATACAGCGCAGGCTTGTGAAGGTAGATAGCACGGCTGAGTCATAAGGCGGAGTGTTGGATTTGGAACAAGTCAGATAAAAGCATTGCTTTCTCTTCCTTAAGAACCTTTGGTACCCTTTCTACTAAAATCTCAGAAAAGAAACTGCTCTCATTAAAACAATTTTTCTTTTATGTCCTGTTAAGGGAAGACGCCTGGAGAGACCCACTTGGCAACTGGCTTCCTGAGTGTCATCCTCCGAATGATGGTGTCTGGGAATCGCATGGTGAGAGTTTATGTCTTTAAACTTGGTATTTTTCTTTACCTTGTTCGTTGATCACGCATATGTGCTGAAATAATAAAAGGTTTCAAGGCGTCAGTGTCTTAACAAAATATGAGGCACAGATAATGTAATGGAATTATAACAGGACGCCATCCTGTAACTGGTTATTCTCTGCAGTTGCCCACCTCCCTACACTGACCACCTGCTTAAGTTGACCTAATTTTCATAGACTGGACATGCACCACAGGAATGTATCAGGCCTAGTTCCTTATGTTGAACACCTCTGTATGTTGACCAGGTTGGGTGGTCAACTTATGTTATACTATACATGTGTGTGTATTTAAAGTTATGCATAAAATCTCAATAGACCCATCTGAATGCTTAACAAATAAATTTTTTGTTGTTTTAGTTTGAGCCCTGTTTTGAACCTGGCTCCTGAAGTCCGTAAAAACCATTGCAATGGTGAGGAAGCAATACTTGTAGTCCTGCTGGAAATAGAAGTCTCCTACCGGTAAAATGACAACTACTTCAGTTTACAGTGGTAAACACAACATGAACTACTTTTTTTTTTTTGCCAGAGTCTCACTTTGTCACTCTCAGTAGAGTACTGTGGCATCACAGCTCACAGCAACCTCCAGCTCTTGGGCTTAGGTGAGTCTCTTGCCTCAGCCTCCCAAGGTAGCTGGGACAATAGGTGCCCGTCACAACATCCAGCTAATTTTTCTATTTTTGGTAGGGATACGGTCTCCCTCTTGCGCTGACTGGTCTCAAACTCCTGAGCTCCAGCACTCCACCCACCTCGGGCTCCCAAAGTGCCAGTATTACAGGCGTGAGCCACCGCACCCAGCCCAATAATTTGTTAAATTGGGAAGTTACTGTTAAGTTCTCATGAAAAGGACGCTAGGGATTTGCACGCAGGACTTACGTTCAGATCTCTGAAGTATTCGTTGTAATCTAAGGCATATCCCACCACAAATAGGTTTGGAATCTCAAATCCAGCATCTTAGTCAGGAGAGAGAGAAAAAAAACCAATTTAGATTATGTAAATGTAAAGCTACCATATGTTGTTGTGGACTCTCAAACTCTCAAGACCTTTTATTTTGGCAGAAGGAAGTAGAAAAGTGAGGCATGCACAGGATGAGCCGAACAGGGACCTGAACTGGCATGATGACTTAGGAGAAAAGGCAGACAAACCAAAGTATGATAAAAGATGAATGAACTCCTAGGGGGCAGGGTGTAGCAAGGGCTCAGGAAGCCCAGCAGATAACAAGAAGCACGTCTGAGTTAGTCGTGGGGTCCTGGTGTTCCAAAGCAAGCGGTATGTAACCATAGAGGCCAAGGAATCACTTGGAATAGCAAAACGGGGAAGTTCAAGCAGACGGCGTCACAATCCTGGAACCCACAAGCAGGTGCGCAGCCACGGCAACCAGCAGCGATTCCCCCACTGTACTCAGCGTCTCGGCTGCTTACAGGGCTGGAAAGCGAAACCTGGGAGACAGGGATGAAAGGAGATGGGGTTGTTCAACTTGAGGAAAAGAATGCAAAGGGTTATTTTAATACTGGTTTTCAGGTCCACCATACGGAGGTTATTAATTAGCTCTTTATCTCTATTGAGGGCAGAATGAGAGGAAATGGATTTAAATGCAGTGCAAGGTGCTAAGGTTAATCAAAAGCAGAATTGATTGAAAAGAAGATTTTTTTTTTTTTTTTTTGAGACAGAGCCTCAAGCTGTTGTCCTGGGTAGAGTGCCATGACATCACCATTCACAGCAACCTCAATCTCCTGGGCTCAAGCGATTCTCCTGCCTCCGCCTTCCAAGTAGCTGGAACTATAGGCACCCGCCACAACCCCGGCTGTTTTTTTGGTTGCAGCTGTCATTGTTGTTTGGCGGGCCCGGGCTGGATTCGAACCTGCCAGCTCAGGTGTATGTGGCTGGAGCCTTAGCCGCTTGAGCCACAGGCGCCGAGCCAGAAAAGAAGATGATTTTTATTGGAGAGGATTCTTTTTTTTTTTTTCCTTTTTGAGACAAGGTCTTGGTCTGTTGCCTAAGCTAGAGTACAGTGGTATCATCATAGCTCAATGCAACTGCACACTCCTGGGCTCAAGAGATCCTCCTGCCTCAGCCTCCAGAATAGCTGGGACTACAGGTGCCCAACACAATGCCGAGCAAATTTTTCTATTTTTTGTAGAAGTAGGGTTTTGCTCTTGCTCAGGCTGGTCTTGAACTCCTGAGCTCAAAGGATGCTTCTGATCTTGGCTTCCCAGAGTGTGAGGTGGTGCTAGCCACGGCACTTTGCCATGGACTCTTAAAGAATAGACGAAAGCTCTTCTTTTTCAGATGTCTTAAAACAGAACAAAAATGCCTTGGTTCAATGATTCGCAAACATTTTTCAGTGTTTTGGAACCTAAATTTATTTACTGCACTATTACAGATAAGAGAGAGGTACTTGGTTATACGAAACTATATTTTGGCACAGTCAGTGTACTTATAACATGGACAAAGCTGTCTCCATGGTGACTGTGACCCAAGATGTTTTCACATGGAGAAACCAACCGGTTCTTACTCACAGAAAGTTCTAAAGGCAAGAGTATTCTAGGGGGTTGCATTATGGGGTTACTTGTTAGGAAGCCTATTTGATTCCTCCGAATCACTGTTTCTTGAAAAAAATAAAATAGAATAACCAGAGAGGGGAAGCAAGAACAGAAGGAAAGATAGCAGAGTTTACACACTGAGCATAAAAGAAAGAGTTAATCAGGAGAAAGGAACAAGAAGTACAAAGCCTCAGGCTTCGGCAAGAAAGAAGAAACAGAGGTTCTGAGCTCTCTAAAAGAACATCAGCCCTGGGAAGCCCTCACTGTAACCAGGGTTGTAATAATAATGACTCTACCGTGAGCAATGCAATCCCTCCATTAGCCACGGCAACTCGGAAAATTAAGGGCTCACAGCTGGTTTAGAAGGCTAAATGTTAAGATGTTGAACAGTCAAAGAAGGATGACAGATTAGGACGTCAGTCAGGAATCAGAGTGACCTATGACTAGATGAGGGCAGCTCCTACATTTCTATTTGCCATTGCAGATGCTACTTGTAGATGTAGCCCAAGAGTCACCGCAGAGAGCCGTACCAGGTTGCCTGGGTTCAATACTGGCCTTGCACTTACAGCTATGTGACTGCAGCAAGCTGTTTAACCTCGCTGTATTGAGCTTCCTCATCTGTAAAATGGGTACAGTAACAGTACCTACCTTTAGAGTGCTATTGTAAGGAAAAAATAAATTCATGTCTATACAGCTTTTAGAACAGTGCCTGGCACATCATAAGCTCTTACTAGCGTTAGCTGCTGTTATGTTATTAATGTTCTTTATTCCTTTTTGAGACAGGGTCTTGCTCTGTCACCTGAGCTAGAGTGCCATGGCCTCAGCCTAGCTCATAGCAACCTTTTCAAACTCCTGGGCTCAAGAGATCCTCCTGCCTCAGTCTCCCACGTAGCTGGGACTACAGGCACCTGTCACAATACCTGGCTAATTTTTTCTATTTTTTGCAGAGACAGGGGTCTTGCTCTTGCTCAGGCTGGTCGTAAACTCCTGAGCTCAAGTGATCCACACACCTCCACCTCCCAGAGTGCTGGCATTACAGGTGTGAGCCATGGCGCCGGCCTGTTTTATTAATGTTGTTATAAGTGATACAAGAAATTTGTAATTAATCGGGCATGTTTCTAAGTGAATGTTTTTTAACTTCAGTCAAAATCTTATCTATATGGTAAGTATCTCCATCCAAATTACATTTCCAAAGTCAGTAACAGACAGAAGTTACTGGATCTCTCTGCTCAGGACCAACATGGTTTAGAGTTAGTATATCCAGCACAGGAATGAGACCGGTTTTTAGAATAAAGAATCACTAGCTAAATGTCATGGGCACGTTACCCATCCATACTGTGTTTCCCTCTTCCTAATGTTTGCAGCTTGCCGAGGAGAACTGTAGCCAAATAATTCCAAGGGCTTTAGAGCAAATCTAAGTTATAAAAATCAAACTGAAGTCTGCCTATGCAAGTGAAAAAAAGTCACCTCTAGGGTTAGAATTATAAATAATCGGGCTGCTCGTTTAGTCTTCCTGGCATTAGATTTAGTTTCATTATGGGGCGGAGGGGAGAGAGTGCCCTAGATCAGGAAAGCCTTCCAGAACACACGTCTGAAGTCAAGTGTAAAGATGGTATCTGGAGATATCTGCTCTGCTAATTCTCTCTTAGGGTACTTTTGTTTGGAGGTGATGAGATGTTTCAGATTTCCCCTTCTGTGTGCTTAAATTCGGGTTGCTAAAGGTCACCATTGTGTATTGTCTGGGAAGAGTTCCTGAGGAGGGTAGGAGAATCCCTGTAAACCTCCATGGCACACCTCTTTGTGTCTGATTGGTGAGAGCAGTGGCCCAGCGAGGAATCCTACATGTCTGAAACCGTCCAGCATCTCCCCCCTGAAACTTTTTAGCCGAGTTCTTTGAAGTCAAGGTGCTGTGTAAGACCTATAAATAAAAATACACAATCCACAGAACATCGTTCCTGTGAAAGCTGCAAATAAAAGGATTTGAGATTGTCATTTTAAAGGGTTCTATCCTCCCTAGCAAGGCAGGGAAAACCACAAGGAATCTGAAGGACCATCAGCCCCTCGCAGTTTCTATGTCAACGAGGAAACCAAAGATTCTTAACTGCCACCCCAGAAAACCAACCAAACAAAAAACAAAATAACACTTACAGTCGGGTCTAAAGCCATCACTTCTGGGTGTTCTCTTCACCAACAAACTACCATTAAAAAAAAAAAAAATGTGTCAGTGATTCTCAATAAAACCTCTGTGAACTACCTATAGAATTAAGTATCATTCAAGTCTATATTCTTTTTTTTTTTTCTGAGACCAAGTCTCACTCTGTTGCCCTGGGTAGAGTGCCGTGGTGTCATCATAGCTCACAGCAGCCTCAAACTCCTGGGTTTAAGCGATCCTCTTGTCTTCGCCCACCATCATGCCTGGCTAGTTTTTCTATTTTTGGAACTCCTGACCTCAAGTGATCCTCCTGCCTCAACTTCCTAAGTTTCTGGTGCACTACAAGTACACACCACCATGCTGGCTTATTTTTGTAGAAATGGGGTCTTGATCTTGCTCCAGCTGATCTCAAACTACTGAGGTCAGGTGATCTACCTGCCTTGGCTTTCCAGAGTGCTAGGATGACAGGTATGAGCCACCCCATCTGGACTCTAGTCTGTACTTAAAGTACATATGTTGTTTCTGTGGCTCTGGATAAGAGGAAGGGCACAGAGCAATCGCACTGGGGTTCCTCCAGAGGCAGTTGTTGGAGGCATGGTAAAGAGGAGCTCTTCCCCTTCCTCTCTCAGGCTAGCAGTCAAATGGGCTATTTTTCCGTGTGGTCAAACCCTAAAACCCCAGGGCAGTAAGCCATTGGCTTTAGAACATATTATATCCTTTGGAAAGACATCTCTTGTTAGCATCCCTTTTGGGCTTGTGGGGAAAGCCAGAAATGGCCATGCTATATGGGTGTCCTACTCACCTGGCCACCTTAACCATGTTGGGCTTGTATTTCTCTATGCTGCTGAGTAGCGCTTGCATGGTTTTCCCAGTTCCAACAATATCCTTTGCAAAGAGGACAGATTAATTCAGCAAAATGAATTTGAGTAGCACAGCAGCTTTTATTCACCCAGGGAGAGATTTCCCTGTTAATAATGCATCCTAATTAGAAATGCCGTCCAATGGAAGGCAGAGCAGGAGGCAGAGTTGCTTATGCTGTTTTAGACAGGTGCTTCTTTCTGGAAGTTGGGTTTTGGGGAATCTGCTGTGCATGTGAATCCTTTAGCTGTGTTGAAGGGCTAAATGTAGCCTCTGAAGAACACACTGGCTCTGCGTTGACTATATTTGGACTTGTGCGTGCATATTTAGGGAGTAAATTTGGCCCTGAGGTTATGTAACACAATACACAGCACATGAATTTTCATGCACATGTACATCTGAATACACCGAGTGGCTAAACACCGCCCCTTGCTCGTCCCCACTCAATAGGGGATTCTGTGTCTGGGAAGAGGGATGTGTCTGGATAGCAGCTGGTGACAGCCCATGAATTCTGAGGGTCCCTGGCTGCAGTGAGCTCAGGCTCATCTCTGCTCAGGAGCTGCTGCACAATTAGAGGAGAATAGTCAGGGGCCATTTATTGTCCTCAGGACAGAAATCAGCTGTCCCGAGCTGATTGTGAAAACAGGTCTGAATTTAGCCAAGGGCTGGGCAATTCATTTAGTTCGAGGGGCTACTTCTTAGGTTCTATTGAGCCAGGAGAAGGGCAGATACACAAGGTACACACAGGCCATTGTGTAACAAAAGCTTGAAAACAGCTCTCCTGATTTCCTGCCAGCTGATAAGAGTGCTCCAGAACTAAAGGTGGCCATTTGCTGTATCAGTCCCATCACTGCCACAGGGCTGGTATTCGCTCTTTTCTCTTTTTTAACAGACACACAAATTTAAAAACAAAGCGTCACTGTCCCCTAGATGGCCATTTTTTTTTTTTTAAGAGACAGAGTTTCACTTTGTTGCCCTCAAACCTCCAGCTCTTGGACTTAGGCGATTCTCTTGCCTCAGCCTCCCCAGTAGCCGGGACTACAGGCGCCCGCCACAATGCCTGGCTATTTTTTTGTTGCAGTTTGGCCAGGGCCGGGTTCAAACCCGCCACCCTCGGCGCCCTACTCACTGAGTCACAGGCGCCACCCTAGATGGCCATTTTTTTAATTGATCATATTTACGATCGTGATGCTGAAGGTATTGGCTCACAGTCATTAGAGGTCATTGGCAAGAACAATGAGGTCAGGGTAAGGACAGTTTTAACCTTGGCTTTACTATATTAAATGAATTTGGTTCAGTGGACTAGCTGGCCTTTCTCTGAAAATGTCTGATTCACAAATAGGTATAAGAACCAATTTAGAGGTATGTGAAATTGCATATAAATAAAGGATCAACTACCACACAACTTTTATTGCAAAAGCTCTCATTCTAAACCAGGCGTCCTCAAACTGCAGCCCGCGGGGCCACATGAAGCGGTGTGAATTTACTTGTTCCTGTTTTGTTTTTTATTTCAAAATAAGAAATGTGTAGTGTGCATAGGAATTTGTTCATAGTTGTTTTTTTTTTTTTTAAAACTATAGTCCGGCCCTCCAATGGTCTGAGGCACAGTGAATTGGCCTCCTGTTTAAAAAGTTTGAGGACGCCTGTTCTAAACTATCTGAAGCCAGGGATGCTAGCTGGCTCCTACTCAATAGAGAGCTGTGCGTATAATGGGAGCTCAATAAATCCTTGGACAATTTGACAGCACATTCTTCTTAAAACTCACCATTAGATTCTTTCAACTTCCAGATAGGGAAAAGGAAAAGCCAGCTTACCTCAACGATGAGAACATTCTGAAAGAAACAAAGCCCATATTTTAGAATATGATGGCAATCTCACTTACAAGACAAACACACATTTTGCTTACAGTTAGGATTTCACAAATTGCTTAGCTAGTCCTTCCCCACCCATCAAATGCAAATGACTGGAGGCAGGCCAGGTATTCTAGATTCCTTTTAGCAGTTCCTCTGGAATTAGGTGGCAATGCAATATTAATATCTACGTTCAGGTTAGGAGCAGGCTCATTTGAGACCCTGCTACCTGTCTGAAGAGCTTTCCATAAAGTCATCCCCACCCAGTGTTCCCTTGGGATGCAAAGTGTTTACCAGCAAACTAAGGCGACGTGAACTGTATCACTAATGGAGACTGCTCTGTCAATGAATTATGGATTCAGCTGTGACAGTCGTATTCCTGCCTAGCCACCCAGATCCCAGAGGACTCCGGATTTACTCTTGAATTGTCAACACTGAGGAAGGGGGTGGGCTAGAGAAAGGGCTAGGGGGTGCCAGGTCTGTATTTTTTAGTGAGATGGTTGGGTGCTTTGCTATCTGCTCTCAAGACATCCCTCTACTTCTGATTAAGTTTCATTTTAATTTCTTGTTTAGTATCTGTCTACCACACCCTAAACTCAATGAAGTGGGGATCACGTTTGTCTTGCTTTTATTGTTACATTTCCAGACCCTAGCATAATGCCTGCCTACAGATGCCCAATAATTATTTGTAGAATAAACAAATAATAACCAATTAAGCTTATTAATGAGTTAAAAACCAACCAATTAATTGGATTAGTAATTACATGTCAATGCTGTCCCACCAAATTAAAATATGACTGTGTTAATACGACATTCCAATTAACTAATGGCGAGAATAGTTCTTCAGTGTAATGGTGTTTTTCTTTCTTTAAATGACCTTCCATTTATCCCTGTGCTTTATACACGACTCTAAAAATCAAATACAAATATTACACATTAGACAACTTACTTATGTCTAATGCAAGATTTAATTAATAAAAATGTTAACCAACCACTACCCCCACCCCCACCCAATAACTCCTAACTTTGTCCAATATGTCAAATGTATTCTTAGGTAGAATTATTTTTCCTGGAAATGTTTTTCTCACAGGTGTATAGCATCTTTAATCATTAAACCCATTGACAATCTTAATTTTATCATGAAAATGAAAGATTATTTTGTCCATTTGTTAAGAAGGCCATGCCCTAATAGCCTCTTTAAGAATCACAAGGACAGTGCCATTGGTATTTTAAACACGATTTGCTATGACCTTAACCATCAAGCTACAGCAATTAGCTGGAATGTACATTTTTAGTTTGAATCAGGCTTACCGTCCAGGCCTATGAACCAACCAGAATACTTGGAGAATGTTGTGGTTAATTTCATTTCCTGGTTCACAATCTCTTTTTGTTTCAACTTTACAAAGAAAAACCTTTCCAAAATGTGTTAGTCTGCATTCTTGCCTAATTAAGTAGAGTGCACTGAATGTAATTAAATCCTTTTTATTTTTTTGACAGTTCAGAACTTTGCAAAACAAAAGAGTCATCTTGGAAAAGATTAGCTCCAACTCTAAGATACAGTGGTGGGTGACACATACGACTAAGATGTGAACCCCATCCTTACAGATACTGTCAGAATTAAACATACTTTCAAATCAAGGCAATGCATACACTTGTTTAGAATCAAATAGATTGAAAGGTTTTTAAGAAGAACACCTCCTCTCCAGTTCATCTCTCATTCCCAATTTTGTTCCCCAGAGGCAGTCACTTTTAACTCTTGTAGCTGTTTTTCTGGTTGTTACTTATGTATTTCTTGAAAATATATTTAATAATATGTTTCAGGCCAGGCACGGTGGCTCACGTCTGTAATCCCAACACTCTGGGAGGCCGAGGCAGGTGGATTGTTTGAGCTCAGGAGTTAGAGACCAGCCTGACTAAGAGCAAAACTCCATCTCTACTGAAAAATAGAAAAACTAGTCAGGTGATGTGTGGGAAACCTGTAGGCCCAGCTAGTTGGGAGGCTGAGGCAAGAGGATCTCTTGAGCCCAAGAGTTTGAGGTTGTTGTGAGCTACGACATCATAGCACTCTACAGTCTCATTCTGTCATTATGGGTAGAGTGCTGTGGCATCATGATAGCTCACAACAACCTCAAACTCCTGAGTTCAAGTGATCCACTTGCCCCAGCCTCCCAAGTAGCTGGGACTATAGGCACCCACCACAACATCCAGCTAGTTTTTCTATTTTTTTTTTTTTTTTTTTTTGTTTTTGGCCAGGGCTAGGTTTGAACCCGCCACCTCCAGCATATGGGACCGGCGCCCTACTCCTTGAGCCACAGGCGCCACCCTAGTTTTTCTATTTTTAGTAGAGATGGGGTCTTGCTCTTGCTCAGGCTGGTCTTGACCTCCTAAGCTCAAGTGATCCTCCTGCCTCAGCCTCCCATGAGCCACCTGCACCTGGCTGCTATTTCTGTTTTTAAAGACACATTTAAGTCATTTATGGATTTCTAGGTTACTTGTATTTAAAAAAGGGTTTAAGCATAAATGCATGTTTTTATTACAGAAAGTGTTTATATTCTATCACATATAAATATATTTATTAAAGAAAATTTGTACTTTCTATAATATGTAAATATAAAAAAATTATAGAAAATTTGAAAACAGAAAAGTCTAAAGACTAAATTTTTGATGTATGTATAACTGTTTAAAGTATTTAAAAATGTTTATGTACTTTAGGCGGTGCCTGTAGCTCAGTGGGTAGGGCGCCGGCCACATATGCTGAGGCTGGTGGGTTCGAACCCAGCCTGGGCCAGCTAAAACAATGATAGCTGTAACAAAAAAAATTAGCCGGGCGTTGTGGCAGGCACCTGTAGTCCCAGCAACTTGGAAGGCGGAGGCAAGAGACTTGCTTAAGCCCAAGAGTTTGAGGTTTCTGTGAGCTGTGACGCCACAGCACTCTACCCAGGGTGATAGCTTGAGATTCTGTCTTTAAAAAAAGAAAGCTTATGTACTTTAAAATAGATTAAAGTTATCATGACATTCTTTTTTTTTTTTTTTTTGTAGAGACAGAGTCTTACTTTACTGCCCTCGGTAAGAGTGCCATGGCATCACACAGTTCACAGCAACCTCCAGCTCTTGGGCTTACGTGATTCTCTTGCCTCAGCCTCCCGAGCAGCTGGGACTACAGGTGCCCGCCACAACACCCGGCTATTTTTTTGTTGCAGTTTGGCCGGGCCTGGGTTTGAACCTGCCGCCCTCGGCATATGGGGCCGGCGCCCTACTCACTGAACCACAGGTGCCACCCGTGACATTCTTTATTATGCATAGCCAAAATACAAAAACAATAATCTCCTAATATCACATAAAGCTTACTACATATTCAAATTCACAGATACGTGATTTTCACAAATTGAAGGGTGGTGGCAACTCCATCTGTCATTAAGTCCATTTTCCCAGCAGCATCTGCTCACTCCGCGTCTCTGTGTCATATTTTGGTCATTCTTGAAATATTTCAAACTTTTCATAATCATTATATCTGCTGTGGTGATTTTGGATGAGTGATCTTTGATATTCCTATTATAATTGTTCTGGGGCACCACGGGAAACTCAATAGACAAATTTTCTGTGTTCTGACCGCTTCACGCATCAGTTGTCGCCTCCATCTCGCTCTTGTTGGGCCTCCCTATTTCCTGAGACATAACAATATTGAAATCAGGCAATTAATAATCCTGGAATGGCCTCTAAGTGAAGAGTCCCATGTCTTTCATTTTAAATCAAAAGCTAGAGATCACTAAGCTTGGTGAGAAAGGCATGCAGAGAGCCAAGATAAAACGAAAGTTATGAATGCGAAGGAAAAGTTCTTCAAGGAAATTAAAAATGCCACTCCGGTGAACACATGAATGAGGAAGCAAAACAGCCTCACTGCTGGTCTGAAGGAAGTTTGAGTTGTCTGAATGGAGATCAGACACCATATTCTCTTAAGCCAAAGCCTAACCCAGAGCAAGGCCCAAACACTCTTCAATTCTTTGAAGGCTGAAAGAGAAGAGGAAGCTGCAGAAGAAAACTGTGAAGCTAGCAGAGATTAGCTCATGAGATAAAGGAAAGAAGCCATCTCCATAACATCACAGGGCAAGGTAAAGCAGAAGTGCTGATGGAGGGGCTGCAGCAAGTTATTCAGAAGTAGTTAAGACCATTGATGATGGTGGCTACACTAAACAACCTATTTTCCATGTAGACAAAACAGCCTTCTATTGAAGAGCCATTTAGGACTTTGATAGCTAGAGAGGAGACGGCAATGCCTGGCTTCAAAGCTTCAAGGGACAGGCTCATG
The DNA here is from genome assembly GCF_027406575.1 of Nycticebus coucang. Taxonomy (NCBI): domain Eukaryota; kingdom Metazoa; phylum Chordata; class Mammalia; order Primates; family Lorisidae; genus Nycticebus; species Nycticebus coucang. Next base: position 49,753,776 of record NC_069799.1, on the reverse strand, counting down.
CTTGTTAGGGACTAACGCAGCCAGTGACTTCAAGTTGAAGCCAGTCCTCATTTACCATTCTGAAAAGCCTAGACCCTTTAAGAATTATACCAAATCTTTCCTGCCTGTGCTATAGAAATGGAACAAAGCCTGGATGGTATCACACCTGTTTACAGCATAGTTTACTGGATATTTTAAGCCTACTCTTGAGACCTACTGCTCAGGAAAAAGATTCCTCTCAAAATATTACTGCTATTTGACAATGTACCTAGTTGCCCAACAGCTCTGATGGAGACGTACAAAAGCTTATTATTTAAGAAACATTGGGTGGCGCCTGTGGCTCAGTGAGTAGGGCGCTGGCCCCATATACTGAGGGTGGTGGGTTCAAACCCAGCCCCACCCAAACTGCAACAAAAAATAGCCAGGCATTGTGGCGGGTGCCTGTAGTCCCAGCTACTCGGGAGGCTGAGGCAAAAGAATCACCTAAGCCTAAGAGCTAGAGGTTGCTGTGATCTGTGATGCCATAGCACTCTACAGAGGGCAATGGAGTGAAACCCTGTCTCTAAAAAAAGAAGAAGAAACATGTTGGCTCGGTGCCCATAGCACAGTGTTTATGGTACCAGCCATGTACACCAAGGGTGGCGAGTTCAAACCCAGCCCAGGCCAACTAATAACTGTAACAACAACAACAAAATAGCTAGGCATTGTGGGGGCGCCTGTAGTCCCAGCTACTTGGGAGACTGAGGCAAGAGAATCACTTAAGCCCAAGAGTTTGAGGTTGCTGTGAGATGTGATGCCATAGCACTCTACCGAGGGCAACATAATGAGACTCTGTTTCAAAAAAAAAAAAAGAAACATTTTGTAAGGCTTACAGCTGCCAAAGATAGGGATTCCTCTAATGGATCTGGGCAAAATAAATTGAAAACCTTCTGGAAAGAAATTCACATTCTAGATGCCATGAAGAACATCTGTGATTCATGAGAGGAGGTCAAAATATCAACATTAACAGGAATTTGAAGGAAGTTGATTCCAACACTCATGGATGACTCTGAGGGATTTAAGACTTCAGTAGGGAAGTGACTTCAACTGTGGCAGAAATAGTAAGAGAACTACGATGGGAAGTGGGGCCTGATGATGCGACTGAACTGCTGCAATCTCATGATCAAACTGGAACAGATTCACAGAGTTGTTTCTGGTGAATGAGCAAAGAAAGTGATTTCTTGAGGTGGAAACTACTCCCGGTGAAGGTGCTGTGAACATTGTTGAAATGACAACAAAGAATTTTGAATATACACAGACTGAGTTGATACATGGCAGGGCTTACCAGGACTGCTTTCATTGTCAAAAGAAGTTCTATGGTTGGTAAAGTGGTATTAAAAGCAACACATGCTACAGAGAAATCTTTCATGAAAGGGACAGTTAACCGAGGCAGCAATCTTCATTGTTTTCTTATTTTAAGAAGTTGCCAAAGCCACCCCAACTTCCATAAACCATCTCCCTGATTGTTAAGCAGCCATCAAGATGGAGACAAGACCCTCCACCAGCAAAAAAGATTACGACTCACTGAAGGCTCAGATGATCATAGCAGGTTTTAGTACTAAAATATTCTTATTTAAGGCCTACTCATTGTTTTCTTTAGATACTTAATAGACTTAATAGACTATAATATACACATAAATTTTACATGCACCAAGAAACCGAAAGATTTGAGTGACTTGCTTTATTGCAATATTTGCTGTATTGTGGTAGTCTGGAACCAAACCAGCAACAGCAAGATTAATTGTAAGGGCTAAGGGGCAAATACTAATTGATTTTTATATGATCATGGAGGCTGGCATTTAGTAAAGTCAAGAAATATCTGTGGAGTGAATCAACCATTTTAACCTTGCCAGGCCGGTGGCTCACACCTGTAATCCTACCACTCTGGGAAGCTGAGGCAGGTAGATTGCTTGAGCTCAGGAGTTCAAGACCAGCCTGAGCAAGAGGGAGACCTGGTGTATTTCTACTAAAATAGAAAAATTAGCTGGGTATTGTGATGGGTGCCTGTAGTCTCAGCTACTCAGGAAGCTGAGGCAAGAGGATCTCTTGAGCCCAAGGGTTTGAGGTTGCTATGAACTGTGAGGACACCCTGGCATTCAACCCTAGGGCAATAGAGTGAAATTCTGTCTCAAAAACTCAAACCAAACCAATTTTAAACTCATTTCTTTCATTTTCTTTAGTTCTCTATACTTTTGACCCATCCTTTCCAATTTTGCCTCAACCATCTGCAGTTCTCCTTCAACTGAGCTACAGTTAATGTCTAGCGCTTTTAAATTTGCACTTGGCAATTTTCTGAAATTCCCGTATTTTTGAGTGGGCAACTTTGGACATTTTTTCCGTACACAATGTGCCTCCTAAACACTTCCAATCTGATAACTCCAATCACCGAATCGGAGAGGTTTGCCAGTTACTGTCTTAGTCATCCCATCACACCTAGCTCATTTCCTCCCAGAAAGCCAGTAAAATCTGCAGCCTGGGGGCTGCAGCAAAAAACTCCATGGGGGAACCGCTGCATTGTGCTGTCTTTGCTACTGCTATGATTGTGAGCAAAGCTAACCACATGGCATTTCCTAATGAAGGCAAGAAAGAAGAAAACTAAATAATTTTCTTAAGTAAGTCATTCCTTCTTTTAGTCTTTTAAAACTCACAATGCTTTGCACACCATACCATCTAATCTGCAGTGGGGATCTTTGGTCTGTGGCCACCCTCTTCGGAGGGACGGCAGCAGTGACTATAAAACTGGACTGTGGATGTGGAGAATGTGCAGGAGTGTGAATATAAACCCCACAGAGAAAGGAATGTAGTCCAGCATTTCATTTTATGTGATAATTCACAAAATTGCCAGAATCATCAGTCAGTGGGCATTTCCATTATTGTTCTCAGCCTAGTCAGTTGCAATAAAAAAAGAATGATTTAAACAGTTAAGGCAGCCAAGGGGGAAATTTTGGCAGGTTCTGATGCTTCGTTCTGGCATTTGATTAGAAACTTATTTGAAGGGGGTGGGGGGCGGGGGGGAGGGAGGACATGTCTCCTGAAATCTTGTGCTTAAACCTGCACATCTGCGTTTTCACGTTGCCAGATATTGGGCGTGTTTCCTTGGGTTTGGTTGGATTCCACCTTTCAGAGCTTTCTCTTGAATGTGAATAAAATCTTCTTGCTTTAATGGATACGCACATTTTATGAAGTGCCAGGATTAAATCAACATTGAAATACCGCTGCCACAGAGCACGTTGTGTAGACAGCTTAAATACACCGAGTAAAACGCCTTTAACGCAGAGAGCTAAAGAGGCCATTGAACTGGATCATTGAGGGCTCCCTTTATTCAACAGCACTGACCTATTTAGAACCATGACTCAGCCAGCCTCCCTTGTGAGTTTCCTTCCCTTTGCAGAAAGAAAGAAAGGAAAAAAGAAAGGAAGGAAGGAAGAAAGTAGAGCAAAAAAACAAAAGAGAAAGTTGGATACGGAGTGCTATCGAGAGTCTCTGCTTTTTTCTAAATACAGTAGAACCTCCATGGTGGACCACCTCCCTACACTGACCACCTCCTTATGTTGACCTAATTTTCATAGCCTGGACATGCACTGTATGTTCGTACCAGCACAGTAGGCCTAGTTCCTTATGTTGATCACCTCTGTATGTTGACCAGTTTGTTACAGTCCCTTGGGTGGTCAACTTACAGAGGTTCTACTGTATTTTAACTCCCACGTGTTCAGAAATCTCTAGAAGTCACATAATACAATAGGGGCTCGTTGTATCTCTACTTCTCAATGGGGTGAGATTATGCAGGTGAGCTCTTTCCCCATGTTTTATAAAGTTTATCATAAATCTCCTTTCTAGCCCTCCCTTCATCATTCAACTCAGCCTCTGTTCTTTTCGGTATGGAGTTTCCTTCTCTTCCACCCCTATTTTGCTCAGGGGGCCAGCTCTCCCCTCCTGGCTCCCAGTGGCCTCCCCTCCACCTTTGAGGCATTCCCAACCTCCTGCCTGGTTCTTTTCCCTAAACACAGCTCAGGGATGTCACCGCTGCTGGAATACTTCCAGGGCTCCTGCTTGCTTTTCTGAGCAAGTTCAACTTCTTATTGAGACTTTGAATGTACTCTACAAACCAAACCCAATGTACATTTTCAGTTTTTTCCTTACTGTTTCCTTGTCTTTGACTAATTTCTTTTGGTCACACTGGTCTACTCCTAGCCAGCCATCCTCTTCTGTCCCCAGTGGCCCCCCATTCCATGCAGCTCTTCCTCTCTCTTCTAGTTAGTCCCTGCCTTGTCTTTCTGGTTCCAAGGAAGTGCTTATCTTCCTCTCTTCGACACCATTGCAGTCTGAAAGACTCTTTCCTTCTTTGGATTTCCTTAAACCCAAGGAGAAAGTCACGTGTGAAAACACCCCTGGAGCAACTCTCAGGGTGCCCAAGCATTAAAGAAGAGAAGGTGTGCACCTGTTCCTGGCAGAGCAACAACATGGTGATACATGCAACTTAAATGTGAACTTATTGATTGGTAAATCCTACAGTGACTACATGAGAAGGGAGAAGTCAGCTGGCAACCTGAAATAGCCCTTCCATCCAGTGCAAGTGTTGATCACAGTTTCAGGCTTTCCCCACAACCATTAATAAAATCCACTAATTGGGGCCTTTTCCCTTAACATTTTTCCCCAGCTAGTGTATATTCTGCATGATGGAAAGACTCTAGAGGGCCTCTGAGATTTATTTTTATTATTTTATTTTATTTTTATTTTTTGAGACAGAGTCTCAGTCACCCTGGGGTTGAGTGTCATGACGTCAGAGCTCACAGCAACCTCAAACTCATAGGCTCAAGTGATCCTCTTGCCTCAGCCTCCAGAGTAGCTGGGACTAAGGTGCCTGCCATGATGCCCAGCTAATTTTTCTATTTTTAGTAGAGACAGGGGTCTCACTCTTGCTCAGGCTGGTCTCAAACTTGTGATCGGCCTCTCAGAGTACTAGGATTATAGGTGTGAGCTATTTCACTGAGCCTACCAGTTGGCTTTCTAGATGTTGTACCTGAACTTCCAAGATTTCTACTTTCCTTGGGGGATCTTTGTTGTAATTATAGGAAGGGACAGTGAGACACAAGGCTATCATCCCTTTTGTTCACCCCACCCCCAGTGAGAAGCCATACTTTCCTCAACCTCCTCTCTAGCTCTTAAAGAAGAAATATCCAGTGTTAATCTAGAGGGAAATTGCTCCAAAATAAAATGGGGCCAGGCACGTTGGCTCACACTTATAATCCTGGCACTTATGGGAGGCTGACACGAGAGGATTGTTTGAGGCCAAGAGTTCGAGACCAGCCTGGGTAACATAGTGAGATGCCACCTCTACTAAAAATAGAAAGATTAGGCTCAGTGGATAGGGCGTCAGCCACATACACCTACACCGGGGCTGGCAGGTTTGACCCCAGCTGGGCCAGTTAAACGACAATTACAACAAAAAAATAGCTGAGTGTTGTTGTGGGCGCCTATAGTCCCATGTACTTGGGAGGCTGAGACCAGAGAATCACTTAAGTCTAAGAGAGTTTGAGGTTGCTGCAAGCTGTGATACCATAGCACTCTACCCAGGGCAAAAACAGCTTGAGACTCTGCCTCAAAAAAAAAAAAAGATGATTTTGTTAAGAAGAAGAACCACAATACTATGTGCAATTTTTTTTTTAGACAGAGTCTTACTATGTCACCCTCGTTACAGTGCCGTGATGTCACAGCTCACAGCAACCTCAAACCCTTGGGCTTAAGCAATTATTCTCTTGCCTCAGCCTCCCAAGTAGCTGGGACTACATGCACCCGCCACAACACCCGGCTATTTTTTTGTTGTAGTTGCCATTGTTGTTTGGCAGGCCCAGGTTGGGTTCGAACCCACCAGCCCAGGTGTATGTGGCCGGCGCCCTAGCTGCTGAGATACAAGCACTGAGCCTCTATGTGCAATTTTTTTCTTAGCATTTAGTTGGGAGTCTTAGGGTTGACATACACTGTAGCAAAAGCACAGAGTAAGATATTTCTTTTACAAGGCAATGCCTTACGACAAAGTGCTGTGATGGGGCGGCGCCTGTGGCTCAAAGGAGTAGGACATAGGCCTCATATACTGGAGGTGGTAGGTTCAAATCCGGCCCCGGCCAAAAAAAAGTGCTGTGATGACTTATCTTTTAAAGACCACTCCAGGGTTGTTAAAAGTCATGAATTTCTGGAAATTGCTTTGACTATTTGAGCTTTCTGGGATGTTATTTTGTGCACTGATATAGTAACATCAAATGATGGCTTAATGAGACATTAACATCAACAGGTAAACTCTAATTTTTATGGAACATAATTTACTGCTAGAAAGCAATTAACACATGGATCCTACTATCCTGTCTTCAGAGTAAAGGGAAATAATCCACTTTGTAGTCAGAGTCCTGTGTCTCTGCAGCGTTTCTAATGTTATGACACATATTATTATTAAAAGGAGCTGATTCCTTTCCCCTACTCAGGCATTGCATAAAAATAACAACCATGAGCATGAGAAGTTAAGCTTTTGTAACAGACTGATCCATTTTACTTAGAAAGCTGAAGCTGTTCCGGGATAACAAATACAAGATAGGTCAGCCGGCTGAACCAAAACAAAGTCTGGGCTGCTTTTATTCACAGCAAACTTGCATTTCAGGTCACATTCCACAAAGATCATCTGCTTTAGGAAACCATCTTTCTTTTTTTTTTTTTTTATTGTTGGGGATTCATTGAGGGTACGATAAGCCAGGTTACACTGATTGCAATTGTTAGGTAAAGTCCCTCTTGCAATCATGTCTTGCCCCTTCCAATTCATGTATTTATGTCAGAATCCAAAATCCCAGTCTTTTTTTTTTTTTTTTGAGACCAAGTCTTGCTCTGTTGCCTGGCCCAGCTCACAGCACCTCCAACTCCTGGGTTCAAGTGATCCTCCTGCCCCAGACTCTCCAGTAGCTAGGACTATAGGTGCCTGCTACAACCCCTGGCTGATTTTTTCTGTTTTTAGAACAGACGGGGTCTCTTGCTCTTACTTAGGCTGGTCTTGAACTCCTGAGCTTAGGGATCCTCCTGCTTCGGTCTCCAAGAGTGCTAGGATGACCCATCTGAGCCACCTTGCCTGGCCCCAACCAGTCTTTTCACTTAATTATTAAGCATTGGCAGATTGAAACTCCAGGTTAAAATTGGAGGTCTTCTTCCTATAATCCAATAGTCTAAATTCTTTTTAATAAGGAAGAAGGAAGAAAGGCAAAAGGCTGAAAAACATGCTCTTCAAGAAGTCCTATTTTTTTCCCTCCCCCAATTTTGTGCATTTCAACAAAATGTACAAAAATCTTTAAATGTTGTACCAAAGCACCTACGTGCTGAGGCCTAGACAAGAGAAGAAAAACAGACGAAGAAAGGAAAAGAGGTCCTTTTCAGAAGGTGCCTGAAAGGGTGAGGAGAAAAGGATCAGAAGGAGGAGGGCCAAGGGGTTTTGTTGTCAGAAATCAGCTTGGAAGAGAAAGATTTGGTCTGCTCCCTCTGTTGGAAGCATTCTAAAGAGTGTTTCAGAAAGGAGACATCATTAAAAGAATTCACACAGCTCTGTGCGTGAATTAGCAAACCCGGGAGAGCGTCCGAAATGTCTTGGGAGTGCTGACCTGAAATGAAGGTCACCTCCACACATCAATGCAGGACTGAGCAGTTACATTAACAAACCTTTCCAGCCAGCATCGAAAGATCATCTCCTCCAATTATCTGCATCTCGTCCATGGACTGGTCATTCTGCAAAAACAAAAACAAAAACGGTATTTTACTGCACAAGAAAATCTTTAAAGCATAGTTCCCCGTCCACCCTGTTAGTGGCTGGATTGCGCCTTACAAATATAGCACAAATAGCTGGTGCAGATTCATGGTTGCCCATGGTTACCAAGAGCCACTCTCCTGTGACTGTGCTGCAGACAAAGCCTTCTAATGGCTGGCCCAGAGAGACCGAGTGTGCAGGGGGGATGGAAGGCTGGAGAGGGGACAAACAAACCTAATTTTGAAGCAAAATGCTGAGGAAGATGCCCGAACTTAACTTGACGCAGACAAAATTGGAGAGGACAATCACAGTCCTGCACTTTGCTAGGGTGGAGGGGAAACAGGGATCGCAGGGAGTCCCACAAGTAGGCCAACCATCTGCCAGCTTTGCCACCCAGCCCTTGCAACTGGCCTGCAGTGAAGAACAGCCAGATTCTGGTCCCTGAGAGGCTGGAGGCCTCCTCTCCTCCCTACCATTGGAGGTCCATCCCCTCATTGGATGTCAAGGGCAATTTTAACAGGCCACAGGCCTCTAGCACTCAGACCTTCTGATATAGGGCAACTTTTGCAGTTCCAGGAATATAAGACCCACAATAATGCTTAGCAGGCTTTTCATTAAAAAAAATTTTTTAAAGGTTCTGTTGCCCTGGGTAAAGTGCTGTGGTATCCTCATAGCTCACAGCAACCTCAGACATTGGGCTTGAGCAATACTCTTGCCTCAGCTTCCCAGGCAACTGGAACTGAGGCATACACCACTATGCCCAGCTGGTTTTTCTATTTTTAGTAGAGATGGGGTCTCGCTCTTGCTCAGGCTGGTCTCGAACTCTTGGGCTCAAGGGATCCTCCTGATTTGGCCTCCCAAAGTACTCAGATTACAGACACGCCTGGCTAGACTATAGTTATTCGGTCATAAAATTGATCATTTGGGAAGGGAAAAAACAGCCACACCACCAATATGACAGTTTTGCCAATGAAGCACCTTTTGTCTTCCTACCTTCCTGGTCAAAAGGGGGGGTGGGAAAAGGACCTTGAAACGTTTTTACTTCCATTTGGTATAGAATTTTCTCCTTACTGCAGAGGGAATACATCAAGGCAAAGAGAGGCTTCATAGAAGCCCATCTTGGAAGTTTCTCACTAAATTACATGAAGCCAGTTATTTTCTTCTTATGGGATCTGACCTCCAAGGGAGAAAAATCAAAGGATATGCAGAATTCACTGATGTTTTTTGCTGTTTTTATACAGCACATATAATCATACATTCATGAGCAGTCAGGACAGTCATTAAAAACTTGTCAGAAATGTCAGCGAGTAACATTTACTTGTCACTTCTGGTGGTGCTCAGACAGAGGAGTTCACATGGGAAGAATTTCTGCACATTAGACTCAAGTATGTTGTTCATAGCAGCAGGAAAAATAAAAATTTCTGTACCCCCCGGGGACTAGATTATGCAGAATTGGATACAACTACTAAACCACAAAGTTTAATGTAACCAATGAGATTTGTACTCTGCCAGGTCAGAGTAAATTTCACAATAATTCTACTATTATCATTTCTATTACATTGATTAAAAAACAAAAAATACAAAACATTGAATAGCTAAATAATGTGCTCAAAGTCACATAGTTACTATGTTGCCAAGCAAGTGTTATTTAAGAACGCTTTACTTAGTCCAAGTCTATAAACATGTACTTTGGTTTTTTTAATTTTTAATTGACAAATAATTGTACACATTTATGGATAAGGTGTGATAGGTATGTGTGTACATTGATGAATGAGTGAATCAGGCTAATGATCCTATCTGTCACCTCGGATATTTGTCATTTCTTTGTGGTTAGAACATTTAAAATCCCCTCTTAGCTATGTTGAAATATATAATGCACTTTTTTTTTTTTTTGGAGACAGTCTTACTTTGTCATCCTTGGTAGAGTGCTGAGACGTCATAGCTCACAGCAATCTCAAACTCTTGGGCTCAAGCGATTCTCTTGCCTCAGCCTCCCAAGTAGTTGGGACTACAGGTGTGAGTCACCAGGTCAGGCTAGTTTTTCTATTTTTAGTAGAAGGTGATCTACCCACCTTGGCCTCCCAGAGTGCTAGGATTTCAGGCATGAGCCACCTCACCTAGCCTCAGGATTAAATATTTTAATATGCATTAAGTACTTGGAGAAATTGCCAGCATGTTATAATAAATAGCACAGAAAGTATGCCCCATCTCTTACCATCCGTCATTAGCCTTAAGAAACACGCATGTTTGGTTGAGTTTGCTAACACCAGCTTTGCGATTCATTCATGGTTTGGTTCATAGCATATAAGCCACGTGCTCTGCGGTTAGCCTTTACTGAGGCTGCCTGCCCCCCCATGGGGCATGTGGTTAAGACAGACTAATGTCTTTCCTGTGCCACTCTGTACCGTGGCACTCGTCTGTGTGTCCTTTGGGGTTTCTCAGTGACCTGCAGTTCCCATGTAGCAGTGCCTGATACTTTAATGTGGGCCATATGGTGGGCATAATTTCCATCATCTCACTTTGCCGTTTTCATCCTTTGTCTCAACAGACAGAAGCCACCACCAGGAGATCATGCGTCTGACCCACTTTTCTACTTATTGGCTCTCCTTGGACCCACGCTGGCAATTCTACAGAGTTACATGTAGTCAGTAGGACATGGAGTTAATCTAGAAACTCCTTTACAAAGTGGAAGTAGGAGACCTGTGGTTTTTCCAGGCCCAGCTGCATTTTTACTTTTAGGATCAGGAGATCTATACCCCAACTCCTTTCTGTAAAGCCAACATTTTAGTTTATGGGAATTTATCTATTTATTTTTTGGTGATGGGGTCTCACTCTGTTGCCCAGGCTAGAAAATATAATGGCTCACTGTTGCCTCAAACTCCTATATTCAAACAGTCTTCCTAATTCAGCTTCCTAAGTAGTTGGGAAAGCTGTAAGCTACCATACCAGGCTAATTTTTTTGGTAGAGATAGGGTCTTGCTATGCTGCCCAGGCTGGTCTCAAATTCTCAGCCTCCAGCAATCCTCCTGCCTCAGCCTTTCAAAATGCTGGGATTAGAGGTGAGCCAACATCTTGATAGTTTATGGGAATCTAAAATAGATTTATACTACTTGTAAATATAAGAACCTCAACTAAGATACTCTAATTCATAGGAAAAGTCTGTATGTATGAATTTTGATAAGTAGTATTAGTTACAAATTCCTTGAGACCCATCTCAGGACTGTTGATGAATCCCCGTGCTGCTGGAGGCCCCAGGAGCGCTGGACACATAACATGCTGCTTGGTCCTTGGGGTCTTAGCTCAGGGTTGCTCACACCCCGTCTCTCCATCTTTCTTCAACACTCAGTTGGGGTGTCATCTCTTCTAGGGAGCTTTCCTGGAATCAATCTGCATGGGTGTCTCAATAACAACCCATGTATATCTGGATGTCAACAAACCATGTCCAAATGAAATTTTCTGTGAATGTAGCAATTGCTAATGGAATGAAAATTCTTCCAGAACAGCAGCCGATTTTCATGCTAATTGTACGCCCAGAGGCTGGCACATGTTGGCATTCAGTGTTGAGACAGAATGAAGCCTCTGAGCATGCATGTGAGCTACACAAGGTGGACATAAAGTTTGTGTGCGATTTACTATGTTAAATTATTTTAAATTGCACACAAACTTTATGTCCACTCTGTATTTTTAAGACTTCTTCCTCGGGTGGCGCCTGTGGCTCAGTCGGTAGGGCACCGGCCCCATATACCGAGGGTGGCGGGTTCAAACCTGGCCCCGGCCAAAACTGCAACCAAAAAATATCCGGGCGTTGTGGCAGGCGCCTGTAGTCCCAGCTACTCAGGAGGCTGAGGCAAGAGAATCGCTTAAGCCCAGGAGTTGGAGGTTGCTGTGAGCTGTGTGATGCCACGGCACTCTACCGAGGGCCATAAAGTGAGACTCTGTCTCTACAAAAAAAAAAAAGACTTCTTCCTGTCCTTCTTTAAATACTAAACAGTGGCAAGAGGCACTTTTTCTGTTATGTTGGAGTGAGTGACTCCCACCCAAACAACATCATTTCTTTCTTTTTTGCAGTTTTTGGCCAGGGCTGGGTTTGAACCCACTACCTCCAGTATATGGGGCCGGCGCCCTACTCCTTTGAACCACAGGCGCCGCACCAAACAATATTTCTTTATTTACTCTTACTACCATTATTTTATTATCTGAGTTCCCTAATAGCCTCCTCAGTATCGTTTTTTTTTCTTTCCTTTTTTTACAGATAGAGTTTCACTGTGTTGCCCAGGCTGGTCTTGAACTCCTGAGTTCAAGCAGTCCTCCCCCTTCAGTTTCCCAAGTAGCTGGGACTACAGGCACATGCCACAGCATCTGGCATCCTCAAAATTTTTAAAAACTTAAATGCAAAAAAAAAGAAAAGAAAGAAAGAAAAATTAAAAACACCCAACTTAAATGCAAAGAGCAGTGTAAATTCTGATCATTAAAAAATGAAAATATGAATGTTGACATTTATTTATTTACTTTGTTGTTATTATTTTTTGAGACACACTTTCACTATGTTGCCTGGTAGAGTTCTATGGCATCACAGCTCACAGCAACCTCAAACTCTGGGGCTTAAGCGATTCTCTTGCCCCACCTCCCAAGTAGCTGGGACTGGGCAGCACCTATAGCTCAAGGAGCAGGGTGCTAGCCCCATATACCGGGGGTGGCGGGTTCAAGCCTGGCCCCGGCCAAACCTGCAAAAAAAAAAAGGCCAAGTAGCTGGGACTACAGGTGCCTGCCACAATGCCTGGCTATTTTTTTTTTTTTTTTTGGTTGTAGTTGTCATTGTTGTTTGGCTGGCCCGGGTTGGGTTCGAACCTGCCAGCTCTGGCATAAGAGCTGGTGCCCTAGCCATGGAACTATAGGCGCTGAGCCAATGTTGATGTTTTAATATCAGTTGTTCATTTTACAATTTACCAAAGGATACATTTTTAAAGCCAACCTAGCCATTGTAGCCAGGAGTGAAAAAAATATGTATGTCAGTATGTACAATTTAATTCATTTGAAGGCACATATCCATTTTGCATTTCCTGAGTTTGGCGTGCCTAACTTTATAAGTATGATGTGACTTTTTCTTTGAAGACAAAAACAGATTTCTGTTTAATGACAGTGATTTATTAGTCTATTGTGAATGGTATTCTACTCCGCCCAGTTTGCAAGAGGGGTTCTGGTTAGAAGGCGCTTTTCTTTATGAGAAATAAAGGGATGTTGGACCACAATATGTGAAGACGCTATAGGCTAGTGAGAATAATTAAGGGTCACCGAGAGAAAGCAAGAGGGGACAGGAGAACAGAAGGGATCCTTACTTCAATTTAGTTACAGAACACCCCAGGAAAGAGGAAATTCAGTTTAAAAACAGATTCAGCCACTCTGCTTCATATGAACTTCGTCTGAAACCTTAAAGCAGGACCTCCTTCTGTGTTGAACCGTGGTATGGACTTCTTGGTTTGGTTTAACTTATGTTTTTAAATCATGAAGCAGAAGGACAAACATGCTGAACCTCTTGACACATCTGGATGACCCCAAAGACTTCAGTAAAGTCTATGTGTTAAAATGTGGATGGCCACATCCCAGAGGTGACTGTTCCATAAAAGGCCTTTTCTCTATACAATCAAAAAATAAATAAATAAATAACAAGGAAGATTTATAAAAATGCAAAAAAGAATCAAATGAAAATTGTTTTCAACAGTAAAGAAATCTCAAACCAGTTCTCATGAACCTGTTGTGAGATTGCCAGGAGACAGGACAGTGGCAAGAAGGGTCCCCGGGGAGAACCGGTGGCAGATCCCGTGCCAGGCAAACCTCTAGGACACACGCCACCTTTTGGAATTCAACCGGACCTACCTGTCTTCATCTCCACCTGACTGTACTCTGGGATCAAAGATTTCAGCTGTGTGTGCCCCTTCTCAGCTCAAAATATTTCTGAAGACTCCCATACCTGCAAAATCAAGTCTGATTTTGTCCCCACAATGGGCAGAGCCAGCCACCCATACTGATAGGCAGGAGGGACCCTGCATATCGCACATACCAAGCACAAAGACATTTGTTGTTATTGTTTTTTAAATGTTTGATCTTATAAAAAACTTTTTTTTAAAGTTCTGCAACAGATTGCACTAATGGGAATTATGCGAGAGTGATGTGTGTGCTTGCAGTGACCTCCCCACCTTCTTGCAGGGCCCTGTTTGTGGCTGGGAGGGGTGGTGGTGAAGAGAACAGTCTACTTGGGGAAACCAGACACAGAGGGGCTGATATTTTCCAGTTGGCCAAGCCAACTCACCCATGGCAGGTGTCTCAGCAGGCTGGACTCCCCTGATAACAGTGATTCCTCTGACCTCTTGGGTCAGAAAGTATAGTCTTGGGGGCATCTGGGTTGGAAAAGAGAGGCATGGAGGGGAAGAACCCACTGCCCGAGTGCCCCAAGGAGCTTCCTCGGTCAGTCCCATCAAGAGTTCAGGTAGGCCTGGTGCTCCCCTGGGAGCCCTCGTCTCCAGCCTCCATCTGGTCCTACCCAGCAGACCTGGGGCCCCACTCAGCCTTGCAGTCTGTATGGACGAGTTCCACTGCTTTAGTCATCTCCAGCTCAGGTGAAAACATGAGTTTGGCCATAGACAGAACCATCAAGTTTCAAAACCTTAAATATTTCAGCATAAAGTACGTGGATCTTCATTTGCGCCCTTGCCCTGGGCCCTGTAACCGTTAGGTGCAAAGTGCTTAGGTGAATCCTAACGAAATCCTGAGGGTTGACCCAGCAATCATGCTTCGTGGTATTTACCCAAGTGAGCTGAAAACTCATGTCTGCAAAAAACGCACGTGGATGTTTACAGCAGCTTTACTCCTACTTGCTAAAATATGAAGGAAGCAATATGTCCTCCAGGAGGTGAACAGATAACCAAACTGTGGTCCATCCAGGCAATCTTACTCAATGGTAATAAGAAAAGAGCTATGAAGCCATAAAAAGACATGAAAAAGGGCTGGGTGTGGTGGCTCACGCCTGTAAACCTAGCACTCTGGGAGGCCCAGGCGGGTGGACTGCTTGAGCTCAGGATTTCGAGACCAGTCTGAGCTAGAGACTTTGTCTCTAAACAAAACAGCTGGGCATTGTAGTGGGCGCCTGTAGTCTCAGCTACTTGGGAGGGTAAGGTAAGAGGATCACTTAAGCCCAAGAGTTTGAGATTGCTATGAGCTATGATACCATGACACTCTACCCAGGGTGACAAAGTAAGACTCTGTCTCAAAAAAAAAAAGTACCTCCCTGGGGGGTAGATCCTGATGATGGGGGAAGGTGTGCACACATGGGGGCAGAGGCTACATGGGAAATCTCTGCACCTTCCAGGCAATTTTGCTGTGAAACTAAAGCTGTTCTGAAAAAGTCTTTTATTTTATTGAGACAGGGTCTCAGTCTGTTGCCTAGGCTGGCGTATATTTGCATCATCACAGCTCACAGCAACTTCACACTCCTGGGCTCAAGCAATCCTCCTGCCTCAGCCTCTCTAATAGCCGGGACTACAGGTGCCTGCCACCACACCTGGCTAATTTTTCTATTTTTTTGTAGAGACAGGGTCTTGTTATGTCTCCCACACTAGTTTCAAACTCCTGGGCTCAAGTGATCTTCCCACCTCAGCCTACCAAAGTGCTGGGATTACAGGCGTAAGCCACCGCACCCAGTTAAGTCTATTTAATATAAAAATCCAGGCCGGGCACAGTGGCTCATATTTTGTAATCCCAGAACTCTGGGAGGCTAAGGTGGGTAGATTGCCTGAGCTCAGAAGTTCAAGACCAGCCTGAGGAAGAGTGAGACCTG
Organism: Nycticebus coucang; assembly: GCF_027406575.1. Lineage (NCBI taxonomy): Eukaryota > Metazoa > Chordata > Mammalia > Primates > Lorisidae > Nycticebus > Nycticebus coucang. The sequence goes on along the minus strand of NC_069799.1, from coordinate 49,738,153 downwards.
GTCTCTACTAAGAACAATAGGAAAACTAGCCTGTGGCGGGCACCTATAGTCCCAGGTACTTGGGAGGCTGAGGCAAGAGGATCACTTGAGCCCAAAAATTTGAGGTTGCTATAAGCTTGGCTGAGGCCACGGCACTCTGGCCTGGGAGACAGAGTGACACTTTGTCTCAAAAGAATAATAATAGTAATAATGAAATAAAATAAGATAAAAATCTTATGAGGTAACAGGTACTGTTATCACCCCAATTTAAGTAGCCTTGTTAAGTAACTTTGCCCAAGGCCCCATAGCTGGAAGCAGAGATTTAACTACCTCCTCCTGCTTCTTGCTCCAAAGCCTCTGCAGCTCCTCTCTGGTTCTCTGATCACAACCTTCCCTTCAGCGCGCGCGGGCGTGCGTGCGTGCGTGCGTGTGTGTGTGTGTGTGTGTGTGTGTGTGTGTGTGTCTGAGAGACAGTGTCCCCTGCGCCAGTGCTTTGAACCTGCCTGGATCACCTGTGCAGACTGAGATTCTGTATGTCTAGGGGTCCTGAGAGTTTGCATTCTGAACCAGCCCCCAGGCGATGGGAGGCCGCCCCCCCACTTTGAGTAGCTAGGCCTCGGTTCCACCTACACCAAGGTGGCTGAGCCAGCTGCATCCCTGCATGTTACCGTTCTTGTGTCTTCCTAATATTCTCCCAGCCAGAAAGCCTCTCTGCCATATCTCTGCCTGCCAAAATCACTATCATCTTCCGACATCCAAAGTAAGGTCTGCTTTCATTACAGGCGATCATATGTGCCTTGCCCCTCATCAGCCGAAATGGGTCTCTCTTGCCACTCACGCCTTCTCTGCACGTAGCAGCCATCTGTACAGCACCTGTTACTTCCTCCTCACTCTTTATTCAGTGTATATGTCTCTGTTCACTTCTGCTTTGCTGAAAGGAACTTCAGGATGACGACTTTATACCTATCATCCTTACAGGTTCTAGAAAACCAAGCAGGGCCTTGGATGTGGAATGGAATGTGGGGTGGGAATGGAAGAGGGGCTTAGACCCTGCCCTGGCCCCAACTGAAGCTCCCTGAACCTAGCCCCTCTTCTAGGAATCAGGGACATGACATCTATTTGGGTTGTTGCGGGGTCTGATTTAAATATCATAGGTGGCTGGGTACTTTGGCTCACACCTGTAATCTCAGTACTTTGGGAGGCCAAAGTAGAAGGATGACTTCAGATCAGGAGTTTGAGACCAGCCAAGACAACATAGTGAGAACTCCTCTCTACAATAAATACATAAATAAATAAAATAATAATAATGATAAAGAAAATAATAATAAAAATTAGCCAGGCAGGAGGATCACTTGAGCCCAGGAGTTGAAAGCTGCACTGAGCTATGATAATGTCATCACACTCTAGCTGGAGCGAGAGAGCAAGACTCTGTCTTACTCAATCAACCAATCAATCAATATCATATGTAATATACTTCACCCAGTTGGCCCCTGATGTTTACTGAATTGGATTTTTTTTTTATTTTATTATCCAGAAAAGGGAAGGGTATGGATACAGCAGTGATTTTAGGGCAAAACCAGACCTAGCACTGGGTGTCTTAACTTTTGTTTTTCTGAGACAGAGTCTCACTCTGTCGCCCTGGGTAGAGTGCTGTGGCATCATAGCTCATAGCAACCTCAACTCCTGGGTCCAAGCAATCCTCCTGCCTCAGTCTCCTAAGTGGCTGGGACTACGGGCACCCACCACAATGGCTGGCTAGTTTTTCTTTTTCTTTTTTTTTTTAGTATTTTTTCAAATTAATATGAGGGTACAATTTTTAGGTTACATTGTTCTCACTTCCAGGGTAAAGTTCCATTTGTAGAAGAGCCCTTCACCCTAGTTTTTCTATTTTTAGTAGAGACAGGGGTCTCCCTCTTGCTTAGGCTGGTCTTGAACTTCTGAGCCCAAATGACCTTGTCCTCCCAGAGTGCTTGGATTACAGACATGAGCCACTGAGCTTTGCCTAGGGCGTCTTAACTTTTATTCAAATGCCTTTTCACTCTAGAAGGCTCTGCTGCCCTTTACTTTATTTTTGTGAGTAACCCCTAGTCATTCATGTAACTAAAATTTATCAGTATTTACAGGAAAAAAACTCTCTAGAACAGTGGTTCTCAACCTTCCTCATGCTGCAGCCCTTTAATACAGTCCCACGAACCACGGGTTGAGAACCGCTGCTCTAGAATATTATTTTCTGGTATCACATTTTCTATATGAATCACTGGCTAAATTCAGGTAGGCTTAGAAATAAAAGGCACTACTGTGTCCTTACATCTTGGTAAACTATAAAGTAATATAACACATATTTAATATACATCTATAATACAGTGGCATGTCTGTGTAACTCAAAACAACTAAACTTGAAAAAAGATTTCTAGATTTAATGTGGAAAAAAGAAATTATTAGGCCAGGTGTAGCTCATGCCAGTAATCCTTGCACTCTGAGAGGCCGAGGCAGGTGGATTGCCTGAGCTCAGGAGTTCAAGACCAGCCTGAGCCAGAGCAATACCCAGTCTCTAAAAATAGCTGGATGTTGTGATGGGTGCCCGTAGTCCCAGCTATTTGGGAGGCTGAGGCAAGAGAATCGCTTGAGCCTTCTCCAGGTTTGAGGTTGCTGTGAGCTGTGATGCCATGGTATTCTACCAAGGGTGACAAAGTGAGACTCCAAAAAAAGAAAAAAACAAGTGAGACTCCTAAAAAAGAAAAAAAAGTGAGTCTCCAAAAAAAGAAAAAAAATGCAATTTATGTGAAATAGAAAGTGCAAGACTTGGGGAGGGGCAAATATCAAGCATTTCATGCACTACTATTATGTTTTAGATGTTACGGTCTTTACTCAACCTTCTCCAGTCTCTTTGAGACATGAATACCATGAAAGAAGGTCAGAGAACAGAATGCTTCTAGAACCACCTCCCATTTTTTGAGAAGATGGGTTTATTTGATGTAGGCATGTTGATTGGCAGTGCAGGCTTGCAAATTCCTTCAGTATTAAGTCATGTCTTCAGAACTGGGTGGGGCGGCGAGTTATTAAATTTTTTCTTTTCCTCTCGTGGCCAGCACTTGGAAAGCTGAGGGCTACATGAGGAATGAGTTGGGTGGTCTTGGGAAAATTCTGTGTAAACAGCGTTGCTCATCTAAAAGTAACACAAAACACTGCACATCTGTCTGTCCATATTATCCCCAAACAGGATCTGGACTCCATTAATGTGCCTGAGGAATAAATTTATTCTCTAATAAATGTTTTTATAATCACAGTGAGGAGGAACTTCCAGGACCCCAAAGGAAATGAGACTCTGCTGTGCCAATTTGTTGGCGGAAGCCCGGAAAAGGGGTGGGAGAAGGAAGCAGGCCACAGCTGCTTAGCAAGCCAGTGTCTTCCTCAAACACAAGAAATGTAGGGTTTGATATCATAGACTACTAACAGGTACCTTATTCAAATCTGCCAACAAGGAATGCAAAATCACCTGGGAGGGTGGAGTCGCTCTTGGTTTTTTCCAGGATGATCTAAGAATAGCCCCTCAAGGAGACATTCAACAGACGCTCCAGACTGGACAGCCTCTGTGCTCTGAACATTAGGCACGCCCATGCGACGTGGTCAGACAAGGGCTAGCAGCTACAGAACAGAACTGATGGGCTGCCCCATTCTTCTCTCTAGACATTGCTAGCATAAGACATCTTCCCTTCTCTCACTGGTCCCTTCAAATAGTGGCTGATGAGGATGAAGGCCTTCATTTTCTAAGTCTAGAGTCCCAATCCTGAGGCTGCAGCCTGGCACATAAGGAACCAGGCCCTAGAGAAGGTGAGTAGCAGGGACCAGGGAGCAAAACTTCATCTGTATTTATAGCCACTCCCCAGTGCTTGCATCACTGCCTAAGCTCCACCTCCTGTCACATCAGCAGCTGCTTAGATTTTCATAGGAGTGGGAGCCCTACTGTACACTGTGCATTCCAGGGAGCTAGGTTGCTCACTCCATATGAGAATCTAATACCCTTTCCTCCTTTCTATAGAAAAATTGCCTTCCATGAAACTGGTCCCTGGTGCCAAAGATTGGGGACAGCTGTTGTAAGAGAGGCAAGAGTTTGGTTGAATCAGGCCTGACAGGGAAGACAGAACAGGATGAAGGGTGACAAGAACTCTCTTTCCGTTGGCTCCTTGGACCATAAACTGACTGAACTGCTTTGATCAGAGACTGGTGAGATTCTGGGAGAGGATAGGGCCATAAGCAGGATATATCCAGAGCTGTTGGAGCTCCTGGCAGAAACACGGGCAGACTCACAACAGGTATCATCAGCAGAAGAAGCTTCACTAAGCTTCCTAGAAGAGGCTTCTCAGGCAGAACCTTAAGAAGCAGGAACGGAAGCGGGGCTGGCGGGGAGATGAGAGATGCTCTGTGGTAACTGCAGCTGACAGACTGATTTGTGGACACATGGAGGACCCATCTGGAGACCCTGAGAAATAGCTGGAGAAGGTGAGAAAAGTTCAACCCAAATTCAATATACTTTGGACATACTCATAAAAGTACCCAATTTTGTATTTACTAACTGGTAACGCCAACAGTTAACAGCTACATAGAAAATGAGACTGGGTATTAGAAATTTCAGGAATGTATTCAGTATTTATATAATTTTCTTTTGATTTTGTAAAATTCGTTGGCTGTAAAATTCCTTAACATCATGGGGTGTGTGAAACTGTTTCCTAATATAGCACCTTGTTTTTTAATTTTAAAAAATTTGAAGGGAATGATATTTATTGTTGTTGTTTTAAAATTTGATTATACTTTGGAGAAGTCCCTATGACTTGTGCTTCTTGCCAAGATGGAGTAACAAGGACCAGATTTACCTTCTTGCTTTACCCAAACAACAAAAAAGACAAAATATATGAAACAATACTTTTAAGATACTGGACGTCAGTCAACAAAAACGAGCAATCGCTGAGAGACAAGACATTCATGGGCCCTATGAATATCTCAGGTTACTGTCTTGATAAAGAGTTTTCAGGATACAATATAGAGAAGGAAAACCCAGGCAGATCTCACCAGAGGAGACAGAGTTGTGAAAGACCAAGGTTGCTGGAGTTCTCAGGACTGAGTACTAGAGAGAAAACTCTCAGAAAGAGAATTCTGCAGAGTATTCAATAGATGGGCAGATTCTTTTTTTTGAGACAGAGTCTTCCTATGTCGCCCTCAGTGGAGTGCCATGGCGTCACAGCTCACAGCAACCTCTAAGCCCTGGGCTTAAGCAATTCTTTTGCCTCAGCCTCCCAAGTAGCTGGTACTACAGGTGCCTGTCACAACGCCCAGCTATTTTTGCTATTGTTGTTGTCATTGTTGTTTAGCAGGCCCAGGCCAAATTCGAATCCATCAGCCCGAGGGCATGTGGCCAGTGCCCTAACCACTGACCTATGGGCGCTGAGCCTGTGCAAATTCTTATGAGGAAACTACCTGAGGCTAAAGAAAGAATCACCTGAAAGGACTGGTGGAAACAGTGCTCACTGCCAACAGGGCCTAGAATACTGCTTGTTCCCATCTGCTAGAATGGAAAATCTCATGATTGATAGGACCTTGGGTACAGTAGTGGTTCCCAACCTTTTGGGCACTAGGGATCGGTTCCATGGGCGGGGGGTGAGGTGGGGAGGTGGACAGGAGGTGGAGCTGAGGCAGTGGTGCAGGCCCTGGGGATCGGCTGTAAATACAGAAGCGGTTCACACAGCATGGCCGGCGACATTAGCTGGCGCTCGCTCTACTCTCTCTAACGGGAAAGCAGCGGACTCCAAGAGACTGAACTGTATCTGCCTCTATTTCCAACAGACTCACCTTCTACTTTCGCTCACAAAAAGAAGCCGGGGAAATTTTGTTAGTCCTTTTTTTTAAAAAAGTTAATATAAAATTATAGCAAAAAAAGGAACCTGAACTTTAGTAACACAGCTGGAACAATCTGCAGCGGCGGTGGCAGCGGCGGGAGAAGAGGTTTAATTTAGTTGATTTTCTGTGATTGTTAGTTGTTCGCTAGTCTCACGGTGATGGAAGCTGCACATTTTTTCGAAGGGATGGAGAAGCTGCTGGAGGTTTGGTTCTCCCGGCAGCAACCTGACGCAAACCAAGGATCTGGGGATCTTCGCACTATCCCAAGATCTGAGTGGGACATACTTTTGAAGGATGTGCAATGTTCAATCATAAGTGTGACGAAAACTGACAAGCAGGAAGCTTATGTACTCAGTGAGAGTAGCATGTTTATCTCCAAGAGACGTTTCATTTTGAAGACCTGTGGTACCACCCTCTTGCTGAAAGCACTGGTTCCCCTGTTGAAGCTTGCTAGGGATTACAGTGGGTTTGATTCAATTCAAAGCTTCTTTTATTCTCGTAAGAATTTCATAAAGCCTTCTCACCAAGGGTACCCACACCGGAATTTCCAGGAAGAAATAGAATTTCTAAATGCAATTTTCCCAAATGGAGCAGCATATAGTATGGGATGTATGAATTCTGACTGTTGGTACTTATATTCTCTGGATTTCCCAGAGAGTCGAGTAATCAGTCAGCCAGATCAAACCCTGGAAATTCTGATGAGTGAGCTTGACCCAGCAGTTATGGACCAGTTCTACACGAAAGATGGTGTTACTGCAAAGGATGTCACTCGTGAGAGTGGAATTCGTGACCTGATACCAGGTTCTGTCATTGATGCCACATTGTTCAATCCTTCTGGGTATTCAATGAATGGAATGAAATCGGATGGAACTTATTGGACTATTCACATCACTCCAGAACCAGAATTTTCTTATGTTAGCTTTGAAACAAACTTAAGTCAGACCTCCTATGATGACCTGGTCAGGAAAGTTGTGGAAGACTTGTGGAAGTCTTCAAGCCAGGAAAATTTGTGACCACCTTGTTTGTTAATCAGAGTTCTAAGTGTCGCACAGTGCTTTCTTCACCCCAGAAGATTGAAGGCTTTAAACGTCTTGATTGTCAGGGTGCTATGTTCAATGATTACAATTTTGTTTTTACCAGTTTTGCTAAGAAGCAGAAACAACAGTAGAGTTGATTAAGAAAAATGAAGAAAAACGCAAAAAGAGAACACATGTAAAAGGTGGTGGCTGCTTTCTAGATGTTAATACTGGGGGCCATGCTTTCCATAACCACCACCTTGTAGCTGCAGAAAGCCCGAGATGTAATGATAGTGTGGTCATTTTGAATTGTATGCATTATTATATCAAAGACTTAGATATCTTGTATGAATGCTCTCTTCTGTGTTTGGGTATTCTATGCCACTCTTGCTGTGAAATTGAAGTGCATGTAGAAAAAACCTTTTACTATATGACACTTTACAACACTTGTGAAAACAATTCAATTTGGTTTATGCCCAGTGTAATATTTCTCCAGGTATCCTCCAAAATTCCCCACAGACAAGGCTTTCGTCCTCATTAGGTGTTGGCCTCAGCCTAACCATCTGGGACTGTTCTTTTAAATTGCTGCCAGAATTTTACATCCAGTTACCTCCACTTTCTAGAACTTATTCTTTACTAATGTTACTGGGACAATTTCTACTTCATACAGGTGTTTTATGCAACAGCAGTTATTAAAGTTTTTCTTCCACAAGTTGGGTCCTCTTAAAATGATTGTAGTTACCTACTTTGCGTATTACTATTTTATTTTTTATTTTTATTTTTTTTGCGTATTACTATTTTAAAATTATTCGTCTATGCATTTATACTCCTATAATTGATTTCTTCCCTCACCATGGTGTCTCCCCCAAGCCCTCCAAATAAAGCAATACACTGACAACACTGTGGGTTTATATACAAATCTTATACCCAATGTGGCAAAAAGGGGAGATCATCCCTGGGCTTAATTTCTTTTAAGGGCATGAGAATTTGGGCTCCTTTTTATTGGTATGGATTCTTTTGGATGACAGTCACAAAAATAAATTTCTCCAGTGCTTGATCAGCAAGGAAGACCCATAGAGAATTATAGGTGGAGATTAGGGTGTATTGGGTGAAGTCCGGAAATCACATGTAATTCTGTACTCATCAGTAAATGAGATTAGCCTTTACTTGCTAAGTAGTCAATAGAGAGGTTTTTATTACTAACAGGATTGCCAAGAAAGTTTAGCATAAAGTTTATACTAGATTCAGTAAGTCAGGTCAGCTTGGATCATTGATGTTAACTTTTACTTTAGCAGCCATTTCCACTAATATAATATACTGTAAACTTTGGTTCAGAGCAAAATCAATGTCTTTTTCATCTTGTGACTTAAAATTCTGTGACTTTGTGATGCATGTGAGTGTTCTGACTTCCTGTGTTCTCTAAGTATGGTTTTCTGTTACCATGGAATTCACAAGATCAAACGAGCAACTGCCTAGAAGGAGAAGAATCATCCAGGTTATTCAAACAAACACCATGAAGCAGAATCTTTGAATGAGTGAATAAATAAGTAAAACCTACTAAATTCTAAAATACTCAGTGGGAAATGACTAAAATAGAGGCTTTCAAGAGTCGGCATCTTTTAACTGTATTTGCAAATACTGTGGGATGTGAGCAACTAAGCGCACAGCAAAGTTGACGACATTTTGTATTTCTTCTCACTATAGTTTGGTAATTACTGGATTGATACCGTGAGGTTTTGTTCCTTCCGTATTTATAAATGAAACACCTTCTTTTAGTGTTTCTAAACATAAAATCTACTTGGTTTGAAATCAAGTGGTAGGGAACACTTTTGACTTATTTTAAGCATGTTGATTGAAAGTCTCATGGAGGAAGTTTTCGATCAGCGTGATCAGTTGGATTCTGTAACGAGCATAGCACCTAACGTTTCGGGGTGTTCTGTTTTGAGGACCAATGCTCAAAGTGATTTTGTTCTTGAACAGTATCCCAGTAGATCTAATTGTTGGCTTGAGGTCTGATTTTTTTTTTTTCCTAACAGATTGAAGAACTCTAATTGAAAACCTGCACATTTGTGTGGAACAAAGCCTAGAAAAGAGAACACTAGATTGAATAGTAATCTAAATTCAGCTTAGTCTGATTGAGGAGGGAAAGTTTTGGTGCCACAATTTCTCCCTTCATTGGTGTTGGACTTAAATCAGGTGAAATGTATTTCTGTACCATAACTTAAGCTTTGATAAAAGTTTTAATTGTCTAGTGACAATAAATAAATAAATAACTACAGAAGCTTCGTGCTTATTCTCCTCCTGCTGCGTGGCCTGGCTCCTAACAGGCCTCTGACTAGAAGTTTTTTGGCACCTAAGACTGATTTCATGGAAGGCAATTTTTCCACAGAAGGGAGGTGGGGGGAGGGACAGGAGATGGAGCTAAGGTGGTAATGCTGTGTGGGCCAGGGGTGGGGATCATGGGGTAGAGTACTTTGGAAGGTCTTGCCTCAGTAATGAAGAATAATTAGCCTTAGAGTGATCATTTGCTCTGGACCCACCTAACAAACTGTGAAAGCAAGATCTAAAAGGATCGAATTGCTTCCAAGTAACTTAACTGTATCACAAACCAGGTTCAAAAATATCTACACAAATAAACCAAAAAAATCCATTAACAATCACATGAAAAGACGGTCAACATCACTAATCATTAGAGAAATGTAAATCGAAACCACAGTGAGAGATCACCTCACACCCATTAGGATGGCACCTATTAAAAAAAAAAAAAACGTGAATTGAGTACACCAGGATTTTACCTAACAAATGCAATCAGTGTAACCTGGTTCTCTATGCCTGCAATGAATCCCCAACAACAACAAAAAATTAATAGAGGAATTCTGGGAAGATGGCCGACTGGTAGCAACCCTCCGCAGAGGGTCCTCAGCAGAGGAAGAAAAACTGGACGGAATTGGGACTCTATGAAGCCAAAGGTGGGGAGCTGAGCCAAGAAAGAAGTTCAGCAAGCTGTAACTCCAAGGAAGAGCATTCAAGAAAACAAATTACAGGTACAAAGCCTATCAACTAGAGACCCCACCCCCAAGCAGGAGGCCTGCTGCAGGCTATCTGCGAACGAGCAAGGAACAAAAGACCTCTCATTTTACGCTGGAGAGAGCCACTAAACTCCAGTTCTCTTTCTCCAGGGAGGTCCCACTTATGAACCTAGACACCACCTTGCCAGGCATAAAATTGAAAAGATATTTTCCCCCACAAGTCCAAACTCCCAGTCCACCCTTTCCCCCTTGCATGGTGGTCTGAAGTCTGCCCCCTGCAGAGCACAGAGTGTTTTGTCTTGTCCTGGGAGATCTGGGCATAGTGTAGATCACCAACCATCAGGATGGAATCTGTGACTAACGGGGAAGAAAGAGGGTGTGGGAAGAAAGGGACACTCAGAGGGAGGAGGAGCAGTCCCCTGCTTATGTCTACACCTGGCCAGTGGTGGTATTACCCTCAGTTCGGGCTGTGTCTGACAGGACAGAGTGCAGAACCCCTGGCTCTGATGGCACCCACAGTGGGAGAGTGGTTGCCCCGTGTGGACTGAGTTTGGCAGACAGGACTGGTCCCCAGCCCCTGCTGGCCTTGCAAGCAGAGGCTTGCTAGGCGTGGACTGAGACCTGAGAGCAAGGGTACAGCCCCCTGATTCCAACAGAACCCTTGAGCAGTGGCTTACTGGGTGTGAACAAAGGCCTGAGGGCTAGGGCGTGGTCCCATGTCTCCAACGGGGCTGGTGAGCAGAGGCTTACTGGGTGAGGACTGAGACCTTCAGGCAGAGTGTGGTGCCCTAACTCTAACAGAGGCTTGCCAGGCAGTGCACCAAGACTGGTGGGGGCGTGGGTACTACAACTGGTCTGGCAAGCAGAGGCTAGCTGAGTGTGAACTGAGAATGGTGGGTGGGGGCATGTCCCCTGGCTCCAACTGGGCCTGTGAGCAGAAAAGTGGTCAACAGTGTGGACTGAGTCTGGTGGGCAGGAGTGTGGATCCCTGGTTCCACTTGTGCTGTTGGAGACCCTTGAATCCCTCTCTGTTGAGTAGGGTTTGCACTGCTTGAGACAATTTAATTGGAACCCAGGTCTGGGGCTGTCCACTCGGAAACATTCTGAGGTTGACCTTCGAAGTTCTGTAGCAGAAAAGAAATGAAGGGTGATGGCTGGGTGCCGCAGCTGTTTGTATCTCTTCACAGTTGAGATTTAAATGTAATACTGTGGTTTCTTAGGATACAGTAGAAGTTGGCTGACATCAAAACAGAGCTAGCTTGTGCTAGCTCACCAAGTAGGTCCTCAGAGTCTCCGGCCAAAATTCTGAAAGCAGACTTTGTAAGGTTGTAGGAGATAAGCCACAACTACAAATCCTAGCACTTTGGTAAGGAGCTATATCTACTACCTGGGAACCCCAATTCAATCTCACCCTACCAGTTCTAATAACCAAATGGTGGAAAATAAAAATGGTGCGGAACCAACAGAAGAACTCTGACAACATGAATAACCAGAGAAGATCAACCCCTCCCCCCCAAGAAATGACAAAGGAGATACAACTGAAGATGCCATGCATAGACAAATGGCTGCAATGTCAGAAACTGAATTCAGAATATGGATTGCAAATAAGATAAATAGAATGAAAGAAAAGATAGAAACTGAATTCCAAAGAGTAGTTCTAAAGTTGTCTCAAGAAATTAATGAATTCAAAGTCCAAGTCACCAAAGATATTGACATAATGAGAAAAGAGATAACAGAGCTCAAGGAAACGAAAAAGTTAGTTGAGGACCTCCAAAATACAGTAGAGTCCCTCAATAATAGAGTTGACCAGGCAAAAGAAAGGATCTCTGAAACTGAAGAAAAAGCTTTTGAATGTTCCAAAACACTCAAAGAGGCAGATAAATGGAGAGCAAAAACTGATTATTGCCTGAGAGATTTGTGGGATCACTCCAAAGACCAAACATTCGTCTTATAGGAATTCCTGAAGGAGAAGAGGATGGTCCTAAAGGTACAGATGCTCTACTCCAAGAGATTTTGAAGGAGAATTTCCCAAGCACTGCAAGAGATACAGAACTTCAGATAGTAGACAGTTTCAGAACCCCAGCAAAACTCAATCCAAATAAAGCATCTCCTAGACACATTGTGATTAACTTTGCCAAAGTTAAGACGAAGGAGAAAATTCTGCAAGCAGCCAGACATAAGAAAAGCAACACCTAAATAGGGAGAGGTATCAGAATGACTCAGATCTCTCAGCCAAAACATTTCAAGCCAGAAGAAGATGGTCATTGACCTTTAATCTCCTAAAACAAAACAACTTCCAACCCAGGATCCAGTATCCAGCTAAACTGAGTTTAATTTGTGATGGAGAAATCGAATACTTTAATGACATAGACATGTTGAAGAAATTTGCCATAACTAAACCAGCTCTCCAAGATATTCTCAGACCCATTCTCAACAATGACCAGTGCAATGCTCTACCTCCAAAGAAATTTTTGAACAAAACCCAACTTCCACAGTGATGAAAGGATTAAAAATGTCCAGTGGACATCTGAAAATCATGACGCCCAAAACACAACCAGGCTTATCAATTCTCTCAATTAATGTGAATAGTTTAAATTGTCCTCTAAAGAGATACAGGCTGTCTGACTGAATACATAAATTCGGATATCTGCTGTATACAAGAATCTTATCTTAAAGGATAAAAATCTCATCTTATCTCTTCTTATCTTAAAGGATAAAAATAGACTCAGTGTGAAAGGATGGACTTGTATAATACAGGTAAACGGAAACCAGAAAAAAGCAGGGGTTGCAATTTTAGTAGCAGATACAATTGGCTTTAAACCAACAAAGATAAAGAAAAATAAGAAAAGTCACTACACATTTGTCAAGGGAAACACCCAACATGAAGAAATTTTGATAATTAACATTTATGCACCCTACCAGAATGCTCCTCAATTCATAAAGCAGACCCTAATGGATATGAACAACTTGATATCTTCCTGCACTATAATAGTTGGAGATTTTAACAACCCTTTGACAGTTTTGGATAGATCCTCCAAAAAGAACCTAAACAAAGAAATATTAGACTTAGGCCTGACCCTAGAGCAAGTGGACTTTACTGACCTCTACAGAACATTTCATCCTAATAAAACTGAATATACATTCTTCTCATCAGCCCTTCCAAAATTGATCATATCCTAGGACACAAGTCTAACCTCAGAAAATTTAAAAGTGTAGAAATTATTCCTTGTATCTTCTAGGACCACCATGGAATAAAAGTTGAACTCAACAGCAACAGCAATCTTTATACTCACACAAAGTCATGGAAAGTAAATAATCTTAGGCTGAATGATAGCTGGGTCAACCACAAGATTAAGAAGGAAATCACCAAATTTTTGGAACAAAATGATAATGAAGACACAAATTATCAAAACCTGTGGGATACTGCAATGGAAGTCTTAAGAGGGAAATTTGTAACATAAGAGAGGAAGCCAACAACTTAATGGATCATCTCAAGCAACTGCAAAAGGAAGAATATTCCAACCCCAAATCTAGCAGAAGAAAAGACATAACCAAAATTAGGGCAGAATTAAATGAAATTGAAAAGAAAAGAATCTTTCAGAAGATCAACAAAACAAAAAGTTGCTTTTTTGAAAAGATTAACAAAATTGATAAAACTTTGGTCAACCTAACCAGAAATAGAAAAATAAAATCTCTAATATCGTCTATCAGAAACGATAAAGGAGAAATAATAACAGACACCTCAGAAAATAAAAAAAATCCCCAATGATTACTACAAAAATCTCTATTCCCAGAAATATGAAAATCTGAAGGAAATGGACCAATACCTGGAAGCATGCCATCTTCCTAGAGTCAACCAGAAAGAATTAGAAATCTTGAATAGACCTATATCAATCAATCACTGAAATAGCATCAACAATACAAAATCTCCCAAAAAAGAAAAGTTCGGGTCCAGATGGCTTCACATCTGAATTCTATCAAACCTTTCAAGAGGAACTGGTATCACATTATCAGTGAAGAGTGAGTGTTTGATCGCAAATCTATAAATATAATACATCCCATCAATAAAATAAAAAACAAAGACCATATGATTCTCTCAATTAACACAGAAAAAGTCTTTGATAATATCCAGCATCCTTTCATGAGCAGAACACTTAAGAAAATAGGCATAGAAAGGATATTTCTTAAACCAATAGAGGCCATCTACAGCAAACCCACAGCCAATATCATACTGAATGGTGTAAAATTGAAAACATTTCCACTCAGATCAGGAATGAGGCAAGGACGCCCACTGTCTCCACTGCTATTCAACATAGTAATGGAAGTCTTAGCTATCGTAATCAGGCAAGAGCAGGCGATCAAGTGTATCCAAACTCTCACTCTTCACTGATGATATGATCCTATACCTGGAAAATCCCAGGGACTCAACTTCAAAACTCTTAGAAGTGATCAAAGAATACAGTGGTGTCTCAGGATACAAAATCAACACTTACAAGTCAGTAGCTTTTATATATGCCAAAAATAGTCAAGCTGAAAATATAGTCAAGGACTCTATTCCTTTTACAATAGTGCCAAAGAAGATGAAATATCTGGGAATTTACCTAACAAAGGACGTGAAAGATCTCTATAAACAGAACTATGAAACTATGAGAAAAGAAATAGCTGAAGATGTTAACAAATGGAAAAACATACCATGCTTATGGCTGGGAAGACTCAACATTGTTAAAATGTCCATACTACCCAAAGCAATCTACAGATTTAATGCAATCCCTATTAAAGCAGCATTGTCATACTTTAAAGAACTTGAAAAAAATAATACTTGGTTTTATATGGAATCAAAAAAAATCTCAAATAGCAAATACATTACTCAGAAATAAGAACAAATCAAGAGTCATCATATTACTAGACTTCAGGCTATACTATAAATCTATAGTGATCAAAACAGCATGGTACAGGCACAAAAACAGAGCAGTAGATGTAAGGAACAGAATAGAGAACAAAGAGGTAAACCCAGCTACTTATCATCATTTGATCTTCAACAAGCCTATCAAAATATTCAGTGGGGGAAAGACTCCCTATTTAACAAATGGTGCTGGGTGAACTGGCTGGCAACCTGTAGAAGACTGAAACTGGACCTCCACCTTTCACCATTAACAAAAACTGATTCTCACTGGATAAAATATTTAAACTTAAGACATGAAACTATAAAAATACTAGATGAGAGTGCAGGAGAAACACTTGAAGAAATTGGCCTGGGAGAAAATTTTATGAGGAGGCAATTGAAGCAACACCAAAAATACATTACTGGGATCTGATCAAACTAAAAAGCTTTTGCACAGCCAAGAGCACAGTAAGTAAAGCAAACAGACAACATTCAGAATGGGAGAAGATTTTTGCAGGTTATGCTTCCGACAACGGTCTGATAACAAGAATTTACAGAGAACTCAAACTAATCAGTAAGAAAAGAATAAATAACCCCATTTCTCTGTGGGCAAGAACCTTGAACAGGGCGGCGCCTATGGCTCAGTCGGTAAGGCGCCGGCCCCATATACCGAGGGTGGCGGGTTCAAACCCGGCCCTGGCCAAACTGCAACCAAAAATAGCCGGGCGTTGTGGCGGGCGCCTGTAGTCCCAGCTGCTTGGGAGGCTGAGGCAAGAGAATCGCTTAAGCCCAGGAGTTGGAGGTTGCTGTAAGCTGTGTGAGGCCACAGCACTCTACCGAGGGCCATAAAGTGAGACTCTGTCTCTAAAAAAAAAAAAAAAAACTATAAAAAAAATAAAAAAATAAAAAAAAAAAGAAACTTGAACAGAAGCTTCACTGATGAAGACAGGTGCATGGACCACAAACACATGAAAAAATGCTCATCATCCTTAATCATCAGAGAAACGCAAATCAAAACCACTTTGAGATATCATCTAACTCCAGGGAGATTAGCCCACATCACAAAATTCCAAAACTACAGATGATGGCATGGATGTGGAGAAAAGGGAATGCTTCTACACTGCTGGTAGGAATGCAAGCTAATACGATCTTTTTGGAAAGAAGTTTGGAGAACACTCAAGGAACTAAAAGTAGATCTACCATTAGATCCTGCAATTCCTCTACTAGGTATCTACCCAGATGATCAAAAATTATTTTACAACAAAGACATTTGCACCAGAATATTTATTGTAGCCCAATTCATAATAGCCAAGACATGGAAACAGCCCAAGTGCCCATTGACCCATAAATAGATTAACAAATTGTGGTATATGTACACCATGGAATACTATGTAGCCATAAAAAGGGTGGAGACTTCATATCTTTTATGTTTACCTGGATGGAGCTGGAATATATTCTCAGAAAAGTATCTCAAGAATGGAAAAAGATGTACTTAATACTACTATGATATCAATATATAATCACCTACACACTCATATGAATGGCAAAATGTAACTACAGTCCAGAAAGTAGAAGGGAAGAGGAGAGAGAGGGGAGGGGAGGGGGAAAATGCGAGGAGGGAGGGTATTGAGGGGACCTCACCTAATGTGCCTGATGTAATGATACATTTCAAAACTATTAAGAAATGAGTATAATTGTGATGGATGAGTTAGTTCAAAGTAAGCATTTCACATTGTATATTGGAGCAGTACCCTGAACCCCATAAATGCATCAATGTACAAAGTTATGATTTAACAAAAAATAATAATAATTTAAAAAAATCCAGAAGTCAACCCATTAGTGGAAAACATCTAAATAATACTAATAAATAAATAAATAAAATTAAAAACATTTTTAAAAAAGTTTAATGTAAAAAATACATTCCTCAAATGTGTGGACATTTAAATTAATTGGTTTCACTATCTTTAAAATGGCTTTTTTCTAACATTCTATTGATTCTGTTGATTTTCTGGTCCCCAAATTCCTCTCAGATCCAGTTGCCTCTCAACATGCCCAGGTTCTCCATCCATGGGTTCTACCCACTGCAGATGGAAAATATTCAGGGAAAAAACAATATAAAAATACCCATTAAACTAATAATTATTAGTGAAGATGTGGAGAAAAGGAACTCTTATACATTGGTATGAATGTAAAATGGTGCCACCTCTGTGGAAAACAGAATGGAGGTTCCTCAAAATATTAAAAACAGAATTACCATATGATCCAGATATATTCCCACTTCTGGGTATATATCCAAAAGACTCGAAAGGAGGATCTTAAAGAGATATTTGTACATCCATGCTAATTGTAGCATTATTCACAACAGTCAAAAGGCAGAAGCAACTCGACATCCATTAACAGATGAATGGATAACAAAATGTGGTATATATATTCAATGGAATATTACTCCTCTTTAATAAAGAAGGGAAATTTATCCACATACAACAAGGATGAATCCTGAGACTCTGAGGGCATTAGATTAAGTGAAATAAGCCAGTTGCAAAAAGATAATACTGTATGATTCCACTTATATGAGGTATCCAAAGTAGGTAAACTCATAGAAACAGAAAGTAGAAAGGTGGTTTCTAGGGAAGAGCAGGGGAAATTAGGAGTTTTCAATAAATATAGTTTCAGTTTTACAAGATAAAAAAGTTTTAGAGCTCTGTTGCAGAATGATGTGAAATACTTAACACTACTGAACTGTGCACTTAAAAATGGTTAAGAGGATAAATTTTATGTTTTTACTACAATTAATAATTTTAAAAATCCATCGCACAAAATGTACAATTTACAATGTGACATGTAATATTACCAGACACACAAAGAGGTAAGAAAATAAGAATAATCAATCCATCAAAACGAACCGAAATGTTAGAATTAGAGGACAAAGGCATTAAAATGGTTATCAGAATTGTATTTTATATGTTTAAAAGTTAAGTAGGGAGAAGGAAATTATAAAATTTTTAAAAGATACAAATGGAAAGTCTAACGATAAAAACTAAAATGTCTGAGATAAAAAACAATATACTATAACAATTCTAAGATGGTCCCAAGGTTCCCACCCTCTGGTGTACACATCCTTGAGTGTGAGAGGGACTAGGAACATGACAGAATGTCACACCCATGATTATATTACTTTATATGGCAGAAGAGATTTTGCAGACTGAATTAAAATCCCAAAGCAGTTAATTTTAGCTAACCAAAAGGAGATTATCAGGTGACCCTGACAACTCAGTTGAACCCTTTAAAGGAACAAGCAGCAATAGTGGACACCTTCCTGCTGCCTTTTGGGATACAAATAACCATGTTGTGAACTGCTGAGTTATGGAGAGAGCCTTGTGGCATAGAATGGGGGGCAGAGTAGCCCCCAGTTGCTAACTCCTTGCAACTGATAGAAAGAAAGTGGTGACCTCAGTTGCATGACCTTAAGAAAGTGGGGCGGCGCCTATGGCTCAGTGAGTAGGGCACCGGCCCCATGTGCCGAGGGTGGCAGGTTCAAACCCAGCCCCGGCCAAACTGCAACAACAACAAAAAATAGCCGGGCATTGTGGCAGGCGCCTATAGTCCCAGCTGCTCGGGAGGTTGAGGCAAGAGAATCGCGTAAGCCCAAGAGTTAGAGGTTGCTGTGAGCCGTGTGACGCCAGGGCACTCTACCTGAGGGCGGTACAGTGAGACTCTGTCTCTACAAAAAAAAAAGTGAATTCTGCCAAGAAACTGAAGGGGATTGCAAGCAGATATTTCCTCAGTTGAGCATAATAAGATGAAGCCAGTTGATGATCTTGATTTGATTTCAGCCTGTGAGACCCTGAGTGTAGGGCATAGCTTTACCCTGCTTGACCCCTGACCCATGGAATACAGAGATGATAAGTGTGTGTTGTTTTAAGATGTTAAATTTGTGCTAATTGGTTATGCAGTAAAAGAAAATTAATACAACTGGATAAGATTCATTGTAGACTAGACATTGCAGAGAAAAATGATTAGTGAACTGGATGACTAAATAGCATATAAAATGGAATTCAGAGAAAAAAGGATTTAAAAAAATAAAAAGATCATGAGTAAGCTGTGAGATAACTTCAATATATGTCCTAATAGACATGGTAATGAGAGTTCCTGGAAAAGAAGGGTGGGTAAGAAAACGATTAGAAGAAATAATGGCTAAAACCTTTCTAAATTGGATGACTAGTCTAAGTCCACAGATCCAAGAAGCTCAACAGAACCCAAGTATAAATAACATGAAGAAAACTATACCAAAGCATAAAAATCGTGACAGTAGACTGTTTGTTAGAAATAATACAAATGAGAAGATAATGGACTGATACATTTAAAGTACTGAAAAAAAATTGTCATCCCAGAAGTCTATGCCCAGCAAAAATATTGTTTAGAAATGCAAATGAAATGAAGACTGTCTCAGACAAAAGCTAAAATAACTCATCACTAATAGACCTGCAATACAAAAAATGTAAATGTTAAAGGAAGGACTTCAGGCTCAGTGCCCATAGCTCAGTGGTTAAGGGTGCCGGCCACATACACCTAGGGTGGCGGGTTTGAATCCGGCCCAAGCCTGCTAAACAATAATGACAACTGCAACAATAACAACAACAATAAAAAATAGCTGGGCACCTATAGTCCCAGCTACTTGGGAGGCTGATGCAAGGAAATTGTGTAAGCTCAAGAGTTACAGGTTGCTGTGAGCTGTGATGCCCCAGCACTCTATCGAGGGCAACATAGTGAGACTCTGTCTCCAAAAAAAAAAAAAAAAAAGGAAGAACTTCAGACGGAAGAAAAACATCATCAGAAGGAAATATGGATCTACACATCTATACACAGAAGTGCAGGTATCTTTGGTGTACTGATTTCATTTCCTTTGGATATATGCCTAATAGTTAGACTGTTGGATCTCTTGGTAATCCTACATTTACTTTTTTGAGAACCCCCTAAATATTTTCCATAATGGCTGTACCAATTTATATTCCTACTGACAGTACATAAAAGTTACCTTATCTCCATTGGCACTTGTAACTTTTTTGTTTTTTGATAACAGCCCTTCCAACAGGTGCGAAGTGTTAGCTTTTGTGGTTTTCATTTGCATTTCCCTGATGATTAGCAATGGTGAGCACTTTTTCATGTACTTATTAGCCATTTGTATCTCTACCCAGTGACATTCGTCACAGACAGAAAAAACAATACTCCTTTTTTTTTTTTTTTTTTTACATAGTCTCATTTTGTTGCCCTTGGCAGAATGCCCTGGCATCATATCGGGGTTGTTCACAGCAACCTCAAACTCCTGGGCTTGAGTGATCCTCTTGCCTTAGCCTCCCAAGGATTACAGGTGTGACCTCTTGTGGGTTGTTCTTTCTTCTTATGATAAAACGCCCCTGGGTTCAGTTGGGTGATGCAGCCATGGTCTGGGGTCACATACTTCTCAAGTACACCTAACTCAACAATTGGAATTTAGTAACAACTTGTGTGTACTATAAATGTACTGGCCCACAAATAGAAAGGGACTGAGGTATTTCAGAAAAAGTGGCAATGATATCAGTATTCTTCCCCAGAAAACTGAAATTTCATGTTCTATTAAAACATAAATTATTTCTGGGGCATTAAAGACCTAAAAGCAAAATTTGCTACCACTGGTAGGCATAGGTACCATTTTAGGATGGTTTTGGTTTTCAAACCATGGAAAACATTTGATTTTTGTCATTCTGGTTTGTATTTGGCTGACAGGGATGGGGAGGAGTTTGTAAATTCTCTTCAAACCCTAGGATTGGCTATCAGTGTATATAAAAAAAAAAAGTCCACCTAAACTTTGCTTGTATAATATCTGTCTTTGGAATAGAACTGTATGAAAGAAAAAGTAGCACAACCTATCCTATATAAGGTTATATGTATCTGAGAAAGAAAACTCACTTGAAATTCAAACACAGTTCAGAAGCAAAGTATCCAAACTTTTTTTTTTAAAGAAGTTTTCAGGGGCCTGTTCTCAATACTTAGATAACCATATATATTCATAAAGTTTTTTAAAACATTTATCATTTTTATTTTCTTATAACTAGAATTCGTTTCATTAATTCACGGTAATAATAATAACAGCTAACTTAAACTCAGTAATTGGCGGAACTTGAATGTGAACCCAGGCCTGCCCTACAACAAACTCCTCACATTTGACCATTATATGGAACTTCCACTATATGGAACCACAGGGGAATGACACAAAGGGATACTAATCAACTTGGCGATGCTGGTGGCAGCCACGCTCAACAAGGGCACCCTGGGGAGGCTGCCTTATCCCGTCTGTTGGAATGCCTGGAGTCTCAGTAGAGCAGGCTCAGAAAGTGCTTGTCTCCTGATAATGTGACAGTGGTCCTCAAAGGAAGTGTTAAAATGAGGCAGTTCTGCTGGTCCCTGGGCCGTTGGAAGTGCTGCTTAAGCTGTGAGTCATGTTCTTGGGCCTCTGCCTCCGTGGACACTGATCATTGCCTAAAACAGTGGTTCTCAACCTTCCTAATGCCATGACCCTTTAATACAGTTGGTGACCCCCAACCATAAAATTATTTTTTTTGCTACTTCATAACTGTAATTTTTCTACTGTTATGAATCGTAATGTAAATATCCGATATGCAGATGTATTTTCATTGTTACAAAGGGGTCGTGACCCACAGGTTGAGAACTGCTGGCCTAGAGGCTCTGGACAGGACGCAAGGTGGGTTTTGCTGTCATGGCCATGGGTAGTCAGGGGAGTGTGGTTTCTTTTCCCACTTCATGTAGCTCAAGGTTCTGTGAAGGTACCTGGGTGATTATCACTTAAAGAGTTTGAAAATCACCAGCCTACCAGGAGACAGCACAGTATAGTGGTTAAGATTATGGCATTGGAGGTTGACAACATGAGTTCAAATCCAGGCTCTTCTACCCGTGGACTTTGTGCCACGGACAAATTAACCCTTCTGAGCCAGGTTCAAAATGGGCATCAGGATATACTGGTGACTATCACTAATGTCTAGAGTCATCAGGGATTCCCATGAGCTCAAAAAGAATCCAGATTTCCTTCAGAAAGAGAAGGGAAATGCCACTGGTTCGTGAAAGACCTGGGCCTGGCTCCGAAGGCAAGGCTGAAGAAGACAGGGGTTTACCTTTGTCATACCGGCCAACATCTTCTAAGATCATAAATCTGGACATGGCCTTCAAGAAAAGGCAGTCCCTTTCTTGTTATAACATGAAGATTAAGGCCTAGGAAAGTTGTGCTCTGTGCCAAGTTTACATTAGAAAACTATATCCTGCAAAACGTTCTGTTTCCAAATCTGTGTGGAATTTTTCGTTCTTCTGGAAATCTCTAAACTTTCTTATTCACATAAATAAAGTAGTTTTCTATGTTTTAGTCAGTGTACATGAGGGGTGATGCAAGGGCGGGGGGTTGGTTTTAGCTTAGGGAAAAGCTTTCCTTTCACTTCTTTCTGGAACAGAAGTGAAAAGAAATTTAAAAACCTAGCAGGGATACAGTAGGGCTGAAATTAGCTATACACACACACACACACACACACACACATATATATGTATATATAAGTGAATGGGGGGGGAGAGACTAAAGAAATGGAAATCAACACCTCTGAGTACAATTTTAAACACACTGCATGATAATAATCATGATATTAGTACAGACTCTACTATATTAGAACTTTGTTCACATAATTTTCAGACCACTGGGAGTTATGTTAACACACATTTAATCTAAAAATAAAACTAGTTTCTTCCCCTTCTTCTTTTGCTGCACTGACACAATGAGAAAAGTGCTCCAGCCTCAGCCACCTCTCTAGCCACAATGGTACTCACGCCACAAAGGTGAGGAAGGACTTTGGTTCTGGCAAACGGGCACAGCGGTCTTCCCCCAATATTTTTGGCACCAGGAACCAGTTTCATGAAAGATAATTTTTCCACGGATCAGGGGTGGGAGAGCTCGTGGGGGGGGCAGGGGTGGTGGTGGTGGTAATGATTTGTGGCTTTGTTCCTAACAGGCCAGAGCTCTGTACTAGTCCATGGCCAGGGGGGTTGAGGACTTGCAGCTCTAGGAGAGGCTCCTACAAGGCATGGCCAGAACCTCCTCGGGAGAATTCTGAAACTCACTAAATTGGCCTGTTGACAGTGCAATGCTGGCTTTAGTCTGCTCCCAATGGACGGGGAGAAAAAGACGCACAACTTGGAGCCTCCACAGAGGGAAGAGAGAAAATGTGTCATCGGCTCTGTTGTAAAGAGAACCAGAGGGTCAAGCATTGAAAACTCACTGGAAAAGGGAAGAGTTCTGACAAGTGCTCTTTGAAATTCCAAGGTCATTCAAAGTCATTCCAGTCCCAAACAAAAGGACAAACCCTTTGGGTGTGTTAAAAAAAAAAAAAGATTTGAGAGCATGCTGGATCAAAAGATAGTTTATTCCTTAGTTAAAGGGCTCTCCTACCCCCTTTCAGTCACTAAGCCTAAACTTAACAAAACCCAAACAAAATAAAGCAAAAGCTCTTCTTCTACCTGCCATCACCTCTTAGGATGTTTATTTATGGCTTCTCTTCCCTTTCCAACTAAGAAAGTTGTTGGTACTTGAGACCACAATTAGGTAATGTGATGTTTTGGCAAAGCCCATGGATGGCAGGAAACCCTGTCAGCATTTCCACAGAGTGACTCCGTCAGCAATGGAAGCCCTTCAGGGGAATGACAAGAGTGCCTCTGGCATGACACTGTAGAATGCGATGGGAATCCAGCCTTCTTTGTAAGAATGACCTGTTTTTCTCAAGAAGTACAAACTAAAAACCCAATGAGTTAGTGCTTTTTCTCTTTACAATGAAGAAACATATCAAAGCAATAAAGTGATAATATCTGGAGGTGTTGACAATATGAAAAAAAACAGACACTGTCACGAACTGCTGTTGGAAATATATATTAAATACAACATTTTGGCAGGGAACTCTGGTCGTGATTTATGGAAAGCTTTCTGAAGGCATGTGGCTTTAGGAGCTCAAGGCTAATGAAATAATCAGACGTGTGCACAACAGTTTATGAATAAGCATGTTTACCACAGCATTGTAGATGACTCAGAAGAACTGTAAGCAATCTAAATGTCCCCTAAGAGAGCAATACTTGGAAAATCTATAAATATGCACATAAAGGGGTGCTGACCAGCCACTAAAAAGTGATATTGCAAAGTACTATTTTGATATGCATCTAAGTCAGGATTTTCTTGAGTACTAGTGATAAGAACCCCATTTGAACAAATTTAAACATTGAAAGGAAGAGTTGAACAAGCACGTTTAGGAAGGCAGAATGCAAGGCAGTTTGAGCGACAGCGACACTCCAGAACCAGGGACTCAGATGACCTTGGATCTCTCTCTCATTCCTATGTCTGCTTCTTCTCCATGTCTAGGCTCATGGTCTTGCCTCATCACCCAAGAGCAAAGGGTTTCTCCCTCCAAACTTTATTGTAAACCATTTCAAGAAGAGTTGTTTCTATGTCAATCAGGCTGTGGTTTTGTTATGGCAGCCCCAGTGGACTGACACTGGTAACTACCTGATTTTAAACTAAACAGAGAGTGGGCTCTACCATGTTATCATTAGAGATGCCACATTTGAACCACATACTTTAAAGACAAAGGAAAAAAATACAACATGGCTCTCCAAAATCCAAGTGTGTGAGACAACAGAGACAGATGATTATGACAAATGATGGTCATGTTAAACAAGTTACCATAACAGTAAAATGCTCTAATTCAGTTAGAAAATAGCCAATGATGTTGGAGAAAGTGTTCTAAATTAAACAACAATGCTGCTTTTATGGATTTTCTTTATTACACAGACATGGCTATCTGTGGCTATCTACTGGTATTAGGGGAGTCGTTGGTAGTAGACGGATGGGAAACGCACACACAGAGTTATGACAAGAACAGTAGATGTATACAGATTGCTAGCTGGAGACAGTTTACAACTCAATTAAAAGAAACTAGCTGTTTCACACTGCCCAACAATAGGCAGGATCCCACAGCTCATCTAATTTACTGATGGAATCTCTCTGCTTTGCAAAGTGCCCTATTTATTTATTTGACACTATTTCTCATATAGTTAGGTTGGGAGAACTTAAGGATTTCCCTCTTACAGAATTTTCTTCCAAATATAAATTCTTGAGAAAACCCAAACCAATACTGACACGTGAAAACGGAACATTGCAGGGTGCCGATCCAGAGCCGGTTTGCCCTGGGTACGCCATTTACATGCTGTTTCATGCCTAGGTTCAAAGGGGTACAGAAACCAGAACTCAGAATTTACTGGTCTGTGGCTGCTATTTTAGCCTTAGGTAACTCAGAAATTTTGCATGTGATTTTTTTTTTTTTTTTCTGAGACAGAGTCTCACTCTTGTCACCCAGGCTAGCGTGCCATGGCTTCAGCCTAGTGCACAGAAACCTCAAAGTCCTGGGCTCAAGTGATCCTCCTGCCTCAGGCTCCTGAGTAGCTGGGACTACACCTGTCACAACACCCAGGTAATGTTTATATTATTAGTAGAGACAGGGTCTTTTCTCAGGCTGGTCTCAAAATCCTTAGCTCAAGGCAACACCCCAGACCCTTCTAGAATCTCAAGTAGAGACAGAGAGAGAAGGAATGCACCAATTAACTTTGTAGAAGAATAACCTGAAGAAAAAGAATATGATCTGTGGGATATATAGCTCCTTTTTTTTCTTTTTGAGGTAGAGTCTCACTACATTGCCCTCAGTAGAGTGCCATGGTGTCACAGCTCATAGCAACCTCAAACTGTTGGGCAGAAGTGATTCTCTTGCCTCAGCCTCCTAAGAAGTGGGGACTACAGGCCACAATGCCCAGCTATTTTCTTGTTGCTGTTATCATTGTTGTTTAGCTGGCCTGGGCTGGGCTCGAACCCGCCATGTCCAGTGCTAGCGCCATAACCACTGTGCTATAGGCGCTGAGCCATGGGATACATAGCTCTTTATTCTTTTTAAATATTCTTATCAAATTGATTCTCTGAATCAAATTTTTTATTCAACAACAACAAAAATTAATTGAATAAAAAAATTCCTACAAACCAAACCAGCAAATCTATAGAACATTACTTGCAAGCCAGTTAGCTTGGAAATTTTAGTTCCTAAATTTTATACATGTTTTATTTTTAGAAATAAAAAATAAATAACTTGGGTCCACGTGCTGTTTACAAAGACTCAGGATAAATATTTTATACAAATAAAATCTATGTATTTAAAAAAAAAAAACGCTGTTTCCTTTGTCTAAGAAGGAAGATTTACTTTATAGCAATTTGTCAGTAAGGTGTTTGAAATTGGATTTTGAAATTTGTGGTCTGAACATTGACGCTTAAATCATCAAAGTACAAAGTAATTACAACCCAGAAGTCATATGCTAGCATTGGAAATGAATGTAACCTAAAATGTTTCAGAATCATATGCCTCAGACATCATCACAATTTTTTTTAAATCTCAGATTAATGTGAGGGTACAAATAACTAGGTTACAATGCTTGCATTTGTTAGGTAGAGTCCCTCTTGTAGTTGTGTCCCGCACCCAAGAGGTGTGCCATAGACCCTTACATTGTGCCCATTAAGTGGGAGCCCACCCATCCCCTCCTTCTTCCCTCTTTCCCCTTCCCCCAACTTGAATTGAATTGAGTTTTTCTCTTATGTGGGCGTGTGTTAGATCATCTACTAGCTTCACATTAGCATTTGAGTACATTGGATACCTGCTTTTCCATTCTTGTGATACTTTACTAAGAATGTGTTTCAGCTCCATCTAGGTTAATATAAAAGATGTAAAGTCTCCAACTTTTTTATAGCTGAATAGAATTCCATTATATATATACATACATACATCTATATCTACGTATACACCACAGT
Source organism: Nycticebus coucang (assembly GCF_027406575.1). Lineage (NCBI taxonomy): Eukaryota > Metazoa > Chordata > Mammalia > Primates > Lorisidae > Nycticebus > Nycticebus coucang. Next base: position 49,711,432 of record NC_069799.1, on the reverse strand, counting down.
TTGTTAATCCTCATTCCTGGGTTGATAGGCATTTAGGTTGTTTCTGCATCTCCGCGATTATAAATTAAGCTGTGATAAACAATGTAGTGCAAATGTCCTTTAATAAAATTATATTTTTTTCTTCTGAGTAGATGCCTAGTAATGGGATTGCAGGGTCAAATGGGAAGTCTAATTAAGTTAAGTCTAATTAAGTCTAATTTGAGTTCTTTGAGGATTCTCCATACTTCTTTCCAAAAAGGCTGTGTTAGTTTGCATTCCCACCAACAGTGTAAAAGTGTTCCCTTCTCTCCACATCCATGCCAGCATCTGCAGCTTTAGGACTTTGTGAGGTGGGCTATTCTCACTGAGGTTAGTTGATATCTCAGGGTAGTTTTTATTTACATTTCTCTGATGATTAGGGACGATTTTTTTCATATGTTTGTTAAGACATCATTGCAATGGCTTTTTTGTGGCTGAATAGTATTCCATTGTATATAGACATAGCTATAATAGATTAGTGGTTAGGGCGCTGGCCACAAGCTCTGGGGCTAGTGGATTTGAACCTGGCCCAGGCCTGCTAAAGTAAAAAAAAAAAAATAGCCGGGCATTATGGTGGGCACCTATAGTCTTAGCTACTAGGAAGGCTGAGTCAAGAGAATCACTTGAGCCCAAGAGTTGGAGGTTGCTGTGAGTTATGATGCCATAGCACTCTACTGAGGGTGACAAGTGAGACTCTGTGTCAATGAAAAAAGAAAAAAAGACATCATCACAAATTTAATAGAAAATTGTATCTTAGCTCGTCTATGTATGAAGTGAGATAATTAAGTCCACAAACTCATCCTAGAAAAAGTGCTACATACCTCATTGCTGAATATCACTATGGTCACCTTCGAGGTGCTCCCTCCCGGTCATCTGGTAGCCATAGTGATAGTCAGCAATGAAGTAGGTAGCACTTTTTCTAGGATGAGTTTGTGAACTTAATCCTCAGGTCCTCCTATGGATCAGGTGACAATTAAAATTCCTCTCTTGCTCAGGTGGCAACGAAAGGTTCCCATTTCTTGTTTCTTGAATGGCCAGAGTAACATCGAGTCAGTAAGAAGAAAGGAGCCTCCAATTATTTAAGAAAGAAACCAAGTGGACGTTTCTTTGATGGCAGAATGTCAGCAATTAAAAGAGTAAAGGAAATCAGCAAGCCGGAGAGAGTGCAATAAAAACAGAAGTTATAGGTGGAAAGTTGCTTTTAAAGAGAAATGACCACCACAGCCTCACCTCACTAATACACCCTAAAATGTATTTTTAAAAAGGCCGAAACAGAATGATTTCATTTTTGTTCTTTCTCATGTGCTAGTGACATGGAGGAGCTGTTAGGGTGTAACTGAATCCCTCTGCACTAGTGATGAAGTTCTCTTCCTGAAGGTGTATGAATATGAAACACCCCAAACACAGATGATATAAAGGCACAGGGACTTGTCATAGATGACCCACCACAAGAGCCAAAGCCCCTTACTGCAATTCCTGCACCATTTATCAATAGAGTGGCTGACTGAGAGGAGGAGGGTGAAACCCGGTGACAGTCCCTGCACAGCTGGAGTTGCCCTTGGCAGTGAGAACTCCGCTGCAGCAAAGGGCGTGAAGAGGAAAGCCAATGGCTTACAGCAATAGGCGGATTACACATCAAAGCTGCTAGGTTAGCCGGGTGGTGGAGGGACATGATTGCCCAGGAATTTTTTTCTTTCTCTCTCTCCCTCTTTTTTTAATCTTTAAATTGCTCTTTTGCAAAGCAACAATCCACATTCTAGTTAGGCATTAATCTCTGCCCGGTTAGTTTGACTGGCCAACCCCGGCTGTGGATGGATGCCAACTGGCTCTCTATGAAGGGGCCCCGTTTATTTTTATCTGCTCCATGGCTGCACAGACGGCATCCTTGACTACAGCCGGTCATCTTGAAAAAGTGTGTGTCATCGGAGCCTTAGAGCGGGAATGAATTTTAGCAATTATCCAGTTCTGGCTGCCTACAGATGAAAGACCCAGTCTACTTCTGTCCAAGACCTTGTGGTGTGGTAGGTCACATCAGAACCGAGACTAGAATCTGGCCCTCATACAGTCTAATGCAGTGCAAACTAGCTCTTTTAGGAAAGGAGATTTTGCCTAGACACTCCAGAGAAAGCTGACTTTTATATTTTTCATTACACTTAGATGAAAGAGAATGATTGAGGTTTCCAGAGCTTTCTTCTCTCACCACACAGGGACAATGTCATAAGGAACAGGCCTAGGAGAGAAAGTAAAAGCTAAATGCTGTCTAAAGAGATCACAGTGAGACTTCTCTTCCCCTCCTTGTCTCGGTACCCTGACATAATTATTGCCTTAGATATTCATTTGTTTATTCTTTTGACAAACAGCTGCTGATTAGAAGACCTTAAAAGACCTTAATCCGAGTAGAAGTAGATTGTTTGGCACAAAATTCTCCCCTCTGAATGGAACAACTTCTGTCAACTTCCCTCTTATCTTCTGTCAACCCCATTCAATCCGTTATCTATTAATTTAACCACTTAAAGGAACCACTAGTTACCGATTACCTATTTCCTAATATTCTGAGAATTACACAAGAAAGTCCATGTAAATCACTTAGTGGGTGCCTGAATAGTAAATATCAAAGAATTACTGTTATCAATCCTAGTAGTGTTACTCCTAACCATAGCTGCTCTGATCAGACAGAAGGATGGAAAGAAATAGAAGTGGATATCTGGAACTTGACAGTTATTATTCATTCATTCAAAAATATTTTTGCTAAGTGCCAGACCTTCCTCTAGCTTCTGAGGATACCATAGTGAACAATACAAATACTTACTCTCATGGACTTTATATTTTAGTGAAGAGAGGTAGGCAATACACCAGGTAGTGATTACATCTCATTAAGATAATACCACAGGATATCGGGGACAAAGGAGGCTGCTATTTTATTTTATTTTATTTTTTGAGACAGAGTCTTACTTCATTGCCCTTGGTAGAGTGCCATGGCTTCAGAGCTCCCTGCAACCTCAAACTCTTGGGCTCAAGTGATTCTCTTGTCTCAGCCTCCCAAGTTGCTGGGACTATAGGTGCCTGCCAGAATGCCTGGCTCATTTTAGAGATGGGGTCTCGATCTTGCTCAGGCTGGTCTCAAACTCCTGAGCTCAAGCAATCCACTCGCCTCGGCCTCCCAGAGTGCTAGAATTACAGGCGTGAGCCATGGAGCTCAGCCAAGGCTGCTGTTTTAGACAGAGCAGTCAGAAATAACATCTCTATTGAGGTGACACTTAAGAAGAGACCTAATGACTTGGGGGTATAAGATCCACACAGGGAAGCACAGGGTGCGGTGGTTCTGAGTGGTACACACAGGGGCTTTTAAGAAAATCCAAGGAGGTTGGGGTGCTGGTATGAGGAGTAAGGAGGGGGAAGGTTCACTGGTGCTGCTCATGATCTCATTTCATCCTGACCATAATTTTTCAAAGTAAGTGTATATTCAATTTGCAGACAAGAAATCTGAGGCTCATTACGATTAGATCAATTGCCCATTTGGTCATAGGACCTCCATAAGTTGACCACTCAAGAGACTATAACAAACTGGTCAACATACAGAGGTGGTCACAATGAGAAAGTGGGCCTGCTGTGCTGGTCAGTAGAGGTGGTGCATGTCTGGTTTGTGAAAATGATTATTTTTCTTTTTTTTTATTGTTAAATCATACCTGTGTACATAAGTGCAATCAAGGGGTACAATGTGCTTATACAATCTGAAATATTCTCATCAAACTGTTCAACGTAGCCTTCATGGCATTTTCTTAGTTACTGTATGTAGACATTTGTATTCTGCCTTTGTAAGTTTCGCCTGTCCCATTCTAAGATGCACCGTAGGTGTGGCCCCACCCATTACTCTCCCTCCACCTTAACCTTCCCCCTCCCTTCCCCTTCCTTGGCCCTTTCCCCATAGTCTTGTGCTATAGTTGGGTTATAGCCTTCATGTGAAAGCTATAATTTAGCTTCATAGTAGGGCTGAGTACATTGGATAATTTTTCTTCCATTCCTAAGATACTTTGCTAAGAAGAATATGTTCCAGCTTCATCCATGTAAACATGAAAGAGGTAAAGTCTCCATCTTTCTTTAAGGCTGCATAATATTCCATGGTATAAATGTACCACAATTTGCTAGTCCATTCGTGAGTCGATGGGTACTTGGGCTTCTTCCATGACTTAGCAATTATGAATTGAGCTGCAATAAACATTCTGGTATAGATGTCTTTATTATATCGTGATTTTTGTCTTCTGGGTATAAACCTAGTAAAGGAATTATAGGATCGAATGGCAAGTCTATTTTTAGGTCTCTAAGTATTCTCCAAACATCCTTCCCGAAGGAACATATTAGTGTGCATTCCCACCAGCAGTGTAGAAGTGTGCCCTTTTCTCCACATCCATGCCAACATCTCTGGTTTTGGGATTTTGTAGTGTGGGCTACTCTTACTGGGGTTAGGTGATATCTCAAAGTAGTTTTGATTTGCATTTTTCTGATGATTAAGGATAATGAGCTTTTTCTCATGTGTTTGTAGATCGTGCGTCTGTCTTCTTTAGAGAAGTTTCTCTTCTGGGGCGGCACCTGTGGCTCAGTCGGTAAGGCGCCGGACCCATATACCGAGGGTGGCGGGTTTAAACCCGGCCCTGGCTGAACTGCAACCAAAAAATAGCTGGGCGTGGTGGCAGGCACCCGTGGTCCCAGCTGCTCGGGAGGCTGAGGCAAGAGAATCACTTAAACCCAGGAGTTGGAGGTTGCTGTGAGCTGTGTGATGCCATGGCACTCTACCGAGGGCCATAAAGTGAGACTCTGTCTCTACCAAAAAAAAAAAAAAAGTTTCTCTTCAAGGCCCTTGCCCACCCTGAGATGGGATCACGTGTTCTTTTCTTGCTAATACGTTTGAATTCTCTGTACATTCCAGCTATTAGACCTTTATCGGAGGTATAACCTGCAAATGTTATCTCCCATTCTGAGGGCTGTCTACTTGCTTTACTTACTATGTTCTTGGCTGTGCAGAAGCTTTTTAGTTTGATCAGGTCCCAGTAGTGTATTTTTGATACTGCTTCAATTGCCTAGGGAGTCCTCCTCATAAAATATTCACCTAGGCCGATTTGGCTGGCGCCTGTGGCTCAAAGGGCTAGAGCGCCGGTCCCATGTGCCGGAGGTGGCGGGTTCAAACCCAGCCCTGGCCAAAAACTGCACACACACACACACAAAAAAATATTCACCTAGGCCGATTCCTTCAAGAGTTTTCCCTGCACTTTCTTCAAGTATTTTTATAGTTTCATGTCTTAAATTTAAATCTTTTATCCAGTGAGAGTCTATCTTAGTTAATGGTGAAAGGTGTGGGTCCAGTTTCAATCTTCTACAGGTTGCCAACCAGTTCACCCAGCAACATTTGTTAAATAGGGAATCTTTTCCCCACTGAGTGTTTTAATTGGCTTGTCAAAGATCAAATAATGGTAAGTAGCTGGATTCATCTCTTGGTTCTCTATTCTGTTCCAGACATCTACTTCTCTGTTTTTGTGCCAGCACCATGCTGTTTTGATCACTATCAATTTATAGTACAGTCTCAGGTCTGGTAGCGTGATTCCTCCTGCTGTGTTTTTACTGCTAAGTAATGTTTTGGCTATTCGAGGTTTTTTCTGATTCCATATAAAATGAAGTATTATTTTTTCAAGATCTTTAAAATATGACAATGGAGCTTTAATAGGAATTGAACTAAAATTATATATTGCTTTGGGTAGTATAGACATTTTAACAATGTTGATTCTTCCCAGCCATGAGCATGGTATGTTTTTCCATTTGTTAACATCTTCAGCTATTTCTTTTCTTAAAGTTTCGTAGTTCTCTTTCTAGAGATCTTTCACATCCTTTGTTAGGTATACTCCCAAATATTTCATCTTCTTTGGCACTACTGTGAAAGGAGTAGAGTCCTTGACTGTTTTTTCGGCTTGGTTATTGTTGGTGTATATAAAGGCTACAGATACATGGGTGTTGATTTTGTGGCCTGAGACATTGCTGTATTCCTTGATCACTTCTAAAAGTTTTGTAGTAGAATCCCTAGTGTTTTCCAGATACACGATCATATCATCTGTGAAGAGTGAATGTTTGATCTCTTCAGACCCTATGTGGATACCCTTGATCGCCTTTTCTTCCCTAATTGCAATGGCTAAAACTTCCATTACGATGTTAAAGAACAATGGAGACAATGGACAACCTTGCCTGGTTCCTGATAAGTGGAAATGATTTCAATTTAACTCCATTCAATACCATATTGGCTGTGGGTTTGCTGTAGATGGCCTCTATTAGTTTAAGAAATGTCCCTTCTATACCAATTTTCTTAAGTGTTCTGATCATGAAGGGATCCTGGATATCATCAAAAGCTTTTTCTGCATCAATTGAAAGAATCATACGGTCCTTATTTTTTAGTTTGTTTATGTGCTGAATTACATTTATAGATTTACGTGTTTTTTTTTTTTTTGGTTTTTGGCCAGGGCTGGGTTTGAACTCACCACCTCTGGCATGATTTACGTGTATTGAACGAGCCTTGAGACCCTGGGATAAATCCCACTTGGTAGTGGTGTATAATTTTTTTTGATGTGTTGTTGGATTCTCTTTGTTAGGATCTTATTGAGTATTTTAGCATCAATATTCATTAGTGATATTGCAGTTCCCTAAACACAGCTCTTCACTATGCTGAGATTGGTGACAAGCACTCCCCTTCACCGTACAAATACTACTCAGCCTTCCTGGCTCAGCCCAAGAGTTTCCTGGTGGAGGAAGCTGGCCCGAACATCCCAAGCAGAGCTGGTCATGATATACCTCTCTTAGGGCACTTTGCACATTTTACTACAATTACCTCCCAAAGATCCTGTCTCTGCAGAAGACAGAGAATGTCATGAGATAGGGTCTAAGTCTTGATTTTCCCAGTGCCTAGAATTCTGCTTGGTCCAAATATTCTCAGGAGGTGAATGCAAACTTTGGGACCCCTGGCCTGCATAAGCCTGTACCTCCTACTTGCTTTGGTGGTTTGTGAAAATTAGATCAACTTAAGGGGATGGTCGTGTAGGGACGTGGTTGACTATGGAGGGTCTATTGTTTTCCTGAAGTCTCAAGCTAAGTTAGGTGTATCCGTCTGCTTTCCCATCATCTTTGCCTCCATTCAGATCCTCCCCATGTCTTGCCTGGACTCTTGCAACAGATTCCCAAGTGCTCTTCCCATTCTTAGACTCTTCCACCTCCAAAGCTCCAAGTGTCTACCATCAGAATGACTTTAGTCCCTGCTAATCCCTGCATGGCTTCCCACCTTCTGGACCCTGGCAGTCAGGGCCAGCCCCTCGCAGGCACACCAACCTCACTTTTGCAGCCCTTCTGCCATATCACACGCAGGTGGGGCTCTATCCATTCAGATCGGTTTCTTCCTGTCCCTGCAAAGCTGCAGACGCACCTTCTCAGCTCTCACTCCCCATCTCCTGGCTGCATGGAGGGCCCTACTTGGCGTGCGTGACTCAGCTGAGGAAGCCTCCCCCATCCTGTGTGCTCTGGGCCTGGTGCATGTTGCTCACTGCTGTCCAACTACGCTGCTACTGCTGGGCGCCCTCTGAAGTCAACCGAAGCCAAAGCTACCCATCTTACAAGGACCCTGATATAATGAATATGAAGAAATAGTAAGGTGTACAAAAGCATGATGTAATTTGAATATTTTACATCACACACACACACACACACACACATTCCCAAACAGATGGTGTATGCTGATGTCTGGAACAAATGACTTGTATAAATGTATGAATGAATCTTAACCATGAAGAACAAAGAGAAACTCTCCCTTGATAAATGGACAAAATACAAATCACACAGATGGAATGCAAAAGGCTATCTTGAATTATGTGACATGCTTAGCATTTTTGCTAAGGGCCAGTTAACTGGAACATTTTTATTTATCAAGGAAATAAAAAGGAAATTGCTAGAAGACCTCATTCCACAGGAGCAGTGACGGCCACAAAGCCCACATAGAAGAGAATTTCCACAGCTGCTCTGAGAGCTGGTTTGAGGGTTCTGAGCTGGTGGCCTCCATCAGAGCATCGCAGGCTCTGATTCTGAAAGGCACAGGGACCAAGAGGTAGAGAAATGTACAAGATGTCAAGAGGTCTTGACACTCTTCTTGGTTTTGCCACTAACTCATTTATCCTTATATGTTTGGAACACAGACACATAGTTGTATCCATTTCGCTTATAAAGTAGCTTATGTTTCCCTGTCTTGAATGTAGCAGTCGCACAGACACATTCCAGAACAATGGGATAGAGCAGATAAGTATAAAAATGGAAACTGACTCAGGAAATGGGACTGTGAGACAGTGAGTTGCATGAGTTAGAATTTCTGCAGAATAAAAGTATTCATCTTAAATCACTTCAAGGCAAATTCCTCAGGAAAAAAAAATCTTCTATCTCTATGAAAATAGCAACCTAATCAGTTTTTGGAGTTATTACACTTCCCTTGAGTTCGAATATCCTGGGTAGCTTCACCAACACCATTGAAGAAGTCGTATTCTTTCCAAAGTAATGTTTAACAATAAAAATAATATTTAGAGTGATTGTTTTCTTTCTTTTTCTCTCTGTTATTTTTTATTTTAAAACTCAAATTCATTTCAAAGTGAAGTATTCTGACTCAGTATAAATAACACAGAATAAAAGACTATTTCATTCTGGGGTCAGGCAACAAAAGGTCATGACCTTTGCCCGAGGAGTTTGATTTTCAGTAAAATATCTTTGTAGAGTTTTCTAGTGACCAAATGTTTGGAACATGAAATGTGGGAAAATTTTACTTGAGGGCAACACTGCTTTCTAGGATACGGTCCAAGACATTTAAAATGAATGCTGAATAGAGCCTTTTATAGTACAATTTCACTGAATATTGCTAGACCCATAACAAAGTCCCCCAAGGCCCAGGGCTACATCATACTTTTGTATCCTCACCAGTGTGGTACAGAAGACCCTCAGTATATTTTTGTTGCATTGCACTTATTTATTTATTTATTATTATTTTTTGTAGTTTTTGGCTGGGGCTGGGCTTGAACCCACCACCTCCGGCATATGGGGCCGGCACCCTACTCCTTTGAGCCACAGGCACCGCCTTATTTATTTATTATTTATTTAACTGTTTTGGAGAGAGACCAAAAGACTACTCTCACCCTGGGTAGAGCACCATGGCACCATCATACCTCACTGCAACCTCAAACTCTTGGGCTCAAGAGATCCTCTTGCCCCAGTTTCTACTACAGGCACCTGCCGTGATACCCTCTCATTTTCCCATTTTTATTAGAGGTGAGATCTCCCACTTGCTCAGGCTGGTCTCAAACTCTCGAGCTCCAGCCATCTACCTGCCGTAGCCTCCCAGAGTGTTAGGATTATAGGTGTGAGCCAGTGCTCGTGGCCTGTTGCACTGCATTTAGTCAAACGTGCCTTCTATCTTTTATGGAATAAAGCACTGGAAGCTGCCATATTGTATTTCCACACAACATTTTTATCCACCAATGTTTCTTATTTTGACATTTTTCACATTAGTCAAGAAGAAATATACTATCAAGTGTGAAGACTGTCCAGATTTTCTCCTGAGAGACCTGTGGCTGGCATAGCCAGGACGTGAAGGGGCTGAGCCCTGGACCTGCCCACGTGCTGCTGTGCACGCCAGTGCGTCCAGGAGCCTCTTCCGCTCTGGCCCTAATACATGAGACCACGTGTGGAAACAGGGGACGAACACTTGGAGTTAACCCCTCTTCCAAAGAACTCCTTTGATTGCCAGCTACTTTAAGGAAAACAGAAGGTCTCTGGCTGGGCTAAGTATGTGGGCAAAAGAAGGCCAAGATTTTAAATATGAAGTCCCATCCTGAGATGATCAACCTCAAACAAAGCATCCAACCTTTCTGAGCCTCCGTTATCTCATATGTTAAGTGGAACAAAAAAAGCTACCTCAAAGGTTAGAAAGAGACGTTGCAGGACTTCTAATATGTATGTGTATACATGCTATCTTTTTATAATAAAAATATCCATTACCCATCATTTCGTGGTTCAACACCCACTCCTCTGTTGCACCTTGGCTTCCTTTACAAGGTTGTCCTTTCCATAGCTATGGTCCTCTATGTAGCTATCCCCCCTCCATTCACAGGATCTAACAGGATCACTGATTATCAGCAAATGTTAGTTAAATGCATGAATCTTTAAATATTGCATATATTTCTTAATTTTTATAACTTCGTATAGGAAAAATAAGTCCCTTTTTTTCAACAGTGAAAGACTGAGGTGCTACACCTGGTACTAAATTCAGATTCCAAAAGTTCTTGTTCCATATTTTATCCTCTATGTTGAAAAATGCCACTTGGGGCCAGGTGGGGTGGCTCACACCTGTCACCCTAGCACTCTGGGAGGCTGAGGTGGGAGGATCCCTTGAGCTCAGGAGTTCGAGACCAGCCTGATTGAGACCGAGATCCCACCTCTAATAAAAATAGAAAAATTAGAGGGCATCATGGCAGTTGCCTGTAGTTTCACCTACTTAGGAGGCTGAGGCAGGAAGATAGCTTGAGACCGAGTTTGAGGCTGATGCCATGACACTCCGGCCTTGGCAACAGACTGAGACTCCATCTTAAGAAGAAGAAAAAGAAGAAAAGAAAAAACGCCACTTCACTTCATCTCCCCTCTTATAGAAAGTCCATGAAATCCTTAGCACCTCAGTGACTACGTGGTCTAATTTAGTAGCTCAAAGGCCTTTCTCAATGCCCAAAGCCAGACCTTAACTGACATAGTCCAATAAAAAAAGTTAAATTTTTCCAGAAGCTGGAGATTCAGCAAATTAAGGACGATCATAATCTTGACAACTCACATGTATTTTAAGGACTAGGGGAAGAAGGTAGCTTTGGGTGAGAAAAGCGCACTGCACACAAAGCCAGGAAACCCAAGATTTAATTCTCATTTTACAAGCTAGGTGACTACAACCAAGTGCCTAACACCGACAGATGCTTATCTCACTCCACTTATAAGGGAGATAATGACACTTATCTGAAAGGCTGCTGGAAGATTAAGATAATGTACATGAACGTGGCAGAATACAATCTCAGCAAATACCATAATCAATGTTAGTTGAGAGTGAATTTGTTAAAATCCTAGAATTTCTGGCTGTCAGGATAAGAGCAAGCATGCTTCTCTCTTTGGGAATATGTAATTATGAATCCACCCAACGCCAATAAAACCTATTACATAAAGATACGAGTCTCCCAAATAATTTAAGCCACTTATTTCACTACAAAACGACATTTTACAAAATGAGCCACCAATACATTCCTTTCAATAAAAGCTGAACTTGAGGCAATTAAAATTCAACACAATTTACAAAAATAACTATTATACATGACATTTCAGATTAAAAGAAAAAAATTACTGAATCAGGAACTTGGATCTCCATTTTACTGCTGAGGAGACAGCTGCCTAGATATATAAATAATTTTTTTTCCCCAAGCCTGCCTAAGCACCGTACATCTGGGCATTTCTTTATCAAACCTCAATGAAAATGTGCTGACCTCGAAAATAAAAACAGTGATATTTAGAGTTACTTTTTAAAAATCAGCACTTTTGAGATATAATTACACATAACACTTTTCAGCATATGATTCAATGAGTTATGGACGTATGTCCATTGCTACAATCATGATAGATAATATTAACATCACCCCAGAAAGCTCCGGTGTGCCTTTTTTTTGGCTCCCTTCTCCCCACTTGTAGCCTCTGGCAAACATGATTCTGCCTTGGTTTCTGTTATGGAAGTTTTGTTTTTTCTAGAGTTTCATTTACATGAACACCTATGGAAGGTCGCCTTTCAAGTCTGGCCCTTTCATTACAGTCGCATTTAAATGCATCTGAGATTCGCTGCTATCATTCCTTGCATGGAGTTCCTTCGTATGGCTGAGTAGCACTTACTTCTGGATATGCTATAGCTTGTTTATCCCGTCCCCAATTCATGTTTCTAATTAGAGTTACTATGAATAAAGTTGCTTTGAACGTTTGCATACTAGTCTTTGTCTAAAAAATGTTTTCTTTTCACTTAGATAAATAACTATGAAAGTAGGACTGTGGGTCACAGGGTAAGTGTACATTTATTTTATAAGAAACTACCAAAGGGTTTTTCAAAGTGGCTGTGCCATTTTATCTACTTATTTATTTATTTACTTATCGACAGAGTCTCACTCTGTTGCCCTGGGTGGAGTGCCGTGACATCATACCTCACAGCAACCTCTGACTCTTGGGCTCAAGCAATCCTCCTGCCTCAGCCTCCCCAGTAGCTGGGACTATAGGTGCCCATCACTATGCCCGGGTTGTTTTTTTCTATTTTTAGTAGAGTTGGGATCTTGCTCTTGCTCAGGCTGGTCTCGAACTCCTGAGCTTGAGGAATGGGCCTCCCAGACAGCAAGGATTACAGGCATGAGCCACCGCACATTTTACATTTTTACCAGCAGTAGATGAGAGCTCCAACTTCCTACCTCCTCACCAAGGATAGTTACCATCTGACTTCCTACAGGCATCTGATGGACCGTGGGTGTGAAGTGGTATCTTACTGTGGCTTTGTGCATTTCCCTGCTGACTAAGGACATTGACAATCTCACCACGTTCTCATTTGTCATTCTTATATCCTCTTTTGATAGAGTGCCTATTTAATCCTTTGCCTATTTATAAACATTGTTTTGCCTCCTTAATAATGAGTTATAAGAAAACTCTTGATATATGTGGATGTGAGACATTTATCAGATAGGTGTCTTGCAAATACTTATTTTCTCCCAATCAGTACCCCTGCTCCAAATTTTGGAGTCATCTTTCAAACCTCTCTCTTTCATTTCATATCCAGTCCTCCTGGTTCTACCTTAAAATGTCCCCAGAGTCTGACACTTCTCACAACCTCCATTGCTCTGACCTGGGCCCTCAGCTCTCACCTGGATCACTGCCATGACCTCTTACCTGGTCTTCTTGATTTCTACCCTTGCCCCTCCCTTGTATCCTAAACAAAGCATCCCAAGTAATCCTTTTAAACTATGAATCAGGTCATTGCACTTTTCTGCTCAAAACCTGCCTAAGGTTTCCCCTTACTAAATCAAAAACTGCCAACAGAGGCCAATGTAGTGGCTCATACCTGTAATCCTATCACTCTGGGAGGCCAAGGTGGGTAGACTGCTTGAGCTCAGGAGTTTGAGACCAGCCTCAGCAACAGTGACACCTTGTCTCTACTAAAAATAGAAAGAAAAAAGAAAACCTAGCCAAGTGTTGTGGTGGGTACCTATAATCCCAGCTACCTGGGAGGCTGAGGCAAGAGGATCTCTTGAGCTCAAGAGTTTGAGATTGCTGTGAGCTATGATGATACCACAGCATTCTATCCAGGGCAAAAGAATGAGAATACATCTTAAAAAATAAAATAAATTAAATTTAAAAATTTAAAACTACCAACAGTTATAAAAACAGAGAAATTTCCAATCACAAAATTTTGGAATCAGATTTGACAATATTGCATAATAAAATATTTTCACTATTTCAAATGTAAAGAATTTCAAGCATAGCATCTAAAACTTCTAATTCCATCTTGCCATTAAAAATCCAGCAACTTTACGGAGTGAGCACTAATTTTTGGTAGGGCTGTCCCAGTTTTGGAAGCAACGTCATGTGGTAGAGTAACTCCACGCTGAAACACAGATAACCCTTTCATTTGCTTCCTCTTCTAGGTTCAAAGTTAGGTTAGTTAAGAGAGGAGAAGGGGCTATTGTCAGGGAATAATGTCGAGCAATCTTGGGGTTCTTAAATGCTCCTTTTAGCTTGACTCTTTACATAACTGTATGTGTGTTTATTATGCTTATGCGAAGATTAATTGTACAGTTTTTAATTGTAATAAAGTTTTATTGACACCCTGGTTATTGTGACTTCTATGTCACTCTTTGGTCATGACAACAAAAAGAGGTTAGAATCAAGTTGGGCTTCATGTGTCTTATCTGACTGCTTAGAAATGGTCCTTTCTGCCAAAAATAACACTTTCAAGTTCATCTAAATGGTTTCCACACTCCTGCTAAAATGTATGCTCATTCAGATTCTATAACAAGGTGCTAATAAGAATAAGGCCACTTGGGCCAATGATTTTTTTTTTTGGTAGAGACAGAGTCTCATTTTATCACCCTTGGTAGAGTGTTGTATCATCACAGCTCACAGCAACCTCCAGTTCCTGGGCTTAGGTGATTCTCCTGCCTCAGCCTCCCGAGCAGCTGGGACTACAGACACACACCACAATGCCCAGCTATTTTTTGTTACAGTTTGGCGGGGGCTGGGTTTGAACCCGCCACCCTTGGCATATGGGGTCGGCGTCCTACTCACTGAGCCACAGGCACCGCCCTGGGCCAATGATTTTTAAAGCAAGCTTTAGGATCTCTTCACTGCTAAAAGGAACCAGAATTCACATAAGGGAAAGTCAGGAAACACACCAAGTAGTTGTGGCTTTATGATGCACAGACATACTTTTCTTTGAGTCCCATAGGAAGAAACAAGATTTCCATAACTATTTTTTGTTAGGAATTTTTTTTTTATTTTTAATTTAGAGACCAATGAAGTTTCATTTTCCCTCTGGGAAAATTACTTAACTTCTAGGAAATAGCCATTAAAAAAATTTTTTTATGTTGATAAAGTGAATGACCATGAACTGAAATCCAAAACTAACACTGCCCTGTGACTCTCTTGGCCAAAGTGCTTTCATGCCATCCAGTTTTATGTCATGTCAGATAGAAATAAATTGTTGAACCAGGACCCCCAAATCCTGTATTTAAATACGAAAATGAAATCCATCATACGCGCAAGTAAACATTGTTTTAGGGCACAGAAAACATTTGCTAAATGTCTAAATATTTTATTCAAGAGTGAGGAATGTGACTATTTCTACTAAAAGTATTCCAATCTGGTGTGAGTTACTGTGAAAATAAAAAGAAAGTCATAATGTACTCTCAAAAAATTATTTCCTAGGCACATTTGCTCTTTGCTTTCTTTCTTGTGAACCAGTGTGAATAAAACCAACAACCATGTGTACATAGTTCTGTGAAGCAAAAATACGCAAGGCCAAGAAGGAAAACACAGAATGAAGGTGAGTTGAAGGTCATATTGGGCCTCGCAAGGATGTACTTCTTGGTCTGGCAACATTCGTAAGTGGCAAGGTGTTCTTTTGCCTTCAGCATCCCAGGCGAATGATATTATCTTAACCTTACACATGCTTCGATCTGGTTGAACACCAGAGTTTAAGAGAGTCAGTGAGATTTATTTTGGAATCTATCAGAAAAATATGGCCTTCAGACCTCTGCTCTGTTTCTTACAAGGTCGAGGCCATCATAAATGCCTTTCAAAGAAAAAGAGTTTTATTAAAACCACAGCTCTAGCCAAACCTCCTCTCCAAGCAGGCCCATGTCAACAAATGCTTCCTCTTGGCCATGTCAAAGCAAATAGGCTCTATCTCAGGCCATAGAAGATAGAAGGATAATAACAGTTGCTATTTATTGATCGCCTCTTTGGATCTATAGAGGGCCTTCCATATGCTATCTGATTTACTGCTCACAAAAAATACACTCTCATGAGATCACATGATTAAGAACACATCAAAAATTAGTATAAGAATATAAGCAGTTCACACCTGTAATCCAGCACTCTGGGAGGCCACCGTAGGTGGATGTTTGAGCTCAGTAACAACCCATCTCTATTAACAACAGAATCCCTAGCCTGGCGCAGTGGCAGGTGCCTGTAGTCCCAGCTACTCAGGAGGCTGAGGCAAGAGGATTGCTTGAGCCCAGGAGCTTCAGGTTGCTGTGAGCTATGATGCCATAGCACTCTAGCCTGGGTGACAGAGTGAGATTCTGTCTCAAAAAAAAAAATCAGTACAAGATACTGGCATTTGTACCAGAAGCATCATTATTCTAAACTTTGAACTCATGCCTTCCTTTATAGTATGCTTGCCTTTTCAAAGACAGGGAAATAAATGGGTCATCTCGCTTCCTTGAGCATGCTTCCAAATAAATAAACAGCTTCAGAGACTACGACTGCTCAACTTCAGTGATAAAACCAGAGCTTCTGATTTTCCTTTTTGTGAGCCTTTCTCACCATTGGGTTTCAACTCCCCATGGGTGATGTTAGAATTGCATGCACCTCCTAGGCGAGGAGTCATTGTCAATGTTTCTCTCCGCTTCCTATGACTGGCCATCCAGGTCAGCTGCCACTGCCCACACGTTGTCATCTGCTGAACCTGTCCTTCCCTCTTTATTCCTAAAGACACCTCAGTCATTATCAAGGTCTCCAATAAGCTCTGCCTGGCTAAACATGGGGTCAATTTTGGGTTTTCTCACTCAATCTATTGGGTGCACTTGCTGGTTGATCCTCACTTGGCTTCCAGCACGTGACTCCTGACTGCCTCTCAGACTTCTTCACTAATTTCTTTTCCTGTCCTACTAGTTTTCTGAACAGTAGGCTGCCCCCTCTAAAGCTCCATACTTAGGGACCTTCTCCATCTACTCACTCCCTGAGTGATCTATCTTTACTATGGCTTTAAATCCCTTCTACACATTGGGCACTTTGATTTTTCTTTTTTCCATTAGTCAACAGATGATCATGGAGTACTTGCTATGTGCCAGGCATTGTTTTAGGAACCGAGGATGCAACCGTAGTTGAGACAAACGCTCCATCATTGTGGATCTCAGTTTAGCGCTCAACCTAGTTAAAAGATGCGAAAGTGAGTCACAGAACTCAGAATTCATATTCTGCGGCTGTTGTTTCCCGAGGATCTGTGCCAAGTGATGCTTGCAGGTGCCAATGAGTGATGGTGTCTTGGGGCCAAGACCCAGGGGTTGTTTCAGGGAAAAAGAGGTGAAGAGAGGACAGGACCTTAGAAGCCAAGACCTTAGAAGCCAAGACTGCTGGAGAATCCTTACTACTATTTATTGAGCACATATGCTTCTCTCTCTGAGTCTCCACTCGCCCTTCAAGGCAGACTCTTTTATTTGCACTGTTTTACAGAGACAGAGCCGAGGACCTGGGAGCTGATATGGTCCACCCAAGGCTATAAGGAAGAAGGTAATAGAGCCAATATTTGTCTTCTGGTCTGTCTGGCTCCAAAGCCTGAGTTCTTAACCAGTTGGCTCCACTGCCAGGGAGGGTGGAAGGGGTGGCAGGCGATGTCTGTAGGAGCTGTAACCCAGCTTTAGCAGGGCTTTGGAGAACTATCCTGCATGCTGCCTCGGCCTGAACACCCTCTTATCCTTGAGGGTGGAGTCTGACCACTTTTAAACTCCTATCTTCATCCTCAACCTCTTCCCTAAATTCTAGACTGGTATATCCGACTATTTGCTTGCCTTGGATGTTAAGGAGGAAAAACAGTCCAAAACTACACCCCCGGCTTCCTCTTCCAAAGTTCTTCTTTTCACAAGTTTCCCTACCTTAGTAAATGGCAGCTCAGTTCATACTCTTGCGGAGGCCAAAAGTGTTAGTCATGTCAATGTCCACCAATGTTAAATTCATCAACAACTCTGGGTGATGGCTTTGTCTGTACCTATAAGATTTATGCAGAATCCAAACACGTCTCACCAGCTACTCTGTGAGCAGCCCGTTCAAGCTATATTGTCATCTCTCACAGCAGTTACTGCAATAGCTTTCCAACATCTCCAGGCTCTGACCTCGACCACCTTCACTCTATTCACAACACAACAGACTCATTCTTGAATACATAAGTCAGATCATGCCACCCGGCTCAAAACCCATGTAAGTCTTCCATTTATTCAGAACAAAAACCCAAGTGCATACAGTGGCCTGCCAGACTATACAAGCTTTCACCTTCCATTCCTTCTGGAATTCATCTCTTATTAATTCTTCCTCTTTTTTTTTTTTTTTATTGTTGAGGATTCATTGAGGGTACAGAGAACCAGGTTACACTGATTGCATTTATTAAGTGAAGTCCCTCTTATAATTGTGTTCCACCCCCAAAAGGTGTGTCACACACGGTGACCCCCCTCCCTTTTTCTCTCTCCCTGCCCTTCCCTCCCCCCTCCCCCATCATGTAATAGGTCATTAATTGACCTCATAGCAGAATTGCATATATAGGAAAGCATTCTTGTGATGCTTTCCTAAGAATAACGTGTTCCACTTCCGTCCAGGTTAATACAAAAGATGTAAAGTCTCCATCTTTTTTAATAGCTGAATAGTATTCCGTGGTATACATATACCACGGCTTGTTAATCTATTCCTGGGTTGGTGGGCATTTAGGCTGATTCACAATTGGGCGATTGTAAACTGAGCTGTGATAAACAGTCTAGTGCAAGTGTCCTTAGCGTAAAAGGATTTTTTTCTTTGCAGGTTCAGATGGGAGGCCTACTTTGAGTTCTTTGAGGGTTCTTCATACTTCCTTCCAAAAAGGTTGCACTAGTTTGCAGTCCCGCCAGGAGTCTAACTCACTCTTCTCTGGGCTCCTTTGCTTTTCTTCCAATGTGCCAACTACATTCCCATCTAAGAGCCATTGCAGAATGGCTCTTAGAATTGGAACTGACCTGCCCTTTCCACCGGCTTTGCTCCCTTATTGCCTTAAGTCTCTGCTTCTAATAGCACCTACTTAGAGACCACCTTCCCTGAGCACTCCCTGCAGCGCCCCCCACCCCCCAGGCCACCCAATCTCTCTGACCAGCTTTATTTTTCTCTGTAGTACTTTTCACTATTTGACACATACATTTTCTTGCTTTATTTTCAATTGTCTATTTTACCTAAAGGGTAAGAAACTTGCCTTGTTCATTTGT
Organism: Nycticebus coucang; assembly: GCF_027406575.1. Lineage (NCBI taxonomy): Eukaryota > Metazoa > Chordata > Mammalia > Primates > Lorisidae > Nycticebus > Nycticebus coucang. The sequence goes on along the minus strand of NC_069799.1, from coordinate 49,692,578 downwards.
ACACCCATCGTGCCCACCACGAAGGGGCTATGCACTTTTGTGCTTGTCAGAAGCCCCAGCATCATCATCTCTCTTCTGCGGCTGTTCCTTTTACCTAAACTTTAGCCCTTCCCTGATAGCCCAATTACCCTACAGTCATGACTTTCCACTGCCCTATAGATCTTTGGCTGAGCAGCGCCACTGAGGCCTCAGGCTCTCCCTCTCTGCCATCCCCACTAATTAAATAAATCCATACATTTGTCTTTTTGTGGTCCCAAGAAGAATGCCACAGTGCCAGGGGTCACTTAAAGATAAAATAAAATTCTGCTAAAAAGAGAGCATTTTCTTCCCAAGGTCTATTTTTCATTTCGTCTGGGAAGACTCTTAGCAGGCTGCCCTTTACCGTGTCAAACACCCATTTCTTAAGTTCAAGGGAGGCTGGGAAAGCAAGTTGCTGGCATGAGCCGCCTCTGTAGCAAGAGACAGAAGCATGTGTTGGGGGTAGAGGTGGTTGTCAGAGACGGCGGCAAGAGCGTCTGCTGCAGCACCCACATTTTTTAACTTCCAAGACATTTTTCTTCTCCTATTTGTTTTTGCTCATTCTGTTACAGAGTTCTGTTCCTGCTTTAGGGATACCAATATCTTATTCTGTCTCCATGGGAATGCTAAACAATACTTTGATGTTTTCTTCTATTCCTTGTCTTATCTCTATTTTCTTGGGGTTCCCATTTTATGTTTTGTCTTAAATTTGTATTTTGTTTTGTTTTGTGTGGTCTTTCATGTCAGAGACTATTGTGGTTTGTCTTTTCATAGTTAAAAGTGAGACACCAGCCCGGCAGTGTCTCATGCCTGTAATACCAGCGCTTGGAAGGCTGAGGCAGGTGGGCTGCTTGAGCTCAGGAGACCAGCCTGAGCAAGAGTGAGACCCCGTCTCTACTAAAAATAGAAAAACGAGCTGAACATAGTGGCAGGCTCCTGTAGTCCCAGCTACTCAGGAGTCTGAGGTGGGAGGATTGGTTAAGCCCAAGAGTTTGAGGTTGCTATAAACTATGATGCCAAGTCACTTTACCTAGGGTGACAAAGTGAGATTCTGTCTCAAAAAAAAAAGAGATATCAAAATAGCTGATTAGAAAGAGTTATGTGTCCATAAGAGGACAGAGGATGGCAGATGGATTTACTAGTGGGTTCCCATGGGGAGAGATGCCCTTTTCCGTAGGGGATCCCCAAATTCAACATGTGGAGTTCTTTTCTTTCGAGCCATTCCATCTCTTCTGAGAACATTCACTGTCAAGCCTCAGTGCCTCACCGATGGGGCCTGGGGGCCACACGCTGGCTGCTGAGGAAGGGCACTGAGGCTTCATTGCATCTCCCCAGGCCTCTGTTTTACTTGATGCCCACATTTTTGGTGGCTTTTTGGTTCATTTTTCTGAAAAATTAATCTTTAGCTTCCTGCAACAGTGAGAGCAGGGGATAAGGCTGGATGGCAGAGGAAGAGGACAGTCAAGTGACTTTCAGCACTGGGAGGCCGAATGTTCTGTACAGTGACATCACCCACTGTCTGCTGTCCCTGATGCCTCCGGAGCACTGCGCCTCTCTGTTTAACTGGCACTTCTTCGGTGTCATTCTCTGTGGGGACTTGGATCCAACTAAATCTCCACACCATTAGGTCTATTATCTCTGGCCCTGTTATCTCCTCTCTTGCTCTGTTTGTGCTATGAGGTCACATATATTAAATTATACAATGTTATATTATATATTAATGTCATTTTAGAGGAGAACACAAATCAAATATGTATGGTCAATCTGTCACTTTGCAGTTGTTCTAAGACTATAAAAATTCAAACATGTCAGGGACCATACAGATCTTGAAATCTGACCTCATCATGTTACAAAAGAATAAAAGAAACCCCCAGAAAAACGAGTTTCTTGCCAAAGTGAACCACGGCAATGGAAAGACCACGGCCTTTAAACACTTGAACCAGACAGCTGACTTTGTATCTTAGCCCCACTCTCAACCAGCTCTGGGATCTTGGGACAGTTTCCTAATCTCTGTGGCTCATTTCCTCACCTGTAAAACGAGGATAGGAATAGTTACCTAACTCATCAATCAGGTTGTGGGGGGCACTTATGAGTTAATATTTGTGAAGCACTGACAGTAGTACTTTCACATATCAATCAATATATTATTAATTAATTGATTTTTTAGTGATGGCATCTCACTATGTTGTCCAGGCTGGTCTCGAACTCCTGGCCTCAAGCCATCCTCTTGCCTAGCCCCCCCCATAGCTGAAATTACAGGTGCAAGCCCCTCAGCTTTTGTTAGTTTAAATAAATCTAACTCAACTTTTTAAAAACCTGCACTTTATACTATTATACTAGAAAGAAATCTTAATTTAAGAAATATTAGGAATAATTTATTCTAATAAATATGTTCTGCATATACGGAGTAGTCTAACAATATTGTAGACAGAGAAAAATGACTCCCCCTGAAAAAGTCTACATGAACCCATCCTTTTGATGTATGTTTAAATTTATCCAATAGAAGAAGCATGAGATTACATAAAAGCTTTTAAAATGAAGTATTTCACTCATTTTCTAAAATTACTAACAGTTGTAGCTCTTACAAGAACCTACCTAAATTCTTCTTCTTTTTTTTTTTTTTCAGACAGTCTCACTCTGTCACCCTTTGTAAAGCGCTGTGGCCTCACAGCTCACAGCAACCTCAAACTTTTGTGCTTAAGCGATTCTCCTGCCTCAGCCTCCCTAGTGCTGCTACAATGACTGGCTATTTTTTTTGTTGCAGTTGTCATTGTTGTTTTAGCTGGCCTGGGCCAGGTTCGAACCCACCACCCTTGGTATATATGGCCACACCCTACACTCTGAGCTATGCCTACTATTCTTTTTTGCTTGTCCAAATTGCACGGCACTGAAAGCGGATGGATTTTGCTTTAAATATAGGAATAAAACTAGGATATGCTTCTTTACCAATTCAGAATTTCCCTGTCTACAATACAACAGTTGCAAGGGATTGAAATAAATAAAACAATTAGTGCTTCCTGAGTGATCTGGCCTCAGAAATTGGTGAAATCCATGGGTGGAGCCTGTGGCTCAGTCGGTAAGGTGCCAGCCCCATATACCGAGGGTGGCGGGTTCAAACGGAGCCCTGGCTGAACTGCAACCAAAAAATAGCTGGGCGTTGTGGTGGGCGCCTGTAGTCCCAGCTGCTCGGGAAGCTGAGGCAAGAGAATCGCTTAAGCCCAGGAGTTGGAGGTTGCTGTGAGCTGTGTGATGCCACGGCACTCTACCGAGGGCCATAAAGTAAGACTCTCTCTCTACAAAAAAAAAAATTAATAAAATAAATAAAAAATAAAAAAAAATCTGTTTCCACTTTAAGAAATTATTTTAATATGAGGAGGAAGGATAACACTATACAGTCTCACTTTTTTTTTTTTTTTTTAACATTCTCACTTCTGAGATCTCTTCAACACAGGCCAAGATGAACTTCAGAAGTGTGTGTTTACCAGACTACTACTAACTGGGGCAGGTTCTGAGCCTGTCTTCCAGCTGCCTGTCCTAGTTAGAAGAGGCTCTACCCTCTGAAACACACAGAGGTCTGGGGGAACCACAGCCCATCCTGGTCCTTCAGCGGGGACTCAGAAGAGCAGCAGAAAGGAAGGAGTGATTCCGGCTTCTGCGATCACATGCCTGCTGACACTTCCCACCACTGTATCAGATTAGCATTTTTAGCAAAAGCATTGCTGATTCATCACCCACCGCTGGACTGCCGTGACTACCCAGCCTTTTCCTGAGACATTCCTGCCTAGTCATTTGTCTCTATGGCGTGAGCTGTGCGTCCCTTGACGTATTCTGTGTCCTTTTCCTCACTGACAGCCATCCTGTTTTTATGATATTATTCTTTAATTTGTCAGCGTCTGCTGGAATTCCATGTCTGTTCTCTAGGAGAAAAAAAATGCTAGGCAAATAGCAACAATAAAAAATTTTCCCAACTATCCTTCAAATGGATAACAAACTCATAAACAGAAAATTATATGATTTCTGTTTTTGAAAGCTATGGATTCCAAACATTTTAGTATGTGTTGAAATCACCTAATGATAATATTGTGTTTAATAATGGCAAGCTTATGCCATAAAAGAATTACGATAATTCTAATAATTCTAATAATTATTAATAATCATAATAAACCTTAAATTCAAACTGTAGTATAATACGACTATCATAAATAATTTTTAAAGACCATTTTCCCATAAACATTTTCCCTAAGCCATTTTATTATATAGCTAACTGATTTTCCCCCCCCTTTAAATCCAAATTATTTCCTGGTAACTCTCCTAGCATATAAAATCCATGTGTTTTATAAAATACATAATGGGCTATGTAATTTTATAAAGACTGTTATGATGTGAATGCTAAGTTTCACATTCTGCGTCAGCTACAAAATGTTGATGAAACAGCCTAACAGAAAATAAGGGCAATTATTTTGCTGCCTCTAATTACTTTTCTGCAGAATATTAGAAATTATCTGGACACAATTAATAAAATGCATTATTGTAGTCTTTTATTTTTTTTTTTTTTTTTCACTTTACCGCCTTCAGTAGATTGCCATGATGCCATAGGACTCACAGCAACCTCTAGCTCTTGGGCTTCCGCGATTCTCCTGCCTCAGCCTCCCGAGCAGCTGGGACTACAGGCGCCCGCCACAACGCACGGCTATTTTTTGGTTGCAGTTCAGCCGGGGCTGGGTTTGAACCCGCCACCCTCGGTATATGGGGCCGGCGCCCCACTCACTGAGCCACAGGCGCTCCCGCATTATTGTACTCTTTTTGGATAAGATCAAGTACAAATAGACTAAATTAATTAACAGCATTTTTACTTGGTGTATGTACATGTATTCATATGTCTCTCTCTGTTATACATGTATATATGTGTCTAACTATAAAGAGACGTATATAATATAGAGAGCATGCTTAAATTCCATGGAACCAGCAGGCTTTGGAATGATAAATGGAGGAAACGCAGATAACACAAAGTATAACCAGAACCCCCAGCCATCTGATTCCATCAACACTCACAGCATACACACTTCCTTACGGGTCAGACCCTGCCTAGTTTCCGGGTTCTTCTCTCCTAACATTTGTCACTTGATCCTGAAATCCTCCCCACACCTACTGGCTCTACCTCACGAATATCTAGGAACTAACCTGACCTTGGTTGGGACTGGAACCTTCTGGAACTGCTAGACAGATAACCAAGCCTAATGCCTGGTGACTCACTAACACGTCTCTCAAGCTGGCTTTGGCCTTTTCTGCTTGTTCTCAAGATCTAGTACCTACCATGTGCTCTGGATCTATGCCTTGCCTGATTCCTGTGCCCAAGTCCTTTCTGGGAAGCTCTGCCAACCCACTGACAGAATTAGGGAGGTTCCATCTCCCACCAGTCCACCTCCTGGGGACTAGAGTCCTTTTCCTCTCCCACAGATCCAAGAGACAGGCATGGTATTCTGTGTGTGGTTAAAAGCCCTGGTCTGAGAGTCAGAGAGACTTCCATTTCCTAGATGTGTGACCTTGGGAATCCAACCAACCTCTCTGGCTTCAATGTCTTCACCTCTGAAAATGGGACACTGGTACTCTTGTACAGGTTAGTCCACAGTTGAGTATACCTAATAAGCACTTGGTGAATCTTAGGTTTTATTGGGAGTGGCACTAACTTACACAAGTTGGCTGGTACTGCCCATCCAGTGCTTGGAGTCCTCAAAGTCTCTCAACCATCTTCAACTTAGGTGATTTCCACACATATGAAAATGTTCTTCAATGACCTAATACATCTGCTGCATTGGACTTCAACTTGCATCTACAGCTGAAGGAGTCCATTCCCCAAGATACTCTACAGCCAAGTCGTTTTCCTTGTCCCAGATTCAACCCCAGCCTGCTGCAGTGAGCTGAGTGAAGCACAACCCTGTCCCCAGAGTGACCTCTCCAAACTTGATTGTCTCTACAATTTGATGATTATTAATACTTCTGCATTATTCTCATATTTTCTCTCTCAGGGTTTGGTTTTCATAAGGAAAAATAAACCCTAGCAAGAATCTCTCCAGAACACTAAATTTGAATATAAAGAATGTACATTAATGAAATGCATGAGTACTTACAAAATAAAAAAGACTGTATGAAGTGGTAACTGAAATGTTGATATTAACTTACTACACAAATGAGCATTGGTTTCACTTATTGAAAAAAATCTTTTATTTGATAGAATTAGAAATCCCAAAGTAAATTTGCCTAGAGCAATGCTAGATGATGTTTCTTTAGGCCAAATTAGACACTTGCTTCATGCCAAGTTTGTTCATCTCTGCATGCAGAAAGCCCAGAAAAAATATATCTTAAGAATCAAAAGTCAAAAAGAAACCAAGTATGTCAACACTCTGTTTCGGTAAACCTAGGAACATGACAGATGTTTTAGCATCTCTATTCAGAGATCACAAAGAAATTACACTTGGTTTTTATAAATATTTCTGATTAATTTTCTCAGGTTTATGGGCACTGATTCAAACCACCCGGGTCTATTCCTCATTTATTCTTTAGTTAATAACACTCCCTTTGAAATCTGTAAAAATATTTTAAGGATGTTCAAAAATATTTTATATACTTAAGCAAAAAAAAAAAGAAAGAAAGAAAAAGAAAAAAAATCTGCAGCCTCTATGGAAATGCCCCATTGTTTACAAAAGAGTATTAGCATGATGTTATAGGATTCAAGATTTTCAAATGGTCCAAGGATAAAGACAACATGTTCTGTTACATAGTAGCTATTCAAATACTTGTAAATGATATTTGTAAAAGAGGGGAAACTTAGTAATTTTCATCAATTCCAAATTGTTCATTTTTCCCCCATTTTAATGTCTACCAAATCAAGGCGCATCTTACAATCCAGGCACGGCATAGTTTCAAGCATTATTTTTCTTTCTTAGTGGCACATAAAGTAACAATCTGTGATGTCTTAGATTTAATGAAATGTAAGTTTTAGAATTTCTTTTGTCTCTTATCCTTCCTTTTCTGTTTCTTTATTTCCTTCTACTTTCCTATCCCTTTACTTTTCTTCTCTGCTTTTACTTAAAAATATATGTGTGTGGGCTTGGCACCTGTAGCACAGTGGTTATGGTGCTGGCCACATACACCCAGGCTGGTATGTTTAGCCTGGGCCAGCTAAACAACGACAATTGCAACAAAAAAATAGCCGGGCGTTGTGGCGGGCGCCTGTAGTCCCAGCTACTTGGGAGGCTGAGGCAAGAGACCCACTTAAGCTTAAGAGTTCGAGGCTGCTGTGAGCTGTGATGCCATGGCCCTCTACCAAGAGGGACATACTGAGACTCTGTCTCAAAAATATGTGTGTGTGTAGTGGGTCTGTGTACTTATATACCTACTTTGGACTCCCCTGGCACCCACGCAAAATTGGGGAACTCTTCTCTTCCTATCTCTAAAGAACTGGAATCTTTTTTCCTCACCCTAAGCTCAAGGTGAGACTCTACTAATAACTGATTTCCTGTTTTAAAAAAGAAAAGGAGGCTCGGCGCCTGTGGCTCAAGTGGCAAAGGTGCCAGCCACATACACCTGAGTTGGTGTGTTCGAATCCAGCCTGGGCCTGCCAAACAACAATGATGGCTGCAACCAAAAAAAAAAAAAAAAAGGAGGCATTCAACTCAAGCCACCCTTACTATAATATCCATGGGAACAATTCAGCAAAAGCCTAGCTGTAGGATGAAGTGAAAACTACTCACTAGAACGAAGGATGCTGGATCTGGTTTAACCATCCCATTCCCATTCTCCGCTAGCATGAATGATCAAAGAGTTACTTAAAATAGTTTATTCTGAACTCTGGGAATGAGAGAGAAAAAAATGTATTTTAGTGTTTCTCTCCCCTTGGGACTAGTCTGTGGCTAATTCATAGCTCTAATAAGCCTGTTTAATATGGATGCCAGTTTCCCCAGGGACCCACGTCCCCAGTGTGGCAAATCTCTCCAACTTTCTGTGGTTATACGTTGAGTTGTATTTTATTTAGCTCCTAAAAACTTTCTCTTGGTATTGCCAACAGGCGGGAATTCTTAATTAATACATGGCAACGCGCATTCAAACAACATGTCGGAGGTTATCTACTGGAACTATGGCTTCCTTAAAATAAAATTCCTCCCCAATTTTTAAAGTCTTGAAGTTTAAAGATTTTACGTTTTGCTCAGAGGATAGCTAACCAAATTGGTAGAAAATAAAGACACTGGCGCATTGATTCTCACATTGGATTTTATAAAATTAATGGACCTTTCAACCAGGGCAACATTTAAGAGAGAATAAAGGAGAAAAGGTTGGCAAATAACACATCCACATCTAAAAAAGGCGGCTGAAAAGTCGCTTGCGGGTACCTAACAAGATTCTCCTCCAACTTCTCTCAAACCCTACTGTTTCCCCACTCTGAGCCCCTTAGAACACCTATTTCAAAAGGCCCCTGCATTGACAGGGCTTTCTCAAAACACACTAAGTCAGTTACCCCTAGGGGCGGATAAATGACCTGTATTTTGCCATATATAATGCACTCCCATATAGACTATGCACCCACGTTTTAGGCCCAAACTTTCAGGGGGAAAAAAAAATCTTGTTTTCATTTTTCAATTTAAATTTTCATTTATTTATGTTTAGGTACGTGGGTTTTCTTTTTGTATTATAAAGGAATTTTAGCAGTTACTTTTAACCTATTATGGTACAAGAAATTGTATGTAACAAAACACAAGAACAGATACAAGGTACAAGAAATTTTATGTGTCCTCAACAAACAGCACTGCCCATGTATGATAACACACAGCCTTATTTTCCCACCGCTCTCCTCTTCCTTCTAGTCTTGCTTTATAGAATTCCTCTGTGACTTATTTTGGGTCTTTCCATTCTATCTTGCATGTCCTACCCACTTTCTTATTTTCCATCTCTATCTATGCTAACTTATGGGTCATTTTTTTTTTTTTTTTTTTTTGGTTTTTGGCCAGGGCTGGGTTTGACCTCGCCACCTTTGGCATATGGGACCGGCGCCCTACTCCTTGAGCCACAGGTGCCGCCCTCATTTTTTCATATCTATCTTCCAGTTCAAAATTCCCATCCATAATGACGTCCAACCATCTATTTAGTTACTATCTTACCCATTCTGGCCCGGTGCCATGGCTCACGCCTGTCATCCTAGCACTCTGGGAGGCCAAGGCAGGTAGATTGCTTGAGCTCAGGAGTTTGAGACCAGTCTGAGCAAGAGCATGACCCTGGTCTCTAAAAATAGCCAGACATTGTGGCAGGCACCTGTAGTCCCAGCTACATGGGAGGCTGAGGCCAGAGAATAGTTTGAGCCCAACAGTTTGAGGTTGCCGTGAGCTATGACCTCATGGCATTCTAGCCAGGGCAACAAATTGAGAGTCTGTCTCAAAAAAAAAAAAAAAAAGAAAGAAAGAAAAATAATCTTATCCATTCTTTTGCTATCTTTCTCACTGGTAGACATTTTATTATTCCACTTCTGAAAGTTCTCATGATTTTCTCTTTTCATGTTGTATTGTCTTTTCTCTAAAATTCCTTAATTTATGTATGTAGTCACCTCAAGCATAATTATTTTATGTTTTCTTTCTGATCGTCCACTTACCCATCTCTGCTGTGTCTTTTTGCCAGCTTGTGGAGGGTTGTTTTCATGTATCCTTTATAATTTTGGTTTGTAAACTCAGATTAAGTGAGGTTTTTCTCTATAGGAATCCCTCCTAGGTTGTAGTACTTTCTCCAGAGAGGTTGTGAGACTTGCTTCTTTCTACCAGGCCCACTGAGGGCACCATAGCCTGAGACCAATTTTAGTGTTAAATTCTCTGTTAGGCCACATGCATGTATTAGTTTAAGAAAAAGAAAATATTTTTAGAATGTGCAGGCTGGGCCTGGTGGCTCACACCTGTGATCCCTGTACTTTGGGAGGGTAAGGTGGGAGAATCGCTTTAAGGCCAGGATTTTGAGATTAGCCTGAGCAATACCGTGAGTTCCCATCTTTACAAAACAAAAAATTAGCTGGGCATTGTGGTAGGCGCCTGTAATCCCAACGACTAGGGAGGCTGAGCCAGGAAGATCACTTGAGCCCAAGAATTTGAGACTGCAGTGATGTGATTGTGGTGATGCCATGGCACTCTAGCCTGGGCAACACAGCAAGACCCTGTCTCTATTTAATAAAATTTAAAAAAAAAAGTAATGTAGTGGTGAAACACAATAGGGGCCCATGAAATGTAGTGTATCTTTGGATTAGAACAGCTGAAAAATTAATTGCTATTTAAATCTCTGTTAAATAAAATGCACAATGGATACCTGCACCAATTTAGTTGATATCATAAGATGTGCTACTAGGTTGGTCACATGTGTGCATGTGGGACGTCACAATAATAAATTCTCTTTCCTGCAACCTCCAGATTTTCTCAAGCAAGGCTACCATATCTAAAAGCCAAAGTATTTCATAATAATAATAATTGTATACATGTACTTAATATTGCGCCTATATGTATTTTAGGAGAAAATATAACCAACTCTTTTATAAATGTCTGAACACATATTAATATCTTATGGAACAGTAAAGTTTTTCAGAAAACCTGAGAAAATTCTGTGGGAAATGCCGAGTGCTGCAAAGGATACGGGCTTGAGATGCAGATCTGGCCGCTGATGCATTTCTACTATTCATCGGCTGTGTGACATTAACCTCTCTGGGCCTCCATTTCTCCATGGGTAAAAGAAGGTGAGAAATACCTAGCACGGTTGCGGTCAAGATTAAATGAGACAAGGAATCCATCTGGTACAGTGGTTCTCAACCTCCCTAATGCCGCGACCCTGTAATACAGTTCCTCACGTTGTGGTGACCCCCAACCAGAAAATTATGTTCGTTGCTACTTCATAACTGTCATTTTTGCTACTGTTATGAATCATAATGTAAATATCTGATATGCAGGATGTCTTTTCATTGTTACAAAGGGGTCGTTACCCACAGGTTGAGAACCGTTGATCTAGCACGTGCTGATTAGAATTCTGTATTCCTAGAAACACAAAAGGGAGAGAGGGAGAAACCCAAACTCCACAGGGTAAGAAATTCAGGGTGCCAGTGTCCCTCAACTGCGCCGTCCAGGAAATTAGCTGAATCCTCATCTAGATTGTTGCCATTCACACAAATTCAAGTCCTGTCGCATGGGACGTGTAATATAACAAAGAGCTGCTGAAGTGACTTACACATGCTGAGGGTGGAGACAAGGAGAAACATCCCCTCTCAGTAAAATGACCTTTCTTTTTTTTTTAACCTCAAAAAAGAAATTTAAAAGGAATCACCAGGCAACAGGACAGGGCGGATAAAGCGACACAGTGTTTCTGAGCAGCACCCTCAATAGTGCACAGAGTCCTAATCTCCACTCACCACCCCTAGAAACTGCTAGAGCAGAGATTTTCAACCAGTGTGCCACGGCATACTGATGTGCCATGAGAGGATCTTAGGTGTGCTGTGAAAAAATTTTAAAGATCAGTGAACTTATCAAAATGAAAACCTCTTTAAACTGATTATACAAGGATATTATTGTTATACTAAATAAACGTTTTATTGCTATAATAAACGATGACAATTGCAATTGTTCAACTCTTGAGGGTAAATTTCCAAATGTTACCCAAAAAGCAATAGAAATACTTCTTCCATTCTCAGTGTCATATTTGTGTGAAGCAAGCTTTTCTGCAATGAATAATATTAAAAACAAAAATTGATCACGGCAAGAATTCTTGGAAGAAGATTTAAGAGTATGCCTACCCAAAATTCGACCTTGCAAAGGAGATATTCTAAAAAAAAGAAAAAAAAGAATCAAGCTCAGATATCTCAGTGAAAGTTAAATAATAATAAACAGAAAAAAATTAAATAAGTTTTTTGAGAATTTTAATTATCTTTTTATTACAAATTATAAATAAATTGGCTGTGATGGTACATTTTGTTTGTGTTAATAAATAAATCAAAAAAGGTATATTCGTTTTTTTTTTTTAACTTGTTTTTTGCATCAACATATTTTTAAGTGTGCTATGGCAATTTAAGTATAGGTTCAAGTGTGTCCCGTGAAACAAAAAAGGTTGAAAAACACTGTTCTAAAGGAATAAACAGAATGCTCTAGTGGCCATTGTTACTGCTAAGGTGTTTTTGAGATGCCTGCGCCCTATGAATAAGTTCGGAGGTATGCAGTGGCAACCAAATGCAGTCTTAAGAGGAAAGTGAGCTGGTCCTGTTCCCCTTATTTGGTGGTGTTTCTTAGTCTGGGTTTTTTGTTTTTTTTTTTAATTGGTTTCTGCCCTTGGGAGTTTTGAAAGAGCTCAAGTATGTAAAGGAATGGCCAGCTTGAGCCTAACCTGGCAATGTCCTCGTCTCTGGATGGGGACAGCTGCCGTGCTGTTTGTTCATGCCATACCCTGGACTGTACTTATGGGTTTTCCATCCTCTTCTGAAGATGTTCAATTAGCAGGAGAGCTTGCCCTGAGTGAGCAGGTAGGCTTTGACATGAAGTCATCTCTCGCATGATGTGTGTCACCTTGGTGACAGACAAGAGAAGGAACATTTGATAAGAAGGGAAGAGAAGAGACACCATCATTTTGGGATCCTGTAGAGTTAACTTAAGGTCTGGGACGAGAGCTAAGACACACAATGTGAGAGTCTGGATGAGGTAAGGTGGTGAAGCCTTCAATGGCAGCCACTGCCTTCCTCCTCTACCAGAACTCCCACATCCTCATCCCTAGGAAAACTATGTTAATTTGAAAATATCTGTCCAGATGAAGTGATAATGAGGATGATGTCACTGGAGTTTAGAAATGCAAGTATTTCTTCTGAACTGGTATCATGTAAACGTGAGTTAACAGGGTACAAGAAGTGTTAGAATGTGTGTCTCTCAGTGAAAGCCTTAGTAAAATAAAAAGAGGTGGTTCAGAGAAACAGACGATGAAATGGCATGAGAAATTAGAGATAGCAGTTATTGTTTAATTTGATATAAATTGCAATGGTGTTAGTTTCAGCAAGATCTGACTAAATTCTGGGCCATAGAACGAGCCTTAACAAATTTAAAAGAATTGAAATCATATGAAATATAGTTTCTACAGTGGAATTAAACTAGGAACAATACCAAAATATCTCTGGAAAATCCCCCAAAGATCTGAAAATTAAACAACCAGAGTGAAAGGGGAAGTCACAAGAGAAATTAGAAGATAGTTTGAATTGAGTGAAAATAAACACACTGTAGCAACATTTGCAGAATGTGGCTAAAGAAGTAATTAAAGGAAAATGTATAGCATTAGCTGTTTACATTAGAAAACAAGAAAAATCAAATCTGTCAATTCCATTTCCATCTTATAAAAACTAGGAAAACAACAACAACAAAATAACTCCAAAGCAAATGGAAGGAACTAATAAAGGTAAAAGCGTAAGCTGACAGAACTGGAAACAGACAATAGCGAGAATCCAGAAAGCCACAGGCTAATTCTTTGAAAGAATCAAAAAACCAACAAACCTCTAGGCACAAGGGTGAAGAAAAAGAAAGAAGATAAAATGTAATAACATTAGGAATGAAAGAGAGGCTATCACTACGGACAATAAAAGATAATAAGGGAATATTATAAACACTTTTATGCCCAGAAATGTGAAAACTTAGGTGAAATGGATAGATGCCTTGAAAGAAACAAGTCATTAAAGTTTACTCAAGAAGAAAAGTAACCTGACTACTCTGTGTCTACTAAAGAAATTGAATTCCTGGTTAAAAACCTCTGACAAAGAAAACGTCGGGCCAAGATAGTTTTACTGGTAGATTCTATAAACTATTCAAGCAAAAGTTAATATTAATTTTTGGAAAAGGAATAAGGAGAAAATACTTCCCAATTAATTTTATGAGACCAATATAATCCTGACTACACCAGAGAAATGTATTATAAGAAAAAAAGGCTTAATGGCTTAATATCCTCCATGAACATAACTGCAAAAATCCTCGGAAAAATCAACAAACTGAATCCAGCAATAAATAGATGAAAAGACCAGATGGAAAGATGGCTCAGCATCTTCAGTTTAACACTGAAAACCCAATCAATGTAATTCAACATCTCAGTAGACCAAGAAAAAGCATGTGACAACATTCTTTCATAATTTTTAAAAAATGCCAAAAACCTCTTAGCAAACTAGTAATAAATGAAACTTCCTTAACCTGATCAAGCGTATCTTCAAAAAACCAATGGTCAATATCATACTAATTGAGAACAAGGCAAAGATGTTTTCTTTCACATTCCTATTTAGTAATGTGCAGGGGGTCCCAGCCAGTGCAATAAGGCAAAAAAAAAAGTGTGTGAAAAGGTGGCACTCGACCAGCAGAGATCTCACAGACCACCAAGGCTTGTGCAAAAGGTTTTTATTGGCAAGGGAGGGATGCTGCAGAGCAGGACCAGTGAGGAGAGAAAAGAAGAGAGAGGAGAAAAGAGAGAGAGAGGACAGAGGAGTGGGAAGGGGGGTGGGGGGAGAGGGAGAGAGAGAGCATGCCCCTTTGTATAAGTTCAGTTAGGGGAAGTCTTAGAATAGTGACGGGATGGTAGAATGGCCAATAAGGAGTTACTGCTCGATCCAGAAGAGCCGTTAGGGGCAGGCCAAAAGTTTGAAATTTTCAGCGGGTAGCTGTAACTTTAAGAGTGAGACAGCTACATTTTGGCAATGGTAAATTGAGCTGCAATAAACAGTCTAGTACAAGTGTCCTTATGATAAAAGGATTTTTTTCCTTCTGGGTAGATGCCCAGTAATGGGATTGCAGGATCGAATGGGAGGTCTAGGTTGAGTGCTTTGAGGTTTCTCCAGCCTAAATGCCCACCAACCCAGGAATGGATTAACAAGCTGTGGTATATGTATACCATGGAATACTATTCAGCTATTAAAAAAAATGGAGACTTTACATCCTTCGTATTAACCTGGATGGAAGTGGAAGACATTATTCTTAGTAAAGCATCACAAAAATGGAGAAGCATGAATCCTATGTACTCAATCTTG
This sequence comes from Nycticebus coucang, assembly GCF_027406575.1. Classification (NCBI taxonomy): domain Eukaryota; kingdom Metazoa; phylum Chordata; class Mammalia; order Primates; family Lorisidae; genus Nycticebus; species Nycticebus coucang. The sequence goes on along the minus strand of NC_069799.1, from coordinate 49,677,514 downwards.
ATATGAGGACAATTAATGACAATTAAGTTTATTGGGGGGGAAGCAGAAAGAGGGATGGAGGGAGGAGGGTGGGGCCTTAGTGTGTGTCACACTTTATGGGGGCAAGACATGATTGCAAGAGGGACTTTACCTAACAATTGCAATCAGTGTAACTGGCTTATTGTACCCTCAATGAATCCCCAACAATAAAAAAAAAAAAAAAGAGTGAGACAGCTAATCTTGGTCTGTAGAAAGTAGGAAGGGGCTTTTCTGTGGGAGTGGCTTTCTCTGGGACAATTACCTAACATTATGTAAGTGAAAAAAAAAAACAAAACATTTCTATTCATGGTTATCTTCAAAGATAATCTAAGAGAATCTGTGATTCTCAAAAGCTATGAGGACTAATGAGAGAGTTATGAAAAGTCATAGGCTTCAATATATAAAATCAATGGTATTGCGTAAACAAATGGAAATTAAAATTCAAAAAACCTTACTGAATGTAATAGGACCAAAACACATTAAATAGTGAAGTATAAATGTGACCAAATATACCTAAGATATGACTCTTAGAAATTAGAAAACACTAAAAAAAAAGAAAGAAATTAGAAAACACTGAAATTAAATAAGATGAAAACAAGTTGGGAGATAATACCCTGTTCATGGAATGGAAGACTAAATTTTGTTAAGATGCCAATTCTCCTCTAACTGATCTATAGATTCAAAGCAATCTCAATGAAAATTCTAACATGTTATTTTGTAGAAATCAACAACATGATTTTAAAATTTATATAGAAAGGCAAAGAACAAGAATACAGTTTGAAAAAGAACAAAGTTGGAGGCTATGTATTACCAGATTTCCAGATTTATTATTGAGCTACGGTAATCAAAATAGTGTGGTGTTGACAAATGAAATGAACAGATGTGACAGTTTCCACAAATAGACCCAGGTGCACATATGCAGTCAGTTGATATTCAATGGAAGACCAAAAGTAATTCAATGGAAAACGATTGTCTTTTTGGAAATAATTTTGAAACAATTGAACATTCACATGCTAAAAAAAAAAGGAGTCTTTGACCCATATACCACATTAAAAAATTAACATGGCTTTTTTTAAAAAAAAGAAGAAAATCATTGTGATCTTCAATTAGAGAAAAACTTCTTACAGACATCAAAAGAGTAAAACTAGATTATGTTCTTTAAAAAAAACCCACAATAGTATGAAATCAAAAAAACAACTCATTTACTAGAAAACATATTCAAAATACATATCTAATAAAGGATTCATGGCCAAAATACACAAAGAACTCTCAAAACTCAATAATAACACCCCAATTTAAAAAATGAGCAAGATATCTGAACAAACACTGCATCTGAAAAACTTGAACAGCAGTAAGCATGAACAGCAAATAAGCAAGTGAAAAGAAATCCCAAGATCATTATTCACTGGGAACATGCAAATTAAAACCACAATGAGATACCTATCCAACTAGGTAAGAAGGAAACACTGGAATATAAAGAGAGAAAAGGTCCTTGAAAAAGGATAAATCTATGAAATTAGGGCAAAGGGGTCTACAAAAACTAGGTTGGCCCTGGCCTGAAAGGTCATCAGGAAAACAGAATATTTTAAGAAATAAGAACTAACGTGCCAGCTTGTCTAGAAGTGAGGTAAAGAATGTGACAGTCTTGTCCCTCAAGATCGCTGTCCACCTGAGTGCGAGCGAGACTTGTAAATATGTGGGAAATTCATTCCCAAGACTAGCTGACTAGTCAATTGACTTGAGCCCATCTAAAGGCCAACTACCTTATCTCATACAGCAACCTTTAACAAAAGGCCAAGATCCTGCCACTGGGCTTGAAGAAGCAAAGTATTAATTATGTTGTGAACTCCTAGAGGAGCTGGTGAACCAAACACTTAAGGCAGCTCTAGGAACAGAGTGTGGTCTCCAGCAAGAAACAGGACCTGAATCCTGCCAACAGCCAGTGATCTTGGAAGAGGACCCCAAACCTCAGATGATATCAAAACCCAAGCTAACATTTCAATTTCAGCCTGGTAAGACTCTGAGCAAAAAACCCAGCTATACTGTACCCAGGTTTCTGACCCGCAGAAACCATAAGATGATAAATATGTGTTGGTTTAAGGCACTAAGTTTGGGTGTGATTTTGTCACACAGCAATAGAGAGCCAGTTCAAAGGGTGATTAATGAATTATAATGTGACATGCTAATTTAGTCAATGAGAATATTTTCATGGTTTGACCCCAAGAATCCTTTACTCAACAGTAAGTTAGTCTGAATGCTTTATAGTACATTAAATCAAAAAGCATCACAAGGCTTCTTTAACTCCAGGCCATGATCGCAGCCACCTAAGTAATATGCCTCATCTGTGCACCAAACACCCTGCCACAGGTCTCCAGATCCAACAGTGACACCCAGGGTGGAAACACATCAGTGTTTACACACGGACCATACTCATCCATGAGGCCGGGCACCAGCAAATAACAACTGTGCTTTATCACCATAAAAGAATGTATGAATCATTCCTGAAGACTCTTTCCATATATGTGGAAACAGAGAGAAGGTCCCCTCACTGTCCCCAAAGAATACTATTTTTTTTTTTTTTTGTAGAGACAGAGTCTCACTTTACTGCTCTCGGTAGAGTGCCGTGGCGTCACACGGCTCACAGCAACCTCCAGCTCTTGGGCTTACATGATTCTCCTGCCTCAGCCTCCCGAGCAGCTGGGACTACAGGCGCCCGCCACAACACCCGGCTATTTTTTTGTTGCAGTTCGGCCAGGGGCTGGGTTTGAACCCGCCACCCTCAGTATATGGGGCCGGCACCCTACTCACTGAGCCACAGGCATCACCCCAAAGAATACTATTTGAATTGTTATAGTAGGTTGTAGTGTTCTTGCAAATTAAACAAATTAAAAAAAATTTTACATCCTCATTTGTATAGTGATGAGTAAAAAACAAAAAACTTGGCTCAGCGTCTGTAGCTCAAGTGGCTAAGGCACCAGCCACATACACCAGAGCTGGCGGGTTCGAATCCAGCCCTGGCCTGCCAAACAGCAATGATAACTACAACTAAAAAAATGTCTGGGCATTGTGGCAGGTACCTGTAGTCACAGCTACTTGGGAGGCTGAGGCAAGAGAATTGCTTAAGCCCAGGAGTTGGAGGCTGCTGTGAGCTGTGATGCCACAGCACTCTACCCAGGGTGACAGCTTGAGGCTCTGTCTTAAAAAAACAAAAAACTTACACTCTTCATTTTTTTTATCTTTTTTTTTTTTTTAAATCATAGCTATGTATATTAATGCGATCGTGGAGCACCATACACTGGTTTTATAGATCGTTTGACGCATTTTCATCACACTGGTTAACATAGCCTTCCTGGCATTTTCTTAGTTGTTGTGTTAAGACATTTACATTCTACATTTACTAAGTTACACATATACCCTTGTAAGATGCACCGCAGGTATAATCCCACCAATCACCCTCCCTCCGCCCACCTCTCTCCTCCCTCCCCTCCCTCACACCCTTCCCCATATGCTTAGGTTACTAGATCTGCCATTCAATCCTATAATTCCTCTACTAGATATATACCCAGAAGACCAAAAATCACATCATAACAAAGATATTTGTACCAGAATGTTTATTGTAGCCTAATTCATAATTGCTAAGTCATGGAAAAAGCCCAAGTGCCCATCGATCCACAAATGGATTAATAAATTGTGGTATATGTACACCATGGAATATTATGCAACCTTAAAGAAAGATAGAGACTTTACCTCTTTCATGTTTACATGGATGGAGCTGGAACATATTCTTCTTAGTAAAGTATCTCAAGAATGGAAGAAAAAGTATCCAATGTACTCAGCCCTACTATGAAACTAATTTATGGCTTTCACATGAATGCACTCTTCATTTTTATAAACCACTGTTAAATGGAAATACTGTGCAATGAAAGTGGAATGTGAAACAACTTACCCGGTAACTTTTTAGTCTGATGAAATCAACTTTCATGGAGATAAATCGATCTGAATTTCGGCTGATGTTCATAAAGTGCTCCACTAGATCAGCGCAGAATTTGTAACCTCCTTTAAGCACACACAGGACCATGATGTCACTATATCCTATGTCTTTCATAATATCCTTAGCCAGCCGCTCAATTCTGAAAGCAGTAAGGGATAACAAATACACACATTAAACCACAACCTCTTCTGAATGTTTCTGTTGTTTTAATGTAAATGCATGATGTGTTATGCATAGCAGGTTACTCAGGGGGATGTGGAGAAAAGCTCAGGAAACCAAACCCTACAGACAGAAAACTTTTGTTAAGGTTGGACTCAGAGACCACGTTCAAAACATAAATTCTTATTTCTCTATGTCACAAAAATTATTAAGGTGTAAAATATAACGTCAAAATTCATGAGTGCTATATTTTGTTACTACAATGCCTGGTTGTTATAACCTTAACAATGTTACGATACTATCTGGGGATATTATGCTCACTTTATGGTAGAGAAAAAGGAAATAGAGAGTGACTCACCTACTCACAGCATCACAGGAGACTGGAGGAAAAGTCAAAACCATGGTAACTATCTAAAAAAATAACAGGTAACTTATATTTAACAAAGGTAGTACATTGCCTATGTGAAAGCTGCCCCAGAGTACCTCAGCAGGAGGCCGCATTTCCATGGAACACGAGGCAAAGGATGCCCCCTGGGGTTGTGCAGTATAATTGGGCGAAGTGATCTTGCAGCAGCCCTGCCACCTGATACTTCATTTGGAAGTACTCTTGTATTTTCTAATTGTTTCATGTCTATATACCATATAACATCAAAACCTGAAATGGAGACAGGATCTAAGGCACATGCTTTCAAAAAAAAAAAAAAAAAATCCCCACTGGCAGGTCAAATAGAATTAAATCTAAAAAACTGAACTGAATTATATAAAATATATATTCTTCATATATAACATGCACACACATAATACATTCTATAGATTTATAAAATGTATATACACCTATAGAATGGTAGCCATGGTTTTAGGCAATGTTTCTCAAAATACGATCATCAAAAAAATGTATATCAGAGTATCTGGCATGCTCCTTAAAAAGGGGTATTTGTTTCCAGTACGATGGAGTAAGGAGGTCAGCATATCCTTTCTTTGAAAAACAACTATAAATCTGGACAAAAAGGTCAAAAAACAACTATCTCAGCACTCTTGAAATCAACCAAAGGCATACAACAGACTGAGAAATATTTAATCATGAATACAGAGAAATAGCATGAATCTATGGCATTCTGGCCTGGGGATGCTCCCATCACCCCAACCCCCAGAACTGCCAAAGGAAACTCACTTGATTGGGAACACCGTACTTGATTGGGAACACCGTACTTGATTGGGAACACCGTACTTGATTGGGGACACCATAAGCTACAATGGCCATCTCAGTAGCACAGCTCAATTATCCTGAGGTGTGATCCACTTTGAGCAATGAACTGGGAGGATAGCTGGGGATTTAATAGGGAGTTTGGGGGTGGGGGGTTGACGGTCACACAGCCGGGGGACACATCAGTTCTTTGGGTATCTCAAGTTGACCAGAGGCTGTGCATATGCACAGCAGAGACTAGAGTGAGCCTAAGCCGCCCACATATCCTTGGACAATGGAGGCTATGTGCATGTGCAGAGGACACACAAGAGAGCCTAGGGAAAATAAAAGCCTAGAAGACTTGAAAGAAATTTTATTATGCTTGTCAGCCCCCCCCCACCCCACACACACACATCCCCATCAGAAGAGAGTAGAAGCTTTACTGGCTCAAAGTGTTTGAATACAACTTCTAAGCAATTATGGACTCAACTCTAAGCTATTCAGACACAGGGTGAACTGTAGTAAGGAAGGTTTAAAAATAAAAACAAGAAAAATAAACTACACAGTCATCAAAGGCCACACATTGTGGGGGAGACACATTTCACAGAGTAGAAGACAAAACAGAAACAAGGCCAGGCACGGTGGCTCAGCCTGTAATCCTAGCACTCTGGGAGGCTGAGGCAGGTGGATTGCTTGAGCTCACAAGTTTGAGACCAGCCTGAACAAAAGTGAGACCCTGGCTCTACTGAAAATAGAAAAACTGAGGCAAAAAGGATTGCTTGAGCCCCATTTGGAGCCCCATGATGCCACGGCCTTCTACCCAAGGTGACAGCTTGAAACTCTGTCTCAAAAAAAAAAAGTAAAAGAAAAAAAGAAACAAGGACTGACAGCAATAAATGGAAATAGTTACAAATATGATAGATACTAAATTGATTATATCAATAATCACACTAATATGAATGGTCTAAATACACTAATTAAAAGACAGAGACTGTCAATGGGGATTAAAAAAGGACCCAACTAAATGTTGCCTACAAAGAACACATTTAAAATACAAAGATGCAATGCAGTAACTATATTAATTTCAGACAAAAGAGACCATGGGGTAGAGAAAATTATTAGGAATAAAGAGGGATGTTACATAATGAGAAAGAGGTCAATTCTCCAGGAAGACATAATAATTTTTAATGTGTATGGTTCAAACAACTGAGTGTCAAAAAAATGCTAGAACTGCAAGGAGAAATAGACAAATCTACCACTGCATTTAGGGACTTCAACTTCCCCACTATTAGTAACTGACAGATTCAACTGTTAGAAAATAAGAAAGGACTTAGTTGAACTGAGCAGTACCATCAATAAACTGAATCTCATCGACATGTATAGAATACTTCATCCAACAGCAACAGATTATACATTCTTCTCAGAAGATACCAATAAGAAAATGAAAAGACAATCCACAGACTGGGGAGAAATATTTGCAAATCATATCTCTGATAAAGGATTTGTATCCAAAATATATAAACAATATTGAGTTTACTACTCAATAAAAAGACACCACTGAAATTAAAAATTGGCAAAAGACTTAAATAAGCCTCTCGCCAAAGAAGACACGTGAATAGCCAACATGTACACTCATGATTAGGAAAATACAAACTAAAATCACAATGAGATACCACTATAAATCTGCTAGAATGGTTGTAATCAAAAGGACAGACAATAGTAAACGCTGGCAGGTATGTGTAGAAACTAGCACCCTCATATATTGCTGGTGGGAATATAAAATGATGCAATCACTTTGGAAAATAATTGACAGTTTCTTAAACTTACCTGAAAACTCAGAATTCAAGAAATCCATCCAAGACTTACATGTGAATCCACACAAAGACTTACATATGAATAGTCCCAGAAGCATTCTTAACAATAGCCAAAAATTGGAAATCAAATGTCTATCAACCAGTGAATCGATAATTAGATATTTTATGACTTCATTTATATGCAATGTCCAGAGAAGACAAATTTACAGAGTAAGAAAGCAGATTAGTGACTGCCTAATGCTGGGGGTGAGAGCAGAAATTACTGCAAACAAACTTTTGGGGATAATAAAAATGTTCTAAAACTGGTTTGTGATGATGATTGCCAAACCATAAAAATTTACTAAAAGTCATTAAATTATTTGCTTGCAATGAGTGAATTCGGTACAGTAGTAAGTAAATTACATCTTAATAAACATTTCAGTGGTGAGGAGGGGCATTACTGGCCCTACCCAAGACCACTGATATAGAAATTTTTGGCATAAAGTTTAAGTATATACATTTTGACAAGTTCACTGAGGGATTCTCCAATAGGATAAGGGTAATCTCACCTAGGATTCAATCATGTTCTAGATCAGAATGCAATTAATTGAAATCACGAAATCCAGATAAGAAAAGCAGGAATTTGTTTTAATGAGGGGCTTCCCAAATTGGTGCTAAGGGAAATCTCTTCTGAGAGTTATGAAGAGGTGAACTGAGTACAAAATCTCTCTTTGCACAAATAAGTTGAATTGTTAAAGTCAAATTAATTTCTGTTTGCTTTCTCTCTTTCCTTTGTCATTATTTCAGAACCTTCAATACGTTAATGTTTGCTTTGAATTACAAACTGAGAGATTTAGCATTTGGGGAAATGCAAATTTTTCCCACATTTATTTGATCATGGAACTTTACTCCCCTCGAGGAGGAGCCTTATATTCCATGGAAAAACCATCTTAGGACATTGCTATTTTGAGGCTGTTATTAGTAATAACATTCTTTACAATTCCCCCTGAACAAATGCCCAGGTAAACCATTCAGTTAAAGTATAAATTCATTTTATTTCAAATTCTCTGCCCTATAAAACTTCTCTCTACTTCTATGGAAAGGAAATCAGGAACAGGATCCTAACATATATTACATGATTCACTGAAAACTGGGCCAGCTGAATGCAGGACCAAGATTGACACAGAAAATCACACTCACCTGTCCACGATGATGCCATGAGGTATAAGGACATAATCCAAATCTCCACAATAGTGCTGTGGGTATGTGAATAAATTCAAGTCATACCCCGGCCAATTGTCCATAATCTGCAAATCAAAGTATCTTGGTTATGGTACTTTTCAGTGGAAATTTATTTTTAAAACATAAAAAAGAAGGCGGTGCCTGTGGCTCAGTCGGTGGGGCGCCGGCCCCATGTACCAAGGGTGGTGGGTTCGGGCCCGGCCCCGGCCAAACTGCAACCAAAAAAGTGGCTGGGCGTTGTGGCGGGCGCCTGTGGTCCCAGCTACTCGGGAGGCTGAGGCAAGATAATCGCTTGAGCCCAGGAGTTGGAGGTTGCTGTGAGCTGTGTGAGGCCACGGCACTCTACCGAGGGCCATGGGGTGAGACTCTGTCTCTACAAAAAAAATAAAAAAATAAAAAAACATAAAAAAGAAACAACAAAAAAGAGTATCACTTGAAAAACAATTCTATGTAAAACTCACTGAGGCAAGGTTACCGGATTATTGTAACATGGTAAAAGGCTTAGTATTAAATGGAGTGCTCCATTCCTAACTATTGGCATCATATGATAAATATATAAAATGTGTGTCTCATAGCTAACTCAATGTAAGAGTGTATATCTGTAAATACATATAACTTTCATCTAAATTATGTGATTATTATGAATGTTATAATAAATAACACATTTATGATTTTATAATGTATACAGTATTATTACAATATATTATAGTAGACGCTATTACATTTCTATTCATTGTAAATGCCTCAGCTGCCTAGGAGAGAATTACCTACTGAAAGTACATATCTCTTGGGATTAGAGACGGCCCAAACTTTTAACTGGCCCTATAATTATAGTCTTTAAAAGGATGTACTATAGCAGAAACTTAATTCAGTCCCATTGGAAACTGATGGTCCAGAAAATTGGCCTATTCATATAGTGTCTGCCTGATAGCAAGTATTTCTCCTGCAGGTTTTATAGTTAGAACAGTAAAGACGTTGGGGAGAAAATGAAAGTGAAGTTGGTGTTACTTTTACTTTCAGATCATCAAGAAAATATGCAACAACCTCCTTATTCTAGTGGGAAAAAAATATGCAACGACCAAGTGTTCCCTGTTCAAACCACACTGTAGCTGCCTGCCAGTTTCCTGCTCTTTAGTCACTCCTGTCCACTTTCATCAGACTTCTCTGTCCAGCTCTGAGCTTTCCAGGCCTTTGAGTTTCCAGCCCAACTCCCTGCACCATTCCTTAATTTAGGCCCTCAGAATGGTTTGCAATTAAGTCTTTGGGATCTTTCCCAGCTCCAGGTTTCTGTTCATTTGTCTGTGTGCACCCTGCACCCTTCCTCCCTCCCTTTCCCATCTCCCTCTGAAGAAACTCGGGTTTCCCATCTCCCTCTGAAAACTCGGGTTCCGGGCAGCGCCTGTGGCTCAGTGAGTAGGGCGCCGGCCCCATATGCCGAGGGTGGCGGGTTCAAGCCCAGCCCCGGCCAAACTGCAAAAAAAAAAAAGAATGGCGTTGTGGCGGGCACCTGTAGTCCCAGCTGCGCAAGAGGCTGAGGCAAGAGAATCACATAAGCCCAAGAGCTGGAGGTTGCTGTGAGCCGTGTGACGCCACGGCACTCTACTGAGGGCGGTAAAGTGAGACTCTGTCTCTACAAAAAAAAAGAAAAGAAAAGAAAACTCAGGTTCCTGCTCAACAGCCCATCTCAGATCCCACTTCCTCCTAGAGTCCCTTGCAGACTGCTGCTGCCCCCTGGGCTTCCTTCCCAAATTCCTGCTGCCCCCTCTCAGCTCTCTGTTCCACCAAACTCTCCACTTCAGGACCACTGGGAAGATGCCTGAACTCAGTCTGACCTGTCTTCTGTTGTTTTAGAACCCAGTTACGCTCCACTTCACGTGGCAGCATTCCCAGCTTCCACCCCTTCCTCCTCATGCAGGACTCAAACCCAGTTCCCCTTTGCTCAGATGTTGGAAGGGAAGCTTATGGTCCAGCCCCACTCACTCCCATCCCAGTTCTGGCTTCTGGAATTCCAGTCAAACCAACTCGCAATACTTCTCCCCAAATTTATCCCTTTCCCGTCTCAGGAAAGCAAGTCATTGTTCCAGCTGCTCAAACCAAAACCTTGCGGTTGTCGCTGACTCCTTTCTTTCACACACATCCCCCCTCATACAAGCCATTAGCTAATTCTATCCTCAATTTCCTCAAAATTTAGCCAGGACTATGTCTGAGCAACTCTACCATTGTCCTCTGCCACCAGTCCACACCACCATCATTTCTTCCGGGCCTACCCTGGCCTCCTCAATTCCACTTTTATAGCCCCTACACATTGCAGCTGGCGTGCTCCTTTAAAAAGATACACTATGAGAAAATATTCTATGCTCATGGATTGAAATAATCAATATTGTTAAAATGTTTGTAATTCCCAAAGCAAACTACAGATTCAAGGGCAGCGCCTGTGGCTCAAGGAGTAGGGCGCCGATCCCATATGCCGGAGGTGGCGGGTTCAAACCCAGCCCCGGCCAAAAAAAAAAAAAGAAATTCCCAAGCAAACTACAGATTCAATGCAATCCCCATAAAAATACCAATGACATTCTTCACAGAAATACAAAAAATAATCCTAAAATTTAGATCCAGAAGAGCCAAAGCCATCCAAAGCAAAAAGAACAAAATTGGAGGAATCATATTATCTCACTTCAAATTATACTACAGAGTTGTGGTTACCAAAACAATATGGTACTAGCATAAAAATAAACATATTAGACCAATGGAACAGAACAGAAAACCGAGAAAAAATTGCAAACATTAATAGTGCACTTATCCTCGACAAAGCTGCTGAGAACATACAGTGGAAAAAGGACAGTCTCTTCAATAAATGGCACTGGGTAAATTGGATATCCATGTATAGCAGAATAAAACAGGATCCTCATCTCTCACCACATACATATACAAAAAAACAAATCAAGGTGGATTAAAGACTTGAATCTAAGAACTAAAACTATGAAACTACTAAAAGAAAACATTGGTCTGGGCAAGAACTTTATGACTCATACTCCCAAAGCCCGGGCAACCAAAACAAAATTGGATAAATGGGATCACATCAAGCTAAAAAGGTTCTGCAGAGCAAAGAAAACAATCAACAAAGTGAGGAGATAGCCCACAGAATGGGAGAAAATATTTACAAACTACCCATCTACGAGGAATTAATAAAGTAGACTATATAAGGTGCACCGGTAACTCAAAAGGAAAAAAAAAAAATCAAATAATCTAATCAAAATGAGCAAAGGATCTGAATAGATGTTATTTCTCAAAACAGGACATACAAATGGCCAATAGGTAGATGAAAAATGCCCAACATCATTTGAGAAAAGCAAAACAAAACTACAAATGACATATCATCTCACCCCAGTTAAAATGCCTTCCGTCAAAATGACAGGCAATCCGAATGATGGTGAGGAAGTCGAGAAAGGGGAACCCTCGTGCACTGTTGGTGGGAATGTTAATCAGTGCAGCCACGATGGAGAACAGTGTGAAGGCTCCTCAAAAAAGTAAAAATAGGGCTCGGTGCCTGTGGCTCAAGCAGTTAAGGCGCCAGCCACATACACCTGAGCTGGCGGGTTCAAATCCAGCCTGGGCCTACCAAACAACAATGATGGCTGCAACAACAACAAAAAAAAAAAATAGTTGGGCGTTGTGGCAGGTGCCTGTAGTACCAGCTACTTGGGAGGCAGAGGCAGGAGAATCACTTGAGCCCAGGAGTTGGAGGTTGCTATGAGCTATGATGCCATGGCACTCTACCCAGGGTGACAACTTGAGGCTCTATGTCAAAAAAAAAAAAGAAAGTAAAAATAGAACTACCGTATGACCCAGAAATCCCACCACTGGGTATATATCCAAAACCTGGGAATTCAGCATATCAAACAGCAGATGCACTCCCGTGTTTATTCCCATATTCACAATAGCCTCACTATGGTATCAACTTAAATGTCCATCAGCAAATGTATGGATAAAGAAATTGTGGTATATACACACATTGGAATATTACCCAGTCACAAAAAGAGTAAGATCCTGACATTTCCAACAATAGGGTTGGAACTGGATGGAGATCATTGTGTTAAGTGAAATAAGCCAAACACAAAAAGACAAATCTCAGGTCTTTCTCATTCATATGTGAGAGGTAAGTAGTAAAGACAATTGATCTCATGGAGATAGAGTGGAGTGATGGTTACCAGAGGCAGGAAAGGTAACAGGTTAAATAGGATCAACAACCAGGATTATAGTCGGTGAGCACAACAAAGAGACCATAACCAACAAGTTAGGGTATACTTTAAAATAACTAAAAAAGTGTAACTGGAATGTTCCTAACACAAAGAAATGTTAAATGCCTGAGGTGATGGATACCCCCATTACCCTGATTTGATTAATTCACATTGTATGCCTACATCAAAACATCACATGTACCCTTATAAAGATCTACAACTATTAAGTGCCCATAATAATTACAAATTAAAAATAAAACATATATCACATCATGGCAACCTTCTGCTCACATTTTTTCTTTCTTTTTCTTTCATTTTTTTGCCTTCAGTAGAGTACTGTAGCATCACAGCTCACAGCAACCTCCAGCTCTTGGTTAAGGCGATTCTCTTGCCTCAGCCTCCTGAGTAGCTGAGACTACAGGCACCCGCCACAACACCCGGCTATTTTTTTTGGTTGCAGTTTGGCCAGGGCTGGGTTCAAACCTGCAACCCTTGGTATATGGGACCGGCGCCCTTCTCACTGAGCCACAGGTGTCACCTCTCCTCCATTTTTTCAAGAGTTTGCCATGTCACTGAGTAAAATCCACCAGCGTCTACCTGTCTGACCTCCTCTGCTTGAGCTGCTGTTTTCCTTATTCAGCCTACAATCTGCCAGGCATTGTCCCTGCCTCCTGAACTTTGTACCTGCTATTTCTTTTGCCTTCAGTACTACTCAGTGCTATTTCTTCCTCCAGACACTGACATAGCTGCCCTTTGCTTATTTCAACTCTCCACTCCATCATACCTCCACAGCAAGGCCTTCCCGGAGCTTTGTAGCAAGCCCTACCACTGCACAAGATGTGAGTGTATGCATGTGTTCTGTCTCACCCTCCTACAGGAATGCTAGCTCCTGCAGGCAGAGACTTTACCTTATTCATTGTTGAATCCCCCTCGGTGCCCAGAACACTGACCTGGAATATGGTGGTTGCTCAAAAATGTTAAATGAACGAATGACTGTCTCCACCCTCGGGCCTCTCAGCTACCTAAACACCAGCCTCAACTCACAGTTTGTCTCCTTGGGATAAAGAGCACCAATGTCCAAGGCTCTGGAGATTCAGATCTATAATATCCATTGGCCAACTGATGGCCCAGATCACACACACTACCCACTCCACTTCCTGGAGCCCTTGCACTGGTGATACTATTACCTAGTGGTCTTCTAAGCTCATCCATCCAACCATGCAAATCCACTACTCCTATTCTGGTTGAATCTCAGAAACCACTCTCTACTTCATGTTCAAGAGTCTGGCTCTGACAACTAGAACTGTAATGCCAGGAAAACAATTTACCCTTTCCAAGACTCAGTTCCCCCTCCTTTAAATAAAACACAATAAAACCTAAGGACAAGGTTGTAAGGATTAAAAGAAATACAATAGGCCAGGCACAGTGGCTCACGCCTGTAATCCTAGTACTCTGGAAGGCCAAAGTGGGAGGACTACCTGAAGCCAAGAGTTCCACACCAGCCCGAGCAAGAGTGAAATCCCATCTCTACTAAAAATGGGAAAAATTAGCTGGGTATGAGCGAGGATACCCCAGAAGGGTGAGGTCTAGAAGAACAGGTCTTCTCAAGGAGACCACAAGGATACACCTTCAGGGTCCTCTCCATGGTGACTCAGCTCTTGGGAACTTGTTAACTTAACTTCCTGGAACTTGGAAATTTTCATTTTTGTGAAATCCTGTAGTTCTTGTGCGGGCTAGAATAGCATTTCCCCCTTAATTCAAACTAGCCAGTGAAAAAGGTACCTATGGGTTGGAACTTTTTAACTGTAGATAAAAAGGGAAAGACCAAGCCAGTTAGGGAGTACAGCCATTTGGAATTCTTCTATGCGTAAGCTCCCGGCAGTGAAGAAAGCCCTTCTTCTTATAAACACGGTGTTTGGGTGCTCTTTCTCTCCATTGGGCCTCGCCTTCCTACAACACATGTAGCGCTGCACACCTGTATTCTGAGGTACTCAAGAAACTGACGCAGGAGAATCGTTTGAACCTAGGAGTTTAAGGTTGCATTGGGCTGTGATAATGCCACTGCACTCTAACTGGGGCAACAAAGCAAGACTCTGTCTCAAAAAAAAAGAGAGAGAGAGAACAGATAATGTGCTTAGAGTACCTGGTACACTAGCTGGTGTATAGTGAGTGCTTAAAAAATGATGACAAAAAAAAAGAAAAAGTGAGAAGAATGCCAAAAATGAATGCCAAAAAGAGGGAAGACACTAGAAAAATGACAAAACAAACCTATACACAAATATGGTAATGTCATCTATAGCTCAGAGGCAGCACGGAATAGCAAGCAGTTAAGAGCATGGCCTTGGAAATCTTACATAGCCGGAGCACGTCTGCCAGCTGTGGGACCATGGGCAGGTTAAGTTCTCTAAATTTCAGTGTATTCATATGTAAAACAGAGTCAATGCCCGTCTCCTATGGCTATGGCGAGCATTAAGTAAGATAGATAATGGATGTAAGACTCTATATCAGCATCTGGTCTATACTACTTCTGAGAAAAGATACCCGGAAAAAGTGAGGTCTAAGAGAACAGAGGTCTTCTCAAGGAGGCCCCCAAGCATACACCTGCAAGGTCCACCCTCTGGTGACTCAGCTCTTAGGAATTTATAGAAACTTAACTTCCTGGGGCCTGGAAACTAATGCTTCTATCAAAGCCAGCGGTTCTATAAAATCCTGAGCCCACTTCTCCACCTTGATTCAAACCAACCAATAAAAAAGGTATCCCTGGGTCAGAACTTTTTGACTGGAGATAAAAAGAGAAGACTGAGCCAGTCAGGAAGCATGGCCATGTTGGACTCTGGTCTGCCACCTTCTCCGGCTGGAATAAAGCCCTTCCTCTTTTAACCATAGTATATGAGTGTTCTTTCTCTTCCCTGAGCCTCATTTTCCTGTAACATTTCTGCAATAAATGTTAACCATTTAGATATACTGAAACATCAATTGTTTAATTACAAATTATATGTTTTAATTCATCTAAAGAAGGGCCTTAAACCTATTTGCCAAAGCTATACATTTAAAAGTAAAGAAATGTATCTCTCTAAAACTGTTCCATAATCCTAAGTGGCCATTATTTCTGGTTGATCTGAAGTAGTGAGTTTTCACTCTTGAGATGGAAGTCAGTTAGAGAAGATGGAACTACTGGTTTATGCTTTGTTTTCCTAAATGGTGCACGCAAATTGTGCTGTAAGTCAGTCCAAGCCTGGAGGAATGGAGGTTGCTGTGAACTGCAGATAATTATGTTATTCACTTGCCTTTAAAAAAAATCAAAACAAGAGGCCTTTAAATAGTTTCAGTATCACAGATAATATGCTCTAAGATTATCCGGCACAATGCTCTCTCTGTTCAAAGAGGCAAAACATCACCAAGCTGGAGAAGTGACAAGCACATTATCTGAGTCATTTTATACAACATCCAAATTCCGGAACCAGTTCTAATTCTCCTTTCCTCATTGAAGATAAATCAAAAACCTTCTGTGTCATTAAAATATATATATTTATTTTTGCTTAGCCTTAGTTCTTGCATGATTTTTCAGTTCTTTTTTTTGCCCCAGGGAGAAAAATCTTTTGGAAACACATATAAGAAGCTAATCTCTGCTTCTCTCCCCTGCTGAGCTCCATGCATTTGGCCTCTGGGCAGTGAGTTTGCAAGCTCATATTTGTCTGTCTAACAGCAAAGAGGAAGGGAGTCTCATCCCTTAGCTCTGATCCAAAGAATCCCCAGAAAGGAACATCAGCTGGTCCTGTCCCAGAGCCTGGGAGGGAGGTGCACTGTGATGGGCCCCACCTCTGAACCTCCCATTTTACCAAATAATACCTTGTATCCATCTGCAGCCTTCTGATATGGTGGTTTTGGCCCTCAGAAGGGAAAACTCACTGGCAGCAAGTACAACTGTGCTTTAGACGGATGACTTATCTCTGCTCCTCTCAGACTTCCACTAGGTAGCTGCAGAAGTCCATCACAGTAGAAAAACCATATCATTTTATACTTTTCTATTCTCCTTATTCCTACCAAACCCATGCGCATAAGAACTAACTAGGGCTCTTTTGATAATGCTTAAATTTAAAAAAACAAGAAAAAAAAAAGAACAAAAAACATGTCTAATAACCAATTCCAAAAAGCCAGGTAGGTAGGGATTTTTTATCTCTACCACCCAGAAGAGGCACCAACCAGGAGTCTGGTTTCTATCTTTCTTTCCCTTCCTCCCTCCTCTCCGTTGCTTCCTTCATTGCTTGGTTCCTTCCTTCCTTTCCTTTTCTTTCCTTTTCCCCTCCTTCCCTCACTCCCCTTCTTCCCTTTCAAGAGACAAGGTCTTGCTCTGTTGCACAGGGGAGTGCAGTGGCACAATCATAGCTCACTGCAGTCTCGAACTCTTGGACTCAAGTGATCCTCCTGCCTCTGCCGCTCAAGCTGGCGACTTTACTAGCTCCAGCAAAAGTGACAAGGCAACGCAGAGCAAAATTACTGAACTCAAGTTCTTCATCTCTTACTCGGCAATTAGAATTTGTTACCATTTATTGTTGTTTTTTGTTTTTTTTTTTTGTAGAGACAGAGTCTCACTTTATGGCCCTCGGTAGAGTGCCGTGGCCTCACCCAGCTCACAGCAACCTCCAACTCCTGGGCTTAAGCGATTCTCTTGCCTCAGCCTCCCGAGTAGCTGGGACTACGTTACCATTTATTGTTAACAATCTACTAATGACCTGCCTCCCCAATTCAATTGAAAGCTATTTGTAGGCAAGAGCCATCGTTAATCTCTTCATATTCCCTGCTCTTGTACAAACTTGACTTCTCATTTCATACTTAAATCATCTGGCTCTACTCCCCTCGCCATCATTAGCACCAAATTTCTACCACCTCAGAATTTTCTTTTCCACTTCATGTGTGGCTCATTTCTAGATCAAGGTCAATACCAACCTTGCATCTCCTTCACCTGCCTTAACTCAAACTACATCTTATTCCACATTCACACAGTTGCCCCCCTCACCCCGAGCAGCTCCTCCTCTGAAATTCGGCCCTGGAATCACAGTGCCTACCGACTGAAAGCTGGTTCAAATCCTGCTTCTGCCATTTGCTAGACATGTGGCCTGGATGATCCACTTGTTCTCCCAGTGCCCCGGCTTCCTCCTCTATCAAATGGGGAGTAGAACAGACCAACCTCAGAGATATGTGAGGGCTGCATGAATAATACAGTAAAAGCACATAGTGTTCAATAAATGCTTGCCATTATTACCTGCCCCATTTTTCCCACTGGTAACTAAAGCTCCCCTTTGATTTTTTGGCACCTCTTCCTTGAGGGCATTGTATTTTCCCAGGTTTCTTGCCCTCTCCAGCTTTCCTTTCCCTCCCTATTCCAGATGCCATGAGCTTCCTTCCACCAGAATCTTAAATTCACTCTGAATTTGCCTTGCCTGCTTATAATCAACTTGAGGTTAATCTAATAATCCTAAGTTCTATTGGGGAAAATGAAAAAATGCAGGGACCGTTTCCAGTATACATTGCTTATTTGCAGCCTCTCTGGGCCCTCATGCAGCTTTGCAACTGTTTATCATGCCCAAGCCTCAAGGCATTGCACCCAGTTTTTACTCTTTTTTTTTTTTGTGGTTTTTGGCAGGGGCTGGGTTTGAACCTGCCACCTCCGGCATATGGGACCGGCGCCCTACTCCTTGAGCTACATACTCTTTATACCCCTTTCCTACTTCTTGCATCTTTCAGAAGATCATGTGGTTTCCAAAAGGGCCTCCGTGAACACTAATATATTGGGCTATTTACACTGTTGTCTCATTTGCTTTTTAGAACTCAATAACTATCTATCTATGCTATTATTGCATTTGGATTTACCGCATTCTTTTTTAAGAGAATCTAGTATTACAGGGTGGCAAAGGTCGAGTATTCCTTATTCCAAATGTGTTTGGGATTTGAGTTGTTTTGTTTGGTTGGTTGGTTTGGTTTTTGGATTACCAGTTGAGCAACACTAATTAAAAAAATCTGAAATCCAAAAATGCTCCAATGAGCATTTCCCTTGAGCTTCATGGTACTGCTCAAAAAGTTTTTGATTTGGGATTAGGGATGCTCAATCTGTACTATATTTTAAACATTATACCAATGGGATGGTTATTTAAAAGGTTCTTACTCCTAATGGCTTTGTAACTATTAAATACGACGGCCTCTTTTCCATCTTTATCCTCCTTGTGATTTCTGTAGCATCTGTGATGACCTCTTGACACATATCCCCCAGACTCTATTCCCTAGGTGCTCACCAAGATGTTTGCCCTCACTGACTTCACTGTTCTTTCTTGGTCTCTTTATTTGGATTCTCCCCCCACACACACACACCCCAGTCCTGTCTCTTACATTTGGGGCTTTCCAAGCTTCTATGCTTAACAGTTGTTTCTAACTTTGTTTCCATTTTCACTGCGTCTTCGTCCACCCCCAAACATTAAATATTATTTTTTCACTAAAGATTTCCAAATCTATCTAATCATCCTCTCAAATTCCAAATAAGAATTTGACATTGCCGGCAGTGCACCCTGACCTGTGGGCCCTACAGCCACTACCAATTTATTCTGTCCAGAAAAAGCTTAATGATTTCCCTCTCTCATTCATCCCATCCCTAGGACAGTCCCTCCTCCCAGGGCAACTGGGAGCGATTTCTGCAAAAGCATACATCAGAGGATTGTTTTGAACTTGCTACTCAGCCCTCTGTCTTGGAGTCCTCACATGGTGACCTCCTGTTTGTTTACCCTGCAGATCAGTCCTGCCCACCTGAGCAAAATCATCCATCTCCAACAATTATCCGGCTACTTTCTTCCAACTGCACATATCATTATCTGAAATTATCTTCTATATTTACTTAGAAACTGCCTGCCTGTGTTTCTCCTCTAGAAAGCAAGTTCTTGAAGACAGGGCCTTTGTCTTCCTCCCGGCTGTATCCTCAGAGCCTAGAACATCTCCTGGAACTCAGCAGGGCAGTAAGCACGTGTGGGCCATGAATAAATAAGTCAACTCCTCACCCTTTAACCGTTCAATTAAGAACTCAGTCACACACTGCAACCTGAACAGTTCTGTTTGAGTGTGAGACGTTTCCTTCCCCCACCCACTCCCTCTCAGTCAGGCCATTCATATTCATAAACAGATTAGCTGTGAATTACAAACTGATCTCTGAAAACGGAATCTTAATGGCAAATTAGCTCCACCCACCACCTTCATCACCATTTCGCGTTAAACTTGACAGAAGTCACAAGTACCACCTTCCATGAAAACTACCGGTGGCCACAAGGGCAAGAGCGGATTTGATGCCAGGATACTGCGAGATGGGTACTCTGGCTGACACCTCAAGGATTCCCAAGATTAATTAAAGAGGCTCAGATCTGGGAAGCATCCCACATCTTCCACGCGGACACACTACTAGATTACTTGCTATTTTACACGCATCCCCCACTCCCACCCCCAATTCGCTCAACAGCCCAGCTTGCTATTTCTCCCTTTCACAGCCAGCCGTGGGACACTCGAGACCCCACAGGCAGAGAGCCCCAAACTAAGGTATCCAAGGCTTCAAAGCTCAAACTCCGTCCACTTGCGCTCCTTTATTTCCTGGGCGCCCCCCAAATCCTCACTATGTTTTTACGAGAGCTGAGGGTGCACAAAGAGAGGGGGCGCCGCAAGAGCAGCACTCGGGGGTCTCCCCGGACCCGCTCGCAGGAGTGGGGACCCGGCTAAGCACAGGGGCGGCTCCAAAGGTGCAGGTTCCCGACCGAGGGGAGGGCGGCCGGCCGGAGGGGTCAGTAAGGACGTTCCGGGTGAAGGGACAGTGTGAGGTGTTCAGTCCAGCGCGGGGGTGGGGGGGAGGGGAGGGCTGGGCTTGCGGACCGCAGCGGTTCCCGGCGGGCGGGAGAACAAAGCAGCGGTGGCCTGTTCTTGCCCCAAAGCGGGGTGCCCCGGAGGAGGTGGAGGTCGGGGAGGGCGCGAGCAGGGAGCACACGGCTCAGCGCCGAAATCGGGAGTTTGCATTTACCACGACGCCTCGCCCGAAGTCTGGCGCCTCCTCACTGCTCCCGGCCATGTTTCTCCCGGGGAAAGCGGGAAGGGAAGACGGCGCGGGAAGGATCCGGGAGGGCGAAGGGCGGCGTGGGGGATGGGACGTGGGGACGCGGGGATGGGGCCGCCCCGCCCCCGGGCCCGCCGGCGGGAAGCCGAGGCCTGGCGCGGCTCCAGCGGCCCCGGCGGCTCGGCGGGACGCGGGGCGCAGCTGCGGAGCCCGCCAGCTCCACCTGAGCGCGCGCCCCTCGCGGCCGCCTGGCAGTCTGCGGCCCCGGCCCGCCACCCCGCTGGGACCCGGGAGCAGGAGGCAGCCCGCGGGGGCGGCGGCTGCAGCTGTGCGGGAGGAGAAAGCGCCCCCAGTCCCCTGCCTCCCGAAACCCGACGTCCTAGCCTCGGGCTAGCAATCTCCTTGACTCCTCCCTGCCAGTTTTTGTGCGCTGGATTATCTCAAAGCAAAAACGCATGAAAGTGCCTGCTGTGCAGCGTGTTCTAGAAGCATCACTGTGGACCCAAAGCGACGCAGGCTATGTTTTCAAACCCTCCAGAACACCCTCCGAAGCCTGGAGCTAGAGAGATGCTCTTGATTGCTTTTAGGATGACCTGTGCCTTGGTGACCGGATCTAGGCTTTGAGGATGGGGTCTTTCGTTAACTGCTTTCAGGGAAAGGGGGATTCCAAGATTTTTCTGCTTTACCAACTCCCTGAAAACATATGGTCAGGTTTTTAGTTGTTTCGGGTTGCAGCACTATTAAAGCAATCGCACTCCTCTGATTGAAAATCTTTCTTTTATGAATCTGTTCAGTTGAATCTGTTATTTCAGTCTTATCCCATCTGAAGCTCTCTGTTAACTCTCCACCCTCCAGGACCCAGTATTCATTGCCTTGGTCCCCGACATCTCGCCAGAGCCTTCCCACAGCCCAATTTGAGTTTGAGGCCTCTCGGAAAGACCCCTTTGTTCATCTTTGGATTCTGGCACACACAGCTGGGAGAGGAACGCTAATTTTGCGTGGATCGAGGCTGAAAATAGTTATCAATCAGTTGGTGTCGCTCTGGGTTGGGAAAATATTCGTCATTCAGATGTGGAGCCCTGGCCACACTCAGCCTCGCTGGCTGTTAATATCTCTCCTAGATGCCAGCACGTGGCAGGAGGCAGCTCCCGACGTCCATGTTAGGCACCCTGGCTTTCAGAATAGCCATTTTCTCTCAGTAATTGTCAGAGGTCCTTGTTTTGAACCACTTTTGTAGTCTGCCTCTCACCTCTTTCCCCAAAAGTAAAAGATCACCTTCTATTTTCATTTTCAAAGAGCAAGCCAAGAAGTCATATTCAAAAGCAATGCCTCAAAAATTTTCAGGAACTGAAAAGTGCTATGATTTATGGCTATGCCCAAACTTTAGAGTTCCTAAGACTCTCCCTGGGAGCCAGTTGCTGCAACTTCAGGGGGCGGAGGACAGAATTCAGAATTCTGCACTGCAGAGGGACGCTGGGATCAGTGCAATGTGGATGTTTCATGAACCATTGCTTTATTTAAAGGATCCCCCTTGGCCCTCTTTCTGCTTTGACATAAGATGTCGTAGCCATTTAAAAAGTTCAGTGTGGGTACAGGGGCGAGATTGTGGACAAGAGACTTCAAATATGTCACAGAAGTAGTTGTTACACAGAAGTCAAAAAGCAAGAACTTTGATCCCAGCCTGGCACTGTGGACTATGTAAGGGAAATGGTAGATAAATCTTTTTCCCTTAGAAAGGCCATGAGTTTAAACATAATTCGCAGTAGGTTCAGAATGAAAAAGAAATGTAACTTGCTTGAAAGACACCAGGACTCTTATGAATTCTCCCTCAAGAACATTCTTTAAAGACCGTAGAAGGATGAATGAATAGTTTAAAAAAATCTAATTCATTTTATTTGTGATCTTTGTCTATTTTGATAATATTCTGTGTGTGGTCTGATTACATGTCAATACTTTGGACAGCATTATGTAATACAGTGTAATACTTGATATCACAAATAGTATTTGCAAAGAGCAGTATTCGGGAATATCAACTCATCTGTACAGGCTTTATTCTTAATCTTGCATTATGAGGTTTTAGAGGCAAAAATTCTTTCTAAACCTCAGATTTCTGTCACATGTCTGGCAGAATAGCTTTAGTGTAGGACTCTGATATTTCTAGTAACAATCCATGTAACATCAATGTAATTTACTTCACCCTTTTCATATCTGTAAAAGGGGGCACTACATTTCTTTTTGACTGCATATGATAATATTAAGAGAGATAATATTCAAGAGAGTCCTTTGAAAAATGCTATAAAACTGTAACATATTACTATGAGATGCTGTGAAAATATGTGACCAAATATTTGTAAAATTATGCCATGTGAAAATGACAGGGATTCTGGTGACTAATCCAGGGTACTTATACTTTAGGGGCAATCTGGGATTAGTATGAGAATGGATACAGAAAATGATTCAATTATTAAAATAATGGGCTTTCCCATTAAAAAATTTTTTAACTCAAGTTCTTCATTTTCTAATATATCCTTTTGAAGGAGCTGGAAGAATAAAAATGTGCAACTTTGCAAATTTAAATACCTTTCAGCACACTTGGATTTTTCTGTCATTCTTTTTACACTTTCTAGATCTAGGTTTTCTGCATTTTATTTTTTTAATGTTTCTGTTTATTCAAATGTCTTTTTTAAGTTTTATTTCATTATTATTTATTATTTATTTTATTATTTTAAGTTTTATTTCATTATAATTATTTTATTTTTCTTATTAATTTTTGGAGACAGAGTCTGACTCTGTCACCCTTAGCTCACTGGAACCTCAAATTCCTGGACTTAAGCAATTCTCCTGCCTCAGCCTCCCAAGTGTCAGGGACCACAGGTCTGAGCCATTGTACATGGCTTATTTTTTCTATTTTAAGTAGAGATGAGGTTTCGCTCTTGCTCAGGCTGTTTTCAAACTTCTGACCTCCAGAGATTCTCCCGCCTTGGCCTCCCAGAGTGCTGGGATTATAGTTGTGAGCTGCCATCACACTGGGCCCATATTATTTTATTTTATTTTATTTATTTATTTTTTGAGACAGAGTCTCATCATATCGCCCTCAGTAGAGTGCTGTAGTGTCACAGCTCACAGCAACCTCACACTCTTAGTCTTAAGTGATTCTCTTGCCTCAGCCTCCCAAGTAGCTGGGACTACAGTGCCCTACCACAATGCCCAGGTACTTTTTTGTTGTTGTTATTGTTGTTGTAGTTGTCACTATTTAGCAGGCTCGGGCCAAGTTCAAACCCTCCAGCCCCAGTGTATGTAGCTGGCACCCTAACCACTGAGCTTTGAGCACCGAGCCAGGGCCTATTTTTTTTTTTTTTTTTTTTTTGAGACAGAGTCTCACTTTATCACCCTCAGTAGAGTGCTAGGGTATCACAGCTCACAGCAACCTCCAACTCCTGGGCTTAGGCAATTCTCTTTCCTCAGCCTCCAGAGTACCTGAGATTACCGGTGCCTGCCACAATGCCTGGCTATTTTTTGTTGCAATTTGGCCGGGGCCGGGTTTGAACCCGCCACCCGCAGTGTATTGGGCCGACACCCTACCCACTGAGCCACAGGTGCTGCCCTATTTTTAATTTTTTGAGGAACCTCAATGTTGTTCTCCATTAATGGCTGAACTAATTTACATTCTTACCAACAGTGTATAAGAGTTTACCTTTCCCCATATCCTCACCAGCATTTGTTATTTTTTGTCTTTTTGTAATGACCATTCTAGTTGGGGTGAGACTATATCTCATTGTGATTTTGATTGGCATTTTGCTGATGATTAGTAATGTTGACCATTTTTTTCATATACCTGTTGGCCATTTGTATGACTTCTTTTGGGAAATGTCTATTTGAGTCTTTTTTAGTTGAATTATTTACTCTTTGTGATTTGAGTTGTTTGAGTTCCTTATATAGTCTGGGTATTAATCCCTGGTCAGATGCATACTTTGCAAGTATTTTCTCCCATTCTGTACGTGGTCTCTTCACTTTGTTGATTGTTTCTTTTTCTTTTTTTCTTTTGAGACAGAGCCTCAAGCTATCGCCCTGGGTAGAGTGCCGTGGCATCACAACTCAAGCAACCTCCAACTCCTGGGCTCAAGCGATTCTCCTGCCTCTGCCTCCCAAGTAGCTGGGACTATAGGCGCCTGCCACAATGCCCGGCTGTTTTTTGGTTGCAGCCGTCATTGTTGTTTGGTGAGCTTGGGCTAGATTCGAACCAGCCAGCTCAGGTGTATGTGGCTGGCGCCTTAGCCTCTTGAGCCACAGGCACCGAGCCAGATTGTTTCTTTTTCTGTGTTGAAGATTTTTACTTTGGTATAATATCATTTGTTTAGTTTTGCTTTTTTGCTTGCAATTTTGAAAGAATGCTTACCTAGACAAATGGCATAAAGCATGTGTTTTCTTCTAGTAGTTTCATAGTTTTAGGTCTTATATTTCAACCTTTATTTTGAGTTGATTTTTGTAGATGGTGAGAGATAGGGGTTTAGATTCATTCTGGCGCATGCGGCTATACAGTTTTCTCAGCACCATGGTTGTTTGCATTTTAGATCCTGAAATTATCTGGTGCCACTACCCTGGTGAAAACACAAACATTTATAATTAACTCAATTCTCTGCCAGCATGGAGACTTTTGTCTTGGAAGTACAAACTAATCTTTGACATTTTATTAATTCTTTGACTTTTGCTAATAATAATCTGTTATGAAAGGAGCAACTCACCCAGAGTTGTTCCTAGTCAGTCACTCAGTGCCACTAGATTGGAAACACAGAAGGCCATTTAATTCTTAGTCCTGAAACATGAAAAAAAAAAAAAAAAGAAAGAAAAGAAAAACTTTCAGCCTGGGGATTGTGTTGAAATACATAAACATCTGAAACTTAGTGACTCAGATTGTTAGTCACAGAGTCACTGGCTAGAATTGGATGGAATCCACTGTGGACAAAGGCCAGTAATAATTATGATGATATTTTGCTTTTCTATAGTGCTGAACAAAACACTTTCCAAATGGTACACATACAAAAGAAAAAATGGCAAGATATTTTCTTGCAAATATTCAGCCTAAGTAAAATTCTTGCTACCTTTGAGGTATTCCCCCTCCCCCCCCACACACACACAAATACAAAAGAAATGGTAGTTGCAAATAATTGTAGCAAAAAAGCAATTTAAGCAAAAGCCTCATTAGTATTCAGTTCGCATAGGAACCCATCTTTCCTGGCCTCTGGTTTGGAGCAAATTAGAACCCAAGCATAGTCTCAGAGTAAGGAAAATAATGGCTCTGGAATAGTTCTTACAAAAAAATCCAGGACCTTTTTATATTTACACTCAGAATTATTTTTGTATTATTTTACTTTTGTTAGCAATTAACCTTCTGCTGGAGAACATACTGAGGGTAGATCGAAGCCTGTTCTCTTGCAATAATATCATCAGCACTAAGTGCTAGGCAGCTTCAGAGATATCCTCCCACTATTTCCCCATCTGACCGGAACAAGAATTGGAGAGCTTTAGACTAAAAAGAATAATGTGTCCATGTGTTCCTCCAGATCGCAGAGTTCTGGCAGCCGACCTCAACTCTCTTGGCCACCATAAAGCAGTCATTGAAAGGACACAGCTGCAGGAACTAAGGACTAAGCAGTAAATAAATCCACAGGGCTGGAGGCAGAAGTTACATACATGACCCTAAAACAATACTCTGTGGTTATGAACGGACAGATTAGCATCTGATGGTGCTAGAGCAGCTTATGCAGAATTAATTGGTGCCTTAACCAGTGCTGAGTTTCTAATGGAAAAATGTCACTTAAAAAAAAAAAGAAAACCCACATAGAAATTGGAGGTGGGGGGGAACACTTAACAACAACTTTAGCTGGTGTCCTGGGGAGACTAAGGACCAACTAGAATGGGAATGGAGCTGTTTATTCTCTTAGCTGTGCGTGGATTCTCTTCAGATCAGAGTGGATGTGTAACGAACACTCACTGGTGATATTTGACCCAGTTATTGCCAGAGTCTGGGTTGCATCTTAGAGTTTAGGTGGAGGGAGTGTAGAAAACAGGTTGCAAGACGCGGCTTGAGAGACTGAGAAAGTAAAAGGGATTGGACACTGATTTACCTAGAGCAACACTTCCCAAAGTATGTTTGCATCCACTTTTTTTTTTGTATTTGAAGAAGATGATGCTTTGATGCATTATGTTTGAGAAACAGTGAGATAAAGCCAAGTTAAACAGACTTCTATGGTGTAGAACTTCTAGGAGTCTTTAATATCCCAGTATGCACTGCCAATATTCAAGAAGACTATTGCAAAAATGCAATGCAAATGTTTCCCAAACTCTTTTGACCATGGAAACTTTTTCAGGGAGAGTTTTATAAAGACTTTTAAAAATTGCATTATTTTAGAATATTGAAATTTATGCTTTTCATGTTATTTCCAAGTAGGAGGGTTTACCTGTTCTTAAAGATACACTAAATGGACTGAATATTTTAAACATGACATTGTTTTCAAAGTCTGCATAGATTTTCTTTTTCTTTTGAAAAATATGCAGTAGGAGCTTAAGTGGACATGGCTAAGGCCTTTCTCAATCTCCAGAAAATTCTGGCTTTGCAATTGGGGCCATCCTTCCCAAACTGATCTGAAACTTTGTATTAACCTAGTAGACCAGGAACCAATTTCCACACTCTATCTTCCTTCCCATTCCCATTTTTGTCGTCTTCTTTCCTCCCCAGATGTGAACAAATCAGCTTTCTGAGCAGCAGGATGAAAACCATCTCATTATGGCAATTCTCTTTTGTCTCTCAATGGCAGTGTGTTGGCTTGCAAAGGGAATTGGTTTTTAATGTTGCCACATATGAGATATTCCAGTGAACCAGAAAGCAAAGCTGGGATGTGATATGGAAAATCATGCGAATAGGTGTGGGCATACTGGCCCCATGGTTCCTTCCTTCCAAGGAGCTTTCTGTCACATCTAGGACAATGGGAATCTATCGTGGCTTCCACAGTAATAATCCCGTGGTTTGTACTTAAAGAAACAGAGTTCTTTGAACTTTCTAACTAGGGATCTCTCAACAACACTCACCCCCTCACCTGTAGGCGGGCAAGTTGAGCCCGCCTCACGGAGAGTCAAATTTGCTAAGTTTTAGCCCGTCTGTTTAGAACTTAAAAAAAAGAAAAGAAAATGTAAATGTACTTTCTATTTTAAATTAGTATAGTGCAGGCTGTTTTAAATTTGAAAATATTGAAAAACAGAAGTAAACTATAAAGACATTTTATTTAGGGTGGCACCTGTGGCTCAGTGAGTAGGGCACTGGCCCCATATACCGAGGGTGGCAGGTTCAAACCCAGCCCCGGCTGAACTGCAACCAAAAAATAGCCGGGTGTTGTGGCAGGTGCCTGTAGTCCCAGCTGCTTGGGAGGCTGAGGCAGGAGAATCACGGAAGCCCAAGAGCTAAAGGTTGCTGTGAGTCCTGTGACATCATGGCACTCTACTGAAGGCGGTAAAGTGAGACTCTGTCTCTACCAAAAAAAAAAAGACATTTTATTTATTTATTTATTTTTGTCAAGTAGGCCTGGGCCAGGTTCGAATCCTCCACCTCCTAGTGTACCAAGGCCACTCTAACCACTGAGCAGTGGACAACCAGCCTATAAAGGCATTTTATTTATGTATTTATTTATTTTTTGAGACAGCGTTTTACTTTGTTGCCCTTGGTAGAGTGCCAGTGGCATCTTAGCTCACAGCAACCTCAAACTCTTAGGCTCAAGAGATTCTCTTAAAAAAAAAAAAAAAGAGAGAGATTCTCTTGCCTCAGCCTCCCAAGTAGCTGGGACTACAGGCATCTGCCACAACACCTAGCTATTTTTAGAGATGGGGTCTCGCTCTTGCTCAGGCTGGTCTCAAACCTGTGAGCTCAGGCAATCCACCCGCCTTGGTCTGCCAGAGTGCTGGGATTACAGGCACAAGCCACTGTGCCTGGCCTGATCTAATTTTCATAGACTGGGCATGCACCACATGTACATATCTGTACAGTAGGCCTAGTTCCTTATGTTGACCACCTCTGTATGTTGACCAGTTTGTTACAGTCCCTTGGGTGGTCAACTTATGGAGGTTCTACTGTATATAAATAAATATGTTTGTAATAAAACATTTATATGCATACTAACTACTTCTGGATGATAAATCCCCCAGAGACAGAATTTCCAAATTAGAGGGTATAAATATTTTAAGGCTTGTTATTTATTGGTAAATTTAGCTTACCATATTAGTATCTTTCTTCAATGGAAGACTATAGTAAATCTTACCGGATTTTTAACTGAAAGTGAATAAAATCTTACTGTGAAAACACTTTGAGGTTAGAGGGAAAAGAATATCAGCTAACGTATGTTAAAAGCTTAGTAATTGAAGCTAATAAGAAAAAGTCTGTTTAAATTTGTGATTCATTCTTCACTGTACACCACTTTAAAACAATGTGGTTTTATTGTTGGAGTCCATAAAGTATTTCTTAGACTAATGAAAAGTTTATGGTGCTATGTCAGGCTTTTGGCTCCAACTCAGGCAGACTTTGCTTTAAAACCAGACTTTGCCACCTACCACCTGACCTTGGGCAAGTTTCTTAACTTCTTTGCCTTGTTTTCAATAGCTATTCAAGGAAGATAAGTTAGTTCCTGCTTCTTAGGGTTATCGTGAAGCTGAAATAAAAGAATGTCTTCAGAGTGCTGAGTACCTAAGGAGCTGTCCATACATTTGATCTAGCATTAAAATGGAATAATTTTAAATAGAATTCCTGGTCAGAAGTTATGCTTTTTTTTTTTATTTTTAGGCCAGGGCTGGGTTTGAACCCACCACCTCTGGCATATGGGGCTGGCACCCTACCCCTTTGAGCCACAGGCACTGCCCTTTTTCTTTTAATTTATTGTTGGGGATTCACTGAGGGTACAAGAAACCAGATTACACGGATAGCATTTGTTAGGTAAAGTCCGTCTTACCAGAAGTTATGCTTTAATTAAACAGATCAGTTGAGTAATTTAAGAAAATAAACCTTCAATCTGTAAAATCTTCTTCGTGGAAATATGCTAACTTTTTTTTTTTTTGTAGAGACAGTCTCACTTTACAACCCTCGGTAGAGTGCCATGATGTCACAGGACTCACAGCAACCTCTAGCTCTTGGGCTTCCGCGATTCTCCTGCCTCAGTCTCCCAAGCAGCTGGGACTACAGGTGCCTGCCACAGCGCCCGGCTATTTTGTGGTTGCAGTTCAGCTGGGGCTGGGTTTGAACCCGCCACCCTCTGTATATGGGGCCGGAGCCCTACTCACTGAGCCACATGCGCCACCCGAAATACGCTAACATTTTTCCATGAAATTCTATGTTTTCATTCTGTTATCAGCTTATTCTCTATATAGTATATCATGTATAATATCATGTCTTTTGTGTGTGAATATGTCTAAAAAAGGTAATAACCTAGAAGAAAAATTCTTGTCTAATAAGAATGGAATAGTATCGCTTCTCGGCCTTTTGTCTAAGATCAAGTGGGTAAGAATGGAATAGTTTCTGGATTAAGAGGACTATTTTTAAAAATTATTGCTTTTAAAAAAAATTTCATGTTAGAAAGAATTACCTTGATTTAATGCTCTTAATGTTTGGAATATAAAGGCAACAATAAAAAGTTACTTCAAAATCAATGAATTTCTTTAGTCTGGGCACAGTGACTCACTCCTATAATCCGAGCACTCTGGGAGGTCAAGGCAGGTGGATCACATGACCTCAGGAGTTTGAGATCAGCCTAAGCAAAAGCAAGACCCTGTCTCTACTAAAAATAGAAAAATTAGCTGCATGTTGAAGCTGCCACCTGTAGTCCTAGCTACTTGGGAGGCTGAGGCAGGGAGATTGCTTGAGCCCAGGAGTTTGAGATTGCTGTGAGTTATGATGATGGCATGGCACTCAACCCCATGGTAACAGAGTGATACTCTGTCTCAAAAAGAAAAAAATGTTTAAAAAGATGAATATACTTTAAATAAGCTCTGTATGATACATCGCTAATCTCAATATTTATAGTTTTTTTCCAAGGAGCAAATGTAATTGGATCAAATAAAAAATCATTTACATTTTTCTTAATGTCTATATAGAAGGATTAAGGAAAACGTTACATATATCAAAAGGTTGTCCCTTGATGCAAAAGTGGGCATTGAATTTGGTATTTGGGCTGAGTCAGTTTTCTGTTTCCATAAACCATTTTAGATGTGATTCTGTTACTGTGGTCAGTGGTTTTCTCGCTTTAGCAATCACTTTACCTTGGATTCTCCATTTTTTAAGCTCAGCCAAACTATCATGATCCTTCTGGACCCGAAGCTCAGGCTGACACTGTCATTATCTGAGTTTGTCTCTTAGCTCGAGAAAGAACCTCCAGACCTTCATACCAAACCCACAAATAGTAAACAACCCCAAGAGTCACACACACAGGTGAGAACTTTTCAACAAACTTTAACACTAAGGGACAGGAGACTAGAAAAATCTCGTTTGCTTAGTAAGGCCAAATGGCAGACCAAGAAACAGTATAATTTATTTCTACCTCCAAGACTAATGTCATTAGATTTCCATTCTCAGGTTCTCAGCATGTTCAACACTTCCAGACACCCAGGACACCTTTTACAGGGAATAAAGGAATGAGATGGGTGAGTTAGGCTTCTCTGTGAGTCTGGGGATTTTGCCAAAGCTTAAGGGCGATAGACAGACTGCCTAAAACATTGGAAAAGTCATACCTAGACTTTGAACTCATTACCTTTTCACCGGGTACTCAAGTCATATTACCGTTTACATTCTGATCTCTCTCTGTGTGTGTAACCTTTCTCCATTCCTTTTCAACATTTTTTTCTAACTCTTAAAACTACCTTGTTTTCCCCAAAATAAGACATCCTCCGAAAATAAGACCTACTTACAGGAAAGATAAGACATCCCCTGAAAATAAGACCTAGCGCGTCTTTGGGAGCACACCTTAAAATAAGATACTGTCTTATTTTCGGGGAAACAGGGTAGCCTCTGTTTCTGAGTTTTCTTCCTTTAGGCATACTTCTTGGGTTCCAGCTATCTAAGCAACTGGATTGAATTTTTCTTTTTTTTTTTTTTTTAGATAGGCTTTCACTCAATTGCCCAGGCTAGAGTGCTGTGGTGTGAGCTTAGCTCACTGCAATCTCAAATTCCTGGGCTCAAGCGATCCTGCTGCCTCAGCCTCCTGAGGACCCCAGGCATTGGCCACCATGCCCGGCAAATTTTTCTATTTTTAGTAGAGACTCTTGCTCAGGCTGGTCTGGAACTCCTGAGCCCAAGGGGTCTCTCCCACCTCAGCTTCCCAGAGTGTTAGGATAGCAGCTATGAGCCACTGTGGCCGGCCTGGATTGAATTTTTAAAAAATAGACTTTAGAAAATATTAAATACTGGGTGGCGCCTGTGGCTCAGTGAGTAGGGCGCCAGCCCCATATACTGAGGGTGGCGGGTTCAAACCCAGCCCTGGCTAAACTGCAACCAAAAAATAGCCGGGCCTTGTGGCAGGCGCCTGTAATCCCAGCTGCTAGGGAGGCTGAGGCAGGAGAATCGCAGAAGCCCAAGAGCTAGAGGTTGCTGTGAGTCCTGTGACATCATGGCACTCTACTGAAGGCGGTAAAGTGAGACTCTGTCTCTACAAAAAAAAAAAAAAAAAAAAAATTAGAAAATATTAAATACTAAGAATAGTTACTGAAGTTCTCATTTGGGTAGTTACTGAGAAACCTCTTCAAGTTGGTTTGGAAAACCTGCGACATAGGTTTCCAATGATTGTTTTTATTCTTACAGACCTTTTAGACCTTTACAAATTTCCTTCCACATTTTATTTTGCTTCTTATAAGAATAAAATAAAATGTGGAAGGAAATTTATAAAAAAAATTTGGTATTTGGGTTGAGGCAGTTTTATGTTTCCATAAACCATTTTGCTTTTTATAAGAACAAAATAAAATGTGGAAGGAAATTTATTTTAAAAAAAAGATATTTTTCTTTTGAAAATGTCTAATGTCTGTAAGAATAAGAACAATCATCAGCAAAACCATCATGATCCTTCTGGACCTGAAGCTTGTAAGAACAAAATTAAAAGGAAAACCCTGACATTAGAGAAACTCTGACAAAGAAAACCAAGGAAAATAGGGCGGCGCCTGTGGCTCAGTCGGTAGGGCGCCGGCCCCATATACCGAGGGTGGCGGGTCCAAACCCAGCCCCGGCCAAACTGCAACCAAAAAATAGCCGGGCGTTGTGGCGGGCGCCTGTAGTCCCAGCTACTCGGGAGGCTGAGGCAGGAGAATCGCTTAAGTCCAGGAGTTGGAGGTTGCTGTGAGCTGTGTGATGCCACGGTACTCTACCCAGGGCCATAAAGTGAGACTCTGTCTCTACGAAAAAAAAAAAAAAAAGAAAAGAAAACCAAGGAAAATGATGACATGACAGATAACCAGAAATTCCCAAAAGCCAGCTTGTTTTTTCTTAGAGAAAGGAGGTAGTGGAAATAATGACTAAGGCAGAGATCTCCAACATGGCATCAGGGACCTGACCCATGGAAAACAATCTGTCCCCGAATGAGGTGGGGGTGAGGGGGATCTGACAGTAGATGGAGCGTAGGTGGTGATGGAGACACTGTAAAGACAGATGAAGCTTTGCCAGCTTGCCCGGTCCATTCCCAACAGGCCACAGACCCTGTTTCCCCGAAAATAAGACAGTGTCTTATTTTAAGGTGTGCTCCCAAAGATGCGCTAGGTCTTATTTTCAGGGGACGTCTTATCTTTCCTGTAAGTAGGTCTTATTTTCAGAGGATGTCTTATTTTCCAGGAAACAGGGTAGCAGTGCGCAGCTGGGGGCTGGGACCACAGGTCTAGGGAAGCTCCTTTGTTTCTCGCAGCACATTCTATGAAGACTGCTGGAGAATGCAGGAAAGTTTTCCCAGTCTGTTGTCAAAAGCAATGGGGCAGCTCTGCTGTGCTGTGATCTGGAGGTTTGGAGGCTTAGAAGATTTTGCCAATGAGGGAGCCCAGGTATGTAAACTCTCATGCATTTTACCTGGTATTTATCTATTTTTTGAGACAGATTCTCACTATGTCGCCCTCGGTAGAGTGCTGTGGCATTACAGCTCACAGCAACCTCAAACTCTTAGGCTTAAGCGATTCTCATGCCTCAGCCTCCCAAGTAGGGACCACAGGCGCCCACCACAACGCCCAGCTATATTTTACCTGTTTTTAGACAAGGGTTTCTTACTATCTGCAATATCCTTACTTGGAGCTGTATAATCCTTTGTTATGGGGCTGTCTCATGTATTACAGGCTGTTTAGCAACATCCTTGGCTTATTTTTCCCTTTGGAAGCCAGGAGAAACTCCAGTTGTGACCATCAGAATGCCTTCAGAAAGTACCAAATGTCCCTTGGGGATGAGGTGGGAGCAGCACAAAATTGTGCCTGATTCAGAACCACTGTCTGAGAGTAACGACTCTTACATTTACCGCAACTGTTGTTTGCTCTGTTTTTAGGAGGTGAAGGAAAATGCTGGGCCCATAGTTGAAAGACCTGCGGGTCTATAACTCTCTTGGGCATGGGAATAATGTGAGAAAAGCACGTGGGAGGGTTTTCTTTTTTTCATGCTTCCTAGAATAGAGAAACATAAGCATAAAGAAAACAGATTGTGTTTGAAACAGAGAAACATAAATCAAACAAAGTCCAAGTCAAAAAGCAAAACCAAAGTTTGGGCTCTGCATTTTCATTTTAATATGAACTCAATCATTTTCCATTTTCTCCAAGTCCTTCAAAATGGCAATTTGGAATTTATAATATTAATAGACCTGTAAGGTTCATGAATATTTTCTATAAAGAAAGGTGAGTCTCTGGAAGACTAAGCAATGTATTTAAGTGTGTCCATATAATATTTTATTTTTTATTTATTTATTTTTTTAAACCATCAGTTTTATTTATTTTTGTTTCTTTCTTTTTTTTTTTTTTTTTTTGAGACAGAGTCTGACTTTGTCACCCTAGGTAGAGTGCCGTGGTGTCTCAGCTCATAGCAACCTCCAGCTCTTGGGCTTGGGTGATTCTCTTGCCTCAGCCTCCGGAGTAGCTGGGACTACAGGCGCCCACCACAATGCCCGGCTGTTTTTTTGTTACAGTTTGGCCGGGGCAGGGTTTGAACCCATCACCCTTGGTATATGGGGCCGGCGCCCTACTCACTGAGCCACAGGCACTGCCCCACTATAATGAGACTTACAGCAGGATTCAGAAGCGAGCTTCCCTTCTTAGACCTGCCTTTAAAATAGAGCCATCCAGGCTAAAATGAGCAAGCCATTGTTCAGGCAGGCCAGCCTGCTACTGTGGGAAAACCCGGACTCACAATTCACAATTCAGTTCCTCCGAGTGAAAAATAAAAACACCCAGAACTGACTAATGTGACTGTTACAGTGATTTTATTGGTATCCTTATCACCCTCACCCACCTTATCCCACTCTTCTTCCTTTCTCTTTCTTCCTCCTTTCCCTTTCTTTCTCTCCGTGTGTGTCTATTCCTGACACACCCAGGCAGGCTCTCAGGGGCCAGAGTCTTTGTTGACTTGATCAGCCCTGAATCTGAGTCCCAGCCCTGTAGAGAAGTCACCACCACCTCTGCAGGGTTTTGAGAAAATGCACGCGTGTGAGCAAGAATAAAATCCAAAGCCCTCCAACCAACTGAGCAGACCCTCCTCTTGGCTAAAGAGACCTCAGAGTTCCAGGCCATCATAAGCTGGGAGGTCAGACGCACCTCATTATACCCTGTCCCTGGTTAACGGCCATTAAGCTTTCTTCCCTAAGGGTTGGTTATACAGAACCAGTCTTTGGAAAGACTTGCCCCACCACTGATCTCAACCAACTGCCTAAGGTGACTCCTCCCTATTTTTGGTTTTGGCACAACAGACCAGCATTTCTTCCTGATAACAGGTAAGTGACCATGCAGTGGTTCTGACAGTCCACAGAGAATATGTTGAGGGATTTTTTGTGTCTTCTACTTCACCTGTTGATGTCAGAGGACCGAAAATTCTACCCTTGGAACATGCTGAGAACACCATTTTCTGAGCACACATCCCATGAAGCTGCATAAACTCAACCGTGCATGGGCAAGTTTCCTCTTTCATAAATGTTCGTGACTCCTCCTGTGGCTTGTTAATATGTATATTTAGCCACTTGTCCCCCCCCCCCCATGAGGTATAGGTTCTCAGCTTCTGCCCAAAAGCTCCCTTGTAAGAGTGGCCACCCTGTAGGCTACAACCCATTATGAGAAATAAAGCTTTTTTCAAAATCAATGAACCATCATCATTTTCTTCAGTTGGTACATGCTTCATAAAACTAATTCTGTCATTTTCTTGCTACTTGAAATTATTTCTTTAAATATCAAAGTGCTTAGATGTCTACAATATGAAAAATTAAAATTCTCTGTGAAAATAATCAGAAACATTTTGGAGTTGGGGAGGGAGGAATGTTATAGGTCGCCTAGTCCAACAAAGATTATTTTTGCTCATGGGTACTAAGTTCTTTGCAGAGCACGCCCCTTTCATTTCTGAGCCATTCTAATTGTTGTAAAGTTTTGATTCTGCCCTTTTGGTTTTTCTTCTTAGAAAACTTTGCATCTCCTTCCTTGTTCACTAGTGAGCTATACAGCAATCAACAAGTAGAGATTTTATATATGAATGCATCAAAGATGAAATAATGAAACTAATTCCACAACCTCAAAACCACCTGAAATGTGGTCTCCTTTCTTGCACTTAGTGGAGGTGGTAGCTTGGAATGCTACAGAACTCTTGGTGATCTGAACCTTCAGTTAAAAGATGTTTGAATGAGTATGAACATCAACATTTCAGAATAAGAGATCTAACTGGGAGAGACAATGAGTTTCATTTGTTTTTAGTATTTGGAAATAGCAATTAGTATTGGGATACTGACTTGATAGAAGATGCCCATAAGAATCTTTTAGGAGGGCAAGGCCTGTAGCTCAGTGGGTAGGGCATCAGCCACATACATCCAGGCTGGCACGTTTGAGCCCGGCCCAGGCCAGCTAAACAGCAATGATGACTGCAACAAAAAAAATAGCCGGGCGTTGTGGTGGGCACCTGTAGCTACTTGGGAGGCTGAGGCAAGAGAATTGCCTAAGCCCAGGAGTTTGAGGTTGCTGTGAGCTGTGATGTTACAGCACTCTACAGAGGGTGACATAGTGAGACTGTCTCAAAACCACAAAAAAAAAAAAAAAAAAAACTTTTAGGAATACAGCCAGGCCAGGCATGTTGCCTCACACCTGTAATCCTAGCACTCTGGGAGGCTGAGGCAGGAGGAACACTTGAGCTCAGGATTTCAAGACCAGCCTGAGCAAGAGTGAGACCCAATTTTAATTAACTACAGAAAAATTAGGCAGGTGTTGTGGCAGGTGCCCATAGTCCCAGCTATTCAGGAGGCTGAGGCAGGAGGATTGCTTGAGCCTGGGAGTTTGAAGTTGCTGTGAACTATGTCAATGCCATGCCATTCTATCCTGAGCAACAGAGTGAGACACTGTCTCAAAAAAAAAATCCAGATTCATCACCTTCTTCCGCAAGAATAAGTATCAGACACACTGCAAGAAGAGTAAAACCTCCCTGGTCTGCCCAGAAAAGCAAAACCTGACTGTATCAGTCATGCAACTTGCTGCCTTGTCATCTATGCCACCTGCATATTTCAAAAAGAAAAATGAAATATGTGCCCCCCTTAATAATAAAATGGCTGCTAAGGGAGGGTCCCCATTGTATGGTGCATGCAACTTTCTCATTAACTTCAAAAGCAACACCGACTTTCCCACACTAACATCTTCTGCTTTCCTTCAGTCCTTTCTTCCAGCGCTGTGGGCCTTTTTCTGGACATCAGCAACATCTTTGCTTTGAGACACTTTCCAGCGTTGGCTGAGCAGCCAGTCTGGTCCCCCAGTTTCCTTTCTGTCATTCCCTTACGCAGTCTGTCCGTTAGAAGGCATCAGTCCACCTTGGCAGAGATTCAAGTAGATGGAATCTGGTGCAAGAAGGATGCTGGAGACGAAGTGAAATCTTGCTCAGATTTAGGGGCCCTTCAGGTGCCTGAGTGTGTGCCTTTATTTGTGGACACTTCTGCCAACCATTCATGGTGAGATCTTGGACAATGACCTAATTTCCCTGGGCCTCAGTTTCCCTGCCAGTAAGGAAGGATGATAATCATACTTATCGTGTTATTATGAGGACGAAAGAAAATTAGCTTAGCCACCGAGGATAACACAGACCCTAGTAAGTGCTATGCACGTTTGCTGTTAACTCCTATGACAGAGGAAGAAATATGGCGATGTCTCTGTTTTTAATTTTATTGGCCATTCGTGGCCTTGAGAAGTCAGAATAATGTAGTTATTTATTTTTACCCAATTTAGTAAGCAGACTTACTGTCAATTATGAGCAAGACCCGTCACTCTGCTCATTATAACAGGCCAGGAAGATTCCAGATTCCATGGGTACTAGGTTCAATTTCTGCTTCCGCAGATTCAGAGCTTCTGAGTTTTCTTTTTCTCTGTGTGTGTGTCTGCACACCAAAGAGCGGCAGAGACAGATCGCGCTGGTCTGGGCTGCCCATTTTCTGTGGCTACTCTGCATAATGAGACCTTGTGGTTTCTTTCACTACTTGCAGCTGATACCACCTGGCCTGCCTTTAATGGATGCTATGCCAGAAACGATGAAAGGCTTTGGCTCTTACAATGAGAACATCTCTGCAAATGAGCTAAATACTCACGATGGAGGTGGGTTATGAACGGTGTAGTTCTTTTGTTTCTTTTGGTTAAGCCTTATAGTTCTCATTGCATTACTCGTTGCTAAATTCTATGTTTAGGTTCTTGGACAGATTTTACAAGAGACATTTCAGTGGTCTCATGCTGATCCTGGACCCTCTTTCTTTGCCCTCCTTTTATTGTTTGGGATTCATTGAAGGTACAAAGAATTAGGTTACACTGATTGCATTTGTTAAATAAAGTTCCTCTTATAATTGTGTCCCACCCGCAAGAGGTGTGCCGTACACTGTGACCCCCTCCCCCTCCCTCCTCTCCTCTCCCTGCTCCCTTATTCTCCTCCCCCACCCCTTGTATTAGCTCATCTACTGCCTTCATATCAGAATTGAGTATGTTGGATTCTTGCTTCTCCATTCTTGTGATGCTTTACTAAGAAGAACGTGTTCCACCTCCATCCAGGTTAATACAAAAGATGTGAAGTCTCCATCCTTTTTAATGGCTGAATAGTATTCTATGGTAAACACATACCACAGCTTGTTAATGCATTCCTGGGTTCGTGGGCATTAAGGTTATTTCCACATTTTGACGATTGTTAACTGAGCTGCAATAAACAGTCTAGTGCAAATGTCCTTATGATAAAAGGACTTTTTTTCTAGTAATGGGATTGCAGGATAAAATGAGAGGTCTAATTTGAGTTCTTTGAGGATTCTCCATATTTCTTCCAAAAAGGTTGTCTTAGTTTGCGGTCCCACCAGCAGTGTAAAAGTGTTCCCTTCTCTCCACATCCACGCCAGCATCTGCAGCTTCTTTTTTGACCTTTCTGACCTTACTTGGATAGCAGTAACACCTGTGTCTGCGTGCATGTGTGTGTGTATTGTGTGGTATATCCAGGGTGTTGATAAAGTTCATGTGCAATTTAAAATAGTTTAACATAGTCAATTGCACATGAACTTTATGTACACCTGTATATACATGCAACCTCCTATACGTACACATACATGTATATATGTATTCTATATATAGACACATATACATATATGTATACATTTTATATACACATACAGATGTGTGTGTATATATATATATATATATAGTACATACAGGGTTACCAAGTTTATGTCCACCCTGTATACACACACACACATATATGTATGCATGTATATCTCAGCTGGACAAATCATTATGGGTCAACACAGCCAAGACTAAAAGAAATTATCCACAACCTAAAAATATAAGGAAATGTAGTAAGTCAGTACTTTTTTTTTTTTTTGTAGAGACAGTCTCACTTTATGGCCCTCGGTAGAGTGCTGTGGTCTCACACAGCTCACAGCAACCTCCAACTCCTGGGCTTAAGTGATTCTCTTGCCTCAGCCTCCCGAGTAGCTGGGACTACAGGCGCCTGCCACAACGCCCAGCTATTTTTTGGTTGCAGTTTGGCCAGGGCCAGGTTTGAACCTGCCACCCTCGGTATATGGGGCTGGCGCCTTACCAACTGAGCCACAGGCACCGCCAATAAGTCAGTACTTTTTTTTTTTAAAGATTTGAAGGCTGGATGAGGTGGCTTACGCCTATAATGTGAGAGTACAAGCACTCTGGGAGGCCAAGGCGGGTGGATTACCTCACCTCAGGAGTTCGAGACCAGCTTGAGCAAGAGTGAGACCCCATTTCTAAAAATAGCCAGGCATTGTAGCAGGCGCCTGTAGCCTCAGCGACCAGGGAGGCTGAGGCAAGAGAATCGCTCTGAGCCCAAGAGTTCGAGGTTGCTGTGAGGTATGATGCCACAGCACTGTACCCAGGGTGACAGAGTGAGACTCTGTCTCAAATAAATAAATAAATAAAAATTTAAAAGTCTTAATGTTTTAGATTAAAACATTAAAAAATGTTTGCCAAGAGGGCAGTGCCTGTGGCTCAGTGAGTAGGGCGCCGGCCTCATATGCCGAGGGTGGGGGGTTCAAACCCAGCCCCGGCCAAACTGCAACAAAAAAATAGCCGGGTGTTGTGGCGGGCGCCTGTAGTCCCAGCTGCTCGGGAGGCTGAGGCAAGAGAATCGCGTAAGCCCAAGAGTTAGAGGTTGCTGTGAGCCATGTGACGCCACGGCACTCTACCTGAGGGTGGTACAGTGAGACTCTGTCTCTACAAAAAAAAAAAAAAAAAAAGTTTGCCGAGGATGGCAGTTACATGCTTAAGATACTATGAGCATGTTTCATAACTCTTCTTTGCCACATCTATCACAGAACTACAGAATTCATAGATCTTTTTCTCTAAGCTCTGCAGGGAGATTCATACAAAAAGAATAGAAAATGAACAAGAAGATTTTCACTTCTCTAACAAATACTACAAGTTATAGTTTGGGTGTATTTATTTCTTTGCTTTAATAAGATTGTAGCATATAATTTTTTTTTTTTTTTGAGACAGAGCCTCGAGCTGTTGCCCTGGGTAGAGTGCCGTGACATCACAGCTCACAGCAACCTCCAACTGCTGGGCTCAAGTGATTCTCTTGCCTATGCCTCCCAAGTAGCTGGGACTACAGGCGCCCGCCACAAGGCCCAGCTATTTTTTTTGTTTGTTTGTTTGTTTTTTTTGGTTGCAGCCATTGTTGTTTGGCAGGCCCAGACTGGATTTGAACCCGCCAGCTCAGGTGTATGTGGCTAGCGCCTTAGCTGCTTGAGCCACAGGTGCCAAGCCAGCCTATAATTTTTAAAGGAAAAAAAATCATAGAGACCAGTGGATTTGAAGAAAAAAGTTGAAGGGAGCATCTTGTTTGTAAAAATATAAATAAGAGCATTTTTCTTTCTTTTTTTTTTAGAGACAGAGTCTCACTTTGTTGCCCTCGGTAGAGTGCCGTGGCTGTCAGTTGCAGTTTGGCTGGGGCAGGGTTTGATTCCGCCACCCTCAGTATCCGGTGCCAGTGCCCTACTCACTGAGCCACAGGAGTCGCCCAATAAGAGCATTTTTCAAAACTGCTTCTTAAGTGCCATCAATAGTTACCAAGCCCCTAGAAGCGATGCATGTTTATCACGTGAAATGACATTTTAGGCGTTTATCAGCATTTATCCTTTCTTATCACGAATACGTGTCATACCATTCCCCAAGGAATTCTAAAACTTTTCTAAGAAACTTTTGCATCATCTTAAACTTGCATCCGCTAAACTTGATTGCCTTAGGAGAAAAAAAACCCCACATTTTTATATCGTTTTGCATAGCAACATCGCAAACACAGCAAACCTCATGATGCGTGGAAAATACGAAGAGTCTGAGAGAAATACAGACATAGAGGGACTGGGCTTGGGTTCCCAGAAACCACTTGAGGCCTATGTTGTTGCTTTCCCATGACAGCTGCAAGGGACCAGGCCCATTCGTGGTTCTCATTTCCTGAAGCTCTTCCTTAGTAATTCTTACAAACAAAGTTTGATTTTATTCTGAAATCAGGCAAAAAGAAAAAAAAATCAATGTGTTTATTGAAGGGGAAGAAAATCTTTTCAAGATGATGTCTATTCCCATAGGATGGGCTGCATATTTTTGAAGTATGGTAAGTATGCACTGTCCTGAAACAGTTACCGTAGGAACAAAACTTTTTCCCCATTAAAGGGAAGGAGCACCACTATAGTAACTTTGCACAGAAATGTCTGAGCTACACAGATTAAGCATCGGTTGGGAGTCAAGTTCAGCTGACTGCATATTTAAACACTCCCTTAAATAGGCAGGTGTTAGTCGGGAAGGTATGGGAAAAATATTTCCTTCAAGAAGTGTGTTTTTCTGTGTAGATACCTAGTAATGGGATTGTGGGATCAAATGGAAGATTGGCTTTCAGTTCTTTGAGCATTCTCCATACTTCTCTCCAAAAAAAGGCTGCATTAGTTTGCAATCCCATCAGCAGTGTGGAAGTGTTCCCTTTTCTCCACATCCACGCCAGCATCTGCAGATTTGGGACAATGCGATGTGGGCTAATCTTACTGGAGTTAGGCGATATCTCAGAGTGATTGTGATTTGCATTTCTCTGATGATTTAAGATGATGAGCATTTTTTCTTTTCTTTTCTTTTTTTTTTGTAGAGACAGAGTCTCACTGTACCGCCCTTGGGTAGAGTGCCGTGGCATCACACAGCTCACAGCAACCTCTAACTCTTGGACTTACACGATTCTCTTGCCTCAGCCTCCCGAGCAGCTGGGACTACAGGCACCCGCCACAACGCCTGGCTATTTTTTTGTTGCAGTTTGGCCCGGGCTGGATTTGAACCGCCACCCTCAGCATATGGGGCCGGCGCCCTACTCACTGAGCCACAGGCGCCGCCCGATGAGCATTTTTTCACGTGTTTGTTGGCTACTCCTCTGTTGTCTTTGGAGAAGTTTCTGTTCAATCTCTTGACTTTTGCATAAGAATGTTTATTGCAGCTCAATTCATAGCCAGTCATGGAAGGAACCCAAATGCCTGTCAACCCATGAATGGATCAACAATTGTGGTGTTTATATATACCATGGAATACTATTCAACCGTAAGAAAAGATGGAGACTTTACATCTTTTATGTTTACCTGGATGGAGTTGAAACACATTCTTCTTAGTAAAGTATCTTAAGAATGGAAAAATAAATATCCAATGTACTTGATACTAATATGCAAACAATATATAAACAATATATTAACAATATATTACACACTCATATGAACAATAAAACAAATATAGTCTAGTACAGGGGTGGGGGAGGGGAACGAGGGAGGATGATTGGCAGAAGAAGGGAGGGCATTGGGCAGGATGTCACCTAAGGGCACAATGCATGGGAGTGCATCACAGCCCCTGTGTGAGGGGCTCTTTTACAACTGGAACTTTACCTTGGAAGTGAGAACAATGTAATTTAAAAATGTGTGCCCTCATATTAATTTTAAATAAAAAAAAGAAATTAAAAAAAGAAGTTTGCCCATCCAACAAGCACATTATAAGTTTATTAAACAAGTCATTAAAGAGGGTGCTTTGATGCCCTCTGTTTTTTTATTCAG
The DNA here is from genome assembly GCF_027406575.1 of Nycticebus coucang. Lineage (NCBI taxonomy): Eukaryota > Metazoa > Chordata > Mammalia > Primates > Lorisidae > Nycticebus > Nycticebus coucang. Next base: position 49,634,038 of record NC_069799.1, on the reverse strand, counting down.
CTCTAATTTCCTAAGATGGAACTACCCCAGCTCTCGGCTGAAAGCCCTGCTAAGCAAAGTCAAAGAATATTTCCTTTTCTCTCTCCTTTTTACAGCGACAGAATCTCGCTCTGTCACTCAGGCTAGAGCACAGTAGCACAATCATAGCTCACTGCAGCCTCGAACACCTGTCCTCAAGCAATGCTCTTAGCGTGTTGGGGTTACAGACATGAGCCACCCTGCCATGCCTCATGGAGGATTCTCACATCCTGGTTCATAAGGATTTCTTCTGAAGCAGAGAGCTGCCTAAGTAGATAAGCAGGATTCTGTGAATGGAAATTCTGGAATTTTGCATTTAATGTTTTCAAACTGTGGTTGACTGGAAAGCAAAACCACAGATAAGGGGGGACTACTGTGCTTTATCTTTAATCTTTTCATGTATATAGAATACCTGAAAAAAATTGTCTTAAGTCAAAAAGAGCTCCTTCAATGAGTATAAAACAAAAATTCTAAGTGATAAATTCTAAGTGTCAAATGCAAGTATAGCTATGGAAGGCTTGCACAACCAGCTGGACTTGAGCTAGGTTTTATTTTCTTTTATTTTATTTTTGAGACAGAGTCTCACTATGTCACCTTGGTAGAGTGCCATGGTGTCACTCACAGCTCACAGCAACCTCAAACTCTTGGGCTTAAGCGATACTCTTGCCTCAGCCTCCTAAGTAGCTGGGACCAGAGGCACCCACCACAACACTGGGCTATTTTTTTGTTGCAGTTGTCTTTGTTGTTTAGCAGGCCCAGGCCAGGTTCAAACCTACCAGCCTGGGTGTCTGTGGCCAGCGCCCTAACCACGGAGCTATGGATGCCAAGCCATTGAGCTAGGTTTTATTTATTTATTTATTTTTGTTTAGCAGGCCTAGGCCGATTCAAGCCCACCACCCCTGGTGCACGGGGCTGGCACGGTAATCACTGAACTATGGGTGCCCAGCAGCCTTGGGCTAGGTTTAAGAGAGATGACATTGGGCAGTGCCTGTGGCACAAAGGAGTAGGGCGCCGGCCCCATGTGCCAGAGGTGGCGGGTTCAGGCTCAGCCCTGGCCAAAAACTCCAAAAAATAAAAATAAAAAAAGAGAGATGACATTTACAAGTGCACGTGGGTAGAAGAGTCAGCATCGTATTCCATTATTTTAAGATACACAGTTTTGGGCGGCTCCTGTGGCTCAAAGGAGTAGGATGTTGGCCCCATATACCAGCGGTGGTGGGTTCAAACCCCGCTCGGGCCAAAAAAAAAGATACACAGTTTCTACATTTGAACATCTCTGAAATCAGCTGCCTTAGAATTAATAATTAATGGGGAAATGTATGTCAGTATGTATGTCACAGTCGCTAACAAGCAGGTGGTAGTTGTGATGTAAGTAACATTACACCCACAGGTGCAAATTTGGTCATCATCTGTTCAGCTGAGTTTTGTACATTGCTGGCTCTACGTACGTTGAGTTTAACTGACATTTAAAATGTCTTACAAAAGATTACAGTCCTATTCGTCCTGGACATGAAAAGTTCATGTACACAGAAAGAAAGCAGAGTGGCAAAATTTGTTATTAGTTGAAGGACATGCTTATCCTGGAAGGAAAGAACAGTACTTTCCAAGTTGCTTGGAATAAAATCCCGAGACAGTGTTGGGGTCCTCTTGATCATGGCACAGAAAATATTGGGCACCAAAAATTCTTTTTTTTTTTTTTTTTATTGTTGGGGATTCTTTGAGGGTACAATAAGCCAGGTGGGCACCAAAAATTCTAAATGGCAAAGTGATGAAGATGAGTTCAGCTGTGAATATAAAGACATTTTAGGATTACAGAAAGGCCCCCTTTTGCAGGGGACACGTTCCAAGACTATCCATAGATGCTACTGAACTGTGTGCCATTTAAACTTACGGGTTGTTTATTTCTGGAATTTTCCATTTAATATTTTCAAACTATGGTTGCCTGGAAAGCAAAACCACAAATAAGGGTTGGGGGGGAGATTACTTAATCTTTTCACATACAGACTATATGAAAAAAATTGAAGTCAAAAAGAGCTCTTTCAACAAGTATAAAACAAAAATTCGAGGTGATAAGGAAGCATCGTGAGAGTTTAATTGTTAGAGATTATTTTTTTCTTAGTGGCATATCAAAAATGATGATAAACTTTGTATGATGACATTTTAGATCTAATCATATACATACATGTAAAAAAGATGAATAAGCAAAGTATGATCTTGTTTGAATATATAAGCAGAAATTTGATGTGTGGAGGCCGGGAGGGTTAGAATCAAACTCCTTAAGATCTCCAGAAAAGGGCGGCACCTGTGGCTCAGTGAGTAGGGTGCCGGTCCCATATGCTGGAGGTGGCAGGTTCAAACCCAGCCCCGGCCAAAAAAAAAAAAAAAAAAAAAAAAGAAAGATCTCCAGAAAAATATTAGTTAGTAAAAGAAGGGGGGAGGGGTGGGGAAAGGAAGAGCTGGGGGGGGGCTTTGGTGTGTGCCACACCTTTTGGGGGCAAGACAGGATTGTAAGAGGGACTTTACCTAACAAATGCAATCAGTGTAAAAAAAAAAAAAAAGAATATATCTGTTTTGTATAGATGTAGAGTCATGCATTTTACACTTGATCTTGGCCAAAAGGCCGAGAAGCGATGAGTCATGCATTTTAGTAGACTTATAAATGTTTTATGTTATTTTGTTTTCAAACACAATCTATTTCAAACAGATTATATTTATATGTCTAAATCTACTGAACTATATGTGTGTACATTGACAATAAATATAAGATTATATCCTCAGGAAAAAAAATTAGTAAATACAATAATTTTAGAATTAGTTTTCTCTTAAACATTTGAATAAACTGTCTAGAACATTTGAATTCTAATGTGACTTAAAAGTCACATTTAAAAATTCATTTAAAAATGAATGTAAGAAAATTAGCAATACATTAACCTTTTATGTATTAAAAGGATTGTAATAACAAAATGTCAGGCTAAAAAACGCACTCACTATAATTTAATTCTGTTGACATGAAAAATACCAGAGTTCTTTTTAAAAAAGGAAATGTCAGTTCTTAAAAAAAAAAAAAAGGAAATGAACACTCAATTCCGGATAATAGTTAAAATATACTTATATCTTATGAGCTTTAGAAGTCATACAAAGATGATAGAATAATGCATCTTTTACAAAGAGGACTATTCTGGTTAAGTTTAAGGCACTTGGCTTATATTTCCATTTTCTGAGAATATTTCCTTTTTTTACTTTTAAAAGAGTGTAAGGGTCAATTATCATCGATTTGGCTAATACTGAAATAACTGGAAATTTTGAGGACTTAGAATTTTGGCACATTCTTTATTTTATTTATTTATTTAATTAATTTTTTTCTTTTTTTTTTTGTAGAGACAGAGTCTCACTTTACCGCCCTCAGTAGAGTGCCATGACGTTACAGGACTCACAGCAACCTCCAGCTCTTGGGCTTACACGATAGGCACCCGCAATAACACCCAGCTATTTTTTGGTTGCAGTTTGGCCGGGGCTGGGTTTGAACCCGCCACCCTCCGTATATGGGGCCAGCACCCTACTCACGGAGCCACAGGCGCCGCCCACATTCTTTATTTTTTATGTTATAAAATATACTTAGAAAAAACAATCTTTTAGGATTTATTACTGTATTTTAATTCCCTCAAGGGTGTGCTGAAGCCATCTTTAAAAAAAACTTTGGGTATGTTACAAAAGAACTACATTAATAGGGTGATCCAAATTCTAAAATAATGTTATAATTTAAAGCCCAGCCCACGAATCTCACTGTTTATATCATCTGAACCTATAAGACACTCGCTCATCAGTGCTGGACATCATCTTAGTATGTGGGTGGCAGCTGCCCGTCATCTCAATAATTTTGAAAAAAAGCCAGGGAATTTATTTTAAAGCATTTGTCCAGATTAAACCACATATGGCCTCCAGGGTGCTCTGGGCCTAAAGCCAAGCCTGCTGGCTTTGGCTGTGTTGAGCCATCAAGCTTATCCAGGAAAAAAATTGTCTCCTCAAAGCCAATAAAGATAAAAGGAACCTGCATTAGTCCAAAACAGCACAGCTCATGGGTGGGAACTGCATAAGCTTAAGTTTTGGGTTGTCCTCCCTATTTCCTTCAGAAAAGCCAGGGAACAGAAAGGAAAGTAGACAGCTCTAGGTCTCTCTGTTTTGTGTTTTGCTTGGTTAAGTGAAACTTTGACTTGGACAGTTAACTTTGTCTTGATGAACTCTATTGATGACTCCGGGGCGTTGGGCACACACACAATGGCAAACCGTGGTTAATATGTCAACTTAGTGGTACGATAGCCATGTGGCATCCTTGGAACAGAATCCTATGAAAGGTAAGACTTGTTAGGGTTTCTGCATCTGAGAAAAGATCAATTCCTCATAATAGTCATTGAACGAGGTAAGGTATTGGTGATAGGAAGAGAGTAGTAGGCCTTCTGGAAAGCTTTGATCACTGTTATTCTATGGCAAAACATTTGGTAAAATTGTCACACTTGCCCTGTCATAGAAGGGAAGCCATAAGGCTATCTATTCTTTTTAGGGGAAACTGGTTGCAAAAACTCAGAATACTGTGGCAGGCCCACTGGACCACACCTTATGGTTTTTAGCAAGATGTATGAAAGCAAAGGACTCAGGCAAGAAGTGTATGGTTTGACAGACAGATGAAAGTGAATGGAGGAGATTCTATTGTGTATTAAGGGAGGTCCTCTCTGTGTGCTGCCTGCAATCCAACATGTCTCCTCTTACTGAAGAAGACAATCAATGAAAACACACAACAGAGGAAGCTATGGGGTCCAATGCAGACCCATCTCTGGAATGCTGAAAGCAGATCTTGGATGATTGGTAATGAATCCAGAATGGAAAATTCAGCATGGTATGGCCAAGGACAGGGCAGGGTCCCATATCCCTGGCCTCTCCTCCATCTAGAATGGAAACATAGACACATTGAAAGTCCATGAAACCACTGCTTTCTTTTTTTTATTTTATTTTTTTTGTAGAGACAGAGTCTCACTTTATGGCCCTCAGTAGAGTGCTGTGGCCTCACACAGCTCACAGCAACCTCCAACTCCTGGGCTTCAGCGATTCTCTTGCCTCAGCCTCCCGAGTAGCTGGGACTACAGGCGCCCACCACAACGCCCGGCTATTTTTTGGTTGCAGTTTGGCCAGGGCCGGGTTTGAACCCGCCACCCTCAATATATGGGGCTGGTGCCTTACCGACTGAGCCACAGGCGCTGCCCGAAACCACTGCTTTCTTAATGAGACCCTCAATGTTGATGGTGGCTGATAAGGAATGAGATGGTACAGAAGCTGTTCCTCACGTGAATATTTATGATCATCTATGATGCGCTCTTGGCAAAAGTCTTCTGATCCGCAGAGACGGTGGCAGAAGAAAACCACGTTCTGTCAGGTAAGTTTCATTCTTCTATAGATACATATGTGATTACTTTTATATTATGGATACATGTATGCATAGAATATTGTTTGGAAAGATACACAAGAAGTGGGTCACAGTGGTTGCTTCTGGGTGTAAGGAAGGAACATGAGGTGTATTATCACCTTTGGGTAAATTATAAATTTTGGAACATGTGTATGCATTACTTAACCAAACATCTGCAAAAAAGAGCAAACTGAAAAGTACTTCCTAATAAAATTACAAGTGTACGTATCTTTGACCTAGTTATTTATCTCCTGGGAAGGATTGCTTACAAATATACCCAAATGTGTGAAATGATGTGTTTTCAAACTCATTTACTGAGACATCGCTTTTAATAGCAAATATTAAAAATAATTTAAATGTCCATCCATAGGGCACTGGTGAAATATTGCATACAACTATACAATTCAATACTATGTATCCACAAAAAGAATGTTACGTATTTATTTAAAAAAAAAAAAAAAGATTTCCACAATATTACTAACTGGAAAAGGCAAAGGTTATTGCAAGCTCTTGTTTGCACTTTTTAAAAAGTGAGAGGAACACGTGTATATGTGTTATAATTATATTTATATGCACATAAATGCATTCGTTTTTATGTTTCTGAAAAGGTACATAAAATTGATAACACTGATTGTCCTAGGAACGGAGAATTTGGTAACAGAGGTTCAGAAATGCGATGGATATTTTTACTCCAAAAGAATTCCACAGATGTTTTCCACATCAGCGGTATCATTTAGGTAAGTTTATATTCTTGCTTCACAGATATCACTCATCTGAGTGTCTAAGATAAGGTAATCTTTTTTCTTTTTTTAGACAGAGTCTCACTCTGTTGTCCAGTCTAGAGTGCCATGGCATCGGCCTAGCTCACAGCAACCTCAAACTCTTGGAATCAAGGGATCCTCTTGCCTCAGCTTCCTGAGTAGCTGAGACCACAGACGCTCACCACAACGCCCGGCTATTTTTAGAGACAGGGTCTTGCTCTTGCTCAGGCTGGTCTCCAACTCCTGAGCTTGGGCGATCCACCTGCGTAGGCCTCCCAGAGTGCTGGGATTACAGGCATGAGCCACCAGCCCCAGCCTAAGCGAAGGCAGCTTAAACAAAAATATCTATCACCCATCCGAGTCTCATTTCCTATATAGACATCCCCTTTAGAATAAAAAAACTGCATCTAAAAGCCACAAATGCATGTGTAGTTTATATAAGTAACAGGTGCATGACCTTTGTACACCAGTCTTGTGGAATCACATCTTTCAGTTTGCAGATATAATTGGCATTCACTTACCCTGTTGTTATAATAGTTTCAATTCTTTTTCATCAAGCCCATTATGTGTGAAGCAAAAAAATGCCACCACCTCTAACCTCACTCAACAACTTTTTATTACAAAGACATAGCTTTTTTTTTTTTTTTTTTTTGGTAGTCTTTTCTTTTCCTAAGAGCAGCAAAGTTTTGCTATGGTATGATCAGAGAGAACGCTCTTCTCTCATTGAAACCACTTGTTCTAGATAAAAGAACAAATTCTGTTTCATGTTTTTACTTCTCTCCTCCCATCCCTTTCTTCTAGTCTCCCTTCCTTTTTTCTCTGTTTCAGCACCAGTTTCCTAGAGAGACCGTGTATTTAAAATCCTTAGAGTAAGGAGCACCCTGTGGTTGAAAACCTCAGATGACTGTTATTAAGGAAATGCTCATCTGACAAAAGCTAAAAATTAAGTGACACTTTTTGCCTTACTTAACATTTTTCCTACTATGTCAAGTGATGGTTTGTGGTTGATAAGTATTGGTGCAAATCATCAGCCCTGAATCCACCAGAACCTTCCCACATTCTGATCAGTTTGAAGATCAAACTTTTGTTTGAGCTAAGTTGAAATCATCATATCGTTTTATAGTTACGGGCCATAAAACTTGGAAAGAAGGTTGCACAACAACGAGTTCGGTTTCTTAGTTTTATAGATGAGGAAATTAAGGGTAAGGGCCACTAAGAGATTTTCCAAAAGTTATATAAATAACTTACTGTCAGAGTCAAGCCTGCTGATTTTTTTTTTCAACCATAGCACATCTGAGCAGAAAGAAACTCCAGAAAAATTATTTTGCTCTCTTCTCTTTTTTTGGCCCTTATCTATATTTGTCTCTTACTTAGAGTACCAAGTGTTTCTGAATAAATCATTTTCTGAGGTTCGCTAAGAACTTGGAAATGAGACAAATTTGATTGTCCTCTTGAGAGTTAATTATTATTCTCACCAGCCCCGGCCTCCTTAACAGTTGAAAAGTTCCTTGACCTGTTGAAAAGTTTCCTTCAGTTTGGTGTTCAAAGTGTATTAATGGGATGTGTGCTAATAGGCATGGTGAGTCACACGCCAATGTGTGGCATTGGCCAATGGCACTAGCTTATCTGGAGAAAGAAGAGGCTTTCTTTTGTTCTTTTTTTGGGGAGGGGGAAGAAATGTACCTTTTAATATCTGAGATTCAAAATCTTCTTTGTATTTCATAGTCTTGATATTAATCCAAGAAGATTTCAATGTAGAGTTTGGACTGCAAATATGGCACAGAAGCAGGGGGACCAGTATAGATCTGATCTGTATCAGAAGCAGGGGAACCAGCTGATCTGTATCCTGCTCAAGGCAGGGAGAAGTCTAGACCAGGATGCTGAGAATTTCATTCCCATGGTTGAGGCTCTACCTTAGGGAAAGTGTTCTGGCTTGGTGCTCACAATTTAGTGGTTAGGGCGCCGGCCACATATACCGAGACTGGCGGTTCCAACCAGCCTGGGCCAGCTAAACAACAAAGACAACTACAACAAAAATAGCCAGGCATTGTGGCAGGTGCCTGTAGTCTCAGCTACTTGGGAGGCTGAGGCATGAGAATCGCTTAAGCCCAAGAGTTTGAGGTTGCTGTGAGCTGTGATGCCACCTCACTCTACCCAGGGCGACATAGTGAGACTCTGTCTCAAAAAAAAAAAAAAGTGTTCTCTTTTCTTGAATTTCTTCACTCCCTGGTTTTTTTTCTGAGTTCTCTGGCCACTACTTGTCTTTCATCTACTAATTGCTACTGTCCCCCCAACCTCTAAATGGTAGAGTTGCTGAGAGCTTATTTATTGCCTTTTCACTTTGTCGCATAGTGATCTCATTCACACTGATGATTCCCCAGATTTATAGTTCTAATCCAAATCTCTTTTCTGACTCAAATCTCTCTTTCAATTTTTTTCATTTATCTCATCTATCGATCTAAATTTCCATAAGATTGTCATAAACATGTCTAGAACTCTTCTTCATCCCTTCACGATATCCTCCCCAAATCTGCCTCTCCCCTACATTTCCTCAACTCAGAAAATGGCACCTCCATGAGCCCAGTTGCTCAAATCAGAATTTGGTTCTCAGATTTGAACCCTCCCCTTTCTTTTCCTTTTGATGCATCATCAAGATATATTTTTACCTACTCAGTATTTCTTGCCACCATAACCTTTGTCTGTGTCACGATCTCCCTTACCTGGAGGATTGTTGTGTTAGTCTCCTAACTGGCCTCCCCACATTCATCCATTCTACTTCAATCCATGGAGTGAGTGATCACTTAAAAAACACTAATTGGACTGCACAGTGGCTCACGCCTGTAATCCCAGCACTTTGGGAGGCTGAGGCAGGAGGATGGCTTGAGATCAGGAGTTTGATACCAGCCTGGGCAACATAGTGAGAGCCTATCTCTAAAAAATAAACAAATAAATAAATAAAATGCTGTTGGGCTCATGTTCCCTCTCTGCTTATAACACATCAGTGGCTCCTGCTTCTCTCTTCATCTTTGGCCTGTACCTTTCTCCCCTTCTAAGTGCACCCCAGCCCCAATGGCTGCCTGGTTTCCTGCCCCACATTTTTCTCTCTGCTTGGAATTCTTTGCCCTCCACAACCCTTCTCTTCCCCACTTCTCCCAGCATCTGCTAACTCTTCAGTCTAATTTTACATGTCAGATACTACAAAATCTGATTTAGGACTCCCTTGATAATCTCTTGCATAGCATCCTCTTTTTTTCCTTTCAAAACAATTTCTAATTATAAATGCATTTGTGTGATTATTTATGCTTTCCCAACTATCTTATCCACCACTATATTGCACAACAACTATCTAGAACAGTTCCCAGCATGTAGTGGGCAGTCCATGTTTGTGGAATGAATGACGAGGGAGCAATGTGAGCTAAGAGGATTTTTGTAAAATAATTTAAATTTCTTTCTCCTTTTGACTCTGTTCTACCCACTTTATGATTTCTGTTCCCACATAGCTCGACAACTGGGATGGAATACACTGATAGTGAGGATTTATTTAGGGGAGAGGAATGTCTTAATTTAAAAATTGATGTTTGAGTGATAACTTGTACTCACGTGGATTTTAATTCATGTGCATCTGTCTCTGAGGTCCTGAGAATGGTGAGCTGTGCCTTGAGGTCAAGTTCTGGGCCACATTAATTCACTAGTAAATATCACCCATGAAGGTTTTCTGGGCATGACCTTGCAGAGCTATCCCCTCAGTGACTTCCTGATTAAATCATTACTAATTGAAGCTTATCTTTCTTTTTGGAATGTCTACGTAACTTAGGAAGTATTGCCAAATTTTTGCCAGTTACTAAAGATAAAAGTTACCAAATATAGTTGTTACCATCTGTGTGTGCCACTGACAGATTAAGCAGGTGAGGCTAACCTTAGGCCAGGACTTCTAGTCAATCAGGTCTTTTCCTGCAACTAGATTTTATGAGCTTGGGAAATTCTATTGCGAGTATGTTGATGGGCCTAGCACCAACTGGAACAAAGTACTAAAGAACTGAAAGAGCGTTCTTAATAATAAATCTCTGCAATAAGTTCATTGTTTTCTACACGCCAAAGACTAAGCTGTTATACACATGCTGTTTCATTCATTTTCATCATGACTCTACAAAGCATGGTCATGGGTTATCAACCTCATCTTACACAATAGGAAAACATAGCTTGGAAAATTTTTGTAACGTGGTTAATGAAGTGGCTGCGCTGGGAGTGAACCAGAGCTGCCCGAATCCAGTCTCTGAGCACATAAGCACTACATGAAATTGCATCCTTTTGACTTGGTCATGTATCAAGTGATTGATGTGGTATCCACTGGTTTGTACAGTGGCCAAATTCCTTGTCCTCCCAGCCTGATTTCTGTCATAGAAATAATGGAAATGGGTCATTAAAATACAAGTTTGGGAATCCTTCATTACTTTATTCTTAAGGATTTTTTGGAGTACCTTCCATGCTAATTGTTACGTAGACTCTAAGGAATGCGGATGAGAAGATACACTGTTCTTCTCCCCAAAAGCTTGCAGTTTCATGAAAAACAGGCAAATAACAGATACATACAATACACTATGACCAGTGCTGGAACAGAGGCCAGATTCTGGTAGCATGAAAATGGGATGGGAGCTGACTCTTAGAGACTAGGGATCTGCTGGGCAGCTATGCAGGATGAGAAAAAGAAAAGGGTAGTTTTCTGGCAGTTTTCATCATTTTGGGAACCATGTGTGCAGATCTGGGAGGCCTCTAGGATTCAGTACAATGGGATGTTGGAAAGAAACCAAGCTGCAGAGATCGCAGGCTGGGTGCCAGATCCCATCAAATCTTTATTCTGAGTACTCAGAGCTCCTTTGAACAGGAACAGAAACCAAGTCAAATGAGCTGCAGTAATGAAGACTGACCTCTTAGGTTCAGGGGTCTGGCCCCAACTGCTGCAGTCTCTGTGTCTCTGAGTCCTTGCTCTCAAGACAATCTGATCAGTCATTGACCAGCCACCTGAGTCAGGTGTCTGTCGCTCCTCTGATAGGATGACGCAGGCACACACATGTGTGTATGTTTGTGTGTGTGTGTGTGGTTGTGTTACAGGGTTACTAGGTTGAGACCCCCTGGTAGGGACAGCTCTCACAGGAACTATAAAGAGATGAGAACGTTTCCCTTGGGAAGCTGCGTGAGAGAAAGGCAATTAAGTCCATCTAGCACAGCATGTAGGCCGTGAGGTTTCTTTAGTAGATACAGAAAGAAAGCAAAAAAGGAATTCTCCATTAAACCCACAAAGTTATCACTATCATTTAAGGTCACTACCACTCATGACTCTAAAACGTAACATCTAAAAGGCTGGGATAATTACAGTATTTTTGCATTGCTACTGATTTTGAATTATTTAAAAATGAGTATGTAGGGCAATCATCTCACTAATAAAATACTAAACATTTTTATCCTTAACTGGCCAAGAAAGGCTGGCTGTACCAACCTTTTCGCCTTTTAGCAGTCATTCAGGGGGGACTCCTGATTCAGTCCCTGAATGACTACATGGAACACAGTATACCCCCACCTCATTTACACCAGAAAGGGACGTAAACGAGAAATTTACCTTTATTTTGTTAGGCAATTACAATTTGACGTTAGTTTGTGAAAGAGATGTGAAAAAAGTTTAAAGTGAATTTTCTTTTTTTGGTTTTTTTTTTTTTTTTTTTTTTTTGGCCGGGGCTGGGTTTGAACCCGCCACCTCCGGCATATGGGACCGGCGCCCTACCCTCTGAGCCACAGGCGCCGCCCTTAAAGTGAATTTTCAAAAAAAATTGTACAGAAACATTTTTCTTTAATGAACTAAGGTAAGCTTGCCTATAATGCCCTCAAATTCCATGTTTGTGAAAAAGTTTGAAAAAATTGTTAAATTTTTTGTCATCTATACGATAAAAATAAATGTTAAGCAGTAGACATTCTTATTTTTCTGATATTCTGTATTTGCATATATTTCCCCAAATTTCCCTCATTTAAAATTTCGTAAAAGAATTCTTCTCCTCTTAGATATTTATATTTTCTTATTTTGAGTTGAAAATAGCTTTACTTACATACATTTATTGCTTAATAAATTATGTAAAATTATAAACATTAACTTTAGAATTCACAAAACAGATAAGGACCAAAAAGACAAAAATTACCCACTTTAGTAAAATATGCGTAGTGAATTATGGAGTAAGGCAGAATAAGTTTTTAAACACTGGTATACCAGGAAGGAGGCTATTCTCTTTAATCATTCTCATTGATTCTTTATAAGTTGTCTTCTTGATTTTTTAAGTTGTCTTCTTAAGTTTTCTTCCTTCACATATAAACCTTTCATTGTATACAGTGTTATAAATACTGAAAATATTATTGGGAATAACTACAAATGTCAACACTGGAGTGTATATCCTTTAAATTTGTGGAGCTCAGAAACAGTGTGTAGGAAACACTTTAGCATGATAAGAAAGCATAGGCTACTATTACCAATTCAGTTTTTAAAGTTGTTTTTGTATCAGGCAGTGCAGGAAAAAATCTGAAGTTCTGAGTACTGACTTTTCAGGGCCCAGAAATGAATGTTTGTGTGAAACAAGTACAAAATGATAATAAATCACATTATAGAATTGGAATACAGAGCCTCACACGTTAATTGGTTTATACGTGGGAAATGTAACATTAGTAAAAACAAAATTTTCTCTTGCATAAGAGAACAACAATTATTCTTTAAACACTGCCTAAGCATTTTGGTTAAGACTTATTTTTATTCTCCTCTAAAAAACACGTAGTTTTGTTTTTATATTTTCCATGTTTTGTTCCTACATTTAATCGTATTGTACTTTAGAAATCTGTCACTGCTTATTGGCGATATAAATGATTTTATGCTTCTCAATTACACCGATGTCGTGTTCCAGTTGTTTCATTTCTTTTTCCAGCTTCTGCTTGCGGATCTTCTTTGGGATGGAATCTATGAAGACGGAGAGGGACTGGAACTCCTTATGTACCTCCTCCCAGTTCTTTTTCAGCCCCTGAAAATGATAAAGAAACTTGTAAGACTAAAGTCAACTGCAAAGGTAAAAGGAAATGGAAAAGTAAAGCAAGCTGGTAATGAAAACTGTAAATAGGTCCAGAAAACGTGAGAATCATTTTAAAAACCACATGTACTTATCAAGCGCTTGGCCACACCAACAAAAAAATACTGCACAGAGGCCAAATCCTGCCCTTAACTGTGTGCTCGCTTCCCACTGGGAGTATTTATTTGCTCTGTTTTTAATGTTACTGTACTTGTTTTTACCATCAAATAGCACATGCAGGGTTATGAGGAGCATGGAGCCAAGCTCACAGCAAATGCTCTGGTGAAAAACAACAGCTTAGAATTGACAACCCTCCATAGAAAAAACATTGTTGTGAAGGTAATTGTTTCTTAGAAAATTTTTATTTTGTTTCTTTCGAATTTTCTTTTTCATCTTTATTCTTCGATAGAGAAATCACATCAAAGGACCTAATTATGATTTATGTGACTATATTTTCTCGTGTTTGACAAAATGGGTTTGTAAAAAGGCCAAAATTCAATGTGAACAAAGATGATTTTTATATGTGTCTTTTTGATATATCAGAACAAATCGCCCTTCGTATAATCAAGGGATCTGTATTTCCTATTAATGTATTCTAGGAACAATTAAATGTGACACCCATGCTAATCCAATAATGTAGTTGAACGTTTTATACTCTCAGAAATCAACGAATTCAAAATTAAGCATCTCATAGGAGCCATAAAGGTTATTTCCATCTCTGCCTAGTTATCATTTCTTATCACAGTGCGTTAGGCGCTCCACTGACAAAATGGTTTTAAATTGCTAATTGAATTCAGTCAATTACATTTTATAAATTAACATTTTTTATTATTCATTATGGGTACACACATGATTTTATTTACACAAAAGCAAAGCACAAAATAGAAAGTACAATTTAAAATATTGCCATGAAAGCATGGCCCTTGGAAACCACATCCACACATTCAGGTTTAAAAGAGGATTGATTAGCAGTGTCGTATACCATAAGGCCTTCATCTTAAGCCCTCGTAGCTCAAAGTTAACCTTGTAGAAACTTCTTGGGGACAGTAAGATTTCAATGACTTATTTCCATGCTTAGGTAAGTGATGGCAGGAGAGGGCACACTGTATAGACCAGGCAGGTTGGGGGGAAAGACAATAAATTCTGACTCCTTACTGAGTGAGAAGAATAAGTATCCAGGTTAAATTTTAAAAAGAGAGGGACAGGTTAGCTCAGTTCTTCATCATGCATGAGTTATGTTCTAAAAAGAGGTCCTTAAAAGAATTCTATTTCTCCACAGTCTTTCATTATGAAATGTGAAATAGGTTCCCACAGGGCTCTGTTGGGGTGCCTATTGCAGAGAGGAAATCTATGTATTTATACACTTTCAAATATCAAAGGTTTCTCGTAGCTACTTGGGTGATATTTCCATATTACTTGTGGTCACAGCAGCTGCACTTTTTCTCTGTATTTTCTTTTAAAGCATGGTTTGCTTTTATCTTCTAGTGTGTACAATAACGTTTGGATCAAAGTCAACAGCGAGGGATGGAAACTAAATGTAACTAATATTTCATGCTATGGTGAACTAGGCTCCTTGCTGTTGTTAAGACCTTTCTTTTTTGGTTATTATAGTTCAACTAAAAAAGATCTTTTATTCGCTGTAGCAATAGCAACTTTCCCTTGTTTTTATTTCTTAATTTTTCTCTCTCCTCTTTTAATATGGAAATAATATTGTTAATTTTGGAAAAAATCAAATAGGAGGAAGTGGTCCTATAATAAGTGCTTCTATAGAATAAGAAGTGCCGCCCCTCCTCCACCCCCCAAACATTCCTCACCTTCTTGCCCTGCTCTTGACTAGGGGTAGAGGTAACCCTTGTGAGCTGTTCCTCTAACTCCTTTGCCCTCTGACAACTGAGTGAGTTCAGCCTATAGGGAAGAGAGAGAAGTTGGGGGCATTTCCCCCCACCCCCTGACACTGCCTGGACACTTGTTATAGCTGCATTCATCTGTCACTAAAACCTTCACCCAGGTTCCAGTTCTCTGGAGTGGGCTCTTGACAGCATGGCTTCTTGTCCCTGCCCTTCAAGCCCAGACGGTGTTGAATTCCCACTGTCCTTAGTCCTGGGGTGGTTCACGTCTGTGCTTCACGCCTGTGGCGGCTCCTTCCTACATTCCCTTCAGAGTCCCAGTGGACTGCACCTTCCATGTCCTGCTAGAGCTCTGACTACTACCAGCTTCCTTCTATTACCTCCTATGGGTGTATTTAGAGCCATTAGTAAACCTAAGTCCAGTCCTTATTCATCCACTTGATAGTTCTGCCACCAAGGGAAAATGAAAACCAAATTCTAAATTCACTGACAGTAAGGACTGTGTTAGTTTTGCTCACTATAGAATCTCCCTGGCTGGATACTGTGCTTAGAACATAGTAGACATTCAATAAATGAATAAAAGGATGGATGAACAAATGAGCCCACCTGCTCTATTTGTATTTTATAACCTCATGTGTAAAATGAAAAGTTTGGGATCATCAGATCAGATGATCCCTTCCAGGTGTAATAAAGTTTGGAATCATTAGACAAAGGATGTTTTCTAAGCATATTGAGACTTATTTCATAAAGGATAAGTGGAATGTGTCTTACTCAGGGACATACAAGCATACTGTCAGAACTTTATGCACCTCTTATACATACAGAACTTATACACCTCCCCTAACTGGGGAAGAAGCATGGCCCTGGCCTTGTTAGGTGGCCAGCCAGTGGCTTTCTTACAGTGGCTGCTGTATTCCCAAGCTAGCAAGGCGTCCCAGGGCAGACCTGCAGGTGCCACATGGAAGGGTTAACTCTGTAGTGACCACAGTGAGGCTGAGGGCTGTTTAACCACTATACCCAAAAAGACGCAGGAGGGAAGAGCCCATTCCTTCTCAGAGAAGTTCTTCCTCTTTTTCCTATTTTCTAGGATTTCAGATATAAAAGTGTGGCTTTCACAAAGGCATGCACTTTCTGAATATGAGAGAATCAAAACAAGAGAGAGAGAGTGGGCCACAGTCCAGCACTGCCCCTGAAAGTGACATCCAATCCCCCTCCCACGTCTGCCTGTCTGCTTCCCTCCTTTCAGCGTACTCAGCACATCTGTGTTTTACTGGGCATCAGGGCATCAAGGATGCTGCTGTCAATAAAGAGACATAGGCTCTGCCCGTAAGCCACTCCCGCTGTCTGGGACACCCTCTCATGCTGCACTGTTAGGCCCTGTCCTTCAGTGGTGACCGGTGCCTTGGAACCTTATGCAACTTACGATCTTCCACACATAAACACGCACACTCATGACTATACATGTATATGGATGCCCATTAAGTTACATCAATCAAATTACAACCTTCTCTCTAGCAGAAGTTATATCTTATGCTTTTAAAAAATATCCTCAAGGCTTAGCACATGAGAAATGTTTACTGATGATTCCCATGGGTGATAAAATGTTAAGAATGTCTAACAGCCTATGAATCCATTTTTCAACAGAGATTACTAAGATAGTAGAAATGGCTTTGTATAACAGAAAGCCTTTAAGATAAAAAACAAAAAATAAGGTACTATATCTCTATAATAGCGATAACAAGCATGGCTATTGAAGGTACAAGCAGGTGCTTAATAAACACACTACAAATGGTGAAGCAGCAACCCAGCTCACACCCCCCAATATTGTAAATGCTTCAGATAAAAGTCCGATGTTATAAATTCCCATGTGAACATATGTTTATTTTATTCAAAATGAGAAAGATATATGTAAAGCCTAATACCTATTTTATTTTAAAATTTGGGATATTTGGCTTTCAGGTAAGAAGAAAATGTTGGCCTCAGGACAGTTTCAATTATTCTAGAGCTCCATCTAGTGAAAAATATCTAATTTATGAATATTAGTTTGTACAAATTCAGGGACATAAGAATGAAAATAAAATTGCTTTTTTGCCTTATTTATGCATGGTTGTCGTAGGAGAAGGTAGGCTTCCTTAACAATGCTAGCTCGGGAAAAAAGTCAGACGCTCACCCACTTGGAAACAAAATATTATTGAATGAATCCCTGTCGTGCAACTTTTTGCTTTCTCCAAAGAGTTGGCTTTGCTGCAAACAGTTTGCCTGTATAACCAAAAGAGATTGTTCTTATTTCCAAAAAAGTGCTGGCTTTAATAATCAAGTTGATGGTAGACTTTTCTTTTTCTTTTTTGAGACTATGTCTTACTCTGTCGCCCTAGATAAAGTGCTGTGGCGTCCTTATAGCTGACAACAGCCTCAAACCCCAGAGTTCAAGCCGAACAGCTGGGACTACAGGTGTATGACATCATGGCTGGCTGCTAGTTTTTTTTTTGCAGTTTCTGGCTGGGGCTGGGTTTGAACCCACCACCTCTGGTATATGAGGCCGGCACCCTACTCCTTTGAGCCACAGGCGTTGCCCAGTTTTTTCTATTTTTAACAGAGACGGGGTCTCACCCTTGCTCAGGCTGGTCTCAAACTCCTGAGCTCAAGCAATCCTCCTGCCTCAGCCTCCTAGAGGGCTAGGATTACAGGTCTGAGCCACGGCCTGGGCCAGTGGTAGATCTTTCTCTCAGAGACGTTCTAAGGACTTCCTGATGAGCGTAAATTGCGGAACACTCACTTGCAGAACTGCCTGCCTTTCTTCATTGGAGAGCCTTTTCATAGCAGCCCTCTTAAGGCTTTCCTGGACGTAACGATCATATTCTTCTTGGGCTTTCTTTACTTCCTCGTTTCGCTTGCATATGTATTCAGGCGTGACACCATAATCCTGTAGGGATTTTTCAGAAAAGTATCATCAATATCCTGAAGGCAATCTTATCTGTGTACATACCAACCAATGACAGGGAGAAAAACAGATGTTGCAAACTTACCTGCACTCTATCCAGGGCAACAAAGTGAGACTCTGCCTCAAAACAAAAAAAAATGGCATTGCCTTTGAAAGGATGTATCAATATTTACTATCTCACTTGCCAATAACAGATTTTTTAAAACTTAACTTTGGTAAGTGAAAAGCAAGTTGGGTCAGTCTTTCATGAGCAGTGATTGCTTAGTCAGCAGCACGGGGAGACGAGAGCACACAGTGTTTTCGAGACTGGGTGAACAGGCACAGGTAGCTTCGTATTTCCTGCGTCTGTGGTGGACACTCTCAATTCCCTGTACAAGGCAGGAAGTGTACTACAGTGGAGCGTGTAGGCAGACAGCAGCCAGAGGGAGGGGCAGACTATGCACCACTTGGTAGCATGACTATCAGAGGAGAAAGTTTCTATGCCATAGTGGGAAAATGATACATTCCAAGTGGCTTTGAAGAGCCAGGAGAGTGAACTTTCTTCTTTCCCCTCCTTATGGGACAAGAACTACGCGCAGCTTCCAGTAGCCGCAGAAGGAAGAAGTATCCAGAGAAGCCTGAAGTAACTTTACTGGCCTGAGTGGCCAACTCCTAGATTGCTGCTAAAATGCTCCCGAAGTGACCTTAGCCTATGGAGTAAGAAGAGTTTCTCAGAGAATATGAAGTGTCCTCCAACAACAGCCCTGAGGTTCCTGCTCTGATTTCAACAGCCATTAGCTTCTTCACAGATCACCTCAACGCAAGGCCCTCAAGCATCACTGCCACAATTACTTCCCCTCTTCTCTCTCTTCCCGCCTCCCCTCCCTCCCTTCCTTTCTTGCCACAGCTTATTGCTATTTATCATTCTTTAGAATTCTGCACCCATTTTTTCTATGTATGTTTCAAACACTTTTAAGCTCCATAACATACAAAATAAAATAGATTTATGTAAGTTTTCTCTAAGCTTTTTTATTTTAAAGATCTATACTTAGGGGCAGCACCTGTGGCTCAGTGAGTAGGGCGCCGGCCCCATATACTGAGGGTGGCGGGTTCAAACCCGGCCTGGCCAAACTGCAGCAACAACAACAGAAAATCTGTATTTAAACTATTATGCCCAAGGTATTATAATGTTCACCAATGAAATGATAAGCCTATCTCATAAACTGCTTTTTAGACAGACATGAAGAGCCAGGCATAGGGGTCTGTGCCTGTAATCCCACAACTCCAGGAGGCTGAGGTGAGTGGATTGCTGGAGGTCAGGAGTTAAAGGACAGCCTGAACAAGAGCAAGATTGCATCTCTAAAAATAGAAAAGCTACCCAGTGCTCAGCACCCATAGCTCAGAGGTTAGGGCGCCAGCCACATGCACCAGGGTTGGTGGGACTGAACTCAGTCAGGGCCTGCTAACAACAATGACAACTACAACCACCACAAAAAATAGCCAGGCTGAGGCAAGAGAATTGCTTAAGCCCAAAAGTTTGAGGTTACTGTGAGCTGTGACATCACCGCACTCTATCAAAGGAGACATAGTGAGACTCTGCCTTACAAAAAAAAAAGAAAAGAAAAAAAGAGAAGCTACCCAGGCATTGTAGTGGGCACCTATAGTCCCAACTACTAGAGAAGCTGAAGCAAAAGGATCCCTTGAACCCAAGAGTTTCAGGTTGCTGTGAGCTTTGACACCACAGCACTCTACTAAGGGCAACAAAGTGAGACTGTCTCAAAAAAAAAAAAAAAATAGATTGACACAAAGGACCCCAAAGGACTAGATTATTATTTTATGGCACTTTCAAGGCTTTACTCCAAACTAAAAAAAAATATATTCACATTAAAATAATAACAAATGGCAGGCACAGTGGCTCATGCTTGTAATGCTAGCACTTTGGGAGGCTAAGGATCACTTGAGGCCAGGAGTTCAAGACCAGCCTGGGCAACACAGTGAGACCCTGTCTCTATGAAAAATTATCCAGGCCTGGTGGCACACTCGTACAGTACAAGCTACTCAGGAGGCTGAGGCAGGGGGATCACTTGAGCCCAGGAGTTTGAAACTGCAGTGAGTCATGATCACACCACTGCACTCCAGCCTGGGTGACCAAGCGAGACTCTGTCTCTAAAAACTAAATAAATGAATGAATAAATAAATAAATAGTGATTAGTATCGTTTATACTACACTGATGAGATGGATAGGTCTAAAGTTGTATTCCTCTTCATTTCTTTCATTCTGTTACAGTTACTATAATTTTAATGACTTAACATCTTAAGCTCTGAAAGGTTATTCTTTCTAGATTTATACTGCTTTAATGACATTTCCATCAAACCAAAAGTTAGTATCTTTCAGAGAAGGTTTGTTATAATTACTAAATATATTAGTAATTGAAACTAAGGAAAATGCTCTAACTTTCATCTGCTGGACTATATTGTTTATTACAAGTTCTCTGTAACTTCCTCAGTTTAGATTTAAACTGGAGAGGAATGGGAATTGGCAACTGTCCAGCTAGAGTGCTACTGATGGTAATATTGAGAATCACTGTGGATGCCATATTTAAATTCCTGGAACTCGGGTCTCCCATTGATGTGTAACAAGTCTACCTTTTTATTGATGTACTTTGGAAGGAGCCCTGAAGTTTCAAGATCATGC
This sequence comes from Nycticebus coucang, assembly GCF_027406575.1. NCBI lineage: Eukaryota > Metazoa > Chordata > Mammalia > Primates > Lorisidae > Nycticebus > Nycticebus coucang. Next base: position 49,613,248 of record NC_069799.1, on the reverse strand, counting down.
TTGTCTCCAGTTCTTTTGTCCACATAAATTGGTTTAGGCTTTTTAGCCACTCCCATAATGACATCGGCTGCATTTGTGTTTATAAAATTTTTTCCACTCTGTATTCCCGTGACTGGATGTTCACCTCTCAAGGGTACAGCAGGCTTTTTGGGTGCATTCCGATCAAACTTCTTTTCTGTTAAACACATAACATTTCCATGTTAATATTAAACTATAAACATTGCTACTGATACTATTTGTAATATCCAGGGATTTGACCACTAGTAATTGAAGTTTTATTAATAATCTGTTCAAATATTTAAGGTAAAAAGTTTATACTTATTGCCAATCTCAAGTTTACACATTAAATATGTACAGCTTTTTACATGCCGATCATACTTCAATAAAATGGTCTTTAAAAAATTCAGTAGTCAAAATGAAAAAAATTAAAAGGCAACATAATCAATGGATAGGTTGAAAAACAGTATCAACATCTAAGGCAGAAGAAATAAGCACCCCAAGTTATATGCTAGCTAATTAATGCATTTTTACTGTGAAAATATATTTCATATAAATTTATTAACTAATCTTTAATCTCATAAAGATTTCAACACAAATGTTCAACTGTCCCATTTATAGTAGGTTTAAATGAAAAACATTGAAACTCTTTTCTAGATATTACCAATATTACCCATAATTGCTTCTTCAGAGGAAAATTATTATAAAATCATCAAGTAAATTAATCAAACTTGATGTGCTGACAGTCCACGAAGCTATGGATTTTTTTCACTAAAGCTATTATTATAATACAGTATAAAAATCACATCATGGCTGTGTACCCAACATGCAATTTAACAAATAAAACATTACCCATACAGCTGAAATTTATTATGCACTCTTCCCTGATTGCATCCTAAAGTAACTACTATCCAAAATTTATCTCATTTGTTTTTCTATACCATGCTCTCTTCATTAATAGTAGATGAAATTAGCCATCTTTATATAGCTTGTTCAGTTTGACCATTCCAACCAAAATGTCTTGATATAGCCACACTAAAATGGCGCTTGCCAAAACGCTACAAATAAAATAAATTTATTTGGGTGGCGCCTGTGGCTCAGTTGGTAAGGCACCGGCCCCATATACCAAGGGTGACGGGTTCAAACCCGGCCCCGGCCAAACTGCAACCAAAAAATAGCCGGGCGTTAGTGGCGGGTGCCTGTAGTCCCAGCTACTCGGGAGGCTGAGGCAAGAGAATCGCTTAAGCCCTGGAGTTAGAGGTTGCTGTGAGCTGTGTGAGGCCACGGCACTCTACCGAGGGCCATAAAGTGAGACTCTGTCTCTACAAAAAATAAATAAATAAATAAATAATAAATTTATTTTATTTTTTTTAGAGACAGAGTTTTACTTTGTCACCCTTGGTAGAGTGCCCTGGCATCACAGCTCACAGCAACCTCCAACTCCTGGGCTTAGGCAATTCTCTTGCCTCAGCCTCCTAAGTAGCTGGGACTAAAGGTGCCCACCACAACACCCGGCTATTGTTTTGCTGCAGTTTAGCCAGGGCGGGGTTCGAACCTGCCACCCTCGGTATATGGGGCTGGCGCCCTACTCACCGAGCCACAGGCGCTGCCCCTAATGTAATTTATTTTCAAGAACCAAAAGCAACGTTTTTTCTGAGACAGAGTCTCAAGCTGTCGTACTGGGTGGAGTGTCGTAGCATCACAGCTCACAGCAACCTCCAGCTCTTGGGCTTAGGCTATTCTCTTGCCTCAGCCTCCCAAGTAACGGGGACTACAGGCGCCCCCCACAATGCCCAGCTATTTTTTAGCAACAACTATCCTGACAGGGCCTCATGCCAATCTCAACCCCATCACAATTACGAGGGACTATGCTTTATTCATTTCTGCATTGTTTGACCTTTTTACACATTTATGTAACTGTTTTTTTGAGACAAGTTCTCACTGCAGTGGCATCATCACACCTCACTGCAAACTCAAAATTCCTGGGCTCAAATGATCTTCTTGCCTCAGCTTCCTGGAGTACAGGTGTGCACCCCCACACTTGGCTAATTGTGTGTGTGTGTGTGTGTGTGTGTGTGTGTGTGTATGGAGATGGGTGTCTATTGCCCAGGCTGGTCTCAAACTCCTGGCCTCAAGTGATCCTACCACCTTGGCCTCCCAAAGTGCTAGGATTATAGGTGTGAGCCACCAGGCTGGGCCCATCTGACATTTTTAATATTAAAAATTAAGAGTGATAAAACCTACTGGGTGGTAGAACCTTTTCCTTTGAGTGTTTCTTTAGGAAATCCTTTGGAGAAGGTACTTCAACTTTTGCTGGTCCCATAGTTTTCATTGCAGTTTTAACTTTTCGCAGGTCATCTTTTACGGCTGTCCTAAAAATTGATATGTACCTAAAATTAAATTTAGAAAGGTGTAGAATTTATATTTCTAGTAAAAAAATATTTAAAGTTTAACAATCGGCAGACAATTCTAAATTATTTAAGTCTATAATATGAATATTGAAAACAATAGCCATAAAACATAATTATCTAAGCTTTGCCCATCAGGCTTCGGCAAGCTAGATGAAGTTCTGCCCTAGGAAACAAGTGCAGGGTAAAGGTGTTCACAGTATTTCCCCATCATCCTTTGAACATATGCAGCCTCGGTAGTGATGTCAGCTCGCTCAGTCCTGATGGTAGTAATTTGTGTTTTTTTTTTTTTTTTTTTTGTAGAGACAGAGTCTCACTTTACTGCCCTCTGTAGAGTGCCGTGGTGTCACACGGCTCACAGCAACCTCCAGCTCTTGGGCTTACGTGATTCTCTTGCCTCACCCTCCCGAGCAGCTGGGACTACAGGTGCCTGCCACAACGCCCGGCTATTTTTTTGTTGCAGTTTGGTCAGGGCTGTGTTTGAACCTGCCACCCTCGGTATATGGGGCCGGCGCCCTACTCACTGAGCCACAGGCGCCGCCCAATAATTTGTGTTTTCTGTCTCTCTCTATGTGCTGATAAGTCTGACTAGGAGGTTATTAATTTTATTAGTCTTCTCAAAGAATCAGAATTTTACTGATTTTCTCTAATGTTCACATGCATTTGATTTTAAAATTTTATATATTTTTTAAATATAAGTGTTTAAAGCTATAAAATTCTAAGCAGCACTTCAGCTGCATTCCACAATTTTTTTTTTTTTTTTTTTAAGACAGAGCCTCACTTTGTCACCTGTGGTAGAGTGCCGTGGTGTCACAGATCACAGTAACCTCAAACTCTTGGACTGGAGCAATTCTCTTGCCTCAGCCTCCCAAGTAGCTGGGACTACAGGCGCCCACCACAACACCTGGCTATTTTTAGAGACAGGGTCTTGCTCTTGCTCAGGCTGGTCTTGAACTTGTGAGCTTAGGCATTCTACCTGCCTGGGCCTCCCAGAGTGCTAGGCTTACAGGCGTGAGCCACTGCACCTGGCCACTTTGTGTCATTTTAATCCTTTCAAATTTTCTAACACTTGTTTTATGGCACAAAGTTTGGTCTATCTTGATAAATATTCTATATACACTAGAAAAGAAAGCATATGCTATATACTCTAGAAAAGAAAGCATATTAGGGTATTTTACAAATGACAATTAGATAAAACTGGTTGATAGTGTTTTCAAATGTTCTGTGTCCTTACTGACTTTGCCCACTTATTCTATTAATTATTTAAAGAAAGGTGCTAAAATCTCCAACTACATATGTGGACTTGGCTATTTCTTCTTTTAATTCAAATAGCTTTGGCTTTAATATGTTCTAAAGCTCTGTTAGTTAAGAGGATGCCTTGAGTCCAGGAGTCTGAGATACATATTTAGCATTTATGGTTGTTATTTCTTCTTGAAAAACTGACTTTATCATAAAAACACTCTTTGTTCCTTCCTTTTTACATTGTCCTCTACAATCTACTCTGATATTATTATAGCTACTCCCAGCATTCCTTCGATTTGTAATAGCATATTTTTTCCATTCTTGGACTTTTTACTTGTCTCCATTATTTATTTATTTATTTTTATTTATTATTATTATTTATTTTTTGAGACAGGATCTGACCCTGTCTCTTGGACTAGAGTGTAGTGGTGTCATCATAGCTCACTACAACCTCAGACTCCTGGACTCAAGGCATCCTCTTAACTCAGTCTCCTGAGTAGCTGGGACTACAGGCAAGCTCTACCATGTCCAGCTAATCTTTCTATGTTTTGTAGAGATGGGGTCTTGTTCTGGCTCAGGCTGGTCTCAAACTCCTGGCCTCAAGCCATCCTCTTGCCTTAGCCTCACACAGTGCTAGGATTATAGGTGTGAGCCACCACGCCTGGCCTACATGTTTATTTTTTAGACAGCATAGAAATTTTATCCAACCAACATTCACTTTTATTTGGTATCACCATTCACATTTAATGTGACTTAAAAAATATCTGTGTTGGCTTGGTGCCTGCAGCTCAGCGACCAGGGCACCAGTCATATACACAAGGGCTAGTAGGTTTGAACCCGGCCCTGGCCTGCCTAACGACAACTACAACAAAAAAATAGCCGGTGTTGTGGCAGGCACCTGTAGTCCCAGCTACTGGGAGGCTGAGGCAAGAGAATCGCTTAAGCCCAAGAGTTTGAGGTTGCTGTGAGCTTTGACTCCATAACACTCCACTGAGGGCAACATAGTGACACCCTGCCTCAAAAAAAAAAAAAAAAAGAAAATCTGTGTTTCTATTTTCCATCTTGCTGTTTTCTACAAATCCTATCACTCATTCCTTCCCTTTTTATCTTATTATTATTTGGTTTGACTTTGTGAAAACCCTAGCTTTACAATATATTTGTTTAACTCATTACAGCCTGTCAAGTAATATCATACCAATTTGAATACAGTATGAGAACTTTTTACAAAAGAATACTTGCATCCATTCCGTTTTGTCCTACTGTGATAGCGTACTTTACTTCTCTTTCTGGTATAAAACCCATTAATTCCTTGAGATTCTTTCCCAATTAAAAGTGAATGCTGGTTGAATAAAATGTCTATGTGGTCTTTAAGGAGCCCTCTTCAAAAATAAACACGATCTATGAACCAAGTGTATGGTGCCCCATGATCATACTAATGTACACAGCTATGATTTAATAAAAATAAATAGTTTGCTTTTTTTTTTTTATTGTTGGGGATTCATTGAGGGTACAATAAGCCAGGTTACACTGATTGCAATTGTTAGGTAAAGTCCCTCTTGCAATCATGTCTTGCCCCCATAAAGTGTGACACACACCAAGGCCCCACCCCCCTCCCTCCGTCCCTCTTTCTGCTCCCCCCCCATAACCTTAACTATGGCCTGTTTCTATAAAGTTTTATTGAGACACAAAAAATAAATAAATAAATAAATAGATAAATAAATAAAATAAACATGTAGGCTGGGCATGCGGCCCACACCTGTAATCCCAGCACTGGATGACTGTTACATTGTTGGTTGCTGAATTTTCTCTTCTTTCTCTCTCTTGCTGTTATTCTTTAGCTATATTCTGGGATGCAGGTTGCAGTTACAACATTTGGAAACAGTATGATCATTTCAAGCCTTGCTCTAAGTTTTAAAGTGCAAAAGAATTTTTAATCCAGTTCTGACTTGGCCCTACTGAGGCAATGTACTTCTGAGCACAGTTTTTAATGCTGTGTATCAGGAAGTATCTCTCCTCTGAATGGGGGAACATGAACTTTGCCTGAATTACTGATTTCCATTGGTTAGTTCCCTGGCCTTGGTAGTTCATCGGTAACATGCTATCAACCAAGACCACAGGAGGTAAATCTTCCTGCAGAATTCCACAGTCTTTCCATGGAGATCTCTCTTCTCTGAAACACTGTGCTGTGAAGTCTAGCTGTTTTTGCCTTCCTAAACTCTGAATTCTGTCTCCTTTACTCAGGGAAGCTCCTGAGGCTTTGTTGAAATTTCCCTTCCTGGACTTTGGTCTGGAATCTCTTTAAGGAGTATGTTGGGGCAATTGTAGAATTTGCTTCATTTGTTTCTCTTCTCTTAGAGAGGACTGCTCTGTGCTATCCCTCTATCCTTGTCTTGTCTAAAATTATTGTTTCATTATTTGGGGGCGTTCCAGTTGTTTAAGGAGAAAGGGTAAATTCCATCTTTGGTTGAAAGCAGACACTCAGCTTTTTTAAAAAAAAAAAATCTTTAATAATCTGTATTCTCTTCTTCCTATGTGGATAAATTTGGGGAAACATTAAATTATTTTTAGATTTTAAGAACCTTTCCTCAATCTTGAACTCAAGGGCAAACTGAATGAGAACAGAATTTGGGGTTGGCATATATGGTCTCATGATTAAGAAAAGAATTTCACTTGGGGTAAAACCAGGTGTGTTTATTCCCACCTCTTTTTCACATGCAATCTTGTGATTCAATACATCTTTTTTTGTGCATATGTACACTAAAAGTCTGTTTACCTGTTACAGGAAACAAGATATTCTATTCCATGTAAATGATAATCTACTTTTTCTAAATTACAAAAATAACATGAATGGACAAAAATCCAGGTTCCCTCCTTCTCCCTAATAAATTTTCCAGAATAAATTCAGTTTCTTGCTGTATGAATTACAACTTGATTTTTTAAACTTAATATAGTGTTAGATCTTCCATGTTAGTATATGCAAAGCTTACTTTTTCTGTTAAATAGCTGCATTTTATTCCATGTTCTGAATGGTATAGTTTTATTATAAAGATTTAGAGGTGACTTTATTACATAACTGCCTCTTTTTTGTTGATAGAAATGGGGTAAAGATAAATTATTCTCAAACTAAAATGTGGATACTGTGCACTCTAAATATGACTATTGCCACATGCTGAAATCGTAATGTTTTAGGCAGAGGTTTAAATAAAATCTATCAATAAAGTTAATTTTACCTATTTTTCTCCCTTTTTTTTTTTTTTTTTTGTAGAGACAGAGTCTCACTTTATGGCCCTTGGTAGAGTGCCGTGGCCTCACACAGCTCACAGCAACCTCCAACTCCTGGGCTTAAGCAATTCTCTTGCCTCAGCCTCCCGAGTAGCTGGGACTACAGACGCCCACCACAATGCCCAGCTATTTTTTGGTTGCAGTTTGGCCGGGGCCGGGTTTGAACCTGCCACCCTTGGTATATAGGGCCGGCGCCTTACCGACTGAGCCACAGGTGCCACCCCCTATTTTTCTCATTTTTTAAATGTCTTGCTATTAGAAATCTTTTAATAACATATGTGGCTCCCACTGTATTTCTATTGGGTGGTGCTGATGTAGGTCAGGAAAACTGATCCTTGAGTTAAACTCCATAGTCACATACCAGAGCACAGCACACTGGTGTTTCCAAAATGCTTTTGTTAAGTTATGTTGTGGCACTGGGACGCTGGTTTATAAAAAGCACGGTATTAGACCTATCAAACTCACTAAGTCTAATGTCAAAGTCCTGCTGAAATCTTTGCTCACTGCATGACGCATACCATCTCCTCTGTCCGTGAACTTGTTCTCCTCCTCAGCTACAGCTTTGCTTTCTTCTATGGACAATGTGCCTTAGGATGGAAGTGATTATTAAAGAGTCATGGGAAGAATCTTTTCCTGTGTGGGCTGGCTGCTTACTAATAGCTCTGAGTCAAATTAGCATCTCACTTCAAGCGAACATACAAGATTTTGCCGCCTGCATTTCCTGTATAAGTCTCATTTGTGGTCTTATCTTACTTTTCTGTCATCATTTCCTATTTGCTTTGATACTGTCATCGAAAAATATCTTATTGCCGTAGAACAAGGAAGTACATAAATAAATAGCAAACAGTATCTGATATGTAATAAATTATAAGATGACTCAAAAATAATACATGCCTTTGAAGGAAAAAGTGCTTGTTAGGTTTGTTTTATTGACTCAGGCTAAAACTTTAATCCGAGCTGCCTCAATTTTCTGGGCCCAAGTTTCCTCTTCAATAAAATTGGGATAATACTATTTTTCTCCTAAGATTCTTGTGAGAATTAAATAATGACTGTGAAAAACAGTATCTGACACATTGTAAATATCAATACATTGACCATATTAATAGTGATACTATTCTTGTTATGATGATTGGATGTCCATCTTGGTTAAAAGTATTTTAAAACTGAAACTGTTTAAACCTTTTCTTCATTTTACCTGTGACCTAGCAGACACAGTGTTATTTTCTAAAAATTTAAGTCATTGTGTTAGGTTGTTAATTTGACACAGATAGACTGTCATACATTTCTGACCTGTAAAACAAATTCTTATACATGTACTACAATTTATTGTATGGTATTGCTGAAGATATTAAACTTTGTGCTCTAACTGAATAACTTCTAACAATTGAGTCTGACATTCACAAAAGCTCACCTATCTGAAATTCTCCCTCCCAAATAATTTTTTTCACACGCAAACAGTTTATTATAGGAAAAAGAAAGAATGAAAGTAATAAAGGAAGTTACACAAAGTGAAAATACGTTCCACAGAGAGAGGGATGGGTTTGTCTGCAGGAATGAAGAAAGACCCCGGGCAACTAATTATAAGGAATATTGTTGGCATATTTTCTTATCACATTTTTAGGTATATGTGCAATTCCATAGAGGTGTACCAGTACCTTTTACCACCATGTTCTATTACCTATAGGAATCCAAACTAGAACATTATACTGGTAAATGCACATGGAAGCTGTAATTTTCCTTGCTGACCAAAAATCCTGTCTGTGGATCATCCAAATGTCTGAAGCAGAAAAATGCCTATGTGAATCATTGAATCAATCACCTCCTACTATGTGATTTCCCAGGCCTTCAATTCTTCTACATTGATCAGATGATTCTATTAATTACACACATCATCAGTTGAGTACCTGATACATATGACACATACATATACATCCCATGTATAGAAATATATGATATATAAGCATAAGAAGAACAGTTGGGGGCGGCGCCTGTGGCTCAGTCGGTAAGGCGCCGGCCCCATATACCAAGGGTGGCGGGTTCAAACCCGGCCCAGGCCAAATTGCAACCAAAAAATAGCCAGGCATTGTGGCGGGCGCCTGTAGTCCCAGCTACTCGGGAGGCTGAGGCAAGAGAATCGCTTAAGACCAGGAGTTGGAGGTTGCTGTGAGCTGTGTGAGGCCACGGCACTCTACCGAGGGCCATAAAGTGAGACTCTGTCTCTACAAAAAAATAAAAATAAATTAAAAAAAAAAATAAGAACAGTTGGATAAAATAATACAGGAGATAAAGATAAGTGTTGTTATTGTAGAAGTCTATAGAGACTACCTAGCCGGATGAAAAATATAAATAATAGTTTGTAATGGTAATCATAAAAGCATCTATTGCAGCTATGGGAATTTTAGCATAAAAAGTCACTACGTCCAAAAAAAAAAAAAAAAAGAAAAGACTTTGGGATAATCTTGACTTTTTTTGAATGTAAGTTTATTAAAAAGGGTTACTGCTTTCCTTGGTTGAATTCTTGGCTGTAATTAGTGAGCAAAGTAGAAAAGACAAGGATCTCAGGAGAAAATGACCATGTAGTCTAAGAGTTCATACTGCTCAAGAAGAGACTTCTCAGCAGAGTCAGATACCTAATCCTACTTTAAAGAAAGAGGGACAGAGGTATAACGGTATTGACACTGAATAAAATGGAACCTAGTTCAAGAAGGGCGGGAAGCTCCAAAAATGAACTTCAGATTACATGTTACGATTAATCACAGTGAAAAACAGAAAGGCATTTTAAAGACTAAGGATGTTTAGGGCATTATATAGTCCAATTTTCTTGGCCGGGGCTAGGTTTGAACCTGCCACCTCTGGCATATGGGACCGGTACCCTGCTCCTTGAGCCACAGGCGCCGCATATATAGTCCAATTTTCAAAAAGCCATACATCCAGAAACTCTATACTGGTGAACCTGATGTCAATTTCTGCAAGAATTGTAGAGAGAATCTGTATTAAGTTCATGAGAAGAAATGATTACATGAGCCCATTTAGAGTTTCAGCTCACCACAAATGAACATCAATTAAAAAAAAAAAGAAGACTATTAGTTATTGTACCCTCAATGAATCCCCAACAATAAAAAAAAAAAAAGAAGACTATTAGACTCATAGATGAGGGAAATAGTTTAGACATCATAATCTAAATTTTGATGTTAGCAAAGCCTATTATTAAATCCTTGCTCATAAAGTAGAGATTTATAAATTAATTAATGGGCCTATTTGGGGGACTGAACACTTTAAAAAAGTACTGCTGTCAGCTCAGAGAGAGGTGTCTAGTATCCTACTGATGTGCAAAGTACTTTCCCTTTTCATTTTTTCAATGATAGATGGGAGATATAAAAGACATACATACTAGATTTGCAAATGACACAAAGCTGAGAATGATTAACAGGCTGCCTGAGAGATTCATAATTCAAAACCACCTGCATAGATGAATGAATTGATATCAAAAAGAATCAGATAAAGAATTACAAGTGGGAGAGACAAACCTTGGTCATAATCCATGCAGGTATTGCCATGAAAGCCAACAATGTGACATGACTGTTAAAATTCTAATGGAATATTAGGTTGTATGGATAAAAGCATTTTGCCAAATATTAAAAAAAAAAAAAAAAAAGGACTTAATAGGCTGGGCGCAGTGGCTCACATCTGTAATCCTAGCATTCTGGGAGGCCAAGGCAGGTGGATTGCTTAAGCTGAGGAGTTCAAGACCAGCCTGAGGAAGAGTGAGACCCCCGTCTCTATTAAAAATAGAAAAAACTAGCCAAGCTGGTAGCACCAGCCCTGTAGTCCCAGCTATTTGGGAAGTTGAGGCAAGAGGATCATTTGAATTCAGGTGTTTGAGGTTGTTGTGAGCTCTGATGCCATCTCACTCTACCCAGGGCACAGAGTGAGACTCTGTCTCAAAAAAAAAAAAAAAAAAAAAAAGGACAGGCTTGGCGCCTGTAGCTCAGCGGCTAGAGTGCTGGCCACATACACTGGGGCTGGTGAGTTCAAACCCGGCCCAGGCCTGCCAGACAACAATGACAACTACAAAAACACCACAAAAAAAAAAAATACCTGGGCATTGTGGCAGGCACCTGTAGTCCCAGCTACTTGGGAGGCTGAGGCAAGAGGATCGCTTAAGTCCAAGAGTTTGAGGCTGCTGTGAGCTGTGATGCCACGGCACTTTACCCAAGGCAACACAGTGAGACTCTATCTCAAAAAAAAGGACATAATTTCATGGGCTGTTCAGACCATATCTGAAATACTGCTTTTTAAAAAAAGGAAAGAATAATTTAACAGTGTGAAATTTCACACTGTTATATATTAAATAATTACAGCCGATGGAAAGGTGATAGATTTAATGAAGATCTTGGAAACCATCTCATGTATCACAGTAACTCAAATTTTGAAAAGTGAATCATGGCTTTCAACACCTTTATACCTAAGTATCAGCTCATAATTCAACTATAGGAAAGAGCCCTTCACCTGACTTTGGTCCCATACATCCATCTTCTAAAAGCTTTCATTTAGTTATCTGCAACTCTCATTAAGATTTTCAATAATATATTACTTTGTGGCTAATCAACGTTTTAATGTTCATATTTCAGTTCCCCACGAAGACTGTAAACTCTGAGTTGTGGGAGACCACAGTGCTGTCAACTGTCAGAACCTTACTAGTGATGCAAAGCTGCAGTGACTCTTCTGAGAATGGGTTTATAACTTAGTTATGCAAATAGAACTTATAACTTTAATACATTTCTTTCCTATGATTAATCCTTACTACTAGTGAGGAGTCTGAGTTAGGACAATTCATGCTAGTGTAGTGAGAGAACTGGTTAAACGTTTTTACTATACTTTTTTTTTTTGTAGAGACAGAGTCTCACTTTATGGCCCTCGGTAGAGTACCATGGCATCACACAGCTCACAGCAACCTCCAACTCCTGGGCTTAGCGATTCTCTTGCCTCAGCCTCCCAAGTAGCTGGGACTACAGGCGCCTGCCACAACGCCCAGTTATTTTTTGTTGCAGTTTGGCCGGGGCCGGGTTTGAACCCGCCACCCTTACACCCTCGGTATATGAGGCCGGCGCCTTACCGACTGAGCCACAGGCGCCGCCTTTACTATACTTTTTAATAAATTAGCGGTTTCAACGCATGCTATCTTGTCAAAACTCCTCATGGTTGTTGCTGACAGCATAAATTGACTACACCTTAATAGGAAAGGTTCTTTTGGTACGTCATTTAGATGCCTTCTATCCATAGTCACCATAAGTCCTTTTTCTACTTCTTCCTTCACAGTGAAACCAAGAAGTTTGTGCCATCACTCCAACATCCCCTAAATCTGATACAGTAGGGCAGTATTATACACATAGTAAGGGCTGGGTTAATGCTTGCCAAATGAATAGATTGTTCCTATAAAATTGGGTGGGGATTTGCCTAAATTCAGACAAGTTTTTCATTTACCAATAAAAGGAATATTTTTTAACAAAATATCTTAACATTCAAATTCAGTATTCTATAGAAAATATAATCTACCAATGTGTTACAGCGAGGAGGAGCTTTATCTTGTATAGTACACAGGAATTTGGTACCAAAAGTTTGTTCAGCAACAATTTGAACACTCCTCATAAACTCAGCAATTGTATCATAACTTACTATATGTTCTTCTTTCTGATCTCTACCAGATGTTGAGAAGCTAATTAATGGAAATTCAATATAGTTTTGCTCTTGTTAAAACCAGGCATACAATTGAGGGAGTTACCCACTTGTTGAAAATGTTATGCACCTTAAAGTAATTACTAACAAAATAATTGACTAGGGGCAGCACCGGTGCCTCAAAGGAGTAGGGTGCCGGCCCCATATGCTGGAGGTGGCATGTTCAAACCCAGCCCCGGCCAAAAACTGCAAACAACAACAACAACAAATAATAATAATAATAATTGACTAGGAGAACTGAAAGGGACCTGAGAGATTTGTCTACATTTATTTCACAGAGCAGTAAACAAATGAAACTTTATTAAAGATCCCCGAGTCAGTTGCAGAGCCTGTATTTTCAGCCCAGTGCTCTTTTAATGTGGTTTTGACTTGCATAAGGAAAAAGATAAAGGTAAAACACTGGAAACATTTCAAGTTCTAGGAGGCATGAGATTTTTCCCCACTAGTTACCTTCTTTTCTCCCCATAGATTTAAGTTCTAAGAAGTCCCTACCCATGAGAGTAACTTAAGTGTTTACTGTGTGATTACCTTTTTAAGACTTAAGGAATACAATAAGTTCTAACACCTATATATAAAAATTTTAACTCAGTTACATATTTTCAGGTTCTTATCTATTAATCCATTCTTCCTCCCATTCAACCATTAGATCTGAAAGACACCTCAGAAACCAATCTACTTGGTTTCACCGATTAAAAGTGTAATTTTTCTCTTTTCAACATGAAATTTCAGTTATATACCATGTCACCTACCAATACTTAAATTACAAAACTACATACCATATTAAAAGGAAGTTAAGTGTAGCCTAATATTAAGTAAAATGGCCATCTCACAGCACTGGACCGTCCCCTTTGTGAACTGCGATATGTTAAATGTCTAAATTTTCGACCTCTTCTCTAAGAAGTTGTCATCCAAGGCTACTTTAAAGAGACATACAGACACACACACACACACACACACACATTTCTTAAAGATCCCATGATATGCACACTTATTCCGGAAATGTAGTAAATTGTTTCCCATTCTTTTGTGTGTGTGTGTGGTTTTTGGCCGGGGCTGGGTTTGAACCTGCCACCTCCGGCATATGGGACAGGCGCCCTACTCCTTGAGCCACAGGTGCCACCCTGTTTCCCATTCTTGTTTCAAGTGCTTGTCTTTGCTTACCCACATACCTAGGAGGCTGGGGAGGCTCCTTCAAGTCACTGGGAATGAGGTTATAAATGCATTCGGAAAAGCACGTTGGATCCATAGTCACCAAATGACTCGTTAAAAACTATCAACTTTTTCTCCCTATACCAGTATCTCCGTCCCTTTCTTTACTGCTCCCCTTTTCCTTCCGTACTCCCTTGCCTTCTCAAGGAAGTCGGGTTTCTCTCTTTCACATTATTCTCCTCTGACTCCTTCTTAGCAGTCTTCTCTCGGGAAGAAAAAAGCGCTCTCTAGCCTCTTGGGATTGCTTAGCGTTGTTGACGGCGCAGTTGCCGTGGCAACAGTTACCAGGTGACGGGGAAGTGGAAGGCGGCGCTGCAAACTGGGTTCGCGCTCTTTCCTTTTTCTGTAGCGCCTGTGCCTCAGTTCATAAGCCACTGTTTCTAAGTGCCTTTTGGATTAACGTGGAGAAAATTATGTCCCCCCACCCCCATTTTTCTCTCTGCTATCATTGTATTCGGGAGACAAAAACCCAACCAGAACTAGACCCGGAAGCGCAACGGGTACGCAGGCGTCGCACAATAAGGCTCTAGTGCGCATGCCTCAATCCCGGAGGGGGCGGAGCGAGCGGCTGAGGCACGCTGACGCACGGCCGGCGTCGAGAGCGCGAGGAGGCCGGGATGAGCCCGAGGAACGTCGAGGGCTACGGTAGGCTGGCTTGAGAGAGGAGGGTCAGGTACCCGTCGGGAGGCAGCTTGGAGAGTGGGCGTGGTGGGTAGGCCTTGGGGGGGGGCCGGCGCAGGCGCAGACGCAGAGGCCACTGCGCGGGGGCGGGGCCGGGGCGAGATCCAGAGGTGCGGGGCTCCGTCTCCCCAGGCGGCTCCTGGATGCTTCTTCCTATTTCCTTTCCTTTCCTCCGTCTTCTCAGTGTGATTTGCTTGGTGAGTTACTGGAGGAGAAAGAAAGGAAAGCTAGAAATCAGTCCGTTCCCATCGCATGCTTTCCCCTCACCTCCGTCCCGCCGCTCCTTCTCCTCCGGCTAATCGGTTGTAGTCTCACTTCAGTGTCTCGCGCTCATTTGTTCTGGTGTGTGCTGGGCGAGGCTCCTCCGAGATCACCGCACAGCCCGGCCGCACCCCTGTGTGAGTCCGCGGCCTCGGTGCACCTGTCGCGCCGCGCCCTCCCTGGGCCCTTCCTGCGCTTTCCGCTGTTTTCCCCCTGGGTGGGCCCCTCTCTCTGGGTCTTTTCTGTGCAGACCAGTGGACCCGATCTCTTTAAACCAGCCGCCTCAACTAGGAGAAGTCGCTTCTTAAATTGGGCCTTTAAATTTATGCCCCTTTTGGTGTCCCTTTTTGAAAATTGTTTCCGGAGAAGCGGTTTTATAACATTTTTGCACCATTTGGTTTTCTGTCAATCTGTTTATGCACATGTGACTCCGGAAGGAAACGCATCTAGAGGCCTCTAAAAGACATTAGGATAATATGATTCGGGAAGGAAGATGGGTGTCTGTGAACCAACCTTACCGAGATCACTGTGCCCAAAGGAAATAAAACTACTGGGAGATAAGAGAGAACACCAAATTTGTGTTTCTCCCTGCCTGGGTTCCTGATAGAGGGATTAAAAGAGCAGGATGGCTGGAGAACTTTTTAGTCCCTACCTAAAAGGCTTTCCTGAATTTGTAGAGCCTTATTTTGGGCTCTTATTGGAGTTACACTAGATATGAATAAATTTAGTTTTTTGTTACCCAATTTTATCGGATTTTTATTTTATCTCTGGAGTTTGACATTTCAGATGAATGGCCTCTTTGGGGAAAATTTCCTGATTTCACATTAGATTGTTTATCTTCCAAAACATTTAAGATGGATCTAGATTTAGATTTGGAACTACATCTATGTCTCTTTGCCCTTTTCACCTTTGAGTATTTTATGCTTTTGTTTTTCGTTTGGTGTGTATAGAGAAAAATTCTTTGATGGAACTGTTCCTATACATGCTAACAATTGAACTAAGGACACTTAGAATCATAACATCATTAGCCAACTGGATAGTCACTGACCAAAGCTTACATATTTTTTTGATTAGAAAGAACATTTTGGGACTTTTTTGTGTTAATCGGTTCCTGAACAAGGTCACAGCATGATTTCTCCGGTTAGCACCAAAGGACCTTAGCTAGTCTTGATTATCTGGGTTAGTGAAATAAAATAATTTTACTGTTGTCACTATATATTTGTACTTTCAGAAATACTAAACAATTTTCATTAGGACTTCATTGTAGTATATTTACTTTACAGTCATAAAGAAGCTGTTAAATTATTTGGAAAGAAACTTTTTTTTCTGAGACACTTGGTCAGTAATTTGGCTTCCCTTTTGAAAGTTTGTTTAAACAATATAGTTCTGTTTTAGAATTCCCTTAAAATGTTAGTACTATTCAAGGAAATCCCTCTGTCCACAGGGGATGAGTATATGCCTTCAGGAATCAACAAACTTTCTGTAAAGGGCCAGACAGTAAATATTTTAAGCCTTTGCAGGCCCATGTGGCCTCTCACAACTCCTCAGCTCTGTCATCATCATAGCTCAAAAGCAGCCAAAGATAGTACTGAATAAATGAATGAGTGAGGTTGTGTTTCAGAGAAACTTAATTCACAAAAATGGTGGGCTGGATTTGGCCTGTAGATTATAGTTTGCACAGATATAAATGATGTGCATGTGTTGTATGTACATGAACGAATTAGGGGTTTTTGTTAAAGATTATTTTAATCTATTTATATGACAATTGAAATGAAATTACACCCTTTCTAAAGACAGGTTCTTCATAATATTTTTCAGAGTTATTGAATTGAGTAGTTATGTCTTTTCACTTGAATATTTAAAGAACGTTAACAGGATATCTAATAGCAGAAGTCTAACAGGAAAAAAAATAGGCAGCTTTGATAGTACATACAAAGACAAAGATAGACAAAATTATGCTTTTAGTTGTAAGTTCCTGTGTTTACAGCCTGGCCCTGGAGTGGGGTCCTTCCTCCCTCTCCACCTCTTTATTTCATGAGAAGTAAGAGGCACTCTGAGAGGATTTGGGGTCTGTAGTCAGGCGTTGCAGTCCTTAACCCACTTGGGCTATTTTATGTCCTGATATTCAGTGGGCCCTTGTGTCTGTGAATTCTGCATTCACAAATTCAACCAACTGTGGATTGGAAATATTAAAAATAAAAATGTAAAAATACAATACTGGATAACAACTATTTACATAGCATTTACATTGTATTATAAATTATTTAGAGATTGAAAGTATACTGGAAAATACAAGTTGTATGGAAATGCTATGCCATTTTATGTAAGGCAGTTGAGCATTCGAGGATTTCTCTCCAAACTTCATGTTCTTAACTGCTAACTCTCCAAACCCTCTCAGTGCTTCATCCAATTTATTGTTAAACTCTTTAAAGAGTGTCATGACCAGAGGCCTTGGAATGCACTACCAGAAATTTCCCTCTATTAATCAGAACTGTACTTTTGTGCTTATTCAAAAATATCCTTAAATCCTTTTTACCCATTTCTCCATGAATTAAAAAAAAATTAAATCATGGATGTGCTTTGGTGAAGGCTGTATTTATGCCTTCTGTGTAAAATCCTGATTGGCCATTGCAGCAGACATTTTTAGAAAAGAAATGAGGGTATTACCTCTTAAGTAAAAACTCAATTTACAGATAAATGTTACATGTTATAGGCATTATTCCATCTTGTCTTTTGGTTCGCTTAAAAGTTTTAAGGCTCTAAAATCAAATTATGGCTAAATGTTACAAAATAAAATTTAGTATGTAGCTCAAAATAGAATTCAGGTTCTTTATTTTTCTTTAGAAATTGTATTTGTTACACGTTACAGCAGTTAATTGCCATCTGCTAGTCTAAGGGAGATTTTCTGGTGAAACTATTGATACAGAGTGTATAAATTGAGCTATCACAATTTTTTATCTTTTAAATTCATATATATTCTGCACCCCAAAATCTTAAAAAAGGGAAGTGAGATAAAATTTTAAAATGAGAAGGCATGGGGAAAGTAAAACAAAGGAAAAAAAGAAAAGTCATATTACAGAAGATAAGGTGAAGTTAACACATGATGTTTGCCTTAGGGTCTCCTTTTTTTTTTTTTGCTGTTTCTGGCCGAGGCTGGGCCCGAACCCGCCACCTCTGGCATATGGGGCCCGTGCCCTACTCCTTTGAGCCATAGGCATTTTAACAAAGTTGATACCAAACATTGTAGCAGCTAACCTAAAATAAAAGAAAAGAAAAGGTAATTTAAGATTTAGTGTCCATAGAAACAACCAGCTATTCAATTCATATAGGATTACTGTTGATACGCAGATCAGAAAGTAAGTCTTGTGTTGAGAACTCAAAAAGAAGACCTTGCCATGTTTACAAGCAAAAGCCTCTCGAATAGAAGTTACTCAGGCTGTTTGGTACAGTGCCCTCAAAGCAGTTGGTGCTAAAATACAGGACTAAAATATAATTTAATGCAATGATTTGCTGAAATGGTTCAAGTGTATAATTCTCTCTGGTCATTGATTTACTCCAGGTAAAGGATTGGACTGTGGATAGCAAAACAAGACTTCCTTCAGATGAACATCACTATTTTCTCTGAAAGTTTATAAACAAACCAAACCATTAAAAAAAAAAAAATACCTAGCCTTGTCCTTAGTTATTCTGATTCAGTTTATGTGTTCTCAGTAGTCATTGAGCGACAGTGATCATAATGCTATATAGTATATTATCTTGTGCTAGCCCGTATGATATGTGCTTTGAATTTGTAAAATAGCTGTGTGGCAGACACTTCATTTGGGCTTTTTACAGTAGGTACTATCACATATAAATCATGTAGTAATTCAGATGGATAAGACAACCTAAAGGAACAATTCAGACCCATTTCATAGCTTGAGTAGAATGATTTTTTTCCCTCTGATCATTAAATATACAGTTAAATCACTAAAATTTCAGGGGTCATGGGAAAGAGTTTATATTTGTTAAAATTATTTGGTTATACAGGGTGGCCATAAAGTTCCTGTGCAATTTAAGAACTTTGTGGCCACCCCGTATTATCTTTTTTATTGCTTGGTAGCAGTAATTCCCCAGTACTGTTTAGTATTTTTTCTATAATGAAACACTCAAATTTAAAAAGCAGTATCTTTTAATTATACATTTGGGGAAACATGAAAAAGGTCAATTTTTCTGTATTTTTAAAATATCAGATGAATTTTTTTTTTATAATAGACTGTAGAATTTTTATGCAGCTATGATTAACTTGATTTTTTTTTTCCCATTATAGACTCCACTTTTGCAAAGATCAGCCTTGTCTCAGAATGACCAAACTCTTCATCTAAGATCGGTTCCTGTGTGTCCTAAGATTACAAGATAGTGAGAATTGAGAACAACACACACAAGCTGAAAAGTCAGATAAGGAAATGAATTACTTCTCTTGACACTTCTAATTTTACTTGTAAGTTAAATTCAGAGTTAGTTCGAAATGGTTTAAATTTTCACAGCATATTTAAACATGCCACCTAATATTTAATATGGGTTAGTTAGTTGCATATTGTTTTCACCAGAGAACATGTGAAAAGCCCCACTAGGTGTTGTGAAGTTACTTTAGGCAACTTATCTAAACATTGCAGAGTTTTACTACATTGCGTTTTACATGATTAAAAATTTGACTTGTCCGGCATGTATTTTTGCTTCCAAAGACAGGGACTTGATCAATATAAGGAATTATAGAGCTTCTTTGGATGCCAGAATAATTTTTTCTCTCATCACTGGAAACATTCCTTGGTTTCTTGGCTATCACTCTGGAGTCTGGAATTTGGGTTAAGTCTCATCACTGATGTTTATAGGATCAGACACAAAAGCAGTGGTTCCATTCGAGTAAGATTGTAGTTATGTAGCCTTTGACCTCATTGCTGATTATCTATTTTTCTTAACTATCTGTATGATATACTTTTCACTTAGCCTTTTTTGAGGCATTCAATATGAATAATCCTGATTTTTAGCAGAATGCATATAAGAAAGAAAATATCATACTTTTGTCCTGTAGTTTGGAAAATAATTGAGCATTTTATAAGTAAATATGTTGTTCTTTTCTGGTTAACTATTGTGAATCCTATAAGAAATTTAGAAGTAACATAGCCTATCAACACGTTCATATAAGTAAGGAGAAATTAAATACAAAAAGTATTTAGCTTTTGTGAATTGCAAGTAAATGGGACTCCAACTCCAAATAATCTTTACACATGTTACAAACCAATAAACCATGAAACATTTTGCTGTATAATATTTCATAAAGGGAAAAAAGTACTAATTTGATTTAGTATACTTTGAAAAGGTATCTATGACATCACATTTTCTAAAGTTTCTTTTGTTTATACTTAGAAATTTTTAAAGTTTTGATTTTTCAGTGTCTTGAAATTGAAGATATTAAAAATGATAATGAGCAATTTGTGAGAATTTGGGTTGGACTGTTTTTTTAAAATGTCTTGTAAATTTAGAAGATTTTAAAACAGTTTCTCTACTATGGACATGAATATATTCAATCTTATTGAGACTTTAACAGTCGATTAAAATTAGTAACCAAATGTCTTTTTTGTTTTCAATGTTTTGAAAAAGGGCTAAAGCCAATTTTTAGGTGAGCTTGGGAAGAAAAGAGAAAAGAGAATGCTCCAGTTTAACCGATGTCAACCTCTGAAGCAGATAACACAGAAATGTTTTTCTAGTATACGTGTTAAAACGGATAAACACCCACAGCTATTTCTTTCAAGAACCTTTGCACTTGCAGAATTAAGGAAGTCATGGCATTCCACCCAGTCTCTTGTTGGAGACAAAAATATTATCCTGATGGGACCTCCTGGTGCCGGGAAAACAACAGTAGGCAGAATAATAGGTCAGAAACTGGGTTGTTGTGTCATAGATGTGGATGATGATATCCTTGAAAAAACCTGGAATATGAGTGTGTCTGAAAAATTACAGGATGTTGGTAATGAGCAATTTTTAGAAGAGGAAGGAAAAGCTGTGTTAAACTTCTCTGCATCTGGAAGTGTGATTTCCCTTACTGGGTCCAATCCAATGCATGATGCTAGCATGTGGCATCTGAAGAAAAAGGGGATAATTGTATACCTGGATGTCCCTCTCGTAGATCTAATTCGTCGTCTAAAATTCATGAAGATAGATAGGATAGTAGGTCAGAACTCTGGAACATCTATGAAAGACTTGCTTCAGTTTAGAAAACAATATTATAAGAAGTGGTATGATGCGCGTGTTTTTTGTGAATGTGGGGCTTCCCCAGAGGAAGTAGCTGACAAAGTGCTAAATGCAGTGAAAAGATACCAAGATGCAGACTCAGAAACATTCATTTCAACGCGACACATCTGGCCTAATGACTGCGAACAGAAAGTCCCGGCAAAATTCTTTAGTGAAGCTGTGACTGAGGGTTTAGCTTCTGATGGTGGACTCTTTGTTCCTGAGAAGGAGTTTCCAAAATTAAGCCGCGGGGAGTGGAAAAGCTTGGTAGGAGCAAGCTACATAGAACAAGCACAGATAATCCTGGAAAGGTGTATACACCCTGCAGACATACCTCCTGCCAGATTGGGGGAAATGATCGAAACTGCTTATGGGGACAACTTCGCCTGCTCAAAAATTGCCCCTGTCAGGCACCTTTCAGGCAACCAGTTCCTCCTGGAGTTGTTTCATGGGCCAACGGGCTCATTTAAAGATTTGTCTCTACAGCTTATGCCTCACATGTTTGCATACTGTATCCCACCAAACTGCAATTATATGATACTTGTAGCTACGTCCGGAGACACAGGGAGCGCAGTCCTAAATGGGTTCAGTTGTCTTAATAAGAATGACAAACAAAGAATAGCTGTGGTCACATTTTTTCCTGAGATGGGAGTAAGTAATTTTCAGAAAGCACAAATCATTGGCAGTCAGAGAGAAAATGGATGGGCAGTGGGTGTCCAGTCAGATTTTGATTTTTGCCAGACAGCTATAAAAAGGATTTTTAATGATTCTGACTTTACTGGCTTTCTTACTGTGGAGTATGGAACGATCTTAAGTTCAGCTAATTCCATAAACTGGGGCCGCCTGCTTCCCCAGATAGTTTACCATGCTTCTGCATATCTTGATCTCGTTAACCAAGGATTTATTTCTTTTGGGAGCCCAGTCGATGTCTGTATTCCCACAGGAAACTTTGGGAACATATTAGCAGCAGTGTATTCCAAAATGATGGGAATCCCTATTAGAAAATTTATCTGTGCCTCTAATCAGAACCATGTTTTGACTGATTTTATAAAAACAGGACATTATGATCTAAGGGACAGAAGATTAGTACAAACCTTTTCACCATCAATAGACATTCTCAAATCTTCAAACCTGGAACGTCATTTACACCTAATGGCCAATAAAGATGGGCAATTAATGACAAAATTATTTAATCAATTAGAAAATCAGCATCACTTTCAGATAGAAAAGATTCTAGTTGAGAAACTTCAACAGGATTTTGTGGCTGACTGGTGCTCCGAGGAAGAGTGCCTAGCAGCTATTAACTCCACCTACAATGCTTCAGGGTATATTTTGGATCCACACACTGCTGTTGCAAAAGTGGTTGCAGATAGATTGCAAGACAAAACTTGCCCAGTGATCATCTCGTCTACAGCTCATTACTCAAAGTTTGCACCTGCTATCATGCAAGCTTTAAAGATCAAAGAAATCAACGAGACTTCATCAAGTCAGCTTTATTTACTGGGTTCATATAATGCCTTGCCCCCACTCCATGAAGCTTTGTTGGAGAGAACAAAACAGCACGAGAAGATGAAGTACCAGGTCTGCGCACCTGATGTGAGTGTCCTGAAGAGTCATGTGGAGAAACTAATCCAAAATCAATTCATATGAGTTTCCTGAGTAAAAAAAAAAAAAAATTGGTGATAACCATGTAATAATAAATCTCAAAAGTTGGAGTATGCTAGCATTTTGTTTTTATATAAATATATCTGTTTCTATCTATCTATCTATCTGTCGGTCTATCTATCTATCTATCTTTGTTACCTTTTGGAATTTCAACAGCCTAATTTCTAGGATTGATATATTATGCCTGCCCTGTACCTCCTTAGGTAGAAGTGACAAAAGCCAGCGTATTGCATGTGCTCTCCTGCCATATCATGTTTGCTTTATGAGGGATGTTTCCGTTACCACTCCCATACCCTCACTTTTATGTGGGCCAAAATATCTGACATTCAACTGGGCAATCAAAATGTTTAAGTGCAGTTATTAAATACTACATCAGTAATCACTTACTAGTTGTCTGTTGACTAGAAAGTTAATTTACCACTCAGCGTGGCTAACTTGTACGGAGGAAGTAGTAAGCGCATCTATTAGGATTACAGCCAGTGTGTTTAACCCTCAAACTCCATTTTGTACTAGAATTATGTGTATCCCACACCATCCAAATTAGACAGGTGCTCTGTCCTTCATTCACTTGCCTGTGGAGGATGATGACTAGGGTGAAGTTTGAAAATCAAGACATAATTGAATTCCAGAATGAAACAACTATTCAGTAGTGGAAACAAATAATATTACCTATTTCAAGAGTAAAGTTTCAAAACTGAAGAGTATTTTAATAGTCATAATCGTATATTTGTAGACAGCATCTTTTCTATATTAGTTAGAATCCATGCCTGTATAATTTATTTACTATCTTTTCAATGAACATTGTCTTTTTTGGCAAATAAAGCCACACACAAAAGATGCACATATTTAATTTGTATTCTTTTGTAGTGACAATACATTTTAACCATGATTTATGTTTGTCAATTTATTGGATGTTTTATTTCTGAATTAAAGATTTTCGGGCCGCCTTGTGTAGTGGACTACTCTCAACCACAAGATGGCATTCCTAACATAATTTGTCTTTCCTGGTAGCATTTTGCTTCATTTTCTGGGAGAACTACCTCCATGAAGAAATATATTACAAGCTATAATCAAGTAAAAAATTAATAGATTAATAAGAGAATTTTGTTAAAAAATGTTTTTATAAATTAAACCAATGATACTATGTATGTTAACATCAGATAGGTGGCTTGACTTCTAAAAACTAAATTTTGAAACCAAAGATTGAAAACCAGGAGCAGTTCTAAGAAAATAATGGAAGAGTCAGAGTTCTGCACTTACTCATGCATGTGTTTATTATTTTATCATTTACTTTTAAGGATATTTGTTTCAGTAGATAATGTATTTAGAGAATACATCTGAAAGTTCGCTGTGTACACAAGAATGTATTATTTTTAAAGTGTAAAAGATAATGTTTTTAAAAGACACGATTTCTGCCCTCAAGAACGATAGTTAAGGAAACACATAAAACACTAACTCATGTGTTTTAAAAAAAAACATGATTTAAAAGCGAAGGATGGGGCGGTGCCTGTGGCTCAGTGAGCAGGGCGCCGGCCCCATATACCGAGGGTGGCGGGTTCAAACCCAGCCCCGGCTGAACGGCAATCAAAAAATAGCCGGGCGTTGTGGCGGGCGCCTGTAGTCCCAACTACTCGGGAGGCTGAGGCAAGAGAATCGCCTAAGCCCAGGAGTTGGAGGTTGCTGTGAGCTGTGTGAAGCCACCGCACTCTACCCGAGGGCAATAAAGTGAAACTCTGTCTCTACAAAAAAAAAAAAATAGCCGGGCGTTGTGGCCGGCGCCTGTAGTCCCAGCTGCTCTGGAGGCTGAGGCGGGAGAATCACGGAAGCCCAAGAGTTAGAGGTTGCTGTGAGTCCTGTGACGTCATGGCACTCTACTGAAGGTGGTAAAGTGAGACTCTGTCTCTACAAAAAAAAAAAAAAAATAATAATAATAATAAAAGTGAAGGATGGCAGGGTCTAGTCAGAAAGGTTTCACAGGTGACACAGAGCCTGAGGGGAGACCAGAAGGATGGGAAGATTTTGTAAGCAAAAAGGAAGGGGAAATCATTGTAGGCAGAGGCAAGAGAAGTGAGGAAGGTGAAATGCCCAAGAGCCTGTCTGCATAGCTAATTTTCTCACTATCCAAATGAATTATATCTTGTCTTCTTTTTCTCAAAACGAACTCTGGCCCTCCATGCTTCCTTTGAGAGAAACAAGTGACCACGTAGAACATACCACAGCTCCCCCCAGAGAGGTATGGACTGTCCCCATTTCTGTCCTCTCCCCCTTCCCTGTGATTGCACTGGGTGGTCTTCCTTCTTCCAGAGCCAGTATCTTTAGCTGTGCCTTGGATCCTTTAGCCTATTCAAATAACTTGCTTCATCAGCGATTTCTCTTCTGTTTTTTCAAATTCTCCTCCTAATGGAAATTTTTGACGGCATTTAAGTTTTCCCTCTCTATATACAGGTATTAGAAAGCGTAAGAACAAAATCTCTGTGAATTTCCACATTTTCCTCATTTACTCTTTATGTTCCAATCAAGACAAAGATTTTCAAAGAGTCATCTACATACATGGTCTCTAGTTTCTCACCTGTTTTTTCCTCCAGAGTGTGTAAAGCATATGTACAGCTTAAGGATGAAGAATAAATGCCTAAGTACTCACCATCTCTCACTTTAGATGCTGCTCATCTTTGGTGACTACCCTGCTCTTCCTCAAGTTTCTGTTTTTCACTCTCCTTTTCATAGTTTTTCATTATTTGGTTTTGATTCTTTGAATTTTATGGAAAAGGACTCATATACCTTATGTGTTATTCCATTATGTGACCTATTTCTTTTATTTAGAAACTTTGAAATTCATCCATCCAGATAACTAAAGCCACAGTTGATTGAATTTTGTTACTATTAAATAATGTTCTATTGTATGAATATCACAATCTATACATTTACCAGTTAGTGGACATTTAAATCTTGTAATTTTTATGTTATAAAATTTATGTTGAAGGTTAGTTGAACATAGACTTCTAAACATTTATGATTCTTTTTAATGGCATGTAAAAATTGTTTTTATATGTTGACATTATTAAAATAAAAAATGGCTGTGTTGTTTATGGAAGGAAAAATTATCAATTTTCAGGCTATGGTTATAATTTCTAGCTTTTACAATCTTTGAAGTTATTTTATAATATAAATGCAGCAAATTTGTAAGATTTTGAGAAATGAGATTTGAAGTTACATATTAATGAAAATTATAAAATCTGTTTCCATCAAAATATAGTTTAGAAAATAAATTGTTTCACATGAAGTTTTAGTTATATTTTCATAGAATTCACTTTCAAAAACAATCAATGGCAAATATTGTTTCAATCTGTTAAATTATTTATAAACCTTATCTAATTAAGACTACTTAATGTTAGTAAAAAACAAACAAGCTAACTGTTTTCATGTGAGCCACAGATTCATGGAAACATGATACTGTTTTTGTCCCCACCCAGGAACATGAATAAACTCTAAATATGAAATAGTTGTATGGGCCCCATCTGTCCACTCCAGCCACCAAAATCATTAGTTTGCTCTTCTTGAAACTTTAAATTTAAAAGCAAATAGGGGCTTCTTCAAGAACAAGTTCTTTTGACTCAGAAAAGCAAAGCCAAGAAATGTGTCAATGTTATGGAAAAGAGGCATAGAAATACAAAAACTAAATCATCATAACTGATACACCAGTCCTCCTATCCACTGGCAATATTTGGATCAGAGTGCTACATCAAGAAATTGAGATTGTAGGCTCGGCGCCTGTGGCTCAAGCTGCTACGACACCAGCCACATACACCTGAGCTGGCGGGTTCGAATCTAGCCCGGGCCCGCCAAACGACAATGACGGCTGCAACCCAAAAATAGCCAGGCGTTGTAGCAGGCGCCTGTAGTCCCAGCTACTTGGGAGGTGGAGGCAGGAGACTCTCTTGAGCCCAGGAATTGGAGGTTGCTGTGAGCTGTGATGCCATGGCTCTCTACCCAAGGCGACAGCTTGAGGCTCTGTCTCAAAAAAAAAAAAAAAGAAATTGAGATTGTAGAAGGATCCTCTAGCCAGGTTAACTGTTTTTCTTTTTAAATTTGGAATTCTTTATCTTTTTCTGAATTCTTGGAATTTTTTTTCCCCATCTTATTGGTACTAACAACTATTTTGAGAAATCACTGCACCAAAGTTTCAAGTACAGATGTAACACTACTTTTTAGGTTATTATAGACTCCTGAGACTTTAGTGGCTTATTAAATGCAGAGTTGCTAATGGCAGGTAAGTTTCATTTACAAATACTAAGGGAGTTCATAATTTTAAAATTACTTTAATTCACAATGGATTGTTTTTTTGTTTTGTTTTGTTTTGTTTTTTTTGTAGAGACAGAGTCTCACTTTACCGCCTTTGATAGAGTGCCATGACGTCACAGGACTCACAGCAACCTCTAGCTCTTGGGCTTCCGTGATTCTCCTGCCTTAGCCTCCGGAGCAGCTGGGACTACAAATGCCCGCCACAACGCCCGGCTATTTTCTGGTTGCCGTTCAGCCGGGGCTGGGTTTGAACCCACCACCCTCGGTATATGGGGCCGGCACCCTACTCACTGAGCCACAGGCACCACCCCACAATGGATTGTTTTTAATGAACAAATTCTAATATTTGGTGAATGAATTCTAAGATGAATCAATTTAATGCTATCTAACGGTAAACTTAATGGTATCTTTGTGGAGTTCTTTAACACAAATGCTTTATTCCATTTTTTTTAATGGAAACTTTGAGGTAGATTGTTTCAGAGTTCATGAGAAATGCTGAAGTAAGAAAAAAATTCTATAGGAGCCATTTAAAACAATTGGAAAGTAAAAACAACAATAACAACAACAAAAATCCAGTCTTCTTGGCATTCAAGGAACACATATCAACAACTGTGTTGTACCACGGTTGATTTATCCATTTGTCCATCTGTATACATTTGGGTTGCTTTCACACTTTAGCTATTGTGGATAATGCATACATACATACACAAGGTTGGGTATGAAAGTTCACCCCTGTATTCCCAGCACTTTGGGGAAGCCAAGGCAGAGGAATCACTGGAGGCCAGGAGTTACAGGCAGTGAGGTGTGATCATGCCACTGAACCCTAGCCTGGGTGACAGAACAAGACCCCATCTCTAAAAAAATTTAAAAATGAGATAAAACAGTAGTCCCCTGTAGGAACTCCTTCCCCTACCCACTCCCTGGAAGTAACTACTTGGAAATCAGTTGTTTCCTCTGGCATTTTCCCTCCATTTTTCTTCATGACATGCTATACTGCTATTTTGAATTTTGGCTTCAAATATTATCTACTGACATTTTTTGTATAAAGGATAAATATTTAGTTCTGCTCCCACGGTCCTGCCCCACTACCCTCTCACTTCCTTACATCCTTTCTTCCTAATACCCATACATTATAATATGAGGTTAGATCAAAATTAGTGTTTGTATGATTGAAACGCTACAATTACACAGCATATTAATTTTTGGCTTTTTTTTTGAGACTTTAATTTTGTCACCCTTGGTAGAGTGCCATGCTGTCATAGCTCACAGCAATGTCAAACCCTTGGGCTCAAGTGATTCTCGTGCCTCAACCTCCCAAGTAGCTGGGATGACGGGCACCCCACAATGCCCAGCTACTTTTAGAGACGAGGTCTCACTCTGGCTCAGGCTTGTCTGGAACCTGTGAACTCAGGCTATCCACCCACCTTGGCCTCCCAAATGCTAGGATTACAGGTGTGAGACACCCACCTGGCCCGGCTTTATTTTTGTAATTAATAATTGTGGTGTTTATTTCATTTCCTTTGCTTTCTACACGTGTAACAAATTCATCTTCAAACTTTCTGCCAGAAGCACAAATGTCAGTGACTATAAATTCATTAGGTGGTCTAACAATTCTTTTTCTTGAAGATTTCTCTCTTGGGTACTCCATCCTCCTGATTTAAGGCAAACCTGTTGATTTATAGGGCAGCTGCCCTATGGGATCTACAGTTACCTTTTCTGTCTATTCATATGTTTTTTCACCTTTCTCCCGAGTTAGATCCAATTTCTTCCTCTTTCTTGGTTTCTCTTATAATTTTAATAGAATCCCTTCTCCAGTAGCTTGCTAAGATAGTAGGCACGTGATTTTAATTCTTTGAGAAGTTGTCTATAATCTCTTTATTCCATTTCAAACTAGACTAATACTATTACGAGATTACTGGCTGACAGTTACGTTTTTCCTCAAATTTATTTATTTATTTATTTATTTTGCAGTTTTTGGCCGGGGCTGGGCTTGAACCTGCCACTTCCGGCATAGGGGGCTGGCGCCCTACTCCTTTGAGCCACAGGCGCCACCTTTCCTCAGAATTTTGAAGGTATCGCCCCACCATCTTCTATGTTCTCCTGTTGTTTTCGGTAAGTCTGATGTTATTCTGATCCTTGATTGGCTATTTATTTATTGAGACAGGTTCTTACTCTGTTGCCTGGGCTAGCATGCAGGGGCATGATCCTAGCTCACTGCAACCTTCAACTCCTGGCTCAAGCAATCCTCAGCCTCCCTTGATTTTTAAAATGTAGACTCTTTTTCTTCCTTCTTTAGAAGCTTTTAGTATCTTCTCTTTATGGTCTGGCTTCTGACATTTCACGACAGTGTTTATTGCTACAAATCTTTTCTGCTCATTTGTTTTTCTGTTAGAGCATCTGGTTAGAACTTCTCAATCTGAAAATCTATGTACTTCAGTTCTGATCATTGCAATACAAAATTATTTTCTAACCTTCATTAATCATTGTTGGTCTCTCTTCCTCTTACTCCTGTTCCAGGGACTCATGGGCATCTTCAGTGATCTTTTGTGGTGTGAGTACTGCCAACAGTACTTCTCAAACTCCATGTGTATGCTGTTCCTCGTGTCCGTATTTCTTTCCTTTGAATCTTGGCTGGTCTTGCCTTGATCAATAGACACGGGTAGAAGTAGTATGAGATTCCAAGTCCAGGTCATATAAGGGCTGAACACTTCCACTTCCTTCTTGTTCCCTAAAGAATCTTAGACCGGCAGCCATGGGCAGGGAACCTGCTGCCTCAAGGCCACCTGTGGCCCTCCAGATTCCCAAGTGTGGCCCCTCAAATGAATCCAAACTTCACAGAACAAATCCCTGTATTGAAAGAATTTGTTCTGTAAAATGTGAATTCCAAAAGGCCATACTCAAGGATTCAGACGGTCACATGTGGCCCCAAGGACGCAGGTTCCCCACTCAGTAGTTACTGAGCCCCATCCATGTTCCAGGGGAGTGTAGCTATGCGATTGTCTTCAGCAGAAGAGAAGCCATGCTGGATTGAGCCACTGAACCACAGAATTGTGCATAATAATACATTTCAATTCATGGAGTTTGGGGGTGGTTTGTCATACAAAATTAAATAATGGGCACATCTTCTAATTCTGTAGAATTTTTCTTTCACATTTTCCATTTCTTTTTCTTTCTTTGAATTTATCCCTTTTTGGAAGGGAATCTACTTTCGGGATTTTTTTTTTCTTTTAATTCTTCTATTAAAAGTTAAATTACCACTGTCACAGTTCTAGTCCTATCTTCTTAGTCTTCTGAAATGCTTTAATAGCTTTCTGTTCTTGTTTCACAGATGCCAAAGTCTTCCTCTAGCTCTTTAAGGAATTTAATTATAGTTTAAAAGTTCTGCATACCCGCAGTAGCTCACACCTGTAATCCTAGCACTCAGAGAGGCTAAGACAGGAGGATTGGGTGAGCTCACAAGTTCGAGACCAGCCTGAGCAAGAATAAGAGCCCATCTCTACTAAAAATAGAAAAATTCAGCCAGGTGTGGTGGCTGTGGTCCCAGGTAGGAGACTGAGACAGGAGATGACTTGAGTCCAGGAATTTGATGTTTCGGTGACCTATGACAATGCCAGTACACTCTAGCCGGAGCAATAGAGCAAGACTCTTCCTCAAAAAAAAAAAAAAAAAAAAAAGGAAAGAAAAGCAAAAGACAATTCTTTTGAAATTTGTTCCTGGTTCTTCTGAAGCCGACTGTTTGTTTGTTTGCTTTGGTCTCTGTCTTTCCTATTGAGACATTCCTTGGGTGTTTAGTGAGCTTCCTCCCTTATTCACATTTAATATTCAAGTATTAAGAAACTGGGAACTATTTCCTGGATGGGACTGTCAGTTGCGGGACTTCACAGCGTCTGGCCAGGCTGTTTTAGTGGGTGTAATGCTTTTTTTTTGGCCTCTTTGAGTTTTCTGGAGAGAAATCATGCAGGCAAATATAATCAGAGTAGAGCAAGGGGCCCTATGGGCTGTTCCACTCGGCATGTATGTTTTTTCAGTATGAAGCCTCTCGCTATCTCATGGTGTTGGTATGTGGTATTTCTATGCCTGGCATCCCAGAGCAAACTCTCTATAGAGTGAGTCTGGAGTTTTTTTTGGTCTTGAGACAGAGTCTCACTTTACTGCCCTTGGTAGAGTGCCGTGATGTCACAGGACTCACAGCAACCTCCAGCTCTTGGGCTTCCGCGATTCTCTTGCCTCAGCCTCCCGAGCAGCTGGGACTACAGGCGCCCACCACAACATCCAGCTATTTATTGGTTGCAGTTCAGCTGGGGCTGGGTTTGAACCTGCCATCCTTGGTATATGGTGCTGGTGCCCTACTCACTGAGCCACCGGCGTCTTAATCAGCCTGGTGTGGGGGCCAGTTTCCAAGGCTCCAATTACCCCTCCCCCCTTTTTTTGAGACAGTCTCACTATGCCATCCTCGGTAGAGTGCTGTGACGTCACAGCTCACAGCAACCTCAAACTCTTGGGCTCAAGTGATTCTCTTGCCTCAGCCTCCCAGTAGCTGGGACTACAGGTGCCTGCCACAACATTGGCTGGTTTTTTGTTTTTTTTTTTTGCAGTTGTCATTGTTGCTTAGCAGGCTCAGGACGGGTTCAAACCCACTGGCCCTGATGTATGTGGCTGGTGCCTTAACCACTACCACTGTGCTATGAGCACCGAGCCTCCAATTGCTTTTTATTTGGATTTTTAAATGAATTCTCTTGCTCTTAGTTCCATATTCCTGCCCCCTCAAGCCCACTCTCAGTTTCAAAAATATATGACACCTCTAATTCTCATTCTAATTGTAGGTGTTGTGGGCTAATCAGATGGCCTCGTCTGTAAAGGCAGAGAACAATCCTTCACGCGCTTTCTGGCCTCTGAATGGTCGTGCTGCTGCGGTCCTCACCTGATGTCCTTGTCAGCTTGCGGCTTTCCTTTTAATGACTTTACTGCAGAAGCAGGAGTCCACCCTGTGACCTGGGTATTGTCTCTGATGCTAGCTTCTAAATTTGATTTTCTGGCTTTTTCTGGAGAACTTTTTGCAAACTTACTTTCCCTCAATAAATTTCTCTGATGCTTGAACTTATTCCCAGGGACTTCTCTTACTGGCAATCAACAATCCTGACTAAGGGCTAAAAGATGATCATAGGTAAAATTAGTGATGCCTACACCAAGCATTTATAGAGGACATAAATGTTTCTAAATGGTCCCATAAAACTTAAGTATGTTTAGCAAAAAAGCAAAAAAAGTGTGGTCGAACAATTTTAGGAAATGTGCCTTCTATCTCTCCTTTTTTATAGATTTACAATGAATATTAGCCTATTAATCCCTCATTAAGGAAACTTGTTTCAACTTGATTTCACATTTTGTTCCCAAACTTTTTTACCAAGGAAGGAAAACTTATCAATATTTTGCAGAAAATGGTCCCAAGAATATGGGAATAAATAAATAAAGCTTGGGGATTTGGGGTTTAATGGGTCTAAAACATGTTTGTTTAAATGAAGAAACAGGTCGACAACAATAAAAGTGCAACATAAAATTTTTTGGGATGTAGCTACATTGGAACACACAAATAGGTAGCTTGAACTGAGTTGGTACAGCATGTATTCATGTGTGTCTCGCTATCGAGATCCATGGATACCATTTATCTGTCTCTGTGGTGTATACCTGTGCATGAAAATAAATAAGTATTCAACTAAAGATGCTAGAAAAAGAATAAACCCAAATACAAATTTAAGAACAAAGGAAAATATCAACTAATATTCATGACTGAAGTACATTTCTTCATCAATCACAACTGTAAGTTGACTGTGGATGTAAGAGTTAGGCAAAAATCAATGAAAGCATTCTGCGAAAAGCAATTCGCTATATAGAATTTACAGTAAAGAGTATTATTTATTTTTATGATTATTTGTAATTTTGTGTTACACATTGCTTATATTAGTACAATTTAAGACACACTTATGTAGGGCGGCGCCTATGGCTCAGTCGGTAAGGCGCCGGCCCCATATACCGAGGGTGGTGGGTTCAAACCCGGCCCCGGCCAAACTGCAACCAAAAAATAGCCAGGCGTTGTGGCGGGCGCCTGTAGTCCCGGCTGCTCGGGAGGCTGAGGCAAGAGAATCGCTTAAGCCCAGGAGTTGGAGGTTGCTGTGAGCTGTGTGAGGCCATGGTACTCTACCGAGGGCCATAAAGTGAGACTCTGTCTCTACAAAAAAATTAAAAAAAAAAAAAAAGACACACTTATGTATGCACACACACATTTTTTTCCACAGAGCCACTTACCACCACTGCACTGGACATATAGCAAAGCACGTGCTAAAAGTCTGAAAATTTTTGAATTTCAAAACCCAATTACACCGTGGGTTTTAAATAAGTAATTGTGAACCTGTTCATATTAGCATAATGTAGTCTTATAACTTAACAGAAAATATATGAAAGAAAATAACATTTCTACTGGGTTGAGCGACCAGTAGATGGTTTAATTTCCCAATTTGACAAAATTTGAGACCATTCATATTTGTTTTAAATTTTATAAGGGTCAAGTCAAAGAGCAGAAGTTTTCAAGAAATAATTTTACTTGCCCTCAATCTCACCTTTTTTCTGGAACTATCTCTCTAATTTTCTTGAGATTTTCAACATAATTGGTTGACATAATATTTAAACAACTGCCAGATCAACATGGACCATTACCAGAAAATACACCATTTCTTGTCAATGCCACATATGTGTAGGATTCTTCTCTATTGAAGTAATGTAATTTAACCCTAAAAGGTCCTAATAGCTTATTTTTTTTTTCACAGTATTCTGTATATTTTCCAGGGAAAGGGTCATCGGTTTCATTGGTTTGAGAGATATTACTTTTTCCCTTAAATGTTGTCACCTACCATGAAGAAACACAGAATACCTTTCTCCTGAGAAAAGTTGAATATAACAATATTTTACTGGCAGCAGAAAGAAGGAAAATATTAGTTTAAGTCAGGTCAGGAGCATAAAATTTCTTCCACCGGCCAGAAGCAGTACCAAGATAAAATTTTATTTTAGGGGAAAAAACAATCAAAGCTAAAATATCCTTTGAAATATGAAGGGCAGTCTTGTCAAAAATGTAAACTTTGCAAATGGTTGCCCATACGTTATTTGATTTGATTTTCCTGAGGCCTCAGATGGGGTGGTAGTACCAAGTGAGAGTTCTAGAAATCATGTTTTATACTTATATAAAAGAATAATGTACAAACTAAAATGTAAATTTATTGATTATAATAGTTGATAGATTTTTTCCACTGACCATAAATTTGGTCTTTTCCCTAGAGGGAAAATATATATACTGAATGTATAGTCAGTAGTTTACTTGACAAACATGAAGAAAAGCCAAGAGGAAAATATAGTTTTAAAGATACTTCACTCACAATTGTCTGTCCCTATCTCACAATAAAGAATGTCTCTTTAGTGAACAGAATATTCTTACCTGTTTGGTTGAAGGTCATTCTTCTCTGGGCGGTGCTACATACGCACCAATGAACCTTGATCTTTGGGGTTCAGTTCACTGCACTTGAATGACACATGTTGGGTGAACACGCTCCTTTTTCAGATTTGTTGCAGGACAAAAAGATCATAGCCTTGATCCTCGGGCAGCTTATGGAAAACTTAGATAAGTAATTCAACTTACTGCACTATAGTATGATAAACATTATGTTCAGAACCAGACAGAAATATGGCACTTCCTGAGAAAGCTGGTTAGATATTTGATTGCTCTTCAAACTGACATTCTTCAAGTATTTGCTCCACTTCTCATTGGGGAACAACCTCAGTTTTGCAGCGAACACTGTACCACAAGCACAGGGCAGGGAAGGATCTGGGAGGACACCTGCTAGCAGGCCACCTCGTTCCTGGAAGCTTGTCCAGATAGTCCTCTCAACCATGTGCAGCACTGATAAAAACAATTTTCTCTATCTGCAAAGTCTATAATGATGTTTCAAGCCTCCCTGAAGATTGGCGCCTGGACAATTGCTAGAGATGCTTTGATAATGCACTTCAGACTCTGATGGGGTTTTACACCTGGAGCTACGGGAGGGGAGCCCAGCAGAGAGCCTTCAGTGTCAACGAGGAGTTAAAGAAGGTTTAAAAGTCAAATGGCAGTTACATGGGCAAGTTGGTAGCTCCCAACAACAAGGCCTGGAGCGTGATGTGTATTATTCAGTTTGCCTGGAACAAAGAATGTCTGCATGGGGCTGTGAAGATGAAGCCAACCAATCAAGCAGGGCCCGTGAGTTCAAACTTTTCTGAAAGCTATGAAGTGTCACTGAAAGATTTTAAGTAGAATACCATAATCTTTATTATTTTATTATTATTATTTTTTCTAATGGTGAGAGAACATTATTTTAATCAAAATGTCCTCTTTTTGATTTGGCCCCTTCCCCCACCACTAAAAAGCAACCCATTTTTTTAGACATACTCTTCTTAGGCAACTCTAACTTTTTCCAGGGTCACACTACTTGGTATGTTTCCCTTTTTTTTGAGACAGAGTCCCACTACGTCACCCTTGGTAGAGTGCCATGGCGTCACAGCTCACAGCAACCTCCAACTTTTGGGCTCAAGCGATTCTCTTGCCTCAGCCTCCCAAGTAGCTGGGACTACAGGTGCCCGCCACAATGCCCGGCTATTTTTTGTTGCAGTTGTCATTGTTGGTTAGCTGGCCCCGGCCAGGTTTGAACCTGCCAGCCTCGGGGTATGTGGCTGGTGTCATAACCACTGTGCTACAGGCACCGAGTTGATCTGTTTCAATTGCAGTCTTCTCTTCAAACACTTTTTTTCAGGAGAATTCACATCACTACCTCTGTTCCTGCCTCCTTATCCCCTTCAATGAGAGGATCCAGTGAATCTCCCACTTTCACTTCCTCCCAGTATCTAGGCCTGTCTTCGGGATAACATCGTACCGAGATGACGGCACTACTTTCCCCAGGTCTTTGCAGTCTCTGACCAGTCCAGGCTCGTCCTCCAGCTCCTCTTCTGCCTCCCTCATTTCATCGTGATCCTCCTTGCGTCAGAGTCCTCCTCGTCTACTTTTTGCGGAGACTTTTTAGTAGAGTTTTTAGAGCTTATATTACTTTTCAGTCTTATGGAAAATGGAAAAATATATCCAGGAGATGTTAAAAGCCCTGGGAGTCTCAGTGAGAAAATATTATGGGAAAGTGATTTATAATCTGATATATTTAACTTAGTACTTGAAAAATACAAGTATTGATTCCAGGAGGTACAGAGTTTGTATGAGAAAGGTGTTCCTCGGAGCACACCCCGGAGTCCAATCCAGGGATCTGTCCGTCTTCAGCAAATTACCAGCAAGTAATTTGACATCACTCCTAGCCATGGTACATATCGCCTGCACGTCAGGGCTGCTCGGCCCTCCCCACAGCTGCACTGACTCAATCCTCGTTATTTTAAAAAGATGACATTGGCCCCTAGGCAGGGTCAGTGAGGGTGTGTGTGGAGGAATTAGATCCAGGGACCTGAGACCAATTAGGAGGCCAGAGCATTGACTTTCTGGAACCAGAAAACAGTGATCAGTTTCCAGAAATATATAGGAGGGTGTTTTACAGGATTTGGTGACAGATGAGATGAGAAGGACATGAAGAGAGATTCCAACTCGGAAAACACAGGGACGGCTTTACCCTCCACAAAGATAGAGAATATAGCAGATGCAGATCCGGGGGGGGGCAAAGTGGGGAGGAGGTGGGGATTGCTTTGCGTGCCTAGCTCGTCACACATTGAATTTTCACTTTTATTTTCCTATATATATATATATATATTTTTTTTTTTTTTAAACAGAGTCTCACTTTGTTGCCTCCAGTAGAGTGTCAGGGCGTCACAACTCACAGCAAACTCCAATTCTTGGGCTCAAGCTGTTCTCTTGCCTCAGCCTCCTCAGTAGCTGAGACTACAGGTGCCCGCCACAACTGCCCAGCTATTTTTTAGAGATGGGATCTTGCTCTTGCTCAGGGTGGTCTCAAACCTGTGAGCTCAGGCAATCCACCTGCCTCGGCCTCCTAAGTGCTGGGATTACAGGTGTGAGCCACCACGCCTGGCCCCCAATTTATCTTAAAATATTTTCCAAACCCTTTTCAAGGAAGAGAAAGTAAAATGACTGAATTACTAATGAAAGCATCTCTGAAGATTTAGAGAACTTTTACTTCCAAACAAATGAATTTTTATTTGAGTTTAGAACGTTGATTCCCTTCAGTATAATGAGCTTAAGGCTCAGATTTCTATTCTTTGCTGTGTAACTAGAAAATGAGAATAGGGTATTAACATCAAGATTTTTAAAATATAAGTTGTAGTAGTAAGGAAAAGAACACACTTTTCTGTCCTAAAAAAGAAAGACGCTCTCAGAAAGAAATAGAAAAGAAAAAAGAAAAATGAGGAAGCTCTCTAAGGAATTAAATAGCTTCAAAGATTTGTGAAATATAGTATATTAGCACAAATGTATAAACATCACTGGCAGAATTCTGATCAATAAACTTTATTTTTTAAATAGGACTTTATTTCCAGATATTGTTTAAGTCGGTTTAGCATTGATCAAAATTAAAATTTTCTCATTATCTTTTTTGTCAACATTAACAGGATTGAAAGAAACAAAACTGCAAGAGGATATAGGGCAAAGCTTAATCAATGCTAGGGGAGATTTGTTAATTATTATGATTCAATCTGGGTATTGTCCCTTCTTTACAGATGAAATGGGATATTTCCTGGTAGAACAATCAGAAATTATACTAGGAGTCACATCTTTGCAAAGCCAGAATTCTCTGCTAAATGCTTAAATATATTCTATCAAGTTCAGAATTAATCTCACTGATTAAGAAAAAAAAAGAAAGAATTCATCACTTTGGGAGGCCAAGGTTGGAGGATAGCTTCAAAACCAGCCTACGTAATATAGCAAGACCCTAGCTCTACAAAAAATAAAGAAAATTAGCCAGGTGTGTGGCACACGCCTGTGGCCCCAGCCAATCAGGAGGCTGAGGCAGGGGGATCACTTGAGCCAGGAGTTCAAGGCTACATGACCTATGATTGAGACACTGTACCCCAGGCTGGGGGACAGAATAAGACCTTGTCACTAAAAGAATTCATGACCATAAGTACCAACAGGCTTTTGATAAGAGCATTATGTCAATCGTTAGAACAGTCACCTTCATTTTCTCATGTGGGTGGCAAGTCCTAATGCCATCATTATATTTTTTCTTGCAGCTGATATTCCCTGTGATCTCCTAGAGATAAAAACAAACAAACAAACAAAAACTTTTCTCATATGCTTTTTAAAGGCAGCTCTGGAGAAAAGCCTGGCTCCAACACCAGCTTTGAGACTTTGGGCAAATTACTTAACCTCTCTGTACCATAAGAATAAAAATAATACGTGCCTTCTTGTGTTGTGAGGATGCCAGGAGATTGTGCACATAAAGCCCTATCATTCTTAGTTTTCTGCAGAAACACGGCACAGTCATAGAATGAACCTTAAACAATCTTGTTCCACAAAATGAAATCTCACTATAACTTTCCATAAAGATTGACTTTTTTTTTTTTTTTAATTAAACTCTGCTCTGTTGAATCCCAGCCAAAGAGTTTTTGACTCAAGTGCCCATAGGCCTTGGTTAAATGGCTGCTGTACTTGAAAGTAAGTCCTCTATGTTAGTTTCCAGCTCCTAGAAATTCAGGATGTTTAAAGAGAAGCTATTTTATTTAGGTGGAAAGAGTGAGAATTTGTCATTTGCAAGTTAATTTGTGGTTCGAGCTAATCCAGTAGACTCTTATTTTGCTTTTCACCAAATAAAATTGGTTTTTGGCAACATGATTCGAAATAATTGATTCTGAAGATGCTGGCAGTTCAAGTATTATCTCTCCAAATTCTTAAATTGCAAAACAACAGGAAAACCCAATTTTTCCTTTTATAAATTTAATCCAACGTAAACACAAACTTTCAAGGTTTGTTGAGGGCCACTAATTGCTCTCTTCGACTTTTCCATGAGGCCATTACTGAGTGTCAGCCAGCAGGATTAAACCTCAGGAGCATCTAAGGCCACTGGAAAGTCCTCCACTGTCCCTCATTCTTTCTGGGTCACTTACTATTTGATTATCCAGACTAATTGTGGGCAGGAAAAGCCTGCATAATTGAATTGTGCAGACAAGCTCTTGTACCTTATTTTGGCTGAAAACTTCATCCTCCTTCAACTTTTTTTTTCCAGAAGAGCTAACAAGTAGAATGGTTAATTTCCGGTCCTTGCTCAATTTCCTCTATTTTGTTTCAGCGAAGCATTGACAAATGACAAAATATCGTTCCCTCCACCCCCAAGTCCTCTATTCCCTCTGCCATAAGGAAGCACTATGAACAATGAGAAAAAATGCAGAAGTCTAGGTAATAATTTGCTGGATAAAGTAGACTTGACTGTTCTAGAACTTTCTGTCATAAAAGGAAGACAGTTCTTGAACTTGAATTTGACTTCGGCTTTCCTCTTTCTTTCTTTCTCTCTTTTCTTTTTTGAGACAGAGTCTCACTAAGTCACCCTGGGTAGAGTGCTGTGGTGTCACAGCTCACAGCAACCTCAAACTCTTGGGCTTAAGAGATTCTCTTGCCTCAGCCTTCCAAGTAGCTGGGACTATAGGTGCCTGCCAAAATGGCCAGCTATTTTTTGGTTGTAGTTGTCATTGTTTGGCAGGCCCAGGCTAGGTTTGAACCTGCCAGCTCTGGTGTATGTGGCTGGCACCCTAGCCATTGAACTACAGGCCCTGAGCCCCGATTTTTCTTTTTCTTGATCACTTTCCAGCAGTTTTAAAGGCTATTTTTCCCATTACAGGTTTTTTTTTTTTTTTAGAACTGTGAAGTAACAAAGGAAATAAACTGTTTTGGGGGGGAGGGGACAGAGTCTCACTATGTCATCCTCGGTAGAGTTCTGTGGTGTCACAGCTCACAGCAACCTCAAACTCTTGGGCTTAAGCAATTCTCTTGCCTCAGCCTCCCAAGTAGCTGGGACTACAGGTCCCTGCCACAACGCCTGGCTATTTTGTGTTGTTGTTGCAGTTGTCATTGTTGTTTAGCAGGCCCAGGTTGGGATGAACCCGCCAGCCCTGGTGTATGTGGCTGGCGCCCTAACCACTAAGCATGGGCACTGAGCCAGAAATAAACATTTAACAGATGGACTCAGAGGCTTCCCTAAAATATATTCATAGCATGGAAGGAAAACGTATACACGTACAATGGAGTTGGTTAGATCTATTTTAATGTGCTTTATGTCCCACAGAATTTCATCTGGTCACCATTTTTGTTGTTGTAGTTTCTGCTTCTTTTTTTTTTTTTTTAATTTTTTTTTTTTTGTAGAGACAGAGTTTCACTTTATGGCCCTTGGTAGAGTGCCATGGCCTCACACAGCTCACAGCAACCTCCCACTCCTGGGCTTCAGCGATTCTCCTCCCTCAGCCTCCTGAGCAGCTGGGACTACAGGCACCCGCCACAACGCCTGGCTGTTTTTTTGTTGCAGTTCGGCCGGGGCTGGGTTTGAACCCGCCACCCTCGGTATATGGGGCCAGCACCCTACCGACTGAGCCACAGGTGCCGCCCAGTTTCTGCTTCTTATTTTTGTGATCCCATACACAGGGTTTCTGAAGCATTCTTCAAGGTTACACACCTGCCACCTCCCTTACCTTGCCTCCACACGCCAGAGAGGGGTGTATCATACGGCTTCACCACAGGTCCTCTGGAGAGCCCCTCTGGGAAAAAGTAGGGACATCCCACTTCTGCACCTGGTTCTCGCGTGACACCACAGGTCATGGGGTGGATGTAAGCCAAGGAGTATTCATAATAAGAGCAACAAAGGGAGGAGTTGAAAGATACTAAGGTCCTATTCAGCCACAAAAAAAGATGGAGAATTTACATCTTTTGTATTAACCTGGATGGAGGTGGAACACATTCTTCTTAGTAAAGCATCGCAAGACTCCAATGTACTCAATTCTGATATGAGGACAATTGATGCTAGAACATGGTGGGTGATGGGGGAAAGGGGGAGCGGAGAGAGGGAAAGAGGGAGGAGAGTGGGGTTAATGGTGTGTGACACACCTCTTGGCAGGGCAGGATTATAAGAGGGACTGCACCTAACAAATGCAAGCAGTGTAACCTGGTTCTTTGTACCCTCAATGAATCACCAACAATAAAGGAAAAAAAAGGATATACTGAGGTCTTTTAGTTGATAAGAGGGAAAACTAGAAAAAAGGGGAAGAGTGTTCGCCTCAGGTTATAGGGACA
This sequence comes from Nycticebus coucang, assembly GCF_027406575.1. Classification (NCBI taxonomy): domain Eukaryota; kingdom Metazoa; phylum Chordata; class Mammalia; order Primates; family Lorisidae; genus Nycticebus; species Nycticebus coucang. The sequence goes on along the minus strand of NC_069799.1, from coordinate 49,571,908 downwards.
GCCAGCAGAGGAGTGTTGGGTGATCGGAATCAGGAGTCTACCTTCATGTGGGCTGGAGATGATTTATGGGTTCAAGACCAGGATGTTCACAGGCAAAAAAAGGTACAGAATGTCTTATGAGTTATAGCAGATGCTTCCCATCACTGGCGTCACCGCCTGAGCTCCCCCTCCATCAGCTCAGGGGCAGCATCAGATTCCCATAGGAGCCCCAACCTTACTAAAATCTGTGCATGTGAGGGATCTAAGTTGTGTTCTCCTTATGGGAATCATCGCCCCAACCCTGTCTGCAGAAAAATTGTCTTCCATGAAACCAGCTCCTGGTGCCAAAAAGGTTGGGGACCACTGAGTTGCAGAAAGCAAAACTGTATTGTGAATCTGACCACTCTGAGCCATAAAGGGACAGGCCGAGAGGCAGTCGGTCTCTGTGAGGAAGAACAAGGGAGCAGAAAGTAAGCCAAGCCCACGCCCCAGTGAAGAGAGTCACAGACAGCAGAAGGCACCAGTGGGAAGCAGAGCCCCGCACAGGCAACAGGCCAACCAACAATCAAACCTAATGAGATTCAGTGCGGGAGCCAAGGTCTAGATAATGTTCTCTGCCCTGCTTTTAGAACCCTTCAAGGGATGTGATCAACTAGGGTTTCAGGATATGCAAGGAGGAACAAGGAACTCTTCCAAACTCATTCTCAGCTGTTGAGGCCTCTCGTGATGAAGATCTTTTTGTATGTTTTTACCCCAGTGACTGGGGAAAAGAAAACTTCATTTTTTTTTTTTGTGACTGGGGAAAAGAAAACTTTTATTTCTACACTATGTAAAGTGTGATGGTGTCACAGCCCACAGCAACTTCCAACTCTTGGGCTTAAGCAATTCTCTTGCCTCAGCCTCCCAAGTAGCTGGGACTACAGGTGCCCACAACAACACCCGACTATTTTTGTTGTTGTTGCAGTTGTTTAGCTGGACCAGGCCGGGTTCGAACCCATCAGCCTTGGTGTATGTGGCTGGTGCCCTAACCACTGTGCTATGGGCACTGAGCCAAAACTTCATTTTTTTTAAAGGCTGACGCAGATCAACTTGGAAATGTCCTCGAAGGGAAGGACGTGGAAATAAGGGAGGAGGAAAGAGAAGGCATTCAATGTACTCTAGGAGGCCGAACATATAGGCTGATTATTAAGAAGCTGGCTTTGGAGTCACAATTCTGTTTTTTTTTTTTTTTTTTTTGTAGAGACAGAGTCTCACTTTATGGCCCTCGGTAGAGTGCCGTGGCCTCACACAGCTCACAGCAACCTCCAATTCCTGGGCTTAAGCGATTCTCTTGCCTCAGCCTCCCGAGCAGCTGGGACTACAGGCGCACAATTCTGTTTTTTAAATCCCATCTCTACAGTTTGGTAGCTGAGTAACCAGGGCAAGTAATCGGATCTTTTCATGTTTCCTCTGTAAAGCAAGGATGATGAAGCATCCTTCCTCATAAGCTTGTTGGGAGGATTAACTAAATTGCTTACAAGAGTAACTTTCTTTCTTTTTTTTTTTTTTTTTTTGCATAGTTTCAGGGCACTTTTATTATTACCTTATTTAAACTTTCCATGAACTATTTTCCCCTTAGTCAGAGACATAAAAAAGGAACATGGAGAAGATAGTACAGTCTGATAAGTTTGAAAAGTGTTTCATGTCACAGAACCTCATCTTTTTGCCTGTTAAAACTAAAAATAGAGCATAACTAAATTCAACTATTATGTAAGTTATTCATCTTAGACTTAATTACAACTTATTACACATGTATCAAAAGATATTAGAAGTTAACCAGTATGTAGTTTTTTTACATGGTATCTTTTAACTTATGATATATCCAAACCCATGTAAAACCTACGCTGCAATGGAGTTCAACTACACTTATGACTTTAAAGTAGATATTAACAATTCTGACTGCGGATAAAGTAAGTGAATGCCTTTTCTAAGAAAAGGCTAATTTGAGAGACAATTGTTCTACCTAAAAGCAATGAAATGTGAAAGTGCACATCACTCCATATTTAAAATTGTTCTATTCTGAATTATTTGAAGTGCTTAGGTTAAAACAGATTTATGTTAGAAATAAGCCTATTATGAATTGGGAAGACCAAATGATATCACTGAGGATCTTCCTTTTTCAGACTTTCTTTTTAGAACTTATTTCATATGTGATTATCTTGCTCTGTAAAGCACAACAGTCACACACTGCAAAATGACATTTCAGCCATTGACAGACTGCATATATGATGAGGGTCCCGTAAGATTGTAATACTGTATTTTGACTGTACCTTTTCCATGTTTAGATATGCGTGGACACACACCACTGTGTTACGACTGCCTCCAGTATTCAGTATGGTAACATGCTGTATGGTGTGACGCCTAGGAGCAATGGGACAGACCATATAGCCTTGGCGGGCAGTAAGCTATACGATATAGGTTTGGGTAAGCACAAAGAGTAACTTTCACGAGGCAGTTGCTCACTACAGCGTAGCTGGTATTTTGCTCACCTAGGCTCTGTGCTGGGGAAACTGCAGTAAACAAGATACACCAATTTGGAGAGGTACTTAGGGGCAGCGCCTGTGGCTCAAGGAGTAGAGCACCGGTCCCATATGCCGGAGGTGGCAGGTTCAAACCCAGCCCTGGCCAAAAACCACCAAAAAAAAAAAAAAAAGATAAACTGGAGAGGTACTTAGGGAACAAAATTTGGGAGTCTGTGAATCAAAATGTATGAAAGATGGGCCAGGTGCGGTGGCTCACGCCTGTAATCCGGCACTTTGGGAGTCTGAGGCAGGAAGTTTGCCGAGCCCTGGTGTTTGAGGTTGCAGTGAGCTATGATCATGCCACTGCGCTCCAGCCAGGGTGACAGAGACCCTGTCTCAAAACCTCAAACAAAACCACCAACAAGCAAAACCACGTAGGCAAGGTTAAAAAAAGTCAGCTTGAGTGACACGAGATATCAGGAGTTCACCATTCTGTGAGTTAAGGAAGTAGAATACGGGAAGCTTGGAGGGAGCGGTCAGAGAAACCGTGTCATCGTGAGACCCAGGTTATAGTGATGACAAAGAGCAAGTGGTGTTAGGAGCATGTGAAGGAGACAGAAGAACCCAGGGTTAGAAACTTGGGTTTGCGGAGAATTTCTTAAAATGAGGTGACGGTGTCAAAAAGAACAAAGGAACCTCTTCCATGAGACCAAACTAGTAAGTAGCATTAAGGCAAATTATCAAATGTTACATAGTATCCTACTTAAGTTTCAAAAAGGATGAAGGGGCTCCGCGCCTGCTCAAGCAGCTAAGGCGCCAGCCACATACACCTGAGCTGGCGGGTTCGAATCCAGCCTTGGCCCACCAAACAACAATGACGCTACAACCAAAAAAAAATAAAATAAAATACTTGTGTTGTGGTGGGCCCCTGTAGTCCCATCTACTTGGGAGGTGGAAGCAGGAGAATTGCTTGAGCCCAGGAGCTGGAGGTTGCTGTGAGCTGTGAGCACTTGACCCAGGGTGACAGCTTGAGGCTCTATCTCAAAAAAAAAAAAAAAAAAAAAGGATGAAGGACATTTTATGATAAAAGGGGCCAACTTATTAAAATTAACACGTGTCATCTTTGTACTGGTGAATTGTGATACAATAAATGGGTTTTGAATGCAGTTCAAATTCCAAGCCTTCTTTCTATTGATGATAAATAAATCGATATTGATTGATCTACAGAACTTACAAGCTTCTCCATTAAAAACAGGACACCAAAGCCACATAAGCAAAAGTATAAATAAAACTGAATGCAGTTTCAAGTCTTCTCCAAAAGATGAATGAGTGAAGGGGTTCCTAGTTCTTCTCACTCTTAAAAGATGTCTCCTCCCCTTGCTTCCAGTTTATTAATAGAGTATAAACATTTCTACAATTTGTGATAAAATTCGAAATGCAAATACTCCTGAGAGGGGCCGTACATATGTTCATATTCCCACACAAAGCTGCATTGGGTCCTTTCCAGAAGAGTCAGGAGAAAGATTGCTGAGCCCCAGAGGCAAACAGCGGAGAACCAGAAATCTGAAGGTAAATCCAGTGTCACCAGATCACCACTCTGCTTAAGGCCTATCCCCTGAGCCCCTAAAATGATCCTGCAATTCACTGCAGGATGCCTAGTGGTTTGCAGCCATACCTGCATCAGCAACATATATGTTTATAAAATGATGTTGTTTTTATTCTTTAAAATGGAAAAACATATTGAGTAACCTCAATCACAAATTAAAATCACAATTTAAGCAGCAGAGAACAGAGCAGAAAGCAGTTGTCTTTAACATGAACTCGAAAGCTACATTCCCTGGAATTCCTGGGCAGGATGTGTGAAGAGGAGGGTCAGGCAAGATCTCTCACTGTATAATATTGATTGAGAAATGATTACCTCAGTTGAACAATTTGATAAGAAAAAGAAAACATAAAGGAAACTTAAATCAAGCCCTTCCCATCTGGGAGATAAAGAGGCAAGTATGCTAAAGGCTGAGTTTTATAGATTGTGATGGAGGCGGCCTCATTCGGGCTTTTAAAATCCTTCCTTCCTTACAGCTTCTTGTTCAAGTATTAAATAGTATTTTTTTTTTTTTTTAGGGAGTGTCTCACCCTGTTGCCATGGGTAGTGTGCCATGGTGTCATCATAGCTCACTGCATCCTGGAACTCTTGGGCTCAAGCAGTCTCCTTGCCTCAGTTTTTCTATTTCTAGACAGGATCACTCCCTTGCTCAGGCTGGTCTCAAACTCCTGAGCTTAAGCAATCCACCAGCTCAGCCTCCCAGAGTGCTAGGATTACAGGTGCAAGCCGTGCCAGGCCTTAAATATTCTTTTTTTTGAGGAGGGACAGAGTCTCACTTTGTCACCCTTGGTAGAGTGCTGTGGTGTCACAGCTCACAGCAACCTCCAACTCTTGAGCTTTAGTGATTCTCTTGCCTCAGCCTCCCAAGTAGCTGGGACTACATGTGCCCGCCACATCGCCCAGCTATTTTTTGTTGCAGTTGTCATTGTTTAGCTGGCCTGAGCCAGGTTCGAACTGGCCAGCCTCGCTGTATTTGGCTGGCGCTGTAACCACTGTGCCACAGGCACCTTTTTTTTTTAATTAATTTTTTTCTTTTTTTTGCAGTTTTTGGCTGGGGCCAGGTTTGAACCCACCACCCTCAGTATAAGGGGCTGGCGCCCTACTCCTTGAGGCACAGGCACCACCCTTAAATTAATTTTTTAAATTAAATCACAAGTGGGTACATTAATGCATTTATGGGACACAATGTGCTGATTTGATATACAATATGGAAAGCTTACATAGGACTGGTTAACATAACCATCACCTCACTTACTTATTTGTTGCGGTAAGACATTTATACTCTACTCTGAATAGTTTTGAAACGTACCATGGTTCTGTGCACATTAGGTGAGGTCCCAGGCCCCTACCCAGTGAGCCACAGGTGCTGCCCTTCATATGCTTACTTTTTTTTCATGGTTACAGCATTTGAAATTTACTCTCTTACCAATTCTGAAATCTCCAATATGTTGCTGTTAACCATATTATTAACTACGCTGTGCAACGGATCTCAACAATTGTCTTCCTTCTGTGTTACTGAAACTTTGTATCCTTTCACCACCATCTGCCCATGTCTCTCACTCCCCAGCCTCTGGCAACTCTCCCCAACAGTTGAGTTCCACATTTTAGAATCTACATGTAATTGAGATCAGGTAGCTTTTGCTTTTTCTGTGTGCATCAGTTTTCAATCATTTTCCACCCAACATGGGTAGATGTAGCATCTAGCTCAGAGAAAGTGGGTGACTGAAGGTTCACAAGACAGTAATAGTAATATTAACAATATAACTTCGTTTTTTATTTCTTACTGGCCCATTAGTTATTTGACCAATTTTCTATTGTTGGTCACTCAGGTAACCTAGAAATATTTTGAATTCTACAAATAACTCTGCAGTGAGCATCCTTGTTCACAAACCTTTGTACCCAGCACCAATTTTTTTGGTAAAAAATAATATAAAATATTTAAGATACACAAAAAAGGCATAAATTATTAAAAAAAAAAAAAAACACTCATGGGCTTGGCGCCTGTGGCTCAAGTGGCTAAGGCGCCAGCCATGTACACCTGAGCTGGCGGGTTCAAATCCAGCCTGGGCCCGCCAAGCAACAATGACCATATTTTAGAGACCATATTTTAGGCTGCAACCAAAAAATAGCCAGGCATTGTGGCAGGTGCCTGTGGTCCCAGCTACAGGGGACCTGTGATGCCATGGCACTTTACCCAGGGTGACAGCTTTAGGCTCTGTCTCAAAAACAAACAAACAAAAAAAAACACTCATGGCCAGGCGTGGTATCTCATGACTATAATCCTAGCCCTTTTGGAGGTCAAACCTGGAGCATTACTTGAGGCCGGGGAGTTTGAGACAGCCTGAAAAATACAGTGAGTCCACATCTCTATAAATAAATAAATAAGTCAGTGGCCTGGCATGGTGGCTCATGTCTGTAATCTTAGCACTTTGGAAAGTCATAGTGCTGGGTGTCTGGAGTCTCAGCTACTTGGATAGGGTGAGTGACGCCATGGCACTCTACCAAGGGCAACAAAGTGAGATTCTGTCTCAAAAAAAAAAAAAAATTAGCCGGATGGGATGATGAGCGCCTGTAGTCCCTGCTACTCAGGAGGCTGAGGTGGGAGGATCACTTGAGCCCAGGAGTTCCAGGCTGCAGTGAGTTATGATCACACAATTGCACTCCAGCCTGGGTGACAGAGCAAGACCCTGTCTCTAAAAAACAAACAGACGAAAAACCACATTACTTGTGCACATGCCTCCTAGCTTAGGAAGGTACACTTTACCGATACAGTCGGAGCCCCCGTCCATCCTCTTCTGTCTCATCTTCTTTCTTGCCCAGTGGTCATCTTCCGACATGAGAGCTTGTCATCTTTTCCGCATCCCTTTACAAGTTCGCTACCAGGTGTGTCCCTCTAAGCTGTGCATGTACTAACTACTGGATATTACTTTTTCTGTTTACAAACATAAAGCATGCTCAGTGTAGACAGGTTGGCAGTGAGCAGCTCTTGAAATTGAATGGTGCTTCTTCATTCCAAGATGCTTTTTCCCCTCACCTCATTTAATCCCCTCGTGTCCCTGTGAGGTAAGTGATTCTTCTCCATTTTAGAGGTGAAGGTACAAAGGTTCTGAATACATGTGTCTGTTACCAGCCGCTGTGAACTTGCACAGCCATTTCATGCGGCACGCTGCTGGTCAGGCCCTAACAAGGCTGGATGAGCCTATGCGCCGACATCTGGAGATGGTTTACTCACTTCCAAGGCTACTGTCATAAATAAGTTGGGCAACTGGACTCCATAAAACCAATCAAGGACCCACGGCACTCTGTGCACCCGTGAATTTAGTCTAGAATAAAAATGCTTTGAAGATATTGCCTCTTTAAGATAAGGAGATAGTGTGTAACCTTGTAACTAATGAGGGAGAATCTGTTTGACATGTAATAACATTATTAATGGTTACTTTTACTATGAGAATAAAAAGTAACAAAGGGAAAGAGAGGGAAGAGCAGTTCTTTGGGGGAGACATCCTGCTGCTCTCTGGAATAGCTGGCTTTTCTGTAAATAAAAATGAAACTGTTAATCTCTCATCTGCTTCTCCATTCATTGGCATAGCTGACAGGCAGATGGAGTCCTTGGTCCAGCTACATCTCAAGATCTTTTGCCTATCAAGTGGAGGAGCCAAAACTCACATCTGGATCTTTTGATTTCAAATTCAGTGGTTTTTCCATGAATAAATATCCCACAATGGCATCAGCAAGAATCAATGACAACCTTCCTTCTCATTCCTCTCCCGGCCCCCTTGTGACTTCTTTTCAAGCTAAATGCCAATTTTTGTGTTTTAAATAGATTTTCTTTGTGTGTGCAAGTTGAATAGGGAGAAGAAATACAGTGTAATTTACCTTAGAGTCTACATCGGGGTTGGGGGCGGGGATGATCTGGTTTTGAGGCTTCACTGACATTACTCACCTCTGCTAAGCCTGTGTTCTGGGCATAGGCACAGTCTTAACCTGCTGCTCTCTGAAAGGTGTGCACTGCCAAAACGTGCCTAAATTGCTCCCATGAGGTAGAATCTCTCCACGGGCATAAAATTCTCACACTGAATTCAGGCAGCAAATAAATTGGCCCCAAATGGGCTCCCCTTAAGATGACGCTCTAGATTTGGTCTGAGTTGAAATGATAATTTCAACAGTGAGAAGATTCTACAGAAAGGGCAATGACCAGAAAATTGCCTTCGATCTGTTTTATTTGGGACTTACTTTCCTTTCGGAGTGGCAGATGAAACCACTCCATGGTGGTGACGTGGCGAAGATCTTTTGTTTGTCTTTTCAGCTGCGTTTAACATTTTCCCTGAAGACATCATGATTCATTCGTCTATTCCCGCAGGGCCACCACCCTTCTACTCTTTCTTTAGAGAAATTCAGGCCAGTCACTGAAGCAACTGGAGCGTAACAGGTGTGAGGAAGACTGAAATTCTTATGCAATTGTTTTCATTGTATTGTGGTGCGTATACCCGGAAGCGGCGAGGATGCTGTACCATCACTGTCATCATTGTCATGAATACCTCATGTCATTATACCTTCTCCATTAAAACATCATGTCATAGTGGTCGACACACTGTCTTCAGACTCTTCCAAGATAAATATCTCCACTTCACAAGTGAAGAGACTGAGGCTGGGGGATGTTAATCAGCTAGCCTGAATTCAACTTGTGAGTGAGCAACTGAGTCAGAATTTGAACCCAGCTCTATTAGAAATCAATAATAGAGGGAGAAGCCTGAGGAAGAGGGCGGCGGTGGTTGTGGTAACTGAGCAGAGCCCAGTGACAGGATGTTGATGTTGGTATTAGGAAATCTGCACATCCCACACTGGTGCAACAGTTTGCCAGCTAAATTCAAAAAACTTCTGGTGCCAGGAAAGATTCAGCACATTCTCTGTACAGGAAACCTTTGCACCAAAGAGAGTTATGACTACCTCAAGACTCTGGCTGGTGATGTCCATATTGTGAAAGGAGACTTCGATGAGAATCTGAATTATCCAGAACAGAAAGTTGTGACTGTTGGACAGTTCAAAATTGGTTTGATCCATGGGCATCAAGTTATTCCATGGGGAGACATGGCCAGCTTAGCCCTGTTGCAGAGGCAGTTTGATGTGGACATTTTTATCTCGGGACACACACAAAATTTGAAGCATTTGAGCATGAAAATAAATTCTACATTAACCCAGGTTCTGCCACTGGAGCGTATAATGCCTTGGAAACAAACATTATCCCATCATTTGTGTTGATGAATAACCAAGCTTCCACAGTGGTCACTTATGTATTATCAGCTCGTTGGAGATGACGTGAAAGTAGAACGAATTGAATATAAAAAGTCTTAAAGCCAGGCCTGTCTTGATGACTTTTCTGGTTTTGTTGTTGTTGTTCATTCCTCTTCAGATCAAGTAATTAAACATTTAACAGTCACAAAATTGTATCACTTTTATAATATTTTGCAGTAAAATATATCATCTTTGTTAATATTAATACATAATTGCTCTAAGCTTCTTGTAAACTATGAGAATATATTTAGTTTACAGTTTATGGCTTGTATGAGAAAATGTCCACCACACCGTAAATAGTCATGTGCTGAGAAAAATTTATCCCTGTAAATGCCCTCAAAGTTAATATTTGGAACTTTATCCTAAAAGTAGTGCATGAAAAGAAAGAATCTAAACTTTCTTGTATGTATTTTTCTCTTCCCCAGTAATAAACATTTACCTTTCATTAAAAAAAAAAAAAAGAGAAAGAAATCAAGGCCTGTGCTCTGCAAAAATTAGTACATTTGTGAAGCCTGTATGGGCCTACATATGCACAATACCTGCCTTGTACTCTAGGGCGGTGATTTTCAACCATGATGCTATGAAAACTTTTAAAGACCATTAATTAAATTATTTTCAAAAGAAATTCAAGCCACAGTAAGTATATTCTTTTTTTTTTTCTCTTTTTTTTTTTTACTCTTTTACTCAACATAATTTAAGTGCTCCATGGAAGTTTAACTGCAGGTTCAAGTGTGCCATGAGATAAACACTGCTGTTGAGGTTCTCTGTTCAATGGGGAGAGAAAAGCACCTGCAGAAACAAACCCCGGGAAAAGTCAGTTGTGCAAATTGCTATAAAGACCAGCAACATGTCAGATGAGCCTGGGGGGAGACGCGTGCATTTTTTGGGAAAATTGGGAATTTGACAGGGACTCGAAGAGATGGACCTTTATCAGGTATCATTATGGGGTAGTTCAATAAGTATAAGTGGAAGTGTAGAGACGGGAGGGCGGAGTGGGTGTTTAGACAATTGTAAGTAGCTAAGACGATAAGGGGACTGAGGGCTGCTATTTAGAATGAGCTGTACCTGGAAAGCTAGAGGCCAATTTCTGGAAGGGCTGGAATTCATTCACTGCCACCTCTCTGTGTCTAGACCAGTGCCTGACACCTTTAAATATCAAGGAACGATTGTTGCGTGAAATTTCATTTTAGTGGCAATGGAAGGCTATGGCAGCTGCTGCTGACATAAACAGGGACTAACAAAGTCTTGGATGAATTGAAGCCGGTTGGCGATTTTTCCTCGGGTGGCCTTGTGTGCACTGGCAGGGCTGGAAGCGATAAACCCCGTGACCAATCCCCAGGAGTCCCAGGTGAGTGGGTGTCTAATTAAATGCAAGGCTTTTATCTGCCTGGGCTTCTCTGCTTCCTCAAGGCAGGGTGCTTGGGAAGCCTGCAAAGTGGACCTGTCTGTACAAAGAGAGGAGAAGGGAATAGGGTGCCTTGGAGTTGAAAAATGCACTGTACAAACAGACGGGGTGCCAGCCTGCTGGGTAATCTGGCCAGAATGGAGCAGGCTCCAGATGAGAAACGCTGGTTTTCATCCCCAGACCACACAACAGGGAGCCAAAGGGTGTGTCTGCACCTGACATGGGTCCAGACAGCTCCAATTTCCCAACCAGATCAGCAGCAGAAAATGCAGTTCTCATCCACAACGAGTAAAGTCTACTGAGAACAATTAATACCTGAAAGCCTTTTAGTTACAAATAAACTGATAAACTGTGTGACCCCCCACTCCTGTGTTCCCCTACAGAAGCTTAAATATACCCCAAAGACAGTGCCGTTTTCCCAGAGGGAACTTTTCCAGTTTTTGCCATCTTACTTCGTAAAGCTTGAATGGTGGTTGAATGAATCTAGCCCGAATAGTTAGGTTACTCTGTTGGCAGGGACGCCACCCCAGCAGTGCACAGGGCAGGATGATGTAAAACCCTCATGTTTGTCTAGATGAGACTTGCTAATTGGCTGGCTGCCACAACTTTGAGCACAAGAATGTGACCTGGGGAGCCGCTTCCTGGCACCTGCTCTGTCTTCATGTGCTTGGTGAACAATTGCCATGGAAGTTCTCAGGTGTGGTCAGGTCCCGAGCTCTGAAATGGGCCGCTGTTTGCAGCTGTGTGGCTGCCTCCTGCCAGACACACCCAGGTGATGAAAATGAACCTTATTGCAGGGGGAGTGCCCGGAGCAACTCCAGGGCTCCCCATTCTGTCCTCTTCTCCGGCCACCTCCTCTCTTAGGGGGGCTCCTTCTGTCCCCCCATACCTGGGCTCTGAACGGAGAAGTGACAGTGCCAGCAAGGTGCAACCCCCCCGACTCCAGACTGGTGGTGGGGGGCTCTCTTCCTTCTTCTGCTCCTCATTGTCTGGCCAAGGTTCGTGTGATGTGAGCCCCACACATTTCCAGATTCAAAGGAGAGAAGAGAGGAGAGGAGAGGGGAGGAGCAGCTAGAGGTCATTTGCCAAATCCTGGGTATGGTTAAGACCAGTCTCAAACAAAATGGGAAAACCAACATTTCTCTTCACATTCTGCACCCAGCCCTTTCTTGCCTTCTCTCCGAACTACAAGCTGCCTTTGTCCACTTGTCATTCCGGCAGCTGGTGACTTCTGACTGCCAGAAGCACCATCCACCTGTCCCAGACCTTTCCATTCACCCCCATATCCTCAGTCTGAGAAAGCTCGTCAGAGGTGTGACCGGTTAAGTACGCACACACCACCGGGTTGGAAAGTCTAGCTGGTCAGTTCTGTGCCCTTCGTATTTAGAGAAGTTCCTGTCACATGGTAGACAATAAATATTTGCTGAGTCAAAACCACAGAAGTGTGAAATACCAAGAGGTCTGATGACTGAGCAGCTCTCTCAGAATAACATAGCAATAACTACCACTAGTTAACTGCAGTTTAATAGTCACTCCACAGAGTATGGGGACAGAATCTCTGCATTTACAACACCTTGTGGCCTTGTGAAATCTTTCTGGAAAAAACCCCCACCATTTTGGAAACTCCTTCCTTGTTTATAAATAGGCCGAATCCTGGGCAGCGCCTGTGGCTCAGTCGGTAAGGCGCCGGACCCATATACCGAGGCTGGTGGGTTCAAACCCGCCCCGGCCAAACTGCAACCAAAAATAGCTGGGCATTGTGGCGGATGCCTGTAGTCCCAGCTACTTGGGAAGCTGAGGCAAGAGAATCGCTTAAGCCCAGGAGTCGGAGGTTGCTGTGAGCTGTGTGAGGCCACGGCACTCTACCGAGGGCCATAAAGTGAGACTCTGTCTCTACAAAAAAAAAAAAAGAAATAGGCTGAATCCTAAAAATCTGATCATTCTCCTCTAAAGCAAATGAGCCTTTTGGCTCTTTCCTCACATTTCCACCAACATTCCTTCCTGAAGGGAGGTAAAAAGTTAAACGCATGAGGATTTTTCAGATGTCCTCAAACTTTTTAAACAGGGGGCCAGTCCTCTGTCCTTCAGACCGTTGGAGGGCCGGACTATAGTTAAAAAAAAAAAACAACAAAAAACAACTATGAACAAATTCCTATGCACATTGCACATATCTTATTTTGAAGTAAAAAAACAAAACGGGAACAAACACAATCACACCGCTTCATGTGGCCCACGGGGCGCAGTTTGAGGACCCCTGAGGCTGTTGGGAATGCTGGAGGGAAACCCTGGGCCTCACGCAGCCGCTCCCTGTCTGGCAAGTCTCAGGTCAGCCTCTAGCATTTTCTTCCCTTCTGTTTTTCCCTTTTGTGTGTCTCTCCTGAGTGTGTTGACCTGTTTCCTGAGGCGAGAACCGTCTGCAGGGGAGACCAGGAAGGAAACTCCGGCAAAGCACTTGGGCTGATGGCATCTCTGCAACTGGCTTTCCGGCAGCTGGTGACACAGGGGGGCTGGCCTCATCCATTACTAATTGTTGACACTGTGTGTGGAGGGACGTGTTGGCAACAGCACGCACCTTGATCGGCCATGCTCAGGCCTGGGTAGAGGAGACAGGTGGTGACTCATACACTGGCGGTTGAGAGCTGGGTCACCTGGGCTGCCGGAAAATGACGTGAAAGATGGGGCCAGGGGAGGAAGAATCCCTTCTTCCCATCCCTTTCTGGCCTCCCCCATCCTCCCTGCCTACCCCAGGCTGCCCAGTCTCCACCTCTGTCCTTCCTCCTCCCTGAAGCCAGCTCTACCCCCACTTCTCCAGATGCTCCAGCCACACAGGAAAATGAACCTTCTTTTATGAATCACTTGCTTCTCTCTTCTCTGTGCTCTTACGTGGCACTCCCTGTGCTTATCCTGTTATTCCCTCAGTCTATGTTGGTTTGGTCTTACTTGTGCTGCAAAGCCCAGTTGAATATTTTCTCCTCCTTGAAATTTTCCCTTCTGTCCTTTGCTACTGGGAAGCCCTTCATTCAAAACCTCACTCCACAGACAATAAGTAAACTGGGTCATAGTGGCTCTTACTTGTAGATTCAGACAACTTTCAGGCAGCAACTCTATCTGATTCATCTTTGTGTCGGCTTTACCGGATCGATGTTGATGTACAACAGACACTCACTAAAAGTTCACGGGGGATCATGGAGTGATGCAGACACTCTGCGCAAGGGACAGATAGTGATGGCGCCACGTATCAGACATGGGTAGTTGACCTGAGTGCAAACCCTGTGAATCTGAAGCATTTTCTACCTTCAAGCCCTCTCAACACTTGCTCTTCCCTGAAAGATCCGGGCCCTGTGGTTGGTGACTGGGGTGGTCCTGTCCCTGGTCTGTGAACCACTAGCACGGATAGAATAGCAGATGGCCCCAGACACCAAACCTGTACTGGGTCAATAAAGATTTATAGAGACCCTATCCCAGTGCTCAGCTTTCCAAGAAATGAAGTGGAGGAGTTGGAAGAGACAGAAGACAGGTCTCTGGTCCTGTCGACAGAAAGCCTAGTTCACAAGACAAAGTGGCTACTTTGAAGAAGGCCAGCACATACAAGCAACATTGCCCACCTGTGGTGCCTTGGGGGCAGGATTAGATGTTGTTTTTTTTTGTTTTTTTTTTTGTGGTTTTTGGCCGGGGCTGGGTTTGAACCCACCACCTCCGGCGTATGGGACTGGCGACCTACTCCTTGAGCCACAGGCGCCACCCTAGGGTTAGATGTTTTTAAACAAATGAATTCCTGCTGCAATTTCCCTGGATGTTTCTACCTAAATTTACGCATGTTAGAAAAGCTCGACTGAAAAATCAGAGCTTGCATCGTGGAATGCCTGCACTTGAATTTGAGATCTAGGTGTTGATTCGCTGGGCACGGTGGAATCACAGGATGGAAAGTCTGTGGGAGGGAGGCAGAGAAAGGTTAGGAGATTCTTGTAGTTCAGGCGGAAGGCCACAGGGGTTAATGCGAGAGAAATAAAAGGAGTGGCCAAAGTGGCAAGTCCCAACTTCCCAAGGAGGAGAGAAGGCTTGAATTTTTCCAGGATAAAGAAAGGGTAACCAAAGACACGGAACTCCAGGCAAAGAAGGGATTTTCTCTCTCTGAAGGCTGCCATTATATTTGAAACCGTAATGTCCTTTAGATCGGATTTAGAGTCTCCATGGCAATACTCAGTTTGTTGAATAAAAAGCTGAATCGGTGTATTGCTTACGTGTCATGGCAAGGGCAATTATCTCAGGGTGTCCAAAGACGGCCCAGTCTCCATTTCCTGGAATTATTTAACCCAGTCTTGATGTCCCAACTGGTTCTGTGCCTTCCCTGAAGCCTCGCTTTGAGTTGAGGGTGTGGCTGCTCCTCGGAATACAGAGAGGCCAAGTCTTGCTCACTTGCTCAGAGGAAGGCACACTTGCCTCCTCCTTAGCCCAGAATAATTCTCTTCCTCCAGCAGAGCCCAGCGAGTGTGCAATCTGTCTCAAGGCTAGCCACACAGAAACATGATGCCATCGGGGCCTGTGTCTCAGATAATCCTCTCATTTCTTAGGTGTGTCAACCCGTCTGTGCCTGTGTCAGCACCGCCTAGCTATGGAAAAGGCACGGGAGATAATGGTAGTGTTTGTATAGAGCGAGAGTCACATGGGTTTGCAGAAAAAGGGATACAGAGACTCATGCATTACTAACTTGTCATCTGCATACGGGCTCAGGAAGAGGAAATGACAAAGGCCACATCACTCAGGAGACGGTTTCTACTCATCCCGCAAGGACCAGAGCCTCAAACACACACAGAGGGACACTTCTCTCTCTTGTTCTCAGGCTTTGGTAGGGGTGACATCATCTCTGTGTTGATTTATATTAAAACACGTTGGTGTAATTTGTACCCTAGGAGGAAGGAGGAGGCATTTGAAGTACCCCAATCAGGCATCCGCATTCCCCAAGTGCTTAGTTAGCATTTGAAATGCCCTAATTAGGCATCAACACTCCAGAGGGGGGTGACTTGGCACTTCAAGTATCATTACTGAAATCTACACCACAAAAGGTGTGCTAGTTAGCATAAGAGATGTTAAAAGTGAAATTTTCCCTGGTGGAAATGGGTGGTATTTGAATGATGCAGTTGGCTGGAAAGAGTGTGTTTTCCGCCAGGCTGGCTGGGAAGAGGTTTAGGATTGCAGCGAAGCAAAGGTGACAGCCGCTGAAGACACCAGGTCCAGGGCCCAAAGTTCTGGACATCCCACATTCCTTTCCCACACTTGTGTAGGACTCTGTTGTCCTGTCTTTATTTATTTATTTATTTTTGAGACAAAGTCTCCCTCCGTTGCCCTGGGGTTGAATGCTGTGCCCTCATCATAGCTCACAACAATCTCAAACTCCTGGGCTCAAGCCTCTTGCTTCAGCGTCCCAAGTAGCTGGGGACTACAGATGCCTGCCACAACTCCCAGATAGTTTTTCTGTTTTTAGAAGAGATGGGGTCTCCCTCTTAGTAGGCTGGTCACCAACTCCTGAGCTCAAGCAATCCACCCTCCTCGGCCGCCCAGAGTGATGGGATTATAGACGTGAGCCACCGCCCCGGGCCCTGTTGTCCCGTTTTTGGAGCATGGTGGCTTTCTGCTGCAGTGTGAACTTTTTCAGTGCGGTCTGTGTGTCCAGGGACCAAACAGCAACAGGTGAATGGCAGTTTCTGTGCCTGCTTTCTAAGATTCGCTTCAACCAGCTTGTGAGGTGCGGAGGGAAGAGGCGTGTTAAGTCCTCACCTGTCACTCATTGTTGTATTTAGTCCCCTGTTCAAGGGACCAGCCAAATCGGCAACGCCACGTCTCAAATGGCATGAAATATAAACAAACTAAAGTCTCAGCATATAAATATCCTCAAGTTTCTAAGTCTTATTTTAAGCTCCTTCAAAGTTTGCACAACTATGAAGTTAATTTGAAATATTTAATTCAACAGTTCTGCACTACGTGGCTGTAAGAGCACCATCACTTCCCCGGCAGACTGGATTTGCAGCAGACACACCTGTGTGGCATACAGACCATGCTGATTCCTCTCCTCAAGACCCTCACATATGGGGTTGGGTGCCTGTAGCTCACTGGTTAGAGCGCCGGCTCTGTGTGCTGGGGCTGGTGGGTTCAAACCTAGCCCGGACCTGCTAAACTAAACTAAAATATAAAGACTATATATATATATCTTCATATATGCCTGGTTCCTGGCCAGAAACGTTCTCCCAGATAAGGCTCTGTTACTTGGTAGCTGTGTGAATTTGCTAAGGCTTTTACCATTTCTAAGCCTCAATAGTCTCATCTAGAAAATGGAGGCAGGGAATAAATTTCCACTAGATTACTAAGGATTACTGAGATCGTGTCTGTAAGGGGTTCAGGGCCTGCACGTGGAAAGTGCTATCATTATTTTTATTTTTAGACACCTACCTAACTCCAACTGGTCATTAAAATTTGTCTCAGGCAGCGCCTGTGGCTCAAGGAGTAGGGCGCTAGTCCCATATACCAGGGGTGGCGGGTTCAAGCCCGGCCCTAGCCAAAACTGAAAAAAAAAAAAAAAAATTAAAATTTGTCTCACGTGTTCCTTTTTCTAGATGGTTTCTCTGGAAACCATTCCTTTTTCCAGTCTCCCGCCAAGGTTGGACACTGTGTCCTTTCCTGTGCTCCCACAGAGCCGGGCCAGCCTCTTTGGAAGTTGTTAGAATGTTATACTCCTCGGCACAATTTCTTTATGTTTTAATCTCCACCTAAAAACTGTTAGTCCTTGAGAGGAATGACTATGCCTTGTTTGTTTTATGTTTCCTGTGTCTAGTATATAAAAGACAGTCAAGAAATAGCAAATGAATGACAGAACAAATGCATGAACTAAGTGGGGGGTGTGACTCCCGGGAGAGACTGGGAGGAGGCTTTGAGAGTTACCATCCAGTGGGTGAATGGTAGAAAGAGGAGAAGAGAAAAACAAATTTTATTTGGAATTTGTAGGTAGAATTTGGCTCAATATATAGAAGGATTTCTACAAGCACTAAAAAAAAAAAAAGAGAAAAAAAAAAAAAAAAAAACAACTCCACTAACTCAGGGTATTTCTCCCTCCAAAGTTATCTTGGCCGAGGTTGGTAATGTGGTAAATTGGATTCCTGCACTGAATAACAGATTCGATGGGGAGTGTTGTCTACCTTTAACATTCTGTGGCAATTCTATATGAGAAATAAGGTTTTATGAAACACAGTCTCTCATGAATATTTAGGTTTTATTGTATATTGGTTTTATATCTTTATCTCATCTCGTAAGTACACTTTTTAGTTTCCAAATGATCTGTATCTCATTTTGATCGGTTCCATTACTTGTAGATGTGTATGTCCTATGGGTAGCTAATATCTAAGGCAGTTTTATTGATAAGATGATATAGTTTGTGAGACTTTTGCTTGGCTGTTGGGAAATGGAGATGGACTTGTAAATTATTCCTATCAAATTGTTGGATTTTTAGGTCTACTTACTGAAAGCACAGGGATGACTCTAAACCAAAAATGGCTTTCAGAGCAAAAAAAATCAGGTCAATCTTGAGCTGAGTTAAACCTTGAACTTCCCGGCGTCACTGACTGCTGAAAAGTTTTAAAAGCCTCCAGAGAAACCAGTCAAACCCAAAATAAATCCAAGGCCCCAGCTACTTTTTCCAATTGCAGTAGCCAACTGCAGTAATCATTGAATGGGAGTATTCTCAAACTATGGCTGTGTACAAACCACGTAGCCAGAAAAGACTCAGGATGGTAAGACTTACGGATGGACCCAGAAGAGGGCTTTCTGGGAACCAGACAGACTTTATATTTTGTGACTAGGTAAAAAAATAGATCAAATCTACTCATCAAGAATGATCTTGCCGGGTGGCGCCTGTGGCTCAGTGGGTAGGGCACCGGCCCCATATACTGAGGGTGGCGGGTTCAAACCCAGCCCCAGCCAAACTGCAACAAAAAAATAGCCGGGCCTTGTGGCGTGTGCCTGTAAGTCCCAGCTATTTGGGAGGCTGAGGCAAGAGAATCGCCTAAGTCCAGGAGTTGGAGGTTGCGGTGAGCTGTGATGCCACGGCACTCTACCGAGGGCAATAAAGTGAGACTCTGTCTCTAAAAAAAAAAAAAGAATGATCTTGCTATATTTTATGATCAAAATCAGGAAACGGCCTCATGGATTTAACATTTAGCAATTTTTTCGAGAGGCTTCTTGGGAAGAGCAGAGAGACTCCTATTATTTTGAGAAAGAGCTAGGTCATTCCAAGTTTCTATCCTATAAACATGGGGTTTTCTCTGCAGCAATTGGGCAGGTGTCTGAGTAGGGTGGCAGGTGTGCCTTCAGACTATAGACGCCTCTTTTCAGCCTCAGGTAGAAGGAAGGCTAAAAGAGGCAGCTGAAATCTGATAATTCCAGTAAAATAGATTCAAATAGATTTGAGAATTATCCAGTTGGCTCCCTTCTCGGTCATATGAACAGAACATTGCTGGTATCTGCATCCTCCTTGAACCCATGTAGACAGAATGTGTTGACATTTAACCCTACTCATTTTCCTCGGCTTTAGCAGAATGTAAGGATGCTATTGTTTTTCCTGATGAATGTGACAACCTCGAGGGTCACATTAAGGAGACTGAAATTCCTGGCAAAAGCCTATGAACAACGAAGAGGCTTCATAACCCACAGACAAAAACAAACTATTGTGGGGTTTCTGCAGGTATTTTGTTATTTGAAAAATAAGCATTATATTGTACTTAGGACAGGCTCACCAAAAACTACGATAGGTTTCTTAAAAGATTCTATGTTTTCTTTTGGCCGGGGCTGATTCTATGTTGTATAAGATTGATACTAATATTCTCCATCTCCTTGTATACGATTCCATTTTTCTTTTCCAGCATGTCATGTGGAGAACAGAATGCACTAGTACCATCAAGCACCTCGACGGCTGGATAATGAAATTAATCTTGTAAGGGTGCCTCACTCACAACTATATGTCATTGTGATTTTTTAATTTTCTTTTTGGAGACAGAGTCTTACTCTGTTGCCTGGGGAGAGTGCTGTGGCGTCCTAGCTCACAGCAACCTCAAATTCCTGGGCTCAAATGATCGTCTTGTCTGAGCCTCCCTCAGCTGGGACTACAGGTGCCTGCCACAATGCCTGGCTAGTTTTTCTATTTTCAGTAAAGATAGTGTCTTGCTCTTGCTCAGGCTGATCTCAAACTCCAGAGCTCAAGTGATCCTCCCACCTTGACCTCCCAGAGTGCTAGGATTATAGGTGTGGGCAACTGTGCCCGGCCCATGATGATTTTTTGTTAACAAAATCATATTGAGGAATCCTAAGGGAACATCAGGCTTGCAATATTTGTAACTAGCTAAATAGTATAAACTTCCAAAAAATTGCTTTGCATCAATTCTTGCTTTTTTGGCATTGAATACACATAGAACTTTCATTTCCTGTTTAAAAGATTCCTTACTTATACAGAAGGAAGAAGTGAAGGAGGAGGAGAAGGAGAATCTTAATAGCGAAGTCTGGCTGAAAATGTTCCTTAAGATCCTATAATACGGGAGGGGGATTAATGGGATTACACCTGCGGTGCATCTTACAAGGGTATATG
Source organism: Nycticebus coucang (assembly GCF_027406575.1). Classification (NCBI taxonomy): domain Eukaryota; kingdom Metazoa; phylum Chordata; class Mammalia; order Primates; family Lorisidae; genus Nycticebus; species Nycticebus coucang. The sequence goes on along the minus strand of NC_069799.1, from coordinate 49,551,503 downwards.
TGAATCCCAGTAAATGTGGAATGTAAAGGTCTTAGCAAAATAACTAAGAAAATGCTACAAAAGCTATGTTAACTAACGTGATGAAAATGTGTCAAACGGTCTATGAACCAAGTGTATGGTGCCCCACGATCGTACTAATGTACACAGCTATGATTTAATAAAAATAAATAAATAAATAAATAAATAAAAAATAAAAAAAATAAAATTTATATGAAAACTAAAAAAAAAAAAAAAGATCCTATCATGCTTTTTGAGGAACAATATTATAGTTTTGGAATTTGTAACACTTCTCTGGAGGTAATGCCCAAGAATTTTCTTAGATTAGGCATCTTATGAGAATAAAAGCATGGCAGCTATGAGAAGCCAAGTTTCTGAATTACTTACCACTTACCCTGAATACTGAAATCAAAATAGCCTTGGGCTTTAAGTAGGTTTTCCACATTGTGCAAGATAGGAAGAAAGAGATCCCACCGTGTAGCTGTACACAGAGACATGCGGGTCAGGTCTGGCTGGACGCCTTTCTCCAGCGTGTGAATTTCATGCTCTGCCCATTCAGGACACTGGGATAGTGACCGTACATGCCACCGCTGTCTTCCCAGTTTATTTGCCGTTCAATAGAGAGATCCTAGGGTGAATACCACCTAAGGAAGCTCATCCTGCTTCTGGGAAATAAATCCCTCGTGGTTGTTCTCTCCATCCTGTTACCAGCACCTACGATGGCTACGGTAGCATTTTTTCCACTTTAATATGTGATATCTTGAGCATAGATTTTGGGCCCAGGAATGTCAATGACATCCATTACATTAACACATTCAGAAGGGAAAAATGAAAGGGAAATTCAAAAGGGAAAATTAACCAATAAGGAAGGAATAGATGTGAACTCAAAGTCGCATTGTGTTTGATTCACCATAGAAGTCAGGCGAATAGCAGGTGAGTTCGTAATGATCATAAGAACTAACCTTTATTCCAACTATCACTAACTTGATTGAGTGCCTATCATTTCACAGTTTTGTCTCATTCTATCTTCATAAAAATTTTATGAAATAGGTGTAATTATTAGCCTAATATCACAGGCATAGGGCAGATTTCATACTGGCCAAGTTTGAGCAACTAGTAAATGGCAGAACAGAGGTCCAAACCCAGATCTATCTACCTCCACTCCCACAATCTTAATTGCTATTTCAGAGGACGTGGGGTCTCCAAGTAATCTTAGATGTTTGCTGCCCAGGTGGCCCCACTCAAGCTCTCTGTGGAGGATCTTTGACCAAGAACTTGAAAAGACTGCACCAAGCCTGGGTCATACAATCTGAGAACTGTTTAGATTTTGATTATTGGAAGCACTGGGTGTGACCTATGTACACACATTTTTTTTTTAATTGAGACTGAGTCTCATTATGTCACCCTCAGTAGAGTGCTGTTGCATCACAGCTTACAGCAACCTCAAACTCTTGGGTTTACATGATTTTCTTGCCTCAGCCTTCCAAGTAGCTGGGACTACAGGTGCCCACCACAACGCCTGGCTATTTTTTTGTTGTAGTTGTCATTGTTGTTTAGCAGGCCTGGGCCAGGTTTGAACCCTCTAGCCCTGGTGTATGTGGCCAGTGCCCTACCCACTGTGATATGGATGCCCAGCCACACACAATTTTATATAAAGAAGAGAAGAAGAAATTCTTTGAATGGCAAGGAAGAAATCTGAGGGAGTTAGACCAATATATTTTTAGATAAGCAAAAGTGTACTATTCTATGGAATCTAGTAATATAATTTTTCTCTCTTTTATCATGGGATGAAAGAAGAGACTATTTTGAGAGAAATGGGCTAGGTCCAATATGAGGAACAAATATGACGAGAAAACTGGACAGTTTAGGAATACATTACCAAGGGAAATGATGAATTTAAAAAATTACCTGAGTGGATTAATTTGTGCCTCAACTACACAAATGACTATGTGACACTCAAGAAAAAGAAAACTCAGTAGGGGAAATAAGTCAGCTAAATAGTTGTTTATTTTTATGTAGTCTTAAAAAGGAAAAAAATATTTTAGGAACTTTTTGCTTTTTTTATTAAATCATAGCTGTGTACATTAATGCAATCATGGGGTACAATGTGCTGGTTTTACTTACAATTTGAAATGTTTTCATCAAACTGGTCAACATAGCCTTCACGGCATTCTCTTAGTTATTGTGTTAAGACATTTATATTCTACACCTGGTAAATTTCACATGTACCCTTGTAAGATGCACCGTAGGTTTGATCCCACCAATGACCCTCCCTCCAAAACTTTTTGCTTTTGAGCAGGTTGTATGAAGAAGAAAGGACCAAATTCACTTTTTCCAAATGACGATGCCGTGACTTTAATGGCACATTGCAAAGCAACGTGTGTTCGTATTTTTAGCTTTTTCACTCTTGTTGGCCAATTTCTGAGTTGGAAGACTAAGTAGAGGTTATTTGTGTGGAATCTTCTGCTACTTCTGGCTGCTTTGGGATCACAGATCTTGATTCTCAGACTAAAATATACAATTCTCTCCAGCCCATGCACTAAGCTTCCATGAGCAAAGGTAGCAATGAGCTTGGTTTCACCAGCAACAAATCAGCATTTAAATCTCGGGGAAGCCATCACATGTGTGGAATGTTCCCTTGTGATTCAGTGATTCTTTCATTCCAGAATGGATAAAGTACCAAGTGCAGAGAGTACTTTCCAACGTGAAATTTGGATGTTACTCAACCTGTTGGAAGAGCTGGTGATCTGTCTCCTGGGAGTTGCTAGAACTTTGTGAGCATGAAGAAGGAGAGCTCTAGTTACAGGAGACCTCAACCCGGTGCTCCTGGTTCCAGAGGCATTTCCTGATGAGCTTCCCACGTTGAGACTTTGCTTGACGTGGGGAGAATGAGCCCATACTCATGAAAGCACTTGGTCGCTTGCACAGTACCATAACCATGTCATGCTGGGTGTTAATCTAATTGTTAGATTTCCAATTGATGTGGCATCTTTTTTCACATTTCTGTTCAATTCTTGAAAATAACTATTGAAAATGTTGCCTTCCAAATGTACTGGGTGCTAGGTATTGTGCTAAGCTCATTAAAATAAAGACTGTGCTTAATACTTAACCCATACTAACAGTGCATTGATTTGTATCTGTTAGTTTATAACTGAGGGAATTGAAGTTTTGAGAAAGGGAGTAACTTGTTCCATGTTGTAAGAGTTGAAAGAATGGGGCAGGCATCTGTCCTGTGTCTGTCTGACTCACATTACCCTGGGAGTTCTACTGTTGCTTGAACTTCATCTTCTGCACTTCCTAAACAGGAAGGTGAGACAGGAATGGATTTCAGCGAGTCCCCACTGGTGTTCAGCCACTCCTCTGCCGAGCTCTGTGACTCAGGCCATGGCCTGATACTTTCAATGAGATGGCTGCTTGGTATAGTAGATGTCACTGGTGCCCCACTCATTGTCCCCACTCACTCATGCCCCCATCCTGTATCTGCTAATGACTCACAGCTGCCCCTGCTCACCCTGTCCCAGCCCATCTGGGATCCTTGGCTGGCCTCCCCACCCTCCCTAACAGACCTTGGCTGACGACTGCCCGTGCCAGCCCCTTTTGCACTCTGGGCCATTTGTGTGCCAGGGTGTCCCCATGACAGCCAGACTAGACCTCTGTCCTGAGGACACAGCCTGTTAAGTCACTTGACCAAGAACACCCATTTTAGGGTTTGCTTCTGGGAAACCTAAGCTCAGACAGTTGGGCATGGTTGAGTTATTCCATGCTATTACACTTAACTCTTATTCAAAGAATTCTGTGCTTTTGAAGGCTTTATTTACGTACATTCCTCCTTGAGTTTATATATGTTAAAGTTTTGTCTTGTTTGGAGCCAGTCCTTTCATTTGGGGCATGAAAATTTTAGAGTGAAGGTGTGGTATCATAAACACTTGTCAAAAATCTAAGAGTGGCTTCAGTGAAGTTACTCCCACTATCTCATTAGTGTTTTAGTATATGGCTTAATACAAGTTGATTATCCCCTAGCTGAAATGCTTGGGGCCAGAAGTGTTCAGATTTAGGATTTTTTTTTGAATATTTAATATACATAATAAGGTATCTTGGGGACAGAACCTGAGTCGAAACATGAAATTCATTTGTGTTTTATATACACCTTATACACATAGCTTGAAGGTAATTTTACTTTCCGCTGGGGACCCTGAATAAATTGACTGTTGCACGCCTGCATTTGGATGGTGACCTGTTACCCAAGGTCAGGTGTGGAATTTTCCAGTTGTGGCATCACTCGAGCACTCCAAAAGTTTTGGATTTTGGAGCATTTCAGATTTTGGATTTTCAGATTAGAGGTGCTGCACCTGTCCCTTCTATTTGGGTACCAGCTCCTTGTCATACATTTGCAAATATGTTGCAATATCTCCCAAAGAACCTGTGGTAAAGCTCCTATGTGGTGTAACAATCACAAGAGCTCTAATTACCTAGGATTCCAGGCATATAGGAAGAACATTTGTCTCTTTCTTTCTCTCAGTGTCTGAAATGCGTCCTTCTCTTCCCCAAGGGAATGTATCTTCTCTGGTTCTTTCTTTGCCTTGGCCGCCTGCTGGTTCCTAACCCAGGCTCCAAAGGAGGCTGCAATAATTACACAGAGGGCCTGTGTCTCTGCCACTGTGTGCTACCCTGAAGCAGTAACAACAATTCCTTGAATTAAATAAATAAATGAATAAAATAAAAAATGCTTTCTCCAAAGTGACTCATCTTACAACTGGGGGGAAAAGATCTCCAAAAACCCAGCATGCTGTTGGCTGTTGATGGGAAGATATTATTTGTTTGGGGAAACTGCCAAAGGGAGACAAAATTTAGTTCCTACTGGTTAATCATTTATGGTTTTAAGTCTAAGCAGGTGGACAAGGCCCTCTAGAAAAATATAAAGTTGGAAAGTCTCATGGGAGCGTTTACAAGTTCAAATCTAGAGAGACTGGCCTACGTGGCTGATGCAATCAATGTCACGGTTGCCTGGGGGTGGGCTGGAGAGCAGTGTCAGGACAACAGGAAGGACGATTCCAGGGTCTGTTCGTGACACTGTGTTCTTACTAGGTGATGTGGCCTCCTGACATTTATCTAGAATAGAAGTCTTTGTCTTACCTCTGCAACTTTCCTTGTGCTTGTGTTCAAGTGCTTTTTTTCTTTCTTTCTTTCTTTTTCTTAATTAAATCATAGCTGTGTACATTAATGCGATCATGGGGCACCATACACTGGTTTTACAGACCATTTGACACATTTTCATCACACTGGTTAACATAGCCTTCCTGGCATTTTCTTAGTTATTGTGTTAAGACATTTATATTCTACATTTACTAAGTTTCATGTGTACCCTTGTAAGATGCACTGCAGGTGTAATCCCACCAATCACCCTCCCTCCGCTCCTCTCCCCTCTCCCTCCCTTCTCTTTCCCTCTTCCCCCTACTCTTGGGTTATAACTGGGTTATAGCTTTCATGTGAAAGCCATAAATTAGTTTTATAGTAGGGCTGAGTACATTGGATGCTTTTTCTTCCATTCTTGAGATACTTTACTGAGAAGAATATGTTCCAGCTCCATCCATGTAAACATGAAAGAGGTAAAGTCTCCATCTTTCTTTAAGGCTGCATAATATTCCATGGTGTACATATACCACAATTTATTAATCCATTCGTGGATCGATGGGCATCAAGTGCTTTTTTTTTTTAATTTGCTCATTAGTTATAATCTTGGATTACTTACTTTCTTTAGCTTCACAAGTCTGCTTATTGATAAATCCTGTCTCCATTCCCCCAAATTCTCATAACCTTCCCTCCCTGTCTCATTCACCTTATTTCAAATCCTGAGAACCTAGTTTTCCTTTTCCCTGGAGCCTTCCTCTAGCTGTGTTACAGGTAATTGTTACAATATAGCTGGTATAAGTTTTGTTTAGACACCTGGAGTTCATTGGCATGAGCTCACTTGCATGTTTTTGGATAGTCTCAGTGAACTATTCTAGACTACTCTTCTCCCAGACGCTGCCTCTGGGATCAAGTATAGCCCAGGAAGAGTCTTAGAAAGACTATAAGCTCTAAGGAGGGGCTTGCTCTGCACCTGGAACAGATAACGCGAAGCTTTCTTTCAAATCATATTGATCCAGATACTAATTTCCTGCTAACATCACTGTCTTCAAGCGGTGTTCCCTTCCTGACATGCCACATGTATTTGCTCCTTGGCGTGTAATGCAGATGTCTTTCTATATGTAAAACACTTCCATTCAGAGACACCTGCAAATGAATTCCATGAAGTACAGAATACCATTTACAATTTATTAAAAGTGATTTGGGTCATTCATAATCAATGAGACTTGAGCCAAGCAAAATAAAAATAAAACTTGATAGAATACTAACTATATTTTTTCTATTTTCTCTGCCTTGAAAAGCTACTGAAGCAAAGATCTCAAATTCATATATATGTATTAACTTGTCTTTTGCTGGTAGGGGTTGTTTTCATCAGGTGATGTCTTCAGTAATGTGGTCACTTTTCCCCCCTAATTTTTGATCTTGGAGAATGGTGATTGTCTGGGCTTGGTGCTGTCCTCCTGCTGGGAAAGCAGGTGAAATAAACGCTTGGTATCCCTCCCACCAGCCCTTTCTCAGTCTTTCTTTCCCTTCTTCCCTTCACTCTTCAGCCTCCTCTCTGCATGCCTGTCTGTGCATTCTATTAACTTTATTTTTGGGTAGCTGCTCCTTTTAAGACAGCTACAAAAAGTAAGCTACCACTTTTCTTAGGAATAAAGGCATATACATATAAAAATGACTTCTTTCTGGTTATAAAATTAATAAATATTCATTTTAGGATTTTTTTTACTACAAAGGAAAATAAGAAATATGAGGCTGGGCATGGGGGCTCACACTTAATCCTAGCACTTTGGGAGGGGAAGGTGGGAGTATCACTTGAGGACCGGAGTTCAATAATAGCTTGGGCAGTAGCAAGACTCCCGTCTCTATACAAAATTTGAAAAATTAGCTGAGCATGGGGCATAAGCCTGTGGTTCTAGATGCTCAGCAGGCTGAGGCAGGAGGATCACTGGAGGGCAGGAGTTGGAGGCTGCAGTGAGCTAAGGTGACACCATTGCTCTCCCGCCTGGATAACACAGCAAGACCCTGTCTCAACAAAAGAGAAGAAGAAGCAGAAGGAAGGAAGGAAGGAAAGAAGGAAGGTAGAAAAGAAAAATGAAAAAAGAAAAAGAAAACCAAGAAAGATGATGTAAGTTTACATGTAACTCTGCCTTTCAGAGATACTTCTCTTATCATTTTGATACCGTTACTTTAAAATTACAGGAGTTGAGGTCATTTTGCATATCAGTTCTTTAATATGCTACTTTGCACTTAACACTAATTTGCAACCATTTCCTGAGTCATCATGATTGTTATTAAAGTATGAGTTTAAAGGAGTCATCCATCGTGGTAGGTATTACATTCTGTCACTTCATCATAGTTTATTCTTCCATTCCCTTGGTATACAGCATTGAGCCTTTTCCCAATTTTGTTGTTGTAAATAATACTGTAACACATACTTTTCCCTTTAGGTCATTCTAATAGAGGATTCTTGGAGACCCTAAGAAATGTCTCTTAGACACTAAATTCCCGGTATTGGCTACAGGCAGCCATTATAACTTTGAGGGGATAAGGGGCTCTTGCTTCATCTGTTTGCTAAAAATGTTGACTACCTTTGACTTGTGTCCAAAGCCAGAGGAAATAAAGTATGTAAATAAAGCACGTGCTGTTGACACGTGCTTATGTTATCACACAGGTAATAGGTTCAATGGGGTGAAAGTTGACCAGTTTTCAGCTAGCAGTTCAAGTTCACAGGCTTCCTGACTTGTAGTTTCCATATACTATCCCCAAATGGAGCTCAGGTTGATCCCTGTCTTCCCTGTCGTCTAATTTAGACGTACATCATTTGGCATCCCCGATGATTATTTGTTGAAGGAAGGGAGAAATCCATGAGTTAAGTGTTTTCCAAAGACAGATGTGTCTGAGACAGAAGCGAAACCTTTATCTCCTCTTGCTTCCATCATTCTGTTTGGATTTCAGATGACTGCATTTTTTTTTTTTTTTTAATTCTTCCCTGGGAGAGCCATGGAAGGACCCTAACTCCCCCTAGTGGACAGTACCAATAGGGAGTCAGGAGAATTCTGCCCTGCAAAGGCGGGACTCCAGGTGTCCTCAAATGCCCTCCTGAAATAATGGAAGCTGTGTTTCTGAAGGAGACTCTTCCCACTCCACAGAAGTTTTTGTCTTTAGCAGGCCATCTGTGTCTACTGCTGCCACCAGACATCAGGGGATTTTTTTTTCTTCAGGGCAGCAATTAATTCAATCATCTACTGAGTTGAGTTTCTTTTTCAACAGTGTTAATGACTTGTTATGTCCAGATTTACATTATGCTGTGTCATGGGCAAGAGGTGATCTACCATGATGAACAAAGCCTAAAATAAACCAGCTGTGCACCTAAGAATGCTCATTTAAGGTAGTAGAAAAAAGTTTTATTTTATTTTAGTTTTTGACACTCTTGTTAGCTTTAATGTCTGAGAAAAATGTACACATAAATGGCTTCAAATTTGACCTCACATTCTTATAGACAGTTTTAAAAACAAAATGACTAATTACGAACTGATCTGTATCTTGTTTTCCTACAGGTACGAAGAGCAGGCATCTTTTCTTCAACATTCTTTGCCCAAACTAATTTCTTTCTATTTTTTTTCTTTTGAAAAATGTTTTAAGGCTACTCTTCCGATTTGTGTAAAGTTCAATTTTAGGAATACGGAGAAAAACAGGAGAGAATGTTACAAGCTGTCTTAATCTGTTCGGAGCTGCTATAACAGAATATCGCAGACTGGATATTTTATAAAGAACAGAGATTTATTTCTTACAGTTCTGGAGGCTGGAAAGTCTAATATCAAGGTGGCGGCGTCTAGTGAGGGCCTTGGTGCTGGGTCATATGATGGTGAAAGTGCAAAAGAGTCTCACAAGAGAGGGAGAAGGGGAGAGAGAGACAGAATGAATTTGAAGCCTCAAGCTCTGTTATAATCAGTATCAATAATTCATTCAGGAAGTGGAGCCCTCATGACCCGAATATCTCTCATTAGACCCTACCTCTCCCCTGCTCCCCAAAAAGAATGAATTGAGAAGCTTCTAGTGTGTACTGTCTAAATCCTTTACTGATATCTTCATGTGATTACAAAAACCTTGAACAATGTCCAGATGAGGCAAGCTGGCTCATGACAGAGCACCCACCTCCCTCCTATCTGTTTACCTACCTACGGCAAACTGCCGGGGAACGCTGGGTCTACATTTGCTTATTTGTAAAATTAGAGGGTTGAATGAGATGAAATATAACAGGTCTTCCAGTTCTAAGAGCACATGAAAAAAACAGCATTAGCTCTTTCTCAGAGCACGCCTAAAAGGAAGATTTCTTTTCTCTGCCTTCCTACCACTGTCACTGTTCACTTTGATCTAAGTCGAATTCTACCCACAAAGCAGAAGATAGTTCCTCTTTCTAACTCCTGGCTCAAGTGTCCTGTAAATGTTCCATTGCTGTTAGGACCAGGGCATCTAAGCATCTCAGTCTGTACTTGTTGGAGAACAGACAGCCTCTAGTACTTAATGTGCGGCTGCGACTAGAGAAGAAAAACCCATCCCGTTTCATGGGAATCTCAAGAATGAGAGGGCTGTACTCTGAATCCTTTGCCTTTTATTTAAACCCTGAGATCAGAGAGAACACTATAGCTCTGACCTGTGCAAATACAATAAGCACTTCAGCCTAGAAACAGTTTTACCTCTTTTATTAGGTTGGGCTTTCAGTATGTATTTGAAGAAGAGCTATTTATGGGCTTGCAAACAAAGTGCTGGAGGAAAGGAATTTAAAGGATGTCCTTGGACTAATTCAGGGGTTTTATTTCAAAAGACCAAACTGCTCATTAACCCTTCACCTCCGGGTACGTATCACCTCCAACCTGCTCTGCCCGCCTGAGGCCTGGGAGAGGTGGATGATTAGGTGGTGGTGGTGGGGCGGGTAGGGGGTGGGGAGGACTGAAAGGCTTTGAGAAAGTCATATTCTGGCTCTTGCTCTGGCTCACAGTGATCTCTTAACAAATTGTGAAAGAAAATAAAAACCCACAGTGAGAGTCTGTTTAGGTAAAGGTGAGCGTGCATTGATGTTGACTAGGTTATTTGCACCTTATTCAAGACTTGGTGTTTTCGACCTTAGTCATTAATGAAAGGCACGTGAAACAAAGTGAGCTACTCCCGGGTTGTTGTGCCCAGTGTAAAAGGCAATGGTGGTTGTAAATTTTAAAACAAAGACAATTTTCTGGACAGAAGTTCAATTAGTCAAGGCAGAGTTTATCTGAATGCCTGCAGAATCACATCTCTGCATCTCTGAAGCCTGAGTTAGAGAAAGCAAGAGAATGAATCTTTGATCACGTGGTTACCTCTTAAAAAGTTTGATGAGGGAGGTAGCGGAACCTCTTGTTAGAACAGGGCAGGCCTCTGGTTCCCAAAATACTTGCACGTGATGTTAATAATGCCAGAAAAAGGCTTTGTGCTGCAATGAATTTTAGTTAGCATTTCCCAAAGAGAACAAAGTAATCTCTGTTCTCCCTGGAACCTCAGCTGACCCTGCTGCTGTGTCATCCCATAACTGGGGTGATGGAAGAGCACCCTTGTGCTCCCTGGCACTTGGACTTGGTTGGAGTAAAGTTGCTGGTCTGTTGCTAGGGGAGTGTGAGACTCTTGATCAAATGATTGGGCTGCTGAAGAACAGTTGGATTCAAAGGTGGAGGCACTCCATTGTACATAAGTCTTGATATACATTATGCTGGTGCTAAGTCAGACTGGACAAGAAGGGGCCCTGTCCTGGGCCCAGTGCTGGCCCTGGTACAGTAGAAATGTGCTCTCTAACCCGTGGGCTCCAATTAGGTACCAGGCAAGTCTGCAGCCTGTTAGGGACCAGAACGCACAGCAGGAGGTGAGTAGCAGTGCAGCAGCAACTTGCATCTGTATTTACAGCTGCTCCCCGTTTCTCACTGCATGAGCTCCGCCTCCTGTCACAGCAGCAGCAGCAGCAGCATTAGATTCTCTTGGGAGCTTGAACTCTACTGTCAACTGCGCATGTGAGGGTCTAGATCCTGCTTTTTATGAGAATCTAGTGCGTCTGCAACTCTGGTTTGTGAAAAGTTGTCTTGGTGCCAAAAAGTTTGGGGCCTGCTGCTTTAGGAGACCCTGCCCTGGCTGTCCTCTAGCTGATGCCCTTCCCAAAGGGCAACAGAGCCATGCCCACTGAGAACCTGCAGCCCTTTTCCTTCGTAGATGAGTGGTTTTCAGGACCTGGTCTCCTGAACAGCAGCATCACATCAGGAATTTGTTTGAAATGCAAATTGTTGGCATCCTACCCAGAATTCTTGAATCTAAGGAAAGGTGAGCCCAGCAATCAGTGACTTAATAACCTTCTTGGTGTTTCAGAGGCAGCTTCTTGGAGGAAGAGACACTTAAATTGAGTCTTCATAGGAATCAACTGGAAAACAGAGGGCTGGGCATAAGAACATGGGCAGAAGGTCAGCCTGTGTATGGACGCAGAGGTGAGCAAGTGAGGTACCTCATGGGCGTTTGGAGAAGTACAAGGGCTGGGTTTATTAGATCATTAAGTGGAAGATAAGGGACGAGAGATAGTGGTGTTATCTTGGAGAGACTTTTGTTAGTGGGAAAAAAGCCCCAAAATTCTGTAAAATAATTTGAAGAAGTTTATTCGGAGCTAAATGTGTGTGACTAGCCAGCCCAGATGAAGCACATGGCCTCAAGGGGTGTTGAGAAAATGTGCCCCCAGTAGCCGGGTCACAGTTTCATTTTATACATTCACGGAGACTGGAATTACATGTAAGATCTTAAGTCAGGACATGGAGGGCACCTATTGGTCTAGCTCCCAAAGGTGGGACATCTCAAAGGGGCCTGGGAAGGGCTTACAGGTTATAGGTGGGTTTAAAGATTCTTTGACTCATAAATTGGTGTAAGAAATAAAGCTTGTTTAAAAGCTTTGAAAGTTTTAACATTAGGATGTCTGTTACTCAGAGACAAGCCAGTGGATATTTACTGAACCTCAAGTGTTCTGTTAAATAAATTGATGGCCTGCACGTCAGTTTATTTAAGCTTTGTCTTTGAACAGTCCTAGTCTTGTTAATGATTTGGTTTGTTATTGCTACAAAGAATACCTCCAAAAAGAGAAGGGGCATGCCAGAGGGTGTCTGGCTCCCTTCTCACAGCCAGCAACTCAGCCCAGCAACAGCTTGACCCCTTGACCAACAAGGGATCCAATCAGTTAGCTGGAGGTGTTAAAATGTTATTTTATTTAAAAAACAGTTTAGAGTTATTTATTGTGTGTAAGAATTGGAGATTGGCCATATGTGGGGATGGAAGAAAGGAAGTAATTAGTGATTGTCAAACCACCTGTCCAACTGCATGTCCCACCCCCCAGCCCCACCTTAAGAGAAAGCACAGTAATATATGGGCTGTGATAAGTTATGTGTGGTCTGACTTGTTGGCCTAAATATCTTCAATTGCAAATCACATGCTTCAAATTCTATCTTTTTTATGTCTTCATGTCTTAAAGATTTTTTTCTCTCCCTCCCCAAGAAACCTATAATAAAATATAAAAATGGGTGAGAAACAAATACCTCTAAAATTCGCTAATGTGGCTGCCATGGTGGCTCACAACTGTAATGGTAGCACTTTGCGGGACTGAGGCAGGTGGATTGCTTGAGCTCATGAGTTCAAGACTAGCCTGAGCAAGAGTGAGACTCCCATCCCTACCAAAAAATAAAAAATTAGCCAGGTGTTGTGTCACACGCCTGTAGTCCCAGATACTAGGGAGACTGAGGCGAGACGATCACTTGAGCCAGGAGTTTGAGGTTGCTGTGAGCTATGATGCCACGCACTCTAGCCTGGGCGACAGAGTGAGACTCTGTCTCTAAAACAAACAAAACCACTCTGCTAATGTGTTAGCTGAAAAAAAATGGTTTAAATTGTTGAGGTAAGATCTGGATAAATATGACTGGATTATGTAAGTGTATAGTTTGGGGGCATTTTTCTTCCTCTGAGGACTTTTCACACCTGAAGCTTTTACAATATCTTTTTTACTTGTTTTTTTTTTTTTTTTTTTTTGAGAGGAGTAGGAAAAGCAAAGGTATGTTGCCCTTAGCAACTTGGCTGGAGCTATCCTAGCATCCCTAAGCAAAAATAGCAACTTAATTGAAGGATAAGACTGTGGCACTTTGCCAGCCCCCAGAGGAAGGCCAGCTCACCCTGGCTCCCGTACCATATAGAGGGTCAACATTTCCAGATCAGAATAGACATTTCCCTCTGAGGTAGGTCACTTGATTAATTAATTAAGCATCTTTTATGAACAGTACAAAGATAAGCACAGTCTCTGTCCTCGGGAACTTAGATTTCAGTTGGAGAAGAGAGAGAGAAAGGAAGGTGAAGGAAGAGGAGGAGGGGAAGAGAGAATTTCAGATAGTGAAATACGCTACGTAGAAAGTAAAACACAGAATATGGGTAGAGGCACAGGCGGTCTGGAGTAGGGACATCGCTCCTGTGGTCCAACATCAGTGCCCTGCACTGTCCATTGTCATTACTGCGTAGGTGACATCTGGAGTGGGTCATATTTTAACAATCACCTCCTGTATACAAAAAATCTGTTCTCAGAAAGAATCGTAAACTTAGAAGAAGAATAATAATGACCAGAAAAGAAACATAGTAAAGTTGTTCTTTTCTTGAACTTTGTTTATATATTCAAGCCAATAAAAATAAAAAAATAAAGCCATTAAAGCCTAGAATAAATATTACAGCATATTAAAGGAAAAAACTACAGCTAGTCAATAGATTTTTTTTATCTACCCAGGAGTTTGAACTTGAATCCTTCGATGATACTGTTATAATAATATTTCATAGACATAATTTCCCAGTAATTATTAAATGAATATTAATAAAATGAAAAGATTTCTAGAAAGCATGAGTTAGGCTTTCTGGATTTCTAGAAAGCCACTAATATTTTTTTCTGAATTCATCCTCTACTTCCAAAATAATTATCAATTAAAATGAATAAACTCCAAGTTAAAAGACAGTATCAAAATTCAGTAAAATACTTCACGTATGATCTAAAGTTTGCACCTACCAAAAAAGAATGGCTTCACCTCACTGTTCTGTTTCACTGTTTTAAAATCTGAATAATTACTCCAGCTTGCTTTTGATTAGCAACCAAGAGTTAATTTAAACAGATAAAACCTAAATATTAAATAATAAAACCCCCCCAAAAAACTGTAGAAGGGGTCACACCACGTGACAGAATTGAAACTGAAATCTGTATTTTCAATCATTGTGCTATCCTTTTTTATTTAAACCCTACTGTTTAAATGCAAGGCCATATAAAACCACAGAGACTGCAGACATGAACTTCACCCAAAGTGAACTTGAAACAGTCTGAAAAGGGAAAAAACTTCCTCTTCAACAGAACATGTGTACCTGGGTCTGTGTGTACCTCAGTTCTGGGGCCAATTGTGTAACTGTAATTTCTCCAAATTAACTTTGATATAGAATACAGGTCTATTTAAGGATATGTTATAAAAATGTGATCATTTGGCACTTAAATATATATTATTGCTACTCAACAAATTGCTCAGAACTTAAACCAGCTAACGAACTTTTAGAATAATGGGGACTTTGTCATTGACGTGGTTTAAAATTGCTAGCAAAGGTGATAATAAAATGTGGAGTGGTTTGGGTCAGGTTTCTTATTGCTTTGAAATTCTCTACAATGTCCCCCTTATGGCTTATATCAGAAGTCCCCAACCTTTTTGGCAACAGGGACCAGTTTCATGGAAGACGATTTTTCCATGGATAGTGAGGGTGGTGGGGGTAAGGGGATGGTTTTGATATGAGTTTGCAAGCAATTGATTTATTATGGTCTCTGTGCAGTCAAACCTCTCTGCTAATGATAGTCTGTGTTTGCAGCCACCCCCAGTGATAGCAAAACTGCTTTAGCTCTATCTCAGACCATCAGGCATTAGAATTCTCATAAGGAGCTCACAGCCTACATCCCTTGAATGTGCGGTTTACCGCAGATGAGAATCTTTTTTTTTGTAGAGACAAAGTCTCACTTTACTGCCCGTGGTAGAGTGCTGTGGCATCACACGGCTCACAGCAACCTCCAGCTCTTGGGTTTTTTTTTTATATGATTCTCTTGCCTCAGCCTCCCGAGCAGCTGGGACTACAGGCGCCCGCCACAACGCCCGGCTATTTTTTTGTTGTTGTAGTTTGGTCGGGGCTGGGTTTGAACCCACAACCCTCGGCATATGGGGCCGGCGCCCTACTCACTGAGCCACAGGCACCGCCCCGCAGATGAGAATCTAATGCTGCTGCTGATCTGCAGGAGGCGGAGCTCAGGCGGTGATGCGAGTGATGGGGAGCGGTTGTAAACACAGATGAAGCTCAGCTCTCTTGCACGCACAGCTCACCTCCTGGCCCGGTTCCTAACTGGCCATAGACCAGTACAGTCTGCGGCCCAGGGCTCAGGCAGGCATCCTCAAACTTTTTAACAGGGGGCCAGTTCACTGTCCCTCAGACCGTTGGAGGGCTGGACTATAGTTTAAAAAAAAAAACAAAACTATGAACAAATTCCTATGTACACTGCACATATCTTATTTTGAAGTAAAAAAATAAAACAGGAACAAATATAATCACACTGCTGCATGTGGCCCGTAGGCCGTAGTTTGAGGACCCCTGGACTAGATGTTTACACCAGGGGCTCAAAGGCTCCTGCTACTCTTCTGCCCTTGTTATGCCACTAAATTTCCCTACACTCTCCTTTCCAGCTACCTGATGCCTTAAAATCTGTAATTATTTTCACAATCATGATGAGGGTCTTTGGAACGCATATACCCTGGAGTACCATTGCTTGGCCTTAGTGATAATTTCGACTTTCATCTGAAAGAGTTAATAAGAGCCTATCCTGGAGTTTAGTGGTTCATGCTTCCATGCATTTGCCCACATGCTTAATAATCCCAGAATACAGGCCCGTGAGGGTGGCAGGGTTATGTCCTACAGGAGCCCATGCTGTGGTGGGAGAGGCAGACAAGTGGAGCAGAAACTGACATCCAGCCCTGTGAGACTGGGAGTCTGGCTGGATAACCACGGTGCATCCATAGCTCTATGAAGGGCTGGTGGATGGGGAGTGGGTGGGGAGAAACACACAGAGGCCACTAGTCACCCCTTAAAGCCTGTGTGTTTGCAGCCAAAGGAGCTGTGCCTGCTGGCTGTGCAGCACTGCAGAGGTGGGTTCTGCTGGAGCTGGATATTCTGCAGAGACTCATTTCTGCAGCTGTGGGAGACAACGGGTAGGAAAGAGACTCACCAGTGGGGGGGACCGAGGGATGGAGGGCCAGTTCTTCCTTAACAGTTGTCCCCCATCTCCCCAGTGCAGTGAGTCCCCCACGTCCTGCTTTCTGAGAGGGACTTGGATATGAAATGAGGCAAGAACCTTCTGTGTGTGACTTTCTTATTAATTAACACGTTACTTCCTCTCTGCCTAGACGTGGGTAAGAGTTTCCATGATCTGGGGTGACTGAATTCCTGCCAAAATGTCTATCTTGCACCTGCTTTGCATAATTTGCCTTGTCTGAGGGTAGACTTGGGCAGAGTGACGGGCTCTGGGACACCCTCCACCAGGAGCTGATTCTGTGAGCTGTGGTGTGTGAAAGGCCAGAATGGGCTCCAGTGGGGGAAGGCTGGGAGTGGGAAGGAGGGAGCTTGCCCGGATTTATGCAGTCCAGAGCTGTTTTCTTTGGACAGGGAGGAGATTGAAGGGAAGGGCTTTAAATTAGGAAAGGCTAGAGAAGCCCCGTCTCCAGTCATTTGAGGTTATTGCAGAGCTGGACTCTGCCCAGGAGCATGGTTAATTAGCATCTGAAAGCAGAAGGCTGGCTCCCTGCAGCTCCAGGAGTTGGAAGGGAGAAGTAGAGGGTAAGAGACTTCCTTCTCTCTCTTCTCTCTTCCTCCTCCTCCCACCCACCCACGCCCTGCCAAGGGAGCCTCCTACTTGATAAATGCAATAGATCTGGCTAATGCCACTTGCTGGCTATGTGACGTGAATCAAGCTAATGTTGCTGGGTCTTTTAAAATAGATTGGTCTTTTTAATCTGTGAGTTCTCTCTGCCTGTGCTGAGAATCTGGCCTTGAAGTTTAGTCCTGTCCTGAGGTGGAGGTGAGGAGGGGCTCTACTCAAATGAATGGCCTAGCTGAGGTGTAGAGAGCTCCTTCATCTCTACCTGTTCTGACTAGCTGAGGAGCCGGTGGCCTTGGAGGGCTTATTCTCGCATTAAAGTGATCACATAGTAATTCTTTAAAAAGAACAGTGCATGCACTCTTTGCTTTCAAGGAGTTCATTACTAGGAAACCAAGACACAAACATTTGGATGAGAAATGAAAAAACCACTGAAGATTAAAAAGCAGCTTCAGTCTGGGTGCAGGGGCTCACACGTGTAATTCTAGTACTCTGCGAGGCTGAGGCAAGTGGATTGCCTGAGCTGAGGAGTTTGAGACCAGCCTGAGCAAGAGTGAGACACCGTCTCTACTAAAAATGGAAAAACTAGCTGGATGTTGTGGCTGGGACCTGTAGCCCCATCTACTCCATGGGAGGCTGAGGCTAGAGGATTGCTTGAGCCCAGGAGACTGAGGTGGCTGTGAGCTATGATGATGCCATGGCATTCTCCCCAGGGCAACCGAGTGAGACTCTGTCTCAAAAAAAAAAAAAAAAAAAAAAAAACAGAAAAAGAAAAAAATTGGCTTTTGAACCCTCACTGGGAAGCATTACATGAAGGGGTATTAGCAGAGCTCTGGAAGGAACAGGTTCTCAGAATTCACAGAGGACTGGGTACAGTGTGTCCAGGAGGCTTCCACCCAATGATGTTTCAGAAGTGGCAGTAGGTGGTAAGCTGGAAGGAATGAGGCCAAGGTCACAGGGGCTTGCAAGGGCTAAAAATAATGTTCCTTAGCCATCCATTGCATCCTCTATGCTGGGCAGCAAAGAGGACCTCAGTATCTGAACAATAAATGCCAGTAGGCCCATGAGGCAGCACCTCCAGGACTGTTTGTTGGGATGAGGGGAATTAAATCCCTGGGTGCGCAAATCTGCTGTGGGACTGACCATCTTCTCCCCACTCCCCTGGCTCTGTCATCATTGGCTTGGTTACCAGGGAGTGCAGCAAGGTCATACGGGGGGCTGAGCAGGTGAGTCAGAGCCTGCAGTTACTCCCCCATCCCTGCTGGGACACTGAGAGGTAATCTCCTCCCAGTGGGGAGCAGCTTCTTTCCACCCTTTCCCCACAGCCAGCCATTGTTTGCCTGCTTATTACAACTTATTGATGCAACTTGATGCAAAATGAATAACACCCATTCAGTTCATTTTGCACCAAACTGAGTATCCTAGGGAGGCCAACACCAGCAAGCACTCTGCAAGGAGAAACAAGGGTGCAGACCCCTCTAAGGTTCCTCGCTGGCTTTTATTGAAATCTCAGGCATGAGAAAACATAGTACTATGGAAAGCTTCAAAGAGAGTGTAAAGGTTCAAAATCAAGTAGTCTTTAAGTGCATGATAGAACTAACACATCTGTGTACTGAACTTCTGTCTTGCCTTAATCTTATCACTGTTAATTTATGACTTAGAGCTGGGACAGTATGCTGTGTCTGTTTCTGACAGTATTCTGCACTGTTTTCGTCTTTGTTTTTGCACAGATCACTCTGTCTTTAGTGCCTAGTACTTTTAACCCTATGTTCTATCCTACAACAACTCATTGCCTGTTCCAGCCATGACTCTTTTGGACCTCTCAGCTTTATGCCTGGGACAATCTTCTCTGGGTTATAAGTCTAATTCTCCAGAAACAAAAATCTCTTCGTCTGCCCATCTCAGGTCACGTATGTAGCTTGGAGCTCATCAACTGTGGCCAGGGTAGGCCTGTCCCTCCACCAGGGATTGTGGGAATGGCCAGGTCTCAGAGAAGGCAGTGTGGATGGAGCCTTGTCTCCAAGAAGTCTCTGGTATGTTCCTGCTGCTATTAGAGCCTGTCTCATTTTCTTAACTGCTCACACACGCAGTGGTCACCTCTCCTGCTAAACTAGGATGGAGGGTGAATTCCTGAGGATAAGAACTGGGTTTTAGAGATTTTTCTATATCTCCAGATCCTAGGACCAGGCCTGGACTGTGAAACAGAACATTTTAGATACACAATAAACTTTTGTCGACAGAGGCAGGGAATGAATGGTCACTCCAGGGTCATTGGAACAACAAGAGGGGGCAGAGGCAGGGAAGTCAGCACCAAGAGGGACGCAAAGGGTGGGATTTGCTTGAGATGCTCTGTCTCCCACTCCCCAGCCCTACAAAAGATCCAAATCCGCTGGCTTTGGAGCAGCGTGTTGCACTTACTGTGTGACATCCATTTTCTTCACACACATTTCCTATTAATTAACACAATTTCTCCTCGGCAGATGAGTTGGCTGAGGCCTGCAGAATCAGAGCTGTTGGGATATCTGCCAACCTGTCCATCTTGTGTCTGCTTTGCATAATGTTCTGTGTGTGTGAGTGCTGGCCGGACCCAGCCTGTCACTTAAGAAATGACGCTTGGCTTCTGCTTTGACAGGAGTATCTCTACCTTGGCTGTTTTTTCCACAGTGTGGATTTTGTATTCTCTCGGCCCTTCCCAAAGTTCAGTTTAAGGACCAGTTTGCACTTATGAACAAGCTCCTCAAATGTGGGAGGCAGCGTTATCTTTCGAAGCAGGGTCCGGTCACTTCAGAGGTATAAACTAACCATTTAACGCCAACACCCTTCCCTCCCCCAATTTTTTTTTTTTTTTTTTTGAGACAGAGTCTTACTTTTTCACCCTCGGTAGAGAGCCATCATAGCTTACAGCAACCTCAAACTCTCCAGTTCAAGTGATTCTCTGGCTTCAGCTTCCGAAGTAGCTGGGACTACAGGTACCCACCACGATTTCCAGCTGTTTTTTTTTTTTTTTGTCTTAGAGATGGGGTCTTTCTCTGGCTTAGGCTGGTCTTGAACTCCTGAGTTTTAGCAATCCACCTGATCTTAAACTCCTGAGCTCCAGCAATCCACCTGCCTGGGCCTCACAGAGTGTCCCCTCCCCAATTTTATTAAAGCATCAGTTTCCGGAAAGATCTTTTGTCCTTACAGTGGAATAAACATTGACTGACATTTGGCTACAGGCTACAGCTGAGTACCTATATTCCCTCTGCCTTCCTTTCTGGGGAGTTCTTCTCCCCACCGTCACAGAGTTCTTTTTTGCACTGAGTAAAAACTCTTTTCTGTTCCCTGAAGCTACCTTTAAACTCACTGTCTTAAGCATAATGCTATGGTACATAAGACTGAAGTTTGGATAGCATTATTTTTTTTTTAAGGAGGGGAGTGACCGGATCTCAATCCCAAAGTTCTAAACTCAATACATCCAAATTTATAGACATTGTTCACATTCCCATTCATGTTGAAATACAGCAAAGTATTTACATGAAATCCTCTCTAAGGTCTTCTCCTGCAGAATGTCCTAGCTTGGGCATTTCAGGAAGATAAGGTCATTGTCAGGTGATGAAATCATGTCACACTGGGTGACTAGGGGACCCATCCTGTGATTCTTGTAAGTGGATTGGCTTTGATAGCAAATGCATTTTAAAAATATCCCTTTAAGAAAAAGCTTTTCACTTTTATAATCAGTTTTTGGAAATTATGCAACAATAGTGTTTTTTTACTTTTGGATGTGTTGTGTATGTTTTAAAATTGTCAGTGTTCTCATAATTGCTGGCTGTAAACGTCTGCACGGACACGTGTTCTTTATTAAGACATAACCTCACACATCATCCATTCATTACACATCACTGACTACCCCCTCTATTAGCAGCTGGAAAAAGAAATGGAAAGTTGAATTGACAATGAATTTATATATTCATTTAGCTTGGTTATGTAGCTGCGGAAATAATGTCCCCATTATCCACTTGATGGGCAAGACAGATGCCAGAGCCAAGGTGACAACTCAAAAAGGCACCTGGCTTATGAAAATGTTTGTCAAATTACATGACAGGAAAAAGCAGGTTGGAATGTTCTATCTGCCAACAAACTGGATATGGCCAAGCCTGGAGGCAGTTGACTGACAGGCTGTTTAAACTGAGGTTGCTTATATAATCATAGTACCATTTTGTATTCTTGATAATGCTAATGTATGCAAATTTACTGGTAATACATTCCATTAGACGAAGATGGGCTATCTGAACACCAGGGAAGTTGGAGAACCCTGGGATGGAATCTCATGTTTGTTTGATGTGTTTTTTTTTTTTTTTAGAGACAGAGTCTCACTTTATCACTCTTGGTAAAGTGCCATGACATCACAGCTCACAGAAACCTCCAACTCCTGGGTTTAGGCGATTATCTTGCCTCAGCCTCCCGAGTAGCTGGGACTACAGGCTCCTGCCACAACGCCCGGCTATTTTTTTTTGTTGCAGTTTGGCAGGGGCTGGGTTTGAACCCACCACCATTAGTATATGGGGCCGGCACCCTGCTCACTGAGCCACAGGCACCGCCTATGTTTGATGTTTCTTCAGAGGGGCAAATTATTTATGTTGTGCTTTCAGTTTTAGTAATTGGCTACCACTATCAGCTTTCTAAGACCATCTCTAGTATGCAACAGTAACTGGATTTTAAATGGAAGATCTCATTTAAATCAAATAGTGTACATTTCTAGTCTTTTAAAACCTGCCTGGAGTTGACTCAGAGCACCTTCATTTTCTTTTCCTCAAAGTTTATTTTATTAAGGGAAAACCATTTGCCTTTCCAAGATTGCTGGGAACTATGTGAAAGGTAGATCATGTCACTCTCATTTTATAGCTGGGAAATGGAGGTGCAGTGAATTTGCAGCCTTCTCTCTGTTGGCCTTGGAGTAACAGATAGAATCTGCACCTCTGATCTGTACTTAATGAACGTTTTATATTATCCTGCTTAGGTCACTAATTAAGGATGCCTGATAATTAGACCAGACAAATGGGACCCTACAGAATGGCTAGGGCCAGAGCAGCAATCTGCTTCAGATGCTAGGGAAGTGCTCAACTCTGCCTATGAGCTAAGTCCCCCAGGGGACTCTTACCCTTTCTGAGTTCTTTCCCTCAGTTACCGACAACAGTATTCACTAAGTTCCTGATGAGAGTTATAACCTTCTCAGCCTGTTGCTACTTTTTGAATACCATAGAATGTTAGAGGCCAAGGTTACAGCAAAGAACCTCTAGCTCAAACTTGTCAATTTATAGACATTTTAGGAGGAATTAGATTCAGAACCGTTTAAACAGTTTGCCTGGTGAAGTTGCAACTCTCGTATCATTAGAAGCGGTGTCTGAGCTCCCACACACATCTTGATTCTTTGTTACTCTTTGTTTTCCAGGGATGGTTATTGCATACCCAGTTTTAGTTGAGCACCTACCGTGGGTCAAGTGCTACATATGCATTTTGTTCTCACCACAGTCTTCCACATGGGATACATCACCTTGTTTTGCAATTGAAGAAGCCTCTTCCTGAGGTTGAGCAACTTGCCCATGCAACTGGTGAGTAAAGGATCAGTGGCTTGAGCAGGAAGAGCTGGCTGGAGACCCCTGGTCTTGCTACTTGTTCTCATCTCGCTCCTGTTCTGAGGGGATAATACTGTTGCTCACTATCAAGATAGCCTAGAAATGTTATCACACATCTGCCATCAGTTTATAAAGGAATGTTTTGTAATAATGATTTCTTATAAAAATACAGGAGCCCAGGTCCCTCCTGGAGACATTCTGATTTAATTTGTCAGGTTGCTACCCCGGGGAAGTTTTAAAAGCTCTCCAGGTAATTCTAATGCTCAACTTGGGTTGACAGCCACGGCAGGATGTCAGTCAGAGACAGGAGAAAACTCACCGCCAACGATTATCCTAGAATCCCAGTTGATCTTGGATTCCCCGAAGGTGCTTTCCATCTTTCCCATCACTGTTGTTGCTATCAATCTTACTCATAGAACACATGGGAATCAAGTCAAGGAAAGGGTTACTCTTTTTCTGGTCCTTCGCATTCTAACCATGATTTTTTTCGTGTTTATATTTATCTTGCTGTGGAACTTCACTTGGTGGAGAAATGCAATGATGCCAGTACCTGTCACCTTCCCTGGTTTGTCATGAGGCTGTGAATGGAAATCAAATCTGAAGGTTCCCCGAAGTGGTAGACTGACCCCCTCTTAACCAAGAGGATCCCTACAACTGAATTGCCAGCCAGGGGAAAGGAGATGAGACAGCCTCCTCAGGTCGATTTCCTCTTCTTAGAGGAGTCCTTCATGCCACGCTGACAGGCCTAAGGCTCTGCCAGGCCTACCTGCAGGTCCTCAATATACATGGCAAACCACTTGAGTCTGTCCTGCCCCTTGTCTCTAATTAACAGACCCTTTGTCTTAAGCATTTCTTTTCATAGACTCCTGATCTTTTAGATGAAGCCTAACTCTTTCAACCACCTGTCAGCTAAATAATCTTTAAACCCACCTGTCACTAGTAAGGCCCCTCTCCCTTCCAGAGGTCCCACCTTTTCGGGCCAAACCAATGTATGTTTTCTTCTATTGATTCCACCCCACCTATAATCTCTGTCTCCCTAAAATGTATAAAACCAAACTGTAACCCCACCACCGGGAGTCCACTTGCTCAAGGCTTCTAGGGTGTGGCTCTGGGTCGTGGTCCTCAAATACGGCTCAGAATGAACCTCCTTAAATTACTTTCTGAGTATGGCTTATTTTTCATTGACAAGGCATTACCATTTTATGTGGTTAAGTGGGGTTCAGTCTGGAAACCTTAAGTATTTTCGCCATCTGTATCTCTATTATTTTGCAGGTGGCCACTGGGCTCAGCTGAGGAAAGTCTTAACTGGTGCTCTGGTCTTATCTGGAGATGACCAGGGGAAAAGTTCTCTTCCTTAGGAGGGTGGACTGCTGCGTTTCAATGGAGTGATGGGTATCCTAGTCTCTTTTATTCCTGATTTTGACTTTGACCGAACAGCTTATGAACTCCTAAAGGACAGAGTCCTTGATTCTGGAATTATCCTCTCCAATTGCAGCAGAGAATGGGGTAAGTCACAATAGTGTTAAGCAGAAAACATGACAGAGGCCATTATTAGCCTGGAACCACTGCAACTATGTAAGGGGAGACTGCATTATGTAGCTTTCATTCAGGCTGGTGGGGGAAGGTGTAGAGGGAGATAGTAATTTGGTTGTTCTTTTCTATTTTGTTTCCAATTTCATTTCCAACCAGGCTAGAATTGGTACGAATCAACTAGAAAAAAGGATGATGGGGCAGAGATGCTAACTTCCCACACTTCTAAATCTCAGGGCCAGTGTATTCTAACAAAAACAATAACAAACAAACAAACAAACAAAAAACTACTAGTCCACATCAGTATTTTTTTTTTTTTTTCCTTTTTAAAAGAAGGGCTCTGGCTCTGCTGCCAGGCTGGAATGCATCATTATAGCTCACAGCAAGCTCAAACTCCTGGGCTCAAGTGATCCTCCTGCCTCAGCCTCCTGAGTAGCTGGGACTACAGGTGAGGCACCACACCCAGTCAATTTTTCTGTTTTGTAGGGAGGGATGTCTTGCTCTTGCACAGGCTGGTCTCCAACTCCTGGCCTCAAGCGATCCTCCCACCTTAGCCTCCTAGAGTGCTAAGCATGAGCCACTATGCCTGCCCACATCAAGATTTTTTATCAATTATTGTGAAAGAGGGCCAGTGGCCTGTTGGGGACAGAAGCAGTGCTCTGGGAACAGAATGGATGCCAGTTTGTAGGCTTGAGGTTATGGTTAGAACTATTCTATGCACAAACAAGGGAGAGAGGGCAGAGAAGTAGATTTTCTGGTTCTCTTGTGTCACTTTGCTATTTAAGACTCGATGGCTCCCCACTGCCCATGGCAGTGTCTGTGTGTGTGGCCTGGCACACAGGCCCCCTGGGCTCTAACCCTTCCCCTCCTCTCAGTCCCCATCTCCTCCTGCTCCTCATCACAGCCAGCACTGTCCATGGCTCCAGAACACACCCTGCTGCCTCACACCCCTTTGCTTCTGTTCAAGAAGTTCCTCCCATTCTCCTTTCTCCTCCTCTTTCTGTCCATCTTTTGGAAGTCAGCTTGAGCAGATCCTTTTCCATGAAGGATTTCCTGACACCTCCTCCTTCAATAGATTTTTTTGTTGTATCCACCACACATCTATTCAGGTACAGAACACTTTCTCATATGTATTTTTTTTGCAGTTTTTGGCTGGGGCTGGGTTTGAACCCACCACCCCTAGTATATGGGGCCGGTGCTCTACTCCTTTGAGCCTCAGGTGCTGCCCCTCTCATACATATTTGTTTAGACAACTTTACCCTGTGAATCGCTGAACCCCTGTGATGGATTGGGCCCCTGTGTGGCTCAGCCACTTACAGTGTGACCTTTAGCAGCTTTCTGCCTTAGTTTCCAAATCTGAGAAACGGGGATAACAATAGGACTGTGAAGGAAATAAATATGTAATAATGCATAATATGCCTGGCACATATAACAACTTTCATAACAACTAATGTATTAACTAACACAACACTTATAATGTGTCAGATTCTATTCTAAGAACTTGACATATTTAACTCATTTGGTCTTCTGGGTAGTAGTTCTGTCAGGTAGTTACTAATATTATGCCTGTTTATAGATTAGAAAACGGAGACACAGAGAGGTCAAGTAGTTTCTCCAAAGCCACACAGCTTGTAAGTGATAAAGACGAAGGTTTGAATCTGGGTAGTCTGGGCATTAGAGCCTATCCCCTTATCTACCATACAATACTCCTTCAAGTGATCAGTGTACTTAATTACTATTAAGTATGAACATGAGTTAAATCTATGAATCAATCTGAGCCTGGACACCAAGGACCAATGGGCTAACCCACAGGGAATCCTACTCAGGTCGTCCTGGAAGGCTCATCTGCAGTCCCCTCGCTGCTACCAGGGGGGCAGGACAAAGGGAGAGGAAACTTATCCCATCTTCACAGACACTCCAGTTTGTTCCTGGACAAGTAACCGAGAAATCACAAGGTCAGCATGCACAGAGGTTGTGTCTGTGGCCTGATGCAGAAACTGCTTAAAAAGGTTTGACAAGGGATAGAAAGTTTACTAACAAAAATAAGCAGAGGATTAAATTTGGTCTTTTTGTTCAGCAAGCATCTCATCCCCCAGCATGTTGTCTGGCAGACAGGTAAAGGGGTGGCCCTCTTCAGGGATCACTGGCATGTTTGTTGGTGAGGTGAGCGTGGGCCGGGGGAGGGAAGAAGGCACATTTCTAAACACTCTTCCCATCACTTTTCAGGATCTTGCCTTCCAGGACTCAGCCTTCTCTCCAGCCATGGCACAAGCCTTTACCACTAGGGGGTGCCTAGACATTTCAGATAGCCAGTGGCCTGTTGGGGACAGAAGCAGTGCTCTGGGACAGAATGGATGCCCGGTTATAGGCTCGAGGTTATGGTTAGAACTATGCTATGTACAGACAAGGGAGAAAAGCTTCTACAGATGAAATGAAGTTTAACCCCTCCCTGCTGCTCACCCCGCAGTCTCCCAACTCCAGTCCCCCAGAGGCACTGTAAGTAGGCAGTTGTCTCAGCAAGAGGTCCCTACCCAGGCCCTGTGTATAGACGGGGGCAGTGGTGCTGAGGTGTAGACGTCACTCTAGGCTCTGGCACTGGCTATAGTTTTACAGAATGTTTGGTTAATACCTAGTCGGCTGACTTGTCTTTTTTTCTGTCATACATTTGTCCATATCCTTTCCTGTCCATCAAAGAAGGTGCCAGGTGAACCCAAGGAAAGGTCCTAGGAGGAAACCAGTGGGAGTGCCAACCTGGGCCAGGTGGCATCTAGGCAGCCCTGTGCTTGCATGACCCTGGCGTGAGGGTGTGCTTTCACTGTGTGCCTGTTGCTAGCCCCTAGTCGCCATGGTGGCAGCATTAGAAAGCTTTTCCTTTCTTCCTGCTCTTTAACTCCTAACTTCACTTCTCTCTCCACATCCATCCTTTTAAACCTATTCTTCTTGTTTATTGCTGGAAGGCACTGGCTGATAAGAAATAGTAAAGACTTCCTAATTAGGGGTCTTTAGAATGAAAGCAGCAAGCATTTATCTGGTCCTTCCTCTGTGTCAGGCACTCTTAAATTTTGCCCGTATTGGCTCACTTAATTCCTTCAGCTATGTGGTGAGGAAGCCATCTGTTTTAAAGATAAGATAACACAGGCACAGAGAGATTAAGCAGCTTGCCCGAGGTCACACAGTACGTGGTGGAATCGCAGTTTGATAATCCAGGGAGTCTTTGCTTCTGACTCTGTACTCATAGGCTTTACACCTGCTTGAGATACCAAAAAGCCTTTTGAGATGTGAAACATTGGATGGTGACTTACCAGGGAATAAAGGGAGGTTGTGGTTCGATGTTTTTAATTAGCAATCCCTCTCTCCCCAAGACCACAAGTGATGTCTGCTCAGCCAAGGCTGAAAGCTACTACTTAACATTTGAAAAGATTGCTGTTCTCCTCCTGAGTAAATGATTTGGCACCTTTTAAGTTGGGTCTTTTACAACCCTAAACACTGGGTTTACTTATATCCTATTCTTATTTGGATCTGGCTCCCACTATGATTGTGAACAGCAGGAAGGAAGAGCCCTATCTTAACCATCCGTGTATTTTTCACGGCCTCCAGCCCTTTGCTCTGTATCAGCCCCCGGAATCATGGGCCGTGGCAAAGCTGCCCTTCCAGGGTAGGCAAGTGATGACATGCAGTCTGCCGTGCGCCTTCCCTCCTTCTCCCTTTTGCGTCTCTGCAAAGGAACAGCATTTTCCCGGCATTCAGATTTATTTATTTATTTTTATTTTTCGCACTCTGCGTTCAGATTTAACATAAGGGGATTGCTTTTCTCTGTCAGTCACGGCAGAGAACATGATCATGTGTTTTGGATCATGTGTTTTGCCATATCTTTTGCATGTGGGTGGATAGGAAGAGAAAAATCTACCTGTCATTTCTAATTGCTTGCCTTCCATGTAATGTGTACACTAGATCCCATTATCTCCATCTTATCTCTCATTTCTAATCCTTTTCTATACCACGTGCTTCCTTTCTTTGCCCGAGTCTTTTATGAGCATTGCGAACTGTTCACTTTGTTCTTCAATCTCTGATTCCCGCTTTTGGACTAGCTAAATATACATCCAAACAGGAATTTAGAGATGGAGGCCTATTGACCAAATGTTCAAATTCAGGAATCTTTTTTTTGAGACAGTCTCACTTTGTCACCCTCAGTGGAGTGCCATCACGGCCTACAGCAACCTCAAACTCTTGGGCTTAAGTGATTCTCTTGCCTCAGTTCCCAAGTAGCTGGGACTACAGGTGCCTGCCACAATGCCTGGCTATTTTTGTTTTTTTTAAGAGATGGGGGGTCTCGCTCTTCCTCAGACTGGTCTCAAACTTGTGAGCTTGGGCAATCCACCCGCCTCGGCCTCCCAAGTGCTGGGAAAATCTCAGGCATCTTGAGGATGCAATTGTCTCTCCTGAGCAACAGGATTTCTGAGAGACCGTAGATTGCTGGAGGGCAGACTTTGCTGTAGAGAGGACATTTAGGAGTACTCAGAACGGTCTGGACCGCAGAGCAGGTTGGGGTCTCAAGACCAAGCCTGATTCTGATCTGTTATTTTCCAGGTTTGTGAATTAAATGGTCTCACCTGCTGCTCACCCATGCCTGCTATAGACATTCACATCGGAAGTATTCTCTGCCGATTATACTTCCAACACAGTGAAGATAAAATTCCCCACAACACTTCCTTCATACGACCAACCCCAGAGATCTCTGAGTCTGTCTTCCTTCTGGGTCCTGTCATTGTCTGAATCCCAAGATTTAATTAAGGATTTTCCCAGACTTCTCCCATAGCACTGAAATATTTTTAGAATCTTTTCTGCAATCAGTGGATTTGTTAGGATCTGGAAGTCATACAGAAGGTTTCCTACAGTTGCATATTTTAAATAAAATTTGGTTTTTCTATCATTTTGGTACCTCTGAAGCTGCGGCTTAATAAAAATGCTTCGGATCCTCTCTGCATGATGTTTTTCTTACCAAAGACATACACCTTGGCTTCCTGGTGCCCACTTCCTCAGCTGTGATGATTAGAAGTCTTCCAGGGGTGAAATCAGCTCAAAAGGGCACCTAGGAATTTATCTGTATCTTAAAAGGCTCCTCCATCAGCTCCCAGAAACAATTTACCTTATCAGGTAAGGTGTGAGTTCTCTTCTGCTACTCAGCAAAGGCACATTTTCAAGGCCTGTTTTTTGAGGAATGGGTCTTACCTTTTTTTCTATGACACACTCATGGAACTTTCCTTGTTACGCACCTTCCCTATAGCATGTGAAACCTCCCTTAACCTGTGCTGGATTTCAAGACCTAGGAATTTCCTGCTAATCCTGCCTTTCCAAGGGCAGGCCTCGGCTGGCATACCACTCAAGTGTAAGTTCTTCCCGGCACTCTCTCTGTATCTTACAGGCTCCGCTCACGTTGCTCTTCAGTTGATTCAACTTAGCTAAACTGAATCTGGCCAAGGTGAATGCTGGAGGAATGATCACCTGTATGGAAGCATTTAATAACTATTGTACTCGATCTGATCTTCCCCTGACAACCATGAACCTCTTTGAATGTTTCTTTATGCCTGTGAATAGATTATCAAAATAGATTGAGCACATTTTAGTTCCAGTCCTCATTAATAGCGGCAAAACAGCTATTTTCAGTTTGTTAGGGAAATAACTCCAGCTGGGAAAGGTAGCTTTTTAAAAAGGAGGGGGGGAAAAAACACACTAACCCAAACATTATCCATCGGAAAAGGATTGTGATAAATTTTTCTTTTTCTTGTGAATGACATAAAAAATAATGGCAAAGGGAAGATGGGAAGGGCTAACCAGCAAAAAATGTTTTAAGGAATTTGCTGGCTTCTGTTTCAGGAAGGTTTATGTTGACGCGGCTAACATAGACAAATGAAGGAAAAGGAAATGTGGTTCATTAGTTGGTATTTTTCTGAAAGGCTGATGGATAATATTTTCGTGTATTTGAGATAATGAAGGAGGGAAAGCAATGTCACCGGATGTGAGTTACTCCCTGTACTGGTGGGGGAGGAGGTTGATACATGAATGCCAGTTTTCTGTCCGGCAGTCCCTCAGGTCCCTCCCATATACTTTCTTTGATCTTTCATCCCCAGGCCCTCTGGCATGACTGATGACTTATTGCTGGTGCCTTTTCCTAAGATTCTTTTGCTGATAATCTAGCCACGCAGTACTTACACAAAAGAAAATGCTAGATATAGGTACTTAGGGCATTATGACACAGCCTTCCTCCTCCTTTGAAAGGATAATGGCCTCATTCAAGACAGCTTCTGTTAGGTATAATATTTAAAAAATATTTTTAATATATATATTTTATTGATACATAATAGTTGTATATATTTGTATATATGTGATTTTTTTTTTTTTTTGCAGTTTTTGCAGTTTTTGGCTGGGGCTGGGCTTGAACCCACCACCCCTGGTATATGGGGCTGGCACCCTACTCCTTGAGCCACAGGTGCCACCAATAGATGTGATATTTTGATACCTGTACACAATATTACAGGTCTTAAAGTTCCTATTCAAGTAACTAGTGGTCTTCCTTTGTGACTCTTAAGGAAAAATCTGTGTCACCGAGGCCAGGGAGAAGAGTCACTGTATTTCTCAGTAGTGGGGGCACTCATAGTTTGGGCTGTTCTCTCAAATCTCAATGAGTTCCATTTATGGGACAAGGAAAGGCAAGAAAGTTTGGTAATGAACTGTTGTAGCCACGCTCATTTACTACTTTGCTTTGCATTTTTTAAAACTAGCATAATCTTTTTCTTCTAGTTGTAGAAGTAGTTATTCTGACCATAAATAATACAGAAAAAAATACATACAGAATATAATAAAAATCATACAAAATACCAGTGTCTTTCCTTCCATATCATATTTTCTTAAAAGAACTACAAATATTTGACAAAATCTCAGTAGATATACACATCTATAATAAATACGTATGATTCCTATTACAAGATTAGAATTACAGTATGCATAAAATTTTGTATCCCGTTTATTATTTTCACTTAGCACTATTAGGTGGCCATTTACTGATGTCTTCCAATATTATCCAGAAACTTATTTATTTATTTATTTTTTGAGATGGAGTCTTACTTTGTTGTCCTAGATAGAGTGCTGTGATGTTATAGCTCACAGCAACCTCAAACTCTTGGGCTCAAGTGATCCCCTTGCCTCGGTCTCCCAAGTAGCTGGGACTACAGGTGTCTGTCCTATGTCCGACTAATTTTTCTTTTTCTTTTCTTTTTTTTTTTTTGAGACAGAGTTTCACTTTGTTGTCTTTGGTAGAGTATTGTGGCATCATAGCTCACAGTAACCTCAAACTCTTGGGCTCAAGCAGTCCTCTTGCCTCAGCCTCCCAAGTAGCTGGGACTACAGGTGCCCACCATGACACCTGGCTATTTTTAGAGACAGGGTCTCACTCTTGCTCAAGCTGTTTTCTAACTCCTGAGCTCAAGCAATCCACCTGCCTCAGCCTCCCAGAGTGCTAGGATTACAGGCGTGAGCCACTGCACCTGGTCTTCAGAAACACAATTTTTAATAGCTGCATAATAGCCCATCAGATTTGATGACTGTACCAAGATTTTTTTTTTTTTGAGACAGAGCCTCAAGCTGTCACTCTGGGCAGAGTGCCGTGGCATTACAGCTCACAGCAACCTCAAACTCCTGGGCTCAAGCAATTCTCCTGCCTCTGCCTCCCAAGTAGGTGGGATTGCAGGCGCCTGCTGCAACACTGGGCTATTTTTTTTGGTTGTAGCCATCATTGTTGTTTGGCGGGCTCAGGCTGGATTTGAACCCCCCAGCTCAGGTGTATGTTGCTGGCGCCTTAGCCGCTTGAGCCACAGGCTCCAAGATTTATTAACTGATCCTCCACTGAGCAAAATTTCAGTTGTTATTATAGTTTTTACTATTATAAAGCAATGGTAAATAGCTTTTAGGTAAATCTCGCATTCTCAATTTCATTCTTTAGGGTATATTTCTAGACGGGTAATCACTGAGCCAAGTGGTAGGAGCACTTCTGGAGATAGATCAATTGATCGATCGATCCTGCCTGGGGGTGGTGGTGGTGGGAGAAGCCCATCCGCAGAGGAGCAGGGACCTAGTCCTAGCACAGCATCCTTAGTGTTATTTGTCTATGTCTGTGTGTGGGCAGGCTTATAAACACGCCTCTGCAAATAGATACAATTAAATAGAGAAGAAATGGTATCTGATTTTTAACTTGCATATTTAATGATTAGTGAGGTTGAATAATTTTACACAGACAGTTGGATAGATAAAATGATCAGCTATTGACCTGAATTATGTTCATTTCCCCAGTGGATTTGTATGGTTGTTAAGAGATTTGTATCTCTCTCTCTTTTGAAAATTCTTATTCCTGTTTTTTCATATTCCTTCTTATCATAGCAGATGAAACAAAACTAGCTTTGCACATGTAAGAATAAGTACTCTAAACATACGGAAATAAAAGGTAAATCATAGAATGATTGTGGAATTTAAGAGCTAATCAAGTCACACAAACAGAGGACATGGCAGCAGAAGGGAGCTCACGGGAGGGATGGCCCAAAACTGGTAGAGCAAATAATGGCATTATTGCAGGATTTGAGACCAAAGGAAAAGTGTGAGAAGGGAATTAATAATAATAATTCCTTCATTTCTATTATCCTATTCCAATTAATCCAGATGCCAACAGGTGATGTAGGCAGCCTCTATATTCATAACCACTAGGAAAACTGAAAAGACCACCTGCTCTGTACCCAGGACTGGTTTTGGGCATTGTCTGGGCATTTTATATTTAGTTTCCAAGTGATGTTAGGCAAAAATTGCTTACCCTCTGTTAGCCTCAGTTCTATCAACTGCAACTTGGGAGTGATAATATCTACTTCACTATGGTGGTGTGGCCAGCAAGGAACATGAAACGTCATCTGTGGCCAGCATCTTGTCCTGAGGCCACTGTGCCACGTCTCTGTGTAATTCTTGGATGGTAAAATGATGGTAAAATAAATCTAATTTCTCCTTACTAATGCAAATTTAGCCATGTGGCCTGTTGGCTGGTTTAATTTACCACCCACTGCCATCGTGTGTTATTTTTCTGAACTCACATGGGAATGAAAATAACCTAACTAGAGGAAATGCAACAAAAAAGACCAATCAAATATACATTAGCATGGCTTATTCATTCTTCACTCGAATTAGTCTCTGGATGGGAGTAGTAGACAATAATAATGGGCAAGGGTATAGTCCCTGGGGGTTCTGATTCCAAAGGCTGTGCTTTTAGCAAATCAGACTTGTTCTCCACAGTGTTTGCGTTCTTGAACTCATGGCTTTCAGCTGCACTAACAGTTCTATTTCCATTCACTTTTCCATTTCTTTCATGGAAATGAAGTCATATATATTATATACACTTTCATAACTTGGATATTAAAATTTGAACCTATTAGAAGACAGGATATTTTCTCCTACAGTGACTCTGAGCTTCCTTTTCCATTTTTTTTTTATCCCCCAGAGAGGCAAAACCCACCTATTTGGGTATCAGGTGCATTACTATTAGTTAAGGCAGTGATTTTCTTTTCTTTCTTTATTTTGGGGGGGGGACACAGTCTCACAATGTCACCCACAGTAGAGTGTTTTGGGGGGTCATAACTCACAGCAACCTCAAACTCTTGGGTTCAAGTGATCCTCTTGCCTCAGCCTCCCAAGTAACTGGGACTACAGGCACCCACCACAACACCTGGCTATTTGTTGTTGTAGTAGTTGTCATTGTTGTTTGGCAGGCTTGGGCTGGGTTTGAACCCACCATCCCCAGTGCATGTAGCCAGCACCCTAACCACTGAGCTACGGCGCCAAGCCTAACATAGTGATTTTTCAACTGGTGTGCCCTGAGATGATCTTAGGTGTGCTGCAAAAACATTTTAAAGATCATTAATTAAATTGTGTTCAAAAGAAGTTCCAAGCACATGAAGTATATTCTTTTAACTCTTTTTGTTAAATCAACATTATTAAGTGTGCCATGAAAGTTTAACCGTAGGTTCAAGTGCGCTGTGAGATAAAAAGGTTGAAAAACACTGAGTTAAGGAATTTACACCACAGAACTTAAGAACAGAGACAAAAATAAAAAATTTTTTGTATGATACATGCAAGTCAGCGGCTTTCCTATGACAAAGTTGAGATTGGTAACAACCATCCGCGTCTTCTTGAGGCGTTCCTTTCATTCTCCTGAATGGCATTAGCTCTGTCCTTTCATGGAAGGAGCTAGTAGTCAGTCCTTCCAGTCATCACAGGAGATGGCTCGGTTCCAGGGATGCCTTCATCTACTGAGAATCCGTCGTCCCAGAGCCCAACGTGAGTTGGGACCAGGAGCTGTGCAGACACAGGCAGGGTCCTCCAGAGCCCTGCAGTTCTAGGCTGATCTCCCTCCTTCATGGTTTGGTGGGCAAGGAATCCGGTTGCCACGGCAACCTCAGCAGCCATCTCAGGCTAGAGGAAACATTCCCCAAGGCTCCTCTCTATCTGTGTGTCCTTGGTGATTTCCCCGCCTTGGTGAAGTAGGTGGGGAACCACTTCCTCCAGGGATCTCCCCCAGAACACGGCTGGTATAAATGGGCAGGGGAACTGTGTTGCCATGGCAGCAACTCCTCCCATTCTTCCATTTGAAGAAAGTCTGGCTCAAGGGATCGGCATGATGCTCCCAATGGCAAAGTCAGCCAGGAACTGCCTTATCAGAATGGTTTCCACACAGTCTTTGCAGGAGACAGTTTGGCTTTGCAGGAGTGGCTGCCGGGAGCTTGGCTGAAGAGGCCCTGCTCCCAGGGACCTCACTACCATGGTAACATTCCCAGTGGCAGGAACCAAGCAGGTCCCTCTCTAGCTCAGCCCTGATGCCACTTTTCAAGTCTGTTCTTGTTCCCTTATGCTTCCTTTCCTCTTGTGCTCAAACCCCAGGGACTCTGCTGGCTTCTCCTCAACTAATTCTTGAAGTCATTATGGTTAAGGGTAGGTGTTGTCTTTGCCTGTGCTCACCTTCCTTGCTGTCCAATAGGATTAAAAAAAAATTCTCTTTTAGAAAAAAGGGCAGGTTTTGTATGCAACATTGTGGAGATCTGGGGAATCACAAGAATAACAATCATGGGAATGTCCAACCAATTCTTTAAGTCATACTGTGTGTTCATCCATGTGAGGGCATATTTTTCCTTCCAGCCTTCAGACTGCTTTTCTATTCCTGGATTTAGAGTCTTTGGTAGAACAAAGGTAGCTTTGGAGTTTGAACCCCTGGGTTTGAATCTTGATTCAATCTATTCTTCTCGGCTGAGAGACCATGGATGAGTCACAGACTCTTTCTGGGTAACCATTTTGTTATCTACAGAAGGAGAAAGTCAAATATCTTCCTCACCCAACTGTGGTGAGATGTAAGTGTCCACAACCATTTGTTGTGGACACTTCTGCATTTTACAAACCTTGATGATGCTGGTAATTTTTATTCCTGTGATTGATTCTTTCAGTTGCTCATTCAATGGATGAATTAAAAACTTCATCCTCATACTTCCCTGAAGCTCCAGGAACATCACTTTTTTCATCTGTTCAATGGGATAACACCAGTCTCCATGAGTGATGTTGAAGATTAAATGACATACTGAATCTAAATGTATATAGCAGTCTCAGGCATAGAGATCTTGTTCCATTAATGGTTACTATTATTATTGATTGCCTACTATGTACTCTCATGGGTTTCTCTGAAGTTTTGAATGAGTTAGCTGCTGTGGCTCAGGCCTTCCTGTCATGTTCTCTAGTATTTTCAAAGGCCAAGAATTAGCAAAAAAAAAAAGGTGGGAACATAAAAGCCTCCCTATAGATAGTGACTGTGCCCTAGGACTTGGGGTTATTTGAAACAACAAGAGGGGCTAAAATATTTCCCAACTTTTTTATAGGCAGTGGTGGGTGCTATGGTTTGGATGTTTGTCCCTCTAACTGAAATTTGATCCCCACTGTCAGAGGTGGAGCCTGACAGGAGGTATTTGGCTCATGGGGGTGGATCCCTCATGAATAAATTGATGCCCTCCCTCAGGGGTGAGTTCTCTATTAGTTCCCTCCAAAGCTAGTTGTAAAACGGAGTCTGACAACCCCCCCCCCAGCTTCCTCTCTCATCCTGTGATCTCTGCACACACCAGCTCTCCCTCAACTTCCACGTGAGAGGAAGGAGGAAGGAGCCTCAGGCCCCCACCAGGTTCAGCTGCCTGATCTTGAACTTTCCAACCATTAGAATTGTGAGCCAAATAAACTTTTCTTTAAAAAATTACTCAGCCTCAAGTATTCCTTTATAGCAACATTAAATGGACTAAGACACTAGGTCAGCAAATTTAGCCCTGAATTTTAGAGCAGGGACAAATTGTTTTAGGGAAACTTCCTCTTTTATTGCCTCTTTTCTCCATCTTTGTGATCTTTGTGTCTCTCTGTCCACCTCCAGCAAGAGTCAATACCCTTTCGCCAACACTTGGGACTCTCCCCCAGGCTTGCCCTCTGTCAAGTGCTGCCACCATCTCTCAGACCTTCCCTCCCTCCAAGTTCACCTATTCCTTTCAAGTACAACTCAGCGTTCAGCAGTCTAATCCATAATTTATAGATAAGACATTAAAAAGAGATGAGCACTTAAAACACTGCCCCTCCCAGAAAATATTTTTGCAGTTCAACTGGGGCTTTCAAAGGCTTCATGCCTAACCCCTTGTGAAAGCTTTCATATCTACATCATCCTGTGGTGATGGAGCCCTTTCCTCCCTAAACTACCACTAAACTCACAGCATTTCAGGTTTAATTGTGCTTTAATTATTTCCTGGGCTAGTCTGTTCTCCCCAGTGAGATTGTAAATTTCTTAAGGGCAGGAAATTTTTTTATACTGGCAGTGTTGGGCATAAAATTGAACTCTCAAAGGTTTTACAATTGATTAATAATGGCTGGGATTTCTTTAACCAGGAAAATGTCTTCTAATACACAGAGTTACGTTTGAAAAGTTGAATTCTTCTAAACCCCTGATTGATTCTTCTGATGACTATTTTGGGGGTTCTGTATCTATATCCTTCTTGAATAACCACAGTAGGATGATTCTATTTCATTGAGGAAGTGGGTGAGCTTTAAGAGAGTTCTTAGGATGGCTTTGTATAAATTTACATTAGAAGAAGGCGTTGTGGACCTGTAAATATGCTTTATTCAAAATGTCTAATTATTTCTGATAAACCACTGGATATCTCAGTTCCAGAAAGTCCAGGTCTAAAATAGGTCCTATTAAAGGAAGTGATGCATAATGGAATTGCATCTTCCTTATTGATTAGGTATTTTTAAGATGTGCCTTTGCTCAAAACCAAAAGGACAGAAATAAGCAAAGCATACCCTAAAATAATTAAGTCAGAGAAAAATAGTAGGTTAAAAGAAATGTGAAAACCAGCTGAGTTATCTTAGTTTGTAAATGGTGTTTCTTTTTTCCCCCACCTGCTCTTAGCAATGTGAAGGAGAGAGTTCTTCAGACGTAGAACCCCTTCAAAAAAGGCTGCTGGTCTCTAGATCCCACAGGTGTAAATTAAGGAAATGTTAATAACATTACACAAGTTGTCATCATCTGTCACAAGGATTTATCACGGTAGGCCTGACAGGTAACATTCAGTGCATCAAATTCCTTTTTCCGGGGGGGGGTGGTGGTGGTGCAAATTAAAATACCCTTTAATAGGCAGTGCATTAGCTCTTGAGGGTCATAGTAACATTTGTTGTATGCCTAGGAGCCAGGATTACCCCTGAGGGCTGTTTGTGGGACTGAGTTATGCTCAGTCACACCATCAGATGAAAGAGGTGAGAAGGATCCCAGGGCTAGTTTTCCCTTCAGGAAGTCATTAGAGGAAGTTGGGTAGTTTGGGTCACCTAATGGGGACAGAGACTGGGGAGGGAAGAAGCATGGCCCCAGTTACCCTGGCCCACATAACCAAGGCTGTGGGAAGAAGACATGGATTGGAGGCTTTGGTCCCTCACACAGACCCCCAAAATTCCCCTTTAGGAGTGAGGTATTCAGTCCCCCAGTTCCAGGGAGTGTTGGCTGTTGAAAGTTGACCCCTGAGTCTTTCCCAGGTGATGGCCAATGGCTGAAGAGAATCACCTGGCCCAAGGTCTCTGGGGGAAGCCAGTCCAGGGACTTGTTGATGGTGGGGAATGGGAGTGAAAACCCAGTCCCTTTGCCTCAATTCCAGCTCTGAAGGGCCACCCCAGCTCTGCTGCTCCCTGCATGATGGCGGCTAAGGCCTTCATTAAGACCCCACCACGACTCAACCCCTCCCTTTGCCAAGTCTCTTTCTCTTCCTCCCTATGAGCATTGATTTCCAGGGCTCTCCCTACAAACCTCCCCACACAAATCCTCAGAGTCTGTTTCCTGGGGGCACACAAACTAAGAGAGAACACCTTTTTATATTTGGAACCAGAATCAAGACTCTCCTACCAGGGAAGTTTAACCTGGATCATACAAACCTAGAATCTTAAGATGTGAAAAGGTGATGTTAATTATTTTTATAGAGGAAGAACTCGGTCCCAGAGAGATAAGAGGACCAGGGTCACACTGTTGAGACTGCAGTATGGCTGGGTCTAGAACCCAGTTGGGATTACTCCCCAACCAGTGCTCTGATGCACATCCAGTGGCCTCCTGATGTGCCCATGGTGAGAGGTAGCTGATAGGTGGGAATGGATTTGCTCCCTTTAGAGATACTAAACCAATATGATGGATTTGCCCCCTTTAGAGATACTGAACCAATGAAGGGCCTGCCCTATTTCCGTCTAGATTTGTGTTGAGAAGAGGCTGCAAATGGAGGGTGACCACCCTCATTTTTTTTTCTTTTGATGCTGAGGGGGCTATGTTATGAAATCGGTAATAAATGTCATAGAGATGAAAGAAGAAGGAGATAAAGAACCCTCTAGGCTCAGCTGGTCTCATAATAACAATCTTGGCAAGGAGGGCTGCTGCTGGAGGAACAGCAGGAAAGAGTTAGGATGTATACAAAGCATTCCAATGATTACGCTCTTACCGTTTAGTAGGTCATTCTTACAAAATGCTTTATAGGTGCTGATTCATTTTCCCAGACATCACTCACTGTATGGGTGAGTGATGTAAGCAACAATACACATCACTTGCCTGCCTTTAGTGAATGAGTTGAATCTCTTCAGTTTTATAGGGTCTATCTGTGATGTGTATTGTTGCTTTCCTTTCTGGCATCATCCCCCTCCCTGCGTATTTATGGATGGGATTCTGATTCCTCACACCCTTACTCTTGGGTAAAGGGGTAGGGGTGTCCTTGAGTGCCCTAAACCAATCAGCATAATCCTGTCTATGTTGCCATGGTGACTGCTTCAGAGATTCCCTTCCTATTTCTAAACCTGTGACAGTCAGCCCCTGACTATGCCCTGGTCTCAACGATTAGTTCTGGGTTGGTGTGAAAATTAAGATTAAGTTGGGTCAACTAGAGTGCAAAACTTTTGATGGTTGGAGAAATAAAATTTCCTTCACATCCTAACTTGAGGGATGTGGAGGAGAGCAAAAGCTTGAGACTGATGCATCGGTCTATTTTATCTTAAAGGGCTCCAGCTTGAGGAGGAAGGGAACACATGGAGGAAGATGGAACAGACACAACTGCCAAGACTCTGCTGGAGTCCTGATCAAACTGCGCCTGACATCCACTCTGTCTCTGGACTTTACAATTACACATGCAGTTTGTGTTGGGTTTTCTGTTTCTTGCAACCAAACACAGCCTACTTGGCATGCTTCTTATGGAGGCCACCTCTTCTACAGGAGCCCCCATCCTGTGTAGTATTAATCAGGACCTCAAGAAGAGTGATTTCAAAAGAAAATAAAACTCTTGCCAAATGGAAATCAAAAGACTAACTCAGAGGGCATCTATAGATGGATTTTTCCCAATAATTTTGCTCAACTTAATCTGGTATTCAAGGCCTCAAGTCATATATATTGTCCTGTCTAAATATTGGGCTTCCTTAAGTAGTTTGTAGCGTCTGTGAGGACAGCAGCCATGTATCTTATGACCTGAATATAATCCCAGAGTTCTGAATAAAAGTTTTGCATCATAGGAGTGCTGAGAAAATAAGAGGAGAACACAAGTAAATTCAACTCCTTTTATTGTTGTTAGCACATCTTCTAGAAGTTTGTTAAATCACCAGCAACAGCACAGGGCCTAGTGGGGAGTAGGCACTCAAATATTTTTTGAATGAATTTACTTCGAATGTGGGATCACAAAACACAAGCAGTCACTTAATTTTGCAGAATTTTACTTTTCCATTCTTCAAAATCTTATTTTAGACTTCCACTTTTTTGTCTTAACTTACCTTCCTTACAAACTATGAACGATTCTCAGCTATAGAATGGTGGTTATAGAGGCCGGGGGGTGGGGGAGGGTAGGGAGAATGAGGAGACCATTGTCAAAGGGTATAAAATCTCAGTGAGACAGAAGAAATTTTTTTTTAGATCTATTATACTTCATTATGAAGATACTTAATGATAATGTGTTGTATAATTCAAAACTGCTAAAAGAATAAATTTCAAATGTTCTCACCACAAAAAGGATAAGTATTTGAAATGATATGTTAATTAGCTCAATTTAATTATTGTACATTGTATTCATGAATCATAACATCACTTTGTAGTCCATAAATATATACAATTTAATTATTAATTCATAGTAAAAAAGCCTCCAAACAAACTCATTCTCATCTAGTAGCTTTGAGTTAAAAGTGACCAAGAAAAAATGAGCCTCCTTCATATTTCTACCAGCAAAATCTTATACCTCCCTCCATCTGTGCTCGTTTATTTATTCACGTGACAGATGTTCATTGAACATCTACTAAGGCTAGGCTCTGTGTATATATGTTTACATATATATATATATATAAACAGTGAAAGCCCCTTCCCGTGTGTATTCCATAGGGCAGAGTGAACATAAATAATCAAAGTAAAACAAACAAAACGTATTCTTTCAGCTGGTGATCATGCACTATGGGGTAGATAGACTGGGGTTAGGAATTGGGATGGGGCAGGGAGTGGGGTTATTGGCGTAGTCAAGGAAGCCCCCTTTGAAATGATATTTAAGCAAGGACCTAAATAATAAAGAAAAGGCCACATTAAGATCTGTGGGAAGAACACCCAGGCAGAGGGAATAGCAAACATAAAGACTCTTAGGTGAAACAATGTGGTTTTTTACTCTAAGAACAGCAAGGAGATGGAAGCTCGGGGTGGGAGCAGATGAGGCCCCCAGACTGGGCAGGTGGATGGGTCCTCCAGGGTCAATGACCCATCTCCTCTGCTTTCCCTGCACAGGAGAAGTGACAATTCCATCCCACTCAAAGCATTCTTTGTCTGTGGTACTAACTGCTCCCTACTTTCTGTCCTTCCTTCCTGTCCTCTCCCTTTTTACTGACCCCCTTTCTTTTTTTTTTAAGAGATGGGGTCTTCCTTGTCCCCTGGCCTGGGGTGCAGTGGTGCCATCACAGTTCACTGCAACCTCCAGTTTCTGAACTCAAGTGATCCTCCTGCTTCAACTTCCCAAGTAGCTGAGACTATAAGTGCCCATACCATGCCTGGCTAATTTTTTAAATACTTTTTTTTTTTTTAATAGAGATAGGGTCTTGCTCTGTTGCCCAGGCTGGCCTGAACTATTGGCCTCAAACTATCTTCCCACCTTGGCCTCTCAAGTGCTGGCATGAGTCACCATTCCCAGCCATTAGCGAATCTCCCAATGTCAGAGTGGAGCAGAAGTCATTCTTTGGAATTGTCCTTCATTTTCTCTTTCTCTTCTCTACTTCTCTCTTCTCTTCCTCCTCTTCTCTCTTCCTTCTTTTCCTTCTGTTCTCTCCTTTCCTCCTTCCTCCTCTTCCTTTTTCTTCTCCCACCTTCTGTCTACTTTTACCCAGGCTTGAAATATTGGCAATGTGGTCACTGATAAGGAACAGCCTAGACTTCTCTTAACCTCAGACTCATATACTCAACTTCCTACTTTACATCTCCACTTTGATGGCAAAATAAGCATCTTAAACCCCTCATTACCCATCCTCTACCTTGAATTTATTTGAGTTTTTCTCTTATCTGAGCGTGTATTAGATCATCACTGGCTTCATATTTGTATTGAGTACATTGAATTCTTGCTTCTCCATTCTTGTGATGCTTTACTAAGAAGACTATTACAACTCTATCCAGGTTAATGCAAAAGATATAAAGTCTCCACTTTTTTAAATGGCTGAATAGTATTCCATGATATATATATATATACTGCAGCTCGTTAATCCATTTCTAGATAGGTGGACATTTAGGTTATTTCTACATTTTGCCTATTATAAGTTGAGCTGCAATAAACAGTCTAATGCAAATGTTCTTATGATCAAATGATTTTTTTTCTTCTGAATAGATGCTTAGAAGTGGGATTGTGTGGTCAAATGGTGGATCTAATTTGAGTTCTTTGAGGAATCTCCATAGTTTTTTCCAAAGTGGCTGTTTTAGTTTGCAGTCCCACCAACAGAATAAAAGTGTTCCCCTCTCTTTGCATCTTTGGGACTTTGTGATGTGTGTTAATCTTACTGGGGTTAGGTGATATCTCAGGGTGGTTTTGATTTGCATTTCTCTGATGATTAGGGATGATGAGCATTTTTTCATATATTTGTTAGCTATTTGTCTATCTTCCTCCTGTACATGTCTCTTACTTGGTGGTAGATGGGATTGTTAACTCTGTTTATTGGTTGAGTTCTCTATAGATCCTACTTATCTAGTTTTTGTTACATCGTACTATGCAAATATATTTTCCCATTCTGAAGCTTGTCTGTTTGCTTTAGTTGTTGTGCCCTTAGCTGTGCAGAAGATTTTCAGCTTAATTAAGTCCCATTTGTTTACTTTTTGTTATTGTTGCTATTGCCACTGAAGTCTTCGTCATAAAATCTTTCCCCAGTCCGATATCACCAAAAGTTTCCCCCACACTTTCTTTTAAGATTTTTATCATTTCGTGTCTTATATTTAAATCTGTTATCCATTTTCAGTCATTTTTTGTAAGTGGGGAAAGACGTGGGTTGAAGTTTGTCTTTTTCACATGGTTATCCAATTCTTCCAGCACCATTTGTTGAATAGGGATTCTTTTCCCCACTGTATGCTTTTGTTTTGGTTACCAAAGATCAGATGGCAAGTAGAGACTGGTTTCATTTCTTGGTTTTCTATTTGGTTCCACATGTCCACGTCTCCACTTTTGTGCCAATACCATGCTGTTTTGATCACTGTGGACTTGTAATATGACCTGAAGTCTGGTAGAGTGATGCTTCCAGCTTTGTTTTTATTTCTAAGAATTGCCTTGGCTATATGGGGTTTTATTCTGGTTCCAGACAAAATGAAGAACTATTTTTTCCAGTTTTTCAGAGCATGATGTTGGTATTTTAATGGGACTGCATTGAATCTGTAGATTGCTTTGAATAGTATAAACATTTTAGCAACTTTGATTCTTCCCAGCCAAGAGCATAGTATGTTCTTCATTTGTTAATGTCTTCTTCTGTTTCTTTTCTTAAGGTTTCATAGTTCTCTTTATGGAGATCCTTCACCTCTTTTGTTATGTATATTCCTGAGTATTTCATTTTCTTTGAAGCTACTGTGAAGGGAATTGTATACTTGATTAACTTCTCTACTTAGCTGTTATTGGCGTACACAAAGGCTACTGATTTGTGGACATTGATTTCATAACCTGAGACACTACTGTATTTCTTGATCACTTCCAGGAGTTTTGTGGTTGAGTCTCTGGGGTTTTCTAAGTATCAGATCATATCATCAGCGAAGACCAAGAGTTTTACCTCCTCTGCCCCCATTTGGATGCCTTTTATATCCTTCTCTTGCCTGATTGCATTGGCTAGAACTTCCAGAACTATGCTGAATAGTAGCAGTGATGGTGGGCATCCTTGTCTGGTTCCAGTTCTAAGTGGAAAAGCTTTCAGTTTTACTCTACTTGGTGTGACATTAGCTATGGGTTTGTCTTAGATGGCTTCAATCAGTTTAAGAAATGTGCCACCTATGCTTATTTTCTTAAGTGTTCTTGTAAGAAAAGGATGCTGAATTTTATCAAATGCTTTTCCTGCATCTATTGAGAGGATCGTACGGTCCTTATTTTTGCTTCTATTGCACTGGCGAATAACGTTTATGGACTTGCGTATGTTAAACCAGCCTTGCATCCCTGGGAGGAAGCCTACTTGATTGCAATGTATAATTTTTTTAATGTGTAGCTGCAATCTGTTAGCCAAGATTTTATTGAGCATTTTTGTATTGGTATTCATTGGTGAAATTGGTCCTTAGTTCTCCTTTGCAGTGGGTCCTTTCAGGTTTTAGAGTCAGGGTGATGTTTGCTTCATAGAATATGCTGGGGACAGTTCCTTTCATCTCAATGTTTTGGAATATATTCTGTAGGATACACACAAACTCCTCTTTGAAGGTGTGCTGGAATTCTGGTGCGAAACCATATGATCCAGGGCTGTTGTTGCTGGTTTTTTTTTTAGAACATCTTAAATTTTTAATCC
Source organism: Nycticebus coucang (assembly GCF_027406575.1). Lineage (NCBI taxonomy): Eukaryota > Metazoa > Chordata > Mammalia > Primates > Lorisidae > Nycticebus > Nycticebus coucang. Next base: position 49,506,680 of record NC_069799.1, on the reverse strand, counting down.
TTTCTTTACAGGTTACATAGACCACTTTTGATTAAGAAAACTTTAGAAAGTTAGTAACTGCCACAATCAAATTTCAGGCAGTGGCACGCGTCAATTTTCCACAGAGTCCTGCTTTGCCGGGTATCTGAATGCACTGCCTGGGGTCTCTGCTCACACTTGCTGGAATCAGTCGTGGCAGATTTTAGTCCACAGGTCGCTTTTCCCCATATTTCTTTGTAAACTCTTCAGCATTCTTACAGAGTTTTTTATGGTCCTTAGAGTATTCTTCAGCTAGGTCAGCAGGTAGGGGGTGCTCAGGCTGAGGGTTGTTCACCAGTGCTATAAGGGACTGGATTACTTGGTCGGTTTTGGTTGCTGGCTTCCAGTTTTCAGCACTAATTACTGGCAGACAGACCTGCCCCTTTTTATTGCTGTTTGTGTGATACATCTTTGTTTTAAATGTGATCTTCGGTGGCTTGAATGGGTACTCTGCTGGAAAGTTGATTTCAATTCTGAAGGCCCCCTTATCATATGGAGTGTTGTCCTTCATCAGCCTCCTGCTGGCCGCCATCTTGGACCTGGTGCTGCTGCTTTCCCAGAATGCATCAAGGCAGGCCAGGCGGCTGGAGCTGGGGAGGGGTGGCACAAGTGGGGCCTGTTGGAAGTTTTTTTTTTGCTGTTGTTGGAAGCTTTTTTATTGTTTCTTCAATATCAGTGCTTGATATGGGTCTGTTTAAGAGATCTTTTTCTTCCTAGTTAAGTCTAAGAAGATGGTGTGATTCTTGGTATTGGTCCATTTTCTTCACGTTGTCAAATTTCTGGGCATAAAATTTTTGGTAGTGGTCAGAGATAATCTCTTGTATCTCAGTGGTATCAGTTGTTATTTCTCCCTTTTTGTTTATAATTGAGGTAATTAAAGATTTTACTTTTCTGTTTCCAGTTAATCTGGCCAATGGTTTATTGATTTTATCTTTTTGAAGAACCAAGTTTTTGTTTCATTAATTTTCTGAATGATTCTTTTGTTTTCAATTTTATTTATTTCTGATTTAATTTTGGTTATTTCTTTTCTTCTGCTAGGTTTGGGATTGGATTGCTCTTCCTTTTCCAATTCTTTAAGATGATTTATTAGGTTGTTGATATGCTCTCTTTCTGTTTTTCAGATGTAGGGATTTTTTTTTTTTTGAGTCTCTTTGTTGCCCTTGGTAGGTGCTGTGGTGTCACAGCTCACAGCAACCTCAAACTCCTGGGCTCAAGTGATTCTCTAGCCTCAGCCTCCCAAGTAGCTGGGATTACAGCTGCCTGCCACAACACCCAGCTATTTTTAGAGCCAGGGTCTAGTCTCAAATCCTTGAGCTCAGACAATCCACCTGCCTTGGTCTCCCAGAGTGCTAGGATGGATTTAAGTATCTTATGTGATAAATTTCCCTTTTATGACTGCTCTTGCAGTATCCCTCAGGTTTTGGTGGCTTGTGTCTTCATTGTTGTTATGCTCAAGGAAGTTAATGATTTCCTTTTATTATTTTTTTGAGACAGAGTCTCACTTTGTCATCCTTGGTAAAGTGTCATGGCATCATAGCTCATAGGATCCTCCAACTCTTGGGCTCAAGTGATTCTCTTGTCTCAGTTTTCCAAGTAGTTGGGACTATAGGAACCCACCACAATGCCCAGCTATTTTTAGAGACAGGTTCTTGCTCTTGCTCAGGCTGGTCTTAAACCTGTGAGTTCAGGCAATCCACCTGCCTTGGCCTCCCAGAGTGCTGGGATTATAGGCATGAATCACCATGCCCAGCCCAGTGATTTCCTTTTTTATCTCTTCCTTCACCCAACTGTCATTCAGCATAAGGTTTTTCAGTTTCTATGCTTTTGTGTGGGGATGAAGATTTTTGTTAGAATTGAGTTCCACCTCTATTGCCTTGTGGTCTGAGAAGATACAAGATATAATTTCAATTCTTTTGATTTTTTTGACATTTGATTGTGTCTAGGATATGATCTATTTTGGAGAATGTTCCATGGGCTGACAAGAAAAATATATATTCCTTAGCTTTGGGATGGTGTGTTCTTTATATGTCTATTAAACATATTTGTTCTAGGATCATGTTTAAGTCTCTGTATCTTTGTTTAGTTTCTGTTTAAGGGATCTGTCCAGCTATGTAAGAGGAGTGTTAAAGTCCTCAGTTATTATGGTGTGATACAATATTGTATTTCTCAGACTAATTAAGGTGTGTTTCATAAATCTAGGAGCATTTATGTTGGGCTAAAAATTTAGAATCGAAATATTTAGAATATTTAGAAGCAAAATGTCCTCTTGTTGTTTGTTCCCTTGACCAGTATGAAGTGACCTTTTGATCCATTTTGGGTTATTTATGTACATGGTATTCCAATGCCTCTTAAAATAAAACTCATACTGAATTAGCGTATCATTCCAACTTTATCTCAGCTCTCCAACCTCTGTCCCCTGCTACAAGACACCCCTAATGGCCTGAGTGGTATATTTTTAGCACAGCTCTTGTGTTTAAGCCTTGTCCCTACCAAACCTTTGTATGTGTTCCCTCTGTCTAGGTCACTCTTTGCATGGCTGTTTCATTCTCATCCTTCAGATTTCAGCTCAAACATTACATTCTTACAGAGGTCTTACCTGATTACTCCACTTTTTCCAGTTTCCCCTCCTAGTCCCCTTCCCTCCCTTCCCAGGTCATTCTTTTTTTTTCTTTTACAACACTGCAAGTCTGTAAGTGCCACATTGATGTGTTTTCTTGTTTCTTGTCTATCTGCTTTTCCATAAGTGAGGAATGTGTCTGCCTGGATCACTTCATCCATTTTCTGCATCTAAACACTGGCCAGTACAGGCAGGTCCTCAGTATGATTCTGATAAATGAGTGACTAGATCCAAGAGTGAGTTATTGGATGCATGGGATGTTAACTTATGAAAGCCCTTAGGCAAGAATTCTCATTATTTTTTTACATGCTTTCTGATTAACCTCAGAACCATGGAAAAGAACTCTAAGTCTATCTATTAAGGTGCTTCATGACTATCAGCCAGGAATGTTGTGGATCTCAAAGACTATTTACTTTCCTTTATGCTTATTTGAGATACTCAAGCTAAAGTCTATTTAAAATCTAAATTGTGCTGTGTTTGGATTTGACTGACTTTCCATTCTACCTGTTGACATTCTAAGAAGTGAGGTGTAGCAAACTTTTAGATGGCCTACTAAATGGACCTTTCTAGAATGAGTGAGAAAAGATGGCAGGTGGGGGTGAGGGTGATGGTGGTAGTGGTGAATAGTCAGAGAAAGGTTGAGTAAGGCTATCTGCCTGTAAGCAATATTCCATGACAATGGCCCTTTGATAATTGTTTATGGTTACTATGCTGGAAGAGAAAATGTATATACAGACTTCTACTAGGTTATAAGGAGTGATGCTTCTTTAAGAAGTTCATAAAATCACTCATTCATGATAAATATTGAGTTGGGCAAGATGTTTCATTAAGTAATAATCATCTTCTCTGGTATGATCTTATGTTGGAAAATAATTGTCTCTAATAAGTGAGATGAAGAGCAGTCTCCCCTTTCTATTAGGCTGAACAGCAGAATAATACATGTGTAGGGAATAAGAGTGCCCTGAGTCTAATGTTTAGGTCCGTTGGCCAGCTGATGTTCAGGAGAACCTGCGTGGAGATATCTCTACTTTGTGTGAATCCTTTCAAAATCTGCACAAAGCTGTGACCACATCCCAAGTGAGCTAAAGGTGCTAACCAGGTTAGTGGAGGATTTGTCTAATTTGGCTAAGTGCATTTGTTTGAGATCATTAAAATTGAAACAAGATGGGCGGTGCCTGTGGCTCAGTCGGTAAGGCGCCGGCCCCATATACTGAGGGTGGCGGGTTCAAACCTGGCCCCGGCCGAACTGCAACCAAAAAATAGCCGGGCGTTGTGGCGGGCGCCTGTAGTCCCAGCTACTCGGGAGGCTGAGGCAAGAGAATCGCTTAAGCCCAGGAGTTGGAGGTTGCTGTGAGCTGTATGATGCCACGGCACTCTACCGAGGGCCATAAAGTGAGACTCTGTCTCTAAAAAAAAAAAAAAATTGAAACAAGATATATCCTGCTGTTTAAACCAAATATGTGGTAGGCACTGCCTAGGTAGAAGGACCTAACAATGAACAAAAAGAAATATGATCTGGGCTCTGGTATAGCTTACCCTCAAGTGAAAGCTACAGACATGGACGAAATATTTATTCAAATGAACATGTGAATTACTGCAAATTGAAGTTATGTGAAGAGAGAGAAAATTAGAGAGAAGTGGAAGAATCAGACCAGCCAGGTGTCAGGGAAGGAAAATTTCCATAAAGAAGGTATCTGTTAGCAAGGTGTGGTGGCTCACACCAGTAATGCTAGCACTTTGGGGGGGTGGGTAGAAGCAAGAGGATTACTTAAAACCAAGAGTTTGAGACTAGCCTAAGCAAGAGTGAGACACTGTCTCTTCTAAAATAGAAAAAGCTGGGCCAGCTGTTGTGCATGCCTATAATCCTAGTTGCTCAGGAGGCTGAGGCAGGAAGATTGCTTGTGCCCAGGAGTTTGAAGTTGCTGTGAGCTATGATGACTCCATGGAACTCTAGCAACAGAGCAAGATCCTTTCTAAAAAAACAAAAAAAAGAGAGAGAGAGATAATTTTAAGTTATTTTCTGAGGAGAGATTAGAACTTTAACAGGGGAAGGAGGGTAGAATGGGTGGGGAGAGAAGTCTAGGCAGTTAGGCAGAAGGAACAGCTAAGTCTTGGGCTAAGAGGGACCTTAGCACATCAAGACCTGTTCTATAAACCTGACCTTAGTGAGAGCTCAGTTTAAAACAAGAAAAGTTTTATATCTATCTATCTAATTTATCTATCTTCATGTATATGTATACTCAAACATGCATGTATATAATATAATATATAATAATGCATATATAGAACCTTCTCACATTCTAAAATGCATATATAATATGACAAGAATTAAAATCAAGTGCAATTCTGTTCTATCAAATGTTTTTTTAGATTTTAATATTATATGAATATTCTATCACATGCTCCATAATGAATTTAATAAGTCCTTTAATACTGCATATTTCTTTTATAATATTCTCTAGTATGGCTTCCATTCCTCTGGGGCATTCTTCTTCCCCTTCTGGGATTCCTATAATTTGTATGTTGGAATGCTTCATAAGGTCTCATAATTCTGACAGTGAACGTTCTGCTTTCTCTCTCTTCTTTTCTGCCTCTTTTACTATCTGAGTTATCTTAAGAACTTTGTCTTCTACCTGTGAAATTCTTTCTTCTGCATGGTCTAACCTGTTTCTGATACTTTCCATTGCATCTTTATGTTCCCTAATTGACTGCTTCAGTTCCTTCAGCTCTGCTATATCCTTTCTATATTCTTCATATTGTTCATCTCTTATTTGATTCTGTTTTTGGATTTCCTTTTGGTTATTTTCCACTTTATTAGCAGTTTCCTTCATTGTTTTCATCATGTGTATTCTAAATTCCCTTTCTGTCATTCCTAACATTTCTTTATTGGTGGAATCCTCTGCAGTAGCTACCTCATGGTCCTTGGAGAGGTTGTTCTGGACTGGTTCTTCATGTTGCCTGGAGTTTTCTGCTGATTCTTCCTCATGAGTGATTTCTTTTATCTGTTTCCTTGCCCTAATTTTCCTTTCACTTCCTCTTGCTATTTAAGTTTCTGTGCCTGTGGACTAAGGTTTCGATGAGTCCTTTTGGTATAGGACCAGAAGGATGAGAAGGTTGAAAAGCAAGAAGGGATAAAATAAAGAAGGAAAGAACAAAAAGAAAATAGAGAAAGGAGAGGGGGTGGGTAAAAGGAATATTGGCAGAAAGAAGAGAGGCACAGAAAGAGGGAGACAGAGCAATATAGGTGTACAGTAGGGTACTTTGACACAACCTTAAAAAATCCCAACCTCTGGGGGTGCCTGGTTGGGTGGTTCCCTTGAGGTCAGCAACTCTTTGCTAACCTGATCAGACACAGTACCCCACCTCCACCAAGTCGAGAGGAAAGACAAAAATGCTATAAATCAAACCAAAACAAGCAAACAGAAAACTTTACGGGATAAAATTGGGTGAAAAACCAGTAGAAACACTAGCAAAAATGAAGTTCTAGTTATTGGAAAAGGCAGCACTGGGAAATTATATTTATACTAGAAAACTGGAGAAAGAAAAGAAAAAATCAGTACAGAAAAGGTTGAAATTAAAAAACAAAACAACAACAGCAACATCAAAATAAACAAAAAAACAAAATAAAAAACAACCAAAAACAAAGCAGTATATATATCTTGTTGAATATTGTCTGGGCAACAGGTGGTCTTCTGGGCCTCTGCTGATTTCTCAAACCCCACAGGGTAGACACCCTAAGTCTCTCTTCAGCCCTCTTAAAAGGCACTTTAAGCTGCTAAATTTGCTAAGCAGAAGCTTTCCCAGGAAAGTGCTTGTTGCGGGAATCACTGGCGAAGTGGCTATCCACTTACCCAGTGTGCCAAAACCAGTCTCACTCTGCCCCTGAGGGTTAGGGCTGTAAGGCGGCTCAGACCCCACTTTTAGGCTGCTCAGTCACTAGGTTACTAGGTCCCGCCCGATTCTTGCTCTGCAACCCCTAGGGCGGACCTTGTTGGGGCAGTTTTCTCACAATGGTTCCCTGCAGCCCTCAGCCAAACACTATTAGCTCCGTCTGTCCGGCTCAGCAGCTCAATCTGGGGTCCCAGACAATGCCCAAAGTTCTCCACACTCCTGCTCAAGCTCTCCCCAAGGCAGTTCAACTGAGTGCCAAGTCCAGAAACACCAAAACAGTTCACAGGTAAGGCCTTTCTGGTTTGCAGTCTCGCTGCTACTGCACTTACAGCTGTTGGCAGGATTAGACCAATCGAACACACGCGATTACTTGCCAGTTTTCCACTGTTTTTGTCCTCCTCTTGGGGTCCAGAAGTCTCTCGCTAACTCCCTGAATGCTCAAAGGGCTGATTATAGGCAGATCCCACCAGCCAGAGATGCCTGGAGTCTTATCTCCCCAGACTCACGGTGCCCAGATGCAAGGAAGCTGTTACTTGGCTGCCATCTTGCTCTCTACCCCCAATACTGCATATTTCATTTTTCTAATTTTTTCACTATTATAAGTAATACAATAAATATCTTTGTATAAAACTATTTTGGGTGTATTTTTTCTTCTTTACATAAGCTTTTGATACACATTGCCTAGTCTTGTTCCTATTTCTAATCCTACAAATAGTATATGATTATCTATTTTATCTTGGTGTTTCCTCTTTTTGTTTTTAAATCTTTAACACAAAATACAAAAAATGGCTTGTTTATTTTGCTCCCTTTAAGATAAACGAGATTTTCCCACCCCTTTCCTTTCTAGGCACTGTTGCATTGCCTCCTCTAGAGTTGTCCTTTCACCCTAGACTCTGACATGTTCCCTAGTCCAGAGCAAAGGGATGGAGCTTGAGGGTCCCTGACAGCCAAGCCTTTTGCCACCCCACATCTTCCCACCCCTCACCTGCCTGGCATGGCTTGCCCTGGGATACTGCTGGCTTTCTGTAATAGCTTGAAAATTTTCTGCTTCTTTTCACAGTTTTCTTCTTGTGTTTATTTTCAAAATACATGCCCAGAGTTACCAGCTGTAATTTTTCTGAATCATTCTGTTCTCTAATTTTTACTTTGCCCTTTGTCTCAAGGGTCAGTCATTACTTATGTGCTCCCCCCTGCCCCATTTCTTTCTCCCTCACTCTGCTCCTGTTGGTCAGAGTATGAGCAATGTTGCACGTCATCCCTGGTCCCTCACGCCATCCCTGGCCTGTGATGCATTGCTTTAATGACACTGCAGCTGACACCTACACACTTCTCCTGAAATGCCTCCATTAGTCATTTCTTTGGTCAGGGCTCTTAAGGTCCTTTTAAAATTCATAAATGCTGTCTGGGAAGGTGGCACGGCCAGCCACTTTTTAGCTATTAGTTTTCCTAATCAGAACTAAGGTTCAAGAACAGGGCCAAGGAGCAATTTTTAATAAAGGGGTTGGGAAAATAGGGGGTGATACCTTGGAAGGGATGCTTCGGCAAGGACTAAGCAGCCCTGAAATTGTTCCAAAAAAAAGGAGATGCTGTCAGAATCGAAGAGTGGCTCTGAGAGGAACTGGGTGGGAAGAGCAAGGGATGTTCGTTCCTCTACTGCCCAGCCTCTCTTCAGCCTGACTTGATTAGGTGGGGAGCAGGGGAGGTTCTAGGCAGTGTAAGTTATTGCCCAAACTTGAGCACTTTTGAGCATGAAATGGAGGAACTCTTAAAATCACACAGGATCCACAGGTGTAAACAAGGACTGTCCTTGGGAAATGAGGATGCAAGTTCTCCCTAGTTACGAGAGGTACTGATGAGGAATCTCTCTGTCAGGTTTAATAAAGAATTGTTTGTGCAATCAGTGTAACTGGCTTATTGTACCCTCAATGAATCCCCAACAATAAAAAAAAAAAATAAAAAAAAAATAAAAAAAGAATTGTTTGGTGGTGCCCGTAGCTTAGTGGGTAGGGCGCCGGCCACATACACCGAGGCTGGTGGGTTCGAGCCTGGCCTGGGCCTGCTAAACAACAATGACAACTGCAACAATAACAAATAGCCGGGCATTGTGGTGGGCACCTGTAGTACCAGCTACTTGGGAGGCTGAGGCAAGAGAAATCACTTAAGCCCAAGAGTTTGAGGTTGCTGTGAGCTGTGACGCCATGGCATTCTACCCAGGGCGACAGTTTGAGACTCTGTCTCAAAAAAAAGAATTGTTCATTTTCCCCATGGAAAAGAATTGTTCATCCCCCTCCCAAAAGCCTGCTTCCATCAACCAAGGCCACACACAGTTATAAGAAAATTATTCATTTCAAAAGTTTAAATGTCTTGATTCATATTTATGTATTCTTGATTCAAAGTAAAAGGTGAAATATAAAAACAGACTCCAGATTGTGAAGGGCTTTGAATGCCATGCTGAGGTCTCACAATTGTGTCTGCAAAAAAGAAATCGCCCAGCGAAGGATACACAATGACCTAAGACTTGGACATGGCCCCTGCAGATGGTGGAGAGAGTGTGTGGGTGTAGCAGATACATTGGAAGTGGAGATGCTTTTGATGGAAAGTCCAACGTGACTGTGGTCCAAGTGAGAGTGCTGAGGAGCTGGGTGACAGCAGTAGTGGAGGTCACAGGGAGAGGTGGCCCTTTATGAAAGACATTGTGGGGCTAGAATCAATAACTTTTGGTGAATTACTGGATGTGGGAAACAAAGGAGAAGGAGGAATCAAAGATGACTCAGGCTTCCCGAAAGATTGAGTGGGTGAAGGGCAATGCTGTTAGACCAGTTCAGGGACACAAAGAGGAGAACAAGACTAGGAACAAGATAAGTTCTATTTTTTATGTAAAGTTTAAAGAATGCGAATTATGCACCAGGGCTCTGCTGGGGCTTTGCACATCATCTCACTTCATCTTCTCAACAGCCTTTTGAAATAGGTCTTGTCAGGATGTGCATTTTGCAGAGGAGGAAAATGGAAGCAGGGAGAGGTTTAGTGTCTTTTTCTGGTCATCCAGATAATACTATGTGGTGGAGACAGAATGTGAAGCCAGGAAGAGTTTTTACTCTTTAGCATTGTACCTTCCTCTCTGAGATGAATTTTGAATACACAAAGTTGGCGGCAACTCTGTAGCTGACTAATTGTTGGTACATATCTGGCAGGTGCCAATCCAGTTCCTTTTCTGTTGTGTTTTCGTCTTCCTCTGATTTAAGTATTTTGCTCAAATCTTGACATAGGGCTCGTCCTCTTCTCTTTCCAGATTATGTCCACTTTCAAGGCTGCAACCATCACATCCATCCCTGGGATGACTCCAAAACATTTATACCCATCCTTGACGAGTAACTTCTCTAAACTCTAGTGCTAATTGCCAGCTGCTGGATAAACATTTTTAACTGCATAGCTGCTGCCATCACAATCCTCAAGCTTTTATGAAGGATCTGTAACTAATCAGCTGTGTTAATTTGGAAAAGACACACACTTTTTCAGATCTTCAGCTTTTCTTTCTACAACCAGAGGTGGTTTGAAGTGAGATATTTAAGGCCTAGAAAGAGGCAGAGCTATTTAACGACTGGCAGAACCTCTTTACTTTGCCTAAGCTTCCTCCAGTTCTAACTCAGGCTATTGCAAACCATTTAAATTTAAATTAATTAAAAGTATATCAAATTTAAAATTCCCCTCCTCAGTTACAGTAGCCATGTCTAATAGCTCAGTGGCCCATGTGCCTGGGGCCTTCCATAAAGGGCAGTGCTAATAGAGAACATGTTCATCATTCCAGAATATCTCATTGGATAGTCCTATAAATTAACCAACCATATTGTCTAAAGCCACCATATCTAAAGCATCTGCATTAGCTCAGATTGAACATTCCCTGTGTATCACGTATCATAGGAGCAAATAGCACCATTGTTATGGACTTAATTGTGTCCTCCTCAAATTTGTATGCCAAAGCCTTAACTCTTAATGCAACTATATTTGGAGATAAAGCCTTCAGGTTAAAGAACTTTCAACCTACCAATTAAAAGAGGTCATAAGGATGAGACCCTAACCTAATAAGGCTGGTTTCCTTATAAAAAGAGACGCTAGAGATCTCTTATCTTTCTCTTACTGCACATGCACAGGAGAAAGGCCGTATGAGGACCCAGCGAGAGGGAATCTCTCCTAAACCAAGAGAGAATTTACCTCCTCAGAAATCAACCCTGATGGCACATTGATCTTAAACTGTGGTATCCAGAACTGTGAGAAAATAAATTTCTGGCCAGGTAGTGTGGCTCTGCCTATAATCCTAGTCCTTTGGGAGGCATGGAGATTACTTGCATCCAGGAGTTTGAGACCAGCCTGGGGAACATAGAAAGAACCCATCACTACAAAAAAAACAAAAACACCCCCCCCCAAAACAATAAATTAGCCCTATGTGGCAGCCCCATGTGGCAGCCCCAACTACTCAGGAGGCTGAGGCAGGAGGATGGCTTGAAGCCAGGAGTTTGAGTTTGCAGTGAGATGTAATGCTGTTGCAGTCTAGCCTTGGCAACTGGGCAAAAGAGTATGACCCTGTCTAAAAATAAAATAAAATCATAATAAATAAATAAATAAAATAAATGCCTCTTGTTTAACCCACACAGTCTGTAGTATTTTGTTTTGTTATTTTATTTAGCCCAAGCTGACTAATGTAATAATTCTTACAGAAAACCAACTTTGATACCTGGATATGTAACCTCCCTTCCCATCTACACATTTCTACTCAAATCTAATGAACTTACTTCTTTTTTAAATAGTATCTTCTCTTTTGAATATAACTCAAATGTTCTTTAATGGCCCTTTTAACAATTATCAAAATATAATACATTCTGTCTTATATTTTAGTTACCTCTGTGCAAGTCTTTTCCCTTACAGATGTTAACCAAAATGTTGAGAAGTGATTTTGCCCTTGTTAAATGAAAACTTATCTTTCTAACCCATCCTCCCTAATCTTTATAACACACCAGTCACTCAATAAAAATGGTTGTGACGTTGAATTGAATTCCCTGTATCCTTGGGCGATCTTGGCATGAGAGCCCCTGTTCTGTGACCCCACTGAGTTTCATCTTAAACCAGTAGAGATAAAATATACAAAAAAAATTAGAGATGAAAAGGAGTCCATGTAGGAACAGGCAGAGGGAATAGTCATTCAGGAACCAGAGTTAGAGCAGTGGTTCTCAAAGTGTGGCCCCTGGCTCCAAAGGATCATCCTCACCTGGGAACTTGTTAGAAATGCAAATTCCCAGCCTCACCCCTCAGATGTACCGACTCAAAAACCCTGGGAGTGGGGCCTAGTTTTCTTGAGCCCTCTGGGTGATTCTGAGCTAGAGAATGATCTGGTAGTGAATCAACCTCAGGGCTGAAAAGGATTTCTTAGAGTTAGCTAGAGGGAAGAAAACTGTAACCCTTAGGATATTAGTTCCCTAGCAGAGCTAAGCAAGAGTGACCTTGGGGGATGTGGTTCCATTAAAAATAAGAAATTGGAATCTGAAATGCTTTCAAACCCAAGAGAAGGGTTTGGTTTATAGAGTTTCAATCTGTTGAATGAAAACTAATAAGATGAAAAAGATCCTGAAGGAACCTAAGTATGTCAGGGGACATGTGAGCTGAGACAAGCCCACTCAGAAGGATCCAAATGTCACAGTGGGAAGGACAGCATGGCCGGGGGACCAGAACCTGACCCAGGTAACCAACTCTTGCAAAAATTGTAGATTGTCTTCACTTTGGTCCCTATAGAGATGCAGAAGAAATGGTGGAGATGCAGGAGAAAGACTGGGAGAGAAGGACGCGTTCAAAATTATGAGCTTCAGAGAGAATATGGAAACCTGGCCAGCTTTGCTGAGGTCTAGGAATACAGGGAAACAGGAATGTTCATGCCAGGCTCATCCAGGTGGGGAAATGGACTCTTCCCAGGGGTCAGGCCTGGGATCAGAGCTCTTCAGAGACAGAGAACCAAGAGGATGTGTGTGTGTGTAGGTAGAAAGAGGGAATGATATTGAGATTTATTTTAAAGAATTGGCTCATGTGATCGTGGAGGCTTGGTGAATCCAAAATCTCCCAGGCAGGCTGGGTGGCTGGAGTCTTGAGGAAGAGTTGCAGTTTTAGTCCAAAGGCAAGTGGGCTGGCAGAATGCCTTCCCCCCCCCTTTTTTTTTTTTGAGACAAAGTTCCAAAACAAAACAAAAAAGCAAGAGAAAGCCTGAGTTTCAACAGCTGGGTGATTAGCAGCTTGCCTCTTGTTGCCCAATGGCCAGATCTCAAGAAAAGGCTTTATTTGCTTCAAACAGCAGCAGAACTCAGGATTCAGGATGGATGCATGGTCTTGGCCACCTCCTTCTGCATCTGGCTGTGTCCTCATATGGTTCCTCTGTTTGTCCTGAGGTGCTCTGAGTTGCAGAGTACTCAGTAGGAGAGCCCTACCCAGCCAGGACCCACAGAGCATGCATCCTGCTCTCCTGGCCTGCCTGCCTAGCCCTCAGAGCTCTGTGAGGGCAGCCGGACATGGGAGCCTGTCTTGGTCATAAAGAATGTGGCAGCGACTCTTCAAATTCAGCCCAACTGAATGGACTGTGCATTCAGCTGTGTTTAGGAGATAAAAACCACCCTCTGGTTATATATACTGTTCACTGTGCTACAACTTTGAACTCACCCTACTTGGTGAGTTCAGCTTAGCCCTGGGCAGTTGCAAGGACTTGTTTTGTCTCCATGACTTCAAAACGTAACCTGAGGGGACCAAGATTCTTTTGGGCTATTCGCTTCTAGGTTCACATCCTTAACTTGGCCTCTGATGCCTTATTGCTACCATGACAAGGAAAATCCCATAAAAGTCAAACTGAACCAGAAAAAGACAGCTTATGAGTGACAACTTAGAGAGCTGAGGAAGAAGATCTGGTACTGGCCGGTCCGAACAGCCTACTCAAGGCCACCTGCTGGCCTGGCTCCCCTCTGTTTTCCTCTGACCTTTGATTTGAGGCTGTTTTTATTGATTTGTTTTGGTGAAGATACTGCAGAGGGAAGGGTGGGTGGTGTTTTCTCACTAAAAGGGGATCCTGGGCCCATATTTTTACTTCAGCTGCTCAAATGACAACTTTAAATAAGGAAAAAAAGATTCCCCCAAAGGAATCCAGGTGAGTATGCTTCCCCAGAGATAAGTTTACTGATGGATTGACTTTAAAATTTTATCCTCTTCATTCTTAATGTCTAAAAGCTTACCTCTTAGCACTGTGGCTGGGTACACACCTGGTCCTTGCCCCAAATGTGTCCTTGTCCTCGGAGGGACTAGATGTGAGAATGGGGAAACCCAGCCTCCTTCCTCGAAGTTGTCATGCACAGCCAATAAACTGGAGAAAACTTTATCCTGGTTTTCAGGAATGTCCTTTGTGGCTTTTAGGAATTCACTAATTCAGAAGTCATTTGGCAATGTGGATACCTGTTGCTGGGCATATTTCCCCGAGAACTACCTTGTCCATGACCTTCAGGTTAATTTTAGAGATAAGCTTATAGCTGAGCAAGAAACTGGCACGTGAAATCTAAAATTCTCTACCTATATTTGGGAGGTATTCTAGGATCTGGCCTTCCCACTTCAATTTTTAATTTACTTGGAATGAGTACTAAAAAGATGAATTTTAAGTAGCATGGACTAAATTTTATTATTATGGGATACTGAAAAATGGCTACTTTTCTAGCTTGTTTGTGTATCTGGGGGTCCCTTTCTGCCAGTTCTTACTAAAAAGCTGCTCTCTTCCACAATTTCTTTCTCTTTCTTTCTTCTTCTTTTTTTTTTTTAGATAAAGTCTCATTCTGTTGCCCTGGGTAGAGTGCTGTGGTGTCATCATAGCTCACAGCAACATCAAACTCTTGGGCTCAAGTGATCCTGTTGCCTCAGCTTCTCAAGCAGCTGAGACGACAGGTGCCTGTGACCACACCCAACTAGTTTTTTAATTTTTAATAGGGATAGGGTCTCACTCTTGCTCAGGCTGATCTTGAACTCCTGAGCTCAAGCAATCCATCTGTTTCAGTCTCCCAGAGGTTAGGATTACAGGCCTGAGACATGCCCAGCCCACAATTTCTTGATATTTAAATAAGAAAAAGCTCCCCCCTCCCCGCCCCCGGGGAGCATTTCTCTTGCTAATCTGATATCAGAGCAAGATCCGATTTGATGCCTTTGACTTCTAAATAAACACTGAAATTAGCCTTCTAGGGTAGCCAGCTTATTTCTTCTTCTAAGAGGACTTCAAGAAGATACCTGGGAGATCATCCTTCCCTGAGTTCACACCTTAAATAATTTTTAGGGAACAAGGAACAGAATAGTGGCTTGTGCCTCTCTGGAAGGGGAGAAGCTTATAACAGAATCCCAGAAATCGCTACAATTGCCAAATATGTGAATGACTTACTATTTATACCTACCTTTCTGGTGCCATAATTGTCATAGTATATATTATTAAATATGCCAGACTAAATTTGTAGGTTTTGTAAGTTTTCCGTAATTTCTGTACAACTGTTTATTTGTGTTTAAAAACCCAGAAAATCTCATCTGGGGCCAGGTTATGCTGCCATTGATCACAACTGCCTTTTTGGAGAAGCTTGCTGTGCCCCTGTGATCTTGCTGTGAGCCCCATGCGGGAAGCTCAGCTCCGCTCCCAGTGGGGACCCCACTTCTCATTTCCTAGGCCTTCTGTTCAGGATTTATGGATCAGAGAGAGGATGATGCTGGCTCCATCTGGAAAGTGGGTCAGCCGGGCTTGGAGGAGACACATTGGAGGGCCAGAAATAGTGCTGTGGATTCAGACCCAATAAGCTTACAGACTGATAGGGAAGTGAAGAAAGAGCTTGACTCCCAGAAAGTGAGATGAAACTTCAGCCTGAAGTAGACCATTGTCCAAGGTCCTGCAAAGTGTTTGGGATATTGTGAATGACTCAGAGCTGTTATTAAACACAAAGATCTAAAGACACTGAAGAAAAATCCTTCCTGATCTCTAATACCTCGCCCAGAGGCCTGCCAGAGCACAGAACTTTTCACAGGTAGATTGCTGGGCCACTAAGCCAAGGTCAATTAGAAAGGCTAACTGTGTTACTCAGGATGAGGAGCGTGTTGGCACCTACTAGTACCCTCACACCATTGGTTTATCAAATGCAATGGCCCAGTGAATTAGCCCTTGTAGTCCACAAGGATCATTCATTTGGGGCCAAGGGCATAGTAGCAATGAACATTGATAGTGATTTCTTCCCTCCCCTTTCCATTCCTTTCCTTAGCTTTTTAAATTGACCCAGGACCTTTTGGTATCCATAGTTCTTGCTTCACTACACTTTCATCACTGGTCGATTCATGATCTGATTTACTTCTTTAATTATTTTAAATAAGCACCCTGACTCCACCATCTATCTAGTACCAAAACTAGGGCATTATTGACCATACGTCTAGCTCTATGGTCTTTTTCTGTTCTCTCCCCATACTTCACTCCACTGAAGGAGCTCAGTCATCTCCCTCAATCTCAAGTTCATAGTTGTCTAGCTTTAGTTTTTGAATGTGTGAATATATCACAGTTTGTTTAACTCTTCTGTGGATGGGCATTTAGATTGTTTTCATGTTTTTGCTATATGAACAGTGGTATCATTAACATTCTTGTACATATCACAGGGTATACATACACATGCAAGAGTTTTTTTTTTGCATATACCATAGACTTCTGTAAGTTGACCATGCAAGGGACTGTAACAAAATGGTCAACATATGGAGGTGCTCAACATAAGGAACTAGGCCTACAGTACTGATACGCCCTTGTGGTGAATGTCTGGTCTATGAAACTTAGGTGAACTTAAGGAGGTGGTCAATGTAGGCAGGTGGTCAGCTATGGAGTTTCTATCGTATATCAAGAATGGAAACGCTCAGTTATAGAGTAGATGAATGCTTGACATCACAAGATGTTCAATTGTATTCCAAAGTAATCAGAGCTAATTTTTCATTTCTACCAACAGTGCATAAGAAATTCTGTAGATTCATATACATGGATTGGTAGCAAAGAGAGACTGAATTTTGATGTCTAAAACAAGTATTTGGGTTGAACATGTATGAATTAGGTTTCCTGCTCGTGCAGGCATACTAGGACATATTATGCCAACAACCTTGACATTCAGAGATTTCCTGCTTCCTTCTTTTTTTCTCTCTCTCTTATTTGGAGACAGGGTCTCATTCTGTCACCCAGGCTGGACAGATGTGGCACAATCATAGCTCATTGTAGCCTTGAACTCCAAGGTTCAAGCGATCCTTCCACTTCAGCCTCCCATGAGAAGGTCTCTTATTACTTCCTTCTTTCTTCCTTGAATTTTATTAAAGCTTTATTTTATTTTTTAATTTATTTTTAGAGACAGAGTTTCACTTTGTCACTCTTGGTAAGTGGTGGGGTGTCACAGCTCACAGCAACCTCCAGCTCTTGGGCTTAGGCGATTCTCTTGCCTCAGCCTCCTGAGTAGCTGGGACTACAGGCGCCCACCATAACACTCGGCTATTTTTTTTGTTGCAGTTTGGCCGGGGCCGGGTTTGAACCCACCACCCTTGGTATATGGGGCAGATGCCCTACTCACTGAGCCACAGGCATCGCCCTATTTTTATTTCTTTAAGCGATGGCGTTTCACTGTGTTATTCTCCTGCCACAGGGTTGTGATGGCTGGGACTACAGGCACAAGTTTCACATATACCCTTGTCAGATGCACCGCAGGTGTAATCCCACCAATCACCCTTCCTCTGCCCACCTCCTCCTCCCTCCCCTCCCTTTCCACCTATTCTTGGGTTGTAACTGGGTTATAGCTTTCATGTGAAAGCCATAAATAAGTTTCATAGTAGGGCTGAGTATATTGGATACTTTTTCTTTCATTCTTGAGATACTTTACTAAGAAGAATATGTTCTAGCTCCATCCATGTAAATGTGAAAGAGGTAAAGTCTCCATCTTTCTTTAAGGCTGCATAATATTCCATGGTGTACATATACCACAATTTATTAATCCATTCATGGATCGATGGGCACTTGGGCTTTTTCCATGACTTAGCAATTATGAATTGGGCTTCAATAAGCATTCTGGTACAAATATCTTTGTTATGATGTGATTTTTGGTCTTCTGGATATATGCCTAGTAGAGGAATTATAGGATTGAATGGCAGATCTATTTTTAGATCTCTAGGTGTTCTCCAAACATCTTTCTAAAAGGAATGTATTAATTTGCATTCCCACCAGCAGTGTAGAAGTGTTTCCTTTTCTCCACATCCACGCCAACAACTCTGGTCTTGGGATTTTGTGATATGGGCTAATCTTACTGGAGTTAGATGATATCTCAAAGTAGTTTTGATTTGCATTTCTCTGATGATTAAAGATGATGAGCATTTTTCATATGTCTGTAGGCCCTGCACCTGTCTTCTTCAGAGAAATTTCTCTTCAAGTCCCTTGCCCAGCCTGTGATGGGATCACTTGTTCTTTTCTTGCTTATACATTTAAGTTGTCTGTGAATTCTGGTTATTAAACCTTTGTCAGAAACATAACCTGCAAATATCTTCTCCCAATCTGATGGTTGTTTGCTTGCTTTACTTACTGTGTTCTTGGCTGTGCAGAAGCTTTTTAGTTTGATCAGGTCCCCGTAGTGTATTTTTGAAGCTGCTTCAATTGCCCAGGGGGTCCTCCTCATAAAATACTCGCCCAGACCGATTTCTTCAAGGGTTTTCCCTGCACTCTCTTTTAGTATTTTTATATTTTCATGTCTTAAGTTTAAATCTTTAATCCAGTGAGAGTCTATCTTAGTTAATGGTGAAAGGTGTGGGTCCAGTTTCAGTCTTCTGCACGTTGCCAGCCAGTTCACCCAGCACCATTTGTTAAATAGGGAATCTTTTCCCCACTGAATGTTTTTAATTGGCTTGTCAAAGATCAAATAACGGTAAGTAGCTGGATCCATCTCTTGGTTCTCTATTCTGTTCCAGACATCTACTTCTCTGTTTTTGTGCCAGTACCATGCTGTTTTGATCACTATCGAATTATAGTATAGTCTGAGGTCTGGTAACGAGATTACTCCAGCTTTGTTTTTATTTCTGAGTAATGTCTTGGCTATTCAAGTTTTTTTCTGATTCCATATAAAACAAAGTATTATTTTTTCAAGATCTTTAAAGTATGACAGTGGAACTTTAATAGGGATTGCATTAACATTGTATATTGCTTTGGGTAGTATGGACATTTTAACAATGTTGATTCTTCCCAGCCATGAGCATGGTATGTTTTTCCATTTGTTAACATTTTCAGGTATTTCTTTTCTTAGAGTTTCATAGTTCTCTTTATAGAGATCTTTTACGTCCTTTGTTAGATAAACTCCCAAATATTTCATCTTCTTTGGCACTACTGTGAATGGAAGAGAGTCCTTAACTGTTTTTTCAGCTTGACTATTGTTGGTATATATAAAGGCTACTGATTTATGAATGTTGATTTTGTAACCTGAGACGCTGCTGTATTCCTTGATCACTTCTAAGAGTTTTGTAGTAGAATCCCTGGTGTTTTCCAGATATACAATCATATCATCTATGAAGAGTGAAATTTTGATCTCTTCTGACCCTATATGGATACCCTTGATCGCCTTTTCTTCCCTAATTGCGGTGGCTAGAACTTCCATTATAATGTTAAAGAGCAGTGGAGACAATGGGCAGCCTTGTCTGGTTCCTGATCTGAGTGGAAATGATTTCAATTTAACTTCATTCAATACAATATTGGCTGTGGGTTTGCTGTAGATGGCCTCTATCAGTTTAAGAAATGTCCCTTCTATACCAATTTTCTTAAGTGTTCTGATCATGAAGGAATGCTGTATATTATCGAAAGCTTTTTCTGCATCAATTGAGAGAATCATATGGTCTTTGTTTTTTAATTTGTTCATGTGCTGAATTATACTTATACATTTATGGATATTGAACCAACCTTCAGACCCTGGGATAAAACTGACTTGGTCATGATGTATAATTTGTTTGATATGTTGCTGGATTCTGTTTGTTAGGATCTTGTTGAATATTTTTGCATCTAAATTCATTAGTGATATTGGTCTATAATTTTCTTTTCTTGTTCGGTCTTTTCCTGGTTTGGGGATCAGGGTGATGTTTGCTTCATAGAACGTGTTGAGTAGTCTTCCTTCTTTTTCTACATTTTGGAACAGGTTGAGTAATATAGGTACTAATTCCTCCTTAAAGGTTTGGTAGAATTCTGACATGAAGCCATCTGGTCCCAGGCTTTTCTTTTTAGGAAGGTTTTGTATGGTTGATGCTATTTCAGAACTTGATATGGGCCTGTTCAACATTTCCACTTGATTCTGGCTAAGTCTTGAAAGGTGACGTGCTTCCAAGTATTGGTGTATTTCCTTCAGATTTTCATATTTCTGAGAATAAAGTTTCCTGTAATATTCTTTAAGGATGTTTTGAATTTCTGAGGAGCCTGTTGTTATTTCATCTTTGTTGTTTCTGATTGATGAGATTAGAGATTTTACTTTTTTTCCTGGTTAGGTTAGCCAAAGGTTTATTTATTTCATTGACCTTTTCAAAAAACCAACTTTTTGATTTATTGATCTGTTGTATAATTCTTTTGTTTTCAATTTCATTTAATTCTGCTCTAATTTTGGTTATTTCTTTTCTTCTACTGGGTTTGGGGTTGGAATGTTCTTCCTTTTCTTGAGATGTCCCATTAAGTTGTTAACTTCCTCTTTTTCTGTTCTCTTGAGGAAGGCTGGCAGTACTATAAATTTCCCTCTTAGGACTGTCTTTGTGGTATCCCAGAAGTTCTGATAATTCATGTCTTCATTGTCGTTTTGTTCCAAAAATTTGGCAATTTCCTTCTTAATCTCATCTCTGACCCAGCTATCATTCAGCATAAGGTTATTTAACTTCCATGTTTTTGTATGAGTATACAGATTCCTGTTGTTACTAAGCTCAACTTTTATTCCATGGTGGTCCGAGAAGATGCAAGGAATAATTTCTATTCCTTTAAATTTACTGAGGTTAGACTTGTGACCTAAGATGTGATCTATTTCGGGGTATGTTCCGTGGGCTGATGAGAAGTATGTGTATTCAGCTTTGTTGGGATGAAATGTTCTGTAGATGTCTGCTAAATCCAAATGTTGGATGGTTAGGTTTAAATCTAAAATTTCTTTGCTCAGCTTCTTATTGGAGGATAGATCCAACACTGCCAAAGGAGTGTTGAAATCTCCAACTATTATGGAGCTGGAGGAAATCAAGTTGCTCATGTCTGTTAGAGTTTCTCTTATAAATTGAGGTGCATTCTGTTTGGGTGCATAGATATTAATAACTGAAATCTCATCATATTGAGTATTACCCTTAACAAATATGAAGTGACCATTCTTATCCTTCCTTACTTTTGTTGGTTTAAAGCCTATTGTGTCTGCCAATAGAATTGCAACACCTGCTTTTTTCTGATTACCATTTGCCTGAAATATGGATGACCATCCTTTCACCCTGAGTCTATATTTGTCTTTTAAGGTAAGATATGACTCTTGTATGCAGCAAATATCTGGCCTGAGTTTCTGTATCCAGTCAGCCAACCTGTGCCGTTTTAGAGGACAGTTTAAGATGTTCACATTCATGGATAAGTCTGGTAAAATTTTGGGTATCAAGTTTTTCAAAAGTCCAGTGGACATTTTTAATCCTTTTGCCACTGTGGAAGTTGGAGTTTGATCAAAAGTTTCTCAGTGAGTTTAATTTTGTGGTAGAGGATTGGGCTGGTCATTATGGAGGATAGGTCTGAGAATATCCTGAAGAGCTGGTTTTGTTATGGCAAATTTCTTCAACATATGAATGTCATTTAAGTATTTAATTTCTCCATCATAAGTGAAACTCAGTTTAGCTGGATACAAGATTCGGGGTTCAAAGTTTTTTTGCTTTCGGAGATTAAAAGTCGATGACCACCCTCTTCTGGCTTGAAAATTTTCAGCAGAGAGATCTGCAGTCATTCTAATATTCTTCCCTTTGTAGGTAATGGATTTCTTATGTCTGGCTGCTTTCAGAATTTTCTTCTTCATATTAACTTTAGTGAAGTTAATTATGATATGCCTGGGGGATATCTTACTGAGATTGAGTCATGCTGGGGTTCTGAAACTGCTATCTGAATTTCAGAATCTCTTGGCATGTCTGGAAAATTCTCTTTCATAATTTCATGGAGAAGGGCCTCTGTGCCTAGTGAGGCCACTTCATCACTTTTAGGGATTTCAATGAGGTGGATATTAGCCTTCTTTGAATTATCCCAGAGCTCTCAGAGAGAATGATCTGTTTTTGCTCTACATTTCTCTTCCTCTTTGAGAGTTTGGGAGCATTCGAAGGCTTTGTCTTCAATGTCAGAAATCCTTTCTTCTGCTTGCTCCACTCTGTTACTGAGGGCTTCTACTGTTATTTTTCAGATCTTTGAGGGTTGCAAATTCTTGCTTCAGTGTGTCAAAATCTTTGGTGGTTTTCTCTTTACATTCGTTTAATTCTTGAGACAACTTTTGAATTTCTCCTCAAATTTCTAATTCTGACTTTTGAATTGCTGCTCAAATTTCTATTTCCAAATTTTCCTCCATTCTATTAATCTTGTTTGCAATCCAAATTCTGAATTTGATTTCTGACATCTCGGCCAGCTGTTTGTGAATGGGATCTTCAGTTACATCTGCCAAATCTTTCCTTGGGGGGGTTGATCTATTCTGGATTATTCATGTTACCAGAGTTTTTCTGCTGATCCCGCCCCATGATTGTTTTACACCATTTGATTTTTCCTCTGGAGCTTTGTTGAGGACCTGTACAGTGCTATGGCCTGAGAAACTGGGGACCTGTTTGGTGTGGTGGAGCTAAGTGGTTCTGTCTTGTTTTCAGCTGGTCTCTGTTCCTTCCTAGTGAAACAGTTACTATGGGTTGAAGTCTCAGCTATGGAGAAATACCAGCCATTAAGTTACCCCGCCCACCACAGGCAACAATTGGAAAAGGAAAATCAAACCTTCCTACAACCAGATACCCAGGGCACCACCTGAATAGTCCTCGAGTGAGTGGCTCAGTTCAAAAGGTCCAAATCAATCGTCTCAGTCAGCACCTGTCTCAGGTGGGAGAGTTTAAAAGGTCTCTGGCAACTGGATTGCAGGGATCTGGTGACTACTCTGATATGGCTTGCTCCAGTGCTCTGTGGAGTCAGGACGACCCACCCAGCAAATAGATCATTCTGGGAAGGTTGATGGCTCCTTCCCCACCTTGTACCTCTGTCACACCCAGTCATGATAGTCCCACAGGGCTTTGACCCAGTTGCCTGTAGTGAATAGATACTCCAGGGGTTTGCACCTGCCTGAATCACAAGGAAATCTATTTCTGCTCAGCCAGGCTGCTGCGCTTTGCCTCTATCTAGTAGGGGGAGGTGACGCCTGACAACCTCGGATGCTTGATGGAGGCTGGGGGGTGTTCACTCAGTTCTAGCCCTGCCCCTGATTGATGTTACTGACAGAACAGAACAGAACAACTTTGCGAGAATTTGTTTCTGTCCCTGCTAAATTCCCCTGCAGAGGAGAGAGCTGTTTTGAGTTCCCAGAGCCTGTGCCTCACCTGCCCTGTCTTTGCTCCTGCAGGTTTGTGTTTGGTTACCTGCCAGTTCTAGCTTCCTGTCTTCCTTTGTCTACAGGCTGACGATCCCCTGAAGGCTGGGTGCGTCTTAGGCTCAGTAAAGTGGTCCTCTGGTTCAGCCCCGCCCTGGGAACTTCCCGGCTCTGCGCGTGCTTTTCTAGTCCCCATGCTCCATCCAGGCAGGTACCGCCTCAGGCAAACCCTTTACTCATGGGGCCTGTGTTTCCGTCCCAGATCTGTTCCATGGTAGTTACTACCTGAGTAGATGCCTGGCCTCCTCTGGTTGCCCAGGGAGACAGGGGGTGTGGCTTCAGAATATCCGGGAGTAAGCCCTATTGTTGCTAAAAGCCAGCTGCTCCTTTGCGCCTCTGGGCACTGCCGCTCCGGTGTGGTTCCCTCTCAGCCCACCATCCTCACCTCACTCCCATTCCCCAGAGTCAGCATTGACCAGCTGCAGTTTAGGCCCTGTCCACACCCCTCAAGAAATCACCCAAGAATCTGGACTCATGGGGGACAGGCCTCCTGGAGGGGAGTGCTGGGAGCTCAGAGTTGCAGGTAGGGAATATAAACAGTTTTATGCCTGTCAGGAGAATGCTGTGGCACCCTAGTAGGGGAGGTAGGTCCAGTTTTTAGAGGGTCTCTCCCGTGGAGTGTAGTGGGAGGACCTTTGAACTCTGCTCAGGGCACTCTGAGCTGTTCTCATGGGTGAGGGGAGTCCCATCCACTTGATGATGGATTTTGTACCTTTTATTTATATCCTTGGGGTCGCAGCTTGCCTCAGTGGGGTTGATGTGCGTTCTTCAACCTTCTCTCTTAATGCAGCTCAAATCCACCAGGTTACTTGCTAAATTTCTGTCCTTTAACTCTCCTTCTGGATGGGAGCCTCTGGTTGGGAAGTTCTACAGGTGTCTTCAGGTTTACAGAACCATTGTATGTGTGTGTGTGTGTGTGTGTGTGTGCATATGTGTTATTCATTATAGTTATTATGTTGTGCAATAGATCTCTTGAACTTATTCCTCCTGTCTGACACTTTGTATTTTTTGATCATCTCAAATGGTGTGTGTGACTGGGGAGAAAGTAGTGGAAAGCAGAAATTTGGTTCAAAGCGCTCAAGATTATGGGGAGGAGACTGTGTTTATTTGTTTAGTAGTATTTTAATTGAAAATTTTCATTTATTTATTTTTGAGACAGGATCTTGCTGTATCACCTGGGCTAGAGTGCAGTGGCCTCCTTGTAGTTCAAACTTTCGGGCTCAAGTGAACCTCACCTTCCTGAATAGCTAGGACAAGAGGAGTGCACCACCTTGCCAGGCTAATTTTTCTATTTTTTGTGGATACAGGGTCTTGATGTTGCCTAGGCTGGTCTCGAACTCCTGGCCTCAAGCGATCCTCCCAAAGTGCTAGGATTACAGGCGCGAGCCACTGAACCCAGCCAGTAGTACTTTAAAAAAGCACTTCATTGGATATTCAAGAATAGCCCAAGTTATGCTTTCATGGTGAAAAGCAGAGGAGATGACTCTAGAAAGAGTTGGAGTGTTGTTAGGAGTGATACTGACAGGGAGGAAGCATTTTCAGGGTAAACTGGAGGCAGATGAGAATAAACTGCCAAGTGAAAAATACAAACATCTTGGGTAAACTTTCTAAGTTGGAAATAGACAAACTGGAGATATTTTTTTTCCTTAAAAGATTTCAGGCATCTTTTTATCCATTAATTAACTTTCTCTTTTTTCTATGTAACATAGCCAGAAAAGTATAAGTATATACAGGCAACAGATCATGATGGTAAGAAGCCTGGAGCAGAGCAATGGTTCTCAAAGTGTGGCTGGTGGACCAGCACCACCTGGGAATTTGTTAGGAATGTAGATTCCCTAGTCCAGACTTCCTAAATTTGGGGAGGGGGCCCACTAATTTGTGCAGTGACAAAAGCTGTCCAGGTGAACCCAATGTATATCAACATCTGACGAGCTGTGATGCAGTTATTATGAGAGTGACTTTGGAGCCAGATGGATGTATTACTCAGGGTAATTTCTTTTTCTGGTTGGGTATTTCTCATCTGTAAAATGATAACAGCACCAAACTTATAGATTATAATGAATATTACATTAGCCAAAGTATGTAAAATCCTCAGAACAATGCCTGGCCATTGTTAAATGCTATATAAATGTAATGATGATGATAACGATTGGTGATAATAATAATAATAATACTTACTTGTTTTATCTATGCACAGGCCAGGTTTGACAATTTATAGCAAGGCTTTGTGTTTGCTAAGACATCTTTTTTCCTAATATCTTAGAGTTATTTTCCATAGCTTAAGGCAGCGTTTCTCAGCATGTGCTCCACAGATCACTCTATCATCTGAGAACACAGATTTTAAAGTCCCACCCAGATCCGCATAGATCAGAATTCTCTAGTGATACTTCTGAAATTTCAAAACCATGACTTTTGGATAACAAAGTCTATAATATTCATCTTGCAAAAGGGCACATGAGACTCAGCAATAGCATATACTTAGGGAAACCTAGAATCTCAGTAAGATGGGGAATAATAACTGGATTTCTGATTTTGTGTTATATTAAAAGACTATGCTATCTGTAGTTTTAGTTGCTTTAACAGAAATTTGCCTGAGTTTACTTTGTTTACTGAGATCGATCATTATTTACTTTAAACATAACCTTTACCTTATAAATGTAGGAGTAATAAGAATAACAAATTCCTGGAAGATATACCTAGATTGTCAACCACACTCATATAATTGTTCCTCTTGTGGATTACGTGTCTGGTACATCACTTTTATTTTACAGATGAAGCAAAAGAGTGCAGAGAGGTTGAGAAAATTGTTCAAAGTCACATGATTTGAAAATGACAGAACCAATTAGAGCTGGGTCTCCCAACTGCCAATCTGGTGTCTTTCACCCTGTCCCACTGTCTTAATCTTTCTTTATTTAAATGATTTAAAAACAGCATTTAATTTTTTGTAAAACATAATTCTGCCTATGTTACTTCCATAAAATCTAGTCTCATCTTTCTTTTTAGGATGGAGATAAGTCAATCATATAAAGTCAACCAATAACTCAAAACTCCATTCCATATTGCTTTTTTGTCAATGCAAATTTTACTGTTCTAAAGCAATGAGATTGACTTTTCAGGTTGTTATTAAAAAAAAAAAAATCCTTGGGCTTTGTCACCCATGGACATAGGTCTTGTGTCTATTGTTCCAGTCAAGCTCCTACACAGTACGAATGGGCATTTAGACAACTTGGTTCTTAATTTTGGAGCATGCCCAGGGATATTTGCTACATCTACAAAATATGTTTGCATAATTGGGAGGAGAAAATAAAAATTGCATATTGTCTTATAAAATGATTTTCCTTTTGTCTTGATTGTACTTTTTATATGACATATGAACTTCAAGTTATATGTTATATAACATATAACTTCAAGTTATATAACTTCAAGTTATAGAAGTTATTTTCTTCCATTCCACTTTCCTGCTAAGCACAGAATATTTGTGGTCTTAGTGCATTTACACCCTACTCCCTCTACCTAAGGCAAGTTTCTTACACTAAGTCAGTTTGCTGCTTTCTGTTCTAGGTAATTTCCACTCTTCTTCAACTCAACTGTCATCTCTTCATAGAGTCTTTCTTTCCTTCATCTCTTTAGGCAACAAGCTCTCTCCCCCATACCTTGCAGTCTTTGCCACTTCACAGTGTTTATTTCTTCCTGGTACTTATCAAAGCAATTATCTCATTTGTTTGCCTTTTTTTTTTTTTTTGAGACAGAGTTTCATTATGTTGCCCTGGGTAGAGTGCTGTGGCATCACAGCTCACAGCAACCTCAAACTCTTGGGCTTAAGTGATTCTCTTGCCTCAGCCTCCGAAGTAGCCAGAACTATAGGTGCCCACCACAACACCTGGCTATTTTCTTGTTGTAATTGTCATTGTTGTTTAGCAGGCCCTGGCTGGATTCAAACCCGCCAGCTCTGGTGTATGTGGCTGGCACCCTAGCTGCTGAGCTACAGGTGCCAAACCTTGTTTGCTTTTTTATCTCTCTCTCTCTTCCTCCCTCCCTCCAAATTTTGCCTCTTTTGCCCCAGTACCAAGCATAATGCCTGATGTAGAGCAGAGGCTTGAAAGAGTGTAGGGAATTTCACCCCCAAATATGGTTCCTGGTTCTAGTGAGTATTTTTGAGTTAAAAACCTTAAGAGATCAGCAGGCTTTCGATGGGACTTTTCTATCTACATGAAGACAGGGCAGACCCACCAAGGGGAACGATTGTCCTTGTTCCCTTACCTATTATGTCATCCTTCTTTACAGGAAAGATCAAGAATATAACCACACCTGAGCAGATTCCTTTACAAGATAAGGACTGTTTCCGAAGATCATTTACATTCTAAGAAAATTATTTACCAGTTAAAAATTGGTTTCCAGATTTAATCATTTTTCCCTGGTAATCATTTATTGCTCTTCAATAGAATTCTTCTCACCCTCCTTCCACAATCTATTTTATACAACCCAGGCTCTCTCAAGAAGGTATATAAACTTCTGGACCCCACTGAGAAATTGGGAGATAACTCTGTAATTCACCCCCTGTGTATGGTGAATCAATATGTCATCTTTTTCTCCTATTATTCTATGTTATTGTGAATTGAGTTTTCAGCTAACTTTCAGGGTGCTGGTGGCCTTGTCTCTACAAGCTCAATGAACATTTGTTGAATTAAATAACATTCAAGAAAGATGGTGTGGAATTCTGTAGTCTGTATGGAGGGATGTTTTGTGTGTGTGTGTGTGTTAAATCTTGGTTCCTTATAAGAACCTTTTAAAAATTATTTCCTTTATCAGTGGACACTAGTATAGACTTAAGATGGTCTATTTACTGAAACCAGAGCCCAGGTCTTTGGATTATGCTGAACCTGAATTACTTATAGAAGGACCTAATAATAAAATTATGTCTTCCTTTTTAAAGTAGGTACCAGAAATTTTTAAAGAATTGTAACAAATTGCGTAGATTTTCTGAAAAGATCAATTGATGAGGAAATTATATGTCAGTCTTTAGATGGTTAAACAAATGGGAAATTATAGTGCATGCTTTGATACAATAAACAAATAGAAACTCCTTCTATTTTATTGCCACATGTACCATAGCAAAGCATTAAACTGGGATGACCTTTACTAAGCATAAGAGCATACACTGCAAATCAAAATTTAAACAAGAAGTTGGATCTGGACATGAAATCTACTTGTAAGTAAATAGAAATCTAATAACCATTCTTTGCATAGTTATACAAACTCTCTTGGAGACCTTGAAAACTGGTTGCCGTGTCTTCTTCCAAAAGCCCTCACCGCTGGCACACCAGGCAGACTTCTCCTCTTGGGTAAAGTGATGGATTTTTAAGTAATTAGCTTCATCATCATGATCTTTAGGTCCATTGACTAATTTGGCAACTATTTAGAGAAAATCTATCATATACCAGGTAGTATTGTAGGTGCTTAAGATACTACCATGACCAGCGTGGACAAAGATGTTTATTCTTTCAGACCTGCTATTCCAGAATGGTACAACCTAAGGTATGCTAGGTTAGAATGCAAGGGACTTTTTTTTTTTATTTCCAAGATATCTTAAGTTTTTTTTTGAGACAGAGTCTCATTCTGTCACCCTGGGTAGAGTACCTGGCTTCATAGCTCACAGCAACCTCAAACTCATGGGCTCAAGCGATCCCCTTGCCTCACCCTCCCAAGTAGCTGGGACTACAAACACCTGCCTCAACACATGGTTATTTTTAGAGAAGGGGTTTCCCTCTTGCTCAGGCTGCTCTCGAACTCCTGAGCTCAAGCAATCCCTGGGCCTTGGCCTCCCAGAGTGCTAGGATTACAGGCGTGAGCCACTGCCCCGGCCCACAGGGGACACTTTTGTTAGTTGGGAATAGAAGTGAACTTTCTTGAGAACTTTGAAAATGAAAAGTGCATATGAAAAGTGGAGGTACATAAAACACTACATATCTATTTGCTGATCTATTTTCAGACATGTTCAAATTCCTTAATAAGCTTCAAATAAAACAATTAGACCATGTTAAGGGGTTTTCTAATAATTTTGGGGGTGGGTGGGATTCTTATTCAGTGCTTCTTTCTTCTGCTGAGACAGCCCTACCAATAGCTAACCAGAAGTCTTAGTTCTTATCTCTTCATTCCAGGAACTCCCGGTCAGAATGACTTTCCTTCTCAGTCAACTCAGGGTCATTCTCCTTCTCTCTCATTCTCACCACTCTTGCCCCCCACACATGTTCTTTCGCTTACACATTTTTACTTGCACGCATTTTCACAGGTTCCTGTGTATTCTAGCCCCCCCTCCCCCCAAGCAGAGATTCCTTAAATACAGCCCGTTCCCCCGCTTCGAGCTCAGCTGGTCCATGTCTCTCTCCATTACTCCCTCGGAGCGGAGACCAGCCTCAGCAAGTGGGCTTTAATCATTTCTTTAACTGACAACAAGGAAGAAGATTTGACAATTTGCTTGAAATGAGCAGATGCTCGGGAGGACACGTCTCCATCCTACGTCCCTCCTCCCGGATTTCAGTGAGAAATGAAAACTACTCTCTTCTCCCTCTTTTCCAGGCGAAGGAAAAGGCTAGCAACTAGGCGCGCAAGACACCAACACCCTCCTCCTCGGTACGGCCAAGTTTCCTTGGCGCTGGGGCACAGAACCGCGCTTGGCCCCTGGTCCCCCGCCGCCCCCGCAGGCTTCCGAGTCATCTGGACGCGGGTGGGTGACAGGACGCGGCGCTGCAGCTACCCGCGCCCGCGCGCGCCGCCTCCTCCGCCTCCTGCGCGGCACCTCGGGTTCAGCACTGGACAGCTCCCGCCCAGCCCGGCAAATGGCAGTCGGCTGATTGACAGAGGAGCCGACCAAACAGGGGACAAGACGACTCGAAGCCGCCCTGCGAGGGTTTGGTTGCGGCCAAGCTGTCTCTTTAAACTGGCTTTCCTCCCGAGAGCAGGGAAAGGCAGGAGTGTGGTTTGCGGCCAAACCCAAAGGCTCCAGTTGACCAGCTGCCCGGCCCTCTCCGCTCCAGAGAGGCCGCGTCTTCAAAGACACCTTCGCTCCCGGGACCTGCCTGGCTCCGCGGGGCGGCGCCTCCGGGCTAAGCGGTCAAGGAGGAGCCAGAGCCGGGAGGCGGGAACGACCTGCCACGGGTGAGATGATGGAGCAGCGTCCTCGGCGGGCGCGGCGGCAGCGACAGCAGCAGCCCTCCAGCACACCTCAATGAGAGCGGCGCTGGGAGCGGCTGGGCAGAAAGACGTAAGCAGGCTAACTATAGCCGCCGGAGCGCGAGAGCAAGGAACCTGTTCGGCTCGAGGCTGCGAGGTGCGTAATCCCGAGCCGGCCCCTTGTGGAGCAGGGACAGCCAGCATTGCCACAGGTGATTTGATTTCCTGTGACGGTAGCTTAGCCATCTGGGTTAGTTTCGAAACATTCTTGTTTTAAAGTCCTTTTGGACCAGGTGCCATCTGGAGAAGGGGAAAGACTCCAGTAAAAGTCTTACGGTTGAGAAATTGACGA
This sequence comes from Nycticebus coucang, assembly GCF_027406575.1. NCBI lineage: Eukaryota > Metazoa > Chordata > Mammalia > Primates > Lorisidae > Nycticebus > Nycticebus coucang. The sequence continues at coordinate 49,475,953 of NC_069799.1, read as the reverse complement.
TTGAAATTGAAAAAGTGTCTCCTGTCTGCGAGCCAGACCTGAGCCATGGCTCGCCCCTTGCTCCTCTGCCTCCTGCTCGCTCAGCTGGGACCCGGCGCTGTCGGCGCCAGCCGCGACCCTCCGGGACGGCCCGAGTCCCCTCGTGAGAGGACGCTGCGGGGGAAGCAGCACGCCCAGCCGCCAGCTCGAGCCTCTGCCTCGGACCCCTCGGCTCCCTGGAGCCGCTCCACGGACGGCACCATCTTAGCGCAGAAACTCGCCGAGGAGGTGCCCATGGACGTGGCCTCTTACCTCTACACGGGGGACTCCCACCAGCTGAGGCGAGCCAACTGCTCCGGACGCTATGAGCTGGCCGGCCTGCCGGGGAAGTCACCAGCCCTCGCCAGCTCTCATCCGTCCTTGCACGGGGCTCTGGACACACTGACACATGCCACCAACTTCCTCAACACGATGCTGCAGAGCAATAAGTCGCGGGAGCAGAACTTGCAGGATGACCTGGAGTGGTACCAGGCGCTGGTGCGGAGCCTCCTGGAAGGCGAGCCCAGCATCTCCCGGGCGGCCATCACCTTCAGCACCGAGTCGCTGTCCGCACCGGCCCCACAGGTCTTCCTCCAGGCCACCCGTGAGGAGAGTCGCATCCTTCTCCAAGACCTGTCCTCCTCCGCACACCACCTGGCCAACGCCACGCTGGAGACCGAGTGGTTCCACGGCCTCCGGCGCAAGTGGAGGCCCCACTTACACCGCCGCGGCTCCAATCAGGGACCCCGGGGCCTGGGCCATAGCTGGCGGCGCAGGGACGGGCTCGGCGGGGACAAGAGCCATGTCAAGTGGTCTCCGCCTTATCTGGAGTGCGAGAATGGGAGTTACAAGCCCGGGTGGCTGGTGACTCTTTCCGCTGCCTTCTACGGGCTGCAGCCCAACCTGGTCCCGGAATTAAGGTAGGGAGGTGAAAGAAGGCAAAAGCAAAGCCTTCCTTTCGGTTTTGCGCATGGTTGTGCGCATGGGGAAGGAACAGTTATCGGTGACACTTAACTAGTCTGATCCTCACAGGAGACACTCGGTTTAGGGGCACCTCACGCGGGCGCATGAGTTTAGCGGGGAGAAGCGCCCCACCTCTGTCAGCCTCGGGCACCCAGAGAAAGCCTTCCTCGGATCAGTTTCCCGCGGGGTGAGGGACGCGGGAGCACTTGGTCCAGCACAGACCTCGGATGCTCTCGGTTCCCTGGGTCTCTCGGGATAGCCGGGAGGGGCGTTCCCTAACGGGGGCGATGCGACAGAACTTGGTGAGCTCTGCGTGGGTGCGCCCACCAGGCACAGGGTGGTGAGCATCAGATGAGAGCGGAGAGACGGCAGAGAAAGAGAGTTCCTTATTTTTGCCGCTTTAGAGTAGCCTCCGCCTGCTTCCTGCCCATGTAGTTTGGGCACTGATCTGTTGTTCGCCAGTTACCAGAGTGTATATTTAGAACGTGCTATCCCCGGGCAGTTCTGTCTCTAAGCAGTGAGTCAGTCTCAGCAGTGTAGCTGTCCCCGAATTTGGTCAGTGCGCTCCCTCTACTCCCGACCCCCAACCCCAATCTTCCCTTCTTTGGTGTTTTTCCCTCTGGGTCTGTCTTAGGCACACTTAACGCTTCTCCAGTCCTCTGTATACTCACACACTATAAAGGAACCTGGTTATATCAGGGAGGGAACAATCAGTTCTGACTCAAGTCACTAGGGAAGATCGGAGGAAACGTGCAGTTTCCTGTTATCTTAAGGCACAGCATTTGAGGAAAGCTGAGAATTTACAAATTAGCGGGTTGCAACATCTGTCCTGGAAAGGGACCTTTGAGGTGAGGAATTTCTATAAGGAGCTTTTAAGAATGGATGTGAGAAAGGACCACAAAAAGTAGGAACTCCAAAAAAGGCTTTGAGAGAGGGCTAAAGATTTACTGGACTCTTCCCCTATTCCCGTGATGGGAGGCTCTGGATAGAAGGTATGGGGGCTGAGGCTGCTTCTGTTCTTTTTTAAAACCTGGGGAGAAGTGAGAGACCTTTGTGTTTGTGCGTGTGAATGCGCGCGTTTAATGTTCTGGCACAGCAAGGACGGCACGCTGACCTGCTGAAAGATACCAGATCCAGATCAAAGGCTGGGCGGGCAAGTGGGGAAAGTCAGCACCTTGTCTGCCTTGGCACTGCCATTTACTGCCAAATGACCTCTGGCAAGTTGCTTCATCTCTCTGGGCCTCAGCTACTTAACAAGTGAGGGAGCTGAACTAGACGGTCTCTAGGGAGGCATCCAGTTGTCAAATTCTGCAGCTTTTAATGCTGGTGGCACATCAAAAGCATGAATGAAAAACCACCCCCTTCTCTGATTCTGCAAGACCATAGTGTGTGTATTGTGTGTGTGTCTCTTTTTAAGGTCTTGCCTTAAATCAGAGTAGCTCTTTCCTACTTTCAAGAAAATCTCATTTCCTCCTTATTTCTGCAGGATCCTATTAGAAAGAGTTGAGCCTAGCTCTGAATCTTTGCCATATTGCTTGCTCAAAAGAGGAAAGATCAGCAGATGTCATTCATGGCCACCAAAAGTTTGTGGCCTTTTGACAAGTCTTTTTAGGGAGCCCCAAGTTCCAGAATCTATCTATGTCTAGCTACTTAGATACTGTAACACTACTGTCCAGCTCTGTGCTGCTTTGCATGCATTAACCCTCTCAACCACACTGTGACTTAGGGTTTTCTCTATTTTACAGAACAGGAATCCGAAGCACAGAGGCATTAAGCCTTAACAGCACAGCTGAGAGTCAAGCCCGCTTCATACTTGATGCCATATGTACCACTCTATTTCATGCAGATGCCCCAGGGGTGCTGTGTACAATGCCGCTGCCTCACAAAATGTTATGTATTTTCAAGAATCAGATGGGGAGCTGGGGGTGAAAATTATTCGTTTTCAGAATTATTCTCTTAAGGATAAGGATCAGAAAGCACAGTCTGTCTAAATGAACTGTGAAAGGCTGAGGACACAAAGGGCCTACGGTGGGAAGGGCTTACATGCCCAGAAAGTAGTTTGTTTCTTTAAATGCCTTCAGAGTCCTTGATGGTATTCTTGGGCCAGGGCATAAAGCCAGCCATTTAAGGTCTGGCTCTCTACAGAAGCTGGCTGGTCCCAGCAGCACCACAAAAAGCAGAATGAGTGCTCTGCTGTGAGTGCTTTGCCCCGTGTGCTATGCCCCTCACATACTGCACTGAGGATTTACAGATGTTAATTAAAAGAACTAGAAGAAAATCTTACAGTTCCACCTGTTGTTTCATAGATGAAGAAATGGAACTAGAAAGGTAAAGTGACTTGTTCAAAAATCACCTATCAAGTTTGTAGCAACAACAGAAATGAGATCCAGGCCATCTGTCTCCGCCTTACACTCTGCTTGACAGGCATATACCTAATGCATATTTCTGTGGCTCTCTGAACCTTTGTATACAATCTATTTAGGGGATATAATTAATTCTCTATCATCTTTTAGGACAAAAAAGATTAGCACATAGAACAAAGCTGCTTAATTTTTAGAAAAGATTATGTTGTTAGTTTCACATATTTAAGATACTATTTATTTTTTCTTTTTTTGTTTAGCAGGCCCAGGCTGGGTTCAAACCCACCAGCCCCAATGCGCATGGCTGGCACCCTCATCACTGAGCTATAGGCAGCCAGCCTTGAGATACTATTTACTTTTTACCCTTACTATGTACCCTTGGTAGAGTGCTGTGGTGTCACAGCTCACAGGAACCTCAAACTCTTGGGCTTAAGTGATTCTCTTGCCTCAGTCTCCCAAGTAGCTGGAACTACAGGTGCCTGCCATAATGCCTGGCCATTTTTTGTTGCAGTTGTCATTGTCGTTTAGCTGGCCCAGGTCAGTTTGAACCTGGCACCCTTGGTGTATGTGGCTGGCGCCATAACGATTGTGTGTGGGAGCCAAGCCTTGAGATACTATTTAAATGGGCCTTTTCTGTTTCTTCATACTCATAAAAGGAAAACTTTTGTTGTTGAAATTTTATCATCTATGTATTCTAAAATTCTATAATATAGATGAGTAATGTTAGGTATGGTAGCAAGGTAAACCTCAATTAGGAATCCTAATCATGATTTTTAAATGGTATTTTGAACAAGTGTTATTTGTAAAAAGCTTTATCTGTAATTAAAAATCATTGATAATTACTTACAGAAAAGGAGAAAAAAATTTGAGGTTAAAATTTTCATGTAAGATTAGTTAATACTTTTCTAGGTATTGCTTATAAGATTTAGACATTAAATAACATATTGTAATGTAAATCCAATACACAAAATTCAAAAGTAATGTGGAGAACATAGTTAACTACTTTCTTATTGCCATTTATTATTGTAAAAAAATGCTCATAATAAATTTTATTCCCGTTTCAGAATGACACAAATAAGTTAAAATGTAAAACCTAGCGTAAGACACACATTGGAAGAGAAATTTGTTGCTCATGTTTTTCTTTCAATTAAATGACACTAATTTCTATTATTTTTCTTAAGTCTCATATTATAGACCTATAGTATAAATATTTTCTATCCTAGCAAAAGAGAGAGAATGATAATTTAAGGTAGACCCTAAAATGTTTTTACTTGCAGTATTTGGCTTGTGATGTCCTTGTAGAGTTTTCTTTAAAGTTAGAGCTCTTTGGTTTGCATATAATTTTTCTTTGTGGAATTTAAGGTACTGTGGAATTGGATCTCACGCTACTGAATGCATAAACACCTCTGTGGTGGTGGTTAGAATTGTTCAGTGGCTGGGATGGAGAGGAAGTACTTATGTGTTTGCTGAATTTAAATGAAGCTTAGTTACTTTGGGATTTAAATCTTTCTTGATGAGCTGAAAGAGACTTTAGAATTCATTTGGTTTCATCTTCTCTAGTTGAAGCAACTGAGACCCAAAGAGCTAAAGAAATTTGCTAGAAGTGGCATAGCTCTTGAGTGGCAGGTTAGAAATAATGGGAACCAATATTTACTGAGTATGTACTATATGTAGATAATTTATATATACCACTGCATTTAGTTCTTAGAAGTCTCAGGCAGTTACAACTTCCAGGAAGTTCAGCAACCTGCTCAGGGTAACACAGCTAGTAAACTGGGAAGCTGAAATCAAATTTAGGTCTATCTCATTAGGAAGTCTATGCAAAATTTTCAGCACCCTATGTGGCTTTCTGTCTCTTGATCCCTCAATTTTGTTTTCATCTTGCTATTAAAAAAATAAGTTAGTATTGTCTTGAATTAATTTACTTGGTCCTAATACATGATATACATTTCTTCTTTTTAGACCAACCTTACAATCATGTATGTTGTATAGTGAGAGTATTCAATTTGAGTCAGTACTTTACCTCAAGTTCCAGCTTTGTGTTTGACTGGCTGTATTAGCTCTTTGGAAATCGGTTTCTGCATAATTAAAATGTGGAAATGGACTTGATAGTTCATATCTTTATAACTCTTTTGTTTTATGAGTTCTTACGTGGGTTATCCAAATGGCCAGCAAGTGAGGTTTGGAAGCAGTGTTGGTAAACATAAACCCAGTACCTTGTGGAAATCATATTGCTGGGAGAGTCACATGCAGAGGAAATCAAGTCAATGTTAGTTCTGGTGTTTGGTAAAAAAGGCAAGTTGATGAAGGAAAGATCACAATAGCGTGGAAATCTTTTTAGAAACTAATGAACATTAGTGTCACCGATTGACTCCTTAAGTGGTCACGTTGCTCTCTCTCCTTCACACACATACCCACATCATCTCATTCAGTGATTCTAGTACAAATTTCAGTTTTCAACAAAAGAGGACAATTTATACGTTATGAAGGAAACGCCCATCTTGCTCTAGGCCAGGCTTATCCTACCTATGCTTTTCTTGTAGGAACTGATAATGGTGAAGGGACCTATCTATAGGGACAGCCCAGAGGTATGCTCTGGACTATACGTCAAAGGGATTTTAGATGAACTTCTGCTGTTGAAGCTTTTGTGACTCAGTTATGTCACCTGTAAACTGTGAATAGCAGTGTGTTTCTCCTTAGAGATTCTCTAAGACTAAATCGGTGCTTTTCAGCCTTTTTAATCTCACGGCACACTTGAACCTATAGTTAAATTTCTGCGGGACACTTAAATTATGTCCAAAAAAAGAGTAAAAAAAGCATATACTTACTGTGATTTGAACTTCTTTTGAAAATAATTTAATTAATAATCTTTAAAAAAATTTTTGGCGGGCGGCGCCTGTGGCTCAGCGGGTAGGGCGCCGGTCCCATATGCTGGAGGTGGCGGGTTCAAACCCAGCCCCGGCCAAATTAAAAAAAAAAAAAAAAAAAAAAATTTTTGTCATACCTAAGATCCTCTCATGGTACAAATGAAAATCACTGGACTCCACGAAGAACTGTCATTACATAGGAAGTTCAGTAAACGCATTTGTATCACAGCTTCTGTCTTCCCAAATACTGTCCTCAACCAGCCATAACTTTCTTAGTTTAGCTATATTAAAGTTATGTGAGATATAGTAATTTATTCAGGGGTCCTTAAACTACGGCCTGTGGGCCACGTGAGGTGGTGTAATTGTATTTGTTCCCGTTTTTTTACTTCAAAATAAGATATGTGCAGTGTGCATAGAAATTTGTTCATAATTTCTTTTTTAAACTATAGTCTGGCCCTCCAACGGTCTAAGGGACAGTGAACTGGCCCCCTGTAAAAAGTTTGAGGACCCCTGCTTGAGTTTAGATAGTGGTTTAGTTTTATTTCTAATCATTGTGAGGGCTTGTAATGGCAGTGGATTATGGCAGAAATATTGGCCTTAGAGACAGAAAATGTTGGCCCCAGCCTGGATCATATCCTTGACTTATGGTGTTACCATGGGCAGTAGTTGCCCTTTCCAAGCCTCAATTTCCTCAAATGTAAACTGAGGAGTTTGGACTAGCTGACCTGTTTACAAACCTAGGAGTCTATGCTTATGCATATAATTCAGTGTGTCAGTTTAACTTGTGAAGTTTTATTTGATTCATTGCTGAAATTAGTTAATGGATTCTCCTACAATTGCAGAACATATTCATATGTTCTGTGTTTGACTTTATAATGATCACTTAGAGAAAGCCCTATCAACGTACACTGAGTTACATATATAAACTAATGGAAATGAGAACTCTATTTCAAAATAAGATATTTCAAAACAAGCATGATCTGAGTTCCCAGATTTGAAAACTCCCCTGAAATTCACTTAAATTCAGTATGAAATTGCTTCACAGATTTCTAAACCAAGGGCCTTGGTATGCCTGAGTAATTTCTCTCAAGACAATCAATATTTAGACATTTTGAAGCTTCTTACTTACTCTTAGAAACAAACTGTTTTTGATTTATCTCTGTAGTTGGCTTTAAAATTTCAGAAATGACTGTTTTAGTAAAGCAGTGGCACAGGATTATCTTGTTATTTTCTAGACTATGAATTTGGAAATAGAAATGGGATTTTCAAGACTGCCAAATAAATTACAAGAGTATATACCTACTCTTGGGAGAGGGAACTGATGCTCTCACTGTACTGATTTTACAGCCTCAACTTCTGGATAAGCCAAATGTTACTTTCAATTTTGGAAAGGCAGTGGTTTGTTATACAGGGTTCAGGTGTTAAGGCTACCCATTCTCAGTTCCTAGAGTACTACTGAATTCAACATTGACTGCATTTTTGTGATTGTCTTATAATATACTGGAGTGCCAAGAAGTATGCTTTTGATGCTATTTTGTAGTTGGTTGGTTCAGACGTATTAGGGCCCTGTTTTCTCTCTTCAGTTCTGATTTGGTGCACAAAGGGTTATCTATGCAGAATTATCTATGCAGAATCACTAGAACAGCACATTGGGATTTTGATAACTTTCATGTCTTGATGGTCACTTTGTGCAGATAAGCACTTCAACAGTACCGTGGCTATGCTTGGGAGAGTTGGCAGCCAATAGCGTCAGGAAACTTTTTCTGGCACAGCAATGTCACATGCATTGGGGTGGGGGTTTGTTTTGTTGGTCTTTTAGCTTTATCTGCTTTTTAGCTTTTAGTAACAAGTTAAATTTTGTTTATTAAAATGCTAAAGTTACACACAGTGTAATTTGCACTTTGGCTGGGCAACTGGGCTCCCAACAAGACTTTCTTCCTATAGGAAAATATTTGACCTATAAAAATATTTAGGTGAATGGTTGGTCCATGAAATACTTCTTCAGTTTGGAAGAGCATGAATCCTCTTGGCTAGAAGTCTTTCACAGTTTTTTCTTTCCTCTTTCCTACAATGCCAAAGCTAGTATAGGAAGTAGTACTGAATTTCTCTTTTATACCTAAGGCTATTATAAGCACCTCAAAGCAATCATAGGACACATCGAATTTCATTAACTTCATTATAGGCAGAGTTTACAGCAAACACAGATTAGCTTAAATGTGATATGATCTTGATAGGAAAGTTTTTTTTTTCCAAACAAAATTCCTGTTACCTATCCTTTTGTCCAAGCAGTTGCCTCCCCTGACAAACACATAAACACACAGTTACTAATACTTCTAATTGCCATCCAGTTGAATTTTATTCATTGTAATATCTGTTGTAACTTTCCCTCACTTAAACAATTTAATGAAAACAAGATGATGTAGACATATTAAAAATCCTTTCTAATTAGCCAAGTACCCAGTGTACCTACAACTTAAAAGGAAACTTAAGAGTTTCATAGATTTTGGTTTTTTTTTAAAGCTAGCTTTTTTACTATTATGTGTTTTGTCTGATGTGTATGCCTTGTTACATTCTTATGGCATGTGTAAAGGATATGTATCTCCTTTCTGAAGTTTCAAGCCATGAGAACATGACACATGGCTTTTAATGAGAAAGAAGAAAAGGTGCTATGGTGAAGAATAATGTATTTTATCAATTCTAATATGCACCATTTTCACATTTTGATGTTTCTCAAATTGCAATACATCTTTTGATTGAGGACACATCATTTTTAGTTGGCATTTATTTCATTTTAGTGGTGTATAACAAAACAGTGGATTTTACAATTAATGCATCTTATCTTTGATGAAATAAGATATTAGCAACTAGGAAAGTAAATTACAAGGTCTCTTTTCATCTATAAAAGTCATCAAGATGCAACAAAATATACATACATGGAAACAAAGTGCAAACCTTACTGCTTATATAAATTAGATTCTAATTTATATAGAATCTATAGAATAATTGTGTTCAAAATGGAAAAGCATACTAAGACATGTAACCACATTTTCTTTTTAATGTATGTGAAATACACAAAACAGTGGGCTAGAAAATAAATTTATTTTCAGAATAGGTAAGGTAAGACTCTCAGAATAGGGAAGGTTAGGATCAAAATTTTTCTCATACCATCTGGCAAAGTTTTTCACTCACTGTGGAAAAATACCTAAGATAGTGAAAATAAAAGACCACTAATTGAATAGGAGGCAATAGATATGTCTCTCCTTTCTAAAGTGCTAAAAAAATAAAAAATAAAAAAGGTTTCACAATGGGAGAAAAAACCTTGTGTAGCAATGTAACTTGTTTGGGTCAATGAGATTTAAACAGTGAAGATGAGCATTTTCTTTCTTTCTTGCTTTTTTTTTTTTTTTAAAGATGCCTGAGATGGAATGAAGAATTTGATTTTCTTCTTGTTTGGTGCCTCATTCCACTTAGAGCAGGGTTTCTCAGCCTTGCTATTGTTGACATTTTGGGCCAGACCATCCTTTGTTGTAGAGGCTGTCTTGTTTACTGTATGACGGTCAGCAACACCTGTGACCTCTACCCACTAGATGTCAGTAGCAATCTTTCCACCTCCTCCAGTGTATCAACCAAATATGTCTACAGTCATTGCCAAATAACCCCAAGTGGGCAAATCTCTCTCTGGTTGAAAGCCACTGATGTAGAGGACAACATATGACATATAAAATACAATATGCTCTACTGGAGCGGTCCTTATCACAAAGGTTGTATATGTATGTGTACAAGAAGGTGTATCTTTCTGTGTGTGCATGCATATACTCCATGTGTTTGTTGGATTACATTCCTATTTCTTTACTTAGAATATAAGATCAATGTATATTATATACAACTTGACATGAGAACTAAAAAATGTAAATATTAATTAATTTACATTTATATGTCATCAGGGCTCAAAAAGAATATCTGAAGAAATTACTTGCAGAATCTGTTGATAAATATGGTTTTATTATTTACATGATTAAATGTTTTATATTTAAGTTTTCCCATTAAAAGGAAAGTTGTGTGTGTGTGTGTGTGTCTCTGTGTGTGTATCTGGAGAAACAGAAGGGGGTAAGTAGGAATGTGAAGAGGAGTAGGGAAGAGAGAGGAGAAGAGAAAGGGAACATGGAGACGAATGAACTGATGAAAAACAGTTAGCAGTCTGATTGCTGGAATATTGCTTTACTTTTACATGAAGCTGTGTTCACCACTGAGCAATTTTATAGTTCTGATGAAACTGAACTATTTTTCCCTAGTAGGCAGCTGAGGACTCAAATTCCCAAAGATTTAATCATTATACAGATAAGTTGCCTGTGCTTGCATTTCAGAACTTCATTTCAGGAAGTCAAAGCTATTATCATGCTAATACAGAGCTTATCCCATTAATGGAATAGTAATACCTTAAAATATGTATTTTGAAAATATTCTGTTTGCTTTTATCTTTACTGGTTCAACTAGAAGCTGTTCAGATTTTGTACTTATTAGAAATGAAATTCCTAGAGGAGAGGATTAAAATGCTACATAATTAAACATTTAAGGTTTTAGATGAACATCTTTCAAGATGCAGTTTTTAGTATGATTAATGTTTAGAATCATGTTAAATCAGAAGAAAACTTAAAAAACAATGACCACAAGATGAAAAAAAAATTTTTAGGCTTCACAGCGTAAATGCCCTTAGCGCAAACTGAGAGTGACCACTTTTCACTCTGTGTTCATGAACAGATCACCTAACGAGCTGCCTGGACGCAGGGAGGAGGAGCTTGCTGTCACACATTGTGGAAAAATGAGAGACAATGTTGTATGTTAGAGGTGACACTACATCTACTAAAAAGAAAGATGAAGATTATGATTTTTCTAAATGAGGCAAACTTTTGGGAAATTGGGTATTGATTTAATAATCAGTTTTGTAGAAAGGCCCTCAAAATACAGTGCTCTAAAAGTTATTTAGCTGCCTTTCCATTTTTATGAGGAAGAAGCAAACAATAAATGACACTGGGGCATTCTTTAAAGAAGCAATGTGTTAGTAAATATCTTGTGAAATGCTCCTTTTTTTTTTTTAAATTTCAGAATATTACAGCAGTACATGTGTTTTGGTTATATAGTTTTTTAATACATTTTAGGTCAAAATTTTAAGTATGCCATTCACCAAGAATGAGTGCATTAGACCTGTTACATGTGAATTAACCCAACCCTCCCCCCACCTACTTGATTCTCTCTGAATTTTGCTAACCTATGTGCACATCAGTTGATTGTCTATTCTAGTTCCAATGTAGTATTCAGTATATATGGTGTTTGTTTTTTCATTCTTGCAATACTTCACTTAGAAGAATAGTCTGTAGTTCTATTCAGGTTGTTACAAAAAATACTAGATCACCACTATTTTTTATGGCTGGTAGTACGCCAAGGTATACAAATACCATATTAATCCACTGTTGTATTGATGGGTATTTGGGTTGTTCACACATCCTTGCAATTGTGAATTGTGCTGCTATAAACATTCAAGTGCAAGCGTCCTTATGATAAAATGTCTGAAAAGCTTCTTATTGAAGAATTAGAATTTTAGAGGTGAAGGGGATTTTAGAGGTCATATAATCGAATTTCTTTTTAAGGGTGAAGAAACTGAGACCAAGGGAAGTAGTAACTGTCACTTGTGCCACTTACGGCTTCTGTGAACTGCCGTTTAATAATAAGCATAAATTAAAGTAACTAAGAGAAGGTTAATTTACATTCATTATTCATTAATGAATAATGCCCAAACCTGGCTGGGCATCAGGATCACCTGGAGAATTGGATAGCAGATTCCTATCCATGTGAATGCGACGATCTGAGGACTAGATCAGAAATCTATACTACAAAGTCTTTGTCATTCAGAAGGAGCTGGTCCTTAAACACAAACTTGGGAAAAAGCAAACCATTTGGTAATGTTGAAACACACATAACTCTTTCTACACGATTTTTAAGAATACAAATTAAACACCATAAACCTTTAGCAACTTTAGTTTTAGTCACTGGAAAAATGTGGTGCCAGGCCATACTGAGTACTGGAAACATTCTAATATTGTGAATGACCCTCCCAGGACTGCAAATTTTAGAATGACTAGCAGGTTTTTTATGAAGGCAGATAGCTCACAGTTTATATACTCCTGTTTCTCCTTTACTTTATTTTGGGTTCTTTGGTTTTTCACCTTTAAAATAGGGGGCTACCATAAGAGCAGGCAGCTTTTTGTTATTATTATTTGTCTCTTTATGTAAACATTTTATTCCCTTAACAGTCCTACATGTCCTTTAAGTACAAGGACTGTATTTTATGACTTCCTATAGCCAGTGACTTTTGGAACTACCTTGCCTATTTCAGGGAGGCAGTATGGAAGAATTCCAGGAGGAGGAGCTTTAGGGTTATAAATCCCAGTTTGAATCCAAGTGTTTCCACCTCCACTTACTGACATTGGGAAAATCATTTAACTTTCTCTGGGACTTGCTTCCCTCATTGCCAAAGGAATATCTCTTATTGTTGTAAAGGGTAAACAACCTTATATAGGTGTCCATAAAGTTCGTGTGTGATTTAAAATAGTTGTCTATATGTATATGTAAACAGGCTGACATAATTTCTGGACTGTGTTATCCTTTTAAAAATATTATAAAGATGCTTCCAAACTTAAAATTTTTCAACTTTATGATGGTGTAGAGATACGCATTCAATAGAAACCATACTTTAGTATAGTATTAAATAAATTACATGAGGTAGTATAGACTTTATAAAACAGGCTTTGTTTTTGGATTATTCTGCCCAACCAGATGTAACTTCACAGTAAGCAGAGCATCTGTCCGTAAATGTGCACCTAGCTAGGGCTACAGTGCTGGGGATATAACAGTTACGATGACAGGCAAAACCCCTGTCTTTGTGCATGTTTTTGTGAGGGTAGGGGGAGATAGGTAATAAGTAAGAAAAATAATAAATTATTATTGATAGAAACAAATGCTATAAAAAAATAAACCGAATGATGTGGTAGGGAATGACTGAGAGGGGTAGGGTAAGACTCATTAAATAGGGTGGTCAGGAAAAGACCTCTTTGAAGAGTTGGCTCTGACCTGACAGTGAAGGATGAGAAACAGACAGTCAAAGGGGGAGTCATTCTGTTCCGGATCGTGAGCAGCAACTACAAAGGCCTGGAGATAGGGGTGAGCTTCGAGTGCTCTAAGAGTGGACACAAAGCCAGTGTTGCTGGAATGTAGTGAGAGGTGAGTAACGTGGTAGATGATGAGAGGAAGGGATGGAGAAGGTGCTCAAAAATAGCTAAAATGTTATGACAGCACAGAGACATGTTAGGTGCTTCACGCATTTCCACCCCCCTACCCTGCTAATTTGTGTATTGTGAGTGCATCTCCATTTCCCCCCTTCTGATGGCTTTGATGTTGTGTTTTTGTTTATCTGTGGCCTCTTTCTTTCCCTTTCTCCTTTTAGCTGTGGCCTTCCTGCCCATGGCCTTCTTTAGCTCTGGGAGATTGGGTTTTTCTGTTTCTCTGATGAGATTTCAGTGAATGAATAAGCTGTTTTTAATTACTACATGCTTGAATGTAAATGAATAAATTGGACTATGTGAAAGATAAGGGAGGTAGTAATTAAAAATCAGAATTCCTTGGAAAAATCACTTTGGTGCTTTTCCTGCTCCAGGCTTAGGCCCATAAAGTAAAAAATAAACAAGATGCAAATAGCAGGAGAACAAGGGGAGAGGGACAGCGAAGTCAACTCATGGCAAAACATTTCCTTCCCTCACCAGCACGCCTAGGATAACATCCACTGATCTTGACCTCTGTTAAGTGGAGGCTGGCAGGTCTTGTCATTTGGCATTTCATGACACACACTTTGCTGCATTTTATGGTGAGGTCTAAGATGTGGAGATCAGAGGCTGCTGAAAGAACTGCCATTAAGAGGCGCGGAGCAGAGGAGTGAGACTAGAAGATCCAGAAGAAGCCCACGGACATGGGACATGACCTCTGCGTGACAGGAAGAGAAGTACATACAGGCAGGGGTATCTCTAATGATGAATATTAATAATAGAAAACTGTGATTATGGGTTTTGGGAAATAAAATAATCATTAGCTTCTCCAATATGACAAACGTAGAATTTAGCTTATGTTCTTTTTTCTTCCCCCATCCTCTCTGTTGTTTTATTAATTATATTTTTATTTTTAATTTCTCTGTTAGTTACCTTGGCTTTTACACCTATAAATTTTAGACAGCATCTTCTATTCTTTACTTTTCCTCCTTTGCCTTCCTACCCTTGTTTCCTATTCCAATATTTTTAGATAATTAAAGATGGTAACATTTACATTCTGTTAACTACTGTAAGAAAATCTGGGCTTTGTCAATTAGTAAACTCTAAGACTTAAAACTTGAAAAACTGAATTCCCCACCATTGCAAGGCTGTTCCAAATTTCAAGGTCTAATAGATTATCTCTCTCTCTTTTTTTTTTTCGGATCACTTGCTATCTTTTGTGTATGTAGATGCATTAAGATTTTTCACATATTCTCCCATTCCTTGGAATTGCAAATTGCTTTTCTTTTTCATGTTAAACAAAAAGAAATCATGTTTTATTTCTATGGTCTTCCAACTCCTAAAACATTTGTTAAAGAAAATTTCCATTTCTGCTGAAGACATTCTTGAAGTCTCATAGTTCAGATAGGTTGCTTTAGTTCTTCAGCAGAACAGCTATCGTGGAGATCCTTTTAAATTACTGACCTTCAGGATTAGTTCAACAACTGTGTGTTGGGTGCAAGGCCTCTGATTTCTAGAATTCCCCTTCTTTTTCACCCCATGGAACACACTCTCAAATACCTTTTACAGGAAGGATATGTGAAGAGTAAAATTTTTAAATCTTTTAATCTCTGAAAATGTCTTTGTCTTCAAGCATGATTGATTGTCAGAACTTAGAAGTATAGGTTCAAAGTCATTCTGCCCTCAGAATTTTAAAGACGTTGTTGTCTCATTTTTAGCATTCATTGTTGCTGATGAAAACTTTGATGCTAACCTGATGTATTATATTATACCTATGAAGGTCATCTTTTCTCCTCATGGAAACTTTTAAGATTTTTTTCTTTTTCCTTGGGGTTCTGAATATTCATGATGATGTGTTTAGATGTACTTAGATGTGATTCTTTTTATGAATTTCACCACTTAGTGGTCTCTTTTAGACTTTTTCACTCAAAAATTTGCATTTATAATTATTTTCTACTGTCCATTTTCTCTTACTAAACCCCTACAGTTGAGTATTTGGCTTTATGGATTGATCTATTTCTTAACTTATTTTTTAATCACTTTCTATCTCTTTATTTTTCTTTCTAGATTTTATTTTTCTTCATTTTTATGTTGAAATAGTTTACAATTGGCAATCTCTTTTAGTGTTCTTGACCTCTTGCTTGCTCTTAGATTTGTTCATAATTGTATGTTCATTTTCCCAAACCTCTTTGAGGTTCCTAATCAAAATGTTTATAAATGCTCTTCTGTGCCCTGAATTATTGCTGTTTGCTCCAGGTTCCATTGTTGTCCTTGTTCATATCTGTTCTCCTTCATGCTACAGTTCTCCCAACTGTGATCCTTAGTTGGTCACTAGTTTTGTGACTGAAGGACTAGGTTACTTTATAAAGTTAGTATCTCGTGACAGATATGGAGGCTTGGTATCTCAGTAGATCTCTCCCTTTACTTTAGTATGCCTGAGAAGGAAGCCGGCCGTCTCTGTGCCACTGCAGAGAACTAATACTTATTCTAGAAGCCTTAGCTTTTCCTAGGCATTTCTTTCGATCTCTTTACAGAATCATTCTTGGTTTCTAGCTTGGCAATAAATGCCATCACTGCACCAAGGGTGGGGGAAGTGCTAACTCATGTTAACTATTTAGAAAGAAGTCCTTCAATTAACCACCATAATGTGTGCCTCAGTTTCTACTCCCATTCTTGATACCTGTCAACTTTGGGCTTAAAATCTTTCCGCAGGCTCTCCTGGAAAAGCAGTTTCCTCGGCTGCTCCAGCCCTCTCTTTAGCATGTCCCAGGCTTGGCTGCTACCACCCTGGCTTGTGATCAGTTCAATCCTGGAGAATTCTATCAAATTTTTGGTCAGCTACTTCTCATTGTATTTATTCTCTCTTGTGCTTAGACAGTTTCATTACAATTGGATAAAGAAAGAGGAGGTAGAGAAACATTTGCTTAATTCACCAAGAATTTGAACTTAGGTCTTCTGAGCAGTCTTCTTACCCTTATACCTACAATATGGACATCATATTCAGCTCTTTTATTTGTTAACTATGTGTTCTCAGGCAAACCTTTTTATCTCTTTGTGTCCCCAAATTTTTAACGATTATTTACAGAGAATAATATTGACCACATATAGGTGCAATATAAATTGAAGAAAATACAAATCATATCTAGTTTTATTAATTAATTAATTAATTTAGAGACAGAGTCTTACTTTGTCACCCTTGGTAGAGTGCCCTGGCATAATAGCACACAGCAACCTTAGACAGGTTAGACCTTAGACCTTAGACCTCTTGGGTTTAAGCAATTCTCTTGCCTCAGCTTCCCAAGTAGCTGGGACTACAGGCACCTGCCACATTGCCTGTTTTTTTTTTTTTTTAGAGATAAGGTCTCACTCTGGCTCAGGCTGATCTTGAACTCCTGAGCTCAGGGCAATCCACCTGCCTTGGCCTCCCAGAGTGCTAGGATTACAGGCGTGAGCCACCACACCCAGCCCCATATCCAGTTTTAAAGTGGATGTTTTGAGAATGTCTAGCATGATATTTAGTAGGATCTAGAAAAATGTTAGGATCTAGAAAAAAATTATTTAGAAATTTAAAACCTAGCTGTAAAATTTGACTTTGAGATCTATATGAATGAGAACAGATAAAAAAGAGAGCAGTGTTTTTAAATTTAAGAAATCACTAACAATGAAGACATATTTTCGCTTAGATTTTCTTTTTCTTTCGTTCTTTTTTTGAGACAGCATCACTCTGTTGACTCAGCTAGAGTGCATTGTTGTCATTGTAATTCACTGTAATCTCAAACTCCTGGGCTGGCTCAAGTGATCCTCCTGCCTCAGTCTCCTGAGTAGCTACAGGTGTGCACCACCATGCCCAGCTAAGTTTTCTATTTCTTGTAGAGACAAGGTCTTACTCTTGCTCACGCTGGTCTTCAACTCTTAACCTCAAGTGATCCTCTCACCGTGGCCTCCCAGAATGATGGGATTATAGGTGTAAGCCACTGTACTTAGCCCTTTCCTTAGGTTTGAAATAAAATGTTAATATAAATGTTATGTTTAATTAAATCACCAAAAAAATCTCAAGGCAGAAGACAATTATTACGTATTTTAAGGAAGATTACAGCGTTCACATTAGATATCTATTTTCTCTGACAGAACATGTTTTGTTCTTATTTTTTCCTCCTTGGCAAGTCAAAAAAATATAACTTTGGATATATTATGTAACTTTTCTGAATCTTATTTTCTTCATCTGTAAAATGAAAAAAAGTATTTCCTCTCTCAGAGGACTATTTGAATTAAACAAGTCAATAGAAGTGACCTCTGTGTACCATTTCCTGACAAGAATTGCCTCATTGCATTCAGAAATGGTCAAGTTCAAAGCGGTTCTACAAAGGAGACTATGGATGTGTTTGATAAAATAGATATAGGTTATCATTTCAGTGAAGGAAAACCACTAAAATGAGACATCAGTCAGCTACCTCTGTAAAAGCAGCATATTCAAGGTATATTTTTCTGGGGGTGGGGTGGGTGGAAATCATCTACTTTCAGATTCTAAACTTCAGAAATTTTAGGAGATATGCTGCATTTAACTTTGAAAATGTACTAAAGACCATGATGGTATTTGTGGATAGAGGATAGAGGTCCCCTCCTGATTGACCTTACTTCATTATGATTTGATTGGTTCTCTTTTTATCAAATTTGATGGTTTTTCAGACACAATGTATAGACCTTTGCAAAGAATTCTTGACCTGATTGCCAAAAAGACTTCCAAGAACAAGAAGCCAGACAGATGGAAGATGTGTGTACTATGTAAAGTTTTGGCAAGCTTCTCTGGACATGTCTGCTGCTAAGTGGTGTGGGGGAGGAGAACATTTTCTTGCCTTAAGACAGACTGTTGTCAAATTCTTCTTTTAAAGGGGGATCAGATCTTACAAACCATGTTACGACAGGAATATAAAGTCATGATTGAAACTATGGAAACAATTGACACTTAAATAGTTGGTAAATAGATTTAAAGTGATTTCTGGCAATATTTTTGGAAGATAATTTATCATTATTAGATGATGGGACTAGGAAAAAACAATTGCTAACAAATGCCTCTTAAATTTGGCCTTCTAAATAAGCAGAAAACCATTTATTTGATAATGATATTTTTACATAAGTAATGCTTACTGTTCTCTAGAAATGCAAGAGGCAAAAATGAAGTTATCACCTTTCCCCTTCTACCAAATTGTAGGTTAGAGCACAAGGTTACATTCACTACTAGGTTGACTTTCTATTGTTTTATTTAAGGCATAAAGATGTAGTTGGCAGAAAAAGCAGGTTTCGAGTTGAGTAGGCTTCATATTTTCCCTTTGTAAGACTTTCAAGGACTCAGATAACAATATAAATGCTATCTTTCCTAACTAATATTTTCTGGCTGTTGGTTAGCTACTTTTGACATTGTTTTATTCCTAAGCTGTGAATAAGGTAGCTATGCATTTAATGCCTACTAGTGTAGTGAAGATCAAATGAAATAAGGCATGCCAAAAGTTCTTTGAAAACTGGAAAGAGCTAAACAATTGTCGGGATTTAAAATATAATGTTTCTGCATAGTATATTCAATTGTGCAAAACGAGGTTTATAGAACATATTTACTTTATTCACCAGTCATGTAGCTTATTATTGTTAGACAGGGTTAGTAACCATTGTTATTTTAATTGATTTTTTTCACATTCTTATATGCTAAATTAATGATGACACTCAATTATGCAGGTCTGGGAAATGTGCAGAGATTTATTTTTCCTGCTTTTGCTCTAATTCTAGTATTTTTTGCATTTAGAAATGGTGAATTTTGGAAAAAAAAATTTTTCTCTCCTAATTATGTGCTGTGTTATAATTGAAAGAAAAGGAGGAGAAAACAGAGCCATTAAAAGTTGATTGGAAACTAAAGAAAAGATTGTATTTAAGAGGCTTAAGAATAAAAAAAAAATTACCTATACTGGTAAATATGACATTTTTCCAGGAACCATCTTACCACCAGAACCACTGTTGTCAGCATAGGGACTCTTTGGTTCTGGGTGAAATTTTGCATGTGTATATTAGAATTGAGAAGTAAAATAGAAGTGTTGGAAGTGTGTATGATGCTGCTGGCAGCTAGAACATCTTAACATTTCCTAACCACCAGGTGGCCTCTACAAACTGCCAAATAAGGTAAGTTCACAACCTGCTTCCACCAGAAGTACTCTGCAAAACCATCAGAGCATGTTTATGGTTTTGAAATTGCCTGGGGAATGTGGTATAGAAGAACAGGTCACTTCATGTTTTCTTTGGGTAGCTGTCTTATTTTTGTGTATAATATGTAAATTTTATGGAATATGGTTTTCTGATTTCCTTTTGTATTACTACTGTTACATCTGCATGCCATTCTAACTCTTCCTCTTGTAAGACGAACTGTTAAAGTGATCTCCATCTGTTTACTGGATTGACCATATCTAAATACCCTTATCCTGGCACAATGCCAAACAGAGAGCTGAAAACAATACAGCAAACCAGTGTGTTGGGCTGACTAAACTCCCATGATACTATGTTGACTATTTGCCCCACTTCATATCTAACAGTGACTAGCATAGTCAGTGCTCGATACATTTTATGTGAATGAATGAATAAATCGTTCTTTCACTTCTTTTTCCCACTAGACCATAATCTTTTAAAGAGTGATATCCTAGGCTTTCTATTTATACCACCACTCACATGCGTGCGCGCGCGTGCGCACACACACACACACATTCTACATATTGATCTACTCATCTATCTATAATGTGTGTGTATAACATCAGTTAATTTATTGAACATTCTGGAACGTTGATACTAAACATGATCAGATAGCTGTGATAAGAGAATAATTAATAGACTTGAAGTCAAATGCATAGTTTTGAGTTTCTTATCTGACATGTAGGAGCTGTGTGTTTTCACGAGTCATTTACTTTCTTGGACTCTACTTATTTGTATGTAAAATGAGAATACTACTTACCTCTTAGATTGTTTTGGGAAGTTCTTATAACTGAAAAGTGTGATAGATAAAAGAAGTGTTGCTTTATTGTTGACATTATATTTTTAATCTTTGGCTTTTGAATCCTATCTTGAATCCTGGCTTTGTTCACTCAATGGATTCTGATTAAAGTTTTGGTTGTGTTAGGGAAAGTCATCCTTATCCTGAAGTAACTCAAGTATCTGCCTACATCTGCTGAGTAAGCAGACACCAAGTACTTCAGCATTTAAGTCATACCTGATGTGTTAGATTTGCCAAATATTTTCTCTGTCGCTAAAGCCCTGGGAGAACTGAGTTGTTGGTGCTCTTGTACTTTTTGTAGTTATGAGATTGAGCTGAACGACAGAGATGCTGGGTATTTTGTAAGCAATATTTTTCTTTTTTTTCTTTTTTGCAGTTTTTGGCCAGGGCTGGGTTTGAACCCGCCACCTCTGGCATATGGGGCTGGCACCCTACTCCTTTGAGCCACAGGCACCACCCGCAATATTTCTTTTTAGGATGAGAGACCCCAAGTGAAGAAGTTACCCAAAGAAGACTTTAGGTAAAACTTAGTCTGTAGGGCGGCACCTGTGGTTCAAAGGAGTAGGGTGCCGGCCCCATATGCTGGAGGTGGTGGGTTCAAACCTAGCCTCGGCCAAAAACTGCAAAAAAACCCCAAAAAACAAAAAACTTAGTCTGCAAAATATTAATTTGGATCTTTGCAGTTATATGGTAACAAAAAGGAAATCACTACTCCTCCACTTTTAAAAAAGTCTCTCCTATCCCTTTACCCCACCCCATTTGCAACTAACTTGTGAGATGGATTCTTCCATCCATACACTATTTTATGTGTAAATAATTTTAATTAAATAATTGCTATAACTTTATTATTTTGCATACTTTCATTCACACAACTCTGTTTACTTAATTTAAAGCCTATTGCACTTGGTAGTCCCACGTGGTCTTTAAGTAGTCTCCCATCTAAGTACTAACCAGGCCCAACCCTGCTTAGCTTCTGAGATAAGGTGAGATCAGGCACGTTTAAGGTGGTATGGCTATAGACCATACATATCTTATTTTGGAAATCTAATGTTGGTACATATATAACCGGTCCATTTCTCTACTGCTGCGTAGTATACTTTCTGTGCTCTTTTATGGATGTAAGAATTTCTTTGAAAGATAAACCCAAGAGCAGTATTTCTGGGTCATAGGGAGGGGTATGTGTAATTTTACTACATTTTGAAGACTGCTTTCTAGACAGGCTGCATCAGCAGGCTCCTATAGCCTCACATTCCTGCCAACACTTGGCATTATACAGCTTTCTAATTTTCTGCCAATCTAACAAATGTGAAGTGATATCTCACCATTGTTTTAATTTGCATTTTTCTGATTACTAATGTGCTTGAGCATCTCTTCATGTGCTTGTGCAGCTGTGGGGTTTACTTTTTTGTAAACTGCTTGTTTATATTCTTTCTCCATTTTCTATTATAACGCCTATATACAATTATTATATTATATTACACATATTATTTTTTTATTGCCAGTTTTATTATCTATTTATTTTGAGGTAGAATCTCTTTCTGTTGCTGAGGCTAGAGTGCGGCGGTGTCATAGCTCCTCAACCTCGAACTCCTGGGCACAATTTATCCTCCTGTCTCAGCCTCCAAAGTAGCTGGGATTAAGGCACACATGACCCATACATGGCTAATTTTTAAAATTTTATAGTGGCAGGGTCTCACTATATTGCCCAGGATGGTTTCAATCTCCTAGCCTCAAGCCATCCCCTCTCCTCAGCACCGCAAAGTGCTGGTGTTCCAGGCACGAACCACTGTGCCTAGCCAAAGTCAGTTTTAGACATTGTAAAATATCCAATCTGTCATCCTTCAAAACTTTTTCCATAATGTCCTCCTTTGAGGAATAGAATTAAAAAAACTTCTGAATCCATTTACTTTATCAAAATTTTGTCTTACAGTTTATGCTTTAGGGTTTTCTTTATTCTCTTAGTCTGTTTTGTACTGCTATAACGAAATACCTGAGACTGGGGGATTTATAATCAACAGCAATTTACTTGGCTCAGTTCCAGAGGCTGGAAGTCCAAGGTTGAGGAGCAATACCTGGTGAGGAATTTCTTGTTGTGTCATACTGTGGCAGAAGGTGAAAGGGCAAAAAAGCCTACATGTGCACAAGAGAAAAGGGAGGGGAGGATGAGCACAAGAGGGGGCCAGACTTGCTTTTATAACAAACCCACTCACTCCCTCAGTAGCCACATTAATCCCTTCATGAGAGAAGAACCCACATGACTGAATCACCTCTAACGATCCCACCTCTCAACACTGTTGCATTGGGAATTAAATTTCCAACACCTGAACTCTGGGGATATGTTCAAACCACAGCATTTGGGAAGTCTTTAATAACTTGTCACAAAAATGTTATGTTTATGACTATTAACTTTATAATTTTACTTTTCATAATCACATCTTTAACATTTTGAGTTCACCTGTGTACATGGTATCAGGTAGGCATTGGTTATTATTTTTATTCATTTATTGAGCCAGGTTCCCAAGGTTATCATTCTTTATCTTACGTATTAGTGCCTCGTATCAGTGCTTGACTCTGAGCTCTCTATTTTGTTCCATAGCTTCCCATGTCTGCCATGATTGATTGTATGTATTTTTTTTTTTTTTTGAGACACAGTCTCACTCTGTTGCCCCGGGTTAGAGTGCCATGGTGTCAGCCTAGCACATAGCAACTTCTAACTCCTGGGTTCAAGGATCCTCCTGCCTCAGTCTCCCAAGTAGCTGGAACTACAGGAACCTGCCACAATGCCCAGCTAACTTTTCTATTTTTTGTATAGATGGGGTATTGCTCTTGCTCAGGCTGGTATCGAACTCCTGAGCTCGCAGGATCCTCCCGCCTCAGCCTCCCAGAATGCTAGGATTACAGGTGTGGCCCCTGGGTAGTTATGTCTTAATATTTAATTGGGCAAGTCCTGTTTATTTTCTTTTTCACAGCTATCTTTTATCATTCCATTTAAACCTAAGGTATTATGTTTTCAAAAATTCACCTATAATTTTGATTGGTTGTGTATTAAATTTATAGCTCCATCTGATTAGGATTGACATTTTTATTACAATAAATTATCCCCTTTCAGAGAATGGGATGTTTCTCCATCTGTTCAGATCATCTACTGTCCTTCACTAGCGCTTTCAAAATTTTTCTATAGAGGTTTTGTATATTCCTGATTAAGTTAATAGAGAACCTAATGAGTCTTGCTATTTGGAATATTATCTTTTTAGTTAATTGTTTTTAAAATCAGAGACTGTTGGTATAGAGAAAGGGTAATGATTTTTGTTCTTTGATTTGGTATCTAACAACCTTGCTGAACTTTTATTATTGGTGGCATAGTTATCTATTGATTTTACTGCTAAAGGATCATACCATATACAATAAAGACAGTTCAATCCTTGTCTTCTGATCTTTACTTCTCATTTCTTTTAGTTTTTTGTTCATATAGGTAGTGAAAGCTTCCAGTACGATCTTATACAACATTAGTGATACAGTAAGCTTTCTTTCCTTAAAGTGAGTATCTTAAAAAAAAAATTTCTCCCTTAAGTTTAATGTTGCTAGAGACAAGCTTTACCAAGTTTTACCATCTATTTCTAGTGTGTCATTTAAAGAAATTCAGGTGTTAAACTTGTAAAATGTATTTTTAGGTTAAAATAATTTTTCTGATTTCATCTATTAATATTGTGAATTTCACTGATATATTTTCTGGTTTTAACACATTTATTCTTGATATATAATTATCATGATATATAACTTATATATACATATTTTGAGACAGGGTCTTGCTTTAGACCCTGGGTCTAGACTGTGCTATAGTGACACAATCATAGCTCACTGTCTCCTGAAAGTGATCCTTCTGCCTCAGCCTCCCAAGTAGCTAGGAATGAAGGGATGTGCTGCTTTGCTTAGCTAATTTCTTTCATTATTTTTAATTTTTGTAGAGATAAGGTCTTGCTATGTTTCCCAAGCTGGTCTTGAACTCTAGGGCTCAAGCAATCCTCCTGCCTTGGCCTCCCCAAATGCTAGGATTACCACATCTGGCCTTAATAAATTGTAACATTTGTTTAGCCAATATTTCCTTTAGGACTCTTACATTTTACACGAGTAGTTAGAATGTAGCTACTTTTTTTTTTTTGTTTGTTTAGTATTGTCCTCATGCTGTTTGGAATCAAAATTGCATAAAATGAATTTGGATGGATTTTCTTCTGTTTTTGTTTTTGAAAACCTATGAAAAGTAAAATAACTATTCCTTACATGTTTGGAGAAATTCTTATGTAAAGCTATCTAGGGC
Organism: Nycticebus coucang; assembly: GCF_027406575.1. Lineage (NCBI taxonomy): Eukaryota > Metazoa > Chordata > Mammalia > Primates > Lorisidae > Nycticebus > Nycticebus coucang. Next base: position 49,451,093 of record NC_069799.1, on the reverse strand, counting down.
TGAAATTTTACAGGGGAGAGAATGATTTAAATTTTCTATGTTTATTGTTCTATTCAAGTTTTTAATTCCTTCTTGGTGCAGATTTGACATTTTGTATTTTCTATCAACTTATTCTTTTTCCCATTTCTTCTAGTCTTTTTAAGTTTGTTAGACAATAATTCATCATAATACTGTTTTTAAACATTCCTTTGTATTTCTTCATTCTGGGCATTGTTTATTTGCATGAAATATTTTCTTTAATTCTTGAGGTCTCCATTATTTGTCTTTGTAAAGAACTAGGTTTTGGATAAAGTTTTTAACTATTTGGAAATAATTTTAGACTTTCTGAAGATTAAGGTAGAACAGAAAGTTACCATATATTCTTCACCCAGATTCCTATAATAATACTTCTTACATAACCACGGTACAATTAGCAAAACTAAGGACCTAATATTAGTACACTATTGACTAAACTATAGGCTTCATTTAGAGTTCCTATTTTTCCACTAATATCCCTTTCCTGTTCCAGAATCCAAAGCAGGATACTATATATTGTGGACTGAATTGTATTCTCTTTAATTCTTATGTTGAAGTCCTAACCTCCAGTATCTCAGAATGTGACTATATTTAGAGATAGGCTCTTTCAAGAGGTAATTAAAGTGAAGTCATTATGGTGGGTTCTAATCTAATAGAATTAGATGTCCTTGCAAGAAGAAATTAGGACACAGACATGTAAAGGCCAGATGAAGACATGGAGAGAAGATAGACAGCCACCTACAAGCTAAGGAGAGAGGCTCAAAGAAACCAACTTGCTGACTCCTTTATGTTGAACTTCTAGCCTAAAGAATTGGGAGAATATCATGTTCTGTTACTTAAGTCATGCCATATAAAGTACTTATTATGGCAGCCTTAGCAAACTAATATATGTGTACAGTGTTACACTTGGTTGTCATATTTCCCTAGTTTCCTCCAATCTGTGACCGTTTCTCAATCATTGTCTTTCAAAGATATTCTCTTATGTTATTAATTATGGATTGACACTTTCAAAGAGTCCTAGTCAGGTATTTTGTTGAATATCTCTCAATTCAATTTTGTCTGATGGCTTCTCAAGATTAGATTACAGTTTGGACTTTTGGGACAAATACAATAAAGAGAAACTGCCTTACTGCATCATGTCAGAGAATACACAGTATCGATATGCTTTATTACTGATAATGTTAACCTTGATCGCTTAGTTAACACGGTGTTTGCCAAGTTTCTCCCCTCTATAGTTAGTATTTCCCCCTTTTATACTTTATTCATTAGAAATAAGTCACTAACTTAAACCCACGTTCAAGGAGAGGTAAAGTAACTTCCTCTTCCTGGAGGGTGGCGTACCAAAGACTTTGAGACATATGTTAAAACCACTACAGCAATGAACAAATGTTTTGGAGGAGATACTTTGAGGTTATTCAAACATCCTGTTTCTACTTTAAGTTTTCCTCAGTATTATTAGCACTCATCACCAGGTTTTACCCGCAAGAATTATTACTATACTGTTCTAATGATTTCCTATTTCCCTCATTCCTTCTACATTTATCAAATGAAATTCTTCTATAAGAAAGAGTTGTCCATTCTTCCCCAAATATTTATGTAATCATTTATTTATATGAGTATGGACTTATATTTATTTTGGGGGTTATAATCTAATATTATCATTATCATCTTGTTGCTGAAAATGTCCCAACTTTGGAAACTGGTAACTCTTTTGACTACTGTGTCCTCCGTTTTTATTTTCTGGCACTATAAATGATGGTCTAAGTGTATCTTCTCTTTTCCTTGAATTAGTCCTTTCTACAAGGAACCTTGGCTTCTTTTACTGGAAAAGGGAATTTAAATACCAAGATATAGGTGCTAGTTGTGCTTGTAGAAAACTAATTTTTTGGTTTTGTTTTTTTCCTCTCTCATTTTGTTGTTCTTCACATCATTGACTTCTGCCTCTTTGTTATGCAATCATTCTAAACATTTGGCTTTTCTCTGGTGCTTCCTCATGTCCATCAGCTTGAATTAAATATTTAGGTTTTGTAAAAAAAACTTGTTTCCTGATAAATGTACAGTATTTAAAGCAACAAACTTCCTTTTAGTTCTATTGTTATCTATGGTCCACTCTTTTTTTTTTTTTTTTGAGACAGAATCTCATTATGTCACCCTTGGTAGAGTGCTATGGCGTCACAGCTCACAGCAACCTCAAACTCTTGGGCTTAAGTGATTCTCTTGCCTCAGCCTCCCAAGTAGCTGGGACTACGGGCGCCTGCCACAATGCTCGGCTATTTTTTGGTTGCTGTTGTCATTGTTGTTTAGCAGGCCCAGCCCAGGCTTGAATTCGCCAGCCTGGTTGTATGTGGCCAGCACCCTACTCACTGAGCTATGGGCACTGAGCCACAAATATTTTTACTTGTAATGTTTTCACTGTCATTTAATTCTAAATATTAATTTTTCAACTTAATAATTTAGGAATTTGATTTTATTTTCCAAACATATGAGATGTATTTAAGCTATCCTTTTAAGAAACTTAATTTATAATTTAATGCATTATGAGTAAAATACATAGTATGACATTAATTCTTTGGAATTTGAGGTTCCCTCTAAAACATAATCTGGTTTATTTTTGGTAAATATTCTGTACATCTCTAACACAAAGTAACGTATATATTATACGAGGAGCTCTATACAGGCATAAGTCTTAAGTCTAACGAGTCTACTACTAATGATGTTTAGATATTTACCTTTATTGCTTCTTTTTGTTTGATCAATTATCTCTCAGAGAGGAGTTTCAAAATATATAACTACAATTGCTGAAATATTTCACTCTTAACCCAATTTTTTGGCTAAATTGTTGATAAATACACACACAGACACACTGATAGGTGCATATATGTTCTCAATGACTGTATCTTCTTGATCCACTATGCCTTTTCCCAGTATACTACTTCTCTATTGGTTAGGTATTCCAGGTACCTATTTCCGTATAACTAATTACTGAAAAACCTAGTGACATAAAATAAGCATTTAATTTTTCTTATAATTATGTGGGTCACAATATGGGAAGGGCTTGGCTGGGCCTACTTCTAAGACGGTTTCTTCATTGATATATTTGGCAACTGGGCTGAGATGTATGAGTACTCCTTGGTTACTTCTCTGTTCATAGTCACTTCACCTGGGATCTTAGGCTTCCTCACAAAAAGATAATTTGAGGGTAGTTGGGCTTCTTATATGCAAATTACTTACCAGAACTCAAGCAGAATCCCTCCACCAGTCTTATCTCATTGTGGTACTGTCTTGAAGTCTAGATGAGGGTGGGACCCTGTGTGTATAATTCCTTGACTAACACCTCTCAATCTGAAAAGGTAAAAGCAACATAATTTGTGCCCCCTTCACACCCAACATACAATTGGTAAAGGGATAATTACAATAGCACTCCAGTTCAAAAAGCTTGGGGGAACACAACACATAACAGTTACTAGTCTCTGGCAATTCTGAAATCCACTTGAGCACCTATCACCAATTCCTTGGTTAGGACCCAGTCCTGTCCCCTGGGAATAATTCCTGAAGGTCTTGGCTGTACTGTGTTGGCTCTTGATTTCTGTCCTCTGAATCATCCTTGCAAATAATAGCAGCATTATTTCTCATGGCGAAAAGGTAGAATTTGAGGTTCCCTCTAAAACATAATAATATGTGTCCAGCCACAGATAAAAGGAACAAAATGTGGCAGGTGTAACTGGAATATTATTTAGCCTTCAAAAGGAAGGAAATTCTGACAGATGCTACAACATGGTGAAACTTGGGGACATTATACTACCAAGTAAAATAAATCAATCACAGAAAGACAAATACTGTATGATTCCATATATACAAAGTACCTAAAGTAGTCAAATTAATAAAGTCACAAAGTAGAATGGTGGGTCTAATCCACAGGATTAGTAGGGTAAAGAAATGGGAATTGTTTAATGGCTACAGTATTTTAGTTTTGCAAGATGGAAAGAATTCTGGAGACTGCTGCATAACAACATGAATATATTCAACACTATTGAACTATACATTAAAAATAATTAAGGTCGCAAATTTTGTTAGGTATGTTTCACCACAATTTTTTAAAAAGCTAAACAAAAAACCAGTAACCAGCTTCTTTAGTACGTCTGTTTATGTCTATTGTAGGCAGTCAGAAAGAGCCAGGTAGTCTGCATTTGTCTGGAAACCTCCTCAGCCAGATGCACAAGTTCATTTGTTCACACGTGACAGTGCTGTCAAACTTTCTATCTACTATTTAATAAAATTCTCCCTTTTTTCTGCTTCCCCAGTAACATTTTCTTCATTTCTTCCTTCAAGACTCATCAACAGATTCCTACTTTCATTAACCACCTGTGGGGCACTTTTAGTTCTTCCTCTGCATGGTCCAAAGCTACTGACACATATTTTAGGTTTTTGTTATTGCAGCAACCAATTTCTAGGAATTAGATTCTATTCCAGTTCTCTACTGTTAGAAGTGAATAACTGATGGCAGCTGGTCTACCAGCACCTGTTTTCACACTCGTTGTGTCAGCAAAGCTACCCTGGCACTCCATCAGTGTTGACTGTATAGGCTGTTACTGTGAAGTTTTTGTAGTGATGGAGCGGGAAATTATTGTCCAAAGTAACATGGGGAAGAAGCAAAAGCAGAATTTCAAAACTTTCCATCAATCTGTCCAATCTCTTTTGATTCATCCATAGCCATTCATTTTCAGTTTGGGTATTCTTTTTTTTTTTTCTTTTTATCATTGTTAGTTTGGTTACTCCTTGCTTCTCTCTAGCATTTCCAATTTCTTTAATTTGGGGGTAGGATGTAAGAGTTGATGGAAAAATGTTAAACAATATGGACCCTGGCAATTTTAGTCTACTGGAGAAAACAGATCATTAAAAAAATCAAATATTATAATATACTGTGCTAAATGATGTGAAGAAGATAAGCTTTATGTATTACGGGGAGAATGAGGAAGTTGATTCCAAATCAGACTTCGAGTTTGTGGGAGGCTTTAAAAAGGGGTCAAGTAGGAGTTATAATGTAAAGCACAGTTTAGGCAAAAGGATTTCAGGTATAAGGGCAACTATAACGGTATGACTTTTTAAGACAGCATGAATTTTTTAGGACCATAAATGGAACTGGAATTTTATTCGTTAGAAAAGTAAACGTTAGGATTAGATTTACTGTTTCAAGCACTACATAGGCAGCATTATATAATCTTTAAACTTCTTGCATGGGAACCTTCTATAGTCCTTGAATGGGTACTAGCAATGAGTTCTGTTGTCAACTGTTTTTGTAAAATTTTCAAAAATAAGATATTATGACTGTGATGGCCTCTTTATACTATAATGTGCTTCCATTACACTTTCCCCTAGGCTGTGGGCATTCTGGGAAATTAGCTAGGAGGAAGTTCAGGATTTTTTAGTCTGGGTTTAGTAATATATATTAAAGTGGTTTGCAGTCACTTCTGTGTATAGTGAAATTATTGCTAGACATGGTGGTATGGAAACAGCTTCTGGTAATACTCTTACTGCCTATGGTCCCTACCAATATAGCAGTTATTAACACTGGGTCACAGATGTAGGGTCAAAGGTCATGATGTGATACAAACATGCATTCATGATTTTTTATTTGTTCCCTAAATAAAGGTCCCAGAAAAAGTGTAAACTTCAGGACCCGCAAACCATAATCTTTACCTGGTGCAATACTAGACAGCCTAAACAATATGGTATTATTAAACTTTTTTTCTTTTTTAAGCTTCGTTAAGGTTGAAGGCCTGAATCAAGATGGCCACGTTGGTGGAAGGGAAGGGTCAAAATATAAGCAGCATGCAGAGTTCAACGTGTAGCACTTTGCCATTGTTCTGACTTGGAGGCCCTTACACAGAGAAAGACAATTAGGGGAATCGCAAGTCTGAATCCAGCTTTGGGTTTGCTGCGTTGCAGGGATCTGTTGGGCAAGTAGAGGCAAGTGTTGGTTTCAGCAAAGCTACCCTGGCACTCCATCAGTGTTGACTGTATAGGCTGTTACTGTGAAGTTTTTGTAGTGATGGCGCGGGAAATTATTGTCCAAAGTAACATGGGGAAGAAGCAAAAGCAGAATTTCAAAACTTTCCATCCTAGGTGTTTGGGAGATCCTATTTGCCACTTACCAGGCATTTTTGGCTCTCGCTTTCCTGTTCAGACACCACGAAACAGGAGCCACTTCCTCACCCTCGCAATTTCCCAGTGGCGCCCACTGCCGGATATGGAAGCGGCACTTCCGCCCCAGGGGCAGCCACGGCGGGGATATAGGGCGCGCAGGCGCAGTCGGGCTCTCGCCCGGCCTTGGTCACGCGGCTGCGTGTGAGCGCGTGAGTCCTGAGGTGTTGACGGGTCCTGGGTGCTTCTCAGGTATACCCTCAGGTATACTTCTTTTAGTATACTCCCTCCCACGAACACAGGGTTATTTCCCACTAGCTCTCCCAGGCCTCCACGTCGCCCGCAGGAAGTCTGCGGCACCTTCCCGAGGGGGGCTCTGTAGGTCTCGGGGCGCCAGCCAGCTGAGAACAAGGTGCTAATGCGCCGGGCTGATTTCCCACCTGGGAAACGCACAGCTCATTACCTTCGGTGGTTTTGCTCAGGGGCTGAATGCTTCGTGAGCTGGATTTAAGGCCTGCCGTGACTTTTTAGTTTTCATATGTGAACCTGGAATGAAGGAGGACATTTCTTAGAAATTTAGATATCTGTATCTGAAGTCCGTTTTCTCTAGAAAAGGGACAAACCACAGTAATTGCAGCCTCCTGGAATTTAGAGTTAGCGGATGTCCGAGTTAGCTTGAAGATTGTGACACACCTCTTGTGACTAAACTGCCACGGTAGCAGGATTGTTGGGGAATTGTAACCTCATTATTATTAACAACTGTGGACCAAATAGACATGCGTGTTTGCGGGTTTGTTTATTACAAATGCTTTTTAAATAGATATTCAAGGAAAAGTACCAAAATGTAGTAGGCAACATTAGTCAAGTGGGGAATTTTATGATACTGGCAATTTAGTGTGTAATTCTACCCGTGACAATGTGTTGAGATAGAGATCTTACGTCAGTGGGGCTTACCCTGATCACCCTTTAAAAAAAATTTTCTTTTTTTGCAGTTTTTGGCAGGGGCTGGGTTTGAATCTGCCACCTCTGGCATATGGGGCCTGCGCCCTACCCCTTTGAGCCACAGGCGCCACCCTAAAAATTTTTTTTTTTTTTTTTGTAGAGACAGAGTCTCATTTTATGATCCTCGGTAGAGTGCCGTGGCCTCACACAGCTCACAGCAACCTCCAACTCCTGGGGCTTAAGTGATTCTCTTGCCCCAGCCTCCCGAGTAGCTGGGACTACAGGCGCCCGCCACAACACCCGGCTATTTTTTGGTTGCAGTTCGGCCGGGGCCGGGTTTGAACCCGCCACCCTCGGTATATGGGGCCGGCGCCTGACTGATTGAGCCACAGGCGCCGCCCACCCTAGAATTTTTTTTAAGGTGTTCTTTTCTCATCCCTTTTACCTGCTTGAGCCCCGCCCCCACCTTCCAATGGCTCTTCTTTCTTTGTAACATGCAGTGTAATTTATTTATTTATCATAGCTATCCTTATCTATCCTATGCTAAAGCTAAGATTCCCCCTACTCCATTTGCTTTCATACTAATGTATTTTGAGGGCAAAGAACAATAGTGGCTCCTAGTAGGCCCTGAATACTTGATGAATGAAAGAATGGATATGTTATTTTCCAAAGAGTATAAAGTAGAGCCAGAGATGGATTTGTAAGATCTGGGTTTGTAAGATCGGATTAACCTATGTGGAATATAGTTCTTTTGAAAGTCCTAGTAGTGAAGTTAAGTCAATAAGCCAGCGAATTCTATTGAATGCCTGCTTTACCCCAAATGATAGATTTCCAAATTGTCAGAAATTATCATCTATTCTCTATTGAACACTCTGATGCTTTAAAAAATGTCTTATACCTTTTGGTGTCTCTTGGGAGGCAGGCTTTTATCATTTGCCTTATGTCCTCTATAGCATATCTTAGAGTGATGTATGTACTAGACAAGAAGTATTTGTTGTAAAAGGAAAGGAGTGAACTCGATGAAGGCATTAAGTTACTTGAGAATCCAGTTTTTTATTACATGACCATTTGTTCATGGTATGATAACCCACAATAGTAGTACTTTGCAAACTGGGGGCCATTATTCAGAAGGATTTGCATGTTCTCTATGGAAATTTTGGGTTTTTAATTTCAGTGATTATCTGAAAAATTAAACATATTCTGGGTTATCTGGGTAACCAATTACTGGCAGGAGGTTTTATTGCCCCTGTTTGTTTTTTGTGTCTCTTTTGAGTGTGATAGCACTGGTAATATAGTCCTTTGTTACAGGTTAAAGAAAAGAACAGAGGCAGACCAAAAATGCAGATGATTTATTCACCTCAAATGAAGCCCAAATGACATTAAGACAGTCTGTTGGAAGAATTCATAGTAGTTTAAAAGGGGAAAAGAGAGAAGTGAGTCATAAGATATGGTAAAATAGGCTTGCTGAATTAGCAGTCAGTACCATACTCCTGTTTTGAGAGGTGATTTAGTTTTGGCAAAATATAATCACTGATTTTCTTAAATTAATACTTTATTTATGTTGGCTTTATTGTTTTCCTGCATTTATTTTGTAATTTTGTGAGTTTTTTGTAGCTACAAGAGTTATAAAATATGGAATTTGAGCCTAATTCTCTGATTTATATATTTAATATAATAATGAAAATAATTAAAGATGGGACTGTATTTTTACTTTTAGTAATTTTTAGTGGTGTGTTTATACTTTAGTTTTGTGATAAACCACATTACAAAGCGTCAGGGCTCAGGACACAGAACATTTATTTCAGTAAAGTCCAGGTGTGATAATTCAGTATAGGACAGAGATTTCTGTAGCAGCTGATGCTAGTGGTGTGGATGGTGGTAAAAAACAGACAGGAGGGAATCTTAAGAAATTGGAGAGATTGATTGGAGAAAATGGAGGAATTTTGGACAAAGTTGGAGCTTTCTTTGCAGTTTAGCTTTTGGCTGGTTCTGAATTTGAGTGTTGTCTTTCTTAGTGACTCTTCTCAAGTGGCTAAGTGAAATGAAGTCATTTTGTTTCCAGATGAAAAAGAAAAAAATTTAGGCAGCATTTCTGTAGATGATGCAAATCCCTATTCTGGGTGTGGAACACTGGGAGACTCAAAGAGGTGTTGAAAGTTATTGCAATAGAAGATCAGAGGAAAGAGATGCTTATTTTGTGGTACTCTCCTCTATACTTCGTTCTCTGACCTCAAACTGACTCTGAAATGGGAAATGGGAGTAGAAAAAAATGAGATTTGGGCCTTGTTTTGATTTCCTTTATTAGAAGTTATTGGAAGCAGGGCAGCGCCTGTGGCTCAGTCGGTAAGGCGCCGGCCCCATATACGGAGGGTGACGGGTTCAAACCCGGCCCCGGCCAAACTGCAACCAAAAAATAGCCGGGCGTTGTGGCGGGCGCCTGTAGTCCCAGCTACTCGGGAGGCTGAGGCAAGAGAATCACTTAAGCCCAGGAGTTGGGGTTGCTGTGAGCTATGTGAGGCCACGGCACTCTACCGAGGGCCATAAAGTGACACTCTGTCTCTACAAAAAAAAAAAAAAAAAAAAAAAAAGTTATTGGAAGCAGATGTTATTTCAAAGTCAAGTTTTCTACCATGTCCAGAGCAGTGTGGTCTGGAGTGCAGTCAATTAACAAGTATTTTTTGAGCACTTATTATGTGTCAGGCATTATATGAGGAGCTGAAGACAGCTCCCTGCTTTTAGACTTATGTAAAACTAATAATTATTGATTTTGTTCTAGTCTGTATCTTTTCTTGGTGCTCATTAGTTGAATATGAGTGGGCAATTTGAAAAATTTTAGTTATGTTCTTGATGCTGATTTGTCTCATTTCCAGGATAAAATGAAAAGTTAGAAATTATAAAGCCTCAGATTAATGTGTTCTTTTTATTTTTTTCTGTTTTCAGGGGAGTCATGAAAGTTGATATAAATCTCCAGAAGATGGATATTGACCAGTGTTCAAGTGATGGCTGGTTTTCCGGAACTCACAGATGCCACCTTAACAATTCAGAAGTAAGAACATGAAAATAAAATCCTCTGAAATTAGAAATGTATTATACTTTTGAATGTGTTGTATTTGTTTGGGTAAATATGGAAGATGCCTCTTACTGGGGGAAAAATGTCCAATGGGGGTCTCATTGCTGCCAAACAAACTGAAAGAGGAATAGGAAGTAAAATTTGTGCAGAGTAGCTATTCATGTGGCGGTGAAGAGAAGGCCCAAACTAAAATTATGTCTGAAATTTGACATTAAAGGTTGGCCCTATTCTTTGAAATGGGTTAGCAATTTAAAATAGCCATGAGGTAAGAAACCAGTCCCAGGCAGGATCAACTAGATTATGCACATTTTTATGGATACTATGCTTATCAAAATATTGGTGGTATTTATTTAGACACACCACCATCTGCTAGAAAAGCACTAGAAAAGGTATGGCAGGGCAATTTTGAAAACAAGGAGAACACAGTATACAGCGAACTGGGAAGGAATTGCATTTATTTGTGTGTGTTTGATAAATTTTCAACTTTTCTCCTTGCTTGATTTGGTGGGACTCCAGTTGATAAGGATCAGGCCTGGCGATTACTCTTCTGTAAATAAGACTGTCACTTGTCTTTTGTAGTTTCAGAAAAGAAATAGGATGAAATACTAATGATTTCATTAGTATATTTTCATTACTATATCTCTGAGGTCTCAAAATACTATGAACCATAAAGTTTATGTACTTTAGTATAATAAACATCCTGATCTTACATAGTTGGGAGAGCTCAACATTGATTCCATGAATTTGTGAGGAAAGTCGGTGTGATTTCTTTAAAATAAAGGAGCTGTTTTCACAAATGTATTAAACTACATCTTTTATTTGAATTTTTGACATTTGTGAAAGGTAGTTGTACATAGTGTAATTTTAAGGAGAGGAATTTTAAAATAGAAAGAAATTTAACAAACGATTTGTGCCATTACACAAACAAAAAAGTACACAGACACGCACACAGGTATACATGCGTGCACACATACATATATATGCCCATTGCATGTTTACCATGTGTACACCATGCCACAAATAATCATGCCACACCCAGCCCACATATGTATGCTCCTACTCCCCATACAGTTCACACACACCTCCATACCACTCCCATACTCTCCACTGTAATCTCTCTCAATCCTCTCTCCCCCAAAGCACCCACATCCCTTTAAATCTATCACATCTCTCCACCATATCCCCATGACCCCCCAACCTCCCTGAAAGTATCTCCCCATTCCCACAAGTGCCCACACCCCCTTGCACATCTGCATACACCTCCACACACAAAACCCTCCACTCCATGCAGTTTAGACCCAAAGATGTGTATTCGTATTTCTGTCTTGTTAACTCATGAAAGTTAAGATCCTCCTTCTGCCTCTTTTCTCTACTTGTTCTTATGATTGTGGACGTTTCTAAGCCTCCACTGCCCTTTGGATGATTCTAACATTTTTAAAGATGTGGATTTCAGTCACTGATTTGAATATCTTTAGCCTTGTTACTATCTCCGTGCTAGTGGCATATAGCCTCTTAGCATTGCCTTTTAGGCTGAGTGGACTTTTTTTCTGCACAGGTGTCATATTGTGGATATTGATCTGTGTGTGTTCATTTCTGTATAGCCTTGTTTCAGCGGTGCTCCTGGGTGGTTCAATAAGTCTGTCTAGAAACAAGGAGATACTTACTTTTCAGTTTGGGGCAGTTGCTACTTACCTCCAATAGCACATTTTTTTATTTGATTAGAAATGGTCAAATCACAAGAACCATTTTCTCTTCTTGGAAAATTGACTGATTTTCATTGCATCAGGATTATGAATTTTCTGGGGTTTGCATTTTTTTGAAGCTTTCCAATAAAATTAGTCATGTCATCCTCAATTTTTATTAATGAAGACGAGGTTAAAATGTGTAACTCTTGGGACTGAATACAGGGAGCATTATATTTATTCATTTCATATTGGAAAAACTAGAAAATATATCTTATAAAACAACTGAAAGTTCAGTGAATTTCGTCTGAAAAAGTAATAGAAAGAGATTCAGTGATCAAAAATAATATCAAACATTTGTACCCTCATATTAATTAAAAAAAAATGCCCCAAACCCTAGATCTACAGAATGCATTATTTAACTTAGAATCTGGATCTCTCCCACTCTTTTCCTTTCTGAAAGTAAGGAATCTTTATGTCTTGGCCTATGTCCTTAGTGGGGTAGTCTGCCCTGCACAGTGCTATTCTGGAACTTTTTATATGTTTTTGGGGGGCTTCTCTAAGGTCCCGTAGTTTATGCTGTTCACTCTAGTCATCTGCCTTGCTCTATACCAAGTCTTCAGTCTAGTTACTAGGAATGGTCTTGCAATTCCTTGTACTGATGTGAATTAGAGATCAGAAGAAGCTGGCTTCTCTTGAGATTTCTACTTCTTGGGAAAATAGAAAGAAAAATCTCTTCCTCAGCGCATTTTTCATCTGCTCTGTGTCTCCTTTGTTCTTTGTAACAGATCTTCTGTTATAAACCACAAGGATCACTGTGTAAACTGGCTTATTTTGCAAAGTATTTTAACATAGTTTACATTTGTAGGATGTAGGGGCCTGTCTTTATAAATATTCATATTTTTAGAAATAAAGCCCCTCATCATGAATTGCAATGAATTTTATCTTTCCAGTGTTTAACATTCTTCTCTTATAAATAGCAGAGGAAGTTATAAATTTCAAAGTTGTAAGTGAGATACACTTTTTGCTTTAAAAGTTTTTCTGGCCCTATTGACTTTTTAACCTTTAGGGTATGTTAAAACAGAATAGCAGGACTGATGTAAGAAATAGATAAGCTGTGTGGGACTAAGGCAAAAGCCCCAGGAGCATTTTAGAAAGGCATGGAATGGTTTGTGATGAGGAAGATCATCAATGACTTTAGGGTCCTCACTAGGTCTAGGAGGCCAGTAAATACTTTTTGAAAGACATAGTAAAGCAAAATCCTGAATCAGCCTAAACTGGTTTGTAGGATTATTCTGCAAAATGGATGTGAATGTTTTCAGTATCCATTTAAATAAAATTTAGCCTATTTTTATATCAGTATTTGAGTATATAAAATCCTCTCCTACAGAATTTTATTAAAAACAAAAAAAATTGATATTAATTTTTGTTTTAAACAGTTTTTTTTTTTTTTTATACTATAGGAGTTACTTCCGGTTCAGTGCCTGTAGCTCAGTGGCTAGGGTGCTTTCCACATAACACTGGAGCTGGTGGGCTCGAATCCAGCCTGGGCCTGCCAAACAACAATGATAACTACAAGCAAAAAATAGCCGGTGTTGTGGCAGGCGCCTGTAGTCCCAGCTACTTGGGAGACTGAGGCAAGAGAATCGCTTAAGCCCAAGAGTTTGAGGTTGTTGTGAGCTGTGATGCCATGACACTCTATCCAGGGCGACAGCTTGAGACTCTGTCTTAAAAAAAAAAAAAAAAGGAATTACTTTAATCATTATTTGAAATAGGAAACATTAGGACAGTGGCCTTGAAACTTTCTGGTTATATTGTTAGTAAAATTGTTGTAAGCGTCAATCTATGGTATATTATGCTTTAAATGTACAAAATATATGGATCTTTTGTTATGTTTGTATATTCAGTGTATTATAAATTAGAAAACTTAGGTTAAGATGAAGATGAATTAGTATTTAATATGAATTATAATATTTTATAAAAATAAATACATCTTTTGAGAAATATAATTGATTCATAATTTTTACAGAGGTTTTGGTGAGAATGTTATGATTATGTGTCATTTTTGAAAAGCTTAGTTTAATAGTAATGCAGTGATTCAGAGGTTTCTAAGTTCAGTTTATTTTTGCATTTAGTTTTAATACCTGTCATAGTTGAAAAAGTTGCTACACAAGGATATGTTAATCCAAATTAAAGAAATGAGTTGTTGACTATTTTTGCTAAATTACGCTGTTCATTTTTTAGTCTATCAGTTTTGCAAAGGATTTTGCAGAAATACAGCTGGCAATTTTTCATCTTACCTGATGTCAATTGGCCCTTGCAAATGAAATGGAAGGCTGGGCACTTAAATTTTTAAAGGAATAGGTTAAAAGCCAACCGAATCTCTTCATGTGGAGTATTTTAAAACCCAACAAGGAAGTTTTATTTCCAAATTTAAACTGTAGTTTAAATTAGTTTAAACTGATTTGTAGTTAATTAAAACTACAAGCAAAAAAGTTTTTGGCAACAAAAACCACATAACATTGAAACCATCTTCAAATATTCATTTTTAAAATGTTCATTTCAGTAGACTTGCTCATGGATTATTAAAATGTCACATTTACTTTGAAGGAATGGCTTACATATTCATTTTAAAATACCTGTTGCATAAATGCTATTGACAACCAATGACCTGTTATTCTGGAATAGGGCAGCAAATAAATATTTGCCTTTTTTGGTAAAGAGCAATGCATATCCAATCTTTAAGGTCAGAAGCAAGTACTTCACTTTTTGAGATAATCAGAAAGTTTTTGTATGGAAGATATTCTGGGTCATATACCATCTCATTTTGAAGAACCATAAATACTTTATAATTTAATATAATGTACTCTGAAAATCCTTTAAATAACCAAATATTAATGATAGTAAATAGAAAATTACAAGCAAATGAAGGAACCAAGTAACCACTGTTAATGTTTCTGTCTTGAAACTCTATTTTCCTTCAGGATCTTTCAAGTGCCTTATCAGATTTGTTGTCATATGAAGTATAGATTGAGTGAGGGCAGTGATGTTAATATAAATCTTAAATATTAACAAAGCTTACGTATTATTTTTTATGAAAAAGTTAAATGTAAATGGAAGTTATGTATTTTCTTCTTCCATGTCAACCTCTTGTGGACTCTGGTTTGGAGATGAGATTCCCTATTTTATCTAGAGTCACTGGAATGGTTGTGTTATCACCTTGGTCATTGGTTTTATATTGCTCTAAGATAGTTTCTTATATCTCTTTTTTTTTTTCCCCTTTGGAATGTATTAGGTGAAAAATCTGTAACTCCTTACTACTTTATTTGATATAAGTTAATGGGTCTCTAAAGATACACTTTTTAAAAGGTTAAAAAGGTCAGAAGGGATATCATTTAGTATGTGAGAAAAAGAATTTAATGCAGAGATCCAAAGAGAGGAATTAATCTTACTCTTCTGAAAACCTTCTTGCGTGTAGAACATAGCTTATTCATTTGGCTACAGAAGGGTTTAGAGTACCTTTCTAGAGATCTTTCATTTAATTCAACTTCAATTTAGTGAATACCACTTAAAGCAGTTATATGCCAGTTGCTGCTATCTTACCAATTACTCTTTTCTTTAGAAACTTTTACAAATATTATTGTTCCCCAAATCCGTATTGTATCCAATATGCTATCCACTGGTCACATGTGGCTATTAAACTTTAAATAAAAATAAAAAAATTAAAGATTTAGGTATCTGGCCTTACTAACTTGATTTCAAGAGTTTAATAGCCCATGCGTTATAGCTAGTGGCGACCGTATTGGATGGTGCAGTGCAGTAGACAGCTCCGCTCTAGAATATGGTCTAGCTTACAGTGTAGTCAAGCCATACAGGCTTTTGAAAGCTTTCAGATCCATGAATTTCCTTGTTCAGTTAAATCAATAATATTGCCTTTACGCTTTTAAATTTCAGATTAATGTGGTAGTATAAACAGATTCCATAGTTTGCATTTGAAAGAACATTGCCTTTAAATTCACTGAGGAACATTTGAAGACAAACTTGGAATGAATTTTGTCTTATGCAGTCTTCTTATGATCTCCTGTATTAGCTGAATTGAAAATAAATAATGAGAACCTTGAAAACTGTTGTTAATGCCATCATTTCATACTGGGAATGATAACAGTCTTTCAGTAAATGGAGAGCAGTAAATACTGGTAATTGTCTAGATATTTAAATTTTCTTCGTTTTTGTAGAAAAACTTTTATTACCAGTATAAAATGTGGCAATTTAATGTAAAGTCACACTCTTATTGGAATGTAGAACAATGATCAGATGTTTACTGGTGCCTAGCACAGTGCTGACACTGTGTTGAATTAGTGGCAACATCTGACTCTGTTCGTAGATGGCTTATTGCTTTTGATTTATTCCACTGGGATCACCCCAATAAAATTAAACATTTTTCTTTGTAACAGTAGCTACCAGATATTTGAAGATTACTGTCAGCTACCTCCTACGTCCTCTTTTTTATAGGCTAAATATGATCTGTGTCAGTCAAGTATCCTTGCTTTCCCAGGCTTAGCCAAAAGAGGCCCTACCATCACTATACAGATCTTCATTTATTTTTGGAGGTGTGAAGCCCTAACTTGTTTGATTTTGTTATATAATCCTTATTTCTAAAATTAATAGAAAGTGTATTTTTCTGAGATTTTTACTGTCTTCCTGAGAATTATTTGGACTAGAGATTCAGGAATTTTTCCAAAATTAGGGTTAGAAATCGTTATTCCAAAACCACTGTACTGGGTTGACTGACTTAGTCAAGGGAAAGCAGTGGCTATTTCACTTTTCCATCAACTGAACCAGTGGCTATCGCCATCTTGTGGTTGGGGGAAAGAGAGAATCTGTAGTGGAAAACTCGACATTAAACTATTTCTTGGTTGCCTAGACATCTCCTTCACTATTAGAACACTATGCATCTTTCCTTATGGGCACTTGCAAGCTGGTTTGTGTGTTGTGTTCTGGTTAAACCCTAGACCACAACCTAGTTCTGACTTTAGTCTGTTCATATCTAATTAAGTATACTGGGTTCTATGTTTGAGATGTGCTTTAAAAGTTTGCTGAACTATTATTTTTAGTAATTCCTTTTATGATTAATAAGATTGATTTTTTTTCTGTAGGATTCTTTTCCTAACATTAATGCAGTTCATTGTTTTTCATTCATGCAATGTATATTTATTAGGACCGGCTGTAAACCAGTTAATGTTTTAAGGGATTATGGTGGTGAACAAGAAAAGAAATTTTATCATTTATAAGAAATTGCTTCATTTTAGAGGGAACCAGGGAACTTAAAAATGTATCAGTTGACTTTTTAAAGTACTAAATTTGCTAAAATTAAGTACTAAGTATGGAGAAAAATGCCATATATTAATTTCTGAGATATAGGAATAAACAGCCTCCATCATAAAAGACAAATCTTCATACATCTTCCAGCAGTATAAGAATTTACCTATTGGATTAGAAAACAGTAAAACAAAATATCATGGTGAGGATATTCTCATGGGTTATTGTTAAGGATGCAGATTGTTATTAAACTTTCTGGCCTTATGGTAAACAATGATATCACCATTAAAAGTATATACTTTTTGTTCCTTTTATTTTTCTACTTCTACTTTAAGGAAATATTCTAAAATCGTCATAAATGTACACATACTAGATTACTCATTATAGTAGTATGTTGTGGCAAAAATTTGGAAACAAATATACAGCAATAAAGAATTGGTTAAATAAATTATGCTGCATTCAGAAATATATAATATTGCTATTTAATATGAATATAATTCTTTCATTGATTATATATATTCTCTCCTTGAATATATATATGTGTGTGTGTGTGTGTGTGTATATATATCCCCATGATGTATATTAAAGAAAAGAAGCAAGTTCTATAGTATGATTTAAGGATTGATAAGAATTTGGAGATACAGAGAAAAGTGATGTTACATGAGAAAGTCTTTCTGGAATGTATTTAATAGATGAGTAGAGGCTTGGTAAGATGTAGCCAACATTTTTTTTTTCTTGAAAATGAGTTCTTTTAATTTGAGAAGTGAAATTCATAACTGTGGAAGTGTATGCAGGGTGATCTGGATAAGCTAGCTTACAGTGTGTGCAAGGTGGGTGATTAAAGGCAAGAGGGCACATGTAGCCACAGGAAAGAAATACGTCTGTCTTCTAAATATCAGTGGTTCCCTTGTCTAGAACGTGTATGGAGTTGGAAAGAAGAGCCTGGAGAAAGAAACAATTTGAAGAATCTTAAGCATATCTGTGAGAAAGTGGCAGATTTGTTGCTTTATTCCTTTTTGGCTCATAGGGAGGATAAAAATAAATATTCTCAAAATGAAATAAATGTAAATATAAATCTCAAAGTCAAACGTTATAGTGGGAAGTGGACGAATCCACAGTAAATACTGTGGATTGGTTTCACTTCTTCTGTTATTTCACATTAATAGATTTGATCAAAATTGAAAGAATGAAGTTTCTTATTATATTATTATTTGTGCTAATAATGGTTACAGCTTCTTGATAGGGCTTGCTTTGGCCCAGAATTGTTCTATGTGCTTTACATGTATCAATTTATTTTTTTGTCTCCATTTTACTAATGAGAAATCTAGGTCTACAGAGCTTAAAAAGCTTGCTTAAAATCACTCAATGAGTAGTTGGTATAGCTTGCATTAGAATCTAGAATTATCTGATTCCAGGCCTGGGTTTTTTACTACCATCTTATACTTCCTGTTATTTTCTAGGAAATATATAACCAGATGTATTCATGTAGGCTTAGTAGTGAGCATGTATGGGATGTTTTAGATTAAAAACTATGTTTAATATTAGGAATTGGGTTTTATTGCCCTATGTCAGGTGTTACTTTAGCATTACATAAAGCATTTAAGCATTACATAAAGTAATTGCTGTTAAAAATCCAGCATCTCAGTGAGGCGAGAAATTAAAATCATCATAGGTTCGTGTTTGTGTTTAAGGCTATACATTAGGATGTGATTAGATTTATATTAACTTTCAGAGAAGGTTGTAGTAGCTTGTTATAGGGCTTTATTTGGGACTTTATGTTGGTTGAAATATTCATCAATTCTTTGAATAGTGATATGAGAGACAAATAGTTAATAATAAATTGAAAGTTAAAATCAGAAACTAAAAAGATATTGTTGGTTGGAGAAATGGACAACTCTACTAGAATGAAAATAAGAACAACAGTAAGATCCTGAATGTAAATCAAAAACCCTGGCATCTTAAGCATAGGAAGTATGATGTGGTTTAGGTGCAGCCTTGGTGAACAATATTTGGGAGAACAATTGAAAGTTCAGTGTGAGTCAGCTGTATGGGGTGGTTGCCCAACAATAGCAAAATGCAGCTTTGTCTTAGTTCTCTAGATCTGGGGAGGGTTACATCTCCTTGTATTCTAAACTTAGCAGAAAATATCTGAAACAGTGTAACACGTTTCAGTTCTCATACATTAAAATATATAGACAAACTGAAAACCTTTCCAAAGAGAAAATAGTATTACTATAGACTTTGAAGCTTTGTTTTTTGAAGAATCAGAGAAATTGGGGTTGTTTTCTCAGGAAAGATAAGACTCAGATGGTTTGATAATTTTCTTCAAATCTCAAAATTGCTATTATGTGGTTTTTATACTTTTTTTTCAAGGGACTTTTTTTTCAGGGTCTAGACTATGACTTACTGGTAAAATAACAAACTGCAGAAGCAATGTTCAGTATAATGTAAGTGGAACTTTTTTTTTGGGGGGGGATAGAGTCTCACTTTGTTGCCCTCTGTAGAGTGCTGGGGTGTCACAGCTCACAGCAACCTCACACTCTTGGGCTTAAGTGATTCTCTTGCCTCAGTCTCCCAAGTAGCTGGGACTACAAGTGCCCGCCACAATGCCTGGCTATTTTTTGTGTAGTTGTCATTGTTGTTTAGCTGGCCCGGGCGAGGTTTGAACTTGCCACCCTCAGTGTATGTGGCTGGCACCGTAATCACTGTGCTATGGGTGCCAAGTCATTAGTGGAACTTTTAACAATCAGAATTGTTCAACAATAGAGACTATATAGGTGCCAGTAGCTCAGTGGTTGGGGCATTGATCACACGCACCAGGGCTGGTGGGTTCAAACCCAGCCCAGGCCTGCTAAACAGCAAGGACAACAACCATAACAACAGCAACAAAAAATAGCCGGGCGTTGTGGCAGGAGCCTATAGTCCCGGTTACTTGGGAGGCTGAGGCAAGAGAATCACTTAAGCCCAAGAGTTTGAGGTTGCTGTGAGCTGTGATACCATAGCGCTCTACAGAGGGCAACATAGTGAGACTCCGTCTTAAAAAAAAAATTGAGGGGGATTAATGGGATTACACCTGTGGTGCATCTTACAAGGGAATATGTGAATCCTAGTAAATGTGGAATGTAAAGGTCTTAGCAAAATAACTAAGAAAATGCCACGAAAGCTATGTTAACTAGTGTGATGAAAATGTGTCAAACGGTCTATGAACCAAGTGTATGGTGCCCCATGATCATACTAATGTACACAGCTATGATTTAATAAAAAAATAAAAAATAAATAAAAAAAAATTGAGAAGGGTGGTGCCTGTGGCTCAAAGGAGTAGGGTGTCTGCCCCATATGCCAGAGGTGGCGGGTTCAAACCCAGCCCTGGCCAAAAACTGCAAAAAAAAAGAAAAAAGAGAATATACATTTTTAAACAGGAGATGATAAATTTGAATGTCAGCATTCTTTAATCACATTGCCAGGATGGCCACTTGGTGAGGATGAAGTAGACTTTGGTATTTTCAGTGGTGAAAGGAACCCACATGGCAGGTAGGGCTCATGAAAATCTCATGCAGTATTGCTTATATAGTTGAACTAAATGCCTCCTTCAGTTTCAGGGACGCTGGGATTTTACATGTCTAGTATACTGTAGAGGAAACCGCTAAAAGGTGTTTGCATCCAAAAGAAAACTCTCATTGTCTTTGCATTGGCAGTTCTTTGAATTCTCACATTTTATGTGGTTATGTCTGCAAACGGGAGGCTTTCTGATATTTTCTGTGATAACAACAAAGCAAACTATTATACAGCATGGCTACCTTCATTCAAGCTAGTTTATAGGATTTGATTTTCAGGTACTAATTACTTTGGGATGATAATGAAGGACTGATACATTTTTTTTTTTCCTGAGACAGAGTCTTGCTCTGTCTCCTGGGCTAGAGTGCAGAAGTGTTAGCCTAGCTCACTGCAACCTTAAACTCCTGGGCTCAAGTAATCCTTCTGCCTCAGCCTCCCAAGTAGCTGGGACTACAGATGCCCACCACCACACCCAGCTATTTTTTCCTACTTTTTGCACAGATGAGGTCTCACCTTTATTCAGGTTGGTATCTAACTCTTGTCCTCAAGTGACCCTCCTGCCTCAGCCTCCCAGAGTGCTAGGATTATAGGTATGAGCCACTACATCCATCCAGGACTGATAGATTTTGATAAATGTGAGATAGAAAGCCAAAAGATGTTTCATTGACATCTCACTGCAAAACTGGTACAATCTTAACCAGAAAGGAGGCAATATAGGGGAACCACTGATTTTATTTAAAAAATATAATTTGCCTCTTTTTCTTATCAAGGAATCAGATACTTTAGAGCAGGAGATAAACCCATTTTCCAGCTATGACAAGGTCATGGGTTTGGTGTTTGCTCCTGAATGACACTCCTTTGAACATATTGCATGTCATTGTATTGTATCACCAACCTTCTTGAACCTGTCGATCTAATATTAAGATTTTTGAAATATTTGAATTAAATACTAATTCAAAGGAGTTATCTGTCTGACTGTCTATCTGAGAGATAAAACCATTAAGTCTTAATTTAATAGGTTTCTACTTTATTAACTTTCTGGATTATATAAAATATTAAGAAAAGGACCTCAAGAACCTTTTTCAATAGTGGTAAAGGCACTTTTGATTTAATTTGCTAGGCCATTCTTTTTTTTTGTAGAGACAGAGTCTCACTGTACCACCCTTGGGTAGAGTGCCGTGGCGTCACACAGCTCACAGCAACCTCTAACTCTTGGGCTTACGCGATTCTCTTGCCTCAGCCTCCCGAGCAGCTGGGACTACAGGCGTGCACCACAACGCCCAGCTATTTTTCTGTTGCAGTTTGGCGGGGGCTGGGTCCGAACCCGCCACCCTTGGCATATGGGGCCAGCGCCCTACTCACTGAGCCACAGGCGCCGCCCCCATAGGCCATTCTTTTAGTAACTAATTTTTCTTTTGCTCAAGCCTGAAGAGGCTGTGAGATTCTTACAAATAAGAGTGTCCCACTGATACCAAGTTTGTTTATCAGTCTCTATATAAGAAAATAATTATTTAAGGATAATAAAGTCACATTAAATTAATAATTACCCTGTGAGATAAAAACTATTGTTATTACTATTTTGTAAATGAGGAAGTTGAGACTAAAAGTGGTTAAGTAATGTGGCCAAGGTCATAAAACTAGTGTGGTAGTTCAGGGGTTTAAACTACAGGAAGGTTGTTTGGAAGAAGCATCACTAACTAGTAGCGGCCCATGGGCTGATGTTGTTAAACTTGTGGTTCTACCTGTGCAAGCTCAGCCAAGAGCCATGATGCATCTTACCTGTGTGGGAAATTAGGTAGGGTCCAATCAGGAATACCTGATTCAGCTCTTGGATGGCTAAAACAAATTTCCAAGAGGATGTGGCAGACTCACACAGAAATGTGGGTTAGAATCAATACGTAAAGGACCCCATCTCGCAGGTGTGTGAGCTGTGGTAGCAGAAGTTTCTTGCCAGTGGTGGTACTCTTGGCTCAGTGTTATGACAGTGATTTGCAATGGAGGTAATGTCCAGTTTGAAACAGGATCCAAGGGATAAGATCCCTCTTGGAAAGAGGTTGGTAAGGGCTGTACACATTGTTTGGGCATCAGCTAAGAGACTGGTGTTGACAGAAGATGCCCACTCCTAGCAGAGAATTAGAACACAAATTAGAATGCAGGAATAAAACAAAGGTGATTATGCAGGTTTGGAGCTCACAGAGTACAGGGATGATGAGGGGATCTGCTACATTTATAATATATCAGTAAATTTTGTACTGTACCCATTGCTGAAGACAACATACCTGAAATTCTGCTAAGGTTCTCTGTGGCCTTGGGATCAGCCTGAGGTTGAGTTTCAAGATTGGAAGTCTACAACTTATGCAGAGCAGGGCAAGAGTAGGCTGAGAAAGAAAATTGACTTGCATATACCAATGGATATGAACTCAAAGTACCAGACTTTCTTGATCTTTTCAATTCAGTGAGAGAACATCGATGAAATATGAAGTTAGGGAACAGATTTGGAATATGTAGCTAAATTTATAATGGAGCCAATCAGGGGATAAAAACATCCTACCTATTAAACCTTTGCTTTTGTCATACTCCGTAGCATAAAAATTGCTACTTGTCCAATTCTAGATATGAGAAGCAATCAGAATATACAGTGAGTGCCTGAGGGTGACTTTTTGGGGGTTAAATATAGCTTTGCATCATTAGCTTATGTGGGAAAAAATCCTTTTATGACAGCAAATCAGATCTAATCTGGCACTCCCTCCGCTACAATTATATAAAATATGGTGGAAACTTGTCAAAGCTTTCAGTGAGAAATGAGGCTACTGATGCTTGGCAGCCACCTCTTTGAGCACAGTGAAGAATCATGTTGCTTAGCTACAGCCCTTGGCTGATTTAGAAAACTTTAACTGGCTGTATTATACAAGAGTTAAACTCCATTCCTTGATATCTTCTTTTTCAAAGATAAAAGGCCTTAATTTACCATCTTTTTTTTTTGGGGGGGGGTGGTATCTTTACCAAGTCATTTATGTGTATTTATCCAGGACAAATTTCGATTGTCATAATTTTTCCCTCCGCAGGGCTTATAGATTGAAAGAGAACAAGTAGGTGGTTGATGGTATAAGCAGAACATGGAGGTAACTTGAAAATGCTTTTACCCTCAAAGTAACCTGCAAGTGTCTATTTCAATTTTTTTGGCATTTGAAGTCACTATGTTTTTTCCCCCTCTTCTTTTGCTTATTCATAGTTTGGCTTGCTATTGTCTTTAAAACGCACAAGACAGTCTTTATTTTTTATTTTTTTGAGATAGAGTCTCTGTTGCCCTAGGCTACAGTGCCATGGTATCATAGCCCACAGCAACCACAAACTCCTGGGCTCAAGCAGTCCTCTAGCCTCAGCCTCCCAAGTAGCTGGGACTACAGGCACCTGCCACAATGCCTGGCTATTTTTTTTACTTTTTAGTAGAGATGGGGTCTCACTCTTGGTCAGGCTGGTCTCAAGCTCCTGAGCTCAAGGGATCCACCTGCCTAGACCTCCCAGAGGGCTAGGATTACAGGCGTGAGCCCCTGCACCTGACCAAGACTTCTGTATTTTAAAATATAAACTCATATAAGGTATATGGAAGGGTGTAGGGAAAAGTGAATTTAATTGATTAAACAAGGATATGAGTAGGAACAAAAAAGGCATTGAAAACAGAAAATTAGGAGAAAAAACTATAAATAGGGAAAATTTATAGCAATTATACATGAGGTAGAAAAATGTGTAAAGGGGGAAATACTACATGATCAGAATTCATTTCAATGGAGAAGATGCTCAGAGACTTGTAAGTCTGGGGGAGGCTTTTGGTTTTTGCTCTTTCTCGACAGGAGTATCTTCACACTATTCTGAATATGTGGATATCCACTTTATTTTTATAGCTCTTCACAAAAGAGAGCTGTCCCTCAGCAATGCTTTCTGTTATCTTACTATAATTATTGTAATGAAGTGAAGCCAGGACCTAATCTTGATTATGTAATTATTTCAGTAGATTTTATTATTGGCTTGTCCGTACAATCCTTGTTTTCTGCATGCAAAAGCAGTTTTTTTCCTGCTAGTGCTTCTAATTCCATGATCACCTGGAGGAAATTCTTTATTTACATTTGGAAATAAGATAATGGATAATTGTCTCTGTGGGCTTGGCCTGATTACAATTCTAGCTCTGTTGAAGCCCAGAATCTACAGACTAATAAGCTGAGCAACCCTGCTTGTTGGCTGTTTTTGTGCTTGTGTGGAAATCATCTTCATCTACCACTTTTAAAAATATATTTGTCTAATGCAGTTATTTTCAATGTGCAAACCTGGGATTCCTTGAGGTCCTCAAGACCTATGAAGGGAGTCTATGAAGCTAAACTGTTTTCATAATAATTGATTTGCCTTTTGAATGCTCTATTCTCTTATTAACAGAGGTTACACAGATGTTATGTAAAAATAGATTGAGGTCAGGTGTGGTGGCTCACACCTATAATCCTTGCACTCTGGGAGACTGAGGTGGTTGGATTGCTTGAGGCCAGGAGTTGGAGACCAGCTCAAGCAAGATGGAGACCCCATCTCTACAAAAAATAGAAAAATCAGACAGGCCTGATGGAGACCTATAGCCCCAGCAACTCAGGAGGCTTAGGAAGGAGGGTCATTTGAGTCCAGGTGTTTGAATTTGCAGTGAACTATGATGATGCCACTGCATTCTAGCCTAGGCAACAGAGCAAGAGACTGTTTTTTGTATTCAAACTGAAATACCCACAGATTGAATACAGAGAGATGAGAATCCAGTTTTTTAATAAGACATTAAAAAAATTGCAGAAATATAAAACAGTGGTGCTCTTCTTGCTAATTTTTTTGTTTTAGAAAATATAGTTTTTTCATAAATATTTGTTAGCATTTTACTTATTTATTTTTTCATTCATTTTGAGATAGTTTCATTTTGTCATCCTGCGAGGAGCGCCGAGGTAGCATAACTCACAGCAACCTCAAACTCTTGGGCTTGTGCAATTCTCTTGCCTCAGCCTCCCAAGTAGCTGGGACTATAAGCATGCACCACCACACCTGGCTAGTTTTTCTTAATACAGACGGGTTCTTGCTTTTGCTCAGGGTGGTCTCAAGCTCCTGAGCTCAAGCACTCCACCTGCCTCAGCCTCCCAGAGTGTTGGGATTATAAGTGTGAGCCATGGTGCCTGTCCTGTTTATTGTTATTTTTAAATTAATTAATATATATTTTCAAATTTCTCAGTTTTAATGCCTAGGGTAGTGACTATCAGTGGATATAGCCCACATAAATCAAAGCCCTTTGGGGATACTTGGTACTTTTCCAGAGTTTAGAGGAGTCCCAAGATTAAAATATTTGAGAGGTCAGACCAAGTGCGCTCATCAGCTATCGCATGCTTTAGGATGCTGATTACTTCTGGTTTCTGTGTTTTCTCTCTCTTGCTTACTTTGATGATTCAGCCCACAAACTTAACAACCCATCTTTTCTTCTCTACTTTCTCTCCAGTGTTTTCAGTTTCTGACTCCACTGGACCCTTAGCCCAGTGTCATCAGCATTGGTGATGACACAAGGACAGTAATCACACTGACCAAAATAATAGTCTATCTAAAATAAAATTTCACACGTATTTTTAACTATAGTGAACACATTATAGGTAAAAATACTTATTATTCCGCTCATTATATAGTTGGTATAAAGAAGATATATTTAGGATTTTTATTTTCATATCATTTTTAAAACAAATTTGGCCAAAATGCCAAAGGATGGAATATATTGTATTTTACTCTTTATAATTTTCTCATTGAAATTTTAAATGTATGTCAAAAATCATCTATATGCTAAGGCTAGTTTAGCTGGCTGGTGCTGTATATGAATTTTTTGGGTATTTGGTTATAAGTTAGATGGCTTATTCAGGTAATGCCTTAAAATTTTCTTCAGAGATTGGTCTGTAATTTTATACTTACCATTTGATAAGCTAGTCAGCAGCTAATTAATTTTTGTTTTTAATTAGCAGATTGTGAATTCATTAAGCATGATTTTTTTATATATAGTCAGGATATTCTTAGGACCAAGGAATAGCACATATATGTGGAGAATGAAAAGTCAATTCAATATTTTATTCTTTTGTTGAAACAGTTAAGAGATTCTAGAACCTTTTTTTTTTTTTTTTTAATGAAAAACTTCATAGAGTTTCCTTTAAATGGGTGAAATGGGAGGTATGTGTTAAGCTCAGGGTGGGTTAGGGAGTGGGATATGTGGAAATGAAATGCCGTACCTTTTCTCCTTGGTCAGAGTTGATTAGGTCTTAGTTATAAAAGTGCTTGGTTTCCTAGACTCTGTGGTGGTGATACATTAGGCTGTTCCTTTTCCTCCCACACCCAGTTACTTGTGATGTCTTGTTAATTTTACCTCATTATGTCATGAATCTATTTTCTTCTTTCATTCCTACTATAACTAACTTAGTTTTAGTCCTAATTGCTTCTTGCTTGGTCTTTTTATTTATTCTTTCATAATTTTAATGATATTTTAAGTGTACATATTTAAGGTATAGAACATGATGCTTTGATAGTTATTACAGTCAAGCAAAGTAACATATCCATCATCTCATAGGAACGTCTCCATTTTTTTTTTTTTTTTGACAAGAGCACCTAAATTCCACTCTCTTATCTTGCTTGGACTGTTGCAGTACTCTTTGTCTTCAGATTTATTTTTATTTTTTTCTAATTCATAACCTGCATTGCTGCTATACAATTAAAAAGAAAACAGTTTGGTATGATGATTATGCTGTTTTTTTTTTCTTCCGAGACTGTATTACATGGTGGTTGAAAGTGCTGGCTTTGGATTCAGACTACCCATGTTTCTTAACTTTTTAGCCTCAAGTTTGTGTAAAATGAGGAAAATTCCATTATGTATGTAAAATGCTTTGCATCGTACATTTTCTTTAAATGTTAGCTATTCTGCATAGCACTTTGTATGCCTGAAGTTCTTATTTATAATTGTTTATTTGTATCGGTATTCTTTGCTTGGCTATAAGGTCCATGAGGGTTTATTAGTGTTGTTTACCACTATATCTCAGGTGAAATAACAGTGTCTACAATAAAGGCATTCAACAAATATTTGTGCTAGCTTCCTAAATCTAAATTCCTTCTCATTGCACAGTACCCAGCTACTTGCCTTCCAGTAGTCTACCCTGCTTTTTTGTGTCCCCATGTATTTATTTGCACACTTCTCCCTTTGGAATAACAAACTTATTTCTTACTTTGGTCACCTGATTGATTCATTCTTATCCTTTGTGTCCTAAGGTTGCTCCTTTGTGACTTCTTGACAGCCTGTCCCCCATTTCTGGAAGAACAGAATTTTTTTCTCTACATGCCACTATAGTACATTGTACATATTTTTATTATAGCACCTATAATTCTATATTAAAATTATTTGATTACTATTAATTACAATAACTACATTTATGGGAGGCTTTCACTTTGTCATATATGTGTCTATACAGATGTATATAAATATATGTAAATGTATATGAAATATTTAATCCTCAAGCCAGTTGTAGAAAGTTTTATAGCTAAGGAAACGGAGATTCAGGAATTTTAAGACATTACTATAGAGTACATATCAGCTGAGAATTTGGAATGGTCAGTGGTTGATTTAAGAGTACTTGGGGCAAGGGCTGTGTCCTACTTGTACATCTCATTGGTAGGGCTATTCCTGTGGTCTGAATCCATTTATAATATCATGTTCATAAAATAGACAATGTCTGTGGTTGCCAGTTTCATCACTATCTTACACACATAAGAAAGACTTAGATGTATTCTACCATAGTTTGCTAGGTACTCCCATCTTCCTTCAGGAATGGAAAATTCCAGGTAGAGCCTGATTACTCATGAAACTCTTCTAGTATCTGAAAACCTGCATGGATATTTAGATTTGAGGTCTAACTTTAATTTATATTTTATTTAATTAAGTCATTGCATTGCAAGCAGTTCTAATTAAAAATGAATAGAAGTTCAATTAAAATTAATGGTTTTAATTCTTATTAAAAAGCATCTATTTCACACATAATCAACTACTATTATTTTTAGAATCAAATAAAAACTCTATGGATGCCATAATAACTTAGTTTTGTGCTTTAGTTTCTATTGTTTTTCATTTCTGATAGATGCATTTTATAAAAAGGGTGTAGAGAATTTAGAGTAGGTGGCTCTACAAATTGGCTAGTTATTATTCTCAATTTACCATTGTCAAGTATTTTTGCCATTTATCTAGATTTGAAAGAATGAACACATGATACTGTTTAAAACTGCATCTCTCTTTTTGACATGTAAATAGTGAGCTTTACAAATAGTATTCAACTAAATACACATAAATCCTCCTGTACAACTGAACCACAAAGTTAAAAACTAGATTATCTTTATGACATCAGGTTTTGCAGTATGTATAACTAATCATAAAAACTTACCTTCATCAATTTCAGTCTTCCCTCTGCTGGTCTTCTTCCCTTCCTCTCCCCCTCTCCCTCTTCCCCCCCGCCCCCCACTCTCCTTTCCCTGCCTCCCTCTCTCTCTTTCCTTTCTTTGCTTTTTCTTCCTGATTTCATCCTTATTTCTTTTCCTTTTCTTTCATCTTCACTATTTTCCAGAAAGAAAAGTGAAAACTAGAAGCTATAATTTCCAATAAGTGCTATCTAAGAAATGGCACAGTTTGGGCCAAGGTTGTTGGAATCTGAAGCAGTCTTAGAATATTGGTTGCTTATTTCTTAAAGTATGATTGTAAATTTAATGTCTATTAACGAATAAAATAACAGGACAAGTCCATAGTTCCATAATTCTCAATCACAACTGCTTTAATATACATTTGAAAAAGAAGATGTAAATGGTCAAGGTAACTAAACTAGAATGATCCCATGGTGTGGTTTCTTGGGCTTTTTGAGCTACTTATGAGAACTCCATGACCGTACAGAGGTTCATGAGCTGCAGCTTCTATACTACTTTCGGAGTGTTTTGGTATTTACTCCCTAGCTCATCTATTAAAAAAGTTCTGCTTTTTATAAAGGCATTTGGACTTTCAAAGGAAATTGAGAATGGATTAGAAAATAGGATTTGTTTCCATGTAAGCCATACCAAATGCCAATCCAGGGGCTCTTCCTTAAGCTTTGTAATATCTGTGGAGAACAAATGAAATGAAATGATCACATTTAGGTGTCTTGTTAAGGACTCTGTTAGAATATATCCTACTGACTTGCTTTCCACCTTTAGCTTCATACATTTTATAGGTGTTAAAGGCTTGAAGATCAAGGAAATTTGATTCTTCCTCAATTCATAACTAAAAGGACCCAAGGGCCATATTATGTCATCCAATGACACATGTCAATCACACTAATTCAGAACTAGGAAGATTATATTCTGAGAAAACAGCTTCATCTACTTGTTGAGGAGGTGAGAGTGAGCATGGAGGGAGAATGTGGAGTGTTCATGGAGTGAAGAAACTAGAAGGGGGAGCCTGCCTCTGAAGGGGGCTTATTTTTACTTAAATTGACTCTTAATAATGGGCTAACTTTGACTTTTTCATAATAGAAAAGAAAAGAGGAGATGAGCTTTTGGGGCTGTTTCTGTAGGAGGTATGGAGTGGGAGGTAGGGCTTTGAGGACCAGTGGCAGCAGCTAACCTCAAGATTGACCAGCTATGATTTAAAAAATATTGTCCTCACCAGCTGCCTGATTGGTGCACACTACCCTATATTTTCCTGCTGGAGAAGATATAAATGAGTAATTTGTAGAGCTAGTATTATTTAAATGTTTCTGCCAGTAAAGTTTAAAGCATCTTTCTTTGGTCATTTCCTTCATTGCAGAAAGTTTTATGGACCAGCTGTTGTTTGGTATCTGCTATTTATTTGCCTGGTTCTGGTTTTAGCTATTGAAAATACTGTCATCAGCAGAAAAAGCTGATAATATATATGATGCACTTAAAATAGTAATAATGAGTATTCAATATATCTTAATTTTCGTTATCATCATCACCTATTGCATACCAACTCTAAGTAGCATACTGTACCAGGAACTGTGGAGATTTTATAAAGTAGTTTAATATGCAGTTCATATCCTCCAAGGTTTATAATCTTCGTGGCAAGATAGCACATCTGTCTTAATATTACAAGATAAATAGCAAAACAAGTCAATTACTCTACTCCATATTTCCAAGGGCATTGATTAATCTAGTCATTTGAGGCTGAAATTCCTGATAGGGCATCTGTATCATAATGGGGATTAAATTATTCTTTTCAAATGAATTGGTAATGTAAGTGTCAAATGAGTGATCTGAAAGTTCTAAGAAGAGAGGTCATTCTTGGTCTAAAGTGGTCAGAAAAGCCTTCAGGATTCATCTTTAAGAATAGGTAGAATTTTGATTAGAAGAGATCAGGGAATGTGAGCTCCATTGCATTATCTCTTAAGTGCTTCGTACTTTGTGTGCCTGGCGCAGTGTCTGCTGATGGAGCAAATGGATGGTGACTAAATGTAGGGGAAATGGAATAAGCAGAAGTTTATATCATGAACTTTGTATTAGATTATTATGTGATAAGATATATAGCATTTTATTTCAAATATACATACCAGAATTTAGTAGCAAGAATTGATCCAT
Source organism: Nycticebus coucang (assembly GCF_027406575.1). Taxonomy (NCBI): domain Eukaryota; kingdom Metazoa; phylum Chordata; class Mammalia; order Primates; family Lorisidae; genus Nycticebus; species Nycticebus coucang. The sequence continues at coordinate 49,419,725 of NC_069799.1, read as the reverse complement.
CAGTAAATATTTACTAATTAAGAGTTGAACTAGATTTCAGAAGAAATTCGTTAAAATTCTTTACTTATGAGCCAAGATTTGCCTTCATGAAGATGCCCAACTGATTTTGACCAACTTTTCAATGGTTTCTTTACCTGTCATTAGTTGCTAAGACATTGGCTAACTGAACACTTTCCTTAAAATGAATTCCTCTTGTTTTGCATAGAGGGTGGAGAAAGTGATGTGTTCTGAAAATAACGGGATGATTACTACTTTCAGTACTAAGAATTTTTTTCTATTCTTTTTAATTCAGTTGTTATCTAGTGGTGAATTTTTACTTTTATATTGAATTAAATAACTCTGTTCTGCTTCCTTATCTTATTATTTGATTTGCTGGACTTAATAAACAGGATGTGCAACTAGCTTTTGAATTTGGTACAACTGAATTCTTATGGCACCCTGATAGTTGCTGAACAACTCAAATACATTTTCCCTGTATGTACCTAGACCCATTAAGTGAAACCCCTAATGGAGGTATTTTTTTCAGTGTTTAGTGCTTAATAAATAGTTGAGTGCCCAAACCCATTCTGTATCTTAACAGGTACTGGCTGAATCAGTAAATTAATAGCTTGAATGAATGAAATGTTTATATAAACTAAATGTGGCAATTTTCTAAGAAAAGTAGCATATTTAGAGGACCTTTCAGTAGCCATATGGGTTTGTGGAATTTTCAGGGAAATATAAAAAAGTAGACAGCAGCTGTTGATAGCATAAAACAACCTAGGTCATGTGCAGGGTAATTAAATCACAGATGTAGACAAATTTTGGCAGTAGACCTCGTGAATCTTCATTTCATTAAAAAATATCAGAAGCTAGATGGAAGGCAACAGATGCTGAAATAAGTTTCAAAATCTGGCCAGTAGAAAAGCTGGCTATTGATTTCATGTAAAATATATAACCATGAATGAGAATGATAGTCTTTAAAAAAAACTTAAAACAGAAATTATATAAACAGAAACCTAATATTTTCTGAATGATTGTATTCTTTAGGGAAAACTAGATTTCTCTGTATAATTCTTGATCTCCTTTGTCTATACTGAGAAGTAAGTGAATGTGGTACGTGGGAAGGATTAATGCTATGGGAAAGAACCATAATTTATTAGTATTAAATGTTAACAGAAACTTTGAAGTTGATTTTTGGATGAACACTTGCCCATTATCCCTCTTTAGATAATTCTTTCCTTCACTCGATTTGGAATATTTTAGATTTAGACTGGATTTTCCTTTATTTAAGACCGATGTTGGAATGATAGAAGAAAAATTACATGGTTTCTTTTAACTCAATAGCTTTCGAATGCACTCTCTTTGATTTTTGCCATTTTAATCTGAATTAGTGGCGTCTTCCTGCTATATTCAGAAAGTCTCAGGGATGTGTAATGTGCGGTCAGTTTTAAGGCTCATCCACATGGATGTACATGCAGTAGGTCTATACCTTTTCCTCATCGCCTTGCTCAGAAATTAGCCCAGTACCTAATCTGTCACTTGACCAGATGTCTGCCCAGTCCCTGGCAATAACCATCCTGTATCAGATTGGGAATTCACAGGCCTGGAAACAAGGCAGGTCCCAGACATGATTCACGAAACAGAAGTGAAGACAGAAGACAAGCAGCAACAATGGATTCCTGCTGCTTTTAGATTAAGTGCAGACTTGTCACCATGGTCCTACAGGTCATCTATATGATTTAATTACATTTAGCTAACCTCTCTGTACCTCCTCCTTATTTATGTATTTATTTATTTATTTGAGACAGAGTCTCACTTTGTTGCCCCTGGTAGAGTGCCCTGGCATCATGGCTCACAGCAACCTCAAACTCTTAGGCTCAAATGATCTTCCTGCCACAGCCTCCTGAGTAGTTGGGGCCATAGGCCCCTACCACAATGCTGGCTTTTATTAGAGCCGAGGCATTTCAGTATTGTCACTCCGTTTGGTCTTTAAGCCAAGCAGAGAGTGACACAGGACCATAAACATTCAACTAACTTTAATTGGCTCTTTTGCTAGAGAACGTCACCTAAGGGATAGGCAGTTTGGGAAAGGCCTTCCAAACTGATGCATTTGAGGTAGACTTTGAAACCAGTCAGTAATTTACAAGCAGAATGCATGATTATAGACCAAACTGAGTGGCATAATACTTAAAACTCCTTCCATTTTAGAGCAAACTGTAGTTTGCTGCTCTTGAGGATCAATGGGGAGATATGTCTTGAACTGGCCTTTGAAGAACCAGTAAGTTTAATGAGACTGAAGTAATAGTCTAGGCTGGTTAAACATGGTAAGTTAAAAGTTATAAAAAGGAATTCTTGTCACACATGTGAGAGACAGGATAGCAAGAGAAGAAGATACAATGTCACAGCCTATTTAAAAGGGTGTGGTGACTCACACCTGTAATCCCAGCACTCTTCCAAACTAGGTTAGGTATCACCTGCTCTGGAAAGACAGGTTTTGACCTCAAAGGGACATCCCTTTAATATAAGTTCTCATAGCACCAAAGATATTTTCATGGCACATAAACTTTTATTTAATTATGTTTTTAGTCACTCTTTTATATCATGCTGTTCTAGCTGGACTGTATAACTTGTTCATTAATGTGCCCCCAGCGCTGGAGGCAGATATGATACCTGACATAAAATGGGGAGTCAATAAATTTCTCATTTAATGGATGTTTGAAACTGTAGATCCTCCATGTTCAGTGAGATTAAGTTACTTGAGGGTTTCCTATTTGTGTCCTTTATGTTTAGCATAGTAGTTCATATACAGACGACATAATAATTATTCCCTGTTTCTATGTAATTCTAGCAAATTAAGTAGGAAGGAAAAGAGACAGAAAGTGCTATAAAACATTAGAGGAGAACTGATGGACAATAAATGTTTCCAGACTATTGGGGACTTAATTTTCCTGTTCTGGATCCTAATAATTCTAGCCTCGCCCCATGCTTTCTCTCCACATATTTATAGACGTTTCATTGTGTAATCATCTGGATTTGAGACAGTAAATAAATAAAACCCCTTAGCTCTTAATGAAAGGCTCTGAGGATGACTCCGCTCTGCTGCCATCACTGCTCTCTCGTCCCTTGTGTATGCAGTAGCTGCTTATCTCTTCATCTCTTCCTCAGTCTTCTCAGAACTCTATCCCACTTGCTAAGTAATACCAGCGATATTCCAGCACCGCTTTTCCTTTTTTTTTTTTTTTTTGAGACAGAGTTTTGATATATTGCCCCTGCTGCCTGGTCACAAACTCCTGGGCTCAAGCGATCCTCCTACCTAGCTTCCTGAGTAGCTGGGAGTACAGGCAGGATTCACGGCACATGGCTGCTTTTTCTTTACAAATCTCTTTCTACTTACGAGATTTTAAGATAGAAACATCATACATATGCTAGAATTCAATGCTGTATAACGCTACCTATATGTAGGTATGATTCATATCTTATAATGGAGAAGGCGACATCCAACAAAATCAGGGAAGGAGTGTGGAAATCCAGAGGATTTTAGAAGTATCCCCATTGTTTTCTCATTTCCTATCTCTAGCTCTTCACGTGGCCAAAGCACAGACCCTAAAGCAGGTGTGTGTCCTCATTCTGTATCTCAGGTTCCGTCTCAGGTATGCCAGACAGTCTAGTCCTCAGCTCTGAAATAGTGAGAAGGTTGGGGGTTACAAGTACGCTTGACCCCAGCACCATCCTGGAAAATTTGGAGGGTTTGGCCAACAGTTATCAATGAAAAAGATTTGATACTCCTCACAGTGGAAATAGTCATCATCTGGGGGTCTTTACCTCTTCATACCCTGTTTTTTTTTTTTATTCTTGAAGCTGATACCTTGGTATTTAACCTCCTTTTTCCTGGATTTCTGCTGTACTCACCTAGAGAGCCGTGATGGTTTTAGCAGGCACCAGTGGTACTGCTGTGCCTTCTGGTTTCATTAATGCTACAGGTCTCTCAGCACAGCCTTGAAATAACATTACATTTGATTGCTTCTTGTACATTACCTATCTCAGTCGTTGCTTCTGCATTCTTATTATTTCTAAACTGGACTTTCTCCCACTTCTCATTTCTCCTAGAGAACATAGACGTGTCTTCAAAAGCACCTTTGTCTACCAAGATGCTTAAAAGAAATGCCAGTTCAGTTGAAGGGGAAGGAAAAAGGCAGCCCAAGAGAGAAATCAGTGCATTTGTTAGTGAACAGCCTGTTCCCCACGCTGAAGAGGCCCAGTGTAGGGCACATCTCTGAGGTGATGCTGACCCAGGCCATGTCTCTTGACAGTGAATCCTGTGATAGTCATAGGATCATGAGATTTGATGATTTCTTTTTATTAGCACATTAGGTAGAGTGTTCAGAGAAGAGGTGGGAGATGATTAAAAAACCCCTCCATAAATAGCAGCCTATAAACTGTTAATCTATTTCTGGAGTATGAGCCATTCTTCAAATGAAACAATTCTAGTTCTATTGTGTGTGTATGTATGTGTGCACAGGGGGTGGTGGTGGTGTCAGCCTGTTGCTTTGTGACAACTTTGACAGTCTCCAAGACTATGGTGAAGTTTTTTTTCTTAAACCTATAATTTAAAAAAAAATTCACTTACTAACCTCCTGCCATAAGAACTTTTAAAGGAGTAGACAAAGGTGCAATTTAATCATTCCCAACATAGCGTAGCCTCTCTCCTGAGATTGGGGAAATGATGTTTCCAATATAACCTAACTTTTTATGATTTTATTAAAAATACTGAGAAGGGTGGGAAATAATACTAATTGTGAAATTAATACTAAATCTTGAAAACATTGACAACTATTTCAGATACAGACAAAATTATGAAATCTGATAGTTATTTTAACATGAAATTAGACATTAGTTAGACTTTATTGAATTGTTATTATTTTTGAGAGAGAGTCTTGCTCATTCTCCTGGGCTGGAGTGCAGTGGTGTCATCACAGCTCACCACAACCTCACATTCTTGGGCTCAAGCAATTTTTCTCCCTCAGCTTCCCAAATAGTTGGGAATATAGGCGTGTGGCACCTAAAATGTGTGGCTACATTTTCTATTTTTTTTAGAGACGGGGTCTTGCTGTTGCTCAGCATGGTCTTCAATTCCTGGCCTCAAGCAGTCCTCCCACTTCAGCCTCCCAGAGTACTAGGATTACTGGCATGAGCCTATTTAATTGTTATTGTTATTGAAAGATATTCCAAAACTAATTCAAACCTTTGTTTTAAAAGAGATTTTTGTTAGTAGGCAGGACACAGCATGTCATGCTTTATGACAAATCTATTTTAAATTGACACATTTTTGAGGATTGGTCCTTTAATAAAGATTCTGAATGGTTTCCTTTACCCCCATATAAAGTCTTTAACCTACTCTGTCCTTAAAAAAGCTCATTTACAGTGATTTTTAAAATAGCTATAAGGGCTTGTTCTTTCTGAGCCACTGGTAATGCCAAGTTTGGTTGCCATTGTATGTGTAGAATGCAAACCACAAAAATATAAATATTATTCTTTGAGGACATGGCACTTTTCAAAGAGAGGGACTTTAGTATATAGAGTAATTTCTTTGCTTTGTAAGAACAAGTAATAAATCATTACCTTTTCTTGGTTTGTGTCTCATTCTTTTTTTCCCCTAAAAATTTAGAATATGAATTTTCAAATCTCCAATCAGAACTTGTGACTAAGGCATTACCAAATGAAGAATTAAGCACAAAAGCTTGAATATTCACTGTTCAATTCAGTAAGTGTGGGAAAAACAATAAGCAGAGCATTATGGGGCACAGAGTGATAAAGACATGGTGCCTGCCTTGAGGGCGGGGACAGGGAGCATATATGGAGTAAATGATGCTTAAGCAATTAATGCTCAGTAAAGAAACTTATAAATACTGGCCTTTAAAGCAATGCGTAGTGATGCCTTCAGAAATGTAAGAATTTTTATAAATTAAATAGTAGCTGCATGTAACTGTTACATAATATACACAGCTTTATGTAACTGTTTGTTAATGAGGATTTTTGGATGTGGCACTTTAGCAAGCATGAGATACTTTGCACAGTGTCTTCATTATGCTCCAGTATGTTCAGAATAGGTGTTCTGGTCAATTTATGTGGGAATTATGTATGCCTGTTAATAGGTATTGAAGAATAACTTAATAGCTTATTCTGAAATCATTCCATTGGAAGCCTCAGATGTTTTGTTAAGCGTCAACAGTGCCTTTACCCATCTTGAAGATTTTGGGGAATGTGTAACAACAATGGTACTAGAAAAGATCCAGTTAGTTTTTTTCCACCATTCATTCTAGCACTAGCTGGTGCTGTTCTCTTTTCTGGGAAGGTCATTTGCATTCTGACTTTTCATTGAGCCGGCAATCTGATTTATTGTTTTAAAATTGATGTTGTCGGTGGCGCCTGTGGCTCAAGGAGTAGAGCACCTGTCCCATATGCCGGAGGTGGCGGGTTCAAACCCAGCCCCGGCCAAAAAAAAAAAACCACACACACAAAAAAATAAAATAAAAGAAAATTGATGTTGTGTAGCCTGGATCTTTGTACCTTCAATGAAATCCCCAACAATAAAAAAAATTGATGGTGCATCAACCAAATTACTACATTAAATATTTTTGAACACTGAACTTAGTCCTATACAAAATTTCTTCAACAACCTATCATGATTTTAAAATTTAATTTCTTTCAATAATGGGTAAGGAGACCCCTAAATATCTATTGGAGTTGATTTTGAGATATCTGTGCTTAAAAGAGCTGTGAAAAATTATTTTCAAATTCATGGAAAGCTTTAATAACAGGAGTCCTAAATCTGGAATTTTACATTCTACTTTAAGGAAATTGGAAAGAAGTTGATCTTTACGTGTGTAGAATCTTCTTTGGCACAGGTGGAATGTGACTATAGAAAGCATGCTGGTTTTTACAAGCCTATTGTGGTGAGGACATTGGTAAGATGTGACAATTTTTTTCAATGAATGATGTTTTATAAGCATATGAGTCATGATGAAACCATAATATGTATAGCGCTTCGATAGTTTCTGGACTGTGCTGCAACTAATGGTGTATAAAGTGGTTCTAACTTCGTTGGTGTGGGATAACTATTTGAAAGAGAAGTTTTCCCTTTGGAAGAAAATTATAAAATTTACCTTGGGACATAATCAGCAAACTGAATATTGTCCATTGTTTTTTGCCAATTTAGTCTTTATAAAACTAATACATCAGAGTGATAAAATTTAGGCACCATAGAAAAGGGTTTATTCCTAGTATTTACAAATAGCTGTCTCAGTCTAACTTAATTAGCATTGTTTAGCTTGCTCTTTCAAATGGAAAGATAACGTGTGTAAGAATCCAAGAGCTTTGACTATTGCGTGCAATTCACTTATTGATGGCTCATTAAATAGAATTTTTGTGGCTAAGATCTAAGAAATATATTTTTTTAAGTTTTGAATTACCACCTGTACTTGGGGCTTTGGCTATTTGTGGAATTTATAATTATAAATTACTATATAAATTTATAATTATAAAATACTATCTAAAAAAATCAAAGCTGCCTATACAAGTTAGTTATTTTATTTCTTTTTCTTATTCTTTATTTTGGATCAAAGATCCTTTGATAGAAGTGTTTTTTCTTCATGGGAAAGCGACAAAAATTGATTTACAAAACCATATGAGCTGATACACACTTTAGAAATGAGTTTGTAAAAATACTGTATGATATAGCAAATCCTGAAGAGCAAAGCTTCTTACCACCTGACAGAAACATAATTTCTTTAACTTAAAATATTTTCTTTGAAGAATTCTGGTTTATTATTTTTATTGTTTTTAAAATTTTTTGGTTTAATTATTTTTAAAATGGTGGATAAAGGTTTTCTTTAAAGATTTTGATATAGTCATTGATCCAGAAAACTCTTAAAGGCTCATAAAATAAGAAGTGATCACTAACATAAAATAACAAATGATTTAGAAGTTAAAAATAAATTCTACTTCTTATAATGTTGTTGCATTAATATAATTGTTAATATCATTATTAATATCAAATGCAATGATATTAATACAACAATATTATACAATAAAACAGGGAGGTTTAAGAAGGGAAATGAGAAGGAAAACCGATTTTAAAGGGCTAGATCCAAATCCAGAATACCTTGCTATTTCTGTTAAAAACAATTGAGTATGTGATTGTTTGGAGACTAAAACTGCTTTTTGTCTTAAAAAGATGGAGTCTGCTATGTCATCCATGTTGGCCTCAACCAGCAAACTCATTACAGCTCTAAAAATGCTTTTTGAAAGCATTTTAGTGTAATGAGTTTGCTGATTATTTCTTTTAGCAAATTAACTTTGTCCTCTTTCAGAAATATCCAACTACTAGATAAATTCTAAAAACTACTTTTTCAAAAGACTTAGCTAATTTGGAGGCTCAGCTACTTCAATACTCAGACCTTGAAATCCAGGTAGAAAGTCTTGGGTATAATCCTTCTGGATCTCTTACTTGCTGGAAGTTCTTCCTTCTGGCTTTGTAATGAATCAAGTGTTCTGTGGGTCTGTCTAGACTTCCTGCTATTCCTGGATTCTTGGATGCTATTTTCATCAGTATCTCCAGTTATGTAAATGATTCATGTTAATATTCTCTCTCTCGATAGCTCTTTTACTGACTGTAAAACTAATACAATACTATTCCAAGTAGATAATTTTGACGATGACAGTAAAGTTTTTTCCTCAGGTTCCCTTATATCTTTCAATCCTGTGTATTTCATTTCAGCTTTGTCTGTCAAATCACCAGGTGGTTTGTTTGGATAGCAGGGTCATACAGCTAAGTCCTATTTCTTATATGTTGTATTACTTTTATATTGCTGCATAACAAATTATCCCAAAGTTAATCATTAAGACAATAAAAAATTTAGTCCCTCACAGTTTCTGAAGATTAGAAGTCTAGGCATGGATGACCTGAGTCCTCTGCTCAGGGTCTCACCAGGTCTCAAGGTTACAAGGACTTTTTAGGAGCTTATAGTTTCCTTCCAAGCTTATTCAGGTCATTGGGTCATTAGCAGAATTCACTTCCTTCTTGTTGTAGGCTGAAGTCCCTGTTTTCTTGCTGGCTGTCAGCCATGAGTCATACTCAGCTCCTTAAAGTAGTCCTCAGGTCCTGGCCAGGTTTTTCTCTTGTGGCCTAGAAGTTATTTTTGGCTTTGGACCAATCTTCTGACTCTGTGAGGGTTAGCCAGAGGAGAATCTCTTTCTCTTTTGAATAACTCTTACCTGATTAAGTCAGACCCATCTAGGATAATCTCCCTTTTAACTCAACATCAACTGATTAGGAATTACATTTGCAAAATTCTTTCATCTTTGTCATGTAATGTAACTTAATCATGGGAGTAAAATCTATTACATTCACAGACATGTCCTAAGAAAGTGGGGGAGGATTATAAAAGATATGTACAGAGGGAGCAGGAATCATGGGGGCCATGTTAAAATTCTGCTTCCACATATGCCATGGCTTTTCAGAATGAGTTTCTATTCTCAGCACTGGCACAGAATTGAAGTGTTGACTTGTGGGTGTATCAGTAAGTGCTAAGAACAAAGACCTATGTGTCTATAGCTATAATAGCCCTGTGGCTGCCATCTGCCATCATTACCTGGTAGTGCTTATCATGTAATTAATGAGTGCTTTAAACTTTAAAAAAACCTTCTAGTTAGCAGCAAAATAAACATTAAATACCTTCTTTAATTACTATTTTAACATCAGGAGAAAATATGAAAATACTTAGAAAAAGATGTGTTTTTATTTAGAAATAACTTGTAAGAACCTGGACTTCAGTGTATCTTATCATGCATTCTCTATGGGAGAATCTCAACTTTAACAATAATGTGCTTTAGTTGTCATCTTTGGTTGTTCTGTTCCATACCCTAATTAAACATGTAGATATGCTCAGCAAATCTGTAGATGAAAGAAAGCTGGTAGCATTGTTATGTGTTACAGTTTCAAAATTAAGATCTCCCCAAATTCTAGCAAAATAAAAATAGACTGAAATTAACAAGATACATTTCGATAGAGATAAGCACAAATCCCTGCATTGCTGTTTTCAATTAAACTAAAAACATTGTCTCAGGTACAGGTTATTATGGAGATAGCTTAGCATACCTGTTTCCATCTGTTTTCTGCTGCTGTAACAAAATACTATGGACTGGGCAGTTTCTAAAAAGAAGAAATTTATTTGGCTCATAGCTCTGGAGGCTGGGAAATCCAAGAGTATGGCAGTAGTATCTGTTAAAGGTCATTTCATTGTAGAAGGAAGGAAAGTAGAAGCAAGCACAAGAGACAGACAGAGATGTGGGGCAAACACATCCTTTTTATCAGGAACCTACTCCCACATTGAGATAACTAACCTACTTCCATGATAACAGCATTAATCCATTCATGACTCTGCCCTAATCACTTCTGAAAGACCCCAGCTCTTAATACTGTTACAATGGCAATTAAATTTCTAACACATGAACATAAGGGGACATATTCAAACCATAGCGATACCTCTTACTGTGTGTGAAAAAAAGACTTTGAAATTCTGATTAACATTGAGTTCTGTGTGAGCCAACAGTGATACACGGCTGCCAGAAAAAGCTGATAATGCTATTTAGAAATAAGGGAAGCAATAATTCTGCTCTATCTTCTAATCATCAGAGTAAGTAAACTACATCTGCTATCTTTTTTTCATTTTCTAACTTATCCAAGATCATTTCTCATAGTTTGAAAACATTTTTGATACCTGTTTATATAATTTTGTCTATTCTGCTTATTAAATATAATTCATTTTGTATTCATATTATATTATTAATTTGTGTCAACATTTACTTTGAATAGCCCTTAATTTTTGCCTACAATTTGCAGGTCCATTTTCATATGCATATATCTACTTATGCAGTTAGATGTATTTTGCAAGTTTTTGGCCTCAGACCAATCTTCGACTTCCAGGAGAGTTAAAAAAAATGAAGAAGATGAAAAATCCTCCATTCTCTTGTTTATTCATCCTTTCTTATATACCTCCTAACACTTTGGGAGGTGAATGCCTTTCTTCTTCAAAATGAAAGTAAAATGGGGCGGCTCCTGTGGCTCAAAGGAGTAGGGCGCTGGCCCCATATGCCGGAGGTGGTGTGTTCAAACCCAGCCCCGGCCAGAAACTGCAAAAATAAATAAATAAATAAATAAAATAATAAAATAAAAGTAAAGTAAAATGGGGTTTTTACAAGTGGATTCCAAGGCTCTACACTTAAGAAATAAAAATAATTTCCTAGTTTCTAGGAAACTAATTTTATGAGATACTTTTAAATACTAGAGAATTTTGCTTTGTACCCAGAGCCAAGTAGAAAGGGATAAGCCATTTAAAATGAAAGATCTCAAGCAAAACCTTCAACTAAATTTAAGAAACTGCACATTCAAGGCACTTAATCATCCCTACATAAAGTATATATGCATGTATATACTTTATAAATGTATATATATACATTTAATAAATGTATATATCATTCATTTATTCATTTTTTTATACATTCAACACTATATACATTATATAGAACTTGATTGCATTGTAGGCACTATAGTAAGTCTTAACAATTATCTTACCTTAGAAATAAGAGAGCTTCAGTATAATCAATGTCCATTGAACCAGAGGCCTCTTTCAGGATTTAAATGTGACTGCTAGGCTGATTTCCTTCCTTTTATTATTATGTGATAACTGCATGCACACAAATGTATATTATCAGGGTAAATATTAATACCAAAATGAAGACACATGTAAATCCCACTCAGCTTCTAAGACAAATGTTTGAAGCCTTCTGTGAATTGCTCCAGAAATACATCTTCCTGCTACTACCTGCCCATGAAACAACTGTTTTTCCAGAGAGGGTTTTTAATCTTTTAAAATGAATTTATTTGCTGTCCTTATAGTTTTACTATGCATGTACGTCTCTCTAAACAATAGAATTTTAAGTTTTAATTTTTGAAATATTTTATAAATCATTTATACTTACTTTGCTGAACATTCTTAATATTGTTGTTGATGTATATTGCTGCATTTTTTCAACCTGCTTACATGTTGCCTACTATTTTGCTGTTTGACTATACTACAGTTTATTTATCAATTCCATGGTCAATGAACATGTGTTTTTTTCTTTTTTCAGTTGTCCTTTTTCTTTTTCTGTCGGAAACAAGGTTTCAAAAAACATTCTTAGGTATATCTTATGATGCATGTATATAATAATTTCTTTAAGAAATAGAATTGTTGTACACATTCCACTTTATCATGTAGTGCTAAATTGTTTTCTGAGGTGGCTGTATGAATTTGTGCTTCCACCAGCATAGTATGAGAATTCCAATGCTTTACCACACCTATAGCCTTTGATTTTGTCTATCAGAGTGTCCACCCGTCTGCTACACATTGGGAGCGTAAGAGTTGTCTTGAGCCACACATTAAGTACACAAACACTACTGACAGCTGATGAGCAAAAGAAAAGGTCTGTGCATGGTTTTTTTTGACACCACAGATAAGTAGAACACTCCTCAAATAATTTGCATGCAGTCTGTGGGCCACAGGTTGGACACCCCTGGAACGCTGGAACGCTTTGATTTTGGTTTACATGGATGTCTTAGTCTATTCATGTTACTGTAACAAATTACTGTAAATGGGGTAGCTTATAAACAACAGAAATTTATTTCTTACAGTTCTAGAGGCTGAGAAGTTCAAGATCAAAGTGCTGGCAGGTTTGGTGTCTGGTGGGAGCTCCTGCTTTGGTTCATGGATGGCATCTATTTCTCTGGCTTATTGATGGCACCTTCACTTAGAGAAAGGGCCAAGGCAGCTCCCTGGGGCCTCTTTTATAGGGGTACTCATCTCCTTCACGAGGGTTCTACCCTCCTAACCCAGTCATTTCCCAAAGGCCCTACCCTTTTGATGCTATCACATTAAGGGTTGGGTATCAAGACCAGGTGTTGTGGCTCACACCTGTTATCCCAGTACTTCAGGCTTAAAGACAGGAGTTAGAGACTAGCCCATCTCTAAAAAATCAAACAAAAAAGTTAGCTGTTCATCTTACTGATTTCTAAGACTTATATATTACATTTATTAATATTTTGGTGGCTTAATCTGATGTAAATATCTTACTTCTGATAGTAGCTTATCTTTTTTTTGAGATAGGTCTCACCGTGTCACCTAGGCTGGTCTTGAACTTCTGGGCTCAAGTGATCCTCCTGCCTCAGCCTCCTGAGTAGCTGGGGTTACCTGGCTGGCTTGTCTTTTTTTGATTCTCTTTATAGTGTCATTGAAGAACTAAAGTTTTTAATTTTAATTTATTAGAGTTTCATAAACTTTTTCCTTATGATTTGTGCTTTTTGTATCTCATTTAACAAATCCTTCCCTACTTTCGAATCGAAGAAATATTTTTCTTTACTTCTATGAGTTCTTAAGTTTTGGCCTTACCATTTAAATTCTTTATTTATTTGGAATTGATTTTTGTTATGATAGTAGATAGGAATTCCTTCTAATTTTTTTTTCATATGAACCAAGGCTCAGCAAACTTTTTGTAAAGGAAAAGATAACTCATTTTATTTTATTTTATTTTTCATAATTATTTTAGGTTTTTCAAGTCCTATTGTCTCTATTGCAACTACTTTGCCATTGTAGAATGAAAATAGCTAACGATAGGACATAAATGACTGGGCATTGATGTGTCCAATGAAACTTTATTTACAGAAGCAGGAAGCTTGCTGGATTTAGCCTGTACACTATAGTTTGCTAGTTCCTGATATGGATAACTAATTGTCTCAGACAACTTTCTGGTCTTTCCCTGCTGATGTTTTCCCTGCTGCTATAAAATGGGTGAATCTTTCTCTGTATTTTTCTTTTCTTTCTTTCTTTCTTTTTTTTTTGTAAGACAGGGTCTCACTTTGCTGCCCTTGGTAGAGTGCAATGGCGTCATAACTCACAGCAACATCAAATTCATGGGGTCAAGCCTCCTGAGAAGCTAGGACTATAGGCACCCACCACAATGCCCAGCTATTTTTGCAGATAGGGTCCCACTCTTGCTCAGGCTGGTCTTGATCTCTTGAGCTCAGTCAGTCCATCCGTGTTGGCCTCCCAATGTGGTAGGATTATAGGCGTGAGCCTCCACGCCCGGCCTTTTTCTGTATTTAAAAAAAAATTATTTTATCTCTGTTCTGGTATCTGCTTTACTAATTACTATAACTTTCTATCTGGCAGAGTAAAAACTGCCTCCTGATTCTTTTTTTTTTTTTTAATTTATACATATACTTGTGTTTATTTGGTTTCTACTTTTTGCCTTCACAAAATTAAAAAGGCTTAAAATTTAATAACAATAACAATGTTTAAGACAAGGACTAGAAACAAAAGACTCGTAAAGAACAAATGAAAATAAATACATTCAGAAAAGAAATCAGATGATTGCTGCAATGAAATATTGAGCAATAATAATAATAATGCAAAAAAAGTAACATTCACATTGTCAGATAAAAGTATGTCTATCATAGAATGCTTTGACTCTGAGGTTCAGTATGGAATCATCAGTTAGCTGCTGCTTTTTTTTTAAACTCTCAAAAAATAGACAACTAATATTTATAAATAAAAATAGAAGATAATTTCAAAAAACAGATCATGCCGGGTCTTATAGACAATAGAAAAAGAAGAAATACTTCAAAATCATTCTGCTTCATCTGGATATACCTGATATTTAAATTGGAAAAAAATATTATTATGAAGGGAAATTACAAACATATTTCACTTATAAATGAGCATGCAATATTCTAAACAACATATTAACAAGTTTAATTACAAATTATTGTTCAAATAATGCCTCCCGATTCTTCTTTAGATAGGTCTTGACCTTTCTTGGGTGTTCTAAATAAATGTTAAAAATAAGATTGTCAAGTTTTACAAAAACTTCCTTTAGAATGTAATTGAATTAATTGTGTTACCTCCATATAGGAAGTGCTAACATTAGAATATTGCAGTGTTTTTCAGCCTTTTTTATCTCACAGCACACTTGAACCTGTAGTTAAACTTCCACGGTGCATTTAAATTATGTTGATCATGGGCGGCACCTGTGGCTCAGTGAGTAGGGCACCGGCCCCATATACCGAGGGTGGTGGGTTCAAACCAGGCTCCGGCCAAATTGCAACCAAAAAATAGCTGGGCGTTGTGGCGGGTGCCTGTAGTCCCAGCTACTCGGGAGGCTGAGGCAAGAGAATCGCTTAAGCCCAGGAGTTGGAGGTTGCTGTGGGCTGTGTGATGCCACAGCACTCTACCAAGGGCCATAAAGTGAGACTCTGTCTCTACAAAAAAAAAAAAAAAAAAAAGAGTCAACAAAAGAGTATACTTACTATGCTTTGAACTTCTTTCAAAAATAATTTAATTAATGATCTTGAAAGTTTTTCAAGATCCTAAGATCCTCTCCTGGCACACCAGTGTGCTGCAGCACACTGGTTGAAAATCACTGGAATATTGCATTCTGTTTTTGAATACTTCTATCTCTCCTTTCATTTGGGTCATCTTTAATGTCTTCAACTAAGTTTGTAATGTTCTTTGATGTCTTGCACACCTCACCTTTTAGATTTATTCCTACCTATTTTTGTGTTGCTATGGTAAATGGTATATTTTTTTCTAAATGATTTTGCTGATACATATAATTTTAATCAAATTTTATATGCTGATCATACGTACATTTACCTGGTTAAACTCTCTTATTAATTCCAGTACTCTTCTTTGGGGTTTATCTTTCTACCTATGTATAATGACACTTTCGTTTCTTCCACTCAGATTTTTTATTTATCTAATTTTATTTCACTGACTATTATCTTTAGTACAGTGTTGAATAGAAGTAATGAAAGTAGGTATCCTTAGATTTTGCCTGCTTTTTAAAGAATGATTTAATTCTTTTACTACTGCATATAATATTTGTGATAGGTTTTTTGTTTGTAAGATACACTTTATTAGGATGAGAAATTTGCTTTTTCATTTTGAACATATTTAAAGTATTCACTTGAATCTTTTCTCTTTTTTGCCTTATAATTTTCTTTCAAGGAGGCTTATATTTCATGTGTTGTGAGGCCACGTTTCTTAGAATTTCATCTGCAGAAATATTTGAGGCCTGGATCAAAGGGTATTCTTTCAGAGACAAATTGTGATCATTATCATCTCAGGATCCCTTTAATTAAATGTTTGGCCTGCAAATTTTTAGGTCACACAGTTAATATAAATTGTCTTTATTTCCTCCCTTGTGCCCCCCTCCACCTAATTTTATGTCCAAGGCTTTCACCCACTGAAAGCCTTGAGTTTAAGAGATCATCTGTAATTTGACCTACTTTTTTTTTTTTTTTTCTTTTCAGTTTTTGGCCGGGGCTGGGTTTGAACCTGCCACCTCTGGCATACGGGGCCTGTGCCCTACTCCTTTGAGCCACAGGTGCTGCCCATTTTTTTTTTTTTTTTGAGATAGTGACTTACTTTGTTGCCTTCGGTAGAGTGCTGTGGCGTCACAGCTCACAGCAACATCCAACTCTTGGGCTTAGGCAATTCTCTTGGCTCAGCCTCCCAAGTAGCTGGGACTACAGGTGCCCACCACAACGCCTGGCTATTTTTTGTTGCAGTTTGTCTGGGGCTGGGTTTGAACCCACCACCCTCAGTATATGGGGCCTGCGCCCTGCCCACTGAGCCACAAGTGCCGCCCTTGACCTTCTACTTTAAGGGTCTTTGTCTCCTGTTTTCTCTATGTAGCTGATTAAAACTCAGGGACTCTGTTTTTTTTTTTTTTTTTTTTTTTTTTTTTGAGACAGAGCCTCAAGCTTTTACCCTGGGTAGAGTGATGTGGCATCACAGCTCACAGTAACCTCTAACTCCTAGGCTCAAGTGATTCTCCTGCCTCCACCTCCCAAGTAGCTGGACCACAGGTGCCCGCCTCAACGCCCGGCTATTTTTTGGTTGCAGCCGTCACTGTTGTTTGGTGGGCCGGGCTGGATTCGAACCTGCCAGCTCAGGTGTATGTGGCTGGCGCCTTAGCCACTTGAGCCACAGGCAACGAACCCTCAGGGACTCTGTTTAAAAAAGATGCTATATACCCCAGAGCAGCTACCAGTTCCCATGCTACTTATTTCTGTAGGTTTGTGCTTTCTTTTTGCTTATCTGCTATCTTGCTAAAAACAGTGTTTCCCTTTTGGCTTTACGCAGGATCACAGGCATATCTTGAAT
The DNA here is from genome assembly GCF_027406575.1 of Nycticebus coucang. Lineage (NCBI taxonomy): Eukaryota > Metazoa > Chordata > Mammalia > Primates > Lorisidae > Nycticebus > Nycticebus coucang. The sequence continues at coordinate 49,402,482 of NC_069799.1, read as the reverse complement.
GATCCTACCTGACTAAGATGAAACTTTAAATGGGTGGTTCTCAAATCTTACTGCCCATTAAAACCACTGGGAAAGCTTTTAAAAATTCTGAGGCTCAGGCCACACTCCAGAGTAATTAGATTAGAATATCTCAGGGATCAGTAATTTTTAAAGCTCTGTGTGGAATTCCATTGTACAGCCACGTGGTTAAAAACAACTACTTGGGCCATACCTGTGGCTGAAAGGAGTAGGGCACCGGCCCCATATGCTGGAGGTGGCGTGTTCAAACCCAACCCTGGCTAAAAACTGCTAAAACAATAACAACAACAACAACAAAATAACTACTTAAAATCTAGCTGCCCATTTTGATTCGGGTCTAGTCTTACTCAAACGTTTTTTACTTTCCTCAGCCAAACAGTTTGTATCTGAGACCAGGTGTCCATGCTCCCATAAAATAGCAAGTTTCTAATACTCCTGACCTACTTATACAAACCAGTATATTTTCAGTGAAAGTGAGTCTGCTATACCTGTGGGCAACTGACAGGAAAGTCTTCAGCTTGTTTTTATTTTTATTTTTTTGACATCATTCTGTTTTTTATGTATTTCACACTATGCTGATACAATTTTGTTTTCCTCTTCTGAGAAATTTTTGGTGCAAAGTCCCTGAATTTGCTAATTAATTCTGATAGACTAGTTTCATAGTCTTCAGCAAATCAGTGTGTGATATGCTTGGATTATGAATAACTTAGCACAGAAAATGATGTAATTCCAATAGAATAAATTAGAGCCAATTAACAATAATGGTAGAGTCAGTTGTCTTTTTGAATAATGCTCATTTGTTCAGAAAAGCACTCTGTTTTATTAGTAAAGTGATCTATGCTTTTAGCCATTACAACTGCTACAGCCCTTTCCTTTTGGAGCTAATAGAAAAGGAGAAGATAAATGATAAGAGCAGCTGGGCCAGATGTAGCAAAATGGTGGGGTCCTGTCATCATACTTTGTTCTAGGTCAGACTGTTAATCGACCATAGCATGTTATTCAAATGCTGTTTTGTAATTGTCTTTAATGTTCAGAGCATTTGAAAATATGTGACATAATTATAAATTTGTAATTATTTCTTCTGAGGAAGTAATAATGGTTTATTTCTTGAAAGTAAAACCAAATGTTACACTTGCTGGAGCTTTCTTATGTATCTTTTAGGGTTTGGGACCAAGTAGGGTAAATAGAGATCTCACTACAGTATTAGCAAATGATTCATTTAACACATTAATTTTAGTGTCTACAAGATAAAAGGCACTTCCAAAGTGAACAGATGGCTTAACCAGGAATGGCAGACTTCTCCTGGCTTAATGGTGAGAGTTGAGGTCTGAACAGTTTAGAGAAAAATTGCATTCTTTGGGTATGCAGTTGGGCAAGTGGGTCTTTGGAAGCCTGCTATTGCTTTCCATAATAATGGATAATTGTCATTATTTTCCCCAGGGGAACATTGTGGGGAATAACTAATTAATGATTGCGGTACACTTTGGAAGACATTCTGTAATCTCTTCACATTTTGCACTTGTGTATTGGGAGAGAATAAATGTGGATAAAAGAAACCTTGGAGAACGCTTTTATTTCCAAATCTTATGATGTAATGTTTTTGATATTTTATTTTGTTAAAAGGCTTAGTATCTTTTCACAAATACTATTTTAATTTTATTTCATGTTTAAAGGTACTGCTTCTCATTATTTTTCAAAAATTTTGCTGCTATGTGCCTAGAAGTGGCACAATAAATTTTATATGAATATCATCTTTAGACTAATGGCATCTTTTTTATACTTTGGCTACATCGAGGGTTGTTTTTAAGGAAGGCATTCCTGGGTGGCGCCTGTAGCTAGGGGGTTCATGCTTGCTTTGTAGTAGAATTGAGACTCTGTGAAATATTTTTAGTATTTCAAGAAGCCTAACCAAAGTGGTACTTTCACTCAAGGGAAGGCAGCACAGTTAACACAACTCATTTCTGTGCTTTTGGCTAGGTATATTTCAACTTCTCTGTGTATCTCTTTGAAATGAATTATACTTAAATGCAGAGGTTTTATCTTACAGACAGAATATTTTAAAATGTGGGATTCTTTTGAGGACAATTCAAAGGCCTTTATTAGTTTATATTAGATTTTATTAATGTTTCTCAGTATCTAGTCCCTCCCTTCCAAGCCCCCAGAAGCCTGCATTTTCCAGAGTCTTTACGTCTGAGTTGGGTGCTGATTCTGGTTCTGAACAATGGACGGTGGGCTGTGAACGGGAATGCTGTGTCCTATTTATGAATCCACGCATGTATTGCTGGCATAAAACATATCACTGTCTCTTCTTTTGCTGAAGTAAGCATGAAGGTCATGTGTTCCAGATAGTGCAGTTCCAGCAAGGAGGAAGGTCTGACATCCTAGATCCGTAAGTGGCCATATAGAGCAGAGTTCCCTATAGACTTGAGTTAGGCATGTCACGTGAACAAGAAATATTTTTTTATTTTCTTGTGTAAATTCACTGGGATTTCAGGCCAAATTTTTAAAATGTAGCATAAACCAAAGTATCTTAATGTAACAAGCTACTAGTTAAGATATTTCTCCTCTCTTAAAATATTAATAATAACCTATAGCAAGAATGGGAGCGATGGCATTCTTTACTGACTTACTAGCACCAAGCTGTGATGAGTGAATCCTAGTACTCAGCAGGGTGTTGACAGAATGACAGGACCTCTCATGTACCTAGAAAGGAGAGAGAACATGTAGAAAAACTGGGATTCCACAGAGAGTGTGATCCTATGTGGAATTTTTTGGCAGGAGAACTACCCTGTTTCCCCGAAAATAAGACAGTGTCTTATTTTAAAGTGTGCTCCCAAAGATGCACTAGGTCTTATTTTCAGGGGACGTCTTATCTTTCCTGTAAGTAGGTCTTATTTTCGGGGAAACGGGGTAGGAGCGCTGGGCCCTGAGAACAAAGTGTTCCTTCTTGGTTTTGTTCAGAACTTTTCCTGATCTTTTTCTGTTTTTTGTTTTTTTTTTTCTCCCTTTACCTATACAGTCTCCCATTTGATACTTGAGTGATATTTTCAAAATGAAAATCAGATGTTATCACCCTTGGCTTTAAAACATCGTTGTGGCTGTGACTTGCTGATTGGATTCAGGTCCACATCTTAGAATGGTGTGACTACCGGCTCCACTTCCTGTGCTTCAGCCCCACTGAATTTCTGGGGCAGGTTCTTTCTTCTGAGTCCTTTCTTCATTTACCCTCCCTTCAACCTTTTCTCTTGTCCTAGTGAATCTCATGCATCCTTCGGATGTCAGCTCTGTCCTCCTGTTCAGGAATCTTGCTCTGACCACTAAATTTCTTTGTTAAGAGGTTTTCATAGAACTGGGTTTCTCTCAAAGCGATCTTCTCCGTCTGTAATTTATACATTTAAGTACAATTTTTTGATTAATAGTTGTCTCTCAGTCCAGGAGAGTAGTGGCTTGTGTTTCCCTGCCACTTTTTGCTTAGTGTCCAGGAAATAACCAGTCCACAGCTGGTGGAATGAATGCTTTGTGGGCCCTTTAATGTAAAGGTCCAGAGAAGGCCAGTGGATGTGAGGAACAGAAGGGAAGAAGTAATCTGCAGTGTTTTCTTGGCTATCCATAGTCAGATTTCTGGGTTTTCTATCTAATGGGATTATATTTCTTTTAATTGGATTAAATAAATTGGGATTGACTATTTTGCATAAATGGTATGAGATTTCAATTATCTGTTTTATGTTTTAAACCTTTTGCATGCTCTGTTTCTTTTTCTTGCTATACAGGTTAGGGAAAAGCTTTAGCACATAGCCTGAAATGAACTTTATAAATAATAGCTGCTTCCCATAAACATGTGTTGAATGAATGAATGATAATGTTTTATAAAATGCTATGAGCAGTTCATAACCTCATAAATATATTTTTTTGATGATGAGTACGAGAATGATACTAGAAAGAGTCATTCATGTAAGGGCATTCCCTTTTGTCCCAAAAAATGTTGGGGAAAATTTTAATCTATCATTCATTTCCAAGTACTTAATTCACATTCAGTGATTTTACCTTAATTTTGCCACTAGGCTGATTTATTAAATATTTACTGAGATTAACTTATAATTGGCATTACCTTTCGTTTGACCACTTAAGAAAATATACTTGAGTTGGTGTTACTTCTCTTCTGGGTTTTGTCTTTTTACTCTCTCTTCCCCTTTATGTTTCAATAAAGCGTGGCTAGGTCTTTTCTAGAACTGATTGTTAGCATTACACTAATATTTTAGGTACCTTACCACCTCAGTAACCTGACCTAGGACTTGGCACATGGTTGACTCCTTACTCATTAAAAAAAAAAAAAGTGGGGCGGTGCCTGTAGCTCAGTGGGTAGGGCACCGCCCCCATATACTGAGGGTGGCAGGTTCAAGCTTGGCCTCGGCCAAACTGCAACAAAAAATAGCCGGGCATTGTGGTGGGCACCTGTAGTCCCAGCTACTCAGGAGGCTGAGGCAAGAATCGCCTAAGCCCAAGAGTTGGAGTTTGCTGTGAGCTGTGATGCCACGGCACTCTACCGGGGGCAATAAAATGAGACTCTGTCTCTTAAAAAAAAAAAGATCATTGAATTTGTAATAATAATGAATAAAATTATTTAATTGATGGATTAATTTTAGTTTGAATAGAGCAGATGGTATAAGTAGGAAAATGGACATGAAGTTTATGATCATTTTAGATATTTTTAATTTTATCTTTTAAACATATTCAAAATACCCAAGAATAAGTTAGCATACTTATATGGTGACGTGATCACTAATATCCTAGTGAGAACAATATATGAAAAAGGTCCACTTCATATACTTTGTCTATAAAATTTTTTTATCATAATGGGACCAGAATAGTAAAATGACCTAGAAAAATATTTGCTAATTATGTCAACTGCTTTCATGGCTGAGAAGCCTGCGATTTTTAGTTTTATTCCTCCTCCTGCTCTGTTCTTTGCAGTTAAAACATTGATGTGTTCAGATTTGGATGGCTATTGCTGCTTTTATGATGAATTCTAAATCCTTACCAAGACCCATAGAGTCCTGCTTGCTTGGATCTGACCACTTCTTCGTATCACCGGTCTTAGGTATTTTTGCCCCAGCAACAATGGCTTGACTGTCTTTTAGCTTCTCAGTGTTCCAAGTCCCACTTCAAGGCATCTATATGCCCAGTTTGCTCTGCTTGGATCCCTGGTTCTTACATTTTTATCTAGTTCATTCCTTCTCTCCTTCAGTAATCTGTTCAAAGCCTTTTTAGAGAAGCTTCATCTGACTTCAGACTAGGTTTGTTTTCCCTGTTATTTGCTTTCATTGCCTCCCATCCTGTTTCTTTACGTTGTTTATAATAGATTTTAAGTATGTATTTATTTAATGATTTTACTTTTGTCTGTCTCCCCCATTAAACTTTAAATTACATATGTGGATTTTACCCCAAATTTTGCAATTCCTGTTGCAATGGATAACACCAACTCAAATATTGAATGAGTGTAAGAATTGACATTACAGGAAGTCATGTTATTTACATACTTTCTGATTTTTATTTTAAAATATTTTTATTTACTTATTTATTTTTTTTGAGACAGTTTCACAGCCTCAAACTCTGGGGCTCAAGCAGTGCTCTTGCCTCAGCCTCCTAGGTAGCTGGGAGTACAGGTGCTCACCACTACATCTGGCTAGTTTTTTCTGTTTTTAGCAGAGATGGGATCTCACTGTTGCTCCAGCTGGTCTTGAACTCCTGAGCTCAAGGGATCCACCCGTCTGGACTTCCCAGAGTGCTAGGATTACAGGCATGAGCCACTATGTCCTGCCTAAGTTTTAGAGTTGTATGTGTCAAGTTGTGTTCCTGTAAGTGACAGGGGACATATTCTGTTTCATCCAGTCTGATCACACATTTGTCATATGACAGGTAAGCTAAGGGTTTAGAATGTGGCAACAGACACCAAAGACTTTAGAATATTACCTATACATTATTCCAGAGTATGTTAGAAACATGGTATCATGTTATCATGGTAAGTATCTTTGTGGTCAAATATTCCCCGAAGTACCCTTGATTGTTTTTTGGTGAATGCCTCCTGAGTCATCTTAAACCAACTCTCACCCTTATTGTCATCAGAAGAGTCAAAGGGTCACCCTCTGAAATCCAGATCAACAGTGGTGAGTGAGGGCATCTGGTACTCAGAGGTCAAAGAAACATTTCTGAGCAACAGTATAATGTGGCCATTTATTCTAATGGTATTAGTGTAATTTAATATTGTTGCCAAATAGTTGAAATCATTTAGGCTTGAGTTTTCCAAATTCTTGATAAATTTCTTAAGTGAGTGTTATTTTTAAGAATATATTGTTGCTTATTTGCTCTTTTGATTCTCTTGTCACATTTTCTTAACAAGGGAAAATTTTGATTTGGCGCTTGTTCAGATAATAAGATGGTGTAATGTACTCCCTGACCTGGTGGATGATTTCCTTTGTATTCTTGTTTTCTATCTCCTTTCCTCTGCTTTCCCCTTCTTCTTTCTCCTCCTTTCTCTAGCCCTTTTTTCTTTGCCCTCTTTCAAGACCCCACCTCTTATTTACATGCTATTATGCTTAAGTCAATCCATAAATATAGACAGAAAAACATAGACATGTCAGGTTTCTATTTTGAGTAGGAAATTACCTTCTCATAATGTTTATAAAAATGGATTGCTTCTCTCAGGAGATTCATTCATCAAGATAGAAGTTAGTCCTCCTGTACAAAATGGAATGGAAATAGAAACAGTCAAGATACACTAGGATAAACATAGCAATCAGAGATTGGGTAGGGAGGGGAACCATAATTTGGAGAAAAAAAAATGTTGACTTCTTGTGAGGCAGAGAAATAGAGCAGCAAATGTTCTTTAAATTGCAGCAAGAGAGCAAGGTTATAACTAGACTTTTAAATTTTTATCCAAGACTTCTTTGAACCACAGTTGAGCTCCTGGAATTATAAGTGAGGTCCATGTGTATGTCAGCATCATAATTTCATGGGATTCTAGACCATAAGTGCTAGATTACATCCTAAGGCAAGAAAGGCGATATCTTACCCAAAGTCACACAACCAGTACATGTTATTGCTGAGACTATAATCCAGGTATTTTGAACCTCAACCATTTGTTTTTTTATGTCACTGCTTACGAGGACTGTAACCAATTTCTGGTCCCTGGAGATGTACCTTCCATATCACCCATGTTCTTCCTTATCCTGTCTCATTGGCTCTATGGGATATGATTGTTAGGACCATCCTAGCTACACTTCCAAAACTGGCAACCTCATCGTCAATGTCAATATCTCTTAATTCAAAGGATAATGTTATAGATTACGCAGTCTAATTAGGGTAGCCTCACTTTTCTCAAAAAGAAGTTTATTTTACAGATGGGCTACAATTGAAAATTCATCTTAGGAATATTCAGGGTCTTTTTTAAGGGAATTACTATCTTAACTTTTCTTCGTACATGTAATATGAAGTAAAGATTTTTAGTTCTATTTTCTCACGATGTGTAGAAAATAGCATTTGTCTTACTCTGAAGCTATTTTTGAGATAAGACTTATGAGATAATTCATACCTACTACAACTAAAGTACTTTGAGCAGTCTGGGTAGGCAGGGTATACTATAGACTTTTTTTCAGGGAGAAAGCCTTATTTGCTTCCCTAAACACCTTCTCTTTTCTGTAAATTCTTTATGCATTGAAGAAAATATCTTTTGCTAGGGAGTTTTTCTCTGCTCTTTGTAGTTTGGAGAAAGATGCAAGTGGGCAAGGCATGGCTTCCTCTCTGTCCTTTTGATTGGGATATTTTTCTTTCCACCTGGCACTATTTATTCTGCCTTTGAAGTCAACATTTTTATCTGTCAAAAATACAGATTTTTGAGGCTTTCTCTAAAACTTTTGAATTTCTGACTTCATACCTTGTAAAACCCCCAAGTGATTATAATATGTCCTCAACAATGAGAGCCACTAGTTTATTAAGTAGTAGCCTGTTCCTTTTATGAGACCTCCATTGAACTCTTGAAACTCTTGTTCCCTACTTTAACCCTTCATTAACTACCACAACAAGAAAAGCAGAAAAGATAAATTACTTTCATATCAATAAGAACCTTTCAACACTAGTCCTTCACATGCTACCAGGAAAAGAGATTTGGAGAAGTTTTTAAAGAGAAAAGTGGAAAGTAGATGCTTGATTCCAGGCATCTTTTTCCATCTTTCATTGCCCCAATTCAGACATGCTATTAAAGTATGATCATGATAATGACTTTCATTCATGTAGCCCTCTGCCACTGACAAAGCACTTATCATACATTATTTTTAAAAATTCATGTAACTAGCTCCTAGAAGGAAATTTGTATCATTTTGCCCAATTCTGTCATTTTACATGTGGAAAAATGATGCTTTGCTAGGTATGTAATTTGTTCAAGATCACACTCCTAATTGTTCACTGAGCTAGAATGGGGACCCAGGTATCCTGACTCCCAGACCATTAATTTCTTCTTGCAAATTGTTATGTTGCCAGGACATCATCTTTGAATTGTTATTCTTAATGGCCTCACTGCTTCCCAGGTCTGTTTCTATTTATTGTTATGTTGTGGGAAAACAGCTAAAAAACACATTTCTTAGTGAGTGAGCTTTTGTGCAAATTGTAGCTTTCAGAAGAATTGGATCCCTGCTGCTTGAGGTTGAATTTGGTAACACTCTATTTTGGGTGTCAAGGCATGGTACGTTTAATTAGCATTCACTGTAATAACACTGATCAGTGTGAATTCTGTTGATTAAAATGTGGATGGTAGCATTACTGTACCCTAAGCAGAATCCACCCACATGCTGTTATATTCACTGGACTCCTCTCTTTTGCTCAGTTTTGATTTAGAAAAAACAAAACAAAAACAAAAACTGCTTTCTGTTTCTTCCTTTGGAATGTTTAATTAATGGTTATTGGACATGCTCAAAGTATCCAGTTAAATGGGTATAAGAGGAAGGTCTTTTACCCCCTGATTGTGTGTCAGCTCACTTGAGGAATTAATTAAATTTGATTTTAGGCTATTTTGTATAGCATACTATGGTGATAAAAATCATACTATTCTAAAACAAAATCTAGATAGAGTTAAGAAACACAGAGAATTATTCCAGGCAGATCAGTAAAAATTCTTATAATTGGACCTTAATCTGTAAAGAGATAAAGCAAGAGAAATACTCTAACTTGAACGAGATGAGTGTCACATTCTTTGCTTGAAAAATGGTAGTCCTTAGCCGGGCGTTGTGGCGGGCGCCTGTAGTCCCAGCTACTCGGGAGGCTGAGGCAAGAAAATCGCTTAAGCCCAGGAGTTGGAGGTTGCTGTGAGCTGTGTGAGGCCACGGCACTCTACCGAGGGCGATAAAGTGAGATTCTGTCTCTACAAAAAAAAAAGAAAAATGGTAGTCCTGGAGAACAGAATCTGCTGAGCAAAGAGACCATTTTTAATCAAGAAAAATGCTTTCTCTATAACAAACCTAAGCAAGAAACTCACCTGAATCAATTCCAGAGATTTTGTATCAAGAAAAGTGAAGGCAAGTAGAATGATTTAGGAACAGATTGGTCACAGAAGCAGTAGGAACATAAACAAAAGAGCAGTGAAGTATATATCCTAGAACCTCCACCCCCCAGTAGTACAAAGGCATCCACCTATTAATTTTATTTTAAGGTTTATGAAGAGAGATAAAGTAGTAACAAGAGTTTTCAGGTGTAGTTGGATAGTCCTCTTGGCTCCTGGGGGGAAGAAAAGCTATATAAAAAATGCTGCTTCTGACAGAATGATAAATATGATATTCTGAAAGATGGGTAAACATAATTTTGATAAATAACTGACTTTGTAAAAAAAAAAAAAAGTAAAGGAAATCTTCCCCAAACAAACAAAACAAAATCTAAACCCAAAGCAAACAGGGAGTTGAAATCAGTGAATTTTGGAATTTGGGCTGCTGTGGGAGCAAATGCTGGTAATGTGGACGCTTGCTTTGGGGATTAAAGGCGTTCTGGTGGCGATTAGACTTACTAAATTCATCAAAAAGTAGCTAAACCTAGATCCTCAAAGGGGCAGCACCCTTCAGAGGAAAGTGGGCTAGCAGGAACTTCACTTGAAACTTGTTTGACACCTTGGTGACTATGGTTTTAGGGAAGGGAAAAGTGCTGTCTTGAGATTTTATGTAACTATAGCCCTTGGGCCTCCTCTCATCTGGATCTGAAGTTTGAATTTAAATGATCTGTCTAGTAGAAGAAATTCAAGCCAAGACACTTTTTTAAAGTAATCCTTTTTTTTTTTTTTTTTTTTTTTTGTAGAGACAGAGTCTCACTGTACCGCCCTTGGGTAGAGTGCCGTGGCGTCACACGGCTCACAGCAACCTCTAACTCTTGGGCTTACGCGATTCTCTTGCCTCAGCCTCCAGAGCAGCTGGGACTACAGGCGCCCGCCACAACGCCCGGCTATTTTTTTGTTGCAGTTTGGCCGGAGCTGGGTTTGAACCCGCCACCCTCGGCATATGGGGCCGGCGCCTTACCGACTGAGCCACAGGCGCCGCCCTAAAGTAATCCTTGTTTGGAGGACCCCCCCTTTAGAGCCCAAATCTTTGTTGAAAAACTACCCGCAGCCTAAGACACCATAATTCCCAGAGAGTTTAGCCAAGTAGTGTACGATGAAGAATGACAATAACATTAGGAAGCTAGGAGAAGTTAATAAAAATGACAACAAATTTAGATTTTCAAACACTTAAGATATTGAGATTATGGACAAAATAATATACTTAGTACAAAAGACTGCAAGATGAGAAGGAAAAAATGAGTAATCAGTGAAAGATTATTAAATATGTCATGTAGATTTAAAGACAAATGAACATTTAGAAATGAAATTAAAAATTAATAAATTAAAAACTCACAAATTAAATATATTAGACTCTTCTTTTTAAATGTAATCATTTAATACTATTAATTTTACTTAAGCTTTGCTTTAGCTGAATCCAATAAATTTTGATATTTTATTTTCACTTCAGTTTAAAATATATTTAAACTGCTCTTAACTTCCTTTTTGTCCCATAGTCATTTATAAATATATTAAAGTATTTGGAGATTGTCCTATTACTGATTTCTAGTTTAATTCTTTTATATATACACAACATACTGTGTATGATATATATTCTTTCAGATTTGTTAAAGAATGAATACGTGAACATAAGACATATTCTGCTGTTTTAGGATAGAGATGCTGTAAATGCCAGCTGGATCAAATTGGTTGATCGTGTTGTTTAGATCTTTTATAGCCTTACTGATTTTCTGTGTACTTACTCTGTCAGTATTCGAGTGAGGAGTGTTGAAGTCTCCAGCTAAGTTGTATATTTGTCTATTTTCCCTTTAATTTAATCAGTTTTTCCTTCATACATTTTGAAGCTCGTTGCATTTGAATGTATATTTAAGTTTTTTACGTCTTCTCAGAGAATTTCTTATTAATTATGTAATGTTTCTCTTTATTTTGGTATTATTCCTTGTTCTCGAAGTCTGCTTTTTCTAACTTTAATGTTAGCTATTCCAGCTTTGTCTCAATTCATGTTGAAATAGTATACCTTGTTCTATATTTTTATTTTTAATCCATGTTTGTTTTTAAATTTAGGATAGATTTTCCTTTAGATACCGTATCATATGTATTTGGATCTCATTATTTTATCCAGTCTGACAATCTGTCAATTCGTGTGTTTAGATCATTTACATTTAACGTAATTAGTGAAATGGTTGAATTAATATACTATAATGGCTTGCTGTGCATTTTCTATTTTTTTGTGTTTTTCTCTCTTCCTTTCTTTTATTTTAACATTTGAGTATTAATGGATCACTCAGTTTTCTTACTTGTACAGTATGTGTATGAGGATCATTCATTCACCCACATTTATTGAACTTCCGATATGTGGCAGACACAGTGATGAATGATGGGGACACAAAGTTGAATAGGACATAGCTTCCACTTCCCAACAAATTGATGGTTTACTATAAAGACTGATGTGTAAATAATTTTGACCTGCAATAAAATATATAAAAGTTTAATATCAGAGAGGGAGACCTGACAGATTCAGAACTTTTACAGAGGGTGGTTTTAAAATATGAATAAGAGCTCATTAAGCAGATGAAGAGAAAACATTCCAGGCAAAGAGAAGAGCATTTAATATTTTCTAAGTACACATCAAAAAGTAGTTGAAGCCCCCAAATGTGAGGGATTGTCATTGTTTTCAAGAAACAATGTATCAAAAGATAATGAAAAATATAATTTGAATTTTTGAAAGCCATCTTATTACTGTTGTAGATAATAACCTTAGAGAAGTAATAGTTTTAAATTCATGAATAAGATACAGAGTTAGAATGACAAATCAAGACTGTATAAATTGTAAGAAATTGGATTTGTAAATCTTCATGATCATAAGCCATGTTAATTAACATTTTCATAAATTACATTGACATCATACAGTTGGTGACACTATGAGGTCACAAAATATGGCTTTTTAATGCAGCCATTTCTTAAACATAATTGCAGTTGTAATATGTATCTATATAACTTTTGTATTGTAAATTGCTATTTCTTTCCATCACTTACGCAGGTGTCCTCAAACTTTTGGCAGGGGGCCAATTCACTGTCCCTCAGACTGTTGGAGGGCCAGACTATAGTTTAAAAAAAAAACTATGAACAAATTCCTATGCACACTGCACATATCTTATTTTGAAGTAAACAAAACGGGAATAAATACAATCACACCGCCTCATGTGGCCCATGGGCCGCAGTTTGAGGACCCCTGATGTTAGGGTTAAATAATTGAGGGTAGGATTGGTTGAACAACTTACTCAGATTCAGTATGGCTCTTTTTATCAGATATGTCAAAGACATTTCATAACATTGGCTTTTTGAAAGAATTCCATTTACTATATCTCTGATTTTTCTCACATGATTAAATTCCTATTACTACTAGCCTCTGGTATAATGGCATTTGGAATGCACTGGGCAAAATTTGCCTTCAGAGGCTAGAATTTAAGAAAAAAGTATAAGGAAAATTAGTTAATGTTATATAATAGAATGTTTAAAGATATACTGACAGTCTACAGGATCCACTGATAAAACTTAACAGCAGAGGACAATTCATATGATGGTAAAACTTCAAAATAATTTATTAGTGTGAGGAAAAAGAGAATATGATTTCAAAAGAAAGGTAAAGGCAGTGGAAAACATCTAAGGAAGAAATAGACCAATACTTAGATATAGCAATAATCAGGACATGTAGGCTTTTATCATTAAGGATAGAAATATGCTAGATAATCAGGAAGGTAGCAGGAAGGTGTGCACATGAAGCAGGCAGAGGATTTCATGCAGTGTTTTCTTATATTTATCTGTATTATTGTATGTCCTCCCTCTTTGAATCAAGTAGAATAATTTCCATTTATTTCATTTATATGTTATGCACATAAAATTGCCTTTTGAACTGCTTAAGATCTAATCCTAACTGAACTAAATGTACCGTATTTCTTTGGTTGCACAGAGGCCTCAAGTAGTGTACATTAAAAATAAAATTCTACCATAATAATTTTAACCAAACTATTAAACATTTAATGATAAGAATATGGCATAATTAGGAAAAAGTTAAAAGTTTATAATACTAAACCTTCATACAATTATGGTAACTATTGCACATTGCCTTCTTTATGCAGCCATATTTTTAAACATAATGATAGTTGTAATATGCATTTGTGTAATTTTTGGATTATGAATTGCTATTTCTCCTCCTTATGTTGAGAAATGATTTAGGTTACCGTACAAAGAAATGCCCAATAAAACAGGAACCTTAAATAAAACCAATAGGCAAAGGTAGAATTCAGGGGAAAGAAAGGGAAGGAAAAAAAAGAAATGTCTGAATTAATATGAAAGACATATGTTGTTACATAGGACACAATTGATCTTTCAACAGGCACACGGGGAAATGGGATCAATTCCTGATTTATAGTGTTTAGTAGATTAAAACAGACCAGTTGTTTAGAAGTGACACGTTTTTAACCCTGAGACTGTACAAAATTTCTTTTTTTTTTTTGCAGTTTTTGGCCTGGGCTGGATTTGAACCCGCCATCTCCAGCATATGGGGCCGGCACCCTACTCCATTGAGCCACAGGTGCTGCCCTAAAATTTCTTTTGTTTTTTATCATAAGGAGGGTACAGTGGCTTCAGTATCACTCTGGTATCAAATATACCCATGAGTTTCATGCGGCTGCTTTATATAACACATTTTTACCAGTGTTGATAAATACTATAGAACTAAAGTTAGTATGCCATAATGCATTTTAAGGAAACATTTAAATTAACAGTTCTGTTTTCTTTACAATTTAAATTCTCTTTGGCACGAGCTGGTGGTTCTTTTTGTCTTAATAATCTTTCAACAAATCCTTTTGAACAAATCCTTTTTTTAGTCTTCCTTTTGGATAAATATTCCCATAATGAGCAATTTAAAACATTTCATTGATTTAGTTACGTTGTTCAGTGCAACCTTCCAGCACTACCTTTTTATCACTAAATTATCAGCTCTATATAGCAGAATCATTGAATGAGGGGGTAGAGAGTTTGAGAATGGGAAATAGAGCTAAATTTAAAATAATGACTTGTAAAAAGAGCACAAAATGAGGTCGTTTAAAGATTAAATATTTAAAAATATTAACCTAAATTATGCAAATTTGAGCCACATTTTTATGGACAGAGAGTTGCTTTTGTTTCTGTTTCTTTCTACTGATCTCTATACCCACACCCACACTCACACACACGGAAAGAGAGAAATTTAGTTTTTAGACAAAACAATATTTTCTTGGTTAGACTGATTTATTTCTTGCAAAAAATATTGTATTGTTTGCTACAAAAGACACTTATTTGTCCAGAAGTACATGGTTCATTAAGAAAGCAAACAATGATAGATGATGATAAAAATAACAAGAGTTATGAGACATTGGATGGGGAAATCAGTCGTGGTGAGGTGGATGTGATTTTTTTCTCCATCAGGATATTTATGAAAGATTTGATCTATTATAAACACAGTACACAAACGATATATTTTGCTATTAGTAGAATATTGTCTTCCGTTCCTGACTAAGGACATAAGGTCATTGCTTTCTAAATGATCTTCTGAGATTCAGCGGTTTTTCCTTTGTGGAAAATGTAACTGTAAAAGAGACATCCTTTATACACTGCTGCCTTATGAGTTTAGAATTCTTTTTCTTGTAGAGAACAGAGGAATGTGCAGTAGGTTTTTCTCTACTTTCATCTGTATGAGGAAAAACTTACAACAGGGCTACTGTGTGGAATCAGGGGAGGTGTCTAATCATGAAACTGAACCTGGGTCTTTTTTTTTTTTTTTGAGACAGAGTCTCACTGTGTTGCACTTGGTAGAGCGCTGTGGCATCACAGCTCACAGCAACCTGAAATTCCCAGGCTTAAGCGATTTTCTTGCCTCCACCTCCCAGTAGCTGGACTACAGGTGCCTGCCACAACGCCTGGCTATTTTTTTGTTGTTGCAGTTGTCATTGTTGTTCAGCTGGCCTTGGCCTGGTTCAAACCCACCAGCCTCAGTGTATGTGGCTGGCGCCATAACTACTGTGCTACGGGCACTGAGCTGAACCTGGTTCTTGACTTTCCTGCTTACATGGTAGGTGTGGCCTGCTTAGGCCAAGCATGTTTACATAAACGGGGAGCATCTTTACAGTGAGATTATTCCTTGTTTTGAAGATTAAATGAGATATTATGTGCTTAACACAATAGGTAGCAAATATTTGTCTCTCAAAAAATGTTAGCCATTATATTATTGTTGTTTGTGGAATTATATTAATATTTGGAAGCAAACTGGCAACAATGTGGTGAGATTTCCTGCCAGATTCTTATAGACAACACCTTTTCTAGATAAGTGTTGAGGGTTGGAAGGAGAGAATGTCAGATCATCAGATGCAAAAATTAATTCTTCATAGTGATTTATCTTCCTGCTCCTTGGATCAAATCTCTGGTTTGGAGATTTTAATAAAGTTCTTTAAATCTGTAACTTCTTTATTTTAAATGATTTACAAATACATTGATTTTCTTTATTTTGCCATTATTGCATCAACTATATTTATATTGCTGTTGCATAATCAGTCATCTAATGAAAGATGGATGAGTTTCCATTTACTTGAACCAAGGGAAGGACTGCTGACTTAGAGAAAGCAAACAAAAGGTCTTATGGAGGAAGGTAGTGGGAGACACTTTGTGAGTCACCACCATTTAATAGACTTTTCAATCTATCAAAATCATGTCTTGATTTTAATATATTTGTAATTAAAAGTAAGAGGAGTAGAGATCCCTCTTTAAATAAGCTTATTTAATAAACTAAATAAGCTTAGTTTATTCAGCAAGATAATTTCAGTTCTTAAAAGCATCTTTTTGCTGGATTTCCTGAGTCGTGCTTATGACTCACTGGGCTGGCTTTGATGATGATGAGTCATTTCATATTTCTGGGAATCAGGCTACCTATCATTGCTTTGTCTTTGGCTTGCAATGAATAGAGAAAGTGCACCATCTCCGGTGTTAGTATGAATAGCAAGGGCAATAAGAGAAAATACTAGCCTCTGGGATTTGGATCTAATCTCCTCAGTCTGGTAAAGTGTCAATAATTTGTTTAGTACTACTCTAGCAGGTGTTCTAATATTGTCAAGAACTTCCTTCTTTGTCTCTTAAGAAGATGGAAGCAAAATTCTGCATAGGCATTGACATTGGCTTGGCCTTATAAAACGTAAGGTTATGCTGGGGCAAGGTACTGGTCCTGTCTGTGATTCATATGATGTCAGATTATTGGTCATAATGCCTGTCTTGTCAGGTATACATCTAGCTCAGTGGTTCTCAACCTTCCTAATGCTGCGAGCCTTTAATACAGTTCCTATGGGTCGTGACCCACAGGTTGAGAACCACTGATCTAGATGTATAAAATGCATAGAAACTAAAAGTAAAAATGAGAAGAATTATTAACATCTGATGATATTCTAACCTCTACCAATTTAATACTTAACAAAGAAGAGGACATGGAAATTGACTGCTTTGTCAGTATTTCATTTAGAGATTTTCTTTATTTGTCCTTTTCCAATCTGTTCCTTTCCCTCATCTTCCTGGTGTTAGCACCTCTAATGATACCCACATGTAGCCCAAATCCTGTCATTCATAACTCTTGTTTCCTATTACCTACATAAGTTGTATTATTGGATCTGTCTCTCCCTTCAAAATACAGACTATATCCATGCACTTAGAATCATTTTCACTGTTAAATAAATAGTCCCAATCATGATAATGTCTTCTGTGGTCTTTTGTAGTAGTCTTTTACCTGGCAGTTTTACTTAACACGTTTGCCCTAAAATCTGTTCACTCATTAGCTAGAGTAAATGATTTAAAAAACAGATCACATCATGTCTCTCTCTGCTTGTAACAAGGGAAGGAATGGCATTCCCTTCAAATGGTTTTACCCTTCAAATAAAACCTGAAAAAACTTCCCTACCAGAAACTTTTTCTTCCTTGAACATAGCGTTTTCTCTAGACCGAGAGCGTTCTTTTTGCCTAACAAACTCTCCACCTAGACTTTTATAAGCTCTCATCTTTAGATTTTTGCTAATATCAATTCTTCAGGCAAGTCTTCCCTGACTCCCTTTTAAAAAATAATGTTATTAGGTCAGGGACCTCAGAAGTAGAGACTGCCGTAGGTATTCTTGTGAACGTCATTTATTAAGGGAGTGCTCTTAGGTGAAGGGAAATGAGAAAAACATTATAGGGCTAGGGAAAGAAGCTAAGCAGGGCTGTCAACTGAGCTGGGGACTTTTCAGCCTGGTTGCAGGGGGCACCCTAACATGCCAGGTGTGATTCTAAGTGCTTTACAAAAATGAATTCATTTACTTCTCCTAACAGTTTTATGAGAAAGATACTATCATTATCTCCACTTACCAGAGGAGGAAACTGAGATAGAGGGGACAAGTAACTTGCCCATAGTTACATTTTTGGGAACAGCTGGGTCTAGGATTCAGTTCTAGACTGAGTCTATCTTGAGTGTTGAAAGAGTAAGTGAATTGAGATTCATCAAGCATTTTCTTGGTAGTTTCTACATTTCTGTCATCCTGTTTCAGCACAGTAATTGAATGGAAGTTCAGTAAAATTTATCTTTCAGAGTCTTTTGGGCCTGTGCCCTGCATTAGAGACTTGGGTAACAAAAGCTGGCACTTTCCCCACTGTACTAATTGGTTATGACCTTGGTGTATATATATGTATATTCTGAGACAGAGTCTCACTTTCTTGACCCTGGTAGAGTGCCGTGGCGTTACAGCTCACAGCAACCTCAAACTCTTGGGCTCACATGAGCCTCGTGCCTCAGCCTCCAAAGTAGCTGGGGCTACACATGCCTACCACAGTGCCTGGCTAGTTTTTTAAAGATGGAGTCTTGCTCTTGCTCAGGCTGGTTTTGAACTCCTGAGCTAAGGCAGTTCACCTGCCTCAGCCTCCTGTAGTGTTGGGATTACAGGTGTGAGCCAGTGCGCTGGGCCCCTTGGCCTCTATTTTAATTAGCTCTCTACAACTTAAGTCATTTGTTGCATGATGTATTCCATACGACAAGAACTTTACCAAAAGTTTGAAGATGTAAGTTTTACTCCCAGGTTTGACATTGGTGCCTTTGCAGACTGTGGCAACTTTGTCCGTCTCTCTGAGTCTCAGTGTTTTGTAAAGTGAGAAGTTTGGATCAGGTGAATAAAGGTGTAGGCCTGAGACATTGTAATGTTTGATATCAGCCTTAAAGGGGTGTGTATGAATGAATCATTATATAATTAAATGAGTGAATTAATATGTATCATTTGAGATTCCAAAGACTTTTTTTGTGTTGCTTTAACTGTTTAGACTAGGAAGCCTGAAAGCATAAGAAGATATGGATTTAAACAGAAGTATTTGCATGTCTTTTACATTGTCCTCAATACATGCTGCCTGTGTCTTCTGAGTGTCATCACTTCAGAAACCAGGAAATGTGCTCAGTTTTATCTCTTATTCCCCGTCTCCTATACAGATTAAGTTTACCAAAGCACAGATGGAGATTAAAGATTCTGGGGTGAATTACTGGACAATATAAAATTATTGGCTTGTAGATCATAATCTATAGAAGGGAAACTAGTTTTGGGAGCAATAGACATAGAGTTGAATTGCTACTTTTGTTAGTAGCTGTGACCTCAGAAATTTTTATATAATGTTTGCTGTGTTATACATTAGAAAGAGCGTTCATCAGATTGGGAGCTAGTCACATCTGGGTTAAAATCCCATCATTGCCTCTTAATAGCTGAGGGCCTTGGGCCAGGCACTTAGCTTTTCTGAACCCCAGACACAGAAATCCATCTGTATAAAATGAGTAAATTGTGAGGGTTATGCCTAACAGAGTGCCTGTTGAGATGCTTAGACAAATAAATGCTAGCTAGTTAATAATTTAGGTTATATTCTGTAGTATTAACAGGTTAATTCTACATGGACATGTTCCTATAATTTGCTCTAAGGTTCCAAATACAGAATCTCTGATTGAATTAAGCTGCTTTAATTCTAAATTTCTTATCTTGTATTATTACTAAATATTTGGTTTTTAACTTAGCAAACTTTTGACTTTAAATGGTAAATCATTTTCAGAACAATCTTTTAAAATAGGTCTTTAAAAAAAGATTTAAAATGTTTCATTATTTTATAATCGGTGGATTTTGCCATCAAATGAACAAAGTACCTTTTAGAAAATTTGCTTTATTAAAAGAGAATTATTGAAAATTAACATTTTAATGTATATTTTAAATGTAAAATGGTGCTTCTAATTATCTTAAAGTTACAATACAAGTTTGTTCTTTTAAGCAGCTTAAGGTACATTTTTATCTTTCTCGTTAATTTTTTACTTTTCCCTTTATCAGCTAAGGCAGAATCCTGTCTTTGAATTAAAAGGTTGGTTGTCCAAATCTTTGAATGAATCATTAGCTTAAACATTATGACCTGTGTATTTCTCAGCAGTCTTGTTTGTTTTTATTACTTCTTAAAAAAATTTTTTTCTCTCCTAGTTACAAGTCTTCTATATTTCCCTGCCTAAGCATTTGAGCTTAAAATGAAATGTTTCTTTTTCCATTTCTCTGCTGTTAGAGCCCTTACTTAGAGTTGTTAAGAAGAAGAAAATCTCCATGTTTATTTACCCCAATCAGAAGAAGGAGCTTTTTGTTCTACTTTTTAGTTTCATTCTTGTACTTAATTTCTTTAGCTGGAGCCAAGTGTAGATGTTTATTTTCTTGACTGTTTTGTCTGCAAAGATTTTTTTGCAGTTTTTGGCTGGGGCTGGGCTTTGAACCGGCCACCTCTGGCACATGGGGCTGGCTCCCTATTCCTTTGAGCCACAGGCGCCACCCATTGTCTGCAAAGATTTGAGGTTGTGGTTAACATAATTGAACAGGTTTCTCTTAAATTTATTTCGTAAAAGAGCTGTAGTCACCATTTAAAATAGTTTGTTCAGTACAGTCACCATTTAGAATAGAATTTTAAGTATACGTTTTATTTATTAGTTTGTTTAAGGCGTACAACATGATGATTTGATGTATATATATGTAGTGAAGTTACTACTACAGTGTCAAGTAAATTAAATATTCAGGGTGGGCCTGGTGGCTCATAACTATAATCTCAGCACTTTGGGAAGCTGAGGCTGGGTGGGGGATTGCTTGAGGCCAGGAGTTTGAGACCAGCTTAGGAAAAGTGAGACCCTATCTCTACAAAAAATTAAAAAAAAAAAAAAAGTTCAGCCTGGTGGCACATGCCTCTAGTCCTAGTTACTCAGAGGCTGAGATGGGAGGATCTCTTGGGCCCAGGAGTTCAAGGTTACAGTGAGCTATAGCACTCCAGCCTAGGCAACAGAGGAAGACCCTGTCTTTAAAAGAATCAATTGGTATATTCATAATCACATAGTTAAGTGTGTGTGTGTGTGAGGTATAACTATCTAAAATAAACTCTCTTAGCAAATTTCCTATATACAATACCATATTATTAACTACAGTCATCACATTGTCTGTTAGATCTCTAGACTTACTCATCCTGCAAACTGCATCTTGGTACATTTTGACTAGTATCTCCCCCCACACTTTCTCACCTCTGGTATAAGAACTGCCTTTCTACTCTCTATTTCTAAGTATTTGGGTTTTTTGCTTAGATTTTACATATAAGTGAGATCATCCAGTATTTTTCTTTCTCTGGCTTATTTTACTGAATGTAATATCCTCTAGTTTCTTCCATGTTTCTGAAAATGGAAGCAAAGAGTGAGTGAACACTTAATTTGCTTTGCATTAATTTCTGGCCTAGTTATATTCTATATGTTGGGATTATGAGGAACTTGTGATGAATTGGAAAGCTGTTGAAAGGCTTGAGGGGAAAATGTTCTTATTTTCAAAAAGGGAATAATGAAATTGAATAATACTGTGTACTGTAAATTTATAAGTTTGCATTGATTTTTAAAAATGAGATTATAGAAGAGATTTTTAAAATCAACTTTATTGAGATATAGTATATTCTTAATAAAGTACATTTTAAGGTCAGATACTTTTGGCAGAGACATGAGCCTGTGTCACTGCCAGTCAATTCAAACAGAGAGGATTTCCATCTCTCAAGAAATTTTTCTCATGTTTCTTTGCAATCAGTCTTACCTGTGCCAGACAACTACTGATCAGATTTCTATCATTATAGATTTGATTGTTCTAGGAGTTCATATAAATGGAATTATGCATTATGTACTCTTTTGTGTCTGGCTTGTTTTATTTAACGTGATGTCTGTGAGATGTATCTGTTTATTGCACCTTTTTATTGCTGATACTATTCCTTTGGAAAGCCTACAATATTTCCTGAGCTACTCTACTTTGGCAGGACTCAACATTAAAACTCTGACTTCCTTATGGATCTTATTGGGGGCTTGGTTTTAGGCTTTCCTAGCTGGGTATTAGAATACATCTTCCTCTTGGACAGGAGACAGAAACTTTTTCTATAAATATCAATGTAAATATTTGAGATTTGTGAACCACATATGGTCTCTGTCACATATTCGTCTTGTTTTTTTGGTTACTCTTTAAATATGTAAAAATAATTTTAGCTTGTTAACCATACAGAAACAGATTGTAGGACAGAAACAGTTTGCCAGTTCTTGCCAGTGCTGTCCAACAGAACTTTCGGTGACAATGTGCAGATCTGAAATGTCCATGATGGTAGCCTCCAGCCAAATGTGATTATTGAGCAAGGAATCTAGAATGGATTTCAAAAACTATTTATGAACCACTTGAAGAGGAAGCAGGAATAAGATGATACCAAAATAGGTTCTGGAACAAATTATATAGTCTATTATAATTTATTTCTTTGATTTAGTTCCTAGTCTGGTGAATGAATAAAATGTAGTAATCATAATACATAGCATTTGACAATGTCTTTCGTGGTACCTTGTATCAAGATGGACAGGTTAGACTTGAGGGCCGTTAAGGTTTCTTAGTTGGTAAATAGTGATAGTAATGAGATCCCAAAGCTATGGAACTACATGTACCCTTGCAATATGCACCATATTAAGTATAGAGTATAAATGTCTTATACAATAATGAAGTAAATGAGGTGAGGGATATATTAACTAGTGTGATACAAGCATTCCAAATTGTATATGAAATCAGCCCATTGTACCCCATACATGCATTAATGTATACATGATCTATGCATTTATGATTTAATTAAAAAAAAAGCTATAAAACTGTGAATGTCAACTCATGGTGTGTTGTTAATTGCTATGCTATCCAGTAAGTAACCACTAGCCACTATAGCTATATAAATTTAAATTATTAAAATTAAATTGGAAGTTCTGTTTCTTAGCTACAGTAGCCACATATTATTTTATTTATTTATTTTTATTAAATCATAGCTGTGTACATTGATGCGATCATGGGGCACCATACATGTTTTTATAGACCATTTGACATATTTTCTTTTTTTTTGTAGAGACAGAGTTTCACTTTATTGCCCTCGGTAGAGTGCCGTGGCGTCACACAGCTCACAGCAACCTCCAACTCCTGGGCTTAGGCGATACTCCTGCCTCAGCCTCCCGAGTAGCTGGGACTACAGGCGCCCACCACAACACCCAGCTATTTTTTTTTGTTGTTGTTGTTGTTGCAGTTTGGCCGGGGCTGGGTTTGAACCCGCCACCCTTGGTATATGGGGCTGGCGCCCTGCTTACTGAGCCACAGGCGCTGCCCCCATTTGACATATTTTCATCATACTGGTTAACATAGCCTTCCTGGCATTTTCTTAGTTATTGTGTTAAGACATTTATATTCTACATTTACTAAGTTTCTTACCCTTGTAAGATGCACTGTAGGTGTAATTCCACCAATCACCCTCCCTCCGCCCATCCTCCCCCCTTCCCTCTCCTCTTTCCCCATACTCTTAGGTTATAACTGGGTTATAGATTTCATATGAAACCCATAAATTAGTTTCATAGTAGGGCTGAGTACATTGGATACTTTTTCTTCCATTTTTGAGATACTTTACTTAGAAGAATATGTTCCAGCTCCATCCATGTGAACATGAAAGAGGTAAAGTCTCCATTCTTTAAGGCTGCATAATATTCCATGGTGTACATATACCACAATTTATTAATCCATTCGTCGATCAGTGGGCACTTGGGCTTTTTCCATGACTTAGCAATTATGAATTGGGCTGCAATAAACATTCTGGTACTAGTATCTTTGTTATGATGTGATTTTTGGTCTTCTGGGTATATGCCTAGTAGAGGAATTATAGGATTGAATGGCAGATCTATTTTTAGATCTCTAAGTGTTCTCCAAACATCTTTTCAAAAGGAATGTATTAATTTGCATTCCCACCAGCAGTGTAGAAGTGTTCCCTTTTCTCCACATCCATGCCAACATCTCTGGTCTAGGGATTTTGTGATATGGGCTAATCTTACTGGAGTTAGATGATATCTCAAAGTAGTTTTGATTTGCATTTCTCTGATGATTAAAGATGATGAGCATTTTTTCATATTTGTGTAGGCTGTGCGCCTGTCTTCTTCAGAGAAGTTTCTCTTCAAGTCCCTTGCCCAACCTGCGATGGGATCACTTGTTTTCTTGCTTATTCGTTTGAGTTCTCTGTGGATTCTGGTTATTAAACCTTTGTCGGAGACATAACCTGCAAATATCTTCTCCCGTTCTGAGGGCTGTCTGCTCGCTTTACTTACTGTGTTCTTGGCTGTGCAGAAGCTTTTTAGTTTGATCAGGTCCCAGTAGTGTATTTTTGAAGTTGCTTCAATTGCCCAGGGGGGTCCTCCTCATAAAATACTTGCCCAGACAGATTTCTTCAAGAGTTTTCCCTGCATGCTCTTCTAGTATTTTTATAGTTTCATGCCTTAAGTTTAAATCTTTAATCCAGTGAGAGTCTGACTTAGTTAATGGTGAAAGGTGTGGGTCCAGTTTCAGTCTTCTAAAGGTTTCCAGCCAGTTCACCCAGCACCATTTGTTAAATAGGGAATCTTTTCCCCACTGAATGTTTGTAATTGGCTTGTGAAAGATCAAATAATGGTAAGTAGCTGGGTTCATCTCTTAGTTCTCTATTCTGTTCCATACATCTACCTCTCTGTTTTTGTGACAGTACTGTGCTGTTTTGATCACTATCAATTTATAGTATAGTCTGAGGTCTGGTAGCGTGATTCCTCCTGCTTTGTTTTTATTTCTGAGTAATGTCTTGGCTATTTGAGGTTTTTTTCTGATTCCATATAAAACGTATTATTTTTTCAAGATCTTTAAAGTATGACAGTGGAACTTTAACAGGGATTGCATTAAAATTGTATATTGCTTTGGGTAATATGGACATTTTAACAATGTTGATTCTTCCCAGCCATGAGCATGGTATGTTTTTCCATTTGTTAACATTTTCAGGTATTTCTTTTCTTAGAGTTTTATAGTTCTCTTTATAGAGATCTTTCATGTCCTTCGTTAGATAAACTCCCAAATATTTCATCATCTTTGGCACTACTGTGAATGGAATAGAGTTCTTAACTGATTTTTTCAGCTTGACTATTGTTGGTATATATAAAGGCTATTGATTTATGAATGTTGATTTTGTAACCTGAGACGCTGCTGTATTCCTTGATCACTTGTAAGAGTTTTGTAGTAGAATCCCTGGTGTTTTCCAGATATACAATCATATCATCTGCAAAGAGTGAAAGTTTGACCTCTTCTGACCCTATATGGATACCCTTGATCGCCTCTTCTTCCCTAATTGCGATGGCTAAAACTTCCATGACAATGTTATAGAACAGTGGAGACAATGGGCGGCCTTGTCTGGTTCCTGATCTGAGTGGAAATGATTTCAATTTGACTCCATTCAATATGATATTGGCTGTGGGTTTGCTGTAGATGGTCTCTATCAGTTTAAGAAATGTCCCTTCTATACCAATTTTCTTAAGTGTTCTGATCATGAGGGGATGCTGGATATTATCAAAAGCTTTTTCTGCATCAATTGAGAGAATCATATGGTCTTTGTTTTTTAATTTGTTTATGTGCTGAATTATACTTATAGATTTACGTATATTGAACCAGCCTTGAGACCCTGGAATAAAACCGACTTAGTCATGATGTATAATTTGTTTGATGTGTTGCTGGATTCTGTTTGTTAGGATCTTGTTGAATATTTTTGCATCTATATTCATTAGTGATATTGGTCTATAATTTTATTTTCTTGGTGGGTCTTTTCCTGGTTTGGGGATCAGGGTGATGTTTGCTTCATAGAACATGTTGAGTAGTCTTCCTTCTTTTTCTACATTTTGGAACAGGTTGAGTAATATAGGTACTAATTCCTCTTTAAAGGTTTGGTAGAATTCTGACGTGAAGCCATCTGGTCCCAGGCTTTTCTTTTTAGGAAGGTTTTGTATGGTTGATGCTATTTCTGAACTTGATATGGGCCTGTTCAACATTTCCACTTAATTCTGGCTAAGTCTTAGAAGGTGATGTGCTTCCAAGTATTGGTGAATTTCCTTCAGATTTTCATATTTGTGAGAATAAAGTTTCTTGTAATATTCATTAAGGATTTTTTGAATTTTTGAGGGGTCTGTTGTTATTTCATCTTTGTTGTTTCTGATTGATGAGATTAGAGATTTGACTCCTTTTTTCCTGGTTAGGTTAGCCAAAGTTTTATCTATTTTGTTGATCTTTTCAAAAAACCAACTTTTTGATTTATTGATCTGTTGTATAATTCTTTTGTTTTCAATTTCATTTAATTCTGCTCTAATTTTAGTTATTTCTTTTCTTGTACTGGGTTTGGGGTTGGAATGTTCTTCCTTTTTCAGTTGCTTGAGATGTCCCATTACGTTGTTAACTTCCTCTCTTTCCGTTCTCTTGAGGAAGGCTTGTAGTGCTATAAATTTCCCTCTTAGGACTACCTTTGTGGTATCCCAGAAGTTTTGATAATTCATGTCTTCATTGTCGTTTTGTTCCAAAAATTTGGCAATTTCCTTCTTAATCTTGTCTGTGACCGAGCTATGATTCAGCATAAGGTTATTTAACTTCCATGTTTTTGTATGAGTATGCAGATTCCTGTTGTTACTGAGTTCAACTTTTATTCCATGGTGGTTCGAGAAGATGCAAGGAATAAATTCTATTCCTTTAAATTTACTGAGATTAGACTTGTAACCTAAGATGTGATCGATTTTGGAGTAATTTCCGTGGGCTGATGAGAAGTATGTGTATTCAGTTTTGTTGGGAAGGCTAATATCCACTTCATTGGGATCCCTGAAAGTGATAAAGTGGCTTCAGAGGCTCTTATCCATGAAATTATGAAAGAGAATTTTCTAGACATGCGAAGAGTTTCTGAAATTCAGATAGGAGACAGTTTCAGAACCCCAGCACGACTCAAGCCTAATAAGACATCCCCCAGACACATCATAATTAACTTCACTAAAGTTAATATGAAGGAAAAAATTTTGAAAGCAGCCAGACATAAGAAAACCATTACCTACAAGGGGAAGAATATTAGAATGCTGCAGATCTCTCTGCTGAAACTTCTCAAGCCAGAAGAGGGTGGTCATCAACTTTTAATCTCCTAAAACAAAATAACTTTCAACCCAAATCCTGTATCCAGCTAAACTGAGTTTCATTTATGATGGAGAAATTAAATACTTTAATGACATTCACATGTTGAAGAAATTTGCCATAACCAAACCAGCTCTTCAGGATATTCTCAGACCTATCCTCCATAATGATGAGCCCAATCCTCTACCACAAAAGTAAACTCAAAAGAAACTTTTGATCAAACTCCAACCTCCACAGTGGTGAAAAGATTAAAAATGTCCACTGGACTTTCGAAAAACTCTATACCCCCAATTTTACCAGACTTATCAATATTCTCCATTAATGTGAACGGCTTAAACTGTCCTCTAAAGAGGCACAGGTTAGCTGACTGGATACAAAAACCTAGGCCAGACATTTGCTGCATACAAGAGTCACATCTTACCTTAAAAGATAAATATAGACTCAGGGTGAAAGTATGGTCGTTCATATTTCAGGCAAATGGTAATCAGAAAAAAGCAGGTGTTGCAATTTTATTTGCGGACACAATAGGCTTTAAACCAACAAAAGAAAGGAAGGATAAGAATGGTCACTTCATATTTGTTAATTGAAATTGCATCATATTGAGTATTACACTTATTAATATTTAGCACCCAACCAGAATGTGCCTCAATTTATAAGAGAAACTCTAACAGACATGAGCGACTTGATTTCCTCCAGCTCCATAATAGTCGGAGATTTCAACACTCCTTTGGCAATGTTGGATAGATCCTCCAAGAAGAAACTGAGCAAAGAAATTTTAGATTTAAACCTAACCATCCAACATTTGGATTTAGTAGACATCTCCATAGCCACATTTTAAATAGTCAATATCTACAGTGATTTGTGGATGCTGGATTGAATAGTAGAGGTTTAGGCTATTTCTGTTAGAAAGTTATTTTGGAGGCCAGGAACTGTGGCTCATGCCTGTACTCCTAGCATTCTGGGAGGTGGAGGTGGGTGGATTGCTTGAGCTCATTAGTTCAAGACCAGCCTGAGCAAAAATGAGACCCTGTGTCTTAAAATAGATGGGTGTTGTGGCAGGCGCCTGTGGTCCCAGCTACTCAGGTGGCTGAAGCAAGAGGATAGCTTGAGCCCAAGAATTTGAGGTTGCTGTGAGCTTGGACACCGTGGCATTTTACTGGGGCAAAAAAGTGAGACTGCCTCAAAAAAATCAATCAATCAATCAAGCCAAACATAAAAAAAAATTGAAATTAAAAAATAAAACAGTTCCATCACCACAAGGATCTCTCCTGTTGCCGTTTCATAACTATGCCCACTCCCTCTCCCTCCACCCCTTTAACAGACCCTATGTTAACCACTAATCTGTTCTGTAGTTCTATGATTTTGTTATTTCAAGGATGTTACACAAACAGAATCATACCGTTAATAACCATTTGGGATCGACTTTCTTCACTCAGAAGAATTCTTTAGAGATTCATCCAGGTTGATGCATGTATCAATAGTCCATTCTAGCTGGGTATGGTGGCTCACGCCTGTAATCCCAACACTCCAGGAGGTTCAGGTGGGTGGATTGCTTGAGCCCAGGAGTTCAAGACTAGCCCAAGCAATAGTGAGACCCCGTCTCTAACCACCCCCCAAACCCCCCCCCAAAAAAAAAAACAAAGAAAAAACCCTCAGAAAAAAAAGATAGGTGGGTATTTATTGTGGCAGGCACCTGTACTCCCAGCTACTTGGGAGGCTGAGGCAGGAGGATTGCTTGAGCCCAAGAATTTGACGTTGTTGTGAGCTATGATACCATGACACTCTACTGAGGGTGAGAAAGTGAGACTCTGTCTCAAAAAAAAAAAAAAAAAGAAACTTATTTTGGATAGAATTGCCACAGATGGGTTTCTAGCGTTAGGACAGAGAGCTCTGTACTTAACCTTGTATTATCCATCATTTTAACCATAATTTAGATGAAGATTACACATGTAAAAAGAATGTGATTATCTAATTTATAGATGAGGCAAAGCTGGAATGGAAAATACGTATGTTAAGATGACTCAGCTTTCTCAAAGATCTTGACAGCATCTTTGGAATAATAGTATCCCCAAACTGTTAATAAGTTAATACATGTTATTTAAGAATTATCTTTCTTGGCCCAGTAAGTTTGGTAAATAACCCCTTTGTAAGTCGGAATTCATTGCAGCATATTAAAGTTTCTGAGAAATCCTGGGGTAAGTCAGTGTACTTTATATTATTAATGTGGAGAGATGGATTAGATCTAACAAGATAAAATTTAACAAAGATACATTTAACAAAACCCTGACTTTGAGTCTCTATACTATCTGCACAGTTGCAAGAATGAGTGAGATCTTGCCTTGAAGCAGCAGGTGTAAAAGGGTTTTAGCCAATAGATACTTAGTGCAGTAGGTAATGTCAATTCCTGCTCCATCCGTGGTGAGAAGCTATTGTGATTTAGGCTACACCCTTATTTGTGTGTGCTGTGTGTGAAGAGGTGATACAGTGTTATTGAATTCAGGTAGGAATACTGTATTAGAACTTTCTAAGAAGCTTTAGGTTTATTCCTTAGAAGCACGAAGTTGACAAGTTTTCTTTAAAAAAAAAAAAGGGTATGTGGGTGGTGCCTGTGGCTGAAAGGGGTAGGGCATGGGCCCCATATGCCGGAGGTGGTGGGTTCAAACCCAGCCCCGGCCAAAAACTGCAAAAAAAAAAAAAAGATTAAAAAAAGGGTATGGTCAAATTTTCTTTTCAAAAGCCACTCAATGGCAGACAGAGCTTAGGTTTGGAAATACCTGGCTTGGAACCTCAAATTAACAACTTACTAAAGTTATATCACATTAATAAGTATCCTTACCCACTGAGTCTCAATTTCCTTGTCTGTAATCATACTAGATACTGTCTGATAGTATTATTTGCATGGATATCTAAACTGAAGATTGCTGAAGGGGTTATGTGAGATATAAGTGTTTCTTCTGATACAAAACCAAGGTAGCTAGAATGGGAAGGGAGCAAAGAGGTCAGATGGCTCACTTACCCAGCAGTACAAAGCTCCCTTGGCCATGGTCTTTACTTTTCCCTTTGGTTGGCTCCTTTTGTACAGAGAGGATTAAAGGTCAGACAAACCAGTAACAATTTATAACGTGCCCTAAGATATCATAGAGTTATATAGAAATAGGGTTTGGTGTGTCTAAGTCTTTTCACATTGTTAATGTACTAGAGAGAAATGTGAGGACAAAACCCTGGAGGAGAAGAGCTATTTTAGGCATCAAATCCTTATTCTCAGTTTAAGTTTATGGCTCAGGCTCCTAAAAGTGAATTTAAGTAGTTATAAGCAATTCAAAAAATGAAATAAATGTTATTATATTTTCTTTCTTTCTTTCTTTTTATTTATTTATTTATTTATTTATTTATTTATTTATTTATTTGAGAGAGAGTCTCACTCTGTTGCCCAGGCTACAGAGTTGTAGTGTCAGCCTAGCTGACAGCAACCTCAAACTGAGGCAGGAGGTTCAAGTGATCCTTCCGCCTCAGCCTCCTGAAGAGCTGGGACTACAGGCACATACCACAAGGCCCAGCCATTTTTTTCTATTTTTGGTAGAGATAGGGGTCTTGCTTTTGCTCAGGCTGGTCTCAAACTTTTGAGCTCAAAGAATCCTTTCTCCTGGGTCTCACAGAGAGTTAGGATTACAGGTATGAGCCACCATGTCTGATAGTGTTTTCATTCTTTATTCGAAAGGCCTCCTTCCTCTTTCCCCATAATTATTACACAAAATTAGGCTCTTAACCACTTGACCACTTGACACTTGGACTTCAGTTATTGCCTCCCATCTTGCTTTCTTTTCCCTGGCCTGGTAATCTGTTATATCCCTACCATTTCCCATCTGCTATTTTTTTTTTTTTTTTTTGTAGAGACAGAGTTTCACTTTATGGCCCTCAGTGGAGTGCCATGGCATCACACAGCTCACAGCAACCTCCAACTCCTGGGCTTAAGCAATTCTCTTGCCTCAGCCTCCCGAGTAGCTGGGACTACAGGCGCCCGCCACAACTCCCAGCTATTTTTTGGTTGCAGTTCAGCTGGGGCCGTGTTTGAACCCACCACCCTCGGTATATGGGGCTGGCGCCTTACCGACTGAGCCACAGGTGCTGCCCACCATCTGCTATTTTTACAAGATTATTTCCCTGGTCAAAGATGTACAGTGACTCCCTACCATCTACTTTATTAATCACTTTTACTTGGTTTGTGATTGGCTCAGTTGGATTTTAAGAGCCTCCATAATTTGCCTATACTGGGTTCCTCCAACTAGATAGTGCTAAATATCTTTTATTCAGTTTAATCTGTAGTTAAATTGGTCTCCATATTTTTATTTATTATTCCATAAATACTTGTTGAGGTATTATGGATACAAATGTGACCAAAAAGAGACATAGCTCCTGTCATGATGCACAGAGTCTAGTGGTGATTACAAGTGTTAGTAGAATAGTTAAGAAAAAGCACAGGAATATTAATTAGTCTTTCACTACTTCTTCAGAGTGCATGTATGCATATATAAATGAGTATGCGTGCACGTACACACACACCCTGTCCCCCCCACACACACTCACTCCTTTCTCTTATTTTTATATCCTTACATATGCTTAATGTATTATCTGGGATTACTTCCTTCATTTTCTACATCTGTAAATATGCTGCAACTCTTTGGTAACTAGTACACATCCTTAGTTAAGCTCATGTTGGGCTGAAGGTACTGTAAAATAAAATTTTGAAAAATTGTTCAATAGAGTTGAGATTTACTTACAAAAGGCTGAATTTTAAGACTTTAAATTGAATCATAGATAGCAGTGCTCAACTAATACAACCTGTTATGATAACAATAGGAAAGTTAAAAGTACTTTGTATTATTTATTTATGAGAGAAGCATACAGGCACAAGATATAAAATTTTTATCACTGCCTACTTGGGAGAGGTTTCAAATATGTATTTTGGAATGGTACCAGTTGAAGCTGAACAACAAGGATTTATATTCCTTTTGACAATTACACTTTGAAACCACAGGAAAGCTTTTTGTCATTTGAAAAAGATGACAATACTTTAAAAAAGAATATGAAATATTTATATATGATCCAGGGTGGTCAACATCAGAGAGGTCATGGTAAAAGGTTGGAACAATATTTTATTTATGGTAGCCTCTGGAATGATAGGCATGGTGTGTGACATGATGGTTAACTGAACTAGCACCACCTCACCTTGTGTTTGAAATATATGTATAATGTAAAGCAAACTGCCATGTAAACCGCCTCTCTTACTCTCTTTACCTCCATCTTTCTGTTTTTCTGTCTCTCTGTTCCTTGATGTATCTTTCTGTCTGTCATGTTGTCTGACTTTGCCACTTTGTGTCTCATTAGTCTGTTACCTCTAGGCACTAGTTCCTGGATCTCGTTCCTGAATCCTTGCATTTTCTTTTAGTTTTATTAATCCCATAATGATCTTCTTTCTCTTCTCTACGGACTGATCTAGAGACTGATTGTATGACCTGTATTTTCATTAGTAACCTCAGCATTCTTGCTCTACTGATGTTTTTAAAAACTTTTATTTTTATATTTTATTTTTTAAAATTTATGGGTTCAGAATAGTTATACATGTTTATGTTATATTTTTATAGAAATATACAAAATTTGATTACCAAATCAGGGCAGTCTACTACTTTACCCATTTATCATTTCCTTGTGTTGGGAACATTCCAGATCTATTCCTCTAATTATTTTGACATATATAATCAATTATTGTTAGCTGTGTTCACGTTACTGTGCTCCCGAACACTACAACTTATTCTTCCTACCTAACTGTATTTTTATACCCATTAAGCAACCCCTTTTTATCCTCTCTCTTCCTGCCCAGCCTTTGGTAACCATCTCATTCTACTCTCAGCCTCCATGGTGTTAATTTTTTAGCTCCCACATAAGAGTAAGAACATATGATGTTTGTGTTTCTGTGCCTGGCTTATTTCACTTAACGTAATGTCCTTCGGGTGTATCCATGTTGTTGCAAGTGACAGGATTTCTTTCTTTTTTGTGGCTAACATTCCAGTGTTTATAAGTACCACATTTTCTTTATCCATTCATTCACTTACGGACACTTGGGTTGATTCTGTATCTTGGCTACTGTGACTAGTACTACAAAAAACAGGAGTGTGCAGTCATTTCTTCAGTATATTAAGTTCCTTTCTTTCTTTTGGATTTATACCTAGCAGTGGATTCCTGGATCATATGATAGTTCTATTTGTAATTTGTTGGAGAATCTCCCTACCATTTTTTTCATAGTACTAATGCACATTCCCACCAACAGTATACAAAGGATCACAATACAGAAGAAACTTAAATCCGTGCACTTATAGTCAAGTCATTTTCAACAAAGGTCTCAAGCACATTCATTGGTGAAAGGACAGTCTCTTCAGTAATGGTGCTGGGAAAACTGGATATTGATAGGGAGAAGAATAAAATTAGGCCCCTGTGTGTCATCATACACAACAGTCAAAGCAAAATGGATTATAGATTTAAAAGTAAAGCATGAAACTCTGAAACCACTAGAAATGCTTCAAGACATTGGTCTAGGCAAAGATTTATTGAGTAAAGACCTTGAAAACATAAGCAACCAAAACTAGACAAATAGAATCACGTCAAACTAAAATGATTCTATATAGCAAAGAAAATAATTAGCAAAGTGAAGAGGCAACCAACAGAATGGGAGAAAATATTTGCAAACTATTCAACTGACAAAGAATTAATAACCAGGATATATAAAGAACTCAATTCAATAGCAAAAAAAAAAAAAAAAAAAGTAACAACCCTCAAGTAATTTGATTAAAAACGGGCAAAAGATCTGAGTAGACATTTCTCAGAGGAAGACATACCAATGGCCAATAGGTAAATGAAAAATGTTCAACATCATTAATCAACAGAGAAATGCAAATCAAAACCACCATGAAATATCATCTTATCCCAGTTGTGATGGCTTTTGTCATTATTTTCCACCTGGTTAATGCCTTGTAGTATGCACTAGAATTTACACTCTTTCCAACTTACGATTAGTTCTCCAAATTTCTTTCGGAGTACAGTGGAATCAGATAAAATACTTATTAAATTTATAAGTACAATTTTTGCAGAAAGGAGGGAAGAAAGTGACAAAGAGAAAGAGAATAAGGAGAGAGTATACACAAATGAAATATTACTGATGATTCCATCAACCGTTCAATAAATGTGTGTCCTGAAGTGAGTTTAAGATGATGAGAGTTGATCAGCTTCTTTCAGAGGGTCTTGTAGTATGAGCATCTAGCCAATAGAAACATAACTGTAGTATAAGATATGGTTTTCTTGGCATAATATCCCAAAATGCACCTAAGTTACTTATTCACATGGTTTTCTGAGAAATATTGAAATGCACACAGTTGATTCTTGTTATATGTCATAGTTATGTTGCAGAAAGTCACTGAAAATTCTCAATTAGTCAATATGTTACCAGGAGAAATACAGGGATAGCTTAATGATCCTCCGGTCACAAGATTTTCATCAACTAATCTATGTACAACCTTGATTTGTATGTATTTTTGTTTAAAGAACCTTATTTAATACATATTGCTGATTTATTGTCATTGAGCTCATATCCATCAGCACTATAACACATGCCTGCAGGAGGCTTATCTGACACATGTATTTTCTTGCCTTCTTGCTCTTGGGAACACTTAACAACACTTATGTACCATGCTTGGAGCCATTTTAAACATCAAATCACCAACAAAAAGCTAAACAATGTGACATTAAATAGACTATAAAAAGCACACTTGTTTATAGCATGATAGAGTAAAAAGTTTCCTCTTGTTGGACCTCAGCTTGGATTGTGCCCATTGGGCAACTTAAACTTTTTGCTGCTGTGTGTATGTCCACAAATTTGGATGAGTAGGTGAATTTACAGATACAGAATCTGCAAATGATGAGTTTTGACTCTGTGTGTGTATGTATAGATACATATTTTAAAATCTGAGTCATATGAGAATAAATTGCAGCTATGTTATACCCTTGTCTCTAATTATTTTAATGTATATTCCCTAAGAACAAAGAGTATCTGTTATATTACAGTTACCCAAATCAAGAAATAAAAATTAATACAGTGTTATCTAATTTCAACACTTTGTGTATATTTCACCAATTGTCCCAATACCTTTTATAGCTTAAATTTTGTTTTTCCTGGGCTTAGATCCAAACCCAGATCACACCGTATGTTTAAGTGTTACGTCTCTTTAGTTTCCTGTTTGGATCAGTTTCTCAGTCTGCTTTGTTTTCATTACATAGGCCAGATAATGTGTAGACTAGAACGCAGTTTGGGCTTATTTGATGATTTCTTACGATTACATACAGATAATGCATTTTTGACAATATCATCACAGAATTCATATGTTCCAGAGTGTTATAACAAGAGGTATAAAATATCTATTTGTCCCATTCTTGTTAATTTTGCTTCCCTAGTTGAGCCTAGTATATCCAGTTTTTTCCACTGTAAATTTACTACATTTTCCTCTGTTATTTGTGGGGAGATACCCCATTGATTGAGTATGGACTCATCATTTTTATTTTAATTATGCAGTTTCCTTTATGTCTTTCTGTGGCTTGGTAACTAATTTCTTTTTGTGCTGAATAATATTCCATTGTCTTGATATACTACAGTTTACTATCCATTCACCTGCTGAAACCTATCTTGGTTGCTTCCAAGTTTTGACAATTGTGAATGTTGCTGCTATTACTGTGTGTGTGTTTTTGTGTGGACGTTAGTTTTCAACTTCCTTTGGTAAATACTAAAGAGCACGATTACTGGATTGTATGGTAAAAGTATGCTTAGTTTTATAAGAAGTCACCAAACTGTCTTCCAAAGTGGCTTTATCCTTTGCATTTCTGCCAGTGATGAATGACAGTTCCTATTCCTCTGTATCTTTGCCAGTATCTGGTGTTGGCAGTGTTTTGGATTTTCATCCTTCAGTTGGTTTATGGTGGCATCTTAATGTTTTAATTTGCATTCCCATGAAATAAGATGATAAGATGTGGAGTATTGTTTCCTATACGTATTTGCCATTTGTTTATCTTCTTGGTGAAGTATCTGTTAAGATCTTTGGCCCATTTTTTAATCTGGTTTGTTTTCTTATTGTTGAGTTTTAAAGGTTCCTTGTATATTTTAGATAACAGATCCTTATTAGATATGTCTTTTGCAAATATTTTCTTTCTGGCTAATTTTTTCCTTCTGTCAACAGTGTTTTTTGCAGAGCAGAAAATTTTAGTTTTAACCTAAGTTCTGTTCATCAATTCTTTCTTTTTCTTACTGTTTTTTTTTTTTTAATTAAATCATAGCTGTGTACATTGGTATGATCATGGGGCATCATTCACTAGCTTCACAGACCGTTTACCAAGTTTCACATATACCCTTGTAAGATGCACCGCTGGTGCAATCCCACCAATCCCCTTCCCTCTACCCACCTCCCTCCCATCTCTTTCACCCTTCCCCCTATTCTTAGGTTGTAACTGGGTTATAGCTTTCATGTGAAAACCCTAAATTAGTCTCGTAGTAGGGCTGAGTACATTGGGTACTTTCTCTTCCATTCTTGAGATAGTTTACTAAGAAGAATATGTTCCAGCTCCATCCATGTAAACATGAAAGAGGTAAAATCTCCATCTTTCTTTAAGGCTGCATAATATTCCATGGTGTACATATACCACAATTTATTAATCCATTCGTGGATCGATGGGCACCTGGGCTTCTTCCATGACTTAGCAATTATGAATTGAGCTGCAATAAACATTCTGGTACAAATATCTTTGTTATGATGTGATTTTTGGTCTTCTGGATATATGCCCAGTAGAGGAATTACAGGATTGAATGGCAGATCTATTTTTAGATCTCTAAGTGTTCTTCATATCTCTTTCCAAAAGGAATGTATTAATTTGCATTCCCACCAGCAGTGCAAAAGTGTTCCCTTTTCTCCACATCCGCACCAACATCTCTGGTCTTGAGATTTTGTGATATAGGCTAGTCTCACTGGAGTTAGATGCTATCTCAAAGTAGTTTTGATTTGCATTTCTCTGATGATTAAAGATGATGAGCATTTTTTCATATGTCTGAAGGCCGCACGCCTGTCTTCTTCAGAGAAGTTTCTCTTCAAATCCCTTGCCCAGCCTGCAATGGGATCCCTTGTTCTATTCTTGTTAATGCATTTGAGTTCTCTGTGGATTCTGGTTATTAAACCTTTGTCGGAGACATAATCTGCAAATATCTTCTCCCATTCTGAGGGCTGTTTGCTTGCTTTACTTACTGTGTTCTTGGCTGTGCAGAAGCTTTTTAGTTTGATCAAGTCCCAGTAGTGTATTTTTGAAGCTGCTTCAATCGCCTGGGGGGTCCTCCTCATAAAATACTCACCCATCCCGATTTCTTCAAGGGTTTTCCCTGCACTCTCCTCTAGTATTTTTATAGTTTCATGTCTTAAGTTTAAATCTTTGATCCAGTGAGAGTCTATCTTAGTTAATGGTGAAAGGTGTGGGTCCACTTTCAGTCTTTTACAGGTTGCCAGCCAGTTCACCCAGCACCATTTGTTAAATAGGGAATCTTTTCCCCACTGAATGTTTTTAATTGGCTTGTCAAAGATTAAATAACGGTAAGTAGCTGGGTTCATCTCTTGATTCTCTATTCTATTCCAGACATCTACCTCTCTGTTTTTGTGCCAATACCATGCTGTTTTGATCACTATTGATTTGTAGTATAGTCTGAGGTCTGGTAGCGTAATTCCTCCTGCTTTGTTTTTATTTCTGAGTAATGTCTTGGCTATTCGAGGTTTTTTCTGATTCCATATAAAACGAAGTATTGTTTTTTCTAGATCTTTAAAGTATGACAGTGGAGCTTTAATAGGGATTGCATTGAAATTATATATTGCTTTGGGTAGTATAGACATTTTAACTATGTTGATTCTTCCCAGCTATGAGCATGGTATGTTTTTCCATTTGTTAATATTTTCAGCTATTTCTTTTCTTAGAGTTTCATAGTTCTCTTTATAGAGATCTTTCACGTCCTTTGTTAGATAAATTCCCAAATATTTCATCTTCTTTGGCACTACTGTGAATGGGATCGAGTCCTTAACTGTTTTTTCAACTTGACTGTTGTTGGTATATATAAAGGCTACCGATTTATGAATGTTGATTTTATAACTTGAGACGCTGCTGTATTCCTTGATCACTTTTAAGAGTTTTGTACTAGAGTCCCTAGTGTTTTCCAGATATACTATCATATCATCTGCGAAGAGTGAAAGTTTGGTCTCTTCTGACCCTATATGGATACCCTTGATCGCCTTTTCTTCCCTAATTGCAGTGGCTAAAACTTCCATTACAATGTTAAAAAGCAATGGAGACAATGGGCAGCCTTGTCTGGTTCCTGATCTGAGTGGAAATGATTCCAATTTAACTCCATTCAATATGATATTGGCTGTGGGTTTGCTGTAGATGGTCTCTATCAGTTTAAGAAATGTCCCTTCTATACCAATTTTCTTAAGTGTTCTGATCATGAAGGGATGCTGGATATTATCAAAAGCTTTTTCTGCATCGATTGAGAGAATCATATGGTCTTTGTTTTTTAATTTGTTTATGTGCTGGATTACATTTATAGATTTATGTATATTGAACCAGCCTTGAGATCCTGGGATAAAACCAACTTGGTCATGATGTATAATTTGTTTGATACGTTGCTGGATTCTGTTTGTTAGGATCTTGTTGAATATTTTTGCATCTATATTCATTGGTCTATATAATTATAGACTATGGGATCGGTCTATAATTTTCTTTTGTTGTTGGGTTTTTCCCTGGTTTGGGGATCAGGGTGATGTTTGCTTCATAGAATGTGTTGGGTAGTCTTCCTTCTTTTTCTATCTTTTGGAACAGGTTAAGGTCTGGTAGCGTAATTCCTCTTTATAGGTACTAATTCCTCTTTAAAGGTTTGGTAGAATTCAGATGTGAAACCATCTGGTCCCGGGCTTTTCTTTTTAGGGAGGTTTTGTGTTGTTGATGCTATTTCCGAACTTGATATGGGCCTGTTCAACATTTCCACTTGATTCTGGCTAGGTCTTGGAAGGTGACGTGCTTCCAAGTATTGGTGAATTTCCTTCAGATTTTCATATTTGTGAGAATAAAGTTTCTTGTAATATTCATTAAGGATTTTTTGGATTTCTGAGGAGTCTGTTGTTATTTCATCTTTGTTGTTTCTGATTGATGAGATTAGAGATTTTACTCTTTTTTTCCTGATTAGTTGGCTAAAGGTTTATCTATTTTATTGAACTTTTCGAAAAACCAGCTTTTTGATTTATTGATCTGTTGTATTATTCTTTTGTTTTCAATTTCATTTAATTCTGCTCTAATTTTGGTTATTCTTTTCTTCTACTGGGTTTGTTGTTGGAATATTCTTCCTTTTCCAGTTGCTTGAGATGTCCCATTAAGTTGTTAACTTCCTCTCTTTCCGTTGACTTGAGGAAGGCTTGCAGTGCTCTAAATTTCCCTCTTAGAACTGCCTTTGCGGTGTGCCAGAGGTTCTGATAGTTCGTGTGTTCATTGTTGTTTTGTTCCAAAAAATTGGTGATTTCTTTCTTAATCTCATCTCTGACCCAGCTATCATTCAGCATAAGGTTATTTAACTTCCATGTTTTTGTATGAGTATGCAGATTGCTGTTGTTATTCAGCTCAAGTTTTATTCCATGGTGGTCTGAGAAGATGCATGGAATAATTTCTATTCATTTAAATTTACTGAGGTTAGACTTGTGACCTAAGATGTGATCGATTTTGGAGTAAGTTCCATGGGCTGATGAGAAGTATGTGTATTCAGCTTTGTTGGGATGAAATGTTCTGTAGATGTCTGCTAAATCCAAATGTTGGATGGTTAGGTTTAAATCTAAGATTTCTTTGCTCAGCTTCTTGTTGGAGGATCGATCCAACACTGCCAAAGGAGTGTTGAAATCTCCGACGATTATGGAGCTGGAGGAAATCAAGTTGCTCATGTCTGTTAGAGTTTCTCTTATAAATTGAGGTGCATTCTGGTTGGGTGCATAGATATTAATAATTGAGATCTCATCATATTGAGTATTACCCTTAAAAAATATGAAGTGACCATTCTTGTCCTTCCTTACTTTTGTTGGTTTAAAGCCTATTGTATCTGCAAATAAAATTGCAACACCTGCTTTTTTCTGATTACCATTTTCCTGAAATATGGACGACCATCCTTTCACCCTGAGTCTGTATTTGTCTTTTAGGTTAAGATGTGACTCTTGTATGCCACAGATATCTGGCCTGAGTTTTTGTATCCAGTCAGCTAACCTATGGCTCTTTAGAGGACAGTTTAAGCCGTTCACATTAATGGAGAATATTGATAGGTGTGGTGAAGTTTTGGGTATTGAGTTTTTCAAAAGTCCAGTGGCCATTTTTAATCCTTTCGCCAGTGTGGAAATTGGAGTTTGATCCGAAGTTTCTGAGTGAGTTTACTTTTGTGGTATAGGATTGGGTTGGTCATTATGGAGGATAGGTCTGAGAATATCCTGAAGAGCTGGTTTGGTTATGGCAGATTTCTTCAACATATGAATGTCATTAAAGTATTTAATTTCTCCTCCATCATAAATGAAACTCAGTTTAGCTGGATACAAGATCCGGGGTTGAAAGTTATTTTGCTTGAGGAGATTAAAAGTTGGTGACCACCCTCATCTGGCTTGAAAAGTTTCAGCAGAGAGATCTGCAGTCATTGTAATATTCTTCCCTTTGAAGGTAATGGTTTTCTTTCTTCTGGCAGCTTTGAGGATTTTCCCCTTCATATTAACTTTAGTGAAGTTAATTATGATATGCCTGGGGGATGTCTTATTGGGGTTGAGTCAATGCTGGGGTTCTGAAGCTGTCCGCTATCTGAATTTCAGAATCTCTAGGCATGTCTGGAAAATTCTTTTTCATTATTTCATGCAGAAGGGCCTCTGTGCCCAGCGAGGCCACTTCATCTGTTTCTGGAACTCCTATGATTCGGATATTCACCTTCTTCGAATTATCCCAGAGCTCTCGGAGAGAATGATCCGTTTTTGCTCTCCATTTCTCTTCCTCTTTGAGAGTTTGGGAGCGTTCAAAGGCTTTATCTTCGATGTCAGAAATCCTTTCTTCTGCTTGCTCCATTCTGTTACTGAGGGATTTTACTGTATTTTTCATATCTTTGAGTGCTGCAAATTCTTGCTTCAGTGTGTCTAAGTCTTTGGTGGTTTTGTCTTTCAATTCATTAAATTCTTGAGACAACTTTTGAATTTCTCCTCAAATTCCTAATTCCACTTTGTTAATCTTGTCTGCAATCCAAATTCTGAATTCGATTTCTGACATCTTAGCCAGTTGTTTATGAATAGGATCTTCAATTGCATCTGCCATATCTTTCCGTAGGGGGGTTGATCTATTCTGGTTATTCATGTTACCAGAGTTTTTCCGCTGATTCCGCCCCATGGTTGTTTTACTCCCTGTGATTTTTTCCCCTGCGGCTTTGTCGAGGGCCCGTACAGTGTTGTGGCCTGAGAAACTGGGGCCCTGTCTGGTGTGGTGGGGCTAAATGGTTCTGCCTTGTTTTCAGCTGGTTTCTGTTCCACCCTAGTGAAACAGATACTTTGGATTGAAGTCTCAGCTGTGGAGAAATATCAGCAATTAAGTCACCCCGCCCCCCACCGGCAAACAATTGGAAAAGAAAAATCAAACCTTCCTACCACCGTGCACCCAGGGCATTACCTGATTTGTCCTCCGGTGATTGGTTCAGTTCAAAAATGTCCAAATCAATTGTCTCAGTCTTCACCTGTCTCGGGTGAGAGAGTTTAAGAGGTCTCTGGGAACTGGATCACAGGGGTCTGGTGACTACTCTGGTGTGGCTTGCTCCAGTGCTGCGTGGAGTCACGAGAAGCCACCCAGCCTATAAATCAGTCTGGGAAGGTTGCTGCCTCCTTCCCCACCTTGCACCACTTCATACCCAGTCACTGATAGCCCTGCAGTTGGCTAACCCAGTTGCCTGTAGTGAATCGGTACTCCAGGAGTTTGTACCTGCCTGTATCACAAGGAAGTCTGCCAGGCCGTTGCGCTCTGCCTCTCTCCAGCAGGAGGTGAGGCTTGACAACCTCGGGTGCTAGATGAAGGTTGAGGGGTTTTCACTCAGGTCCCGTCTTGCCCCTGATTAATGTTACTGACAGAACAGAACAACTCTGCGTTTCCCCTGCAGAAGAGAAGCTGAATTAAGTTCCAAATCAGCTTGTCTTTGCTCTTGTATTGTCTATAGGCTGACGATCCCCTGAGGGCCAGGTGCGTCTTAGGTTTAGTAAAGCAGACCTCTGGGTCAGCCCTGCCCTGGGAGTTTCCCTGGTTTGCAAGTTGGAGTTGCCTCAGGCAAACTCAGAGTCTCTGGTTGCCCAGGGAGATGGGGTGTGGCTTCAGAATATTCTGTAGTGAGCCGTATTGCTAGCAAAAGAAGGCTGCTGCCTTATGGCTCAGGCAACCGTTGCTCCGGTGTAGGTCCCCTCCAGCCAACCGTCCTCTCTCCGCTCCCGTATCCCAGAGTCTGCACGGACTGGCTGCAGCCCAGCACTGTCTACACACCTCGAGCAATTGCCCAGGAGTCTGGACCCCTGGGGGACAGACCTCCAGTCCTTGGAGCGAGAGCAGAGGGGAGCGCAGGGAACGCTGGAAGCCTGGGGTTGCGGGCAGAGAACACACACAGCTTTACACAGTTTTATGCCTGGCCGTATTGTCACCAAAAGACGGCTGTCACACTGTGCCTCAGGGAACTGCCACTCCGGTGCAGTCCCCTCTCCGCTGACCGACCGGGACTGGCCTCCAGACCCCAGTGTGAGCGAAGGGGAGTGCTGGGAGCTCAGAATTCCAGGTAGAGACTATATATAGTTTATACAGTTTTATGCCTGGCAGGAGGATGCCATGGTACCCTAGTAGGGGAGGTAGGTCCAGTTTTTAGAGGGTCTCTCCTGTGGAGTGTAGTGGGAGGACCTTTGAACTCTGCCCGGTTGTTTGTGGGGCACTCTGAGCCATTCTCATGGGGGAGGGGACTCCCGTCCGCTTGGTGATGGATTTTGTACCTTTTGTTTGTATCCTTGTGGTCGCAGCTGCCTCAGCGGGGTTGACGTGCGTTCTACAACCTTTTCTCCTAGTGCAGCTCAAATCCACCAGGTTACTTGCTAAATTTTTGTCCTTTAACTCTCCTTCTGAATGGGAACCTCTGTGGAAAGCTGGCTTAAGTCAGCCATCTTGTCTCCTCCCCCATCAATTCTTTCTTTCAAGGATTATGTTTTGGGTGTTAAGATAAAAGCCATTCACTAAAACCAGTAGATGTTGGTGTGGATTCAGAGAGAAAGGAACACATATACATTATTGGTGGGACTGCAAATTATTACAACCTTTTTGGAAAACAGTATGGAGATTCCTCAAGGAACTAAAAGTAGACCCATCATTTGATTCAGCAGTCATATCTACCCAAAGTAATAGAAGTCATTTTATCAAAAAGCCCCCTGCCCTCGAGTGTTTATTGCAGTGCAATTCATAATTGCAAATATATGGAATCAGGCCAAATGCCCATCAATTCATGAGTGGATTAACAAAATGTAGTATATGTAAGCCATGAAGTACTTACTACTCAGCCCACCAGTGGTGTGTGATGGTTTTCAATCTTACCATATCCTTTTTGACACTTGTCATTTTCTGTTTTTTGTTTTTTTGTAATAGTAGTTATCCTTATGATGTAATGTGGTATCTCATTGTGGTTTTTATTTGCATTTCCCTAATGATTAAAGATTTTGAACATTTTTAATATGGTTATTAGACATTTATATATCTTCTTTGGCAAGATGTATATTCAAGTTCTTTGGACATTTTTGAATTTTGTTGTTGTTTTTGAGTTTTAGGGGTTCTATTTTAGTTTTAGGGGTTCTATTTTAGTTTTAGGAGTATTCTAGATATAATCCCTTAGCAGTTATGTGATGTGAAAATATTTTTTCCCATTCATTGGGTTGTTTTTTCATTCTGTTTATAGTATCCTTTG
Organism: Nycticebus coucang; assembly: GCF_027406575.1. Classification (NCBI taxonomy): domain Eukaryota; kingdom Metazoa; phylum Chordata; class Mammalia; order Primates; family Lorisidae; genus Nycticebus; species Nycticebus coucang. The sequence goes on along the minus strand of NC_069799.1, from coordinate 49,358,210 downwards.
CTACAGAAAGTTTTTAACTGTTTTAATGTTCAGTTTATCTATTTTTTTGTTACTTGTTATCCCTTTAGTGTCACATCTATGCAATCATTATTAAAGCAGATGTTTTGAAGCTTTTGCCCTATGTTTTCTTCAAAGAGTTTTATAGTTTTACCTCTTATGTTTAAAACTTTAATCTATTTTGAGCTAATTTTTGTATATGGCATTATGTATGTGTCCAAGTTCATTGTTTCTCAGGTGAATATCCAGTGTTCTAAACAGCATTTGTTGAAAAGGCTTCCCTATCATGTGACCTTGGCTCCCTTGTTGAAAATCATTTGACCATATATATGTGAAACTTATATCTGGGCTCTTTATTCAGTCTCATTGGTCTATGTTTTTGTCTTTATGCTAGTACAATATAGCATATGTTAATTTTAGCTTTGCAGAAAGTTTTGAAGTCAGAGAGTGTTAGTCCTCTAACTTTGTTCTTTTTTGAAATTAGTTTGGATATTTGGGCTCTTAGAGATTCCATATGAATTTTAGAATGGAGTTTTTGTTAATTTTATTTTATTTTTTGGTTTTTCTCCACTCTCACCCCTACCTCTATCTCCCTCTGTGCCCACCCGTACCCCCCCCCCTTTGACCTCACCATGTGGGTAGTAAGACACAGACACTCCCTCAGATTTTTTTTTTTTTTTTAAATTTCTGTTGGATTTTGATAGGGATCGCATTGAGTCTATAGATCACTTTGGGAAATATTGTCATTTTAACAATATAAAGTCTTCCAATCCATGAATATGGTGTGTTTTTCCATTTATATATGTGTTCTTTAATTTCTTTCTGCAATGTCTTATGGTTTTCATTAAATTTCTTTTAATTTTTAAGAGTACTTCACTTATTGCAGATATTAGTATTTCATCTGTAAGAAATGTTGGATGTCTTTTCTCCTAGTTACATATATATTTCATCTTTGCTTATTATATTTTTTGACATGTATAAGTTTAGTTTTTGAGGTGAAATTTATCATTTTTTTCTTCTGGAGTTTTAGTCAGGGTTAGAAATCTTTTTCTACGACTAGCTGATGTTAGAGTAAACTAGTAATTTTTTTTTTTTTTTGGTCAGTTCCTCCTTCTCTTGTCCAGACTAAAATGAACTAGAGGTCACTGCAGCCTGAAACTCCCAGGCTCTAGCAATCCTCCTGCTTTATCCTCCCATGTAAATGGGACTACAGCCATGTGCCACCATGCCTGGCTAATTTTTAAAAATGTTGTAGAGACAGGATCTTGCTGTTGCTCAGGCTGGTCTTGAACTCCTGGTCTCAAGCAGTTCTCATGCCTCAGCCTCCCAAAGTGCTAAGATTAGGAGTGGAGCCACAGTGCCTGGCCAGTTTTTCATGTTTGGATTTCTGATTGTATATGTCTTGAAGTATGGATCCAATTTTATCTTTCCCCAAATACCTATCCTTTGGTCTCAGCACCATTTATTAACATATCTCTCCTTTTAGTCCCAGTAATCTGAGAGGTAACTTTTACTGAAATTCCATATTGGGTTTAATTCTGTTCACTGGTCTGTCCATCCATTAGAAAGAAAGAATTGATAAACAGGACTTAGGTTAAAACCAAACTTGGACACATACGTAATGCCATGTGTTCACTTGTCTGTTCATACATTAGTACCACACTGTTTGACTTACAGAATTTATTTGTTTTTGAGACAGAGTCTCAAGCTGTCATCCTGCATAGAGTGCTATGGTTTCATGGCTCACAGCAACCTCAACCTCTTGGGCTTAAGTGATTCTCTTGCCTCAGCCACCCAAGTAGCTGGGACTACAGGCACCTACCACAACACGTGGCTATTTTTTGGTTGGAGTTGTCGTCGTTGTTTATTAGGCCTGGGCTGGGTTTGAACCTTCCAGCTCTGGTGTATGTGGCTGGCGCCTTAGCCACTGAGCTTCAGGTGCTGAGCTGACTTAGAGAATTTTAAAAAATTTTAGTATTTGGGCTAATTTCCTCCTGGTTTCTTTTCTTTTTCAGTTTTTAAAAGTTTAGTTTGCAAGTTTATTTTTCCATATGAACTTTTATATTACCATAAAAAATGTTTGGTATTTTTTTGAAATAGTATTAAATTGATAAATTAACTTTGGGCAAAATGACATGTTTACAATTTTGAACTTTCCTACTGAGCTACAAGGGACATCTCAATTATTCAAGACTATTTTTGTGTCCATCAGGTGTTTCAAAGTTTTTCTCTATATGAGAAAAAATTTAATAGAAATATTTTCTATTTTTCTATTGCAAATACTTTTATTTTACTATTATATTCAGACTACCATGTGACTGCTAATGTGTATGAAGGCTTTTGATTTCTGTATGTTAATTCTGTGTTCTTAGACTTAACTGGATTCTTTTATTTTTTTAATTTGTTTAATCGCTTATGCTCTATGATTTTGAGGAACCACTCAACTAGATATGGTTCTTTATTTTCCATTCTAATGCTCTAATTCATCAGTTCTCAAACTTTTTGCCTTGAAGACCCCCCTTTATACTCTTAAATATTTTTTAGTGTCCCCAAGACTTCTTGGTTATATGAGTTTTATCCGTTAATATTTACCTTATTATACATTAAGACTCAGAAAATTACAAATGTTTATTAATTCATTTAAAAATAACAATGGTAATTCATTGCATGTTAGCACAGATTTTTAAATAAAATAGCTATCTTTTATAAAATATAAAAAGCTAGTGAGAAGATTAATATTGTGCATGTTTATAAATATCTTTTTTGACATCTGGTTTAAAAGAAGACAGGTAGATACTTATATCTTTTTCTGAATTCAGTCTGTTGCAATATTTATTTTGGTTAAACTATACGAAAATTATGAAATTTTCATATGAAATTTATGAAAATTATCTGGCCTCAGACACATACAGATACAAAGTTGGAAAACAAAGAGATATTTTAATAACATTTTCAGAGAATTATGGATTTTTTTCCTAAATATTACAAAGTTTGACATGTGATAATTTCTTAACTGTTATTTTCAATGTGGAATCTGAAAGCATTTCAGTGTACTTGTTGGGCTGAATTACTTTAAAACCCTTTAGTGTATCTTGCATTTGAATTTTTTCCCCATTTATGATGACTTTGTTACATTATGTATTGGAGAAATTGTTTCACTGAGTTATGTAGATATTTCAAATATTGTGCATTTCTTTGCAAAATGTAAAACATCACATTTGTTAAAATTACCACTGTCTCATCAGAAGTTGTTAATACTGGAAAGCTGTCAAACTTATGTTAGTAGATATAAGTTTTCCAAAACTTGAATTTTACCATTGGCAGAAAATCTTGCCAGTGTTTGCCTTGAAGTGAAGTTTATTTTGTGCATTTTCTAGAAAATGTCTGCCAGATATCCAATCTGAATAACCATAATTTATGTGTCAATTTTTCTTGGATGGAAAATGGTGTTCTGTGAAATAAGTGCTAATCTAGCACACAACTGAAATGGTTGTACAAATGATTTTCTTTGAGATAAACATTGTAATTTGGTATGCAGCATAAGTGCTTTATGTATACTTTGCCTTTCACTGCACTAGATATTAAAAGAAACGTACTAAAGAGCTGCGATTTAATAATATTAATAGTTTTTACTGTTAATATTAAGGGCTTTCTTAAGGGAATTTTTTTTCCTTCTATTGGCTGGCAGTGAAGAATATAAGTGCTTTTAGTTGTTTGATGCCATTGCCTTGATTCGTGCTAAAATCCCAGCAATTTTAACCCCTGTACTCTTGAACCATCATTACAAGTAACGGTACAATAGAAAAAGCAAGTAATATTTTAGTATTACTGGGGAAAAAGTTTTGACATTGTGGACGTTTAAGAATCTTAGGGATTCTTAGGGGCTTATAGACCACACTTTAAGAACTACTGATGCAATAATAGATTTTTTCTTTTCTATTTGCATGTACTGTTGTCTCCAGTATAATCTTAACCAACAGTGGAAGAAATAGTTACCTTGTTCTAGATCTTAAGTGTAATGTAACTTGTATTTCCTTATTAAATAAGGTGCTGGTTTTAAGGCTGAAGTATATATATTTTATTGACTTTAAAAAGTCTATTTCAATTCCTGATTTCTCAAGTGTTTTTAAATCAGAAGTAGATGTTAAATTTTGGTGTTTCCCCACTATGTAAGATGCTGGCTTTAAGACTAAAGTGTGTAATTACACACACATACACACACACGTACAGATGTAGTATTACTTTAGAAATGTTTCCTTGGGTGCTTTTTAATCAGAAATAGATGTTAAATTTTGCCAAAGGGTTTTCTTTTTTTTTTTTTACTATTTATGGCATAATCATACAGTTTCCCCCCTTAGATGTTTTATTATGGTGTGTTACGTTAATGGACTCCCTAATCCATTACTGTAGTACTTGGTCATTATGTGTATGTCTTAATATAGAGTTAGATTCAGTTTATTAATATTTTATTTTATAGTTTTGTGCTGATATTGATAAGTGATATCGATCTATAATTTTGTTTTGCTATCTTACTGATTTAGATTTTAATGTTATACTTGGTTTATAAAAAGAATTTGGAAACTTTTCTTTATTTTCTGTAATTTGAAATAATTTATGTAACACTAGAATTATTTACTCTTTAACGATTGGGTATAATTTTCTAGTGAAACCATCAGGGCCTGGTGCTTTTTCATGGGGCATTTCCTTTACAGATTTCTCTAGGAGTCATAAATCAGTATTTTTAAACATTCTGTTATTAAATTTTATAAACTGTATTTTCTTCAAAAATTCATCCATTTTATCTAGATTTTCAAATTTATTGAAATAGAGATTTGTATTTGTGCCTTTTTATATTTCAGTGGTCCTATCTTGTTATCATTTTATGTGTTGTATATTTGCTTTCTAGTTCTCCATTCTTTGAAACAAGTTTTTCGTTTTTTTTTTTTTTTACTTTTTAAAGAGACCAGGATTTTATTTATAATTAGATCAATGTTTTTCTTTTTATTACTTCATTGAGTTTTGTGCTTATCTTTATTATTTCCTTCATCTTTTTTCTTCTGGTTTACTTTGTTGACATTGCTGTTTTTTCCACACTTATAATTAGCTGATCAACAGTACAACAATTGTGTATTGTTGATCAACTCAGTAACCAGTCTTAGTTCTTGATCACCAAAATGAATATAAAATAACGATGATGATAACAATAGTTGTAGTATTAAATACTTATGTAGCACTTATAGCTAGGTATTGTTCTAATCACTTACTGTATATTAGTATACAGTATATTACTGTATATTATATCCTCTCTCTCACACACATGCACACAAATTCAAGGTTTTCTTAGGTGTATGTGAAATTATGATCATACAGCATTGTGACAATAAGATAAAGTATATAATATATCTTAGGCAGTGCGGGGTGGGGGACTGACTGAACACTTGTTAAATGCTGATCATCATCCTTATCATCATCATCTGGGTCCTGGGTATGAGGGATGTTGGCAGTATACAGTTAAAATGGAAGGGAGTGTAATGGGCTATAAGAAAAACAGAGGAGAAAGTAATGAGAAAAGTAGAGGAGCAGTAATGATAAATTTTCAAAGATGTTACTGCCTTCTCTAGAACTAATTATGGCCGTAACTTCCTACTCTTTATTTTTATACCCTTATCTTAATTCCCCCCCAGTACTATAATGTCATTTTCAGCAAAGTTTATTTCTTCAAAGATCTATTTTCTGTTGGGTGCCTGCTATGTGTCAGGCACTATTCTGGATAATGGTATTGAACTATTGTACGAAAGAAATAAAGAATCCCTGTTCTTAAGGGACATAGTGGCATTCCTCAGAGATATTGCTGGTTCAGTTCCAGACCACTACACAAATGTATGTTTACATGGGTGGCACCTGTGGCTCCAAGGAGTAGGTTGCCGGCCTCATATATGGGAGGTGGTGGGTTCAAACCCCACCCTGGCCAAAAACTGCAAAAAAAAAAAAATACGTTGACAGTCTACTAAGTGTGCAGTCATATTATGTCTATGCTAAAAAATGCTAATGATCATCTGAGCTTTCAGTAAGTTGCAGTCTTTTGCTGGTGGTGGATCTTGCCCCATGTTGATGGCTGCTGATTGGTCAAGGTGATGGTTGCTGATGGTTGGGGTGTCACATCAGCCTACTCTTCCTTTAGCAAAAGATTCTTCTATAGCATGCAATGCTCTTTGACAACATTTTACCCACAGTAAAATATCTTTCAAAATTGTAGTCAATCTACCTAAACCTTGCTGTTGCTTTATCAACTAAATTTATGAAATATTCTAATTTTTTGGTTGTCATTTTTTTTTTTTTTTATTGTTGGGGATTCATTGATGGTTGTCATTTTAACAGTGTTCATAGCATCTTTACCAGGAATAGATTCCTTCACAGAAGGCTTGAACTTCTGAAAGTTATCCTTGAGTGTTGGAATCAACTTCTTCCAAACTCATATTAATGTTATTTTCACTTCCTTTCTTCAGGATTATGATTGTTGTTATTATTATTTTTTGGGACAGAACCTCACTCTGTTACCCTGGGTAGACATCACTGTTTACAACAACCTCAAACTCTTGGGTTTGAGCAATCTTCTTACCTCAGCCTCCTGCCTGCTGAGAGTATAGGCATGTGCAACTATGCCTGACTAGTTTTTCTATTTTTAGTAGAGATGGGGTTTTGCTATTGCTCAGGCTGGTCTCAAACTCCTGAGCTTAAGCAATTCACTCGTCTTGACTTCCCAGAGTGCTAGGATTACAGGTGTGAGCCACTTGCCTGACCATGATTATTCTTAATGGCATCTATGATAGCAAATCTTTTCCAGAGGTTTTTTTATTTACTTTTCACAGATCCACCCAGAGGCATGACTATCTATGGCAGTTATAATCTCATGAAAGGTATTTCTTAAATAATAAGACTTAAAAGTAAAAAATGATTCTTTGATCCATAGTCTGCAAAATGAATGTATTAACAAGGATGAAAACAACATTTATCTCCTTGTACCACCCTATCAGAGGTCTTGGGTAACCAGGTGATTGTCAATGAACAGTAATATTTTGGAAGGAATCCTTTTTTTCCTGAGAAGTGGGTCTCAACAGTAGTCTTAAAATATTCAGTAAGCCATGCTATAAACAGACGCAGGGTTATCCAGTCTTTATTGTTCTGTTTGTAGAACAGGAAGAGTCAATTTAGCATAATTCTTAAAGGCCCTAAGATTTTTGGAATAGTTAATGAGCAAAAGAATCATTTGAAAGATTAAACGGAAAGTTGGTTCTTTGAAAAGATAAGTAAAATTGATAAACCTTTGGCCAGATTAACTAGAAACAGAAAAGAAAGATCTCTGATAGCCTCAATCATCAATAAAAAGGTGAAATAACAACAAATACCGCAGAGATAAAAAGATCATTGCTGATTACTACAAAAAAGTCTATGCCCAGAAATTTGACAATGTGGAGGAGGTAGACCAATATTTGGAATCACACTACCTCCCTAGACTTAACCAGGAAGATGTAGAACTCTTGAATAGACCAATATCAAGCACTAAAATTGCAATTATGATAAAAAAGCTTCCAACAACAAAACATCTTGGACCTAACAAGACAGTTGGTCTGTCTTTTGAAGTTCTGAATCCAGACACTGAATTTTCCTTTCTAACTATGAGAGTCTTAGGTGGTATCTTCCTTCAATATAACCCTGTTTCATCTACATTGAGAATCTGTTTCATTCACTTTTATTGATTATCTTAACTAGATCTTCTGGATCTAGTTAATGTGCTTACTTCTTTCTCTGTTAGCATTTGCTGTTTTAATTTTTATGTTATGGAAATAGCTTTTTTTCCTTGAACCAACCTCTGCTAGCATCAGACTTTTATTCTCCACCTTCCTGACCTCTCTTAGTGTTCACAGAATTGAAGAGAGCTAACACTCATTTTGAATTAGGCTTTGATCTAAAGGCTTGCATTGCTTGTCTGATGTTCTATCCACACCACTCAAACTTTTCTTCTTATCAGCCATATGGGTGTTTTGCTTTCTTTTCATTTGTGTATTCACTGGAGTAGCACTTTTAATGTTCTTCAAGAATGTTTCCTTTGCTTTCACAACTTGGCTGTTTGGCACAAGAGTCTTAGCTTCCAGCCAATCTCCGCTCTAGCTGCCTTCCTTACTAAGCATAATCATTTCCAGCCTTTGATTTAAAGTGAGAGTGTAACTCTTCCTTTCACTTGAATGCTTAGAGGCAGTCATAGAATTACTAATTGGTCTAATTTCAGTATTGCTGTGTCTCAGGAAATAGGGAGACCTGAGGAGGTGGAGAGAGATGAGGGAGCTGCTGGTTGGTGGAACAGTCAAAAAAACGTACATTTATCTGTTAAGTTCACCATCTTAACAATTCCAATAGTTACATCAAAGACTCTCATGTAATCTATCAGACATAATAATAATGAAAAGGTTTGGAATACTGGAACAATCACCAAAATGTGACACATGAAGTGAGCACATGCTGTTGGAAAAATGATGCTGATTTGTTCAATGTGTGGTTGCCACAAAACTTCAGTTTGTAAAGATGGCACTATGTGTGATGTGCGTAAAACTAAGTGCAATACAATGAGGTATGCCTGTAGCTTCTTTATAAGGAAGGATGGACAATGAGGAACATGAGTAATATATATTATATGTCAGAAAATCATGAATATGAAGATTGGGTTGATTTTTACATATTTTTCTTTCATATTTTAATTAAATAATGTAATTTAAATAGATCAAATCTATATAGTGGGGAATATGGAAGAGATAGGGAGAAAGGGAAAGAATTAAGGTACAGAAACTGATTTGCATTTAATATTTGTTTTATTATTACACAAGTATGGAATACACAAGTATGTCTTTCTGTGCCTGGCATTATTTCACTTAGAATAATGTCCTCCAGATTAATTCATGTTGCTATAAAATGACAGAATTTTGTTTTTGATAAGGTTGAACTGAGTAGTATTCATCTCTCTCTGTGTTTATGTATGCAGACAGTGCCAAAAAAAGTAAACACATTTTTAAGAAAGGAAAAAACTGTATTATAATTATTAAAATTGTAATACTTAATCATGCTTGACTTCTGTAATTACAACTGGCACTCAAATGTGACTTATGTCTTTTGTTATTATATACATGTATATTGAGTATTACAATGTTAGCACAGATTTTTCCTTTCTTAAAATGTTTATACATTTTTTGGCACCCTGTTCATATACTATATACATATACTATATGAAAAATATATATATAGTTTTTTTTTTTTTTTTTGGTTCATTCCTTCATGGATGGATACTTATGTTGATGCCCATGTCTTGGCTGCTGTGAATAATGCTGCAGTGAACACAGGAGTGCAGGTATGTGTTTGACATACTGAGTTAGTTTTGTTTGGATATATCCCAGAAGTGGGATTTTTGGATCATATGCTAGATTCAGTTTTAGTTTTTTGAGGAGTCTTCAGACTGTTTTTCATAATGACTGTACTAATTTGCATTCCTGACAAACTGTAGGGTTCCCTTTTCTCCACATCTTCTCTAATCCTTGTTATCTTTTGTATTTTTGATAACAGTTGTTCTAACAGGTGTAAGGTTACATCCCATTGTGGCTTAATTTGTATTTTCCTAATGATTAGTGATACAGAGGACTTTTTGATACATCTAGTGGCAATTGATATGTTTTGAGAAATATTCAGATCCTTTGGCCATTTTTCAATCAGGTGTTTATTTTCTTGCTGTTGAGTTATTTGGCTTCCTTATATTGTGGATATTAACCCCTTATTAGACACATATGGTTTTCAAATATTTTCTCCCATTCAGTATATTGTCTCTTCACTCTGTTGATAATTTCCTTTGCTGTGTGTGGTGTCATGTATATGTCGAATCTTTAAAAAGTTGAACTCAAGAGAATCAGAGGGTAGAATGGTGGTTGCTAGGGGCATGGGGCTGGGAGAGAAATGTTGGCCAAAAAGTAAAAAGTTTCAGTTAAGATGAATAAATCCTGGAGATTTATTATACAGCATGGTGACTACAGTTAATAATAACGTGTACTTAAAAATTGTTGAGAGTAGATCTTAATTGTTTTCACCACAAAAAAATAAGTATGGGAGATTGAGGTAATAGATATGTTAATTAGCTTGACTAATTTCACAACCTATACATATAACACAACATCACATTCTGCATTGTAAATACAGGTGGTCCCCAGCTTATGATGGTGCAACTTAGGATTTTTCTACTTTATGATGGTGTAAAAGCAATACACATTTTTTAACTTTATTCAAATTAATATGAGGGTATAATATTTAGGTTACATTGTTTTCACTTCCATTTGTAGAAGAGCCCTCATCCATGGGGTGTGTGAAGTGCACATTTTTAATGCTTTTTCATTTATGATAGTTTTGGGTCAGGATAAACCCATTGTAAGTTGAAAATGCATATGAGCCAAAAAAGTACTTTCAACTTAACATTTTCAGTTTATTATGAGTTTATTTATTGGATGTTGAGGAATGTCTGTATATGTAAGTTTTATTTGTAAATTACATCTTAATATTAAGTTGCAAAAACTTCTACTAAGAAAAATAAAAGGAAGAAAATACACACACCCCAAGTGTGGAATGAAGAAAAACTTCTTGGCTCAGTGCCCATAACTCAGTGGTTAGGGCACTGGCCACGTACACCGAGGCAGGCAGGTTCGAACCCAGACTGGGCCTGCTAAACAACAGTGAGAACTGCAATAAAGAAATAGCTGGGCATTGTGGCAGACACCTGTTGTCCCAGCTACTTGGGAGGCTGAGGCAAGAGAATCGCTTAAGCCCAAGAATTTGAGGTTGCTATGAGCTATGATGCCATGGCACTCCGCCAAGGGCAACATAGTGAGATTTTTATCTCAAACAAAAAAAACTTCCTTAATACCTGAAAACCATTCTACCTTCTGCCCCTGCACAGATTTTTTTAAACCAGTGTCTTACAGCCTTGGTTCACAGTCACCTGGACAACCTGATTCCGTTGACTTCTCCAGTGTTCCTGTGGTCTCAATGAATTGCTAACATAATGCCTCACAAATGGCTAATCTGTTGCTGTGCAAAACAGCATTTCTGCTGTCAGCAGTGTGCCAGTGACTGAAGGTCCTCACAAGGGAACCATTGGATTAAATGGTGCACAGTGGATTGGCTATGTTCTCTTCCATTTTGGAATGGCTTCACCTTCTCAGTTCCCAAGTGAAATAAAAATTCCCTTTATCTGTGGCTAGACTTGCATTCTGAAGAGGTGGTGGAAGGAGGGCAGGAGCAGTGAAGCACTACCAAATGTAAATCGCCATACTGACTTTTATAACTGCTACTATGGATGGGGCAGTTAATTGTATGCTTCATTTTTAAATATTGGGCTTATATGAAAACTAAAAAGTTGAGAAAATCATAAAAAGAGAGCAAAAGGAGAGAATGAAGAAAAGACAGGGAAATTAAGAATGATTTGGCTTAAAATACCAAATCTTTTTATTATGACGATTGGTAAAATGACTGCAATCTTTTTAAAATTTGTGTCTTGTAAAGGTTTTATGTATTATTACAAGGAATCTGTTAGTAGAAATTTGCGTTGAATGTGCTTGTCTAGCTTAACTAATAGTTTGGTTGCCAGACAATTCATTTTATTTTAACTGAAAACAAAGATTTAAAGAATGACAGTGTTAACAGGGTACCCTCTAGGTAAGGCTAAGGCATAATACGCTTTGTTCCTGTAAGTTGTTTAGTGTATTGGTCTGAAAGTTAATTTCTTGGAATATACCTGAATATGAAGGCAAAAATTCCCATCTTGCTAATGAAGAATGAGGAATATCTGTAGATAGGACTTGATGTTAGATGCCAAGGAATCCTCATAGTTTTTAATCCTAGAACCCATCTGTGGTAACCTTGGATTGATTGAAGTGTAGGTCCCAGAAAGATCCATAAAGACTGAGGCCTATTAATAAACTTTATTTAGCATCTTAAAATACATTTCATGTTTGTAGGTAATTGTTCAAGAGTGTTAATAATAGTACCTTATTAAGTATATGTTCTGTGTAAGTATTTGATCTCTAATGTTTGTTGTGTTGGATATTTTCTTAGTCCCTGAAAATCCTGAAGAATATTCATATTGATAGCATATTTTAGCTTTTAATGATTGAGAAGCCCAGGTGACCAGTCAATAAATAAAAGCTATCATAAATGAAACAATTAAGGTAGCATACTAAATAAAAATAATATTAATGATATTTTATACATCTCAACTTAGTAATGATTCCATATATTATTACTTTCCATTTGCTATCCCGAGCTAATTGGAAATGCTGTAGAATCATTCTTCCTGGTAGTTTGAAGGAAGTACAAATGTGCTTTGCTTTGTTGTAGATAATATGCATATTAAGAGGCATTTTATTTCCATTGCTTGGGTTGCCATATAAATACTCAGCAGTTTTCAGATTTTTATGATTTGGATTTGTTAATCCTGTCCTTGGATCTCACTGTATCTCTCCTTGAGGCACAGTCCCCAAAGGCAAACTGTTACCTCTTAAGTGTATTTCCAAGTCCTTCTTTTCTAAGAGATACAGGATCATGTAACATCTGTGTTTATTTCCCTTAACTTTTTGTATTTATTTCCCTTAACTTTTTTTTTCTCCATATAAAGGTATTTAATTATAAAAACTACTGTCCTTAGTCTGGCATCATGTTCCTCCTGCCTTTTGGGTTTTTAAAAATTTTTTATTTTTAATTATTATGGATACATATAGTTGTACATCTAAATAGGGTACACGCAACATTTTGATACAGGCATGCAATGTGAATAGTCAAATCAGGGTAAGTGGAGTAGCCATCACCTAAGGCATTTAACATTTCCTTGTGTTAGGAACATTCCAATTCAACTGTTAGTTTTCTTAAAAATATACCCTTATTATTGATTATAGTCACTTTGTTGTGCCATCAAACATTGTTCACTCTATTTTTCTTTTGAGGGAGTATAAAAAACTGCTTTTATATAAAGTTATTAAAAGCAATCAAATGTATTTCAATTGTTTATTAATGTGACATTACACATTAGTGCAATGTGTAAAAAATCTCCTTTTTCTTTTTTTTGTTAAATCATAGCTGTGTACATTAGTGCAATCAAGGGGTACAATGTGCTGGTTTCATATACAATCTGAAATATTCTCATCAAACTGTTCAACATAGCCTTCATGGCATTTTCTTAGTTATTGTATGTAGACATTTGTATTCTGCATTTAGTAAGTTTCACTTGTACCTATTCTAAGATGCACTTTAGGTGTGGCCCCACCAATTACCTTCCTTCCACCCTAACCTCCCCCCTTCCTTCCCCTCCCTTGGCCCTTTCCCCATATTCTTGTGCTATAGTTGGGTTATAGCCTTCATATGAAAGCTATAAATTAGGTTCATAGTAGGGCTGAGTACATTGGATACTTTTTCTTCTATTCTTGAGATACTTTGCTCAGAAGAACATGTTCCAGCTCCATCATGTAAACATGAAAGAGGTAAAGTCTCCGTCTTTCTTTAAGACTGTATAACATTCCATGGTATACATGTACCACAATTTGCTAGTCCATTTATGGGTCGATGGACACTTGAGCATCTTTCATGACTTAGCAATTATGAATTGGGCTGCAATAAACATTCTGGTACAGATGTCTTTGTTATATTGTGATTTTTGGTCTTCTGAGTATATACCTAGTAAAGGAATTATAGGATCGAATGGCAGGTCTATTTTTAGATCTCTAAGTATTCTCCAAACATCCTTCCAAAAGGAATGTATTAGTGTGCATTCCCCCCAGCAGTATAGAAGTGTGCCCTTTTCTCCACATCCACGCCAACATCTCTGCTTTTGGGATTTTGTTATGTGGGCTACTCTTACTGGGGTTAGGTGATATCTCAAAGTAGTTTTGATTTGCATTTCTCTGATGATTAAGGATAATGAGCTTTTTTTCATGTGTTTGTAGATTGTGCGTCTGTCTTCTTTAGAGAAGTTTCTCTTCAAGTCCTTTGCCCACCCTGAAATGGTATCACTTGTTCTTTTCTTGCTTATATGTTTGAGTTCTCTGTGGATTCTGGTTATTAAACCTTTATCGGAGGTATAACCTGCAAATATTTTCTCCCATTCCGAGGGCTGTCTGCTTGCTTTACTCACTATGTTCTTGGCTGTGCAGAAGCTTTTTAGTTTGATCAGGTCCCAGTAGTGTATTTTTGATACTGCTTCAATTGCCTAGGGAGTCGTCCTCATAAAATATTCACCCAGGCCGATTCCTTCAAGAGTTTTCCCTGCACTTTCTTCAAGTATTTTTGTAGTTTCATGTCTTAAGTTTAAATCTTTTATCCAGGGAGAATCTATCTTAGTTAATGGTGAAAGGTGTGGGTCCAGCTTCAGTCTTTTACAGATCGCCAGCCAGTTTACCCAGCACCATTTGTTAAATAGGGAATCTTTTCTCCACTAAATGTTTTTAATTGGCTTGTCAAAGATCAAATAACAGCAAGTAGCTGGGTTCATCTCTTGGTTCTCTATTCTTTTCCAGACATCTACTTCTCTATTTTTGTGCCAGTACCATGCTGTTTTGATCACTATGGATTTATAGTACAGTCTCAGGTCTGGTAGCGTGATTCCTCCTGCTTTGTTTTTATTGCTGAGTAATGTTTTGGCTATTCGAGGTTTTTTTCTGATTCCATATAAAACGAACTATTATTTTTTCAAGATCTTTAAAATATGACAATGGAGCTTTAGTAGGAATTGCATTAAAATTATATATTGCTTTGGGTAGTATAGACATTTTAACAATATTGATTCTTCCCAGCTATGAACATGGTATGTTTTTCCATTTGTTAATGTTTTCAGCTATTTCTTTTCTTAAAGTTTCATAGTTCTCTTTATAGAGATCTTTCACGTCCTTTGTTAGGTATACTCCCAAATATTATATCTTCTTTGGCACTACTGAAAAGGAATAGAGTCCTTGACTGTTTTTTCGGCTTGGCTATTGTTGGTATATATAAAGGCTACAGATTTATGGATGTTGATTTTGTAGCCTGAGACATTGCTGTATTCCTTGATCACTTCTAAAAGTTTTGTAGTAGAATCTCTAGTGTTTTCCAGATATACGATCATATCATCTGCGAAGAGTGAAAGTTTGATCTCTTCTGACCCTAGGTGGATACCCTTGATCGCCTTTTCTTCCCTGATTGCAATGGCTAAAACTTCCATTACAATGTTAAAGAGCAATAGAGACAATGGGCAACCTTGCCTTGTTTCTGAGCTAAGTGGAAATGATTTCAATTTAATTCTGTTCAATACGATATTGGCTGTGGGTTTGCTGTAGATGGCCTCTATTAGTTTAAGAAATGTCCCTTCTGTACCAATTTTCTTAAGTGTTCTGATCACGAAGGGATGCTGTATATTATCAAAAGCTTTTTCTGCATCAATTGAGAGAATCATATGGTCTTTATTTTTTACTTTGTTTATGTGCTGAATTACATTTATAGATTTACATATATTGTAACCAGCCTTGAGACCCTGGGATAAATCCCACTTGGTCATGGTGTATAATTTTTTTGATGTGTTGTTGGATTCTGTTTGTTAGGATCTTATTGAGTATTTTTGCATCAATATTCATTAGTGATATTGGTCTATAATTTTCTTTTCTTGTTGGGTCTTTCCCTGGTTTAGGGATCAAGGTGATGTTTGCTTTGTACAATGTTTTGGGTACTATTCCTTCTTTTTCTATATTTTGGAAGGGGTTTACTAATATAGGTACTAGTACTTCTTCAAAGGTTTGGTAGAATTCTGATGTAAAGCCATCTGGTCCTGGGCTTTTCTTTTTAGGGAAATTTTGTATAGTTGATGCTATTTCACAACTTGATATAGGCCTGTTCAACATTTCCACTTCATTCCGGCTAAGTCATCGTAGGTGGCATACTTCCAAGTACTGGTCGATTTCTTTCAGATTTTCATATTTTTGAGAGTAAAGTTTCTCGTAATATTCATTAAGGATTTTTTTAATTTCTGAGGGGTCTATTATTTCATCTTTACCATTTCTGATTGATGAAATTAGAGATTTTACTCTTTTTTTTTTTTTCTGGTTAGGTTGGCCAAAGGTTTATCTATTTTATTGATCTTTTAAAAATACCAACTTTTGGATTTATCGATCTGTTGTATAATTCTTTTGTTTTCAATTTAATTCTGCTCTGATTTTGGTTATTTCTTTTCTTCTGCTGGGTTTGGGGTCGGAATGTTCTTCCTTCTCCAGTTGCTTGAGATGTCCCATTAGGTTACTAACTTCCTCTCTTTCCATTTTCTTAAGGAAGGCTTGCAGTGCTATAAATGTCCCACTTCGGACTGCCTTTGCAGTATCCCAGAGGTTCTGATAATTCGTGTCTTCATTGTTGTTTTGTTCCAAAAATTTGGTGATTTCCTTCTTAATCTCGTCTATAACCCATCTATCCTTCAGCATAAGGAAGGTTATTTAGCTTCCATGTTTTTGTATGGGTATGCAGATTCCTGTTGTTATTGAGTTCAACTTTTATTCCATGATGGTCTGAGAAGATGCAAGGAATAATTTCTATTTTTTTAAATTTGCTGAGGTTAGATTTGTGGCCTAGGATGTGATTGATGAGAAAAATGTGGGCTGATGAGAAAAATGTGTATTCAGTTTTGTTGGAATGGTTTTCTGTTAAGTCCAGATGTCGAATGGTTAAGTTTAAATCTAAAATTTCTTTGCTTAGATTCTTTTTGGAGGATCTATCAAGCGCTGCTAAAGGGGTGTTAAAATCTCCACCTACTATGGAACTGGTGGAAATCAATTTGCTCATGTCTGTTAGACTTTCTTTTATAAATTGAGGTGCATTCTGGTTGGGTGCATAAATATTAATAATTGAAATCTCATCATATTGAGTATTACCTTTAACAAATATGAAGTGTCCATACTTATCCTTCCTTATTTTGGTTGGTTTAAAGCCTATTGCATCTGCGAATAGGATTGCAATGCCTGCTTTTTTCTGCTTTCCATTTGCCTGGAGTATGGATGAACATCCCTTCACCTTGAGTCTATATTTGTCTTTTAATTTAAGATGAGATTCTTGTATGCAGCAGATATCTAGCTTGAGTTTTTGTATCTAGTCAGCCAACCTGTGCCTCTTTAGAGGACAATTTAAACCATTCACATTAACTGAGAATATTGCTAAGCCTTTTGAGAGTCTGGTGGACATTTTTAATCCTTTTGTGACTGTGGAAGTTGGAATTTGATCAAAATTTTCTGGGTGGGTTTACTTTTGTGGTGGAGGATTATGCTGGTCTTTATGGAGGATAGGTCTGAGAATATCCTGGAGAGCTGGTTTAGTTATGGCAAATTTCTTCAACATGTGAATGTCATTAAAGTATTTAATTTCTCCATCATAAATGAAACTCAGTTTATCTGGGTATAGGATCCTGGGTTGAAAGTTATTTTGTTTTAGGAGATTAAAAGTCGATGACCATCCTCTTCTAGCTTGAAAGGTTTCAGCAGAGAGATCTGCAGTTATTCTAATATTCTTTCCCTTGTAGGTAATGGTTTTCCTTCGTCTGGCTGCTTTCAGAATTTTCTCTTTCATATTAACTTTAGTGAAATTGATTATGATGTGTCTGGGGGATGTCTTATTTGGGTTGAGTCATGCTGGCCTTCTGAAACTGCTATCTGAATTTCAGAATCTCTTGGCATGTCTGGAAAGTTCTCTTTCATATTCTCATGGAGAAGAGAGTCTGTGCCTTGTGAAGCTACATCATTGTTTTCAGGGATCCCTATAAGACGAATATTGGTTTTCTTCGAATTATCCCAGAGTTCTCTGAGAGAGTGATCTGTTTTTGCCCTCCATTTCTCTTCCTCTTTGAGAGTTTGCGAGTGCTTGAAAGCTTTGTCTTCAAAGTCAGAAATCCTTTCTTCTGCTTGCTTCATTATGTTACTGAGGAATTCTGTTGTGTTTCTCAGATCTTTGAGGGCTGCGACTTCTTGCCTCAATGTCTCAAAATCTTTGGTCATTTGGTCTTTGTATTCGTTGAATTCTTGGGACATCTTTTGGGTTACTGCTTGGAATTCTAATTTGATCATATTTGTATCCAGATTCTGAATTCGATTTCTGACATCTCAGCTATTTGTTTGTACATGGGATCTTGTGCTATGTCTGCTCCATTGTTCCTTGGGGGAGTTTATCTACTCTGATTATTCATGTTGCCAGAGTTTTTCTGTTGATTTCACCTCATGGTTGATTTCGCCTCTGGCTGTCCTCAGAGTTGGGGAGGTGTCTCTCCAAGATTTGTAGATCCCAGCAGGATCACTCTATTGTTGCTGGATCTTTGTGGGGAGTGGCCCTGTGTAGCTCCTCTGAGGCTGCCCCAGTCAGGGAGTTCTGGTTGTGGGAGTAGCTCCAGAGTGTGACACACCTGGATCCAGCCACAGGGCTGGGGGTGGTGCACACAGTTCTGGGAGTGCCTGGCGTCCAGTGACTTTGGCACAGAGGGCCCAAGGCTCCAGCAGTCTCTGGCCAGGAGAAGTGCTCCACGCAGAGGCAGGAGGGCTCCGCAGGGCACGTGGCTACCAGAGTCCCTGGCCAGATGAGCAGGCCGGTATGGAGGCAGGGAGGGTATAGGAGAGTGTATGTGGGGTTGCCCGGCTCCTGGAGTTCCTGGTCAGGGCGTGCGGAGGCCTTGTGGGCGTGGGTTGCCAGTCATGGCACCGCTTGTACGGAAGCCTGGGCAGGCACGGTTTGCAGGTCTTGGTGCAGCTCTTACGGAGGTCTGGGTGGGCGCTCATTGTGGGTTGCGGCACAGCTCTTACAGAGGTCCGGGTGGGCTCCTTCAACTTCAGTCCTTGACCCTGGAGCCCATGGTCCCCGGGCCTCCTCATAGGTCCGCGGGTCCTGCTCAGTGCTGCGTTGCCCGCCCGCCCCTATTTCCCTTAACTTTTAAAAACCTTTTTTTTCTAGCTAAGTTATCCTTTATTTCTATCTTCTATACCTAACATATCTCCTGTTTATGATTGTCCCCAATAGTAATGACTCAACTTTTATTGAACCTAGAATTTTTTATGGTTATCGAAAACGTGCAGAAGCAGAGTCACAGGTATTAAAATTTATATAAGGGAACTCAGCTTTGGGGAGGCACTTCAGTGTTTCTGCTCTTTAGACAGTTTAATAAAGTACCATTATAATAGAGACAAAAATCAAAGAAAACCAGGTTACCCTAGGGAGGGATACCATATAGGATTTGCAGCTTTGTGAGATCAATCTTATTACTACTCTGATCTCATTATGTTTACAAGTTGTAACTCGGGAATGTGTGGGAAAAGGTTTATGCTCTGTGTACATGGGTTGAATTATACTCTCTGACAACCTTTATTAAGAAAACATTTTTTCCTTTCTGGATGAAAACAAATGATGCAGGTTAGGTTGTTGCAGTTTGACTCGTCGACATCTTAATGTTTAAAGCCTTAAAGCTTTTAGGGGAACCCCATTCTTTAACTATTGAAGAGAACCTGGCAGAGTAAACGAAATGTCTTTCCAAGTTAGAAGGACCAGATCTAGAGAATACAAAGTTTGGTCCTATGTTGAATGCTCAAATTATAGTAAATAGTAATAGAATGATAAATTGCTGTTTTTATTTTGAAAACAATGTCTTTTTTCTACTGCTTAAAATATTGCTTTCAGATTTGTCAACAGAAAAGAGAAAGAAAGTGAGGACCATCCTTTCTTATGAGGTAGTATGACACACTTAGCAATATTTCCAGCAAGCATTTTTCTTTACTGACATTATATATACTGAAATTATCTGAATATCACACTTTTCTACCATTTAATGTTTTAGTGTGATCAGCTGGTTTGGATCTGTCTAGCCTTTGTTATGATTAGAGGTGAAGAAAAAGGAATTCTATCTATGATCCCATAACAGAAAAACAGTCTGACTTAAATAGTACTCCAGGAAATGTGATAGCACACTGCAAGGTGTAGGGAATAACCTTATCTTGAGAAAAGCTAACATCAGTGGCTCTGAAGAGATGTGGCCACCACCGTTTATGGCTTTCATCAGTGCACCTGGCCTCTCTCATTCTAGACTCTGCACTCAGATTACAGGTGGAGATCTTGCAAGCCTCATTTTCTACAATATTAGGACATGACATTATTTTTAGAAGAATCCATTTCATCGTGGTTCAGAAAAGATCCTTTGCTCTCTCCAAAATTTCCTTCAAAATAATACATGAGAATGGTAGTGGCAATATAGACAAAACAAGACTGGCAATGAACTAGTATTTGTACATGGGAGATTACGATTTGTTTTACTTTCTGTATGTTTGAAATATTCTCTGATAAAAAAACAAAAGGATATATACTACCCAGCTTAAGGAGGAATGAAATAAGAACTTTTACAGGAACTTGGATGGTATTGGAAGCCATTATCCTAAGTGAAGTAACTCAGGAACAGAGAAATAAATACTGCACATTCTTACAAGTGGGATTTAAGGTAAGGTTATGCAAGGACAGAAAGAGTAGTATTGTGGACATTGGATACGTGAAAGGAGGGAGGATGAAAAGGGTCGAGGGATGAAAAATTACCTATTGGGTACTGTGTACTCTACTTGGGTGATGGGTACACTAAAAGTCCAGACTTCACCACTATGCAATACATACATTTAACAGAATTCAACTTGTATCCCCTAAATCTTTTGAAAAAAATTTTAAGAAGAATATATTAACAAAAAAATGGAGTTCCAAAGATGGTAAATAAAAAAGATAAAGGTCCTTTGTTAACATATGGCATCCAATAAAGTATATATTATTCCACATACTTCTGTGATTTTAAATTTAAAGGATTCATAGAATGCACTTAATGGAATCACCTGGGTGAGCTTTTGGCAAACACATTTCTGCTTTCCCATACCTGGAGATTCTGATTTAGTAGATCTGAGGAGGGAAACCATTTCCAAGTCATTTAGATGCTCTTGACAAGTTTGGGGGCCACTGCCATTGTTAGGTGTCAAGATTAGATCATGAAAATAAGTTTAGCAAAAACAGATTTTGGTGAATATCGGAATGATAAAATTGGTGAAATGCTTCAATTTAGTGAACTTAACAGTGTTTCTTAAGCTAGAACTATTGCATTTTCTCATTCCAAGATTTGGTTTACTTGGAATGAGACCTAGCAAGAATTCATACAGTTTTAAAGCTGAAATTTTACTAAGCTGTTCCTGTCCTGTCTCTTTATTTTGTGATAAAGAAATTGAGGCTCAGAGAGAACATAATAGAAAACTCAACATCTGAGTTTAGCACATGTTTACTGGAAACCTGTAAGATACCAGCCATTATGTATTTGGATAGGTAATTGGAACACAGAGATTACTAAAAGCTGTGGTTCCAGCTGGAGAAACTTAGCCAGCCCTGCTTTCTGATTTTCACTTTATTTCCATTATTCTGTTCTTCCTCTCTTTTCATCTTCCCTGTAACTTTAAATAGTGAGGCTATTTAACTGCAAATGGAAAATTTCAGTTTTAAAATAACAACGAAATTGATGCTAATTCTAGAAATAGCATCTGTTTACCACTAAGGAAAGTTAGTTATTCTCCATGTTAAGAATGGCTCCAACACTCTTTAGAGTTCCAGCAGGCTTTTTGTCCCATCATTAACATCTGAAGGAGAAGGATGTCTTGGAATAGTTGGAGAAAGATGGGAAGCTTCATTGTGAAGCTTCAATGCATCTGGCAACAGAATTGACATCAGGAGTCGGGAAAAGTCCAGAGCATTGAGACTGGTCAGTTTCAGTTTTAATTAGGCAGTCTAATTTCTATCATACTATGCAGGCAGAGCTAGAAAACTGGAGTTATTAACCTTTGCTTGACATTAATTGTCCTCTACAGGATGAACTAGGTATTTGAGACCAAGTTAGAGAAACTTGACAGAAAGGATCTTCACTTTGTGACTATGCAGATAGCCTTATGGATTAGACAGGAGGCACTCAAAGAATGTGAAGGTTTATTTGATTTATTATTTTTTTATTTAAGCTTAACTATACCTGGGCCAAGGGGGGCAGAGACAAGATGGCTGACTGAAGCCAGCTTTCCACAGAGGCTCCTGTCCAGAAGGAGAGTTAAAGGACAGAAATTTAGCAAGTAACCAGGTGGATTTGAGCTGCACCAAGGGAGAAGGTTGAAGAACGCACATCAACCCCGCTGAGGTGAGCTGCGACCCCAAGGGTACAAACAAAAGGTACAAAATCCATCACAAATTGGACGGGAGTCCCCTCCCGTCCAATGAGAATGGCTCGGAGTGCCTCACAAATGAATGAGCAGAGTTCAAAGGTCCTGCCACTATACTCCATAGGAGACACCCTCTAAAAACTGGACCTACCTCCCCTACTACGGTGCCACGGTGTTCTCCTGCCAGGCATAAAACTGTATATATTCTCTACCTGCAACTCTAAGTTCCCAGCATTCCCCTTTACTCTCACTCTGAGGTCTGGAGGCCTGTCCCCTAGGAGTCCAGATTCTTGGGTGATTTCTCGAGGGGTGTGGACAGGGCCTAAACTGCAGCTGGTCATTGCTGGCTCTGGGGCATGGGAGTGAGGAGAGGATAGTGGGCTGAGAGGGAACCACCCTGGAGTGGCAGTGCCCCGAGGTACAAAGGAGTAGCCATCTTTTAGCAACAATAGGGCTCACTCCCGGGTATTCTGAAGCCACACCCCCTATCTCCCTGGGCAATCAGAGGAGGCCGGGCAACTGCTCAGGTGGCAACTACCACAGAACAGATCTGGGACAGAAACGCAGGCCCCATGAGTAAAGGGTTTGCCTGAGGCGGTACCGGCTTGGGTGGAGTGCGAGGACTAGAAATGCATGCGCAGAGCCGGGAAGTCCCCAGGGCGAGGCTGACCCAGATGACTGCTTTACTGAGCCTAAGACGCACCCGGCCCTCAGGGGATCGTCAGGTAGGACTGCTAGGACTGACAGGTCCTGAACACAAACCTGCAGGAGCAAAAACAGGGCCTGAGGAGCAGGCTCTGGAAACTCAAAACAGCTTCTCTTCTGCAGGGGAATTTAGCAGGGACAGAAACAAATTCCCGCAAAGTTGTTCTGTTCTGTTCTGTAGTAACATTAATCAGGGGCGGGGCTGGAACTGAGTGAACACCCCACAGCCTCCATCAAGTGCCCGAGGTTGTCAGGCCTCACCTACCCCTGCTAGACAGAGGCAGAGCACAACAGCCTGGCTGAGCAGAAATAGATTTCCTCGTGATTCAGGCAGGTGAAAACCCCTGGAGTATCTATTCACTACAGGCAACTGGGTCAAAGCCCTGTGGGACTATCAGTGACTGGGTGTGACAGAGGTGCAAGGTGGAGAAGGAGGCATCAACCTTTCCAGACTGATCTATTTTCTGGGTGGGTCCTCCTGACTCCACGGAGCACTGGAGCAAGCCATATCAGAGTAGTCACCGGACCCCTGGATCCAGTTGCCAGAGACCTTTTAAACTCTCCCACCTGAGACAGGTGCTGACTGAGACAATTGATTTGGACCTTTTGAACTGAGCCACTCACTCGAGGACTATTCAGGTGGTGCCCTGGGTGTGTGGTTGTAGGAAGGTTTGATTTTCCTTTTCCAATTATTGCCTATGGGGGGCGGGGTAACTTAATTGCTGGTATTTCTCCACAGCTGAGACTTCAACCCAGAGTAACTGTTTCACTAGGGTTGAAGAGAGACCAGTTGAAAACAAGACAGAACCACTTAGCCCCACTGCACCAAACAGGTCCCCAGTTTCCAAGGCCATGGCACTGTTCTGGGTCCTCGACAAAGCTCCAGGGGAAAAGTCAAATGGTGTAAAACAATCATGGGGCAGAATCAGCGGAAAAACTCTGGTAACATGAATAACCAGAATAGATCAATCCCCCCAAGGAAAGATATGGCAGATATAACTGAAGATCCCATTCATAAACAGCTGGCCGAGATGTCAGAAATCGAATTCAGAATTTGGATTGCAAACAAGATTAAAAACATGGAGGAAAATTTGGAAAATAGAAATTTGAGCAGCAATTCAAAAGTTGGAATTATAAATTTGAGGAGAAATTCAAAAGTTGTCTCAAAAATTTAACAAATTTAAAGACAAAACCACCAAAGATTTTAATGCACTGAAGCAAGAATTTGCAGCCCTGAAAGATCTAAAAAATACAGTAGAATCCCTCAGTAACAGAGTGAAGCAAGCAGAAGAAAGGATTTCTGACATTGAAGACAAAGATTTGAACGCTCCCAAACTCTCAAAGAGGAAGAGAAATGGAGAGCAAAAATGGATCATTCTCTCTGAGAGCTCTGGGATAATTTGAAGAAGGCTAACATTCGCCTGATTGGAATCCCTGAAAGTGATGAAATGGTCTCTCAAGGCACAGAGGCCCTTCTCCAAGAAATTATGAAAGAGAATTTTCCAGACATGCCAAGAGATTCTGAAATTCAGATAGCAGACAGTTTCCGAACCCCAGCATGACTCAATCCAAATAAGACATTCCCCAGGCATATCATAATTAACTTCACTAAAGTTAACATGAAGGAGAAAATTCTGAAAGCAGCCAGACATAAGAAATCCATTACCTACAAAGGGAAGAATATTAGAATGACTGCAGATCTCTCTGCTGAAAATTTTCAAGCCAGATGAGGGTGGTCATCGACTTTTAATCTCCGAAAGCAAAATAATTTTCAACCCCGGATGCTGTATCCAGCTAAACTGAGTTTCATTTATGATGGAGGAGAAATTAAATACTTTAATGACATTCATATGTTGAAGAAATTTGCCATAACCAAACCAGCTCTTCAGGATATTCTCAGACCTATCCTCCATAGTGACCAGCCCAATCCTCTACCACAAAAGTAAACTCACTCAGAAACTTTTGATCAAACTCCAACTTCCACAGGGGCGAAAGGATTGAAAATGTCCACTGGACTTTCGAAAAACTTGATACCCCCAATTTTACCAGACTTATCAATATTCTCCATTAATGTGAACGGCTTAAACTGTCCTCTAAAGAGACACAGGTTAGCTGACTGGATACAAAAAGTCAGGCCAGATATTTGCTGCATACATGAGTCACATCTTACCTTAAAAGACAAATACAGACTCAGGGTGAAAGGATAGTCATCCATATTTCAGGCAAATGGTAATCAGAAAAAAGCAGGTGTTGCAATTTTATTT
Source organism: Nycticebus coucang (assembly GCF_027406575.1). Taxonomy (NCBI): domain Eukaryota; kingdom Metazoa; phylum Chordata; class Mammalia; order Primates; family Lorisidae; genus Nycticebus; species Nycticebus coucang. The sequence continues at coordinate 49,332,964 of NC_069799.1, read as the reverse complement.
GCGGATACAATAGGCTTTAAACCAATAAAAGTATGGAAAGATAAGAATGGACACTTCATATTTGTTAAGTGTAATACTCAATATGATGAGATTTCAATTATTAATATCTATGCACCCAACCAGAATGCACCTCAGTTTATAAGAGAAACTCTTAACAGACATGAGCTATTTGATTTCTCCCAGCTCTATAATAGTTGGAGATTTCAACACTCCTTTGGTCGTGTTGGATCTATCCTCCAGTAAGAAGCTGAGCAAAGAAATTTTAGATTTAAACCTAACCATCCAACATTTGGATTTAGCAGACATCTACAGAACATTTCATCCCAACAAAACTGAATACACATACTTCTCCTCAGCCCACAGAACATACTCCAAAATCGATCACATCTTAGGTCACAAATCTAACCTCAGTAAATTTAAAGGAATAGAAATTATTCCTTGCATCTACTCGAACCACCATGGAATAAAAGTTGAGCTCAGTAACAACAGAAATCTGCATGCTCATAAATAAACATGGTAGTTAAATAACCTTATGCTGAATGATAGCTGGGTCAGAGATGAGATTAAGAAGGAAATTGCCAAATTTTTGGAACAAAACAACAATGAAGACACGAATTATCAGAACCTCTAGGATACCACAAAGACAGTCCTAAGAGGGAAATTTAGAGCACTGCAGGCCTTCCTCAAGAGAACGGAAAGAGAGGAAGTTAACAACTTAATGGGACATCTCAAGCAACTGGAAAAGGAAGACATTCCAACCCCAAACCCAGTAGAAGAAAAGAAATAACCAAAATTAGAGCAGAGTTAAATGAAATTGAAAACAAAAGAATTATACAACAGATGAGCAAATCAAAAAGTTGGTTTTTTGAAAAGGTCAATAAAATAGGTAAACCTTTGGCCAACCTCACCTGGAAAAAAAGAGTAAAATCTCTAATCTCAATCAGAAACGACAAAGACAAAATATCAACAGACTCCTCAGAAATTCAAAAAATTCTTAATGAATATTACAAGAAACTTTATTCTCAGAAATGTGAAAATCTAAAAGAAATTCACCAATACTTGAAAGCCCATCACCTTCTAAGACTTAGCCAAAATCAAGTGGAAATGTTGGACAGGCCCATATCAAGTTCTGAAATAGCATCAACCGTACAAAACCTCCCTAAAAAGAAAAGCCCGGGACCTGATGGCTTCACATCAGAATTTTACCAAACCTTTAAAGAAGAATTAGTACCTATATTACTCAACCTGTTCCAAAATGTAGAAAAAGAAGGAACACTACCCAACACATTCTATGAAGCAAACATCACCCTGATCCCCAAACCAGGAAAAGACCCACCAAGAAAAGAAAATTATAGAACAGTATCACTAATAAATATAGATGCAAAAATATTTATCAAGATCTACCAAACAGAATCCAGCAATACATCAAAGAAATTATACATCATGACCAAGTCAGTTTGATCCCAGGGTCTCAAGGCTGGTTCAATATATGTAAATCTATAAGTATAATTCAGCACATAAACAAATTAAAAAACAAAGGCCTGTGGCTCAGTGAGTAGGGCGCCGGCCCCATATGCCGAGGGTGGCGGGTTCGGACCCAGCCCCGGCCAAACTGCAACCGAAAAATAGCCGGGTGTTGTGGCGGGCGCCTGTAGTCCCAGCTGCTCGGGAGGCTGAGGCAGGAGAATCGCGTAAGCCCAAGAGCTGGAGGTTGCTGTGAGCTGTGTGACGCCACGGCACTCTACCCGAGGGCGGTACAGTGAGACTCTGTCTCTACAAAAAAAAAAAAAAAAAAAAAAAAAAACAAAGACCATATGATTCTCTTAATTGATGCATATAAAGTGTTTGATAATATACAGCATTGCTTCGTGATCAGAGCACTTAAGAACATTGGTATAGAAGGGACATTTCTTAAACTGATAGAGGCCATCTGCAGCAAACCCACAGCTAATATCATATTGAATGGAGTTAAATTGAAATAATTTCCACTCAGATCAGGAACCAGACAAGGCTGCCCATTTTCTCCACTGCTCTTTAACATTGTAATGGAAGTTTTAGCCACTGCAATTAGGGAAGAAAAGGCATTCAAAGGTATCTAATAGGGTCAGAAGAGATCAAACTTTTGCTCTTCACAGATGATATGATTGTATATCTGGAAAACACCAGGGATTCTACTACAAATCTCTTAGACGTGATCAAGGAATACAGCAGCATCTCAGGTTACAAAATCAACATTTATAAATCGGTACCCTTTATATATACCAACAGTAAGCTGAAAGAGTAGTTAAGGACTCTATTCCATTCACATTAGTGCCAAAGAAGATGAAATATTTAGGAGTTTATCTAACAAAGGACATGAAAGATCTCTATAAAGTGAACTATGAACCTCTAAGAAAGGAAATAGCTAAAAATGTTAACAAATGGAAAAACATACCATGCTCATGCTGGGAAGAATCAACATTGTTAAAATGTCCATACTACCCAAAGCAATATACAATTTTAATGCCATTCTGTTAAAGCTCCTTGTCATACTTTAAAGATCTTGAAAAAATAATACTTTGTTTTATATGGAATCAGAAAAAACCTTGAATAGCCAAGACATTACTCAGCAATAAAAACAAAGCAGGAGGAATCACACTACCAGACCTCAGACTATACTATAAATCGATACTGATCAAAACAGCATGGCATTGGCACAAAAACAGAGAAGTAGATATCTGGAACAGAATAGAGAACCAAGAGATGAATCCAGCTACTTACAGTTATTTGATCTTTGACAAACCAATTAAAAACATTCAGTGGGGAAAAGATTCCCTATTTAACAAATGGTGCTGGGTGAACTGTTTGGCAACCTGTCTGTAGAAGACTGAAACTGGACCCATACCTTTTACCATTAACTAAGATAGATTCTCACTGGATTAAAGATTTAAACTTAACTAAGATAGATTCTCACTGGATTAAAGATTTAAACTTCAGGCATGAACCTATAAAAATACTAGAAGAGAGTGCAGGGAAACCCCTTGAAGAAATCATTCTGGGCGAGTATTTTATGAGCAGTACCCCCCGGGCAATTGAAACAGCTTCAAAAATACACTACTGGGACCTGATCAAACTAAAAAGCTTCTGCACAGCCAAGAACACAGTAAGTAAAGCAAGTAAACAGCCATAAGAATGGAGATATTTATGTTTCCTACAAAGGTTTAATAACCAGAATTCACAGAGAACTCAAACATATAAGCAAGAAAAGAACCAGGGATCCCATCACAGGCTGGGCAGAGATTTGAAGGGAAACTTCTCTGAAGAAGACATGCGCATGGCCTACAGACATATGAAGAAATGCTCATCATCTTTAATCATCAGAGAAATGCAAATTAAAACTACTTTGAGATGTCATCTAACTCCAATAAGATTAGCCTATATCACAAAATCCCAAGACCAGAGATATTGGTGTGGATGTGGAGAAAAGGGAACACTTATGCACTGCTGGTGGGAATGCAAATTAATACATTCCTTTTGGAATGATGTTTGGAGAACACTTAGAGATCTAAAAATAGATCTGCCATTCAATCCTATAATTCCTCTACTAGGCATATACTCAGAAGACCAAAAATCACATCATAACAAAGATATTAGTACCAAAATGTTTATTGCAGCTCAATTCATAATTGCTAAGTCATGGAAAAAGCCCAAGTGCCCATCAGTCCACGAATGGATTAATAAATTGTGGTATATGCACACCATGGAATATTATGCAGCCTTAAAGAAAGATGGAGACTTTACCTCTTTCATGTTCACACGGTTGGATCTGGAACATATTCTTCTTAATAAAGTATCTCAAGAATGGAAGAAAAAGTATCCAATGTACTCATCCATACTGTGAAACTAATGTATGGGTTTCACATGAAAGCTATAACCCAGTTATTACCTAAGAATAGGGGGAAGGGGAGATGGGGTGGGGCCGGAGGGAGGGTGATTGGTGTGATTATGCCTGCGGTGCATCTTACAAGTGTATATGTGAAACTTAGTAAATGAAGAATGTAAATGTCTTAACACAATAACTAAGAAAATGCCAGGAAGGCTATGTCAACCAGTGTGATGAAAATGTGTCAGACGGTCTATAAAACCAGTGTATGGTGCCCCATGATTGCATTAATGTACACAGATATGATCTAATTAAAAAAAAAAAAACAAGTATACCTGTGCCAAGTGCAGACAACCTACAACAGATTTCTACTCTAGACAGAGTTCCTTAGAGGTTGCTTTATTTTTAAAACCCATCATACATGATCATTCAAATATACTATGGTTCATTTAGAGAAAATGTATTGATTCTTTTCATAAATCATTGAATGGTTTCCTACTTGGAATTGTGGGGAATATTTTATCTATTAAAAGCTAAAATGGAATTATTCAATGGACAATACAATTAAATGTATGAAACGATAACTAACAGTTAACACAGATTTATATTTCATGTTTTAGAATATGAAAATAATAATAAAACCCCAAAACTTTAAGCATTAAAACTAGTCACTGTGACTAGCAAAATATTTTTATGAATCTAAATGGAGAATGTATCATCAGTAAATTTGAAACAGTTATTAAAATGTGAGCTCAAAATAGAATGCATTGTAATCTTATTCAATTCTTTTTTTTTTTTTTTTGTAGTTTTTGGCGGGCAATTCTTAACCATTTCCTGAAAATAAATAATTATACATTTTTTCCTATTGGAAAGATACCCTACTTCCCCATGCTCAATCTTCTGTCATCGTGAAGCTTCAATGCATCTGGCAACATACTTGGTATCAGGAGTGGAGAGAAGTCCAGTGTTGTCATTGGTCAGTTTTAGTTTTAACTAAGCAATCTAATTTCTGTCATACTGTGCAGGCAGAGCTAGAAAGTACTGTATCTGAAGGAGCCAAGGTCTGAGTGGGAAGTACCTGAAAAGTAGATTCCAGTTATGTTACTGAATAGCTGGGTCACTTCAGACATTCAGTTTCTGTGTGACTAACTTCTCCTTATAAAGCAATATAAATATTACTTCCTTTATTAAAATGTGATACTGGATGTGCAAAGGAAGTACAAGACAAATACAAAATGAGATTTTGGACTCAACTCAATGCTTTTATCTATTTGATGTTTACATCCTAAGCTTTTCTCCCCTAAATTTTTAAAGTCGAACTCCTTTCAAATGTATCCTTATTGCAGGTCAGAGAATGGGCAGGAATCAGTGTGGTGTTAAGGAAAGGTCAGGACAAGAGGGCCTCCTGGGTGAACAGTTGGTTAGATGGAAAAGGTCAATGCAAATCTTTTGTTAAATAATGTTTCTCCACATTTATTTTTAGAGAGGATATTGTACAGATCCCTGGGATATTGGGGGAGCCCCAAGTGTTGCAGGTCATTTTCTTATTCAGGATATAAGTGCAGTCTGCAGATTCTTATGAGATTATAATATATTCCAGAATAATCCAACAGACTTTTGAGTTAGCATTAATCAGGGAGAGAACAAATGAATGCTTTACTTGGATTTTTTTTTTTTTTGGCATAAATACGTGATATACTAATGGCTTAAACTTGGTCGGATGCCAACATGCAACTATGTTCTTGCTATTAATATTTCATTACTCACTAATAGGTTTTTGCATAGGAATAGAAAATCTCTATATTGTTATGAGTTGATGAAATAATAGTTCCTTTTGTTGATGTTACAAAGAGTGGAGTATTGTTTTTAGAATTTGTTGACTGTTAAATTTTTTTCATGAATTTGATTTAAAATATCTCAACATGGTAATTGTGATAGTTCATGGCTTTATGTAATAGAAAATGTTCTTTTACTATTACATTATGGTCCTGTGGCATTTTCCTAAATGTAAGAATTCATTCTTGCTGGCATTTTGTCCAGTAACTGAGGCCTCTCTGCATAATTCCTTCCTCTTTCTGTTGTGAGATTTGCCTAGTTCAGAGGATTGGCTATTCTACTAAAGTGTCTTTTCTTGGAACTTGTAAAACAGTGTTATTTTGTTTGTAGTTTATAATAAATCAGTACCTCAGTTGTATCACATTAGCTTCCCTGAGACCAAGTTATTGTATTATAAAAAATAATCTTGGACAAAAATGCATCATGTCCTTTTAATAACCTTTTAAAATTGCCAATCACAAAAATAACTAAATGACTCTATGATTTACTAGCTGTATGGCTTTGGGAAATGTAAAGAACTCTTAGTGCTTCTGTTCCATCATTGGTAAAAAGTGGGATAACAATAGTACCTAGAAGATTTTCTGTGGAGATTAATGAATAATTCTTTATATTTGAAATACAGAAAATAGTGCCTGCACACTGTCAGTGCTTGGTAAAAATTATTCTCATTGTTATCATTGTTTTAAATTGTGAAGATAGATAATTATCATAGTACTGTTTTTGTAAAAAATATAAATGGTGGGGATATGTGTATATTTACTCAAATGCTTAAACTGGCAAGTATTTTAAAAGGTGAACACTGTATTTAGCTTTGCCTACTAATCACACAAAATATGGTTAAATCAAACTTTTTAATTGAATTTTTACCTTATTCGACATCTGTGTAATTCTCGTAGGATACATAGATAATTGAACCAGAAAGAACATTTTTAACACCATTAATAATATTATAAATATTGTATTGTGCTTTCTTTATTGTGATTCAGTTGGACGTTTTTGGTTGTCTCCCGACAACCATCTTCCTGCCCCTTTTCCTAGTTAACAGAATTCTATCTATTTCTGCATCTACTTTCCCCTCAGTGCCTCAGGTTTACACTCGGATAGCTCATATCCAGTTTGATGCAGTCTCCTACTCCCCTTGCAAAGGCACATTATGGTTTTAACTAAAGAGACATGAGGGTATGTCTGCTGAAGGAATTCAGAAGAAATGTTTTATTTATTCTACGATGGGAAAGGATTCTACATTTTAGAAAAGCATTTCTGCTTCTGGACACTAGTGTGAGGATATGATGGTGGGAATTTTTCAGACATCTTGTGATCGCCAAGTCACAGCTTCAAGTTAAAATTGATAGGTGAAAATGGTAAAGCAATAAGATAAAGCAAAATTGGGTCCATGAAAATGGGGCAAAGGCATCAAATTAACCAACTTTAGAAATTTATCTTTTGTATGTAAACTTTTTAAGATAAAAAAAAATTCTTTATTGGGTATAATTCAGTTAAGTCAGGGTTTTTTGATACAGCTAAAACAGACATCATAAATAATATTGCCCATTGTATGGTTTTTGTTTTCTTATAGTAGACTACAGAGAATTATGCAAATAGAAAAAATAAGTAATTTATATATGTAGGATCCTATAATACTTAACTTTTTATATAGACTATTATTTGAAAATATAGCAGCATTTGACATCTTTCTTAAAAAGAAATAGAGCCATTTCCAATGTTATCTTAGCAATACTTTGACAATATTTTTAACTTTTTTTAAAATTTAAGAATGACATAAATATAGTAAATTGCACAAATCGTAGTTGACACTTTATGAGGTTTTATAAAGTGAACACACTTGTGTAAAGCAATATCCAGATCAAGTTAAAGAGCATGACCAGCTTCCTAGAAATCTTGCACTTCGTCAGTCAACACCATTCCCTCAAGGGTAACCGCTTTCTAGCACCAGAGAGAAATGTTCCTGTTTTCAAATGTTATATATTTGACTGGTATAGTATGTACCCTTTTGTGTTTGGCTTTTTTTGCTTAGCAATTTGAAATATGAGATTCATTTATATCATGCATAGCTCTGGTAGTTTATTTTCATGTCTGCATCGTGTTTTTTTTTTTATTTGAATAGTCCACAATTTATTCATTCCATTATGACGGAAATTTGGATTTTTGGCTACTTTGAATGATGCAGCTATGAACATTTTCATACACATCTTTTGGTGTACATATATTCATATCTGTTGAGTAAGTTTGCTTAGGTGTGGGGTTAGTGAGTCATAGGCCAGATAAATACTTTTTAGCAGACACTGTCAGTTTTCTAAAGTGATTGTATTGACATAAACTTCTACCAGTCATATATGAATGTAAAATTTGTTTCACTTGGTATCAGCATATGATTTTGTCAGTTTTAGTTCTAACCTATTTGATGTATAGTGCTGTCATTCAATTTCAGCTTTCGTTTCTTTGATAATTAGTAAAGCTGAGCCCCCCTTTTTACGTTTATTGACCATTTGGGCATCCTTTTTTTTTTGAAGTAAGTACATATTCAAGTCTTTGGATTATTGTTCCAAAATGTATTTTCTTTTTATTATTGATTTATAGTAATTTCATTATATATTCCGGATGTAAGTTATTTATCAATGTAGGTATTTAAGTATCTGCTCACCTATATAGCATGCATTTTCACTCTGTTAATGATGTTTTTGTGGAGGGAAGATGGTTTTCATTTCAATTAAACCTACTTTGTTAGCCTTTTCCTTATAATTATAGTTTTTGTGTTGTGATTGAGAAATCTTTGCCTACTCTAAGCTCAAAGATATTCTCCTTTGTTATTTTTGGAATATTTATCGTTTCTTTCATCTATTTGGATTTGACTTTTGTTTAGGTGTGAGATAAGGTTAAAAGTAGATTTATTTCTACATATTTTATATTGATCCCATGTTTTAGCAAGCCGGCTTCCCATAAGTTCAATGACTATATATATGTATATGTTAATATATATGAGTTCCACTGTTTTATTTGTTTATTTTCTGTCCTTTTACCAATACATCACAGTTGTAGTAGTATGTTTTGTAAACTTTCCAGCTTTCTTTCTTCTTTAAAGTTGTTTTTATTATTCTTTAAATTTTACATATCCATATAAATTTTAAAATGCATTTTATTAATTTATAACAAAAATAACTCTACTGGTATTTTGATTGAATTGCATTTAATATATAGAATGATATGGAAATAATAGATATTTTCACATTATAAAGTCTTCTAAGCTGTTAACTTAGAAGCTAAGCTGTTTATTTTGTTTTTTTTAATTTTCTCTCAGCGATATTCTGTCATTGTTCTGTTAGAGGTCTTACACATATTTTGTTAGATTTATTTCTAAGGTTTTAATGTTAGATGCTATTTTACTATTTTTTAAAATTTTATTTTTTACCTGCTTATTAGTATACAAAACTAAAATTGGTTTTTGATTCTAATAGTTTACTTGAGATTCTTTTAGAGTTTCTTTGTGAACACTTGTCATCTCTGAATAATAACATGGTTATTTTTTCCTTTCCAATTTCCACATCGTCAGTTTGTTTCTTTCCCTAATTGCAGTGGGTAAGAGTTCTACAATATGGAATAGAAGTGTTGATACAGAGATAACAGACCACCTCCTTCCTATTTCAGTGGGAAAGCTTTCAGTGTTTCATCATTAACTACAGTACTTGCTGAAGTTCTTTTTTAATAGATAATCTTTATTAGATCAATGATGTTCCTTCTCTTTCTCATTGCTAAGCTTTTGTCCTAAAGAGGTTGAATTTCATCAAATGTTTTTCTGTATCTGGTGCACTTCTGGGTTGATCATGTGCCATTTGTAGATTTTCTGTGGATGTGATGAATATGCTGAGTGGCTTGTTATTGTTGTTATTTAGTAATCCTTGATTATTTAACAGAAAAACTCACTTTTAGGATCATGGTTTAAGGCTTTTCTGCAGGGCTCTCTTGCCTCCCACACAGAGAAGGGAGGCAGCAGTGACTTGGGACAGTGTCAGCTGTATGGAGATGGCTTAGTCATCTGGTATCTGCTTACAGAGGGACACTTTTTCTTTTTGTGATTCTTAATGGCTTTTTTAAAATGTATTTATTTATCTTATATGTTTTCTCTCTATCAAATGTATGTATTAAACAGAAACATTGTAAAAGAAGACTTTAACTATGTCTAGTATATTCAGGGAATTAAATAAGATTAAAAATTTCATCAGGGAACTGGAAATAAGTAAAGGAATCAAATGGATAGTCTAGTACAGAAAAGTACAGTAACTCAGTCAATTGTTGACAACCACATATTTAGAACTAAGAGCACATTAGATAGCTGCAGAGAAAAAGTTAATTAGAAGTTATGTCATAGTGATACAGCATACCCCTGTTCAAGGCTGGAGAGGGGACCCCAGTTTCCTGAGCCTGGGCAATTTCATGAAGGGAATGCCCTGAGCTGGAAAGACTGCATTCATTCATTAATACGCTCATTAAGACTGAAAAGTGTCTCCCATCTACCATGTCCTGGCCAAAAGTAATTCTCAAGACCTTATACCCTTAGACAAAGGACCCACATAGAAACGTCCCACTTGGGTCTTTCCCTCTGCCGGAAGCTCTGGTGCTTTTTATTCCTTCTGTATTCCTTTCTGTCTAATAAATGCTATCTTACCACTGATTTGTGATCTGTGGGTTCATTCTTTGAATCCCCAAGACCAAGGATCTATTGCAGAAAGAAATTCTGGTAACAAGAGGAAGGTATCTACTATGAAGCATAGAGAAACAAAAACCTGGATTATGTATGGAAACAGATTATGTAAGAAACAGAATACAGTGAAAAAGTATAATTAATCTGTGTACAATTGAGGTCCTAGAGGAAGTGCAGAGAATAGAGCAAAACCAATATTTAAAGAATAGCGGGTGCGAATACTGGCAAGAGATATCAAGGCACAGATTTAGGAAGTATTGTTGACCCCCAGTAGTATGAAAGTGGAGAAAACCACAAGTATACATATAATAATGGGTAAAAACCTAATGTGAAGATAAAAATATCAAAAGCAGCCAGCCAAAGGAAGAAAAATTTTCAAAGGGTGGCTCATGCCTGTAATTCCAGCACTTGGGAGGATGAGGTGGGTGGATTGCCTGAGCTCACGTGTTCAAGACCAGCCTGAGCCAGAGCCAGACCTGCATCTAAAAATAGCTGGGCACTGTGGCAGGTACCTGTTGTCCCAGCTATAAAAGAATTGCTTGAGCCTAAGAGTTTGAGGTTGCTGTGAGCTGTGATACTACAGCGCTCTACTGAGGGTCACAAAGTGAGACTCTGTCTACAAAAAAAGACAAACAAAATATTTTCAAAGTAGCAACAGCAAGACTGTAAGTTAACTTTTTTGTCAGATAGGATGGAAACGAGAAGATAACAGAATGACATCTTCAAAATGCCAAAAGAAAATAAGTGCCAGCTTAGAATGTTATATCCTTCATACATGAATTTGTTTTGTTTTTTTTAATGCTTTATTTATTTTTTTTGAGACAGAGACTCACTTTGTCACCCCTCAGTAGAGTGCTGTGGCATCACAGCTCAAAGCAACCTGAAACTCTTGGGCTCAAGCAATTCCCTTGCCTCAGCCTCCCAAGTAGCTGGGACTATAGGTGGCACCACCACAACGTCTGGCTATTTTTAGAGATAAGGTCTCTCTCTGACTCAGGATGGTCTTGAATTCTCTCTCTCTCTCTTTTTTTTTTTTTTTTTCTAAGACAGAGTCTCAAGCTGTCACCCTGCGTAGAGTGCTATGGCATCATAGCTCACAGCAACCTCCAACTCTCGGGTTCAAGTGATCTTCTTGCTTCAGTTTTTCTATTTTTTAGTAGAGACAGGGTCTTGCTCTTGCTCATGCTGGTCTCAAACCTGTGAACTCAAGCAATCCACCTGCCTCAGCCTCCCATAGTGCTAGGATTACAGGTGTGAGCCACTGTGCCTAGCCATAAATGAATTTGAAATACACACATTTTAAGATAAGTAAAAATGAAAATTCATTAGTATCACAGCAGCATTACAGAAATTATTAATGGATATTCTTCAGGCAGAGGAAGATTCCAGTGATAGTCTGGAGATAAAGAAAAGAATGAAGAGGAATAAAAAGGCTTAGTGTGGGTAAATATAAATGAATATTGATTATACAAATCAATAATATGTTACAAATGCTAGAACTTAAATTGGTAAAGACGTTAGTTGTATATGTTCATGTCTGCGTATTGTATGGAAAGGGAATTCATATTAGATTTGGGAAGTCAGTGACAGATATTGTACTCTCTTGTCAATATAGTAACAGTAAAAGGTTAAAAACTGTGAACTAAGACATAGGAAAAATGGAGATAGGAAAAATGATATAATAAGTAATGGATCTAAAGAAAAGGGAACCAAGAAGAGGAAAAAAGTACGTGTGTGTATTCTTTTTTAAAGAAGTATCTACTAGTAATGGGACTGTCCATCACAGTATTTGGGTCTTCCTATTACCAGCAGTGGAAATTCCTTTGTACCTTTTCTTGGCATGAGTAAATCATTTATTTCTACTTTTTCTTTATAAACCATTATTTTTAGCATTTCTTTTTTTAAAACAAGTCTTATTTATTCTGGATTTTTGTAGGACACCTTTCTAATCCTATTCGTGAGGGTTCTGTCCTTATGATCTAATCACCTCCCAAAGGTTCCCCTCCTACTGTTATGTAGGGACCAGGATTTTAACATGAGCTCAGAAGGACAAAACATTCAGATCATAGTAGTGCATTTGCCTGGTAACTAAGGACAGACTCCATCTATCCTTTATTGCCATACAAAACATATCATGTGTTTCTTCAGTTTTTCTTCTGATGGAGAGTCTTCTGTGGCCCATCTTACTGTGTGGCAAGCTCTCAATAGATTTCTGACTTTTATTACAGAATGAAAGTTAAAATCTTTGTAGCATTTTATCTGTTGCGACACCAGGCAATAAGAGTACTGCATAGGGATCCTAAACCTGGAAAATATTCGTATTTCTATAATCCTGTAACGTAGTCATTAGTATTTTTAGATATAACTTAAACATAAGCCATGTTAATATTAAAATATTTCAAAGGAATAAAGTATCAGACTTGCCAATTAAGTGTGGAGAGATATTAGCTATGTTCTCATAATCCTAAGAATTTGTGGTTATTAATAATGCAAAGATACTGAGGAGGTATAAATCTTTTAAATATATTAGCTATCATTCTTTTGTAAAAATTTAAATCTTCAGGCTAACATTGACTTTCACCATAGTTTGTATGTCAGCTGTGTCTTAATAAGGACTTTCTTTATTTTATGTGTAGGGAAACCAAGGAAAAAATAGCCCAAATAACTGATTCTATCCCGGGAAGCCCCCAAATGAGGTAGAGGTATTATACCATTGCAGTGAGATATTTATGTGAGGGGGAGGAGCTATAGAATAATGTTAGATTATAATCCTTGTGAACAATGGGTGCTGCTTCTGGAGTATTCTGAGCAGAAATGGGGGTAGGGAAAAGAAGTTTTCTCCATGTTCATTCTCCAGTGAGGGGTGTATTGGCAGGGAAGCTATACTTTATTTTCTGAGTTTTAATTGTGTGGAAGACAGGACAGTTGTTCAAGGATTAGATTTGAATGCTGCAGAGTTAAAGTATCAGTTGGTGACCTCTACTACCTTTGCTAGGATTCACCTGCCTTTCTTTCCTTGACCCCTTATATAAAACAAGAATATATGTGATGTTTTCATATACATGTGTTCATTATGTACATTTTTATTTCCTAGACCTGAATATCTCATTCATTCCCCTAAGTAATTCATTAAATATTTGGTTGCCAGTTATTCCCAGTCCATTTGACTATAGATAAATGATTTAAAAGTAATTTAATAAGGACTGTTAATAGAAACATAACCAAAATGCTAAGGGAAAACTAGTCAACTCTCTCCAGGTGAGATGGAGATTCCTTCACATAAGAGGTAACACCTGTGCAGTCTGTGCTACTGAACAGGTGTTTGTTCATAGAGAGGGACTGCCACTCATCCCACCTGTTCTTTCATTTTAAATCTTTCCTAAGTACAGGCATGCCTGTGAATGGAGAGCATTATTAGGATTCTTTTTTAAAACTTAGTTTTGTTTCAAGTAGGATATCTAACATTTGAAATAAAAATATGACCCGTTTAAGAAGGCTCCAACTAAGACAGACTGAGGGAGGGAGGGTTAAGCCAATCTGTGTGACAGCTTCAGCAGAAGGCAGTGGGTGGTGGTAGTAGCAAGTAAACAAGTTTGTTTTCTTGTTAAACTATCCTGGATCTGGAGTGGAGGGTGGTGGCAGCGGCAGTGCCTACCCTGAGATAGACAGTAAAGCATCAAATCAGACAACACAGGATATAGGTAAGATGTGAGAGGATCTGTGGCTTTCTGGTTGGACCCGATGGTATCAGTGTAAAACAAGGACAGTGGGTTAAAGGAGTGAAGGAAACTACTATTTTCTTGTGTTTGAATTTCCATTTTTCATTTCAATCAGTGGAAATTGCTTCTGTGCAGGGTGGCCCCCTGGCCTGGTACGTTAGTGCTGCCATACCAATAGTTTTTGTTTTTGTTTTTAACAGTGACTGCATAGCCTCTGTCTAGAACCACTCGAACACCTGCTATACCTCCTCCCCTTGCCCGCCCCTCCTTCAGCAACTGCTGCACCTCCGCAGCTAGGAGGCCTCTAGAGGGCCTCTACTGTACCTGCAGAGGCCTCCACAAGCCTGTTTTAGCACTATGGCTAGCATTTATTTATTTTTTTCTGAGACAGAGCCTCAAGCTGTTGTCCTGGGTAGAGTGCTGTGGCATCACAGCTCACAGCAACCTCCAACTCCTGAGCTCAAGCTATTCTACCTCTGCCTTCCAAGTAGCTGGGACTGTAGGCGCCTGCCACAATGCCTGGCTATTTTTTGGTTGTAGCCATCACTGTTGTTTGGCAGGCCCAGGCTGGATTTGAACCCGCCATCTCAGGCGTATATGGCTGGTGCCTTAGCCGCTTGAGCCACAGGGGCCGAGCCTATGGCTAGCATTTATTCTGATTGTTTGATATCCATGCCATACTGGTCTTAAATATTTTGAATATCACTTTAGTGAAACCTAATTAAAAACAAACCCTGCCAGCTTCACAGCAACCTCAGCAATGTTCTACAACTAAATAGGGAACACCTGAAATTCTTCAGATGAAAAAGGAATGTTTGAGGTAGCAATCAGAAATAATCAGAGGAAAATTCATGCAAAATTTAGGGTACTTCTTGGCATCCATTCTTGCTTCAAAATTGTATCTTGATTTCTCGAACCTTTTTTGTGGAGTATAAACTTTTCATATACCTATGTTAATGTATTTTAATATGTTTATAGTATTGAGACTAAAAGGGACATGTGGCTTTCCTGACTGGCTTCTTCTGCCTTTTCAACCATCAGAGCCCAGTGACTATTAATATTCTTTCCCGAGTGAGTGGTTTGGGAACTGTTGTGGAAGATCATTTGATCATTATGTGAGATTTTACTTTTGGGCTCTCCTTTTGTTCCATTGGCCTATATGTCTGTCTTTATGCCAGTACCACACTATTTTGAATACCGTGATTTTATAATTTGTTTTGAAATCAGAAAGTCTGAGTCTTCCATTTTTTTCCCCAAATTGTTTTGGGCTATTTTGGTCCTGTTGAGATTGATAAGAATTTTAGGATGAATTTTTCTATTTCTGAAAAATGAAAAAAAATTGTCATTGGTTTTTTTTTTGGAATTATGTTGGAATTACGGAATTATGTTGAATCTATAGATTATTTGGGATAGTATTAATATGTACATCATAACAGTGTTAATTTTCCAGTCTACAAACAGGGGATTATTTTTCGTTTATTTGGATCTTCTTTAGCTTCTTTCAGCAGTTTTACAGTTTTTAGTGTACACGTCTTTAGCTTCCTTGATTAGGTAGATTTATTTCTAAGTATTTTACTCTTCTTGATGCTACTATAAATGGAATTTTTTTCTTAATCTTTAAGATTGTTCAATGTCAGTGGATAGAAATGTAACTGATTTTTGTATTTTGACTTATATTTTGCAACTTTTATGAATTCATTTATTAGTTCTAACTGATCAGCCTTCTCATCTTTGTCTATTATCCTTCTTTGACTTAACAACAGCTATTTATTTATTTATTTATTATTGTTTGGTATACATTGAGGGGACAAATAATTGTTTCCACCCTGCACAGAAGCAATTTCCACCTGATTGAATTAGGTTACACTGATTGTAGTTGTTAGATAAAGCCTCTCTTGTAATTGTCTCCTGTCCCTAAGAGGTGTGCCATACACGTTAACCCCCATCTGCTTCCCTCTTCCCCTCGCCCTGTTCCCTCGTTCCTCTACCCACTCCTTGTATTAGCTCATTTATTGCCTTCATATTACAATTGAATACATTGGATTCTTGCTTCTCCATTCTTGTGATGTTTTACTAAGAAGAATGTGTTTCACCTCCATCCAGGTTAATACAAAAGATGTAAAGTCTCCATCTTTTTAATGGCTGAATAGTATTCCATGATAGTAATATAACCACACAAGTATTTCATTGTGTATATTCTGTCCTTTTGCTTTTAATCCATTTATATTTTGATCTAAAATATGTGTCTTGTTCACAACATATAATTGAATCATGATTTTTTTAAATCCTTCTTTTTGTTATGTCTTCCATTTTATTGTTGTCTCTTCAAATTGAGATTCTGAAACCTGAAATCAATGATTTATCTGTGATTAATTATTTTATTCTGGATTACCTTATTATCATGAATGCAGTCAATTGTTATTTTAGTATTTTTTTGACAGTCGTATCATAACTTTGTAACTATGTTACTGGTTTTTATAGATCCAATCACAGGACCTAGTATTTTTATGTTAAATTGTATTTTTTCCTAACTGAGGTCTTTTCAGATTCTATTTTCATCATCGAGTATATTCATTATCATTCCAATGATGATGATTGTGATGAGTGCTAATATTTAATTTGTGTGACTGGTTATTCTATTGATTAATTTAAACCCCACTCTGCCACTTGTTCAATGCGCGACCCGAGACAAGTTACTTCTCTGCCATGTCTCTTCATCTATATAATGAAGATGGTTATAATTAATCATATCTGTTCACTGGATCACTATGAGAATTCCACGAATTTATATTTGTAAAGTACTTAAAACAATGTCTAGCATATAAGTACCATATATATGTAAAATGAAATAATAAATTATGTGAAATAGAAGTATTACTGTATTCATTTTATTGGTAAGGATAAAGGATTTAAAGAGATTAATTAATTTGCCCAGGGCTCCATTGCTGCTAAATCATGCATCTGAGACTTGAATCGTTTCACTCTGCATCCACGCTCCTAACCAGTAATTTGCCACTATCATTCTCTCAATGCTTCATTATCATTGTTAAAACATATTAAGCTGAGTGCCAGAACCATAGGCCTTAGAATGCACTACTGTAAATTTCCTGCTATTAATGATCATTTTTTTAAATGATCATTCAAAACTTGTTTTTTTTTTTTTTTGAGATAGAGTCTTTTTTTTGTAGAGACAGAATCTCATTGTACCACCGTCAGGTAGAGTGCCATGACTTCACATGGCTCACAGCAACCTCCAACTTCTGGGCTTACACAATCCTCCTGCCTCAGCCTCCTGAGCAGCTGGGACTACAGGCGCCTGCCACAACGCCTGGCTAAATTTTTGTTGCAGTTTGGCTGGGGCTGGGTTTGAACCCACCACCCTCGGCATGTGGGGCCGGCGCCCTACTCACTGAGCCACAGGAGTCTTAAGGTGTCAACCTCGGTAGAGTGCTATGGTGTCATAGCTCACAGCAACCTCAAACTATTGGGCTTAAGTGATTCTCTTATTTCAGCCTCCCAAGTAGCTGGGACTACAGGCGCCTGTCACAACACCCAGCTATTTTGTTGTTGTTATTGTTGTAGTTTTCATTGTTGTTTAGCAGGCCCCAGGCTGGATTCGAACCTGCCAGCCTTGGTTTATGTGGCTGGTACCCTAACCACTGAGGTACAGACGTTGAGCCATATCTTTTTTACTTTTTTCCCATAAATTTTATTATTTCTCTGTAAATTTAGAAATTTTAAAATAGTCCATGGATAATGCTTTGGTGAAGTCTATAGGTATGCTTTCTTTGTATAGCCCTGATTGGCTATTACAGCAAGATTCCTCTAAAAGGAAATGAGGAGGGTACTCTAAAATGTTTTTGACTCAGTATTCATGCTGATTATCCCTTGTATTCCTTAAAAGGAGTTTTTTCTGATTCTCTAGTGTTACTGGTACTTAAGAGTTTCTCAGTATTTCTGAATATCTTTCCTTTCTGAATTTATGTATATTTTAGTTGAATAATTTTTCACTTCACTTCTAAAAATCTATCTTCTTAAAGTCTAATGTTCTGTCAATTATGAAAGTGTATATTTCTAAAGTACTTGAAAACATTTTTGTATGTTAAATATCTATTTAAATTGTTTTCTATTTAAAAATACAATTTTTTGTGGTTTGATAATGAACTATAGACATTTACATATCTTGAAATTTTTTCTCAAATAGCAAAATAAATTGTTTTTTCAAATCTTGCATATTTTCAGCTGAGAGTGATAGCATTTATACCAATTAAAATGATTTTCTTTGTGAGTTACAAATATTTTATTTTCCACTCAGTGACTTTTGGGAATATGAGTTAGAATTAGTTAGTTTTGAGTTAGAATTTACTAGTCAGTGTAGTTCCTGCCTTTTGGTTTAGGCTTATGCCATTTATTCTTTAGTTGATGTGCTAATTAGTATTGAAAAACCTTTCAAAATTTCACCAGGGAAATTAAAATGTATGCTCAGATTCTGAATACTTGAGAGGCATCCAACTACGTGTTGCATTACAAACACATTCTGAGTTATACGTAATTTTTATAGAATCACTTTTAACATCCAGTGACTTCCTCCTTCAATATCATTACATAGATCCTATCTCTGTCAGCAAAAGCGGACTAGGCAAAATGTTCTGATTCTTTCAAATAGGTGATGATAACAAAACAGAATTTTTTGTTAGGTGAAAGAGAAAAGAACTAAGATTTTTTTGGAGGGAAAATAGAGAATAGTGTTAATTTTATAATGTTTTTATTGAAATACAAAGCATTGCATAAAGCACACCATCATAAGTATATGATATAATGAATGATCACAAAGGCAACACACCTGTGTAGCTATCACCCAGCTCAAGAGAAAAAACATTGGCCAGAATTCAAGAAGGCCTTCTTGTGCTCTCTACCCGAGCACCTCCTCCTCCTCACCATTTGCCAAGTTAACAATTATCCTGATTTTCAACACCATCTATTGCACTTTTTTGTCTTTACAGTGTATAAAATTAGAATAATGAAGCATACACGACTTATTTTTTTCAACATTGTTTTAGTGTTTGAGAGAGACGTCTGTGTTGTCTATAACACCAACATTTTTTTCATTGTTATGTAGTATTCTATTATGTGACTATAACACAATTTATTTCTTCTAATGTAGATTAACTTTTGGCTTTTTTTTTTTTTTTGCAGTTTGGGACTGTTGCAAATAATGCATTTATTTTTACACTTCTACTGGGTGGGGCATGTGTTCACATATCTTCTAGTTGAGTATACCCCTATTGAAATACTTCAATAAATATGATAAGTATTTTCAAATTTAATAGATAAAGCCAGACACATTCTTCTTAGTAAAGTATCACAAGAATGAAAAAGCAAATATCCAATGTACTGGATACTAATGTGAAGCCAGTATACGATCTAATAGACACCCACACATGAAAAAGACTCAATTCAAGTTGGGGGAAGGGAAGAAGAGAGGGGATTGATGTGCTCCCACTCAATGGGCACAATGTAAGGTATGTGTCACTCCTCCTGGGGACTTTAATCTCAAGAATGCAAACATTGTGGGCGGTGCCTGTGGCTCAGTGGGTAGGGCGCCGGCCCCATATACTGAGGGTGGCGGGTTCAAACCTACCCTGGCCAAACTGCAACAAAAAATATAGCCAGGCGTTGTGGCAAGTGCCTATAGTCCCAGCTACTTGGGAGGCTGAGGCAAGAGAATTGCCTAAGCCCAAGGAGTTGGAGGTTGGAGTTGTCATGGCGATAAAGTGAGACTCTGTCTCTACAAAAAAAAAAAAGAATGCAAACATTGCAACCTAATCGTTTGTGCCCTCATATTAATCTGAAATTTAAAAAGAATTGCTTTCTAATCAACATTGGAAAATACACATAACAGTGAAGGCAAATTTAAAAGAAAATCAGTGTTAGAAATGTAATGGCCTGCTTCCCTTCCTATTTTCCTTTCTTATTTTATTCACACATACCATCTGTATGTGATTCATCCTGTCTTTTATTACCTTATTTGGCATTAATCTAGTATTTCTTACTGTCATCTTTCCCCCCTCTTTTTCTGTTAGGTGTTCTATACTTTTAGTGGTTATGTTATGGATTTCAACATGCATTCTTAGTCTATTGAAGACTAATAGAAATTATCTGTTTAACCTTTCTGAGACAAGGTATTAGCACCATTTAACTGCATTTACCCCTCCTACCTGCATTTTACATTGCATTTAAATCAAATACACGTCTTAAAGCCATGAAATATTAATTGCTATTACTTTCTTGTATCATCAGTATTAATTTAGATTTATTAACATACTTTCCATTGCTATTCATTCCTTCCTGCATTTTTGTGCTTCTGTCTGGTGTAATTTTCCTTCTGTTTGAAAATTCCTTTAACATTTCTTTTATCATGGCTGGGCTCTTGTAGCTCAGTGGTTAGGACGCTGGCCACATGCTCCGGGGCTGGTGGGTTTGAACCCGGCCCAAGCCTGCTAAACAAACAAAAAAATAGCTGGGCTTTGGGGTGGATGCCTATAGTCTCAGCTACTAGGGAGGCTGAAGCAAGAGAATTGCTTGAGCTGAAGAGTTTCAGGTTGCTGTGAGCTACGGTGCCACAGCACTCTACTGAGGGTGACAAAGTCAGACACTGTCTCTATCAAAACAAAACAAAACAAAAATTTCTTTTATCATAGGCCTGGTGATGAGGAAATTTTTTGGTTTTGTTTGACTAGAAAAACCTTTTCTTATTCACACTTGGAGGTGTATTTTCTTTTTGAATAGAATTCTAGGCTTTTCTTTCCTTGTAGCACTTGTATGTTATTCCATTATTTTCTGCTTTCCATTATCTCTGTTGTGACTACAGCTATCAAACTTGTCACTACTCATTTAAAAGTATGATATCCTTCTCACCTCACCCCATTTTCTTTTTTTGTTGGGTTTTTCAGTTTAACTATGATGCAGATTCATCCATTTTGGGATACATAGTATTTTTTGAATTGGTAGTAAGATATCTCTCTTCTAACATGCTTCTGTCTTCTCCCTTTTTGTGATTCCAAATGTGTGTATATTATATCCCTTTTCTATGTTCCATATGCCCTTTGTGCTCTTTCTATATTTTCATCTACTTTTTTTTTGTGATTCCGTCTGGATATTTTTTGCTAATCTGTTTTTTCATATGCTTATCCTTTTCTTCTCTGGTGTTCATTCTCCAATTAGAACCATCTGTTTAGTTCTTAATTTTACTTTTGTTTTTGTTAGATTTGAACTATTCTTTTTCTTTCTTTTTTTCTTTCTTTCTTTCTTTTTTGCAGTTTTTGGTCGGGGCTGGGCTTGAACTGCCACCTCCAGCATATGGGGCCGGTGCCCCACTCCTTTGAACCACAGGTGCCACCTGAACTATTCTTTTTCTAAAGAAATAGATTCCAGCTATCTGAGGAAATTCTATATATTTCCCTCTTTTGATTTATTAATTATAGTTATTTAAAAATATGTGTCAATAACTCGAGTACTTTGTCATTGTGGCTCTGTTTATATTGTCTGTTGTTTCTTGTTGTATTTAGTAATTTGAAATGTAATGTTATTTATTGTGTTGTTATAGTGGTTCCGGAAGCATTATTTTTTTCCATATGGGCTTTATACTATCTCTGATAACAACTAGATAGATACATATTACTTTATTTCAAACCCAAAGATGGACAGCAGTCTATAAAAGACTGAGACCCCTTCTTGCTTGTAGGGGGTGTCATTGAAGACCTGAGTTGCTTCCTAGGGCCCTTCATGCATGGAAAGTCCTAAATTCCAATTTAGTCTTCTTAGCATTGTGATACTGCAAAATATACCTCAACTTTGTTTGTCTTGAGCTTCTGCTTTGCTTCTTAAACTTGTATACTAGGCAGTGTAAAAATTCAACAAAACTTTTTTTGAGGATTATTTTCATTTCTCCATAATTCTCTTCTCCCTGAGATTTTTGTCTACTGGAGGCCTGAGTCCCAAGCTTGACTATTTTTCGTCTCATGCTTCTGAGAGTGCCCAAGCGTTGTTGGCATCTCTATTTCTTACCAGCTTACATCTGTCAGGCTTCTCAGTCTCCTCTCAGTGCTTTATATTATGAAATACTCAGTTTCATACAGAAATGCAAAATGCAGAACTTTTATGTACATTCCTTCTTTCTTAGATCTTGGTGGGACAATTTTGGCTTCACTTGCAGCTTTAATGCCTCCACATAGGTTTCTTTTTTCTTTCCTCTTTGTTATTTTATTTTATTTATTGTATTGTCTTGTATTTTCTTGTATTTTATCCAGATGCTCTAGTTCAGCAGTTCTCAACCTGTGAGTTGGAACCCACAGGAACTGTATTAAAGGGCCGTGGCATTAGGAAGGTTGAGACACTGCTCTAGTTGTTTTTATTGGGAACTTCTGCTTGCTATAAGCTATTGCATCATAGCCAAAGACAGAAGTCCATTTTCTTCATTTCATTAATGTTTATTGAGCAACTACTATGTGCCAAGTACTATGCTAGGATTTGGGAACACTGCAGTGAAAAAGATTGAAACTACTATCCAGTTTAAGAAATAGATTGTTACAAGTACCTCAGAAACTCAGTGTTTTTCCTTCATTCTATACTTCTCTCCCCAACGAAAAGTTAACCTTTACCCTATCATGTTGATTACTTCTATTCTTTATAACACATATCCTAAACTGTATTTTGTGAAAGTTTTACATATTTTAGTTTTTTAGGACTGAAATGATATTGTATACATTTTATGGTGCCTCGCACCTGTCATCCCAGCACTCTGGGAGGCTGAGATGGGCAGATTGCTTAGACTAGACTGAGCAAGAGTGAAATACCATCTCCACTAAAAATAGAAAAACCAGCTGAGTGTTGTGGTGGTCATCTCTAGTCCCCGCTACTTGGGAAGCTGAAGCAGGAGGATCACTTGGGCCCAAGAGTTTGAGGTTACTGTGAGCGATGATGATGCCCTGACACTCAAAGGCCAGGTGACAAAGTGAGACAGAAAACAAAACAAAACAAATGCATACCCTGAAAATAATGACTAGCTTTAATGACACAAAATATCTCCTGTGACTTTGACAAGATCAGTTCATTGGAGAAAGTAAAGGTGAGGAGAGTCAAATTGCTCTGCTTTGATGAGTGAATGGGAAGTAAGCAAAGGGAGATAATGAATGTAGGTAAATCCTTCAGAAAGCTAGGATAGTAACTAGAGGTGAATTTAGAGTTGAGGGAAGGTTTGCTTTTGTTATATTTTTAAAATATGGCTGAGATTTTTGTGTAGTTACTAACAAAGAAAGATGTTAAAGAGGAAAAGGTTGAACAGAGGGGGCATTATAGCTATACGAACGCTGGGAACAGGTATGTAGGTCACTAAGAAAGTTTGGGGCAGACTGTGTTGTGGTCTATTATTTTACTTCAAAGACGTGGTTGACAGTGTCCCTTCTGATTCACCCGTGCAAGTTTCACCTTGCTCAGCCTATTGATGTTCCTGGGAGGGTTTCATTTGTTTCCCTCTACACAGATTTTACGTTTCTTGATTTTTGTGTATCTCAAAACTTTTTATATAAATGGCCCATGTATGAGGAGTTTGGATCCAGAGTACAAGCAGGGCCATGAAATAGCTTTAAATAAAGGAGGGACAGATTTCCATTTAGAAGTCTGTGGGTGTAGATTCAGGTAGATGTGTTGGTTCACTGAAAGGTAGTTGAGAGTTTCTGTCTCATGGAATTTATTCGGATTTAAAAATATTTAATTTCATCTGGAATTAAAAGTTATTCATATTAATTTTTATTCTTAGTATAGCATTTTGTATTTTAAAAAATTTGTTAGAAAAATAGCTAAAGGTGGACTACTCAAAAACGAGCAAAGCACACATCTTAAGCCCTTTAGCTGGAAAGAGGAACAGTGTATTTATAGCAGGTCTGAGTTTCCTTTTGCGCTTGTGGGTTGTAAGCTCTCTGAGAGCCAGACCATGACTTTGTTCATGTTGTTGCAGCAAATAGTGATAACTGGGTTCCGTAAGCAAGAGCTAAATTCAGCAGAGGATGAAAAGGAAGTTCCCAGTGCTTGTGAACTGCAGCCATAGGGAGCCTGGGGAGTCAAAAATAGAAGGTAGATGCATCATAGTGAGTTTGTGGTTTAGAGGAGGACAGAGTTTTGTTTTCTCAAAGTACTGAACATGTCTTATCAAACCTTTGGGGCTATTTCTGTAGGAGGGTCTAGAAAATTGGGCTTGCTCACTCAGCGAGATGTAATTCTGACATTTTCCTGAGTCAGTTTCAACCCCCACAAAGCATCTTGCTGTGTGTCAGCATGAAGTTTGCAGACTCATAATGTCTCTGAACCAGATGCTGTGTTGCTACCCCTTAGTTCTCTTTTGTGAGAGCTAGCGCCATCGAATAGAAAAAGAATATTTCAAAAACTAATAATAGAAAAGTTTCTTTTTTAATTTCAACTCTATCCTAAAAGAAAACATCCTCTCCTCTGCCTTCCAACCCTGCCCCAGTTTATCATGGTTTTTAAGCTGGATTTTGACAGCTGCTGAATAATAGAGATAAGATATAGTTCTTTTCTCTCCCTGGTAAAATGCTACAGTATTTGTTATTCATGAGTTCTTGTTTTCCTGGAAGATGGTTTGATGAAATGTGTGGGTGATGTGTACTCACATTGCCTGGAGGCCTTTTAGATTTCCTCAGATTTGTTTTTCCTTAATAAACTTCTAAATAGTTGTGAGAAAGATGCCATTGGATGTTAATATAATTGTCTTGGTACTGTTTTAGTACCAAGCCTCCCCTGAAGCCACTCTCAAATTAGCAGATTCAACATTTTAAAGTATTTCTTGGCATGTTACAAAGGAGTAAAACAAAATAATGAAGGCTGTTTTCTTTTTAAAATCTAGAAACCTCTGTTCCTACTTCATCTTGCCAGTGTCAAGCTTTTCATCTTTCTTTATGCCTCTGTGGTGTTGCTGTCCGTTTTTTGGATAAGGCTCAGCAAATTCAATACAGCATGCAACTTTGTGGGATTATTATAGATAAGTCTTCTGTCAAAGCAGAGAAGAGCCATATATTAGCCACCAAAGTGAGAAAGTAGCGATAAAGTGGACTGCCATAGAAACCCCTTCCTTTCCATTGCTGAGATTCAACTTAGGTACAGAGGGGCCTTTGTTTTCCAGAAATTCAGGTAGGAAGAGACAGTCCACTTGACTGTCCCGCATGCAGATTTGTTTTTTAAGATCTGAGTTGAGGAACTCTATATTGGGAAAGGAAGGTGTGTATTTTTAAAATTTGTAACAGGTATGCACTTCTTAAAATACATTTCAGATGTACTATTTTAAATTAAAAACCTTTACTTATTTAAAGCTTAATGATGCAGCAAACTGGTCCATATGGAATACCGCCTGAAACTTAAGAAGAAGAGAAAAATGAAATTCTTGGAATAATCAAAATTAATTCTCAAGTGACGTGTATCTTTTCCTTGTTTATGGAATACTACTCTGAACCCATACTTCCCAGAAAGTAGTAGTCACTGACTTTGGAGCCAGTCTTCTGAAGTTAGACCCTGATTCTGCTACCTACTCAGTTTTGGGCAAATGACTTTAGCAGGGTGTACCTTAATCCTCTTATCTTTAAAATGCAAATAATAATAATAGAGTTGATATAGGACAGTTAATACATGCACAGTAATGCCTGGCATAAGTAAACAGTAAATATTAACTATTTGTTATCTTATTTCCTCTTATTGTATTCTTTATCTCATATACTTTTACTTTGCAAGCTTGATGATCTACCCAAGGTATCCCAAAGGTTGTGCCTAAAGTTGCCATACTTAGAGAAAATGGGAAATTATAGCTACATATTATGTACCTTTATTTACAAAAATATTCATTACAAAATTTTACAAAGAGAATGTAAAATTTCTCTATAATGTAGAGAATATTTTGTAAAATTTTGTAATGAATATTTTGTAAATAAAGGTGCATTTAGCTACAGTTTCCCATTTTCCCTATGTATGGTGACTTTATGGGTGACCTTTGGGATACCCTGTAGTTTCCAGGTATACGGGAAATTATAATCATCGGTTAGAAGGGGAAAAGACTTGTAGAGGTAAGTCTGTATTTTGGATTAAAATATGACAGCTGGTAGCATAAAATAAGGGAAAAACATAAAAAGTAAGCCTTAATAAGTCAAAAAGTACAGCAGTTTGGAATATGTAGTGTTTGAGAAGATAGTCATAAACCTTCAGTACCTTCAGAGAACATTAGTGAATTTCAGAACAATTCAGTACCTGTTGTTCAAAATAATGATTCTGACTCATGAAAAAGATGTTAAATTCTGTTTATGGTGTTCAGTTTAAAGAAGCCACAAGCATTTTATATTTTACTATGTATGAAGATTATAAAATAAAATTTTAAAAAGGGCATGTAAAGGTCCATTTCTAGAGGATTTTGAATTATATAAACTATTATATTTGAATTTTTTTTACTTCCTCTTTTCAGCCTGAATTAGTTTTCCTTCAGAATTATATGTAAATGTGACTTTTAGGGACAAGTATTGTTTCTATTAAATGCCAGACAAACTTCCCAAGTCCATATCTCATTTTAGCTTTCATTTTAACCATTCACTGCTCAGGAACACCTTCTTACAAAATATTTGTGACTATCAAGCTGCCCAGGTTTTGCTCTGCAATTATGTTTACCTAGAATTGGTAATCTGTGACAATGCGAGATGAATTATATATGTCATGCTTACTGCGATGTGACTTTAATGTTTGCACGTACATCTTTGAGGAACAAAAATTACTTTAAATTCCTTTTAAAAAAAAGTATTTAATTGTTAAAAACACTTAAGATCCAACTGTCTTAACCTATTTAAGTGCTCAGCAATGTTAGTTGTATTCACATTGTGTAATACAGCAGTTCCCAACCTTTTGGGGACTGGTTTCATGGAAGACAGTTTTTCCATGGATGAGGGTGGGAGGATGGTTTTGATATGAATCTGCAAGCAATTGATTTATTATGGTCTCTGTGCAGTGAAACCTCTCAGTTAATGATAATCTGTATTTGTATCTGCTCCCCAGCACTAGTGTCACGACCTCATCTCCACCTCAGATCATCTGGCATTAGATTCTCATAGAAGCAGGCAACCTTGATCCCTCACATGCAGCACGCAGTAGGGTCCGTGCTCCTCTGAGAATCTAATGCTAATCAGAAAGGAAGTATAACTCAGGTGGTGATGGTCAATGATAGGGAGCAGCTGTAAATATAGACAGAGCTTAGCTGGCTTGCCAGATACTCACCCTCTGCTGTGCAGTCAGATTTCTAACGGGCCATGGACCAGCGGGTTGTGGACTGCAGGTGTAACAGACCTCTAGATATTTTTTATCATGAAGAATTGAAACTTCATACCCATTGAATAACTCATTTCCTCTTGCCTCAAGTTGTTGGCAACTACCATTCTACTTTATGAGTTTTATCTTCTTTAGATATCACATACCTAAACTCATATCTATCTATGAGTTTTATCTTCTTTAGATATCACATACAAATGGAGTCATACAGTATTAGTCTTTTTTTTGCAGTTTTGACTGGGGCTGGGCTTGAACCCACCACCCCTGGTGTATGGGGCTGGTGCCCTACTCCTTGAGCCACAGGCACCACCCAGTATTAGTCTTTTTGTGACTGGATTATTTCACTTAGTATAATGTCCTCAACATTCAGCCATGTTATTGCATGTGATAGGATTTTCTTCCTTTTTAAGTCTGAATAATTTTCCATTGTTTCTGTGTATGTACCTTGTTGTATTTATCCATTCCTTCATTGATAGATATTTGGGTTACTTACACCTCTTGGCTATTGTAAATAGTTCTGCTATGAATAAGATTTCGAAAATATCTCTTCAAGATTCTGCTTCCAGTTATTTTGGATACGTACTGAGAAGTGAGATTGTAGGATCATACGGTAATTCTATTTTTAATTTTTTGAGTAATCTTGATAATGTTTTTCATAGTGGTTACACCATTGGATGTTCTCACCAACAGAGCACTAGAGTCCCAAGTTTTCCACATCCTATTCTGTTTTTTCAGTAGTGGCCATCTCATGGGTATGGAATGATACCTCATTTGGTTTTGATTTGCATTTCTTTCTTTCTTTCTTTTTTTTTTTTTAATTTCAGGGAAATGTGAAGGTACAAACAACTAGGTTTGCATTTGTTAGGTACAATTCCTCTTATAGTTGTGTTCCATACCCAAGAGGTGTGCTGTATACCATTACATTGTGCCCATTAAGTGGGAGCCCACCAATTCCCCTGTCTCTCCTCTTCCCCCTGTGATTTGCATTTCTGTAGTGTTTAGTGCTGTTGAACATCTTTTCATTTGCTCCCTGGCCATTTGTGTATCTTCTTTAGAGAAATTTGCACATTTGGGGGTTTTATCACTAAGTTTTTGAAGTTCTTGATATATTCTAGGTAGTAATTCCTTATCAGATATATGGTTTTCAATACATTCTTCCATTCTGTAGGATGCCTCTTCATTCTGTTGATTAATAATTTAATCTCCTTACTAGTTATGGATAGTTTTAGGTTGTTTGTTTATTAAGACAGAGTCTTAGCCTGTTGCCCAGGGTAGAGTGCAGTGACATTATCCCAGCTTACTGCACCCCAGACTTTTAGGTTCAGATGATCCTCCTGCCTCAGCCTCCTGAGTAGCTAGGATTACAGGCATATATTGTGATGCCCAGATAATTTTTCTATTTTTAGTAGAGACAGGGTCTGCTTAGGCTGGTCTGGAACTCCTGAGCTCAAGTGATCCTCCCACTTCATTCTCCCAGAGTGCTAGAACTACAGACATGAATTTTACCTGTGCCATCAGCAAAGATGTACTAGAGAGAACCCCTGAGAATTCATAATGTTTAAAGTATCCTAGAAGTTCCTAGGACTAGACCAAACCCAGATTGGTAAGATGTAAGAGATAGTGGTCAAGAGTTTAGAGTAAAATGGATAAATTCCTAGAAACATACGACTCACCAATATTGAATTATGAAGAATTAAAAAAAATTGCTCTGGGTTAAGAAATTTATTAGTTGCAAGGTGTAGTTGGATTTAAGGGTGTGTCAGGTGAACAGAAGAGGTGTTAATTAAATGAAATATTCAAGGTCCTTTGAAAAGCTCTTTTTCAAAGATTTATTGCTATATCTTTGACTTTAGAGCATGTGATTAGCTCTGAGTGACTTACATATACTTTTCTATTTGCTGGAGTTTTCATGTTATATAATATTTCTCTTGATGCTAATTATTTAATCTTAGATTATGAAATTATTATTTAAATTACTTAGAATTTTCCTTCAGTGGTTTCTCTATCATTGGTACATATTTTAATTTGTATGCCCACTAGATTCTAAGTTCCTCCAACAGATTATAATGGCAAAAAGACAAAGGGTGGGGATCGTAGTAGAGAGGTATCAGAAAAGATATCAGTGTTGATGAGATTCTTGAAACACCCCTGTTTTACTCATGTCATGGTCATAGTTAATAGAAGTTATTCCTTACTATGTAATAAACTATTGCAAAAATGAAATATGCCAATTTTTTTGGGGGGGGGTTAGTTATATCCTTGGAAGAAGTTAAGATTAACTGTTGGGGAGATGTCTATTTGTTGCTATGTATTTGTAAAGCTGATCATTGTTGCTATTCTTTTTATGTGCATGTAGAATATCTGTTAAACAGATTTTAGGTCAGTAGCTCTTAGGATCATTAATTCATCTTTATTTTTCTTTTCTAAATTAGCATTTTAAAATTTACTTGTTTTATTGTTCCATCAGTTTGTGTTATTTTTAAGGATGAAATTTATGATTATTTTAATCATAAAAGCAGTTTTATGTCTTAAATTTTGTGAGTCTGTCTACGTACCTATCTACCTACGTTCACTTTGGTAGAAATATTTAGTATTGAATCACTTTAAAAATATTCTTATAGGCCTGGAAATATTTTTTAAAGCAGTAAGTTGAAATGTTAGGCATTAAAAACAGGAACTATGTCTAGTAATTACTCCCTGTGGCAACTGAGTGAGTTAAAGATGTATGGCAACTGCAGCTGTAAAGGCGTATATTTAGAAAGAAAACTTAATTTGCTACTTCTAAAAAAAAGTCTGTTGGCAAACAAGCCTAAAATAAAAGTTAAAAAAGGAGATATTTTATTTCTGGAAAGTGTGTTAGTTCTGTTACCATTTGCAAGGATAGATATCTGTGAGTCTTCATACTGGGAAATAAGCTGTGATCCACCATGTTGCTATTTTTTCTTTTTCCTAGTGTATGCCCATCAAAGGCCTAGGATTTGTACTCGGAGCCTATGAGTGCATTTGCAAAGCAGGATTCTATCGTCCTCAAGTCTTTTCAGTGAACAACTTTCAGAGTAAGTGCCCTTTGTGTCTATGCGCATATATGTATACAAATAACATAGACCATTATTGCTTATTAAGATTTTTCTTTGATCCTTATTGGAGTATATGGTTAAATCCCCATTGGTCCGCATTCTTTATCATTTAAGGAGTTTTAGTTCTGATTTGTTACCTATAGTGCTATTGAGCACCACAAAAATGTGTGCTCATTTTTAGGTGTATTTTCATTTTTAATACATTTTAAAAGCTTGTAAATACTATAGCTACTGTGTAAGACAAATGAGGATTTAGTTAGTGAGAGGTTTTAGTACAGAAAGTCCATGAAACTAATTTTGCCAGTTTATTTTGTTTATTTATTGTGTATATGTTAGCTTTTTATGCTATATAAAAAGTTACCACAAAGTGAGCAACTTAAAGAAGCACAAATATATTATTATATAGTTTCCATTGCTCATGTTTTTAATCTATGGATTAGCTAGGTCTTCTGCTCAGGGTCTTACCTGGCAAAAATCAAAGTGCACCTGGATGTGGTCTCTGAGACTCAGGGTTCATTTTAAATCTCTTTTAGACTGTTGAATGAATTCAGTCTCTTGCAGTTATTGGCCTGAGGTCCCCATTTTCTGGCTAGCTATCAGCCTGGGGTCATTTTTAGCTCCTAAAAGTGAAGTACAGGTCTTTTTAAGATAGTTATCCATAAATCTTTGTCATCCTGATTATTTGTGTCTATAGGAATTTGCATTTTTACTAGGCATAATTCAAAGAGTACATTGAGATTGAGACCCAGAGGTCTTCCTCTGAGAGTTTTGGTAGACTTTTGTCTAGAACCTCTAGGTTCTAGAGGTGAGGAACATTTTCTCTCCTTGGTTATATATTTCAGAGTTTGGCCCTTGTTTTGAATAATAGTTGTTGTAGGTAGAATTCTAAGATGGCCTTCCAGATTCTGCTTCCACTTTTATTGTATAATCCCCTTTCCTTAAGTATGGGTGGGATCTATGAATACAATGGCATAGTCACTTTCTTGCTTAGGCTATGTTATGTAGCAAATGTTGTAATGATATAGTCATTCTTGTGATTACAGTGCAGTATCTAAGACTTCATTATGGAATACTAGAGAGAGAGAGAGAATATGAATCAATCTTCTGGCTTTGAAGAAGGCCATGTGGTTAGGGTCAAAGAATGACCTGTAGGAACTGAGACAAAACCTCACTGACAGCCTATGAGAAAACAGGGACCTCGGTTCTATAAATGCAAGGAAGTAAATTCTTCCAGCAGCCTTAGTACCCTAGGAAGAGGATACTGAGCTTCAGATGAGAATGCAGCTTAGCCAAAATCTTGATTATAGCCTAGTGATGCCCCAAACAGAGAATGCATTTACACTGTGCCAAGACTTCTCTGTTCAACAGAAACTGGACAATGACATAATATGTGGATGTTTAATCCCCTAAATTTTAGATAATTTATTTTTCAGCAATAGGAAACATACAGTAGCAATGATGACAATATATCTTCAGGATGATTATGCTTTCATGTGTATGTGTGTGTCTGTGTGTGTGTGTGTACCAAACCATGCTGACACCAGAGCTACTTTGGTATTCTTCATGTTTATGGTTGGGACGTAATGTATGATTCAACACTGAAGGATTAAGGGAAAAGGTTTTAGCTTATGTTCTGTGAAGGTATTTTGTATCTGGTTTACCCACATTTGTTCTCAGCTCCCACTATGTGACTGAAATAAAACATCTAAATATTGTAGAATCAGAGGATGACTATGCCATTTGCTTATAACACCACCACGAGAAACTGGTTAACCTTTAACAACTTATCTTTATTTAATTTGCACACTCCTACTTTCTTCCTTATTTTAAAAGCCAGTGTTTTCTACTGGACCTACACTGTAAGAAACGGCTGCTTCTCTGCTTAAGCCTAACTCCCATGTTATACACATTGCAACCATGGAAAAGAGACCACAGCTTTCAGAAAGATAATCTATAATTGAATTTAGCTTAGATTCAGCTTTGACTTCATCACATACTTAACTAGGACTGGCCTTCCTCTGTGACAGAACAGAAAGCAAGCTACATGTTATAATGTTATCCCGCAAAGTGCCCTTTGACCAAAAATATCTTTCCTGATAGTCTTGTCAAGTTGCATGAAAATCCAGCATTAATCACTTCTTGCCCTAAAGATAGAATACAACAAGCTGACCAGGAATGTGAGCTATATAACTCACCAGGGTAAGCTGTCAACCACGAATTACTCAGAATTTTTTTTTATGTTTTTGGTATATTATTAGAATGAATATATTACATATTTTATTAAGTCTTTTAGCATCCAGGCAAATTGTATGAGTAGTTACTGTCATACTTTCTTGAAAACATATCCATGGAGTAAGGAATGACCTGATGTACCCTACGGTCCAAGATAAAGAAGGCATTGGAGACCCAAAATATGAGCTAACATGTAAAACTGCTATCACATCACATGACATACAATAAGTATTCAATAGATGTAGTTAAATAGGTGACTATTTAATATATATATACACACACATATAAGCAAACATTAATGATACACATAAAGAGAAAATCCTTAGGCACCATTGACAATTAGCCCTTTATCTCAAATATTTTATTACATTAGGATAACCAGTGACTTAAGCTAGAACTTTTGGAGAAGGAATTCTGTGTGGATCTGAAGGAAGATGGGACAGGAGGTGTTGGTAGCAGCCAGTGCTGCATTGAGAAGGGCAATAGGAAGAAAGAACACTTTACTTAGAGACAACAGGAGGAAATAAGTTGCTTAAGAAGGAGAGTGGGGATAGAAAACAGAAAGAATATATTGTAAAGATAAAATTTATTTAATTTATAGTGATAAATCTAGGAAAGAGCCCTCAAATTTCTGCATCTCGTATGTTCTCGTATTCCCTTTAGAGAGAGCTAAGTTGTAGTGCTGATCTTAGAGGAAATGTAAATATGGCTGTTAAAGATCCTCTTAAAATGCACAATTATTCAAAAATTTTGTTTAGATCAAGACCCATGGCAAACAAAGGGCTTGTAAAGATCAACAGGATGCATTGAAACGACATAATTTGTAATTGTACTGACATCCCAAAGACCTTATTCTTGGCATCTCTCTTGAAATGGTGGTCATATGTAAGCTAATAGGATCTGACATCTGGACAGTAGCACGATTTTGGAATAACCAAGTACTGATATGTACCTGTCTCTTCAAATCCAAGTTGTTCACTTCCAGGTTGATGAAATACAAGCTTGTGACAAGCTCATCTTCCTTCATTCCATCTATTTTAGTGGATCTGTCTCCAGTTAAACTTCTTTTCCCTTTCATGTGGGCATACTATCAGCCTTTCAGCCTTAATTTCCTTTCTTTTGGATTAACTTCACATTGTATTCCTATCCAGATAAATCCCAACTTACAAATGAACCATATCTAAAAATGACAGTCCCTCCTTCACAGTCCAGTGCTATTGATATGAGAAGCATGTGATGGGGGAAGTGACCACAAAGTAATGAGAGTCTTAGAAAGTGTATTGTTTGGGGAAAAAAGGAAGGGAGGAGGGCAACTCTTTGAAAGGGCAACTTAGGGATGCTTCTCTCAAAGGCAAAACATTCAGCAAGGCTAACTTGTCTCTGTGAAGAGCCTCTTGGGTTTTTTTTTTGTTTGTTTGGTCATGTTTGAGCCTTATCTTCTTTTTCCCTCAATTTCATGGCTAGAGGGAGAGATATTGGGCTTTATGTAGATTTCCGTATCAGTCTCTAGAACAAATCTAAAACTTAGATGGAATAGATTAAAAGAACTTAAACATCACATTCTCATAACCACCATCATTGCTTTTGCTGCTGGTCTGACTTCAGCCTTGCAGTCTGGCTCTCAAGCTAAACTTTTGCTACATTACGAAAACCTAGTCCTAATCAGTTTTACTCCAACTGTAGTAGAATAATTCTCCATCTGATTAACCATGCTTATGTTTTTCAAGCATTTGCCTAATTTTCGGTTTTCTTATTTTCTTTTGTTACTCCTGTTTGTAGAGATTAATCCCATCACTGAATGTTTTTGGCAGATGGGATTAATTGCTAGTGGACGATTTCCCAGTGTTGCCAATGTATGTCAAGTACTGACTGTTGCATTTACCTTGTTTACCTGGGACACTGTTCTTTTCAACTACTGGGACACATCCCATACTATGTTGGACTTCCCTGGTTGCTAACCTCAGAGTTGAATTTCTACCCAAGTGTAACATCATAATTTAAGTACATGGTCTTTGGAATAAGACTTAGGTTTGAATCCTAGCTCTACTAGTCACTTGCACTGTGATCTTGGCCAAGTAGTCTAACTTTCTTACCTTCATTTATGTTGTATGTGAAATTGGGATAGTATAATCTGCTTTATGGAATTGTTATAAGGATTAAATGAGGTAATTAAATGTAAAGTTATTTTTTCTATATGATTTAGTCTTAGTTTTAAATTTTTTTTCTTATTTCCAGTTAAGATGAGAATACATACAATTAGGCCACGTTGCTTGCACTTGTAAGGCTCAGAGTTTAAGTTGTGTCTGTGTCCCTAACACAGTTCTAATCATAATGTGTAACAGAAATGCTCTAAAATATTACTTTGATCGTAATTATTTGGAAGCTTGTGTTTATTCTACTTATGCCTTCTCTCAAATATTCTGCCTATTTTCCTTCTTGTAAGCCAGTGTCTGCTCCACCTCCCAGCAGAGGACTATATTTACAGAGCTCAGAGTTTTTTCAGTCCACCTGGTCCTAAAATTGGGCTGTGGTCTGAAGTATAATGCAAAAATCTTTTTTCTCACTGGCTGAAATATTGCTACATTTTATTTTTCCTTTTATTTACCTGTTTTATTATTATTATTTATGTATCTGCATTATTTTACTTTACTAGACTACTAATTAGAGATGTATTGACGTTAATCATCTCTCCCCAAACCTTAAAAGAATCTTCAGTAAGGAAATTTGACTGTCAGTCATTCACACGTTAGCTCATTGTGGTAGACAGAAAGTTTATTTACTAACATATTAGTGACTATTCTGCCTGTGTGGTGGAATTGTATGACTTTTGTTTTCTTTTTTCCTGTGTAAAATTACTTATACAAAATCATAAAGTTTTAAAAATGAAATATAAAATTCAAAACATATTCCTACATGACTGTTTTATTTAGGTATAAGGTTAAAAAATAAAAATTTAAATATCCAGATTCAGCAAACTGACAAAAAATTAGACAAGCCTCGAAATATCTCTCCAGAAATTACTATTTACAAATAAAAAAGTAAGTTGCAGTGAAGATGTGGCATATCCCCTTCCCAAATATTCAACGTTAGCATCATCAGTTATTAGGACAGGCTGACCCTGTGCCTCCTGATACGGATTTGCTGAGGACACAGCGTTACCTTTGTGGTATTCCTGCCCCACATCAATAATCTGAATCTAAATCATGAGGAAACATGAGATAAACCTAAGCTGAGGGGTGCTCTACTGGCTTGTGCTCTTCGAAAACATTAAAGTCAAAAGGAACAAAGGAATACAGAGGAACTATTCTAGATCTAAGACTAGAAAGGCGGCAAATAAAGCCACTGCATGATTCTGGATTTCATCTTAGTTGAAAAAAAAGTAGCCACAAAGCATATAATTGTAACAATTGGTGAAATTTGAATATGGGCTTTATGTTAAGTGATAATATAATATCTATATTAAATTTCCCCACTTTCATTAGAACGTGGTATTGCCCTTTTCATAGGACATAAAAACTGGAATGAATATTCACGGATAAAGGGACACAGTATCTTCAGCCTACTCTCAGATGGTTCACAAAGAATAGTTTATGTATAAATTTATAATCATCTATCAAGAGAATATGAATGACAAAGTAAATACAACAGAATGTAAATGGTGAATCTGGGTAAAGAATATATTGCATTTCTTTGTATAATTCCTATAGATTTTCTCTGAATTTTAAATTCTATCAAAATCAAAAGCGCCAAAAATCTAATTTTCAGAACATTATCTTTGTTTTCAATTCAGAGGACAGAAAAATTTCAATAATCTAGCATTGTTAATTAGGTCTGTGGGATTTGGAGGAAAAAATCACTTAAGGAAGTGAATTTATTGCTACCTAAAAGGCTGTGGTTTAAAAGTTTTTTATTATAAAAATATTATATGCTTACTAAACAAACCTTGGAATGTATAGGAAATTAGAATTTAAAAGACCATTCAGTAGTCTATTGTTCACTTAATTCTTTTCAGTTTAGGTTTTACAACTAGTGTCTGTATATATGATCTTCCTACAAACTTGGAATAAATTCATTTTAAATATCATACATAGTTTTCTTAAACACGATTTTAATAGTTACGCAGAATTATATTGAATAAATGCACTATGGTTTACTTAACCATTCTAAGGTTTATACTTTTACTAATTCATATAAATATAAAGCTATACTTACATAAAAATATTTAGAAGTTTTTGTTATTTTTTTGTCCTTGAAATAAAATTAAGGCAAGCAAGCAAATAAGTTAGCATAGTGTTCGCAAATTGTCACCATGTATTTTGGCAGGCTCATGTTTACAGGTGAATGTTTTAGATTTCTCAAATGTCCTATAAATGCCACTGTAACCTTCTCCCAATGTCCTTCTCTGTATTTTTGCTGAAGGCAGCATTCTTGATCACCCATTTAAGGAACTAAAGAGCTGCTATTGCCAAAGCTAATAGCTCCATGAATTTTCTGTTTATCTTCAGAAAGTATTTGTTACATGTAAAAGTTCCCCGTACCATTTTCAAGTATTTTCAAACTTTGGGAAAGCAGATTGATATTCTGTGCATGGAGAATGTGTTTCAAGTTGCTCAGAACTTATATTTCCAAATCAAATTACCATACAGTGAGGTTTTGAAACAGATTTGCCCATAGGTGCCAAAGTCAACCGTGTTTGCCTATATCCTTAATGTATTTTTCTAGTCTGTTTCTAGCATCTCGAAAAATACCATTTCATATATGTACACCATGGAGTACTAGCAGCCATTTTGAATAAATTCTTAAGCATACATGGCTTGTGGAATATGAAGAATGATGTATTGAGTTGAACATTATTTTCAACTAAACATTTACATTATAGATCAGTTAATTCTTTTGAGAGAGTACTTTTATCATGAATTATTTACAAAATATCCAGTATGTATGAAATAATGCATTCAGTGCCAAGTGTGTAAAGAAATACAGACATTAACCATGATTGTCAAGGAATGCGAGATTTTAAACAGTCCTAAACTTGAGGTACCATTCAGGAGATTAACAAAGAGCCCTTTTTTATTTAGTAATAGTGTCATTTTTGTTAGCTACATATATTCCCTTTTCCTAGATA
The DNA here is from genome assembly GCF_027406575.1 of Nycticebus coucang. Classification (NCBI taxonomy): domain Eukaryota; kingdom Metazoa; phylum Chordata; class Mammalia; order Primates; family Lorisidae; genus Nycticebus; species Nycticebus coucang. The sequence continues at coordinate 49,295,028 of NC_069799.1, read as the reverse complement.
GAGAACTACTACCTAAATTGATAAAATAGTTTTGGAACTAGAAGATTATTAAATTGTTCTTTGAGTCCTTTAGGATATGTGGATAGCTCAATCCTTAATTTTAGTTGCCTTTTCTGAGCCTTTGAAATCAGGTCTCTGATGTTTGGTTGTACTTTGTCTTTGTTATACAATGTTGTGTTCCTTGTGGAATCTCATGAGTTTTGATAGTCAAGTGAAGTTAAAGTATTAAAAGAGGAAGTTTCTTATGTGGCACATCAGTTGCCATTTGCCAATTTGTGAGTTATCTTGTGATACTGTTGAGCATAAAGAAAAAATTGTGACCATAATTTACTTTCTAACAAATTGCCTTTTTATTCATGAATATGGAAATATTCACCGAGCTGAGGAAACTTAGTATTACCCATATCAAGAAATATAGACTGGTTTGGAGTTGTATTCAGTTTCCAACCTTATATCTAGCTGCTACTAATTCAGCAGATGGAATGTCTGTTCACTATCATTTCAGGAAGATAACAGAGTGTATTTTATGTATTTTATGGCCTAGTACATTGAGTCTTTTGTAATTTTAATCTAGGTGGGAAAACAAAGATACGAAATCATTATTGTTTTCTTTGAGAGCTCACAGTTTATTTTGTTACAGTAATATAGATCTAGCTTACTAGATCTATGGAACTCTGGTAAACACAGTAGAATAATATAGGCAAGTAAAGAAAATCATAAGGGCTTTGGAAAGAGAATTGAGCAGAGACATAAGGGCTTTGGAAAGCTCTCTGTACTGATGTGGCCCTCTGGCAATTATGGGGCAGGATAAGCCCAGCTTTGGACAGGAAGAGTGAACTCTTCAACAGTTGAGAGTCTCATGTTCCTAAATTATACCTCCCACTCTCTGCCTCAAAAGGTGGAATTCAGACAAGTAACTCAGTCTTCCCAATAAGAACATTGGGGAACATTGCAGTCATTATGAAAGAACCTTGATTTACATGTATAAAAAATTATATAGATGTGGAAGAGGCCTTAATTAGGAAAGATATATGAGTAATAAAAATGGGTTATGGACATATATATATATATATATATATATATATACACACACACACACCTTTGTATGGGAATGCAAAAATATCTAAGTCTGACTTAGGAATAAGATTTTCTAGTAAGAGAAAGAGGAAAAGCATAATTTTTTCTTAATTATAAAAATTTAGTCCACATATGTAAATTTCTAAAAGAATGTCCTGTATTTTTAATTGCAGAAGAATTTTTTTTTTTTACCCTAGGATGTATCTTATGCAGAAGAAACAATAACTAATCTTAAATCCAGATGTTTAGAATATTGCCGAATGATTGACGGTCTTTGATAATATTCTGTAATATCAGTTACATTTGGCAAAATCAGAAGAAAAATGTGTCTTGCCACTTTTTTGCTAACCTGAAATTCTGTGGCTCCTTTGGTGATGAGTTAAGCTTATTAGGCCTCCAGACCTTAAAAACACTATTTTGGTGGTTTTAGCCTAGGCATTAGACTATCTCCCATATAGCAGTGGAGTCACACAGCCAGCATAACAGAGTGAACTGGAGAGGAATCTACTCTTTAAAAGCAATGTTGAATTGGGCGTAATTAATTTCATTCTCTACTATTTTTAGCAAATTGATAGAGATGTAGTTCTATAAAGGAAGAAAAAAGGACCACAGGCAAGAATAAACTACTTCTGCAAAGTAAATTGCTTTGTGAATGTAGAGGAAAGCATTTAACATCATAGTAGAGTTATCTTTGTGAACTGCCAGGTCCCAAGTTTGTTCACTTTTCTGTGTCCGTGAAATGGTTTGCATGTTGTTCAAACTGAGGGGGCACTGATCAAATTGTATTCTGTAGGAATGGTGTCAGAGGCATAGCTGACTTTGAAACGTGGAGGCGATGAAACATACTTTTTGTGCCTTGCATCACGTACTATTGACTCACTCTAGGTTTTAGTTTCAGCTTGTAGTAGACTGTACTAGACCTGCGGCTGATATTCCACCTCAAGTATGCACAGAAATTTCTTTCCTTTTCAGCTTCAGGGCTTTCTCTGAAACCCTCTAAGCTTGGACGGCCCTTGCCCAGAAGTGTGGGGAAATTGAAGTTTGTTTGAATACTGATCAAACGAAAGGATTTGTAATTGCTGCATGCATGTTCTAGCTTCCCATCCTTTGGAGAAACAAACCTGAGGGGCCTGGCGTGCAGTTTTTAGAAAGATCCCAGGAGAATTGATCCCCCACTGCTCACTGTAATAGCCAACTCATCAACCCATCCTTTATTGCCTTTTCTTTACGTGATCACTCTATCTTATCTCTTCCTATCTCCTCTGTCATTCCATCTCTTTGCCTTCTTTTGGGAAGCATCTAAATCAGATATCTGTGTCCATGTCCTTATCTTAGATTCTGTTTTCTGGGAAACAAGAACAAGATAGATACATACAATAACTAAGAAAATGCCATGAAGGCTACGTTGAATGGTTTGATGAGAATATTTCAGATTGTAGATGAAACCAGCACATTGTACCCCTTGATTGCACAAATGTATACAACTATGATTTAACAATAAAAAAGAACAAGATAGCAGCTTTGATAATGGCAAATTAATTTGTATCAAGAGAAAATGTCTTTTCCTGTTAAAACTTTTTGCATTTGTAGTTATAGAAAGAAAGAATGCAATGCCTCTTATAAACAGGAAGCAGAGCAAGGCTGGTTTTGGATGATTAAGGATTTTGTTTGGCATTAATATTGGAGTGCCCAGGGTGTCGTCACTATCTATCCTCCTTCTCTTTGGCCTCATGAGTCTCATGGCTCAAAAACTATCTAAATGCCTGTTACCTTCTAATATTTATCTTCAGTGCAGACCTTTCTCCCAAACACCAGAATTATATATTAAGATACCTTTCTGAAGTCATCATTTAGATCTCTTTGGCAGACAGCCTCAAACTGACATGTTGGGAATGGATTTATGATCTTCTCCAGAACTTTCTCCATGTAACGTTTCTCCATCTTGGTTGATGTTAACTTCTTTCTTCCACTGGTTTGTGCTAAACACGTTGGGGTTACCCTTGACACTTTTCTGTCCTCTTGTGTGCCATAGCCAACTCATAAAAAAATCCTTTGACTGCACCTTCAAACTCTATCTGTATCCAACCCTTTCTTACTGCTACACTAAGGTCTGCATCGTTATCAGTTCTCCCTGGGTTCCTGTAATAGCTTCTCATCTCTCTCCCTGCTTCTTCCCTTGCACAACCCCCAACCAAGGCAATACTTTAACAATATAATGCATATACCCTTCTACCCCAAAACCCTGCCATGGCTCTCTGCGTTACTGAGGGCAGAATCCAACTCCCTGCTGTGGCCCACGGCACTCTCTGTGGTCAGGCCCTGTTGTTTCTGACTTTCCATCCACTGCTGTGCCCACGGTCACTCTGCTTGTGCCACCCCGGTGCCCACGGTCACTCTGCTTGTGCCACCCTGGTGTCCACGGTCACTCTGCTCGTGCCACCCTGGTGTCTTTGCACTTCCTTGTATACACTAGGTGCGCTCTGACCTCAGCATCTTTGCTCTGACTTATCCTCTGCCAGAAATTCTCTTCACTCACAAGGCAGAATGGGTAACTGCCTTACCTCCTTTCAATCTTTGCTCAAATATCACTTTTGGAATGGAACCTCTTCAGACCACTTTATTCAAAATTGCAACTCCCACCCCTAGCGTGTCCGATGCCCCTCACCTTGCCGAATTTTTATTTTGTCTTCTTGGAACTTCTCAGCTTTATCACACAATATTTTCCACCCACTATAACCTATTAACGTGTCTGTTCTCTCCCATTAGAACATAAATTCTACAGAAGCAGAGATCTTTGTTTTGTTCACTGATTTATGCACTAAGATAGTGCCTGACATAATTTGGAACTCAAAAAGAAAATGTTGTTGAGTTGAGTAAGACTTCGTTTCTGTCAGATTCTCTCAGTTTGCTATTCTCCCAGTTGTTTCTCGTGTCTCTTTCAAAAAACTGATTTGAGGTAATTTGCAGAATTGTGTACTGTACAATAGAATAGCAATTAAAGATTAAGAAATTGGGGCAAAGTTAAAATAATGGTCCTTAGAAAGACCTCCTAGCTACATTTAAGCCAGAAATAAGGTTAGGTCTTTTAACTTTGCTAGAAATGAACCATAGATTTGGTTGTGAGCGAAAAGATACTCTCACATTTTGATTGGTTAAAAATGACTAATAAATTTTATAAACCTTGAAGGACAGGCTAAGACTGCTTGATGTGGTCATATGCTACAAAAACTGACAAGCTCAGATACACTAAGCAGTTAACATGCTGCAATATTTTTCAGATTTGAATGATTCAAGGTGCTAAATAGTCTTTGCTCATCTCATTTTGGAGAATTATACCTTTTCTGATATGGGTAAAGTTTCAAGTTTTATTTATATTGAATGTAAATAGAATGTATTGTTTGGCTTAAATGTAGCCAGGAGCTTCTTAATCCAATGAGAAAATGTCAGCCTATGTAGCTGAAGGGAGAAAGCAAAGATGGGTTCAGAAAGACTGTTTCACAAAAAAACAATGCTTTCTACAGATACTTTGGAGGAATTAATTTAACTTTTATCCTTTTTATAGTAATGTTTTTTATTTGAGAATTTTTGCACCTTAGGAATACTGTCTTTTGTTGCTAATATCCTGGGTCTGTAAAACCATTAAGTTTCAAAATGTTGCCCATTATTTTTGGTTGTTTCTTAAGGCAAGGTAAATTTGATTCCTGTTCTTCTGTCTTGGCTAGAAGAGGAAATGCTAACTTCTGTCTGCCAAATCTGAATCTTAGAGCTCATGCTTTATCATCTCCTAATCTTGCAGTGCTCTGTGACTCTTGACATTTTAGTCTCCCTCGTCACACCTTCTGAATCCTTGACAACTTTCCTTTCCTTACCAAGAATAGTGACTCTGGCTTCACTTACATGATTATCTAGTTTGTACTCCAGTGTTAACTCATCATTTTCTCAGTATCTTAGGTTTTCATATCCCTAATATTTGACTTGTATGCTCTGTTCGTCCTCAAGTTTGTATCTGCACTGGATTCCTGGTTTTATCACTTCGGATTGCTTTTGACTTTAACTCTTAGCCATTGCTATGACCATTTTCTGAAGGTTTTGCATGGCTTTGCATAAATGCAGTTGTATCTGGAAGCTCATCTCATACTTCTTTCTGTTTTTCTGTGGGGCACCTTTGAAGTCACAGAACAGGGTGCAGGAATCTGCTCTGGCTTTACACATTTGTAACACAGAAATGTGAAGCAGTTAATGACTGTGGCCACCTTTGGTCAGTGAATAAGGTTGTTGATTCCTCCCGCATTTCCATGATTGACTCAGATTCAAGAGGTCCCTGGAGGAGTGAGCACCAGCTACCCCAGGGAGTGAAGGCTGTGGCTCCAGTACACTGCCTTGTGCTGGCTTTTCTTTTTCTGCTTTTCCTAACCCCCTCTCTTATAATCTTGCTGTTTGGAGGAACATTTTTAATCACATGAAAATAAGCCTAAAACTGTCAGTAGCTCAATCCTTTATTCTCCCTTCTCTACTGCTCTACTCCTCTCCATTCGTTTCTGTGGTACTGATAATTGTAGAAAATCACAGACTGTCTTGACTATGTCTCCTGGTAACTTACACCATCTTACACTAGCTGGATTCCTTTTCTGCCAGTGATCCAACAAGACACAAGATGACTGCCCCAGGCCAGAGCGGTGGCTCACATCTGTAATCTCAGCAGTTGGGAGGTCTAGGTGAGAGGCTCAGTGGAGTCCAGGAGTTGGAGACAAGTCTGGGAAGCATAATGAGATCCTCTTTCCACAAAAAGCTAAAAAAAATAAAAAATAGCTGGTCATGGTGGTACATGCCTATAGTTCCAGCTACTCAGAAGGTTGAGGTGGGAGAACCATGTGAGCCCAGGAGCTAGAGGCTGCAGTGACTGCACTCAAGCCTGGATGACAGATTGAGACCCTGTCTATAAGCAGAGGAAATATATTTCCCCATGTCACAGGGCTGTTCAGGGGCAGGTATGATGGCTGCTTAACACTGAAATCCATATGCTTTTCTCTGTGTAACAGAACGATGACACTTCAACAGCAATATATCCTGAATCATCAAATATTCAAAATATTCAGTTATGTTGTTGCTTTTGTTTTTACTGAGGAAGAAAAGCAGACAAATACATTGTAGAAAGATTGTGAACCTTTAACAAGAGTTGAAAGAAATAAACTTTGTATTAAATTTTGTGTTATTAATGTGCTATAAACCAGAAGAGCCTCTCTCAAATACTTCAGTTATCAAAGTCGTGTTGTATATTGAAGTATATGTTGAGTTCAGAATTGGAAACATTTTTTTTTTTTTGTAAACTTATTAATTGGGTATTTGTTGGTGCTAAACTCAACAGTTAAAGGAGAAACTTTGCGTGCTGGGTTTGAGAGTTAAGTTTGATAACTGAGACAGAAGAATTGAACATTAACGTGGGGATCCATAGCAGAAAAAAGTGAATAGTGTGGATGTATCCCAAGGATATGCCAAGTGGAAATAACATGATAGCTTGTCAATATAGCCTGCACTCTGGCGAAGGATACACCATCATCTGGCAATTGCACACCAAACAGCTGTTGATTAAATACCACTTTATCCAATTTAGACCTAATGAACTCAGTAGATGGGCTCCCTGCTGAATTAAGGAGTGCAATGAAAGCCTCACGTTGGATTCTGTGCTATCTAGGTCAAGAAGGTCCAAAAGTAATGGGTATACGTGCTTGGTACATGAAAACGTTGACTTTCTTGTATCTTCTTTTAATTCTCTGACAAATATTTATGGGATCTGAAGAGTGCTTTAGGGAATTGTGAGTGGTAGATAATGAAATAAAAAACTTAGAAAACTGTTGCCTGCCTTCGGGGAGTTTTATTTGCATTTTTGCTGTTTTTCTTCCGTTACTCTGAATGACAATTTTAAAATTAAAGGCTTAAAAACAAATTTTGTTTGGGTTCAAAGGCAAAGTAACTCTTTACTAGCAAGACAGTTGACAAAACATCTTTAATAAATGGGAAAAGGAATGAAGAGGCAAAGATGTGTTTTGACTCTGTGCTCAATCTTACCTATCTGAGGGTTACAAATGACACTGTGGTTTTATTTGGAACTTTCAGGAAGGGGTCCCGATCAACATTTTTCAGGAAGTGCAAAGGATGTGTCAGAAGAAACCCATGTCTGCCTACCCTGCAGGGAGGGCTGTCCCTACTGCGCTGATGACAGCCCGTGCTTTGTCCAGGAGGATAAGTATTTGCGACTTGCTATCATCTCCTTCCAAGCCCTGTGTATGCTGCTGGACTTCATTAGCATGCTGGTGGTCTACCACTTTCGCAAAGCAAAGGTAAACCCAGGTACCCTGGTTATGGTCTTTCTTTTTATTATGGAGTAAGCACTTTCCTTTTTAAGCAAATATAATGTCCAAATCCCAGCTGCTTCTCCTGTAAGAGAAGTCCTTCTGTAGTATGATTAGAGTATGAGAGTTGCATTCTTTAGCTTTCCAGAAACATAGAGATTAATATAAGATACTTTATTTTAATATTTTCTTCAACAGAATGTTTCCCCCTATTTAACCTGGAGTTCAAGTGCCTCACTGCCTTAAAGGACTCTCCTTTACATCATGTCTTTGGCTTCTAGAGTAACTTATTCTACCAGCACCCAGTATATTGTTAATTTTTCATATCTAAAGAGCTTTGTTATGTTTATTATATTTTCATTTCTCTTAGGCATATTGGAAAATGATAAATGACTAAACTGTTTTTGAGCATGGTGTACTTTGAAGCATGAATTTATTCATGACCTTGGGCTTGGCCTTGCATTAGTGTCCCAGGATAATGGTGTTCTTAGGAAGGCCTTATATAGCTTTTGAGAGAATCTGTTCTTTGGTTCTGTTCTGAGAAACTGAAGAGAAGTATATGCATTTGTGTACTTCTCAGTCAGGAGTGGATAGGTGGTAAAATGTTTAGAGCAAAACTTTCTGGGGAGCTTTTTCCACTTGGTCACCCAATTATATGTAGTGTTGTTGGAATTTGTGATTTTACTGCTCACAGAAACTTGTGCCACCAGAAAGAGAAAAACTTAAACCTTCAAGGTTTTCTGAATTCAAATGACCTCCTTCCTGTTGGCAAAGTGTATAGATTGGTTTGTTAGAGAGTTCATTGAAAATATAAAGTGTTCCCATTAGAAATTTAAAAAAGAAAATACTCCTTTGTGAATGGCATCTATTAAGAAGCCTTAAGTTAACAGTTTTTTTTTAAAGCTTCTGTTGAGATTCTAGGAGACATTATGTTAAACTTTATTTTAATATTTTATTAAATTCTTAAATTCTAGAGACAGACTTTAGAATTATTTTAAACAGATAGTTTCATTAACAGATACATGCAGCACAAATTAAAGTCAAGCTTTAAGTGAGCAAGAAAGTACAAACAGGCAAATTGCTCTTTATTGAACCAATACTTTCTTCTGCAACGAACTATGTGTTCAATTGTATATATAATAAAATAGTAAGGAAGTTGAGTTGGGAAATACTGTTATATACCCACTTTACCTACATAAGATTAATTGATTTTTTTAAAAGCCTGTTGGTGGCAGAGCAGGTAGAATTGAAAGGTCTATTTGAAAAACTGCTGTGAGCTCTCTCTCATATAATCTAATTCATTTTCACATAGTTCCTTATGAATTTTGATTTTAATCATTAATTATTGATGTGCTAAATGAGTTGGAGATACATGGTGGGTGGAATATTGTATTGGATATTAAGAAACCTGAGATAGTTCTGGTTAGACCAATGTCTCCATCTATGTTAATGTTATTTAATATCGCCAAAGTTAGTAACCTTTAGAATTACCTTGGACCTTCATGTGAAGTAGCATATTAATGATCCAAATCCTGCTTTACAGGGGCATCATGAGAATATATATCTTTACATGGTATTTTGATGAAATTTCTTTAGTTACAACCTGGTTGTAATAGGTAGATTAGACATTAGTTTTAAGATGGTCATGTTTTGAAATTCAGTTACTTTTCACAGAATATCACATAATATAAGGGGAATATAAATTAATAAAATCAATGAACATAGACCTTGTATATTGAGGAAAGGAAGTGGTTGGTACATTTTTCTCTTACTATTTCAATTGCCAAAAACGATGCATTAATTGTAAAAGCAATAAAACCTTTCATTAAAAAAATACTTAACATGTTATATTTAAAATATATGATTTTCCAAACCAAAAGCATTGCTATTAAATCTCTTATTAATTTCTTTTCTTTCTTTCTTTTTTTTTTTTGAGACAGTCTCACTTTGTTGCCCTGAGTAGAGTGCTGTGTCATAACAGTTCACAGCAACTTCAAACTCTTTGGGCTCAAGCAATTCTCTTGCCTCAGCCTCCCAAGTAACTGGGAGTACAGGTGCACCACAAGGCTCAGCTAGTTTTTCTGTTTTTAGTAGAGACAGGGTCTCACTCCTCAAGCTGGTCTTAAACTCCTGAGGTCAAGCAATCTACCTCCCTTCAGCCTCCCAGAGTGCTAAGATTGCAGGTGTGAGCCCCTGTGCCCAGCCCTCTTGTCAATTTCTAATTATTTTTAAAAGAAAAAAAAAGAAAAAAAATTTTTTTAAATGGAAAATACCAAAAACAAAAACAGTATGCTCACTTGAAAAACATATTCGCTAGCTTTTTTTTTTTTTTTTTCCCCAAACTTTTTTTTTTTTTGGAGAAAGAGTCTTACTGTGTCGCCCTGGGTAGAGTGCTGTGGCGTTACAGCTCACAGAAACCTCAAACTCCTGGGCTTAAGTGATTCTCTTGCCTCAGCCTCTCAAGTAGCTGGGACTATAGGTGCCCACCGCAATGCCTGGCTATTTTTTTTTTTTTTTAATTGTAGTTGTCATTGTTGTGTGGCAGGCCCTGGCTGGGTTTGAACCCAACAGCCGCAGAGTATGTGGCTGGCGCTCTAGCTGCTGAGCTATAGGCACTAAGCCTTTCTTTTTTCCAAATTCTTAAACAAAACATACTAAAATTTATTTAAATTCTATTAACCTAATTATGATGTTCTAATGACTATTTTGGTAAAATAAAGGTAGATAAGTATAACATACTTTCATCATTACAAAATATGTATAATTTAAAATTTACCATTTTATCTTAAGTATACAATTTAATGGAATTCAATATATTCACATTGTTATGCAGCCATCATTACTGTCCATTTATAGAACTTTTTTATCATCTCAAACTGAACTCAGTACCATTAAGCAATAAGCCACATTGCTTTTTACTCTATCAGTACAGATTTGCCTACTTTTAATATCTCACATAAGTGGAATGCCTTTTCTGTCTGGCTTAGTATAATGTTTTAAGGGTTCCTTGATATGATAACATATAGAACTTCATTTCTTTTTGTGGCTGAATAATATTTTATTGTGCATGTATATGCCACATTTTGTTTTTCCATTCATCTACTGATGGACATTTGGGCTGTTTTCGTCTTTTGGCTATTGTGAAAAAAGCTGCTGTTAGAATATTCATGTACAAATATCTGTTTGAATCCCTGCTTTCAATCTTGGGGTATATACCTAGCAGTGCAATTGCTGGATCGTATGGTAATTCTACATTTAGTGATTTGAGGACCCACCAAACTGGTTTTCCCAGAGGCCACACCGTTTTGTATTTCTACTGACACCTCACAAGGTCTACAGTTTCTCTACATCCTAACCAGTAGTTATTATTTTCTGTTTTGTTGTTTCTTTTTAAATTTGGCCACCCCGATGAGTATGAAGTGGTACCTCGTTGTGGTTTTCACTTATATTTTCCTAATGATTAGTGATAGTTGAGCAACTTCTCATGTGCTTATAGGCCATTTCTATATCCTCTTTGGAGTAGTGTCTATTTAAGTCTTTACCTATTTATTTTAACCCAGGTGTTCATAGTTTACATGGGGTTCTCTCTTGGTGTTGTACATTCTATGGGTTTGGACAAATGTGTAATGACAAGTATCTATCATTCTAGTATCATGCAGACTAGTTTCACTGCCCTAAAAATCCTCCATGCTCTGCCCTTGCTCATTTTTGAATTGGATTATCTGATTTTCCATTGTGGAATTATAGAAGCACTTAGCACTGTGGCTGATACATCTTCAGTATTACAACTGCTGCTGTTATTATAGGCCTACCTTGGAGATACTGTGGGTTTAGTTCCAGACAGGTGCAATAGTGAAAATACTGTGATAAAGCCAGTCACACCAAGTTTTACATTTCTCAGTGCATATAAAAGTTAGATTTACATGAAACTATGGTCTTTTAGGTGAGTAATAGCATTATGTCTGAAGAAAAGGTGCTTACCTTAATTATAGTTAGCCATTCAAAAACATGGGTTTGACTGCACAGGTCAAGAATACATGGAATTTTTCAACTTAACCTGGGTGGAAAATACAGTCTTCAGGAGATGCGAAGCCTGTGAATTAAAGGGCCAACTGTGGGACTTGAATATGCAAAAATCTTGATATATGATGGCACTGGAGAGGCATCCGGTCCTGAAACCAATTCCCTTTGTGTATTGAAGGACAGTTGCACTTTATTGCTAAAAAAAAAATGCTAACGATCACCCGAGCCTTCAGTGAGTTGTAATCTTGTTGCTAGTGGAGGGTCAGTGTTGATGGCTACTGACTGATCTGGGTCATAGTTGCCTAAGATTGCGGTGGCTGTGGCAATTTCTTAAAATAAAATAATAGTGAAGTTTGTCACATTGATTGAATCTTCCTTTCATAAAAAATTTCTTTATAATATGCAATGTTATTTGATGCATTTTACCCACAGTATCTTTCAAAACTACAGTCAGTCCTCTCAAACCCTGCCAGTGCTTTGCCAGTCAAGTTTATATAATATCCTAAGTCCTTGGTTGTCATTTCAGCAGTGTTCGTAGCATCTTTATCAGGAGTAGACTCCAACTCCAGAAACCACTTTCTTGCTCACTCATAAGAAGCAACTCCTCTGTATTCAAGTTGGATCTTGAGATTGAAGCAACTCAGTCACATCTTTAAGTTTTAATTCTAATTCTACTTCTTCTATATCTACCACATCTACAGCGACTTCCTCCACTGAAACCTTGAAGTCCTCAAAGTCATCCAGGAAGACTGAAATCAATTTCTCCTCAACTCCTGTCAATGATGATATTTTGACCACTTCTCATGAATCACAAATTTTGTTAATGGCATCTAGAATGGTGAATCTTTCCCAGAAAGTTTTCAAATTACTTTTCCAGGACCAATCAGAGGAAGGCTAGCGCCTTATAAAATATATTTCTTTAATAATGAGATTCTAAAGTCAAAATTACTCTTTGACCCATGGACTGCAGGATGGGTGTTGTGTTAGCATGCATGAATGTCATCATTAGTCTCCTTATACATTTTCTTCAGAGCTCTTGGGTTACCATGTGTATTGTCAATGAATAGTAATATTTTGAAAGGAATCTTTTTATTTGAGCAATTGGTCTCAACAGTGGGCTTAAAATATTCAGTTACCATGCTATACACTGATGTGTTGCCATCTGACTTTGTTGTTTCATTTATAGAGCAGAGTTGATTTAGCATAATTTTAAGGGTCCTGGGGCTTTGGGAGTGGTACATAAACATTGGGTTCAACTTGAAGTTGTCAGCTGCATTATCCCCTAGTAAGAGTCAGCCTGTCTTTTGAAGCTTTGAAGGCAGGTATGAACTTCTCTTCTCTGGCTATGAAAGTCCTAAGTGGCCTCTTCTCCCAATGAAAGCTGTTTCATCTACTTGAAAATCTGTTGTTTAGTGTAGCCCCCTTCATCAATTATCTTAGTTAGAGCTTCTGGATAACTTGCTGCAGCTTCCTCACCAGTACTTGCTGCCTCACTTCACACTTTATGTTACAGAGACAGTTTTCATCCGTAAACCTCACAATCTGACCTCTGCTACCTTCAGACTTTCCTGCTGCTGCTTCCTCACCTCTCTCAGCCTTCTTAGAATTAAGAGAGTTGGGACCTAGCTCTGGATTAGGATTGGCTTAAAGGAATCCTGCTTTCATCTTCTATTCAGACTGCTCAAACTTTCTTCAGATCAGCAATTAGACTGTTTTGCTTTCTTATAATTTGTGTTTCACTGGAGTAGCATTTGTAATTTCCTTCAAAAACATTTCCTTTGCATGTACAGCTTGAGTCATTGTTTGGCACAAGAGTCTCCACTTTCAGCCTGTCTCAGCTTGCAACCTGCCTTCCTCACTAAGCTTAATTTCTCCTAGCTTTGGATTTAAAGTGAGAGACATGCAACTTTTCTTTTTACTTAAATACTTAAGAGTCCATGGTAGAATTATTAATTGTCCTAATTCTGATATCACTATGTTTCTAGGAAGAGAAAGGCCAAGTGAGACGGGGAAACTGCTGGTTAGTGGAGAAGTCAGAAGATTAACTTTTATATGGGCCATCATTTATGGATATACAGTTCATGATACATCCCCCCCAATTATAATAATAACATCAAAAACCACTAATCCTATATTTCCATAACGTATATAATAGCAATAAGGAAAATGTTTGAAAGTTTTCAAGAATTACCAAAATGTGACACCAAGGTACCCATTGGCATATGCAGTTGGAAGAATGGCACTGCAGACTTGCTTGATGCAGGGTTCACACAGACCTTCAAGTTATAAAAAATGTAGTAAAGCAAAGCTTAATAACATGATGTATGTTCGTACTAAATGTATGCTTATTATATTTCAAAGACGAAATGTATTCCAGAATATCACCAAAAATTCAAATGAAATATTTTCAATATTACATTTATTTTTTGCTATAAATCAATTTCAGAAGCAGTTCTTGAAAAATGATAGATTTCAATATTTTCAACTGCACCTACTTTGTCTCGTTACTGTTTTGTTTGTTTGTTTTTGTTCCCCTCAGTAGAGTACCCTGGCATCATAGCTCACAGCAACCTCCAGCTCTCGGGTTTAGGCGATTCTCTTGCCTCAGCCTCCTGAGTGTCTCGTTATTGTTATCTTTTCCTGTGTTAATCTATAGTCAAATGGAGAATAAACAGAATTCTGTCAAGAACAATTTCAAAGCCTGGAGTGAAGGTTGAAAAAAGCAGACAAGTATCAGTTAATGACCCAGCAGAGGGCGAGGAGAGTGTTGGGAGGAGGCCAGAGCATCATGTTAGTGAGATTTGGGGCCTTTACTCTTTGGTCTTCTCTTAAGGAGCAGTCACTGTGGAGCGAGACTCATGTACCTGCTGCCCCTCCTTTGCTCCTGCCTCTCCCCAAAGCAGTTTCAAGTTTGTCCTGTTTCCTGCTTCATATGCTCATTTATATGCTAACCTTCATCCACTCAATGCTAAGGGAATCACAGAAGTTTTTTTTTTTCCCCCCTAGGAATTGGTCACTGGTTAGACCAGCGATTCTCAACCTGTGGGTCCCGACCCACAGGAACTATATTAAAGGGCTGTGGCATTAGGAAGGTCGAGAACCACTGGTTTAGACCATTAAGAGTTTCTTTCAGTCTGCATTCTGTCTACCTAGAAAATTTCCCTTTGACTGATATATGAACAGTACTCATGGCTGGTTCTTACTGCTAATACAGATTTTTTTCAAAATTTGTATAATTTACATAATTTCTATTTTGGAAAGCAAGGAAATTGGCCTTATATGCCTTGTTCACATTGCCATTCTACCTAGAAATACCTACTTTCTTTAGGATTTTATATCAGTCAGTAAATCTTGAACTTGATGTGAATTCTTCCTTTCACATCAAATTTTCATATCTGAGCTTTGCAGGCTTTGTATCAAATTGGTATTTTTGCTCTCCCAACACATTTTCTCTTCCAGTATAGGGTTGGTAGTCACAGGCAAACAAAGAAGAACGTATTAGGTTATGATCAAAATGAAATGGCATAAAATGATAGCAAGGCTTTGGAGTTACACACTTCTTATAGTCACTCTTTAAGTTGGCTGTTACTCTTATCTTGTATTTGAATAAAACAAAGCCTGGAGAATTTAAGAGAATAATCCAGTGTTACTTGGGAAAGGTAGGATTTACACTCAGGTCTGTTTCACTTTGTAGCCCATTATATTTGTCAACTACTGTGCTATACTATCTGTCTGATGTTTACAATGAAATTTAATCTTAAATTTAGAAAAAAATAGACCAGCCTACCTATAGCCAACCAATGGCCCCATTATAGTAGTCTTAAGTTCTAGGCCTGCATGAATCCTTTTTGCCTCATTTCCCTTTGCCTCATCAGTTTGCATATGTTCCATTCTTGACAGACGCCTCCTACTGAACTGAATAAATTAAGTTCTCTCAGGGCACCAACTTATTGAGTTTGTATGTTCCTTGGCTCCACTCATTGGTGTTAATTCATATATAGTACTTATGCTTTAATGGTGTCCTTTAATGCCTTAACCCAAGGAACAAAAATGTAATGGTTTGGGGGTATGTGTGCACACATGTGTCTGTGAACATCAAGGTGGCAGTGAGGCTAAATATGCGGGAAACAGAAGAGTAGAGAAAAATGGCTTGCCTGAACTGATCTTTTTCTTAATGTGCTTCTTGAGAAATATCATTTAAATAACCTCCTACTCCATCTGGTGGTAGTAGCACTAATTATGGATTATGAAAAACAACTAAAATGATTATGACATATTTGTATACATCTTAAGAGATATGAAATGCTTAACATTTACCCAGCTCCATTACTAGACTCTTTTGAGGCACTCACCTTTACACATAAGCGTATTTGAATGGTAAAACCAATTACTTATTAAGTATGTGAAAAGTAACTTTTAAAAAATTAATGTTCTTGTGTACTAAATGGCTTACTATTTGAAAAATATCGTGAGAAATCAGTCATTGGTAATTTTTCCAAATTCCTAGAATTATTAAAGTTCATCAAATATTAAGCAAAAGACATTGCCCAATTATATAATGAAGTTTTCATTAACATTCATTCATGAATATTTAGCTAGGTTTACAAAAATTATTTTGATATTGGCTTGCCCATGATAAGCTCGCAGTCTAATAAAGAAAGGAATTTAAGGAAGTGTGTGTGTGTATGTATACATACATACATACATGTATTACATGGTGTTGAGGTACTTGGCAAGGCAGTAGAGAATAGTTATTAAGGTGACAGACTCTTAAGTCCATTTATCTAGGTTCCTTTCCTGGCCTCTTAAGTGATAGTTTTTTGTCTTTTTTTTTTTTGAGACAGAATCTCACTGTGTTGCTTAGGCTACAGTGCCATGGCATCATAGTTCACAGGAACCTCAAATTCCTGGGCTCAGGGATTCATCTTGCCTCAGCCTCCTGATAGCTGGGACTACAGGCACCTGCCGCAACACCTGGCTAGTTTATGTATTTTTATTAGAGACAGGGTCTACCTCTTACTCAGGCTGGTCTTGAACTCCTGAGCTTAAGCAACCTACCCCTATCGGCCTCCCAGAGTGCTGGGATTACAGGCATGAATCACTGCACCTGGCTACATGTGATAGTTTTTAAACCTTAGGTAAGTTACCAACCTCTTTTTATGTCAATTGCTCCTCCGTAAAAGAATCGAGAATAATAAATCTAATCTCATAGGGTTATGGTCAAGATTCAAATGTGCGTTATGTTTCTAAACCTATTACAATTAATTGCCTGTAGAAAATGCTCAGCGTTAACTGTTAATAGGCATATGTGCAGTACTGGGTGGTCTAGGCTTCAAAGAAGAAGTGGTAAATAAGAGTGTTAAAAAATGAATTTCACACACAAAAAATGAATTTCACTGCTTGGATTGATAAGGAGGTAAGAGATATAGTCCAGGCAGAGAGACATATATGCAAAGGATTACATTAGAGAGCACATGCACATTTGGGGAAATTGAAATATTTTAATATGAATTGTGAAAAACCTGGGTAAGCATTTAGACTTAATCCTGTAGGCAGGAAAGATAAATTGTTAAACTGGCTCCAATGAGTTGGTATATGGGTCTGGAAATAGAGAAATAGGTTTATAAATAATTCAGTCACTCATTCAGTGTTTTTCGATGGTGCATTAGGTTCTCAGGCATTGTTTACATGTAGTAAACAAAACAGGCATCATCTGTGATCCTATGGATGTAGTTCATTATTTTGCCAGGTAAAGAGAAGTGAGTAAATAAATTAGTAGATAAAAACAATAGTAAGTGCTGTGAGGAAAAGTAACAAACTAAAGTGAGAAAGGATTATAGGTTTGGAGAGATGATGTGGTTGGGGAGAATCTATTTAAATGGGGTTGTTTTGAAGACTTCTCTGAGGTTATGACATTAAATCTGTGTCTTAAAGATGTAGTCCCCAATCCCCATAGACTGGTATAAGTCAGTGGTCTATTAAGAACAGGGCCACACAGCAGGAGGTGGCGAGTCAGCCAGCAAAGCTTCATCTGTATTTACAGCTGCTCTCCCTTGCTTGCATCCTGCCTGAGCTCTGTCTCCTGTCAGATCAGCAGTAGCATTAGATTCTCATAGGAGCATGAACCCTCCTGCACATGTGAAGGATTGAGGTTGCATGCTTCTTATGAGAATCTAATGCTCCCCCATTTCTATCGTCCATGGAAAAATCGCCTTCCATGAAACCAGTCCCAGTGCCAAAAAGTTTAGGGACCACTATCCTAAAGAATGGCCAGGAGAGGCATTGGAAAGAAAAAGGGTAGGAGACAAGTTCCCCAGCAAGGGAGAAACACATCTGTGAAGGCTCCCAAGTGTAAGGAAGGTTGACATATCTTAGGCATTGAGGAGGCCAGATGGGTAGAGGGCAGACCAGAGTGGGGAACAGAAAGGTGAGTTTTGAGAGTTGGTCAGGAGGCACCACCAGAGATCTACAGGCCATGGTGAAATTTTACTTGAAGTTCAATCAGAAGCCACTAAAGGATTTGAAGTAGGGCAATAAATTATCCTATTTATTGGAATCTTGTTTATTGATGGCCTTGTTTATTGATTGTTGAACAAGTTTCCTCTAGCTCAGCAGTTTTTAACCTGTGGGTCACGACCAATGAAAATACATCCTGCATATCAGATATTTACATTACAATTCATAGCAGTAGCAAAATTACAGTACTGAAGTAGCAACAAAAAAATTTTATGTTTGGGGGTCACCACATGAGAAACTGTATTAAAGGTTTGTGGCATTAGGAAGGTTGAGAACCACTGCTCTAGCTGTGGAGAATGGATTAGCAGGGAGCAAGTGTAAAAGTGGGGGAAATGACAAGGAGCCTGTCGAGTTAGTCTAGGTAAGAGAGTGGTGGTTGCGCAAACGAAGGAGAGTGACTACATCTGAGGTACATTTGGGGATAGAACTGATGGATGTGCTGATGAATGTGATGTGAGAGGTGAAGAAAAGAAAGATCAAGGTTGATTCCCTCAGGTCTGTAGCTTGTGGAACTGGGTGAAGAGTGCTGCTATCTACTAAAATTAGAAAAACAGGCAACACTGGGAAGAGAATGGTCTGAAAGATGGGGGAAGGGAAAAACCAACAGTTCCATTTTGGACCTAGATTTTTAAAATGTTACAAATAGGGGTGGTGCCCTGTGGCTCAAAGGAGTAGGGTGCTGGCCCCATGTGCCGGAGGTGGTGGGTTCAAACCCAGCCCTGGCCAAAAACTGCAAAAAAAAAAAAAAAAAAAAAGTTACAAATAAAAATGCAGGGTCCACAGTTAAATCTGAATTTTAGATAAACAATAAATAATGTTATAGTATAAGGAAATGCCAAGCATAACCTGTGTCATACTCCTTCTAGAACATTATTTGTTGTTTATCTGAAATTCAGACTTTTTTTGGTCTCAGTTTCATTTCTTTATTTTTTTATTAAATCATAACTTTGTACATTGATGCATTTATGGGGTTCAGTGTATTGCTTTGATATACAATGTGAAATGCTTACATTGAACTAAGTAACACATCCATCACAATTATACTCATTTCTTAATAGTTTTAAAATGTACCATTGTATCATACATTAGGTAAGGTCCCCCTAAACACCCTCCCTCATCCCATATCCCCTCTCCCCTACCCTCTCTCTCCTCTTCCCTTCTGCTGCCTGGACTATAGTTATGTTTTGCCATATGAATGTATAGGTGATTATATATTGATTTCATAGAGTATTGAGTATATTGGATACTTTTTTCCCATTCTTGAGATACTTTACTAAGACGAATATGTTCCTGCTCCATCCAGGTAAACATACAAGATGTGAAGTTTCCATCCTTTTTATGGATGCATAGTAGTATTCCATGGTGTACATATACCACAATTTGTTAATCCATTCGTGGGTTGATGGGCACTTGGGCTGTTTCTGTGTCTTAGCTATTATGAATTGGGCTGCAATAAACATTCTGGTGAATATGTCTTTGTTGTAAAATAATTTTTGATCATCTGGGTATATACCTAGCAGAGGAATTGCAGGATCGAACGGTAGGTCTACTTTTAGTTCCTTGCATGTTTTCCAAACTTCTTTCCAAAAACGTTGTATTAGCTTGCATTCCCATCAGCAGTGTAGAAGTGTTCCCTTCTCTCCGCATCCACACCAACATCTGTATTTTGGAATTTTGTGATGTGGGCTAATCTTATTGGAGTTAGATGATATTTCAGAGTGGTTTTGATTTGCATTTCTCTGATGATTAAGGATGATGAGCATTTTTTCATGTATTTGTAGGCCATGTGCCTGTCTTCATCAGAGAAGTTTTCTGTTCAAGTCTCTTGCCCACATAGAAATGGAGTTATTGGTTCTTTTCTTATTGATTAGTTGAGTTCTCTATGGATTCTAGTTATCAGACCTTTGTCAGAAGCATAACCTGCAAAAATCTTCTCCCATTCTGAAGGTTGTCTGTTTGCTTTACTTACTGTGCTCTTGGCTGTGCAAAAGCTTTTTAGTTTGATCAGATACCAGTAATGTATTTTTGGTGTTGCTTCAATTGCCGGTGTGTGGGGGGGGCGCTTCTTGTAAAATATTCTCCCAGGTCAATTTCTTCAAGTGTTATCCCTGCACTCTCTTCTAGTATTTTTATAGTTTCATGTCTTAAATTTAATCTTTTATCCAGTGAGAATCAATTTTTATTAATGGTGAAAAGTGGGGGTCTAATTTCAGTCTTCTACAAGTTGCCAGCCAGTTCACCCAGCACCATTTTTTAAATAATAGGGAGTCTCTGAAATTCAAACTTATCCAAGCATTCTGTATTTTCTGTGGCAATCATAATGGTTAACCTACTTTTGAGAAATGGAAGTGGAAATGCCAAGAGGACAGTTAGATATATGAGTGGAGGAATTGGGGCAGGAGCTATAATTTAGGAGTCACAAACATGGAAATTTAAGCTATAAGGATGAATGAGATCATCCACAGAGGAAATGTAGAAAGAAGAAGAAGAAACAAGGATAATCTCGAGTATTGAGCTCCTCAACATTTTGCAGTAGAGTGCAAGCATCCTTTGAATAAGTGAGGACTGGCCAGAGAGAACAGAGGGAAGCCAGATCATTGTCATGTTGATGAATTCAGGATAGGACAGTTTTAAAAAAAAGGAAGCCTCCAGCTGTTGGGGATACTACTGAGTGATAGACTAAAATGAGGGGCAAAAAGGATGCAGTGGATTTGGCAAGATAATTTTTGGCAACGTTAGTTGTATACTTTTATGTAATGTTTGAGGAGTAAATAAAACACTTGCACCAGAAATTTCCAAGAATCCTCTTTGATAAGGAGCAAAGAAATAGCATGTAGGCTAGACGGTGATATTTAAAAACATGAAAAATGCTGAGTTCTTCCAGGGGAGTGTTAAAAAATTAAGACATTTGAAACAAATTTGGGGATAGAGAAAAGAAAAGAAAGCGGTAAAGGGGGAAATGGGGGGAATGAGAGATAGGAGCCGGCCCCGCAAAAGAGTTTTACAGAGATGGAGAAGGAGGGATGAATTAAAACAGAGGCAATTGTTAACAGTGAAGAGGGAGCAGTGAAGAAGGGTGAGGCCTAAAGTATTGGTAGTTCATTGCAGTACCTCCTCTGCCCTGTTTTAGTTGTTAAAGTTTTACTGGGACAAAAGTGTTTGGTAACTGGTAACCTTAATCTTCAAAATCTCTTGGATATTTTTTGATCTTTTTCTTATTACATTTAGAGAAAGCTTGTCAAGCTCAGTTCTCAATCCTATTGGGATTTTGGTTGCATTAAATAATGTAAGAACAATCGTCTATTCATACAGAAAAATACAATACTAGATCACATCCTAGCACCATTTGTAAATTTCCAACAGAAATGCATCTACTACATTTGATGCTTATGAAGTTATCACCGTTGCTGAGCTCTGCATTTTTAGAGGAGGAGAAGTCTGACTGCAGTGGGCCCAGAGGTGGACTGGAGATGGAAAAGTGGAGAATGTAAATACACAGTATTCTTTCCAGAAGATGATCGGCTCTAACATGAGCAGAAAAAAGCCATGACAAATGGCCATGAGGGAGCCTGAGGGTTGAGGGAGTTTTATCTTTAAAGATGGGAACTTATTTATAAATTGTTATCAAAAGGAGAGGTAAGGAGGTTGAAAATACAGGAAAAAACATGGAATAATCGATAGAACAGGGCCCCATGAACAACAGAAGGGAACAGGCTCCGAGTATGGATGGATTGTTTACTTTGGACATTCGATGAATTTTACCTCTGACTAGAGAAATTCTGAGGCTGATGCAGATACCAGTAATTTGGGGTTGAGATAACAAAGTTAGAGAAATTCTAGCTTGGGAACACTTAAGCATTATAAAATGTATCCATGTAACAAAAATATTTATACTCCCTTAATATTTTGAAATAATAAAACAATAAATTCTAGCTTGAATTTTCTGGCTGGGATTTGGAATAAGGTCATATCCTGAGTGTTCTTGGTGTGAACTAAACTAAAATCTTAAGCCCCCCCAGCCGACTGAATGGATTGAGTTGCTGGAGGTCAGACATGCCTGTCAATTTCCCTTTACTGTCTTGGAAATACCCTTTGTAACTCATTAACAGACCTAAGAGTACCCATGGCAACACTTGAACCACACCTGTAGGTTATCAGTTTACTTAACAGATCACTGGAGTCTGAGCATACAGTAATCTGCCCCTTATCTGGCACCCACGGGGATTGGTAGTTTCTGGATAAATATAGTTTCCAGTTGCTTGAGAGTTAATATTGAAAATAGGCCTAACTAATTCTGTACCCCATACAATACCATAGCATACTACAAACTCAGTATTGACTTGATCTTAATATTGAAACATACTAATGGAAAAGAAAACTAAGACAAACTTCACTTACTGTAACAGTTTTCCTGTATTATACACATAAAGCAGCTTTATAAATGCACTGCACAAGTTTAGTCAGATGGCAGTCAATGCACTTTTCAACTTTACTACTTTATTTTTTTTAACTTTCAGTAACACACATTAACACCTAAAACTGTTACAGAGAACACCTGGGAGCTGAAGCAGTGACTCAGGAAGCCTCGGCTTGCTGACCATGTGGGGCACTAGGTTTAAACTCTGATTTTTTTTTTTTGGCCAGGTTGTGTGCCAGTTGCTTGAGAATGCTGGTTGCTTGAATTCCAGATAATGGGGAGTTTGCTATATGTATGGGTGGCTTGTCTGTGAGTAACAGACTTCCTTATCTTAAAAAATTTTAAGGTTTTAAAGAAAGTTGCACCTCCTTAACTACTTACGAATTAAAGATCTTTAAACCCACCTGTAACCTGCAGTTCCCCACTTTGAGCAGTCCTGCCTTTTCAGACCAAACCAAAGTACGTCTTTCATATATTGATTTATGACTTTATGTGTAATTCTTATCTTCCTGAAATGTATGAAACCAAACTGTAATTCAACAACTGTGAGACCACTTGCTCAAGCTTCTTGACCATGGCTCTCTAGGCCGTGATCACACATATTCAGATCAGCATAAATGTCTTTAAATTATTTTACAGAGTTTGAGTTTTTTTTTTTTCTGTTGACTTTGGCTAGAGTGGGGTAGAGACTGGAGAAGACAGTTGAAAGTTTGGTATTGTCACTCTGGAGGAAAGAATTGGAAAGTCCAACTACACGTAAAGTGCTGGTGTTTCTCTGATTTCTATTTCTATTGAAAGGAAGAAAAGGCAGAAAGTTGAAAAGATAGAAAGTATTAGCAATAGGTAGTTTTGTAAACTGAATGGTTATCATCTAATGCTGTAGTCCCCAATGCTCTGGCTATGGACCGTCTAGGTCTGTGCCTCTTAGGAACCAGGCTGCACACCAGAAGGTGAATGGTGGTGACAAAGGAAGCTTCATTTGTATTCATGCTTCCTTTATATTCAGACAGCCCTGGTTTCATGACAGCTCACCTCTAAAAAACCCCAAGTGCCCATTGACCCAGGAATGGATTAATAAATTCTGGTATATGTATACCACGGAATACTATGCAGCAGTAAAAAAACAATGGAGACTTTACCTCCTTTATGTTTACATGGATGGAGCTGGAAAATATTCTTCTTTGTAAAGTATCTCAGGAATGGAAAAAAAAGTATCCAATGTACTCAGTACTACTGTGAAACCAATTTATAATAACTCACACTTGCATATGAAAATGAAACACAACTTTGGCCTAGAATGAAGGACGGAAGGGGAGGAGGAAGGATGGGGAGGGGAGGGGAGGGATAATAGGGGATAGTAGGGGGACCACAACTATGGAGCACATTGCAAGTACAAGTTGGTTCTGTCATATGTAGAACACAAATGTCCTAATGCTATAATTGGGTAAATGAGGTGAAAGCTATGCTGATTAGTATGATGTAAGCACTCCAATTTGTACAAATAATCAACACACTGAAATTGGCATAAATGTATTTATCATCTATGTACAAAAGACTTAAAAAAAAACATAAAGAGAAAACACACAACTCCCCATCACTCACGTGGGCTCAGCCTGAGCTCTGCCTCCTGTCAGATCAGTGGCAGCATTAGATTCTCATAGGAGTGTGAACCCTACTTCACACTGTGGCTGCAAGGGATCTAGGTTCCTTGCTCCTTATGAGAACCTAATGCCTGGTGATCTGAGGTGGGGATGCTAGTGCTGCCTGGTGGCTGCAAATACAGATTATCATGAGAAGAGAGTGCACAGAGACCACCCCCACCTACTGTGGAAAAATTGTCTTCCAGGAAAACAGTCCCTGTTGCCAAAAACATTGGGGACTGCTGATCTAATGAGCTGCAAATATTTTCAAGTGGCACTTTGCTTCTTGACCATTTCTTTTTTCTTAAAGTGGATTTATGAAGTATTCATTCTCCAAGTTTCTCAGCGCATTTACAGCATTAATATGTGCGACCATTAATTAATTTTGGAGAAATCCCCAGGAGGGAGAGAAATAACAGTAATTAGTATCATCACATACAAATGGAAAAACTGATGCCTAAAGATACTCCTGAGGTCACACTGCAGACCACTGCTTACTCATAATTAAATGAATATCCTCCAAATTCAAGGAAAGGAATATATTTTATAAGACTTCGGTGAAATTTTGTAGTTGTGTGGCATTTCGAGCCATTCCTGACATAGGAGTTCTGAAGATGTTTATGCCTCGGTGCATCCTAGTTACAACTAAAGCCAAGGATTTATTTCTTGAGTCTTATTTCCTAATACAGCAGAGCTCAGCAAATTATGGCATGCTACCTGTTTGGGGGGGGGGGAACATTTAAAGAATAAGAATATTTTATGATGTGAAAATTACATGAAATCCAAATTTCAGTGTCTATAAATAAAATGTTATTGGAATATAGCCACACTTATTTCTCTACACTTTTGTCTACATGTTGTCTCTGGCTGATCTCACACTACAATAGCAAGATTAAGTGTTTGTGCTGGAGGTGATACAACCTGAAAAAGCTAAACTATCTACTAGTTGGCTCTTTACAGAAAAGTTTCCTTGATGGGCACACTGGCTAATGCTTGTACTCCTGGCACTTTAGGAGGCCAAGGTGGGAAGATTGCATAAGGCCAGGAGTTTAACAACAACCCGGGCAACATAGGGAGACCAGTCTCCATCTCTACAAAAAATTACAAAACATAGCCAGGCACCAGGGCATGTGCCTGTGGTCCAAGCTACATTGGGAGGCTGAGGCAGAAGGATCACTTGAACCTAGGAGATGGAGAATGTAGTGAGTTATCACACCCCTACAGTCCAGCCTGGGTGACAGAGTACCATTCTGTCTCTAAAAATTTTTTTTAATAAAGTTTTTTGTCTCTTAAAATATAGCGCATGCCTGGTCCCATTTCCATCCCCATCTCTTCATCTCTGAGTACCTTGCTTGTTAATGCTGTGTGTGGTCTAGTACTGTAGTGTGTCTCATTTGCCTTTTGAAACCTCTTACTAATTTCCTGATGTGTTTCTCAAATGAGAGGTCAGGAGCCATCCTTGAGGAGGTCTCAGAGCTCATTTCCACCACCTCCTTCCCATCTTTGTGTTTGTGTCTACTATATTTTTTGTTCTTTCACATTCTCTGTTCACCTATTTACATCACAGGGCGCTGTGGCTACAGGAGGGACAACCACAGCAAGGAGTTGTGTGTTTTCTCTTTATGTTGGTTTTTTAGAGGTGAGCTGTCATGAAACCAGGGCTGTCTATCTTTCTCTCCCCTATTTTTAAACATCATCTTCCTCATACACCTATAATTATAAGATCTGGTTTCCCGAGGGCAAAAGGTGAACCTCTTGCTGGGTTTCCTGTCTGCGATATTTAAAAGTGATAGATTTCCTTGGGGTTCCACCTTAATATGGGATCACATTACCTATTTAAAAAAATTTTTTTATTTCAGAATATCACAGAGTACACAAGTTTTGTTAACATACTTTGTTTTTGTACAGGTTGAGTCAAAGTTACAAGTGTTTCACCCAGATAGTGTGCATTATACCCAATAGGTGTGAATTTACCCACCCACTCCTCCTTCCTCCACTCAGCTTGATTTTCATTGAGATTTACTTCCATATTTGAACTTAAGTGTTGATTTATTCTGATTTGTTATTGAGTGCATGCATTTGTTTCTCTATTCTTATGATGTCTCACTTGGAAGAATGGTTTCTAGTTCCATCCAGATTGTTACAAAAGATAGTGGATTGCCATTTTTAATGGCTGAGTAGTACTCCAATAGTATGCATATACCACATTTTATTAATCCATTCCTGAGTGGCAAGCATTGTGGTTGTTTCCATGTCTTTTCAAATGTGAATTAAATTACTATGAACATTCAGGTGTAGGTGTCTTTTTTTACAAAATGACCTGTTTTTCCCCTTTGTGTATGTACCCAACAATGGAATTGCTGGATTAAATGGTAAGTCTACTTTCAGTTCTTTGAGGTATCTCCATATAACTTTTCAAGGAGGTTGTACTAGTTTGCAGTCCCACTCACAATGTATAAGTTTTCCTTTCTCTCTGCATCCATGCCAGCACTTGCTGTTCTGGGACTTTTTGATAAAAGCTGTTCTTAACTGGAGTTGATTTGCATTTCCTTAATTATTAGAGATGTCGAGCATTTGTTCATGTGTGTATTGGCCATTAAACTATCTTTCTTTGAAAAGTTTCTGTTCATGTCTTTTGCCTACTTTTTAATGTTCGATTTTTTTCTTGTTGATTTGCTTGAGTTCTTTGCAGGTTCTGGTTATCAGCCCTTTATCAGATGTGTAGCATGGAAATATTTTCTCCTATTCTGTGGGCTATTTACTGCATTAATTATACAGAATCTTTTAATTTGATCAGGTCTAATTTATTTATTTCTGTTGTGTATTAGAGGGTATTTAATGAAATTGGTATTTCCTTGAATTTGTAAATTACTTTGGGTAGTATAGTCATTTTAACAGTGTTGATTCTGCCAGTCTATAAGCATGGTATGCTTTTCCATCTGTTTACATCCTTTACAGTTTCTTTCCTCAGTACTTGATAGTTTTCCCTATAGAAGTCTTTTACTTCCTTATTTAAATATATTCCTAGGTATTTTATTTTCTTTGTTGCTGCTGAGAAGGATACACATCTTTTATTTGATTCTCAGCTTGCCTGTTATTGATGTATATGAAAGCTACTGATTTGTATGCATTTATTTTGTACCCGAGACTTTACTGAATTTATTTTTCAACTCTAGCACTCTCTTGGTTGAATCTTTAGGGTTTTCTTGATATTAGATCATGTCATCAGCAAAGAGTGATAATTTGACCTCTTCTTTCCCCATCTGGATATCCTTGATTTCTTTCTCTTGCTTGATTGCTCCTGCTAGGACTTCCAGCACTATTTTGAACAGAAGTGGAGATTGTAGGCTACCTTCTCTGATACCAGTTGTAAACAGAATGCTTTCAATGTCTCCTTGTTCAGTATGATATTGGCTGTGGGTTTGTTGTATTGGCTTTTATAATTTTGAGGTAAGTTTCATCCATGCCATGTTTTAAAGCACTCTTATAAAAGGTTATTGAATTTTGTCCAATGCTTTTTCTGCATCTCCATATTACTTCTTTGGTCTCTGTACTACAGATTGTAGAAAAGAAATGGACTGAAAACTGGCTGAGCATAGGTGCCTGAGCCACTATCTTCAGATTGAGCCCAACTCAGCTTAGCTCTGAGGGGTGGACTTATAGTGTTTTGAGAAAAGAGACTATTATGAAAAATTGTTTAAGCTTGGATCCTCTATGATAGCCAGTAGGAGAGAAAAATAAGACCTCTCAAAAATATCTTTATTACTTGACTAAGTGACATTAGTGGAAACAAAGCATGGGTTTCCATGTTCTCTTTTAATTATCCACGATAGCACCCTGCTAATGGTGCCTAAGAAATACCTGGATACAGAGATCTTGGTTTCTTTTGGGAAAAGTTGAGTAGACAAAAGAAAGTTTTAAGTTCAAGAGAAGCAGAATTCTCACTGACTCTTTTTTTTTTTTAATCTTGCTTTGCAAAATCTCTGAGACTAAAATTATATTTAATGCTAATTAGCAAAGTGGCAATTTGTTATTTACAATGATCCTGGAACAGTGCAGGATTTTTGAGAAATTAAATGTCTTTAAATTTTGTTTACCCATTTACTTGACTTCTTGGTTTATCATTTCTCCATAAAATATTCCTAAATCTAAGTATAGTTTTATACTGTTTTACCATACTGCTAAGGACTCTTAAGGAGGTACATGTTATTTTCTATTTCAGAATATAATATTCAGATAGGATCATTTTTGACATTTCAGTAATGTAGGCAACTTTAAGCTGTAGGACCCAGATTTAAAATAGATTAGAGGTAAGACTCATAGTCTCATTTCTAAAATATTTGACCTCATTTTCCTTATGAAAAATAAGAAGGATGAGGAATAATGAAGGAAGGTAAATGATAATAGCAGAGAAGTTTAAAACAAATAAAAGAGCTCATAACCCTTAGTGGCCTATGACAGTAGAAATTTAATGCATAATTATTTTGAGGATTATTATCCATATTTACTGTTTATTTACTGCTGACTTTGAGCTTCAGGACTCTATTTAGCCTCAAAATTTACTCTTCCTATTCAACTCCACCCCCTTAACTCAGTGTATGCAAATGTTTCACTAAACCCCAGGTTCTGCTGCTCCACCTTGGCTACCTGATACTGTTTCAAAGTGTCTCCCTGTACCTGGTGCAGTTAGTGATTATAATAATGTGTGCCGGCCATGTGAGTTTTTCTACTTCTGGCTCATGTGATTTGGAGCTCATTCCTGCTTTAGGATTTATCCCGTAGTACTCATCCTCTGACTGGTAGGCTCTGACTGGCCTATTTAAATACTATTATTAGATACTCGCTACTGGGCAGGTGACTATTATTTCCAATGAAGTCTCATTTGCCTGGGTTGGTTGACTATCTCTTCAATTCATTGTATAATCAATTTCAGAATGCAGCTTTTTAAAAGGATGAACAGACCCCTTCTCAGAACTTATGAATAAGAGTTTCTTGGAAGGGGTTCTCCCTGCAGGTATAATTTTTAAAAATTGTTGTAGGTGTTTGTGATATACCTCCAGGTTTGGGAACTATTGACTTACAGCCTTGAAAATGATCTTTTATGTCTTTTTCTATGGCTAGAGATAAAATCTAAAAGCAGTTTTGGGGTAGCAGAAATGAAACTTTTCTATTAATCTTGTGTTTGTCACCATGACATAGATGCTAAAATTTTTGGATATAGTTAATCTGTCTTTTTGGCTTTTCCTGGTCAGGGAGACATAAAAAGAAGGGAAGATGTGTTCCTTCAGGACAGTGAATTTTAGAGACAATAGACCTTGAATGAAGAGTGAAGGGGCCACGAGATCTGTTCAGGACTCCCTCAGTGAAATTAAATTCCTGAGCTGTTCATCCCAGACCATAAAATGGCTAGAAGGAAATTTTATTTTTAAATGTCGATGAATATAGAGAGGGCACACATATGAATGCTGATTCTAAAATAAATCCATTATGGATTTTAATCAAAACCCTTGATTAAACTACTCAGGGTATCGGCAGCATGGAGGGACTAAGAGATAAAAGCTGCACAAACCAGAAAGGGGTTTTAGGGGTGTTTTGTTTTTTTTTTCCTTTGACACAAATAAGCAAACTGAGGAATGCTTGCCTGAAAGTAAATGAGCAGTTAGACACAGCAGCAAATGAACCAACAGTGCAGAAGGCAAACACTAGTGGCCCACCAGTGAGATAAATATGGGAAATAAGCGAAGAGACACGACTCCCTGAGACAGATGTAACAAAAACAGACAGCAGATGAGAATCGTGTATAAATAATAGAGGCAGCTGGAGTTCAGATGAATCCAGTGCCCTCTCTTCCCCTATTATCTCTGCCTGGGCAATCTCAGGCATTTCCTCTGCTCTCCAGACCCATTGTTTCACTGCCTAATTGACATCTCTGCTTGTATATCAATACATCAGTGTGTTTAAAATCAACTTCTGGATCTTCCCCTCCCAGATCTAATTTACTTTCACTCTTTTCTGTCCCAGGGAATGTCACCACCAAGCTTCTGAGAATCAGAACCACATCTTGTCATTTTTGACACTTCTCTTTCCCTCGTTCTCCATGGCCAGTGCACCACAAAGTCTTTCCAGTTTTACACCCCCAAATCGATTTACTTTTCTCCATCCCTACTGCCGCTATCCTAGTCCAAGATACTGTCCAAGATACTTATGGTATCTCCCTGCATTTGTTCACGTCCTCCTTCAATATCTTCTTTACCCCACAGCCAGAGATACTTTTTTCTAAAATTTATTTTAAACATTTTAATACTAGTCTCTTCCCTCTAAAACCCTTTGATGAATTTTTCCTCTTCTAGGATAGAGACCGAAATCCTAAACCATACTGAGAAGTAACCAGCATAATTGGCATTGGCTCTTTTTTATGACTAGGAACTGACTTCTCTGTCCCTTTGTTTTGTACTCCCACAGTGCACTTCTTCACTTGAAGACACTGCATCCTGGGGACTAAATTCCTTCTGACACCTCGGTTTGGATCACTATCACTATCTCTCTTTTGTGGGGGTAAAAGAGAAACTTCCTCTTGTTCCTAGAACAGTGGTTCTCAACCTGTGAGTCACGACCCCTTTTTAACAATGAAAATACATTGCAGCATTAAGGAAGGTTGAGAACCACTGCCCTAGAAGGTTCACTGAAAGATCAACTCACAGTGAGACAGATTAATAAGAGAAGGATTTATTTACTGTCCACATGGGGAGAATCAGAGTGATTATCCAGTATCCCAGTGAGAGTCCCGAAATTTATAGACCCTCATTTTAGAGGGGAGGAGGAGATGAAGAATATTGTCTTCAGGGTAATTGTCTTCAGGGGGGATGAGTGATTATTAGGGAGGATAAATAGATTCTTGGGAGAATTGAATGGGTAGGGGAAACAGTGATATGTAAATGATTCTCTTTGGAAATACTAACCTGGATGTACTGTATGTGGAGCAGTTCACAGTGAAGCGGAGGCAGAGCGGCTCCGCAAGCTCCTCTCCACTTTCGCACAGAGAAACCCTGACTGGCCACTGAGTGTGAGCCACACACTCCCTCACACCTGTAGGTCACTATCATATGACAAAGTCTTTGCCGTAGTTCATTGTCCTCCCTGTGTACTTTCCATTTGCCTTCTTGGGTTAAATGAATGGAGTAGAATTTCTAACAAATTGAATAGTATCTAAAGTATATTTTTTAAAAAGTGATAAGGGACTGAAGGCACCTTTCCATAGAGGCTCCTGTCCAGAAGGAGAGTTAAAGGACAGAAATTTAGCAAGTAACCTGGTGGATTAGAGCTGCACCAAGAGAGAAGGTTGAAGAATGCACATCAACCCCGCTGAGGTGAACTGCGACCCCAAGCATACAAACAAAAGCTGAGACATCAATCCAGAGTATCTGTTTCACGAGGGTGGAACAGAAACCAGCTGAAAACAAGACAGAACCACTTAGCCCCGCCACACCAGACAGGGCCCCAGTTTCTCAGGCCACAACACTGTACAGGCCCTCGACAAAGCCCCAGGGGAAAAATCAGAGGGAGTAAAACAACCATGGGGCGGAATCAGCGGAAAAACTCTGGTAACATGAATAACCAGAATAGATCAACCCCCCCCAAGGAAAGATATGGCAGATGCAATTGAAGATCCCATTCATAAACAACTGGCTGAGATGTCAGAAATCGAATTCAGAATTTGGATTGCAGACAAGATTAACAAAGTGGAATTAGGAATTTGAGGAGAAATTCAAAAGTTGTCTCAAGAATTTAACGAATTGAAAGACAAAACCACCAAAGACTTAGACACACTGAAGCAAGAATTTGCAGCCCTCAAACATATGAAAAATACAGTAGAATCCCTCAGCAACAGAATGGAGCAAGCAGAAGAAAGGATTTCTGACATCGAAGATAAAGCCTTTGAACGCTCCCAAACTCTCAAAGAGGAAGAGAAATGGAGAGCAAAAACGGGTCATTCTTTCAGAGAGCTCTGGGATAATTCGAAGAAGGCAAATATCCGAATCATAGGAGTTCCAGAATCAGATGAAGTGGCCTTGCTGGGCACAGAGGCCCTTCTCCATGAAATTATGAAAGAGAAATTTCCAGACATGCCTAGAGATTCTGAAATTCAGATAGCGGACAGCTTCAGAACCCCAATAAGACATCCCCAATGAGACATCCACGACTCAACCCCAATAAGACATCCCCCAGGCATATCATAATTAACTTCACTAAAGTTAATATGAAGGAGAAAATCCTCAAAGCTGCCAGAAGAAAGAAAACCATTACCTTCAAAGGGAAGAATATTACAATGACTGCAGATCTCTCTGCTGAAACTTTTCAAGCCAGAAGAGGGTGGTCACCGACTTTTAATCTCCTCAAGCAAAATAACTTTCAACCCCGGATCTTGTATCCAGCTAAACTGAGTTTCATTTATGATGGAGGAGAAATTAAATACTTTAATGACATTCATATGTTGAAGAAATTTGCCATAACCAAACCAGCTCTTCAGGATATTCTCAGACCTATCCTCCATAATGACCAACCCAATCCTATACCACAAAAGTAAACTCACTCAGAAACTTCGGATCAAACTCCAATTTCCACACTGGTGAAAGGATTAAAAATGGCCACTGGACTTTTGAAAAACTCGATACCCAAAACTTCACCACACCTATCAATATTCTCCATTAATGTGAACAGCTTAAACTGTCCTCTAAAGAGGCATAGGTTAGCTGACTGGATACAAAAACTCAGGCCAGATATCTGTTGCATACAAGAGTCACATCTTAACTTAAAAGACAAATACAGACTCAGGGTGAAAGGATGGTCATCCATATTTCAGGCAAATGGTAATCAGAAAAAAGCAGGTGTTGCAATTTTATTTGCAGATACAATAGGCTTTAAACCAACAAAAGTAAGGAAGGACAAGAATGGTCACTTCATATTTGTTAAGGGTAATACTGTAATACTCAATATGATGAGATCTCAATTATTAATATCTATGCACCCAACCAGAATGCACCTCAATTTATAAGAGAAATTCTAACAGACATGAGCAACTTGATTTCTTCCAGCTCCATAATAGTCGGAGATTTCAACACTCCTTTGGCAGTGTTGGATGGATCCTCCAGCAAGAAGCTGAGCAAAGAAATCTTAGATTTAAACCTAACCTTCCAACATTTGGAATTAGCAGACGTCTACAGAATATTTCATCCCAACAAAACTGAATACACACACTTCTCATCAGCCCATGGAACTTACTCCAAAGTAGATCACATCTTAGGTCAAAAGTCTAACCTCAGTAAATTTAAATGAGTAGAAATTATTCCATGCATCTTCTTGGACCCCCATGGAATAAAACTTGAGCTGAGTAACAACAGCAATCTGCATACTCATACAAAAACATGGAAGTTAAATAACCTTATGCTGAATGATAGCTGGGTCAGAGATGAGATTAAGAAAGAAATCGCCAACTTTTTGGAACAAAACAACAATGGAGACACGAACTATCAGAACCTCTGGGACACCGCAAAGGCAGTTCTAAGAGGGAAATTTATAGCACTGCAAGCCTTCCTCAAGAGAACGGAAAGAGAGGAAGTTAACAACTTAATGGGACATCTCAAGCAACTGGAAAAGGAAGAACATTCCAACCCCAAACCCAGTAGAAGAAAAGAAATAACCAAAATTAGAGCAGAATTAAATGAAATTGAAAACAAAAGAATAATACAACAGATCAATAAATCAAAAAGCTGGTTTTTCAAAAAGGTCAACAAAATAGATAAACCTTTGGCCAACCTAATCAGGAAAAAAAGAGTAAAATCTCTAATCTCATCAATCAGAAACAACAAAGACGAAATAACAACAGACTCCTCAGAAATCCAAAAAATCCTTAATGAATATTACAAAAAACTTTATTCTCAGAAATGTGAAAATCTGAAAGAAATTGACCAATACTTGGAAGCACATCACCTTCCAAGACTTAGCCAGAATCAAGTGGAAATGTTGAACAGGCCCATATCAAGTTCGGAAATAGCATCAACCATATAAAACCTCCCTAAAAAGAAAAGCCCGGGACCAGATCGTTTCACTTCAGAACTCTACCAAACTTTTAAAGAGGAATTAGTACCTATATTACTCAACCTGTTCCAAAAGGTAGAAAAAGAAGGAAGACTAACTAACACGTTCTATGAAGCAAACATCACCCTGATCCCCAAACCAGGAAAAGACCCAACAAGAAAAGAAAAATTATAGACCAATATCACTAATGAATATAGATGCAAAAATATTCAACAAGATCCTAACAAACAGAATCCAGCAACACATCAAACAAATTATACATCATGACCAAGTCGGTTTTATTCCAGGGTCTCAAGACTGGTTCAATATATGTAAATCTATAAATGTAATCCAGCACATAAACAAATTAAAAAACAAAGACCATACGTTTCTCTCAATCGATGCAGAAAAAGCTTTTGATAATATTCAGCATCCCTTCATGATCAAAACACTTAAGAAAATCGGTATAGAAGGGATATTTCTTAAACTGATAGAGACCATCTACAGCAAACCCACAGCCAATATCATATTGAATGGAGTTAAATTGGAATCATTTCCACTCAGATCAGGAACCAGACAAGGCTGCCCATTGTCTCCATTGCTTTTCAACATTGTAATGGAAGTTTTAGCCACTGCAATTAGGGAAGAAAAGGCGATCAAGGGTATCCATATAGGGTCAGAAGAGATCAAACTTTCGCTCTTCGCAGATGATATGATTGTATATCTGGAAAACACTAGGGACACTACTACAAAACTCTTAGAAGTGATCAAGGAATACAGCAGCGTCTCAGGTTACAAAATCAACATCCATATATCAGTAGCCTTTATATATACCAACAATAGTCAAGTTGAAAAAACAGTTAAGGACTTTATCCCATTCACAGTAGTGCCAAAGAAGATGAAATATTTGGGAATTTAACAAAGGACGTGAACGATCTCTATAAAGAGAACTATGAAACTCTAAGAAAAGAAATAGCTGAAAACATTAACAAATGGAAAAACATACTATGCTCATAGCTGGGAAGAATCAACATTGTTAAAATGTCCATACTACCCAAAGCAATATATAATTTCAATGCAATCCCTATTAAAGCTCCACTGTTATACTTTAAAGATCTTGAAAGAACAATACTTTGTTTTATATGGAATCAGAAAAAACCATGAATAGCCAAGACATTACTCAGAAATAAAAACAAAGCAGGAGGAATTACGCTACCAGACCTCAGACTATACTACAAATCGATAGTGATCAAAACAGTATGGTATTGGCACAAAAACAGAGACGTAGATGTCTGGAACAGAATAGAGAACCAAGAGATGAACCCAGCTACTTACCGTTATTTAATCTTTGACAAGCCAATTAAAAACATTCAGTGGGGAAAAGATTCCCTATTTAACAAATGGTGCTGGGTGAACTGGCTGGCAACCTGTAGAAGACTGAAACTGGACCCACACCTTTCACCATTAACTAAGACAGACTCTCACTGGATCAAAGATTTAAACTTAAGACATGAAACTATAAAGATACTAGAGGAGAGTGCAGGGAAAACCCTTGAAGAAATCAGTCTGGGCGAGTATTTTATGAGGAGGACCCCCCACGCAATTGAAGTAGTATCAAAAATACACTACTGGGACTTGATCAAACTAAAAAGCTTCTGCGCAGCCAAGAACACAGTAAGTAAAGCAAGCAGACAGCCCTCAGAATGAGAGAAGATATTTGCAGGTTATGTCTCCGACAAAGGTTTAATAACCAGAATCCACAGAGAACTCAAATGCATTAGCAAGAATAGAACAAGGGATCCCATTGCAGGCTGAGCAAGGGATTTGAAGAGAAACTTCTCTGAAGAAGACAGTCGTGTGGCCTTCAGACATATGGAAAAATGCTCATCATCTTTAATCATCAGAGAAATGCAAATCAAAACTACTTTGAGATACCATCTAACTCCAGTGAGACTAGCCTATATCACAAAATCTCAAGACCAGAGATGTTGGCGCGGATGTGGAGAAAAGGGAACACTTTTGCACTGCTGGTGGGAATGCAAATTCATACATTCCTTTTGGAAAGAGATACGGAGAACACTTAGAGATCTAAAAATAGATCTGCCATTCAATCGTGTAATCCCTCTACTGGGCATATACCCAGAAGACCAAAAATCACATCATAACAAGGATATTTGTACCAGAATGTTTATTGTAGCCCAATTCATAATTGCTAAGTCATGGAAGAAGCCCAAGTGCCCATCAATCCACGAATAGATTAATAAATTGTGGTATATGTACACCATGGAATATTATGCAGCCTTAAAGAAAGATGGAGACTTTACCTCTTTCATGTTTACATGGATGGAGCTTGAACATATTCTTCTTAGTAAACTATCTCAAGAATGGAAGAAAAAGTACCCAATGTACTCAGCCCTACTATGAGACTAATTTAGGGTTTTCACATGAAAGCTATAACCCAGTTACAACCTAAGAATAGGGGGAAGGGGGAAAGGGAGAGGAGGGAGGTGGGAGGTGGGTAGAGGGAAGGGGATTGGTGGGATTACACCAGCGGTGCATCTTACAAGGGTATATGTGAAACTTGGTAAACAATCTTTGATGCTAGTGAATGATGCCCCATGATCATATCAATGTTCACAGCTATGATTTAATAAAAATAAATAAATAAATAAATAAAGGAAATACTAACCTGAGAGACAGGTATAATATTTAAAGTGATTGGGCCTAGTCTGATTTCATTCTTGATCTTCTTTCCTGTAATATGTTGAGATAACAAGGAGAGGAGGGGAAGTTGCTGTTCTTTTTGATGGGTCTGATTTCTTCTGAAGAAAGAGGCCCTTCCAAGGCCTATTGATCTCTAAGGATTGTTAATTCAAAACTCTTTGTAGCAAGGAGTTGTATGTTGAGGTGAGATTTCCTGAGCTTCTTCACTATCACCATCTCATCTAGTCAGTTCCTTTTTCTCTTTCATATTTTTCAGAATCTCAACTTACCCATCACTCTCAATAAAGCATCTCAAAAGCCACTGGCCCTGGTCAGACTTCTTTGTTATATCCTATTCCAGTTTTGAATGGTTTCCCTGTAGAGCAGAGTTTCTCAGTCTCTGCACTATTAACATTCAGATTATATGATTTTTGTGTGTGTGAAGAGGGAGTCTATTATAAGTATCATCTTGGCCTGTACTCACTAGATGCAAATTGTGATAATTAAAAATATCTCCACATATTGCCAGGTATCTCAGAGTGGGGTGAGCAAAATTATTTTTAGTAATTGAGAACCTTACTTCTTAGAGCAACTACCTCTACCCCATTCTGTGATGCGTGTTTTTTCTCCCCCCAAACTTGAATGCTTTATGAAATAGGAGCTCTGTATGCACGTACATGTGTGTGTGTTGAATGAAGGCATGGGAAATAACCCCCACTAGTGGAGAATAATATCACTACTTAATACTAAACTCCAAAGTTTATTATTTCTTTTCTGTCAAGAGGAATATTTGAGAATGCCATCTGTAATATTATATTTCAAGGCAGCATAAGCTTGACATAGAACTCCTTAGGGAACGTTAGTCATGTTTCTGGTTTACTACTGAAAAACTCCAGATCATTAAGCGTCTTAAGGAAGCGACTCAGCTTCTCTGTATCTACATAGGAACTCTAAAATCTGTTCACATTCTTCGTGTAGTTATATGACAATGTGGTAGTAACTACTTGGGGAAAAAGAATATCTACACCATAGCTAACATAGATGGAGCACAGAGCTTTCCTTAGGTGTAACACAAATGTACTCTATACCTTTGGTGGGGTATTTTTTAGTGGCTCCAAGTTGACTAGTGGAAAAGACAAAAACACGTTAATGACAACTGAGAAGGTAGATAGGAATGGTTATACAGAGGAAGTAAGACTTAATTCTAAAGGAAATACCAGGGATGTCTTCCTAAAAAGGTGACATTTGAACTAATTTGAAAGATGTGTAGGAGTTTTCTAGATAAGAAAACAACATCTGCAAAAGTCTTGGGATTAAAAAGAGCACAATGTATTCAGGGAACATCTGTGGCTGGATTAAGCACAGCACATAGTATTGTGGGGTGTTGGAGACGATGTGGAAAGATTGGTAGCAGCAAGAACACAAAGAGCTTTAAATACTGAACTGTGGAGTTAGATTCATGTTTAGCAAACCATCATAAAGATTTAAGAAGGGAAATGACATAGTTACACTCGGATTTTATAGAAATCTCTTTGGCTGAGTGGAGAAGGTAGCCTAGAAAGTGTGAGACTAGAAATATAGAAACTAATTATGGATTTGTTACCGTTTCCAGGAGAAATGATGAAAAAGATGATTCAAGGCAGCAGCACTAGGGTGAACAAAAAGAAAAAAATGATTTCCAAAGACCACAGGAAGTAGAAATGACATGATATTTGTAGGGGTGACAAAAGACTTAGAGATGAGAGTAAAATGACTCAGCTTTCTAATTTGATTTTCTGCATGAGTAATGAAGCTACTAACAAAGAGACAGGATTTAGAAGGAGCAGGTTTGAGTGGGTAAAGATGAGTTTCATTTGGACACCTGAGGTTAAGATATTTATGAACCTCTAGTTGGAAAAGTCAGGACAGTACTTTATAGCAGAGATGAGAACTAGAGGTAGATTTGAGCTACCATGATGGGTGCTAACTGATGTTATGGGAATGAAAGTAGCCTTGCCGAGGGGAAAAGTAGGAAGTATTAAAGAATTCTTAAGTAGCACCAAGGAAAGGTTTAGCTAAGGAAACCCTTGTTCTAAGTCTTCATCCAAAACTTGAGTCACCTAAAGGATTTGTATTTTATGATTCAGAAGGAGAAAGTAATCACTTTCATGTCCATTTGCATTGATTTATTTATTCTGCTGATATCAGAGAATCAGTACTGAAATGCCTAAAATAAGTACTGAATTCTATTTTGAGCTTTCTGTGAGTCAGGAATTCACAAAATCTTTGTAAATTTTGCAAGTCTTTGAGAACAGCCTTCACAATATGTGCTTTCAGACCACAGGCATATGGTGAGAGAGTTCTTGCCTTCCAAAAGCAGTGATTGAAAAATAGGAGAATTCGCATATAGTTTAGATGGGCTTTGAACTGATTTAACAATAATGAATCCATTCTGTTTTAATGGTTATTTTTTATTATCTGGCTTTACATTTGTATCTATCTCAGAACTTCTTGTATTTTATCTGGCATATGGTGCATTTGTATTAACGACTAGATGTGTGATTATGGTCATTTTAATTAACTAAACCAGAAACATTCTATTTAATTATTTCATGCTCAAATCAAATTCCAGCCTATGTGCATTGGGTTATGATAAAAATGTGTCTCCAAACTGGTTGTAAACAAGTAGGTAATATGAACAGATTCTGATGTGAATTGATCTGAACTTTCAACAGCAAATGGATATAACAGTTTTTCTACAATGGCCATGAGAAAAATCAGAAACCTTGTTGTATTTGTAGTGACATTTTAAATCAGCAGATAAGATAGGGAAGATTAATCCAACAAAGTCTTCTGTCATTTTTTAATAATAGCAGATAGAGTTTTTGTTGCTTTTTTTATTTTTATGGTGCCCCTTTGAATAAAAGGCATTTTCTGAGGCCAGGAAAAGGGGTGATTTATAAGCTTAAAGGTCGTAAAAATGCAGTTTCGAATTTAAACACAATTGAAATATATTGGCAAAAACTCACGTCAGAATTGAATTTAAGAATTCACTGAATGATAAAATTGTTTTTACCTAAGAAGGGCAAAATTGGAATTTTGCAATGGATTTATGGACACTATAAATAATGTTTATGTTCAGTGAGAAATGAGTGCACACATACCATGTTTTATATAGTGTGGTGCATGTTATTCACATGGCATGTTCTTGAAGAATTGTAT
Organism: Nycticebus coucang; assembly: GCF_027406575.1. Lineage (NCBI taxonomy): Eukaryota > Metazoa > Chordata > Mammalia > Primates > Lorisidae > Nycticebus > Nycticebus coucang. The sequence continues at coordinate 49,255,027 of NC_069799.1, read as the reverse complement.
TTAAATTGAATTTTGATAGCTTTTGTATTTAAATTGAATTTTGATAGCTTTTAAAATAAACTAAATGAATATTAATATAATAAAGTTTGCCCAAAGACAGAGCCAGTAAGTGAAGTGCCAATATACAAACTCAGGTCATAAAGACTGCAAAGCTTATGCATTTAGCCACCACCCTATGTGTAGCATTCCTTGCCTGTGATGGAGTGTGAATAGGAACCCTGAGCTACTTTCTGTCAATTTCTTGCTCCTTTACTTGCAGGGTGAGAAGTTTATAAGGTTTGTAGAGGAACCAGAATATCTTGTTCCTTTTTTTATAGTGCTTTCTTCCATCTTTGCAAAGTCATTAGAGAGATATGAATAAATGAGAAGATTACAAATGTCATTGGTTTAAATATAAAGTAATAGAACATTCAGATTGACAGTATAAATGGTAGGAACGTCGGAAAATTATGTACTGTAGATTTATTTGCTACTTTATCCCACTTTCTTGGTATGCCTTGTAAATTGTTGGTACCAACTTCATATTTGAGGGTAATAAAATGCCTGTCGATTTTTATCTTTAATCACTCCAGTGCATGTTTTCAAATCCTTTCTTCTATAATTTACATAGAGTGTGCATGGATCTTAAGTGTATGGTGCAGTCCGTTTGATAAATGCATATGCATAACCCACACCTCTGTGAAGAGGTAGATGTTTTTGTTAGCCCCAGAAAGTTCCTATCTTTATCTTTCTAATCAACTCCTGTAGCCCCCTCCACTCCTAACAAGAGGTTACTACAGGTTAGATTTGTACCAGCATGGATTAGCTTTGCCTGTTCTAAGGCTTTGTACGAATGGAATCGCGCAGTTAGTTCTCTTACGTCTGACTTCTTTAGTATATAGTTTTGAGATTCATTGGCCAGTTTTATGTATCACTTTTCCCTTCCTGTTGCTAAATAGTATTTTATTGTATAAATATTATGTACAGTAGAACCTCTGTAAATTGACCATTTGTGCTGATGCCTAGTGAGTGAAGGGGGACCCAGGGCTAGCAGAGCCCAGGGGTGAGCAGGGGTCTTACTGAGCAGGACCTGATCACCATCGCAGGGTTTCAACTCTTGTAGCTTCAGAGAAAATAACTTTGATGTTTTCCTTTTCATACTTTTTTTACCTTGAATTTTACTTTAACAGATATTGACACTGCGATTTTTTTTTTTTTATAGAATAAATCTTCGTTCATTCTCTTTTTTTCTGGACTTCACTTTTTCCATTTTCCTTTTCTTTCCTTCTCTTCTCCCATAAATATTTGTTAAATGTGTACAACATGCCAGGCTCTAGATAATGTTTGAGTACTTCTCTTCTTGAAGCTGGTAGTTAGGTCTCTTTTAGACAGATTCTACTTGGATTATACTTTGTTGTTTTGACCTAAACTGAGAGTATCTGTCTGTCTTCTAGCATTCATTCACCTCTTTCTTTCCTTTGTTGGCATTAAAGACTATTAGTTGATTGTAACTCAAGTAATGAATACACTGTTGTTGTACAAAATTAACACAATAAGAAAAATAGAAAGCATTAAGTGAAAGCTCCCTTCTTTCCTTCTCTTCCTACTTACCTTCCTAGAACCTGCCCTCATGGATTGGTTCCATAAATGTATGGCTACTCCGTGTGCTCACAGCATGCCTTTAGCTCTGAAAGGCTAAAAAGAATTTTTAAGAATTATTTCTAAAAGAAATTTCTTGGAACTCCTTCCCTGCCAGCACATGTATCTTTTACATTTTTCAAATAACTACGTAATATGGATGAGCCATAGCTTATATTTTGCACCATTGATGGCTGTCCCAGCAATTTCTGCTTTTCCCCCAAGACTGTGTCCGTGGGACTTGGTAAACTTTCCTGTGCGTGTATTTTTGTGTAAAGCAAATAGTGGTTTAGGATAAAGCCCCTAGAAGTGAAGCTGCTGGTATAACCAAGGAACCCTTAAAATTTTAGTAAATACTTCAAAATCGCCTACCCAAAGCCTTCATCAATTTGTATTTCTGTTAGTATGAAATTGCCCATTTTCTAATATTCTAACCAATGATTGATATTATGAGTCTTTTTTAACTTTTTCAAACCAATGAGCTTAAAATGAAGTAGTATAATTCTAATTTACATTTCCCAGTTACTTGTGAGGATGAATACTTTTTCACGTTTTTTCTTCTATTTATATTTCTGCTTTGAATTCCCTGTTCATAGCAGGGTGTGGTTTTCTTTTTGTCCTGTGTTTTTATATTTCAGTAGAAGGTTAGTAAAGCTGCTTCAGAAGCCACTATCCAGATGCAATTTTAAGTGACAGTTTTACAAGATTGGATGTTAAAAGTGCCAGAGGCAAAGTTGGGTAATACCAGTATGTAATGTCAGTTCCATCAGTTTCTTTGGGCAAGTTTTTTTAACCTATCTAAAGCTCAGCTCCCTCATTTATAAAATGGAAATAATAGCACCCACTATTTATTGTAAGGGTTAAATGTTTTTGTGAGGATTAATGAATGTGAAGTGTTTAGAATGATGGCTAGTACAAAAATTTCAGCTGTTATCATCATTATTATTTTTGCACGCTTACTACCATATTTACTGTTAACATTTTATTAAAGTGAAAAGGTATGTTCATTGGGATAAATTCTGTTGACTAGACAAACTGGTAACACTGAATATATTTCTAGGTCCCTGTTTTACTCACTACAGTGGTTCTAGATTCATCCCTCTTTTCCCCAGATTGGGTTTTTTACTCCTGGAATTTATATGTTTATATCTCTTTCATGATCTTAAAAAGTATAACCAAAAAATAAATAGAAAGAACAGTAAATGGAGTATATTCAGGCAGAGGCAGAGAGCTACTGTTCTGGTCCTAACCAGCATGTCATGACACCTGTCATATCTTGAGAGCTGGATTTCCTTATTATACAAACTTCTGCTTCAAAGAGAGGAACAAAGGAAAGCAAATCTCCATCATCTTCAGGATCTTACTGAGGCGGTTATAGTTAGATGGATTTATTCCTCATTTAAATTTTTGAATTTTTTAACTGAAAATTAAATTTTGAATTTTTTAACTGAAATTTTTAACTGAATTTTAAAATTTTAAAACATTCACATTCAAGGTTTACAACTTAATGATTTAATATACATTGTTTAATAATTATCATAATCAAATTAATTAACACATCTTTCACCACCTATGCTGTACATTTGATCCTGAGGGCTTTTTTATCTTGTGACTAAAAGTTTGTAATCTCAGGAAGGCTATGTTAACCAGTATGATGAAAATGTGTCAAACGGTCTATGAAACTAGTGTATGGTGCCCCATGATCACATTAATGTACACAGCTATGATTTAATAAAAAAAAAAAAGTTTGTAATCTTTGATCAACATCTCCCCATTTTCTCCCACTCCCAGCCCCTGCAACCACCATTTTACTCTCTGTTACTGGCGGGTTTGACTTTTTAGATTTCACATATAAATGAGATAATGCAGTATTTGTCTTTCTCTGTCTAGTTTATTTCACTTACCATAATATACTCCAGGTTCATCTATGTTATTACAAATGATGGTGTTTTCTTCTTTTATAAGACTGAAATCATTCCACATTTTTTGTATTCATCTTTTGATGGACACATAGGTTGATTCCGTACCTATCTTGGCTCTTGTGAATAATGTGGCAGTGAACATGGGAGTTCAGGTTCTCTTTTTGACACACTGATTTAATTTCTTTTGGACATATACCCAATAGTCCATGTGATATGTTTTCCCTAATGCCTATTCTAATTTATATTCCTAACAGCAATATATATGTTTTCTCTCTAAAACTTTTTATCTTTTGTCTTTTTGATAATAGCAATTCTAGTAAATGTGGGGTGATATATCATTGTGGTTTTATTTTTCTCTTCTCTGATGATTAGAGCTACCGACTACCTTCATATACCAGTTGGCCATTTTTGTCTTTTGAGAAAACCATATCCTTTGCTTATTTTAATAGGTTATTTTCGTATTACAGACTTGACTTAAATATTTTTGCCATTAACCCTTTGTCAGATGTATGGTTTGCAAACATTTTCTCCCATTTCCTAGGTTGTCTTTTCATTTTATTGATTGTTTCCTTGGATATGCAGAAAATTTTCAGTTAGATATAATCCCATTTGCCTATTTTGGCTTTTGTTTCCTGTGCTTTTAGTATTATATGCAAAAAGTCATTGTCATGGAACATTTTACCTATGTTTTTTCCTGGAAGTTTTACAGTTTCAGATCTTTAAGTCTTTTAATTCATTTTGATTTTATTTTAACATATTATAAACTGAGGATCTGATTTCACTCTTCCACATGTGGATATCTAGTTGTCACAACACCATTTACTCAAGAGGCTGTCCTTTCTCCGTTGTGTGTTTTTGCCACCTTTGTATCTTTTTCCCCTAAAAAGAACCTTTCTACCCCAGTTTGTGATTGAATGGGGCTCCCTTGAATAGCTTCCTGAAGGGAACAGCCTCAGTGAAAAACTCATAGATAGCAATATTTGGGGACATAGGAAGGCCCACTATGCTAACATCTCCCTCTCTTCAGGGTAAAGGTCTTTCCCTTTAGCTTTTAAGTGATGGCTGTTGTCTCCCAAGTCCTACCTAGAGGAGTGAGTGTTAAGTTATTGGCAATCACTAATACCTTAATTGAAATTTATTTTATTTATTTATTTATTTTTTTAATTTGAGTTCTTCCCAGACACCACCATGCAGCTTTTCAGATGCCTTCAGTGAAAGCTGCCTTTAAAAAAAAAAAATACTGCTGGACATTTTTCTTAGGGCCACATGTCTGTCGACACGGGGATGCAGCTGAGTGACCCAAGCTCCTGACCTCTCCGTGTCTCTCATCCCTCTCATCTCTCTTGAAGGGCTGGGGACTATACTTGGAAATCAGTCTGTAGACTGCCTGTCACCCAGAGCTACTATTCAATACCCGTTGAATGGCCTGAGGGGCCCCAGCCCTTTGGCAGCAGCAGGAATGGGTCCTGGCACCAGCCTTGCAAAGGGCCGTTGATGGGAGAGAGTGGAGGCCTCACACATCCCTTCGGCAGCTAGCTCACCAGGGCTCACTCTGCAGGGCAAGAGGTCTGGCTCTAGAACAAAGGCCTATGGGGTCAGGGTCTCCCACCCTGCAGCCCTTTCCAAGACCAGACTGGGGAAGAGTTGGAAGAATGGGAACTGCTGGGGATAATTTAGAGGCACTGGGAAAAGCTGCTGAATCCAAGTTGCCCCTTATTGCTCTGGGACCTCAGGCAAGTTACTCACTCTCTCTGAACTCTGAAGTAGAAGAGAAATTCCTTTATAAGAAAAAATGTAGTTACTTCTTTCAAGAATATATAAAATAACCACCGTGGGCCCGATGTGGTGGCTCATGCCTATGATCCTACCACTTTGGGAGGTCAAAGTGGGAAAATTGCTTTGGGACAAGAGTTCAAGACCAGCCTGAGAAAGAGCAAGACCCCATCTCTACTAGAAATAGAAAAATTAACCCAACTAGATGGCCTGAGCCTCTAATCCCAGCTACTTGAAAGGCTGAAGCAGAAGGATCCCTTGAGCCTAGGAGTTTGAGGTTGCTGTCAGCTATGATGACACTACTGCACTCTAGCCTGGGTGACAGAGCAAGACTGTCTCAAAAACCTAAAAATAAAAATAACTACTCTGAATCTTAGCATATTAGGGATAAAAACCTATTTAAGGTTATTTTGGTCCAACCTCTAAGTTCTGTAAATAGGGCTCAAAAAAGTCAAGTGGGCCGGTCTCGGTGGCTCACGCCTCTAATCCCTGTACTTTGGGAGACCAAAGCAGGAAGACTGAGCCCGGGAGGTGGAGCTTGCAGTGAGCGATGATCACATCACTGCATTCCAGCCTGGACAACAGAGTAAGACCCTGTATCAAAAAAATGTATTTGTTTTAAGTCAGAGGACTCTCCTGAGGCTACACAGCTAGAAGGCTGAAAAGGGAGAGCTGTATAGTCCAGGAATAGCCACTACCACATGTGGCTATTCACATTTAAATTCAGATTAATTTAAAAAATAATTTAGAATTCAGCTCCTTGGTTACACTAGACACTGGTCAGGTGCCCAGTAGCCGCATGTGGTGAGTGGCCACCCTAAGGGAAGGTGTAAGTATGGCACTCTCCCCTGTGTCAGGGACTTGTATTGGATGGCCCGGACTAGAGGTGCCTCTGTTCTGTCCTCTGCCTCTCCTTAATTGAAATTTAATGTATCCTTTTTCTCTATATACACATATCAGATAGGTAAGATTAAGGCACAGATAGAATTGAAAGTTGGGGATTCGGAGGGATAAGGGAATTACTTTGAAATATGTGCCTGGATGAGATGACAGAAAAGGTGGCATGAAAGTGAGAGATAAGAAGGCAGGACGGCGCAGTAAATACGGAGAAAGGCATCTGTTGGGAAGGTAACAGGACAGTGATTTCACTTGTGGTTAGGTCTAGTTCTGCCTCACTCAGTCTGTCTGCCTCACCCATGCTTAGCCCTCTCCAACCAAATACGAACAGTTTTTTTATATTAGTACTTCCTCCCATCTTCATCTTACTTTTTTCCTCTTCCTACTCCTCTTCCTGATATTTTGACTGTTTAACTTGCTATCTAAATCATAGAGGAACCTATTATTAAAAATAAAGAATTTCCTCTCTACTTTAGTATGGACCAACAAATGTGTGAGTTTTCAGCTTAATTTATTTAGTCAGTCACTCATTTATTTAGTGAGGCAGTTGGTTAGCAAAATATTGGGAGTTACGAAAAATAGCAAAAGTAAAACAGAGTATTTCATAAAACCCACCTCTTTATTTCTAGCCTGTAGATAGTTTGACTATAACTTAATTAAATAATTGATAACCCTTAACCAGAATGGGAAATTTGAACAGAGAATCAGGGTGGAAAAATTGAGTTTTGACATCTTGAGTTTGAGGTGCCTCTATATAGGTGGAAATGTCCTGTAGGCAAATGAAAATATGAGTCTAGAGATTAAGAAAGAAGTTTGAGCTGAAGATAGATATTTGAAGTAATTAACTTAGAAAGCTTTAAAAAAGCTTATTACTTCCAGAAAACTGATTTAATAATAGTTCAACTTTTGATGAGATTAAACATAATTGCTTTTAAACAATCTATTGCATTGTAAAACTTTTTTTCTAATTTTTGGTATTATAACATTGTTTTAACTTTTCAGTAATTTTCTACCATCAAACTGCTGTATGTACTTAATTATTTCTCCTGTGTCTTTTGTGTCTCTCCAGGCTGATAGTCTGATACTGATGCATAATATAATCTATTTTAGAACAAAGGATCCATCACAGATAAGAAAGAAGACTAATTAAAACACCCATCAGTTAGTTTGACCTTCCTGAATTCTGCATGGAAGGTTTAGCTTTATTGTCTAGTTAGAACTTAGGTATTTATTATTTGGAAATCTTTACTGAATCATGTTCATCTCATATATAAAAGTCTAAAATATCAAGATAATTATTTAATTGAAAACATGTTATAATTTGCTGATAAGCATAAAGACTTAAACATCGGAATCTTAGCAAAACAAATGGCTAGAATCAAAAACAAAACTATAAACAGGATGTTATCTAATTAATATATTCTCTTTTTTTCATTTTGTCTTTTGGCAAACAAGTTTAAGAGTGATGTGCTCAATGTTGACAAAATTCTTTAAGACCCATTCAGTGGTTCTGCATAATGTTCCCAAGTTTGAGGTAAGTCAGAGTCTAACTTACTGCATGTGAACTAGACATACTTACACTATTTTAGAGAGTGAGTTTTGAATTCTTGTCTTCATCATCTTTGCACATAAAAAATAGTTGTTTCACCACAACCCTTGATAATCTACCTTCGTTGGTTGCCTGTCAAACACAACACTGATATTTTATTTTATTTTATTTATTTTATTTTTCAGACAGAGTCTCAACTATTTCGCCGTCGGTAGAGTGCCGTGGTGTCACAGCTCACAGCAACCTCCAACTCTTGAGCTTAAGTGATTCTCTTACCTCAGCCTCCCAAGTAGCTGGGACTATAGGCGCCCGCTACAATGCCCGGCTATTTTTTTGTTGCAGTTGTTGTTTAGCTGACCCAGGCTGGGTTTGAACCTGCCAGCCTGGGTGTTTGGGGCCAGTGCCATAACCACTGTATAACAGGCGCCAAGCCAGCACTGCTATTTTAAATCTCTGTTCTACTTACTATTCTTACAACTAGACAGTATCCACTATACATTCTTTAATCATTTCTTAGTCTTTCCACCAAAAACTTCATCAGATTTCTTTGCATGTTTGTAAATCTCCTGTCAGCATAAAAAAAGTGTTTCTTTGTTTTACACTTTTTTGGAGCATTTCATACATTTCCAAACATGCTACAGAGTGTAGACAATGTGTTAAGGATAAACTTAACAGTTCTGAGAAATTCTGTTCCTGTTTGCACATATTTTTCCCTGTTTAAGAAGACTGAAGCAATGCTGACGTTTTCCATCAATCAGTCAATAGACTCTTTGCACTAGGTCTGAGCAGTAGCGTTTTAAAGTAGTCACCTTGAAAATCAGTTTTCAACATATCAAATTTAAAAAATAAACAAACATAATCCGAGATTAAGCAGTGCTCAGATGATAAGAATTACTTAGATCAATTGCTAACACACATTTTTCTTCTTGCAAAATTGCTATTATTTTGTGTGTGTGTGAAATGTGGTGGTCAAAATTGTACTACCTAGTATACATTTTGAAAAAAATTAATAAATACTTTATTCTATCTCTCTCTTCAAAGCAAAAATGATGGTTTAAGAATGAGAAATAGTGTTTTTTTTGCAGTTTTGGCCGGGGCTGGGTTTGAACCCACCACCTCCGGCATATGGAGCTAGCGCCTTATTCCTTTGAGCCACAGGCGCCACCTGAGAAATAGTGTTTTTTAAAATAAAACTTGTACCATGAAAAGAGCAAAAAAAAAAAAAAAAATTACTTAGATCTGTTGCTACTTATTAATCAGATGAAGCTGACCAAGACATGTGAAATCTCTTGAATTTCTCCAAATATAAGATACGTTTTATGATTAAGAATGATTAGTGTCAAACTAAATGATATTTGAATTTATCTCATTGTATCAAATAATGATGTTTTCAAAGTGTTTCATCTCATTAATGTCAAATTTTAAACTAGCTAATTGAGTCTTTACCACTGCTGCTGTGCCAGTACAACCTCCTCCAGGGCCAGTCCTTCACCCAGGACCTTGCAGCCCTGAGCAGACATTATTCCTGGACCTGGTTCATGCAGATGCCTATAGCCTGATCATCCATAACCACTGCCTAAATAGACCAATCCAGCTGCCACTGTCACCCCCACTGAGTGACCCTGGCTAGAGAAATCCCCCACAATAATAGCAGTGGTGGAGAGCTGCCAACTCAAACTTTGACAAGCTGGGGAATAACCCTCCACCCTACACAAAGATCACCCAGCACTGGTTCAAACAGACAATAACAGGGGTACTGGTCAAAAACAGAAAGATGTTCTATAGGCTTTCAGTGCACCTGGCACTCCCCCGATGGGTTAACATTCCAGAGTAGTTCACAAAAGCTCCATCTAGGGTCCTCCTCTTCCCTTACCAAACAGGAGAGTTCCCAGCAAAGGGCAGTAAATGCCCTGCAATCCTATTAACCCAGAAATGAAAGAAGAGGAAGCAGATGAAAAGGAACCAGAAAAAGAACCCTGGGTACATGAAAAAAAAAATAGCTTGATCCCCCTAAGGCAGTGGTTCCCAGCTTTCCTAATGCTGTGACCTTTTAATATAGTTCCTCATGTTGTGGTGACCCCCAACCATAAAATTATTTTTATTTAGTAGCAATGAAAATAATTTTATGGTTGGGAGTCACCACAACATGAGGAACTGTATTAAAGGGTTGCAGCATTAGGAAGGTTGAGAACCACTGCGGCCTAAGGAGTCACAGTGAAGCAACTAAAGTGCACTCCATCTACAAGGAAACTGCCAAAATGATAGAAATGGAATTTAGATCATGGATGGGATGGCAAATGAGATGTGTGGAATTGAAGAGAAAGTTGAAAACCAACAAAAAGAAGCCCACAAAAAAATATATGAAATTAATGAAAAATTCACTAAGGAGCTAGACAACATAAGAAAGGTTATAATAGAACTTATAGAAAGAAAAGCATCATTTCGGGACTTTCAAAACATAGATAAAGCATTAGCAACAGACTAAATCAAGGTGAAGAAAGAATCTCAGAGCTTGAAGACAAGGCTTTTGAGCTAACCTAGCCTTTTAAAGAGTCAGAAGAGAAAACAAAAAAGTTGGACCAGTCACTTAAAGAGACATGGGATTATGCAAAGTGAACTAACATGTAAGTTATAGGTATCCCTAGGGGAAAAGAATAAAGAATTAAAAACATGGAAAATCTATTTGAGGTAATTATTGAGGAAAACTTCCTTGGTGTCACCAAAGATACAGGCATCCAGATACAAGAAGGTCATTGAACTATCAGAAAATTCATAGCAAGCAGGACACATAATAATCACCCTGACCAAAATGAAATGGATAGAGAAAATTCTACAAGCAGCTAGATGTAAACAACAACTGACCCACAAGGCTAACAACAGACTTCTCCGTGGAAACCTTACAAACCAGAAGGGAATGGGGCCCCATCTTCAATCTTCTTAAATAGAACAAGTGTAGGCCCAGAATCTTGTATCCTAAAAATCTAAATTTCACATTTTTTGGGGGGAGCGGTGGGGGAGACAGTCTCACTTTGTTGCCCTCCGTAGAGTGCCGTGGCATCACAGCTCATAGCAACCTCCAACTCTTGGGCTTAAGTGATTCTCTTGCCTCAGCCTCCCGAGTAGCTGGAACTACAGGCGCCCACCATAACGCCCAACTATTTTTGTTGCAGTTTGGCCCAGGCCGGGTTGGAACCCGCCACCCTTGGTATATTGGGCCAGCACCCTACTCACGGAGCCATAGGCACTGCCCTAAGTTTCACATTTGATGGGCACATTAAGTCTTTTCAAGACAAACAAACATGGAGGGAATTTGTCATGACCAGACCTTATCTGAAGGAAATACTCAGAACATTGTACATGAATCAGCACAGTAGATACCCACCAGTATAAAATCACCTACAAAAGCTAAAGGTCACAACTCTTATAAAACAATAACACAGGAGGATAAACAAAGCAACAAGATACCCATCATGATGAATAGAACGGCATCCCACGTATCAATTCTCTCAGTTTTTTTTTTTTTTTTTTTTTTGAGACAAAGTCTCACTCTCTTGCCCATGTTATAGAGTGCTTTTGCATCAGTCTAGCTCACAACAACCTCAAACTCCTACCTTCGGATGATCGTCCTTCCTTAGCCTCCCAAGTAGCTGGAACTATAGGTCCCCACTATAACATCTGGGTAATTTTTTATTTTTATTAGAGATGGAGTTTTTTTCTTGCTCAGACTGGGCTTAAATTCCTGAGATCAAGTGATCTTCCTTCTCAGCCTCCCAGAGTGCTAAGAGTACAGTAATGAGCCACCACACCTGGCCTCTCTTAATGTTAATGGTTCTAATGTGCCGATCAAAAGACATAGGCTAGCTGAATGAATGAAAAACACAACCCAAGATTCTGTTGTCTCAAAGAACCATATCTAAACCAAAAGGATCTACACAGACCCAACATGAAAGGATAGAAAAAAAATATTCCACACAAACAGAAGCCAAATGAGGGAAGGTATAGCCATTCTTATATCAGATAAAATTGACTTTAAATCAACAAAGGTAAAGGAAGATAAAGAGTCATTATGTCATGAATAAGGGAGCAATTCAACAAGAAGACATAATAATCCTAAGTATATATTCACCTCACACAGCAGCTTCTAGATACATAAAGCAAATTTTATTAGCGATAAGCAAATAAATAGCAGCATCATGATTTCTGGGGATTTTAGCATCCCACTGTCAGAGCTGGACAAATCATCAAAGCAGGAAATAAGTAAATAAACGCTGAACCTAAGCCAGGCTCTAAGTCAAAGGTATGTAACAAAACTTTACAGAACATTCTACCCAAAATTACTAAATACACATTCTTCTCAATAGTACATGGGACATTCTCCAAGACTGATCATGCCTTACGCCACAAAACAAGCCCCAACAAAAAAAGTAGAAAGCATAACATATACCTTCTCAGATCACAGTGGCATTAAAATACCTAACAACATTTTACGGTTTAATTATTTTCATTCCATTAGGATTTTTACTGAAGAGGAATTTGTTCTTTCAGTGTTTACCTTTTTATTTGAAAGAATGTATTAGTATCAGTAGCTTTTAATGAATAATAGAAATCTAAGCAAAGGACATAATGTGTTTCAGTAATTTCATTTCACTTTAAGACTGTGTAATAATCCTTCCCAAGGCATGATCTCTTTGATATTTTCATCCACATCGTTTATTTCTGACTTTTTTTACATTTAGAGAATTTCTCTTTGCTAGGTGAAATATGAATTACTCTCTTTAGTTGCATTGAAAGATAAAGGAAACTGAAAGTTACAAATAGATCATAGTGAAGTGACAGCTAATTTAGCACAGTTTTGCACTGAATCTATAGAAAAAATGAGGACAACCATGACATGGTCATCTACATATTAGGAATGCATTTTAAAGACATCTTTGCCAAGAAAGGGGTCTGGGAGATGGGAAGAAGACTGATAGCAAGTGTTTTGACGTTAAGTTGCTTTGGACATGAGTACAAGGGATAAGTGGAGTGAAGGTTATTGAAAACATTCTCTCATGCATCTGAATTATTCTGTCTCTCTGCAACTGCAGTAAGAGTCAGAAATTTTGAGGTATAAAATCAGATGAGACTGGGGGAAATGCATTTAACTGCATATTATCTGAAACAAAGCAGAATGAATTGGTAAGCATCTCATATGCATATGTAACAAAATGATAATCATGAAAAGTTTCTGTACACAGCAATAGATGGTCATAGTTAATGACAAATGACTTGTTATTTCTGATTTTACATGTACATAAAATCATTAACTTTTTTCTCTTTATTTAGTGTGCTGTACTGTTTTAAAGAATAGTAAAACTATATATGTCACTCTGAACTGTATTTTTGGATAAACTTTTCCAATACATCTTGAACTGTTCAACTATAAATTATCATGTTGTGTGAAAAATGGACTTTCTGGTGAAGTTGTAGGAATTAGAAAGAATATATATAATTGGTGGCACCACACCTGCGGTGCATCTGACAAGGGTACATGTGAAATTTACTAAATGTAGAATATAAATGCCTTAACACAATAACTAAGAAAATGCCAGGAAGGCTACGCTAACCAGTTTGATGAAAATATTTCAAATTGTATATAAAACCAGTACATTGTACCCCATGATTGCATTGATGTACACAGCTATGATTTAATAAAAATAAAAGAATATATAGTTAAGGCAATGTGACAGTTCTTTTTGATGTTTTACTTAAAACTATCTGGAATTTTAACTTGACTAGTAAATTTTTTATAACATCTGAACCAAACTCTTACATGTAGTTTATATATAAGCATTCTAGTATTATCTTATATTTTTGTTATTATATCATTACATATTGATCTGTTCTTGTTACTTTGGTTAAGAAAATCAGTGAAGGTCAGAGTGGTTGTACCGAGGAAGTCTCACTGAGTTGGGTGTCCACAGCTATGGAAAACTGTACTTCCTACTAGTGCCCATGGGCTGAGTGAGCTTGTGGTCTCTTTTCTCCACTTCCTCTGTTTGTACATGAAAGGTTGGTGATGAATTATCATTGACCAAGCCTGTGCTCTCTGCAGGCACCATTACTGCCCATCTTTACAATAGTTTATACACTGGGCATTGTTACACCTATCTTATAAATGAAGAAAAACTGAAGTTCGTAAGATTAGGCAACTTGCCCAAAAGGTCCCACAGCAAATAAGCACATAGTACTGAACTTCTGGCCCATCTAGATATAAAGCTCATGTGGTTTAGTCTGCCAATTTATAATTCCCTAAATCATATAATTTTTACTTTTGGAGTCTTTGTCCTGATCATATCTCTGCATTGTTTAAAAATACCTTTTTAATTGATTTTACTGACCATGTTTTAGACAGTTGTTCTTGACAGCCTTTTTTGTAACTTTGATTAGTTTTTTAATATTTCATTAGTTTTTTTATTGTTTTTATTAAATCATAACTTTGTACATTGATGCATTTATGGGGTTCAGTGTACTGCTTTGATATATACAAAATGAAATGCTTACATTGAACTAAGTAATATATCCATCACAATTATACCCATTTCTTAGTAGTTTTGAAATGTACCATTGCATCATGCACATTAGGTGAGGTCCCCCCAAATATCCTCCTTCCTCCCATATCCCCCGTCCCCTCCACTCTCTCTCCTCTTCCCTTCTACTTTCTGGACTATAGTTATGTTTTGCTATTCATATGAATGTATAGGTGATTATATATTGATTTCATAGAGTATTGAGTACATTGGATACTGTTTTTTCCATTCTTTAAAAAAATTTTTTTAATAATTTTATTTTTTTATTAAGTCTTTTGTACATAGATCATAAATACATTTATGCCCATTTCAGTGTGTTGATTATTTGTACAAATTGGAGTGCTTACATCATACTAATCAGCATAGCTTTCACCTCATTTACCCAATTACAGCATTAGGACATTTGTGTTCTACACATGATAGAACCAACTTGTACTTGCAATGTGCTCCAAAGTTGTGGTCCCCCTACTATCCCCTACTACCTCTCTCCCCTTCCCCCTCCCTCCTTCATCGTAGCCTAAATTTGTGTTTTATTTTACATATGCAAGTGTGAGTTATTATATATTGATTTCATAGTAGTATTGAGTACATTGGATACTTTCTTTCCCATTCTTGAGATACTTTGCTAAGAAGAATATGTTCCAGCTCCATCCAGGTAAACATAAAAGATGTGAAGTCTCCATACTTTTTATGGATGCATAGTAGTATTCCATGGTGTACATATACCACAATTTGTTAATCTATTTATGGGTCAGTGGGCACTTGGGCTGTTTCCATGTCTTGGCTATTATGAATTGGGCTGCAATAAACATTCTGGTGTATATGTCTTTGTTATAAAATAATTCTTGATCATCTGGGTATATACCTAATAGACAAATTGCGGAATCGAATGGTAGGTCTACTTTTAGTTCCTTGTGTGTTCTCCAAACTTCTTTCCAAAAAGGTTGTATTAGCTTGCATTCCTACTAGCAGTGTAGAAGTATTCCCTTCTCTCCGCATCCACGCCAACATCTGTAGTTTTAAAATTTTGTGACATGGGTTAATCTTACTGGAGTTAGATGATATCTCAAAGTGGTTTTGATTTGCATTTCTCTGATGATTAAGGATGATGAGCATTTTTTTCATGTGTTTGTAGGCCATGCGCCTGACTTCATCAGAGACGTTTCTGTTCAAGTCTCTTGCCCACATAGAAATGGGGTTATTTTTTCTTTTCTTATTAATTAGTTTGAGTTCTCTTCATTACAGTTTTTAAGACAAAGGAACAAAATGCAGTCTTTCCAACTTGATGTAGTCCATTCTATTTATTATATAGTTGTTTAAAAAATTATTAAAAAATTGTGTCTTTATACCTCTCAATGTTAACATTCTTTGTAGGATCACCATTTATATCTTATTTCCAGTCTATATTGTGTAATATTTTATAAGGTGTTTGTCAGGTTTCATATGACATCTCTATTCATGTGTTTCCCTATAGAAATAGAAGAATTAATTTCTTCTAACTCCTGTTAGCATGGCTAATTCTTTCTAGAAATGATATTGATTTATAAAATATTTTTATAAATATGTTTTATCATCCAAACATATGCTTAGTTCATCAAAATGTAATTTCTATTGCTCTCATATATTCTCATCATAGATTCTGGGCTTCAACTATGAAATAATATATTCATGTTCAGAGATTTCTTTTGTAATAGAAATAAGGTTTAAATTCTGCAAGTGTGAAGAAATCAGAAATGATCAGAAATAGCTGCATTGTTTTAGCAAGATACACATCATTTCCCCTGAAGTTAAAGATGTTTAAAAAATATGAATGAAGTAGTTAGTTCTCATAGACCAGGGATATGATAACAAACCACTTTAAGTATTTCTTTAAAAAA
Source organism: Nycticebus coucang (assembly GCF_027406575.1). Classification (NCBI taxonomy): domain Eukaryota; kingdom Metazoa; phylum Chordata; class Mammalia; order Primates; family Lorisidae; genus Nycticebus; species Nycticebus coucang. The sequence continues at coordinate 49,238,823 of NC_069799.1, read as the reverse complement.
ATTCAGCCTTGGGCAGTGCCTGCGACTCAAAGGAGTAGGGCGCTGGCCCCATATGCCAGAGGTGGCAGGTTCAAGCCCAACCCCGGCCAAAAACTGCAAAAAAAACCCCCAAAATTCAGCCTTTTGGTATTCTTGTCTTCTTACTACATTCAATGATTTAGCTTCTAGTGCTCACATTCTGGGCAAATATCCTATGATAATGACAACTGTGCTTCATCTTTATGCCTCTATACTTTTCATCCCAGAATTTAGAAATTGACTTTGATATAATTTGATAAAAATTAATATAATATGATTCTTCCTTTTTTTTTTTGCTCTACAGCTTTGATACCTAGCTGTTGTAAGCCTTCATAAATCCGTTCTGAAAATTAAGAAGTGGGGGAGGCAGGATGGGAATGGAGTGAGGACAGGCTCACTTCCCTTGTCGACCCTGGAGTGATATTTATTAGGCTTTACGGATTCTAAACCAGAGAGCTCAATGGTGACTCCCCTAGCTTTATGTTCATTTGTAAGAATCATAAATATACTGTTTGATAATTTTATACGTGCAATTGGTACTGAATAAAAAGTTACTGAGTTAAAATGGGCTTTGTTTAGACAATTTTGCATATTATACCTAAATGTAGATTTTCTAATAATTGAGTTGGCACATTTTGGATGGTTTCTCCATCATGTTATTTATTTATTAACATTATATGGCAATGTATGATTACACCTCCTTTAAAGAAATTAAAATATTTCCAGATAAGTTGATCTATCTTCATATCCATCCTCTTCTCCAAAAAACCCTTTTCTATCAGCTTATCTTCCAGACTTTTATTTGGTATGTGTACGTACGCGGGTATCCTTGTTTTATTGCACTTTGCCTTATTGTGCTTCACAGATATTGCATATTTACAGAGAAGGTTTGTGGTGGCCTTGTGTTGGTAAGAGTCCATTTTTCTGGTAGTGTGCATTCACTGTGTGTCTTTTTCTCACACTTTGGTAATTCTAATATTTAAAACTTTTTTATTATTATATCTGTTATGATGATTTGTGGTCACTAATCTTTAATGTTAGAATTGTGATTGTTTTGGAGAGTCGTGAACCATGCTCTCATAAGATGAGCCGTGAACCACGCTCACATAACTTAATAAATGTGTGTGTTTTGACTACTCCACCAATTGGCTATTCCTCCCTGTTCTCTTATATCTCTCCTTTCCAGGATCCTCCCTATTCTCTGAGACAGTTAAATATTAAAATTAGGACAATTAGTAACCTTAAAATGCCCTCTAAGTGTTCATTTGAAAGGAAGAGTCACATATCTCTCACTTTAAATCAAAAGCTAGAAATGATTAAGCTCAGTGAGGAAGGCCTGTTGAAAGCTGAGATAGGCTGAAAGCTAAGACTCTTGTGCCAAAGAGTGTGCCAAGTTGTAAATGCAAAGGAAATGTTCTTAAAGGAAATTACAAATACTACTTCAGTGGACACACAAATAAGAAAGCTAAACAGTCCTATTGCTGATATGAAGACAGTTTTAGCGGTCTGGAGAGAAGATCAGAGCAACCACATCATGCCTTTAAGCCAACCCCAATCTAGAGCAAGGCCCTAATTCTCTTAATTCTATGAAGGCTGAGAGAGGTGAGGAGGCAGCAGAAGAAAAGTTTGAAGGTAGTAGAGGTTGGATCATGAAGTTTGAAGGAAAAAAGCCATCTCTGTAACATAAAAGTGTAATGTAAATTAGCAAGTGTTGATGAGAAAGCTATAGCTGGTTGTCCAGAAGCTCTAGCTAAGATAATTGGTGAAAGTGGCCACACATATTTTCAGTATAGATGAAACAGTTTGCTATTGGAAGAAGATGCCACCTAGGACTTTCATAGCTAGAGAGAAGTCCTTACCTGCCTTCAAAGTTTCAAAAGACAAGCTGTTTCTCTTATTAGGGTATAATACCTAACATTTTATAATGTTATAAACTTTAAGTTGAAACCAGGGCTCATTCACCATTCCAGAAATCCTAAGGTCCTGAAAAATTATGCTAAATTGGCTCTGCTTCTGCTCCTTGAACAACAAAGTCCGGTTGGCAGCACATTTGTGTACAGCCTGGTTTAATGAATATTTAAAGCTACCGTTGAGTCCTACTTCTCAGAGAAAAAAATTCCTTTAAAATATTACTGCTCATTGACAGTGCACCGAGTCACCAAGAACTCTAATGAAAATGTATGAGGAGATTAATGCTGTTTTCATGTGGCTAATCCAACATTAATTTTTAACCCTCTAAATTAAAGAGTAATATAGATTTTAAAGACTTCTTATTTAAGAAGTACATTTTGTAAGGTTGCAGCTGCCATAGATAGTGATTCTTCTGATTGAGAAAAATAAATTGAAACCCTTCTAAAAGGATTAATCTTTCTAGATATCAAAAGAACATTTGTGAACATTTGTTCCATACCACCCTTTTGTCTTACCAGCATTCATAGGAGTGTGACAGAAGTTGATTCTAGTGCTCATGGGTGACTTTTAGGGTTCAAGTCTTGAGTGTAGCAAATCACTGTAGGAAGTAGAAAGAAAACTAGAATTAGAAATGGAGCTTGAAGATGTGACTGAATTACTGCAATCTCATGATCAAACTTGAATGGATGAGGAGTTGCCTATGAATGAGTAAAAAAAGTGGTTTCTTGAGATGGACTCTACTGCTAGTGAAGATGCTGGGTATATTATTGAAATGATGACCAAAGATTTAGAATAGTTGAGATTGACCCCAACTTTGAAAGAACTTAAACTGTAGGAAAAATGCTATCAAACAGCATGACATGTTACAAAGAAATCTTTCCTGAAAGGAAGAATCAATTGTTGCAGAAACTTCATTGTCTTATTTTAAGAAATTTCCAAAGCCACCCAAACCTTCAACAACAACCTCCCTCATCAGTCAGCAGCCACGAACATCAAGGCAAGACCTTCACCAATTCGCTGAAGGCTCAGGTGATTGTTAGCATGTTTTAGCAATTAAGTATTTTTGCAGTAAAGTATATGTGAGTTCTGACAATTAACTTCGCAAACTCATCCTAGAAAAAGTGCTACATACATACCTTATGGCTGAATATCACTGTGGTCATCTTTGAAGTACTCCCCTTGCAAGCTGGGCACTGACACCAGCACCTAGTCCACTCTTTAATGCACTTTTTCTAGTACAAGTTCATGAACTTAATTGTTAGTCCTTGTTTGACAATATATCTCACGGCTATCCTAGAAAAAGAGCTCCAAAATCACCTTTTTTATCCTTCCGTACCCTGTCACTGAGACTCTAAAGAAAAGATTCCTGTATGATATTTTAAACTTAATTCAGTGTATTACTTAAAACAATTTACGTTAATCCTTGGCACCAAGTATAAAATGAAAGGATTTATGCCAGTTAAAAGATCTTCTAGTACCATTATGATGGGGGTGGAAATATTTTAGGGAGCATGGGGTCTCTTTTGTGTCCCGAAACCCCACTTATTATTTTCTTGCTTTACTCTGTGAGATCAGGAAGCCTACTTTGCCAAAGAATTATTTTAAAATAACAAAGTGCATATTTCAAATAGACCTTACATTTTATTATGGAGCCACTTTTCAGAGTCTCAGTTTATAATCTGAAATTATGCACTCTTTTCCTTAACCAGGAGCAAGGCAGTGAAGTGTTAGAAAGATGGCTCAACATTTCCAAGAGAAAAGGAGGCAGATTGTGGTGGCTGTAACACAGCTACAAGAACTGCTAGCCCTGAAACTATCAGAAGGTATTGCAGGATGGAAGAAGAGACCTCCAAGCTACAGCATGACCACAGCCTTAAGGAAGAATGTCCAGGTTCCCTTTCCCCAGGATTTTGGGTCCTGTGGAATCATTTTGGATCCCAAGCATTAAAGAAATTTGCCCATTAACTATATATACCTTTGTGGTTTTCTAATTCATCATTCTGATAGTGCCTTCTACCCTGAAGAATACATATGCACTTAAGTAAGTACTAGGCACGATACTAGCCTTTTTGTAGATATCATATTTAATAAACCTGTCAAGTTTAATAAGGTAAAGATTAGGATACCCATTGTGGGTGAAGCCATTGAAGTTCAAGGCTGTGCAACTCAAAGTGGTTGTTTCATAATTCATACTGAGATGGTTAACTCCAAGGTCTGTCCTTTACACAGTGCCCCATAGCTTCTTTTCATGTCCCTCATTCAGTCGATAGTGCACAGATTCTTTTACAGGAAGCCTTACATAATATCCTAGATCCTCACTCTTAGTGTCTGTCTATTTGGAAAGTATAAAATTAAGTTATAAAGTATTCATAATTAATTAAACTATGCAAATGTCATTTGCCCTTTTGGAAGTTCTGTCAGCCAAAACTCGTTCTTTTCACTAAAAGCATCTGCTATGACCAATAGCAAGAAGCCACTCAAATAATCAAGGTTGTACACTGACTAAACTCATTTCTCTATTTCCAAATTCTTAAATTAATGAAATCCCTAAGTTCTGCACAAAGAATTTGTATGTGTTTAATGATGCCCTACAAGAGTTTTACAAAGGGAATTAGAGTTTTCTTTTTCTACCTATCTGATTATCTCAGACTTCTTTTTATGCAAAGCACTCTTGTGAGTTGGCTTTTTTTGTTGCAAAATTGTTACGACTTCAAATTATTTTCCTTTTAAGTAAGGTATTTGCCCTGGTTGGAAGGTCTGTACACATTTTATGTTGCATTTAATGAAACACAGGGCCCTTAGAATGACCTGTTTTTGTGTTTGCATTCTTTATGTATTTGCTCTGTATTGATACTTTAACGTATCAAAGCAAAATTTATTGCTAGAAGATTGATTTTTTTTTTTTGTCATTATTTCTTGCCTCAACGTTAAGCATTTTTTGGGGGGTGGGGAAATAGTGTGATTTTGAGTGTAACAAAATATCTTAAGGTTATTAGATGTATTTGATTAGCAAACTAATCAGAAATTTTAAAAATTCAACTTATCTTTTGAGTTTTATGTGAACAATAACACAAAATGGATTCATAAGGTGAGATACCTTTGTTATTTTCTTTGATCTGTATTATTCACTTAGTGAGTTTTGGGGATTATATTTTAGCATGGAGGTAGATACGTAGTATAACCACAAGACCTTGTACATGTGCTTGTTTTATCCACCAAAACCATCTGGCATGTATTTGTGAAATGGTTTGGAGGTAGCATTTAATTTGCACTTGTGGCTGATATTTCAGAAATATAGGTGAGATACTCTGTTTCTTTGAATTTCTTGCATGGAAAGGGTAATTCAGGATAGTGTTCTCAGCTGCTCAGACTGTACAGTGATTCAAAGTGTAGAGCATAAAATCTCGTCAAGCCACTGGCAATATAATTAAGTCTTTCTTAGTCTCCTTTAAAGTCAGCCTTTTTGCGTGTTGTCTACCTACTTGAATACTAGCCTGTTTCATCTATTTAATTTCCCCCAAAGAATACTGTACTATTCATTGAAGAAGTTTATGATAACATAATTCTTCCAAGTCTAAAAATGTAAGTTAACAATGATATTTTAATTCTTTTTTTTTTTTTTAGAGCATCAGAGCTTCAGGCCTTATTCTGCTAGAAACGATTCTTTTTGGGTCTCTGCTCCTATACTTTCCGGTAAGTAGTTATTTTATTTTGTTTGATAGTATTTCTTTTATAGACACACACACACACACACACACACACACACACACACACATGAGCCCACATGCTGTAAAGCCATTATTTATATATATACACATGACCAAGGGCTTTGTAGGTATTTAAGTCCTGGCTCTTACCATTTAGGTGACCTGAGGCAAGTTACTTAACATTTCTAAATGTTGGTTTTCTCTTGTGAAGTGGAGCTAATTATATTTTTTCTTCCCAAGTTGTGAGGAAGGTTAAATGTATGAGACAATATGTAAAAGGCGTAATTGATATGTATGCTTAATATATACAAAGAAGTATTAATTTCCTTCTTCCTCTGCTACCTGAATCAGAACCCTGAGATGCACCAGCTAACTGATACTGGAGAATTTGAAATGATTACGTAGAAAAATAAATATAAGGAAAGAAGTGTATGTGTGGTTCTAGTGGATTAGCTATAGTAGACTCTTTGTATCACGCTAGTTACAGGTCTGAAGCCAGAAGGTAAGTGCTAATTTTACTAATTCAGTTTAACTAACTTGTGCTCAGCAATTATTGCATGCCACACTATGATAATTTCTGGGAATAAGCTATGAGCAAGACAAACGAGATCTCTCAAGAAGCTTACAATTTAGAGGCAGAGATGAGTTAATATAAATCATGATAATACAGAGTGACAAATGCTAAGAGTAAGGGCAGGATGCTCTAGCAGGGGTCCTCAAACTACAGCCCGTGGGCCACATGAGGTGGTGTGATTGTATTTGTTCCCGTTTTGTTTTTTCACTTCAAAATAAGATATGTGCAGTGTGCATAGGAATTTGTTCATACTTGTTTTTTTAAACTATAGTCTGGCCCTCCAACAGTCTGAGGGACCGTGATCTGGCCCCCTATTTAAAAAGTTTGAGGACCTCTGCTAGAGGCCCTTAAGAGAGATGCCTAATCAAATCCCGTGAATAAAATAGCCCTTGACAAAGATCTGAAAGAGAAGTTGGTGCAAATGAAGGAAAGTTAAGGCTGCCAGGACACCAGATGCTTTCTGGTTTCTGTCTTACTCCACTTGCTGCTCCATCCCAGCTGCCTTTGTTAATTCTTAATCTTCTCTCCCACTTCTTAATACTCGAATGCCTCAAGACTGAGTAGTTTTTCTTAATCTACACTTTCACTTGGTGGTCTCATCTAGCCTCAAAGTTTTAAATACTATTTATGCAATAATTACCATATTTATATATCCAGCCCAGATCTTTCCCTCTGAACTCATGACCCATATTTAACTGCTTGCTTGACAGTCCCGTTGGGACATCCAACAGAATTCCCCATCATGGGCCCAAGTGAGATAGACACTGATCTCTTCCTCAGATTCAGTCTTCCAGTCCGCTGATGGCAACACTGTTCTACTAGTTAGTCATTCCAAAAACTAGAAGTCATTCTTTCTCTCATATCCTCTCTCTCATATCCATCAGAAAGTCTTTAAAAAATGCAGCAAGAATCCACCTAGTCTGTACTGTGGTCACTGCTACCACCCTGCTCTAAGCCACAGTTCCTCTTCTGGATTATGGCCAGTCTCTTACTGGCCTCTTTTCTTCCATGCTTGCCTCCTACAGGATATCTGTTTTCAAAATATCAGCCAGTTTTAACATCAGAGTTAGACTATGTCACTCTTCTTGAAACTCTCAAAATATTCCACATTTTACTTGCATTAAAGTGCTTACAATAACCTCTAAGGCCCCACATAATTAATACCAGGTTCCCTCCATTACCTTATTTTCTAACCCTCTTCCCTCACTCAATGTTTGGATTAAGTGTTCTTGATCTATTCAGGTCTTGAATTACATTTTCTATTTCTCCTTAAATCAGAAATATATTTAGATATAATGAGTGCTATGGTCTGAATGTGTCCTCCAAAATTTATATCTTAGAAACTTAATCCCTAATGCAACAATTTTAGGAGGTAGAGCTTTTGAGAAGTATTGAGGTTACGAGGGCTCCACCCTTGCATATGGATTAGTGAAGCTGTATATGAAAGGGCTTGATGGAGGAAGTTTGGTCCTTTTTGCCCTTCTTCCTTCCACCATGTGAGGATATAGCTAGAAGACCCTCACTAGACAGCAGATACCGATACCTTGATCTTAGACTTTCTAGCCTCCAGCACTGTGAGAAATAAATTTCTGTTCTTTATAAATTACGCAGTCGATTTTTTTTAATGGCATCACATATGGACTATGATAATCAGTTTTTACTTTTCCATAAAATCATTGATATTAAGATTTCTAATTTACTGGCATAGGGTTATGTATATTAATTGGTAATAGAATCAATATAATAGAATAAAGATTGAGTTCATCATACCTGGTACTCTTCTTGAGTAAGTGATGTGTCATGCATTGTAACATTAGATCTTTCCCCCAGAGCTACCAGGCAGGTATATAATCAAAGTCATAAATTCACTTATGGAGGAAATAAACAACCTGAAATGACCTCAGTAATCTTAACAATAATCTTAATAATATTACTACCTATTTTTTCTGCCATCATCTTTTTCCTGAAACTGTGCCATTTTAAATCATTATCTACCCACTAGCCAGAGGAATCTTTAAAAATATCAGATCTAATCTGTTACCCCTTTGATAGCTTCTCGGTGTTCTTAAAATAAAGATTAAAACTCTAGGCATGGTTTCTGATGTTAGGAATAGTGTGGTCTTTGCCTACCTCCCTGGCCTTCCTTATCTTTTCTCTTCACTTTCTGCTCCCTAGCTCCCCTGACCTTCTTTCAATTCTTAAATAAAACATGATATCTTTTATGTTAGACATAACAATGATGTCCATCTGAATCCCTGGACACTTTGAACATTATCTTACATGGAAAAGGGGCCTTTGCAGATGTGATTATGTTAAAACTTTGAGATGAGATGAGATTCTGGATTATCTGGGTGGGTCCAAAGATCCTAAGTGAAAGAAAGAAATAGAAGAGACAAAATCAAAGAGAAGTCATCATGGAAAAGATTGGGATGGCCATTGCTGACTTTGAAGGTAGATGGGATGAAGAAGGCCGCAAGCCAAGGAAAGCAGGCAGCCCCGAGAAGCTAGAGTCTTCCCTAGATCTTGTAGGAGGAGTGCCGCCTTGTCAACACCTTGATGTTAGCTCTATGAGACCCATTTTGGACTTCTGACCACCAGAACGTTAAAATAATAAATTTGCATTGTTTAAACCACTAAGTTTGTGATAACATGTTATAGTAGCTGTAGGAAGCTGATAACACCACTGGTCATGGGATCTTTTTTAATACTTCTCTTCAGTATTCCTCCCCCTCACCCCCCATAGCAGTCCTTTCAGCTATCTAGCCATCTATCTTTTAGATTTCTACTTAAGTATCACTTTTTCAGGAAGACTTTTCTCGACCCCCAAGTTGAGTCAAATTTCTTATAATAATTTCTCATGGAATTTTATTCTTTGTCTTGACAATGCCTATCTCAGTTTGTAATTATACATTCAAAAGTGCAGTTATTTGATTAAGGTCATTCTCTCCTCTGTGAGAAGAGAGCCTATTTCTGTTTTGCTCAGCATCACACCTGCAGTGCTCCCAGGGCCTGCCTCCATAGTAGAAATCCAGTAAATATGCACTATGAATAATTGAAGTTCTATTGGGACCCACTGTACCTTACACTAGTGGTTGTGTTAATGAGCATGGACCCATAGTCTATAGAAGAATTGTGAAGCCCCTTAAATGAAGAAGTACTCTAGAGAAGTAGGACATTTGAAAGAATAATAAATACCAGGCTGCTAAATGTTCAAAGCAATTATTAAAGACCTTTTTATTGGCTAGGATCCAGTTTTCAAAGATACTTTTATTAACCTTATGATTTCAGATACAGGAGAAAAAGAGGGGAGAAAATTGATAGTTTAAGAGAAATACAAAGGTAGTACGTCCTGAGAATTCTGATATGCCTGGGAGGAAGAAACTAGAAAAGGAGTTTTATCCAACAAATTCTACCCAACTAGAAACATTAGAATACCTCATTGTGTTGACTTCATACTTAACGAGCGGTGTATTTTATCTTTCAGAACATAAATTCTGTTTGTAACTGCTTGAGAAACTAATATGTTGCTCCCAAGTTTATACTTTGTCCCTTGGTTTTAAATAAGTTATTGTTCATGCTCTGAAGACAGAAAGGGCCAAATGATTTAATGATGATTTGGATTTAACATAAAATCCACGGGGAGGAAGGAAGGAGATTAAAATACAGTGCTGAATGAATCTGAAAAGGACAAAGAGCGAGAGATAGAGTGATGCTGTTTTAGTAATTGATAGTTAACTCTTTGGCTACTTGGGAGCATATGTATATGCCTGGGCAGGCATGCCTAAAGCCTTCTTGATAAGGAAAACATTAATCTGGTCCTGGATTAGGAGTCATAGGGGGCTTACTCAGGTTTTGTGGAAAAAAATATTTATAATTTTTGACCAGAGTTTTGCCCTCAGAAAGACCTGTATCAAGTTAAATGGTGCAAACAGGTGGAAGGAAGCAGGAGAAGAAGGATAAATTCACACTTGATAGGTACAACGCACTTTACCTGGGTTGTGGCACATTTATAACCTTGATTAAAACTATATGAAAGCAATTTATGTAACTAAAACATTGGACCCACATAATATTCTGAAGCAAAATATATAAATGGTTAAGGTAATTAAGTAAACTAAATTTAGCCAAAATGTCTAATGACATGATGATGTAAACATGATCAGTACCTTTTGAATTTATTAAATATCTGACCTAGTTTCTGTGTTTCTGGAGTGGACTATACCAAAATTGTTCATGAGAGTTTTACTGGGGGCTACAGTTTAAAAAAAAAAAAAAAGAACTGTGCTTGAATAAGATAGAATTGTTTTAGGGCTAGCTGACTCTGGTGAAGTAGGCTTTGGGAATATGCAGTGTTCTACTGAGTTATGCAATGAGCCTTTTATTCTTTTTATGATGCATATTGTTGTTCAGATTTGCAAGAATTAAAGTTATTTTTGCCTTTTCTAAGCAATCTTAGACTACAGACGATTTCATAACAGTGCTTATATTGGAAAGTCCAAATTAGAGATTATCATCATTGTGCAGATGAGGATGAACCAAAATATGACTAAATTTAGCATTGTTATATTGGGTAGAAGAAAGCTGAAGCATTAAAACATTTTCTTACACTCTTGAAAAGAGGCTCATGATTTGTAGTCCATATATTTATGAACAGATGATTAGTATTCATAATCACCTAACAACTTTTATATAATTTATAAAAGAAAGGAAAAAACTTTAAGAAGAAAACAATGTGTAGTTTTTGTTAAATTATATTAAAAAGGCATTTTTATGGATTAATAAGGCATATTCTTTGTAATATAAAATCTAGAAATTTGTTTTGCCTCGACTAAACCACCAGTTTCTTAAACAGGTAGGTTTTCCCTGCTAACCTTGGGTGCTTATTTGGTTAGCCACGTGCCTTTCTACAAAGGACACCAATATATGTGTAAATATAATGCTTATTTTCTGGTTGTTCCCACCACAACCCCAGGTCCTATTAAAAAAAACTGCAGAGTATTAGAAGAGACACACCAGACACAACTTTATCTTTATCCAACCTCTTTATTTCACAAATGAAAGAAGAGAGGCTGAGAGAAGTTATAACTCATCCAGCTTTTTTCAGCTAGGTGGTGAGAAAGCCAGGAATAAAATCCGGTCCCTTGACTACTTACTGCATTGCTCTCTTTACCTGATAATACTTCCCACGGAGGGTGTGAATGTAACGCTCACATGACATCACACAGGGAGTCAGAGAGACGCATGCTCCACCTCCTTGTCAATGACCCGTCCTTATTAGGTCTCCAAGGAAATAAAAGGCAGAGAGTGAAGCACGGAATCAATTCATAGTAGCTCAAACTCAGCCCTCAGACACAACATCAAATTCCCATGAGGCCTGATGGACCATGTTGTTGAACCATCTGAAAGGGAGTTTTATGTCTCAACCTAACATGAAGCTGGTTTCAGAGGCATAGAACTTAAGTCAGTTAAGACATTTTTTTGTCTGTCATCACCCCAAAGCCTAAAACTAAAACTTGGAGATATTTAAAAACTCCAGTGTGGAAAAAGCCCCATCCAGAAGCAGAGGATATTGCTCCCATGTGTAGAGCTTAAAGGAAGGAAGATAAAAGACAGTGAGCTGAAAGTGGGGGAGAGTACAGGAGTGAGAGGAGAGCTCAGGCAGCCAGGTTTTTAATCTATTACTGTTATTGTTGATGTTCAGATTTTCCCAAATTTGGCCAATGGGAGCCCCTTCAAACTGGCTTCTACATACATTTGATATGACCCCATCATTCTCTGAGCACTCTTCAAGTGCAACGTAATGTTCCAGAGTCATTTTATCTTATACTTTTCCTTTTCTAGCCTTGGAATTTGCATTTTCTCTGGGGAGCCTTGGTTTTTGTTAGAGGAAAATTCAGTTTCTGAGCTAGATTCACTTTCATCATGACAAACATAGGGCAGAGAGTTCTCAATTTTATAGGTAGGCCAATGTTTTTAAGCTCATCTAGAATGCATCTCACTTGGTGTCCCTTAGATCCATTTGGATGAAATCAGAGAAAAAGAAAAAAATGAAATAAATTTACTTAATGAGCACAATAGCACGATTAGGAACACAGTAGTATGGAGGTAGTTGTTTTTTGCCATGAGAGACGCTTAATCTCCAAACTGCTCATGTTTTAGGAATACTAGCTAAAACATAGACAGCAGAAGCCATCAGTCTGGACAACCACATCCTTCAAGGAAGTTTGAAAAGTGTGATGCCAGCACACTTTATTCTCTTCCCTAGGGTAGTTTAGAGATAGAGAAGAAGCAGTTATAGAAGTGCTAAATTCTTTGTAGTTCCATTTATCTACTTGGCTTGTACTCCTTTTCTGTACTCACCCCACTAGACAGTGGGAGTGGTTGTCCAGGCACGGAGGCTATCCAGTGTGCATATTCTAGGATATTTGGTTAAGAGCCTTGATCAGTGATGTGTCAGGAATTACCAATAACCTTCCTGTAGCTTAAAGAATTTTAATAAACTGAAAGAGCCTTACTGAATTGAGGTAGAAACCCTGGCTTTAGTTTGTCAGTGAAAAGCAACAGTGTTATCATCTTTGCTAGAATAAACACTGTTTAGACTATATATTTCTTTAAAAAAATACCTTATTGCTTTTGTAAAATATAATCACTCATTTAAAAACTAGAACAAAATTGAAAAAAATTTAAGTAAAAGATCTTCATTATCATCTATGAATAATTATTGTATATATTTAATTATTTGAGCCATCTGTATATACATATATATGAAAAAGATGGAAATAGATGGTGAAATAGAAATAGAAATAGAAAATGGATGGATGGTAGAAATTCAAACACAAAGAGGATTATTATATGAGATTTTAAAAAAGATACTAATTATAATCTGTATTATTTCAACAAAACCCCAATATTACATATTTTTAGATTTATCTTTCTTCACATCCAGCATTAATTCTAAAAGATCTTTTTAAAGTAAAAAGAGATATAAAACGTAAAAGGTGGGGTTATTCATTTTTTACTTGGCTATTTCAACTTCAGATAGTACCATTTGACTTCAGCTATGACAGCTAAGAAATTGAACTCAAAAACAGTTTCTTATGTCTTTTCTTTGTATCTTTTGTCTGAGTATTTGCAGGTCTTGAAGATAGCCTGATTTCTCTGTCCTATAGATGACTTGATAATTCTTTCCAGATGCCAATAAAAATCATTCTTTAGTTTTGCAGTTAAATAAAGTAAGGAACTATCTTTGAATTTATTGTTCTGTATCATTTTTCCTGGATCATGAGATTTTCTTTTAATATAGTACAAACTCCATAGTTGACTACTTCCCTACAGTGACCACCTCTTTATGTTGACTTAATTTTCATAGACTGGACATCTACATATCAGTGTAGTTAGGCCTACTTCCTTACATTGACCACCTCTGTATGTTGACCAGTTTATTATAGTCCCTTGGATCAATTTACAGAGGTTCTACTGTATACATATTTAAGACGTCTTTTAATCCAGGATTAAATTTTTATGATAATGGGTACAGTGGCTCATGCCTATAATCCCAGCACTCCAGGAGACCAAGGTACGTGGATTGTCTGAGTTCAGGAGTTTGAGACCAACCTGAGCCAGAGTGAGACCCTGACTCTAAAAATAGCCAGGCATTATGGCGGGCACCTATAGTCTTAGCTACTTGGGAGGCTGAGTTAAGAGGATTGCTTTGAGCCCAAGAGTTTGAGGTTGCTGTGAGCTGTGAAGTACACAGCACTCTACAGAGGGTGACGAAGTGAGATTCTATCTCCAGAAAAATAAATAAATAAATAAAATAAAAATGGAAAAAATTATAAAATTTTTTGTTATAATTTTCTTGAGCATAAGTTATATGCACATTGGATTATTTTACTTCTGTATCTGTAATCTTTTTACTCATTCATATGTATTTGTCCTTTTATATTTTGTGTGGTTCTCCCACATCTTAACTTTTCATAATCTTTCATTTAATTTCATAACCTTGTCATTATTTTCAGTTATGTTTATTCTGTTTCAGTTGATTCTAATATTCCCATGACCTCTCTAATGTTTTTATTTTATTTTATTTTTGTTTTCTCCCATATACCAGTGCTTTCTTGGAGCAATTTTATTTCTTTCTTTGCTTTTCTTGTCCCCTCTTTGATCTCTAGTATCTTTTTCTTTTCTTTCTTTCTTTTTTCTTTTTTTTGGAGCTGCTTTATCAGAAGGAACATGTTTCCTATAACTCTATAATTTCTTTGAGGCTATGAGAATTACGGATCAGTTTTCTTGGGTAATGTCCCATTTTTGTTGTACATTGTTCATCTGCCCAAACCCTGGTATTTAAACAAGAATATGCACTTTTTTCTTTCTGATTTTTATTTACTTTTTATCATAATAATTCTCTTAGTTGTGATAAAATACATGTAACATAAAATTTCCCGTTTTAACAGTTTTTAAATGTACAATTCAGTGACTTCAAGTACATTCACAATATTGTACAACCATCACCATTATCTATTTTCAGAATGTTTTTATCATCCCAAACTAAAACTCTGTATCCATTAAACACTAACTTCCCATTTCCTCTTCCTCCCAGCTCTTGGTAACCTCTGTTATGAGTTCTAGTTCTATGAATTTGCTTGTTCCAGGTACCGCATACAAGCGGAATCAGAAAATATGTATCACTTGTCCTTGGTTTATTTCATTTAGCATAATATTTTGAAGATTTACCCATGTTGTAGCATTTGTCAGAATTTTTCTCCTTTTCATGACTGAATATTTCATTGTATGTGTATGTCACATTTTGTTTACTATTTATCTGTTTTTAATCACTTAGGTTGTTTTTCCCTTTGAGCTATTGTGGACAGTGCTGTGTTATATTGTTCTCTGTACACAGTACAGAGTGGCCATGAACTCTGTGCCCCCTCTATGGGGCTCCATGGGAGGTGGTTGTGGATGTTTCTAATGTGCCTTTCAGGGGATACACTATTAGCCTGATGGATAGCCTAATGCCTAAAATGCGCACATGTCCATTTCACCAGGGGAAGACACCCGTGTGGCTCTTGTCTGACCTGTGTCTAGTTTATTCCTGCCAAGATAGACATTCTTTAGGAGACCCTTGATAGGAGAAAAGGTATTAGGTTCAGGTATTCCAATTGGGTGAGATATAGAGGAGACAACACAAAAAATAATAGAATCAGTTTATTATTTATACAGGTTCATGGTAAGTGAAGGTACCAATGAGACTGAAGGAAAGATCACAGAAGCAAGTGCTCAACTAACAGTTTGGGAGCCAGAGAAACAGACCTCTGGACTGAGACCTTCTTTGGGATACAGGGTATCATCCAAGCAGTCCCCTTCTGAGACTTCCAATTAGTAGGTTTAGAGTAAAGTGAGTGTGCATCCCAGGGTGTCCTGCTGTGACTGAGAGTGAGCACTGTGGACCCACACTGCTGTCTGTCTGGACTCCATGGGGGGTGTAAGGGTCAGTGGATGAGTCAAGTGATTCTGTCTATACGTCCATAGGGAAGTGGTCACCAGAAGGGGCTCCATAAGGCAGATATCTGCACTGACCACCTTGAGAACTTAGGAGAAAGCAGAGAGCTAGAAACTGTGACAAGAGTGACTGAGCCCTGCTTCTAGTAGGCGAGTTAGACCAAATTTCAAACTGTATGCTGAGGCAGTATAAAATTACAGCACTTTGCTGCATGCTGTTGCGAACATTGGTGTGCAAGTCCCTGCTTTGAGTGTATACCTAGAAATGGAATTGCCGGAGCATGTGGTAATTCTATGTTTAACTTTTTGAGAAACTGCCAAACTATTTTCCAAAGTGGCTGTACCATTTAACATTCCCACCAGCAATGTAGAGTGTCCCAGTTTCTCTACATCCTCACCAATGCTTGTTATTTTCCATTTTCTAGTTTTATAATGGTTATCCTAATGAGTATGAAGCAGTGTCTCCTTGTGGTTTGGTTTTCTATTTTTGATTTTTGAATGAGGCAGGTTTTCAGGGTGTCTATTTTTATGAAGAGTCACGTGGAAAACTGAAGACCGAAGAGGCTGAGGCTGACTACTCCCCTCTTTTGAAATCACATGAAGCCCCCTCTTCTCAGGTTTACTGTAAGTGGAGGCTTTGACTTCCTCCACAACACTGTAGCCCTGACTGTCTTCCTTGACTGGTGTGCCACACACGTACATCAGCCAAAGTGACGCTTCTCCACATCTGCCAATCTGGGTTGACTGTGTTTCTACAGGAAAATCCACTAGTTCTCTTTCAGCCACCCCACACCTTACAGTTCAGTTCTCTAATGAATGGATTGCCATTCCAGGGGAGCAGAGGTGCTTCCTGCCGAGCTCTGAAGTAGGCATGTCGTAGTTCTCAGTTTTTGATTCCTTTCTTTTCTCTTTTCCCTTAATGAGCTCTTCCATTCTCCTAGCTTAATATACTGTCTGCATGCAGCACCACCCAAATTTATATTCCCGCCCAATTCTCTTTCCTGAAATTTCAGACTTATATATATGCATCTACATATTTAAAAAATTTCTACATAGAGTCTAATAGACATTGCAAACTTAATCCATCCAAAACTTAACTCTGACACCACTACCACTATTACCTACCCTACTTGCTTTATCATCAGGCTGTCTAATTCCAGTTGGTAGCAGTTTTATCCTTCCTGTTGCTCAGGACCTCAGGACAAAAACCTTGGAGTTATCCTTAACTTTGCTCTATTTCTCATAACATATATCTCATTCATCATGAAGGCTTCTTAGTTCTGCCTTCAAAACATATTCATAACTTAACCATTTAACATCACTTCCACTGTTCCCACCCTGTTCTGAGTCACCATCATTGAATGTTAGTATTACAATAACCTTCTAATTAGTCCCTGTTCTTCACTCTTGACCTCCTGTAGTCTCTTTTCAACACAGCAGACAGAAATCTTTTAAAATTTATTTTATTTTTGTTAAAAGGAAATATTGTAAAAATATTTTTTTAAAACCTAAGTCATATGTGTTACTCCTGGTCAAAACCCTTCAATAGCTCCTCATTTCATTCTGAATAAAACTAAGACACCTGTAAGATTTATGTGATCTGTTCCCCCCGCCCCCACTATCTCTTCTCCTTGCTTACTCTTTCCTAGTAACACTGGGCTCTGTGTTGTTCTCAAATAGGACAGGCACACTCCCCACCTCAACGCCCTTGCACTGGTATGGCCTTTGCCTGGAACTTACTTCTTTCCATTCTCTGTGTGACAACTTCCTCACCTCCTTCCTGTCTTTGCTGGAATATCTTCTCAGTGAAGCTCACCTGACTGCCCTACTCTACACTGCAGCCTGCCCCGGTCCTCATGGTTTTGCTGATCTCACTCACCCTCCTCTTTCTGCACAGAATTTGTCACTTCCTCCATTAAATTTATTTTGTTATCTGTATGCCTTACACATATTTATTTTTTATTTTGTGTCTTCTCCCCTCCCTCATTTTCATTAGATTTTAAGTCCACTGCTATATTTCAGCACCAAATGTATGGCAGGAACAGTGCTTGATGCATAGGGAATACCCAACAAATTATTTGTTAAATGAACATTTTTAAAGATGTTCATAGATTAGCATATGGAATATGGCTTTTCCCTTACATTATTAATAATACATTTTAATATCTTTTACCAATTATTTTTGATGTTTAAGTTAAAACTTGGAAACCTTAGTTTCAAGAGAGGTCAGGAATTAGTCATTTATCTAGGAAGCCGTGTGCCTCACTGCAAAACTGGGGTCCTTATCATATAGGAGAAGGGGATTATGCTTGCTGTGAGATCTCTATTTCTGCATGTGTATGGTTCTTATTTTCCTCTAGTTGCTCATTTGCATTTTCTACATTTCTACAATGCCTGTATGTTATTATTATAAAAGGAAAAAAGACAAAGAAAAAGAAGTCCCATTTCTGCCTCTGCCTAGCCATTACTTTTGGGGAGAAAACCAGAGTTGCTGAAGTACTGATTATGCAACTCTCAGTACAAACTTCATTTTGTGGAAAACTGCCTATCAATTATTAATTGTAATCTTTATATAGCTCTTCCTTCTTGCTCTTTCTTTCACTTGCTTGGAAAGAAAGTAATTATGTAATAGATGTGATTCAGACATGAAAGTGCTTATTTAATCTGAGGAAGAAGGATTCACCTAAGATGGATTTTCTCATATGGGTTTTTTTCTGATGACAGCTCAATTCTTTTTAGGGTGTACTAATTTCAGTGGCTCAAAAACCTTTGAAAGTTATTTTAAGCAATAGTGTAGGCACACTAAGTATAGTGTGCTAAAACTGATGAAAAGGAAAAAAAAACTCTGGTTTTACTCTAAGATTTATTCCCTTTGCTGTTTTTTAAAAGATAATATTTCTACAGATTTCTAACTTTAACGTGTAACAAAATGCTTAGAGTTTCTTTAAAGTCAGGGGAGAAAAGTGGACTAAAAACTTTGTTGTGCCTGTAATCCTAGTTAGAAGGGAAAATAATGAAACAAAAACTTGGGACAAAATAAATATTAACTTAAATTTCTGTCTATCAAGAAATTAAAGATGTCTGGTGTGGAAAAACATTGATAAAAGTTTAGTTTCACATTTAAAACTGTGGAAATTTTATGTGAATTGGAGCTAGAACTGACTTTTGGCAAATGGTGGTTCTCATCATGTATATCATCTTTTATCTCTATTTTATTTATAACTTGTAATTCTGATTTTTCTTCAATCTACTACATATTTGGCAGTGACAGGTTTCATATTGTATAGAGTACTGGTAGGAAATTAAGAAGTACCAAGAAGACTTGTATTCCAAGAAATCATTTACAAATCCTGTTCACAGATATTGTAGAATACTGAACAAGGTATTAAGTATTTTAAGAAGGTGAAGGTTTCACACTAGAATGCCTCTTTGAGTAGTGATCTATTTTTGTTTTTATTTATTTTTATTAAATCATAGCTGTGTACATTAGTGCGATCATGGGGCACTGTACACTGGTTTTATAGACCGTTTGACACATTTTCATCACACTGGTTAACATAGCCTTCCTGGCATTTTCTTAGTTATTGTGTTAAGACATTTACATTCTACATTTACTAAGTTTCACATATACCCTTGTAAGATGCACCGCAGGTATAATCCCACCAATCACCCTCCCTCCGCCTGCCTCCCCTCTTCCTAGTGATCTATTTTTGGTCACCCTCTACTATCCATCCCTACCTATACCCCACCTTTTTGTGTTTAACTTCTCATTATCCTTTAGAGCTCAGCTTAAACTTTTTATTACCAGGGGAGAGTTCCTTGAACTGCTGCTCTCCCTTTAATTACCACCACACATCTATATGGGATCTTGAAATATGCACAGGATGGCATAAAAAACAGTGGGGGAAGGACAGATTCTTCAATGCATGCTATTGAGACAAGGACTTCTATATGGAAAAAATAAAATCAGATCCTTACCTTGTAACACACATACACAGAGAGAAGGTATACAATTTAGATAATATGAATATGAAAATCCCCAAAATTGAACTGTTAAGAGAAAATAAAGAAGACTATTTTTGTGACCTTGAAAGGATTTCTTAACTAGTACATAGCAGGCAAAAACCATAAAAGCAGTTTTGTATTACCAAAATTTAAAACTTTGATATGAAGAAATATGTGCAAACAAGGTAAAGTATGTCAAAGGAAAACTTATAGAAGATACTCACTTGGTCATTATACACATAAAGAGATGCTCATCCTCAAAGGCAATTAAGAAATGCAAATTTATTTATTTATTTATTTTTTGCAGATTTTTTTTTTTTTTTTGGCCAGGGCCAGGTTTGAACCCACCACCTCCTGTATATGGGGCCAGCACCCTACTCCTTTGAGCCACAGGCGCCGCCCTAAGAAATGCAAATTTAAATGGCCATACCATTTTACATCCATAAGCTGTAGAGATACGTGGAAATAAACTTAAACCAGCATTCTTAGTTATATTTGTATACAGAACCACTTTGGAGTGCAAATTGTCAAGATTTATACAAATTTAAAAACATAAAAATACATTTTACATATAGTGTGTATATACACACATTACATATATATATAAACAGGTAATTCAAAAATACTTCTAAATATATACTTTAGAGAAAGGCTCACGCTTCTCTGTGAATAAATATGTTTAAGGATGTTCATAGTGAAAAGTTGGTGGGGGAGGTCCCACATATTCACTGAAAAATATATAAATATATGTTCATTTTAGAACATGTATTTGGAACACAAAGGAAGTATGAAGAATTCAGCTTTGGGAAATTCAAGGCAGATTTTCAATATGGCCCTGTATAATAGATGGAAGGCATGTATATGCGTGTGTCCGTCTACCAAAAATTATTACTATTGAATTAGTTGGAGTTGTTTTTTCTTTAAACTCTTGTAGTAGAGACAATTATGGATCACCAAATTTTGCTGTTTCTTTACATTTCCCAGCCTCTCCTGTAGTTAGTTTGGGAGTCACACTAGTCAGTCTGGCAATGACATATACATGATGATTCATGAAAGCAGTTGTAAGCCAGCATGGCTTCTTTGCCTGTGTCTTCCTCTACTGCGGTAACTTTGAAGGACATGTTTTCTGGATAGGTGGCTGCCTCAGTCACATTGGACTTACAAGAATGAGATATAAGCCTTTGTTTAAGTCACTGGGAGTTTAGAATTTTTTTTTTTTAAGACAGAGCCTTACTTTGTTGCCCTTGGTAGAGTGCTGTGGCGTTGTAGCTCACAGCAGCCTTAAACTCTTGGTCTCAAGTGGTTCTCTTATCTCAGTCTCCTGAGTAGCTGGAAATACAGGCACCTGCCACAATACCCAGCTATTTTTAGAGACAGGGTCTCACTCTTGCTCAGGCTGATCTCAAACCTATGAACTCAGGTAATCCACCTGTCTCAGTCTCCCAGAGTGCTAGGATTACAGCTGTGAACCACCATGCCCAGCTGGGAGTTCAGCATTTATTTTTTGCAGCTTAGCCTAATTGAATGTTGACTAATAACTATTTTCAAGTAAGTACATATTTCTTAAAATTGTTGAGATAAATTATTTATCACAGTAAAAGTACTCAAATTTATTCTCTAATTTTAAAAATACATTTTTTAATATTTAACTTTAAAATGTTTATTTTTAGAAAAATTAGGAATTGATAATAAATATAAGGATAATAAAAATGACATATAGGGGCAGCGCCTATGGCTCAAAGGAGTAGGGTGCCGGCCCCATATGCCAGAGGTGGTGGGTTCAAACCCAGCCCTGGCCAAAAACTGCAAAAAAAAAAAAAAAACTCAAACAAAAAAATGACATAATTCTATTACTCAGGAATAAATGTTGTTGATAATTTAATAATTCTCTTGCTTTCCTAAATATTTACTCATATCACTGATGAACGTTCTGTTTGATATTAGTTTATGATTATGTGGTTGGACCCAAAATGCATTTAACATATTCTCAGTTGTTGGACATTTATGCAGTTTTCTGTGTTTGTCATTGTAATTATTGCTATGAGGAACAGCCTTAAATCAAAAACACACTTGACACTGGAGATGACCTAGTGAATTTCTTCTGTAAAAATCAGTCCCTCGCTACGGACTTTATCCTCTCTGGATTCTTCGGTGGCACTATTTGTTTTTATTCTCTGACATGCTGCTTAGGACCTTTCACTATTAGAATGCTCTAGGTCCCACTAAGTAGCAAAAGAGTTATCCCTACTCCATTACTCTTTCATTCTTTAGTCTTATATTAAACACCACCTTGAAAAATATTTTCATATTTGAACTCAGCATTTTCTTTATGCTTGGAACCGGAACATTAGAGACTTTTTGACTATGTTATATCTGCATGTGGACAAAGCTTTTCAATCATTCAATATGACGATTGTCAATGCACAAAAAGAGAATATAGTAGTAATACACCAGGACATTTCATATGAAAGGGTGAAAATGAAAACATTCATCATAATGAGCTTATTTTAGTGGTCTCGTTATCAGTGATAGACCATTCAACCTATCCAATGAGTGGAAAATGAACTTTTCCTATTTTGATACTAATGGTATTTATTATCCAATATTTTGGGGGGGGGGTTGGTGTGATTCCATAGCTCCATCTTTTTTTTTAATTTCAGAGTAATATGAGGGTACACATGATTAGGTTACATTGTTTGAGTTTGTTAGACAAAGTTCAAGCTGTAGTTGAGCCCTTTATCCAGGGGGTGTGCTGTATACCCTTACATGTGCCCATTAGGTGAGAGCTTACCAATTCCCCTCCCCTCCCTCAGTGCTTTCCCTACCCCCACTCTCCACTTTGAATTTAATTGTGCTTTTCTCTCTTTTGAGCATATAATTGTTTATCTATTGGTTTCATATTAGTATTGCATACGTTGGATATTTGCTTTTCCATTTTTTTGTTTGTTTGTTTTTGAGACAGAGTCTTAGTTTATTGCCCTCCGTAGAGTGCTGTGGCATTATAGCTCATAGCAACTTCCAACTCTTGGGCTCAAGTGATTCTCTTGCCTCAGCCTCCCAAGTAGCTGGGACTATAGGTGCCCACCACAACGCCCAGCTAATTTTTTTTTTTTAGAGACGGGGTCTTGCTCTGGCTCTGGCTCAGGCTGGTCTTGAACCTATGAGCTTAGGGCAATCCACCTATCTTGGCCTCCCTAGTGCTGGTATTATAGGCGTGAGTTACTGCACCTAGCCTTGCTTTTCCATTCTTGTGATACTTTACTTTTTTTTGGAGGCAAAGTCTCACTCTATCACCCTGGGTAGAGTACCATGGCATCACAGCTCACAGCAACTCAAACTCTTGGGCTCTAGGTCCCTCTAAGTAGCTGTGACTATAAGTACCCACCACAATGCTCAGCTAGTGTTTTTTGTTTGTTTGTTTGTTCTATTTTTAGTAGAGACAAGGTCTCACACTTGCTCAGGCTGATCTTGAACTCCCAAACTCAAGCAGTCCACCTGCCTCGGCCCCCCCTAGAGTGCTGGGATTACAGGCGTGAGCCACTATGCTCAGCCTCCATCATTTTTATGGCTGAATAGTGTTCCATGGTATACATATATACCACAGTTTAGTAATTCCTTCACGAGTTGATGGACACATGGATTGATTCCATGTCTTGGTGATTGTGAATTGAACTGTGATGAAGATTCTAGTGCAATGTGTTTTTTTTTTTTCTGGCTAGATACCTAGTAATAAAATTGTGGGATCAAATGGAAGATTTACTAGCTCTTTGAAGATTCTTTACACTTCCTTTCATGAGGTTGTATAATTTGTAGTCCCAGCAATAGTGTAAAAGTGTTCCCCTCTCTCCACACCCACTCCAGCATCTACAACTTTGGGACTTTTGTGATGTGGGCTATTCTCACTGGAGTTAGGTGATATCTCAGAGTGGTTTTGATTTCCATTTCTCCAATGATGAGGGACAATGAGCATTTTTTTCATGTGTTTCTTGGCCATTCATCTGTCTTCTTTAGAGAAGATTCTGTTCATGTCTCTTGCCCACTTATAGGTGAGATTGTTTGCTCTTGCTGATTAGTTTGAGTTCTTGGTAGATTCTACTTATCAGCCTTTGTCAGACTCATAGCATGCAAATATCTTCTCCCATTCTGAGGTAGTCTGTTAGCTTTACTTGTGCCCTTAGCTGTGCAGAAACAAAAATATAGATACAGATCTGTGGAACAGAATAGTGAATCTATAGATGAACCCTGCCATGTATCACCATCTGATCTTTGATAAACCAAACAAAAGCATACACTGGGGAAAAGAATCCCTATTTAATAAACAGTGCTGGGAGAACTGTAAAGCCAAATGTAAAGACTGAAATTAGACTCCTACCTCTCACCACTTATAAAAATTAACTTTCACTGGATAAAAGATTTAAATTTAAGACACAAAACAATAAACATTCTGGAAGAATGTATGGGAAAAACTCTTGACAATGTCAGCCTGAGAAAATATTATATGAAGAAGTTCCCCTTAGCAATTGCAGCAACCCCACAAATAAATAAATGGGACATGACCAAGCTATTATCCAATATTTTGATATAAGTATCCAATTTGTAGATAAGAGACTTTTTTTCCCTCTTTGAATATTTGAAAATGGTATATCAAGTTTGAGTAAAAATGAGCATGTACAAAGAGAAAAATCAGCAATGACTACAAAAACCTTCATACCCAGAATTGCAGCTTGAGAGAAAACATATTTCTTAGTAGGTTTTAAAAAATGTATTGATAGATAGCTTGTTCACAAAAAGTGAGATTTGAGGAGTGTGTTTATGGTTGAATCATGTGTGCCTTTGTTCCAGCAGCCTGAAGAGCTAGACTTGGAGAGGTCCCCTAGTGCGGGGCCAGCCTGAGCACAATTGCAGCAAAAGTCCTGGTTCCGCCTTTGTTCTCTCAGGCCTGTCTTCAGCATTACTCACTGGGGCCCTCTCCCTTTTATATAACCCAGTGCCATTCTTTCCTAGCCAAGTTTATCTCTGCACCACTCAGATAAGCCCCATGCTGTTCTTTGTAAATGTCACTCTTAGAAAAAAGATAGGGTGTTTTCTGAAAGAATTATGTTTAAAGGATTCACTGACAGAATTCACTCTGAAGGATAGCTTTGTGTAGAGGGCTTTCTAAAAAAATTTTTTTTGTTTTATTTTTTAACTTTTCAGGAGAGCGTCTAGAATCGGGTAGTCCATTACTGACTCAGGAAACCATTGTTTACGTGGATAAACACAGAATGAAAAAAATAGGTCTTAGTAGATGGTCTTAAAGTATCTGATGCAGGTATGCAGGTTTCTTAGTTAACTCATCTATCACAGATTTTTAGTGTATAGATTGAGAAATTATGCAAATAATGGTAATCACTTAGATTTATGAATTAAATGTCTACAGTGAAGCATGAGTTGAATCTCAAATCTGTGAAAATGTGTGTTTTATGACAGTTCAGTCAGATCTAGATTATTTAATTAAAGTCAACAATATGGATGACCTTTCTTTGTTTACAATAAAGTATGTGAGGTGATTTTGTAGTTATTTACTTATTGTGCTAAAGTGTTTCCTTAAGAGTTCATAAATGTGTGCCTATTGTGTTTAAATCAATAGTAAATGACTGCCTATGAGATGTACATCATTTAAAAATGTAACAGGCAAATATCATTTAACCTCAATAATACTACAGAGTTAAGGCACATTCATCTATAATAAAGTCACAGATGTGTTCACACTAGAGAGGAGGGTTGATGTCTGCATGTGGGAGACCTCAGTAGTCTCTTTGCTAATTTGAGAGAAAGTAGAGGGACAGGGAAGCCAAGAATAAAATTTCTGAGGATACCCTAGGATAGGGGGAGAAAATCTTAGGTATGTATGATGGTATTACTAAATAAGATTTATTTCATATAGTGAAAAAAATGCTCATTTTCCCACTAGTGGGGTGGTTGTGTTTTTCTTAAATAAATAAGATTTATTTCATGTAGTGAAACCCTCCACCCCACTAGTGGAATGTGGTGGTATTTTTCTCTCGTGTGGGCGTGCAGTTGTTCATTTACTGGTTTCATATTAGGTGTGAGTATGTTGGATACTTGCTTTTCCATTCTTATGATACTTTACCTAGAAGATTTTCTCCAAATCCATTCAGGTAAATACAAAAGATGTAAAGTCTCCATCTTTTTATGAGTGAATAATATTCCATGGTGTACATATATCATAGTTTATAAATGTATGAGTTGATGGGCACTTCAGTTGTTTCAACATCTTGGTGGCGTTGAGCTGGGAAAAACATTCTGGTGCAAATGTCCTAATGGTAAAATGATTTTTTTTTCTTTTGGGCAGATACCTACTGATAGGATTGTAGGATCAAATGAAAGGTCTACTTCTAGCTCTTTAAGAATTCTCCATACTTCTTTCCCAAAAGGCTGTATGAGTTTGCAACCCCACCAACAGTGCATCAGTGTTCCCTTTTCTCCACACCCATTCCAACATCTGCAGCTTTGGGACTTTGTGTTGTGGGCTATTCTTACTGGGATTAGGCGATATCTCAAGGTGGTTTTGATTTGCATTTCTCTGTTGATTAGGGAAAATGAGCATTTTTTTTTCATGGGTTTGTTGGCCATTCATCTTTCTTTTTGGGAGAAGATTCTGTTCATGTCTATTTCCTATTTATAAATGGGATTGTTTGCTCTTTTCTTGCTGATTAGTTTGAGCTCTCTATAGATTCTGGTTATATTAGCCCTCTGTCAGATTCAAAACATGCAAATATCTTCTCCTATTCTGAAGGCTGTTTGCTTTAGTTCTTGTGTCCTTAGCTGTGCAGAAGTTTTTTTAGTTTGATCAGGTCCCATTTATCTCTTTTAGTTATTGCCATGATTGCCAATGGGGTCTAAATGAAATCTTTCCCCAGGCTGATATCATCAAGAGATTTTCCAACATTTTTTCTAGAATTTTTTTTCTATTTTTATTTTATTTTATTTTATTTTTATTAAACCATAGCTGTGTACATTAGTATGATCGTGGAGCACCATACACTTGGTTCATAGATCGTTTGACACATTTTCATCACATTATTTAACATAGCTTTTGTAGCATTTTCTTAGTTATTTTGCTAAGACCTTTACATTCCACATTTACTAGGATTCACATATACCCTTGTAAAATGCACCACAGGTGTAATCCCATTAATCCCCCTCCTTCCCCCTCCCTCCCTCCCTTTATTGTTTCATGTATTAGACTTGAATCTTTTCTCCGTCATGAGTCAATTTTTGTTAATTGGTGAGAGGTGCGGGTCCAGCTTCAGTCTTTTGCATGTAGCTAACCAGTTCTCCCAGCCCCACTTATTACAAAGGGATTCTTTCCCCCAATGTGTGCAAGTATAACCTGAAATATGGTTAAGTGATGTTTTTATTTCTTAGAATTGCATGGATATTCACAGTTTTTCTGGTTCCATATGAAATGAAAAACTATTTTTTCAAGTTCTTCAAAGTATGATATTGGTGTTGGTGATTTAATGGGGGTTGCATTAAATAATGTAGATTGTTTTGGGTAGTATAGACATTTTTAACAATGTTGGTTCTTCCCAGGCATGAGCACGGTATGGTCTTCCATTCGTTAATGTCTTCTGTTTTTTTTTTTTTTCCCCTCAAGTTTTCATAGTTCTCTCTATAGAGATCCTTCACATCCTTTGTTAGGTATATTTCCAGGTATTTCATTTTCTTTGAAGCTACTGTGAAGGGAATTGTGATTTGATTCTCAGTGACTATTATTGGCATATATAAAGGCTACTGATTTGCAGACATTGATTTTATATTTTAAGACAGTGATTCTCAACCATCCTAATGCTGCGCCCCTTTAATACAGTTCCTGTGGGTTGCGACCCACAAGTTGAGAACTGCTGTCCTCAGATTTTACCGTATTTCTTAGATCACTTCCAGAAGTCTCATGGTTGGGTCCCTGGGATTTTCTAAGTATAAGATCATAACATCAGCAAAGAGCTAAAGTTTGACCTCCTCTGTCTCCATTTGGATATCCTTGATATTCTTCTCTTGCCTGATTGCATGGGCTAGAACTTCCAGAACTATGTGGAGTGGTAATGGTGATAGAGGACATCCTTATCTAGTTGCCACTATCTTTTAACAAGAGAAATGGAGATAGACACTTTGCAGGTGTGAGCATGATTCACCTTAGAAGTTCATGCCAGACATTTAACTACATAGGACTGACTCCTGGATTGCATTCCAAACAAGAGAAGCAGACTTAATTTTACTTTTTTTTTTTTTTTTAAATAGGTAAACAAGTGTTTAGCAAGGTTAAAAGTAAAGGACTCTGGGGAATTTTCATGTTAGTGGAAACCCTTGGTGCTTTTCCAGTTGGCTGAGAAATTATGCTTGGAAAAATGAAGAGGCATTTGAGAGGGAAGAAGGAACCTGAATAGCTGAAACAGCTGTTGTCATTCTCATTTTGTGTTAGATAAGGATTATCCTTTAAGGAAAGCAGGTAGAAGCAATTATTAACCATGTTCAACAGCCACTGTGCTAAAAGCACTGTGCCAGGCCAGTTGAGGGAGAAACAGTAAGAAAATAGCAGAGTCCTGGTCCTCATGTAGCTTACTGTCTAGGGGAAATTATACAGAAATCTTTTTACAGTTGGTAACATTGTTGGCAGTGAGGGACAGTTGTCATGGGGCAATATTTCATCATTTGCCAAATGAGTAGTACTGACAATAGCAACAGAAATTTAGGGGAGAGGAAGAATCCCGCAGACCAGAGAGGTCAGAAGTGGGCTTGCGAATGCTGGGACCTGAGCTTGGAGTGAGATAGGTATAGTAGGTAAGGAAAAGTATCCCGGTGCAAGAAAATGGTATGTGTTAAGAGGCTGAGATAAGTGAGCTCCAGGTGTATTTGGTGTTTATTAAGTAGAACTGAGAAATAAAGCCAGGAGGAAAGGATGATGCGAGATCCTTGGTGTCCCTGAGTAACAAACAGGCTAAAGAATTTCAGTTATATAATGAAAGCTAATATTATACGATAATACAGGTTCTATGAAACAGTAATCCCAGGAGATTCTCTTTGAATAAAGCGTTTTATGGTTAAATAAACTCAGGAAGTTTTGCATGCTAAGTATATATGCCCTCCTAGAGACTTCAAATACATAATGGTATTTAAAGGCTAGAGTTAACTTTAGTTGAGCCAGCATTTCAAATGTATTTGCCCAAAAAGAGTGTTAGGGAGAGTTATGAGAAGTAAGAACATAAAACACCTATTCACAGTCAGTGGAACAACTTAGAACAAATTTGCAATTTGATAACAAGGAAGCATTAGCTATTTTTGTAAAGTGGGAGGTGATATTATTAAAGAGAGATTTTATCCTACTATTAGTGTGTAGATAGAACAGTTTGTATAAAATATTCAAAAGATAGGACCCTTAAGGAAAGAGCCTCTACTTTGGGTATTCATTCATTTGTTGTTCATTCTTTCATTCATCCACCAAATATCTATTAAGCAAATACTATATGCTATCTACTAAGCAAGGTCAATAAGATGGTGATGAAGGGAGAAATAATCCCTGCCCTCATGGAGTTTAGAATCTAAAAGATGAACTGCGTTTTGGGGAGTACTAAGAAAAGAGAATGAAGAAGAGTACCCTTCTACGTCTTTTGTTGAACAATTATGCTGAAATAGACCTTTTCATTTCCTCTTAAATATGTTATCACAAAATGACGTTCATTTTACTATTGGCAATATCACTAAACCTTGTCAAAATAATTTAACATTGCTGAGGTTTTAGTGTTTAAATGTGGCTTTATTTGATCTTGGGCCAGTTTAGCATTTTGGAATAAATTTTCAAATATTAATTTGGAGAAAGGAAATAAAGTATAAGAAGTAGAGAGCAGCAGAAAGAGGGAATTTATTTTTGCTTTAAGGAAGCCCAGAAGGCACATTTAGTTCTAAATATAGATCATTTTATAATGTGGTGACTCTCAGATTTTGACCACACATTGGAAGCACCTACAACCTTTAAAAATTACTGACATCTCGGTGGCGCCTGTGGCTCAGTTGGTGGGGCGCCGGCCCCATGTGCCGAGGGTGGCGGGTTCAAACCCGGCCCCGGCTGAACTGCAACCAAAAAATAGCTGGGCGTTGTGGCGGGCGCCTGTGGTCCCAGCTGCTCGGGAGGCTGAGGCAGGAGAATCGCTTAAGCCCAGGAGTTGGAGGTTGCTGTGAGCTGTGTGATGCCATGGCACTCTACCGAGGGCCATAAAGTGAGACTCTGTCTCTACAAAAAAAAAAAAAAAAAAAAAATTACTGACATCTGAGTCCTACCCAGAGAGATACTTATGTAATTGGTCTGAGGTGGGGCCTGGAATTTAGCATTTTCAAAGCCCTCCAGATGATCCTAATGTGCACCCAAGTTTGAGAATCACTTCTGTAATATGTGGAAGGTAAAGCCATAGAGGTTTACATAATATTGGAGCTAGCTGTATGCCCAGCTTTCTGACTAATATTTGTAAACCTGGCTTTTCTGTGTCTAGATTTTAGGATGTAGCTTGGCAGAAGAAGTAGATATTACATATGACTAATAATCCTCCCACAGTCTGTCACCTGGGCAGCAAACCCATTTTTCAATGCAGGGCTGTGTGGGAGGTGTGTAGAGTTGCCTTACTTCAGAACAGCCTCTGCTTAGAAGATGCTGGAATGCCTTCAGGTAGGTGCTGAATGGCAGAACGATCAGCTTAGTGTCAAGGGCATTACTTCTCAGCATTGAGACTGGAGAGCAGTGAGTCATTTGCTTGAGGGCTTTGGGAACCTACAGGGCCTCTTTTTATGGCCTAAGGAAGCCTTCAGGGGTGACTAAGATATTTCAGACTTGAAAGAATACAGAGTTGAACTCTGAGGAATCTGGTTAAGTGGCAAGGGCAAAAACATCTGAGTCCTTTGAAATTATTTTCATTTTAGCCTGAAGATTGACTCGGCAGCAAGCCGATAAAAGTCAACGTGTTTCATTTACTTTATCTTTTTCTGAAAGTTTTTTGATTTTAGTAAAATCATAGAATTTTATTTTACAAATAACAAGTTGAAGTTTCTAGAGTCTGAAAGAAGTTTATTATGATTCTGTACAAGAGGAGTTCACCTTCATGGAATACAGTGGGCCCAGAAGTTCTGTACGTGGGGCTCCAACGCAGCCAATTTGCAAAGTCTCCCACCATGTGATAGAGCAGGCCACCTTGGACTTTGAGGATACTGTGGTGATCTGTTGAATCTCATCCATGTCAGAGCTTAGGGTGTGCCTCCTGTTTTCTGAAGATCTCGAGTCATTTGTTCATCGCCTTCATGTATTTCCTCTGTTCCAGACTAATTATCTATTTGCTTTTGGAGGCTATAGCAGTTAGCGACAGCCAAGACCTCTGCTTTCATGGAGCTTATTTTGTAGTAGAGGAGACAGAAGAAAAAATTAACAAATAAAAAATGCAGATGATGATGGGTTATGAAGAATACAAAACAGGAGAAGGATGTGGGTTGAGGCAAACTTAGAAGACCACTCTGCAGAAGTGACATGTGACATAAACTGTGACTGAAGAGAAGGAGCCACTTTCCTTAAACGCCCATTGCAATAGCATTCTAAGCAACAAGAATGGCAAGTGCAAAAGCCACGAGCAGGAACAAACGCTTGGAGCACAGTGGGAAAGGGCAGAGTGGTGGAAGGTGAGCTCAGAGGGGAAGGCTTTGAGCCCAGCAGGTTGATTGCCTTCACTTGATTTCATTTAGCATATGATTAACCAGACTTTTTTTTTTTTAAAGAAAAAAAACACAATCTGTTTCAGAAGATGAGACATTTGTGAATTTTCTTTTCAGTTACACATGAACCTGATGATTAGTACCATGTCATCAAAGACAGATATGACAGAGAAGTGTTTGAGTTCTTGTGCTTTACTCTGCTAATAACTGAGCTTGTGGTCTGTGGCAATCATCACTGTAATTGAATTTGGTTTGCTGAGAGCTGGAAACGTCTTTGAAAACCTGTATTTTATAAAATTAGAATGTCTATATACTGCAGGTAAATATGGAAAGAAGTGCTTGTGTCAGACCTTCATTGGATTTTAGAATGATATTTGCCTTTAATTTGATGATCTGCTTTCACTTTTTCAAAATATCTGGGGATTATGACACACCTTTTGGCAGAGAAAAGGAAGAAATGAGAACATAAATTGAATTCCTATCACTTTTAAGTTCTGAAAGAAAGTCACACAAGATCCTTAAGAATGTGACACATATAACCTTTACACAGTGATTTATTGAGATAATCCGTCTTAACTGAATGATCAAGTTTTTATTTATTCGTTTGGAATTGAACCATAAATACTGGTAGATTCTCTGTTTTCTTTGCTGACCCACAGAACTGGTTTGGGCAGACATATGCATTTAAATCTTGGAGAGGTATACACAGTGTGAAGTGACCAATAATGAACAGCATTTACAATTGCAAAGTGATTGCATAGGGCAGCTTATTGGCATATAAATGAAACTGCTATAAGGTAGAAGAATGGGAGAAAAAAAAAACGAGGTTGCTGTGTGAGATCAAATTAACCTGAGAATCTTCAGACATTTCATTTCTCTGGAAGCAGTTTGCTTGGAGGTCTCCAGCTGTGTTTCGCATCAGGCCACGTTTCTGTGTGCTTCAAAACTCAAAGTTACACAATGCACATTGATATCAGTCTATCATGCACCTAAATGGGTGGATGCTTTATGGAAATAGTTTCTGGAAGGAAGTGGAGGCCAGAAAGAGCCACAGGCGAGATAGACAGTTGAAACCCCCCAGGTGATGACATTTGGGGGTTGCGGGGATGCTGGTCAGTGCCAGACCATGAGGAGATTTCTCACAGGGATGCTGCGCTGCAGGGATGCACTCACTGGAGGGCTGTAACATTCCTCTCATCCTTCAAGTCTCAGCTTAAATGCCACTTTCTTCAGAGGGACCCTTCCTGACCATCTTATCACAAATCTCTTTCCATTATCTTTTATCATCAAACCTAGTTTATTTTCCTTCGTAATAATTTGAAATGATATCTTGATGTACTTACCTCTTTATTGTCTCTCTTTTACTCAGTTAATCACAGTTTGCACCAGGGAAGGCTTGTGTTTTCCCTGTTACTATCTCCCTAGCACTTAATTCTGCCTGGCGCCCCTTCCTAAAACAGCCTTGGGAAGGCAGCTCTGGCTAAGGTGCCGCACTCAGGATGAATATTCCCCACACAAGTAGCCCAAACAGGTCACATTGGAACCTGCAAATTAGATTGATGAGGGTGCCTGCCACTGTCTCATGCATTGTCCTAATTACCTGTGAAAATCATAGTTCCCATTTTAGTGTGTAGAAGACAGAACAAACACTATAAAAAAAAGCTGCCAGACTTGCATGGCTTGATGAGTAGCAGGCCAGGGTTTGAACTCCAAGGCTAGCCACTGCTTCCCTTTCATCTCATCTCCTGACACTGCCCTCCTTGTCCTTGGCACTCCCAGCACTCACAGACTGTTTGTCTTTCCCTGCATACACCAAGTACCAGGGAACTGTTGCTGAGTCTGTAAAGCTTCTGCCTCCAAAGCAAATCTGTTACTCGTTATTGTTCTCCTGAGTGCTACCATAAAACACACCCTGTGCCCTGGAAGATTACAGGCTCCAATTCCAGCTTCTTGTGATGAGACAGTCCAACCAAGGGCTAGTCCCCAAGCAGGAATGCCTGAGTCTCAGACTATTTTAAGTTTCCCCTAAGGCAGAGATAGGCTTATATAACCTCAGACCAATCTGATAGCTAACAGGAGAGCATATTAAATTAGATATAGCCAGCGTGTTGTCGCAATAAACCACCTTTCTCAGGACCCTTGAAAGGGGAGAAAATTTCCATGTACTGAACAATTACCATGTGCTAAGCATTTTGCATAGATTATCCTATGTAGGGTGGACCAAGGTGACAATGGATTCTGACCCAAGCCCTGAGTGAGGCTATAATTTAGAACCACATTGACAGAGTCGCTCTGGTGACAGCACTGTGACTAAGGGTCAAGGTGGGCCACTTGGCAGTTTGGTAGTCCTCCAGAGACAGGAAATAAGCTGGCTTGTTTGTCATGTCCCTGCTGGGCATTGATGCACTGTACAGTTGGTAGGTTTTCAACATGGGAAATAGCCTGCAAAGAATACATTGAGCAAATTAAGAGGCCCAAGGTGGTAACTCCCAAGGACATGGTCTATATCCAGGACCCCCACTGCTGCCAAGGAAACAGACCTTAAGTAAATTTCAAGCAAGGAAAAACTTTGAATTATGTTCACGTTTTTTAATTTCAAACTAATAAGAGGGTACAAATTGTTAGGTTACATTGTTCTCACTGCTAAGGTACAGTTCAAGTTGTAGAAGAGCCCTTCACCCAGGAGGCGTGCTGAATACCCTCACATTGCTCACATTAAGTGAGATCCAGCCAATCCCCCTTCTCCAGCCAATCACCTCCCTAACCTCCCCTGCCTCCTCCTTTCTCACCCCTCCCCCTTGCTAGACTATATTTGTGTTTAATCATTCATATGAGCATGTAATTGATACTTTTTCTTCCTTGTGTCACATATAAAGGTGCTGTGGTATTTATAGCATCTCACTCTATAGACCCTGATATGGCAGAGTATTCAGTTGACTTTACAAAAAAGGGCACTTAACACATAGGATTACCCAACAATGCCAGAGACAGTTCCTAAGCCACTTGTAAAAAAAATTCAGAGCTGTATAGTGCTGTCAAGAGGGCAGAGCTTTTATACTTTGATAAAGTTTCAGGGAAGGTCATTTTTAAATCCTTTGTGGGGAAAAAACCAAGAATATATATAAAAATCAAAATTGAATTCAGTTCTACTGTAGCATTAATCAAAAATCCTAACCTTTAACATAGATATCTAAGTGTCTGTGGACATGCGGTTCTTTGTTCTTGTGATAGATTCTGCATTATTAAAGTGGAAAAGACTAGAAGTGGGAGAAAAGTGCAATCTGTCTGAGCAAAGGAAGTTAGCTCTCTTACTAAAACAGAATTCAAAATCTCCAATATGTTAGTATTAGAGAGAGACTTTTCTGGTATTTTGATTTCTTCCCAGTTCCTTGTACCAACCTCCTCCTACAAATAGACATGCTGTTATCTCAGCCTGCAGTCATTGTCCACTGCTCATCACTCCCCTGGAGACCAGCTTCTGTCCTGCCATCAGTGTCACCCTCAGGGAGGCCTCGGTCCACCCTCTCTCACTATCATTTTCTGGTTTTGCATGCTACTTCTTTCTTCAGTCACTTTTATAATAATTTTTAATTAGTATCAATTTGTTTACTAATTTATAGGATCTCTGCTTCATTTGGTTTCAATTCATTTTACTACAATTTTTATTTACTAATTTATTATCCTTTGCTTAGCACAGTGACTATCTCATGAATTCAAATATTTGTTGAATAAGTGAGTGAGTGAATGACAGAATAAATGAATTAGTGTGACAGAGTGGCTGCCCGAGCATCCTACCTTTTCCTAAATATGTTGAGCCTCCCCTGCCGCTGGTTAACCAGCGTTGATGGTGAGCACCATCTTGAAATCCGTCATCAAAGGTGCCTAGATCCCTATCACACCCAGAGTCAACCTAAAAGGCATATTGACTCTGCTGCTGAGTAAAACTAGAATAATGCCTAACACGTGATAGACATTGTGTAAGCATTAGCTCTTATTTCGATGAGACTGATGATAACTATCTATATATTTTCTGTTCTCTGTTTTTCATTTTTAATGTAAAGAATCTGTGTGAGATATGATCTAAAGTCCCTACTGGATTCAGCCACATTCAGGAGTCTATTCTGCTCTGTTTCTAAGCACAGAATTCCAAGCCTATAGAAATAACTCCTTAGCATGAATGCGGCAAATTCAGAAACAGTTTTTTTTTGGAAAAGAACTCATTTTTATACTTGCCTTATGCTTTAAATAAGATCATGTCCAATGAATAGAGGCTCTCTACTCACTTCTTTGTCTACCAAGGTTACATACAATTCAAAGTCCATTTCAGCGTGGACTTTCCAAGGCCCTTTGGTTTCTCTCATCTCTATTTCTTTGGCACCTTTAAGTTCAGTTCCATCCATTTTCCACATAATTGCTGGGGTCAGTTTTCAAACATAAATATAACTATGTCCTTCTGCTGCTTAAAACCCTTCAGTGGCATCTTAACTGTAGGATGAAATCTTAGCTCCGAGTGTGGTATCTCAGGCCTTCGTATTCAGCCTCTCTGTTACCCCTCTCTACTTTGTGCATCAGCAAATGTGACAGCGCTTGTGCCTCCCCGCAGTTATAAAACTATCCCGTCCGCCTTTATGCCTTTGTATACGTCTCATGCAAAAACCTAACCCCTTCCTTCAACTGGATAATTTCTACTTGTCTTTTAAGGCTCATTCAAGTCTTTTCTTATCAAGACGTTTTCTCATTATTGGGCACTGTCACCTGTGCATATCCCTCTCCCAAGACACCCTTGTCATTCTATTGAAATGACTTAGACTCAGGTTTATCCCCTTCATTAACTGTACATTCCTTCATGGCAAATGGGATCTTCGTTTTCTTTGTGTTCCAACACACTACCTGATACATTTTAAGCAATCAAACAATATTAAACTATTTTGCATCTCTCTGAAAACCTGGTAAAGCTCTGTATATAATGCAAAATTGTGATTTGTCTTTAAATGCTATAGTCCCACCATAGCCAGTCACAGGGTATGGTAAATACCTGTGGTTTTACATGGTAAATATACTTCTGAAAATAACCATCAAAGAGGAATTGCAGAAAATGTTTATAGCAATTAGCATTAGGAGGATAAGATATGCTGGCCAAACATATTACCTGAAGAGCAATATTCTGTAAAGCCCTATTAAGCCACACAGAGATCATTCTAAAATTATATTCCAAAAAGGAAACTCCAGCTCAGGAAGATCTGTCCTGCTAAAGTGTTAGATAGTCATAGTATACCAATGGTATACTTCTAATCTCACCCGACAGCAGGATGGCTAAATAATAATATGGAAATACAGGTACAGAAGAAGGTAATTTTTGAGCACTCATTATATTTTGGTGACACAATAAAAGTTAACAGGCTATATACATGTATGTATATGCACATATTGCACATATATAGACCTGTATTAATACAATGCCATTTATTGCTATGGATTCTCAAAATTTAGGTGGAATCTTGTCAATTAGAATACCAAATAACTCTGAAAGAGCTACACTTATGACTGATTTTGTTTTTATTGTGTGGTATGTACACATAAAATAAAGGTTTAGGAAAGCATATGAAAATCTTCTAAAAATCGCAAAAATAATTCAGAAATTATGAAATAAGATTTTTTTTAAGTTTAGAGGAGATAGACATATAGTATAGAGCACTGGTTCTCAACCTGTGGCTTGCAACCCCTTTGTAGCGATGAAAATACACCCTACATATCAGATACTTACATTATGATTTATAACAGTAGCAAATTACAGTTATGAAGTAGCAATGCAAATAATTTTATGGTTGGGGATCACCACAACATGAGGACTATATTAAAGGTTCGCAGCATTAGGAAGGTTGAGAACCACTGGTAGAGAGTGTAGCTGTAGCTATAGTTTATCTGTAGAACAACAAAATAATAAAAATAGATCAGAGATTAAAAAAGAGCAATTTAGTGCAGAAAAAAAAGGGAAAGAAAATTTTGGTAGGAAAAAATAATGACAACTGGTGAGTTCCCTAGATCTAAACTATATGGTTTTGTGGTTTCATAACTTGACCAGAAAAGATCCACACATTTGACTTGGAACTTGCTAATAGCCAGCACAAAGTGGAAAGTAGCTAAATGATTGAGAACTTCCCTGGGGTGAAGGCAAACCACTTCTAGCATAGGCATTCCTCATACTGAGCCCTAGACTCTCATAAACAGACAACTCCGTTGTGCTTTCATGTTACTCTAACAAATGCAGTAATGAGTTTCTTAGGGATATTTCCTGAAACAGTCATCAGCGAGGGCTGACGGCATGACACTAAAATGCAGTTCAGGAAATTCTGTAAGGGCCCAGCCAGTGTACAACAAGTACATAGCACTCTGATGATAGTGTGCCTTAGTTCAGTTACTTCAGAGTAGCGGGAAGAGTGAGTAATTATTATTTCTTGCAACAAGCTTTTGTTACATATTGATTAGCATGGGATTGTGTACTCTAATGCTGAAAGTACAGACATTATGTTGTTATTTGAGGATCAACCTCACAAAAATTTGGCCACTGTGCATTTTATCAAAATGCATCAGACAAGATAGACTAGGCTATGCTATGATCCTAGACAATCTGAACTATAAGTAGTTGAGCAAGGTTTCTGCTTCTGGTTCATGTCATCCACCTCTCATGCATCAGCAGGGACAGTGGCCTACATGCACGGTGCTCCCCTGAGGTAGAGACAGCTACATGGAACATTGCTACCAGAGGCTGGATGGAAAAGAGAATGTGGCAGAGCACACACGGGCTCTTATAGCTCCTGATCAAAAGGCATATGCATGTGGCCATTCCTAATGTTTTGTTGTTGTTGTTGTTGTTGCTCTTGTTGTTTTTATTGTTGGGGATTAATTGAGGGTACAACAGACCAGGTTACACTAATTGCATTTGTTAGGCAAAGTCCCTCTTGCAATCGTGTCTTGTCCCCAAAAGGTGTGGCACACACCAAGTCCCCACCCTTCTCCCTCCTTCCCTCTCTCTGCTCTTCCTTTCCCCACCCCTCCCTCCTCCTTTCTGTCTGTGTTCTCCCCTTCCCCCACCCCCACCATGTCCTTAATTGTCCTCATATTAAAATTGAGTACATAGAATTCATGCTTCTCCATTCTTGTGAAGCTTTTCTAAAAATAATGTGTGTTCCACTTCCATCCAGGTTAATACAACGAATGTAAAGTCTCCATTTTTTTAATGGCTGAATAGTATTCGATGGTGTACATATACACCATGGCTTATTAATGCCTTTAATGGCTTGTTAATCCATTCCTGGGTTGGTGGGCATTTAGTCTGTTTCCACATTTTGGCAATTGTAAATTGAGCTGTAATAAACAATCTAGTGCAAGTATCCTTATGATAAAAGGATTTTTTTCTTTCTGGGTAGATGCCCAGTAATGGGATTGCAGGATCAAATGGGAGGTCTAGCTTGAGTTTCTTCAGATTTCTCCATACTTCCTTCAAAAAAGGTTGTACTAGTTTGCAGTCCCACCAGCAGTGCAAAAGTGTTCCCTTCTCTCCACATCCATGCCAGCATCTGCAGTTTTGAGATTTTGTGGTGTGGGCCATTCTCACTGGGGTTAGATGATATCTCAGGGTGGTTTTGATTTTCATTTCTTTAATAAATAGGGATGACGAGCATTTTTTCATATGTTTGTTAGCTGTTCAAATGTCTTCTTTAGAGAAGGTTCTATTCATGTCTCTTGCCCATTGATATATGGGATTGTTGGCTTTTTTCATGTGGATTAATTTGAGTTCTCTATAGATCCTAGTTATTAAGCTTTTGTCTGATTCAAAATGTGCAAATATCCTTTCCCATTGTGTAGGTTGTCTATTTGCTTTGGTTGTTGTCTCCTTAGCTGTACAGAAGTTTTTCAGTTTAATGAAGTCCCATTTGTTTATTTTTGTTGTTGTTGCAGTTGCCATGGCAGTCTTCTTCATGAAGTCTTCCCCCAGGCCAGTGTCTTCCAGTGTTTTTCCTATGCTTTCTTTGAGGATTTGTATTGTTTCATGCCTTAAATTTAAG
Organism: Nycticebus coucang; assembly: GCF_027406575.1. NCBI lineage: Eukaryota > Metazoa > Chordata > Mammalia > Primates > Lorisidae > Nycticebus > Nycticebus coucang. The sequence goes on along the minus strand of NC_069799.1, from coordinate 49,199,293 downwards.
TCCTTTATCCATCTTGAATCAATTTTTGTGAGTGGAGAAAGGTGTGGGTCCAGTTTTAGTCTTTTACATGTGGATATCCAGTTCTCCCAGCACCATTTATTGAATAGGGAGTCTTTCCCCCAAGGTATGACCTTGTTAGGTTTATCGAAGATAAGGTGGTTGTAAGATGTTAGTTTCATTTCCTCATTTTCTATTCAATTCCAAATGTCTATGTCTCTATTTTTGTGCCAGTACCATGCTGTCTTAACCACTATGGCTTTGTAGTATAGCCTAAAATCTGGTATGGTGATGCCCCCAGCTTTATTTTTATTACAAAGAACTGCCTTACCTATACAGTTTTTTTTCTGGTTCCAAACAAAACGCAGAATCATTTCTTGCAAATCTTGAAAGTACAATGTTGGTATTTTAATAGGAATGGCATTGAATAGATAGATTGCTTTGGGAAGTATAGACATTTTAACAATGTTGATTCTTCCCAGCCATGAGCATGGTATGTTCTTCCTTAGGATTTCGTAACTTTTCTTTATAGAGGTCCTTTACCTCCTTTGTTAGGTATATTCCTAGGTATTTCATTTTAATTGAAGCCATGGTGATGGGAGTTGTGTCCTTAATTAGCTTCTCATCTTGACTGTTATTGGCATAAAGAAAGGCAACTGATTTGTGGACGTTGATTTTATATCCTGAGACATTACTGTATTTTTTGATGACTTCCAGGAGTCTTGTGGTTAAGTCTTTGGAGTTCTCTAAGTATAAGATCATGTCATCAGCAAAGAGGGAGAGTTTCACCTCCTCTGTTCCTATTTGGATTCCCTTTATTTCCTTGTCTTGCCTAATGGTATTGGCTAGAACTTCCAGCACTATGTTGAAAAGCAGTGGTGACAGAAGACAACCTTGTCTGGTTCCAGTTCTAAGGAAAAGCTTTCAGTTTTACTCCATTCAATAAAATATTAGCTGTGGGTTTGTCATTGATAGCTTCAGTCAGTTTCAGAAATGTGCCACCTATGCCTATACTTTTCAGTGTTCTAATTAGAAAAGGATGCTGGATTTTATAGAATGCTTTTCTGCATCTATTGAGAGGATCGTATGATCTTTATTTTTGCTTCTGTTAATATGGTAGATAACGTTTATGGACTTGCATATGTTGAACCAGCCTTGCATCCCTGGTTGCAACCTACTTGATCACGATGTATGACTTTTTTGATGATAAGCTGTAATCTATTGGCTAGGATTTTGTTGAGAATTTTTGCATCTATATTCATTAATGAAATTGGTCTGAAATTCTCCTTTTTAGTTGAGTCTTTTCCTGGTTTTGGTATCAGGGTGATATTTGCTTCATAGAACGTGTTGGGGAAGATTCCTTCATCCTTAATTTTTTGGAATAATTTCTGCAGTACAGGAATAAGCTCTTCCTTGAAGGTTTGAGAGAATTCTGGTGTGAATCCATCTGGACCAGGGCATTTTTTTGTTGAAAGCTTTTTTATTGTTTCTTTAATCTCAGTGCATGAAATTGGTCTGTTCAGGAGCTTTGTTTCTTCCTGGCTAAGCCTAGGGAGAGGGTTTGATTCCAAATATTGATCCATTTCCTTCACGTTGTCAAATTTCTGGGCATAGAGTTTCTGGTAGTATTCAAAGATGATCTTTTGTATATCTGTGGCATCAGTTGTTATTTCCCCTTTATCATTTCTGATTGAGGTTACTAGAGATTTTACTTTTCTATTTCTCGTTAGTCTGGCCAAAGGTTTATTTTATTTATGTTTTCAAAAAACCAACTCCTTGTTTCATTAATTTTCTGAATGATTCTTTTGTTTTCAATTTCATTGATTAGATATCATATTGCTCAGACTGAGTAAGGTCTGTTTCAAGAATCTGGGAGCATTTAAATTGGTTGCATAAATATTTAGAATTGAAATGTCTTCTTCTTGTATTTTTCCCTTGACCTATATAAAGTGACCATCTTAGTCTTTTTTGACTTTAGTTGCTTTAAATCCACATGTATCTGAAAATAAGATTGCAACTTCTCTTTTCTTCTGAATTCCATCTGCATGAAAAATTGTCTTCCAACCCTTAACTCAGAGTTTTAATTTGTCTTTTGAAGCCGGGTATGTTTCCTGAAGACAGCAAATGGATGGCTTATGTTTTTTAATCCAGTCAGCCAATCTATGCCTCTTCAGTGGGGAATTCAAGCCATTAACATTTATTGAGATAATTGGTAAGTGTGGTAGTGTTCTATTTATTTTATTTTGTGAGAGTCCATTGCTTAGTTTTATCTTTTGCATCAGTGTGGAAGTTACATTCTGTCCTGTAATTGCTGATCCATTGTGATGGTCAGTGTGTAGAACCAGTTGAAGTATTTCCTGTAGAGCTGGCCTTGTGGCAAATTTTCTCAATGTTTGTATATCTGGAAATGATTTGATTTCTCTGTCAATTTTAAAGCTTAGCTTAGAAGATATAGAATTTGGGACTGGAAATTGTTCTGTTTAAGTAGATTAAAGCTAGATGACCATTGTCTTCTTGCTTGGAAAGTTTCATTAGAGAAGTCTGCAGTCAGTCTGATGGATTTGCCCCTATAGGTCAACTGCTGCTTACTCTTGGCAGCTTGAAGTATCTTTTCTTTTGTCTTGACTTTGGACAAGTTCATCACAATGTGTCTTGGAGAAACTCGGTTAGTGTGACCTGGGGTGTGATATCCCTCTGAAAGCAGTGTGTCAGAATCTTTGGTGACATTTGGGAAATTTTCATTTATAATATTCTCTAGTATGGCTTCCATTCCTCTGGGGCATTCTTCTTCCCCTTCTGGGATTCCTATAACTTGTATGTTGGAACGCTTCATAACGTCCCATAATTCTGACAGTGAACGTTCTGCTTTCTCTCTCTTCTTTTCTGCCTCTTTAACTAAGAGTATCTCAGGAACTTTGTCCTCTACCTCCAAAATTCTTTCTTCTGCATGGTCTAACCTGTTGCTGATACTTTCCATTGCATCTTTAAGTTCCCTAACTGACTACTTCAGTTCCTTCAGCTCTGCTACATTCTTTCTATATTCTTCATATCGTTCATCTCTTATTTGATTCTGTTTTTGGATTTCCTTTTGGTTATTTTCCACTTTATTAGCAGTTTCCTTCATTGTTTCCATCATTTTCTTCATTGTTTTCATCATGTGTATTCTAAATTCCCTTTCTGTCATTTCTAACATTTCTTTATAGGTAGAATCCTCTGTAGTAGCTACCTCACGGTCTCTTGGAGGGGTTGTCCTGGACTGGTTCTTCATGTTGCTAGGAGTTTTCTGCTGATTCTTCCTCATGAGTTATTTCTTTTATCTGTTTCCTTGCCCTAATTTTCCTTTCACTTCCTCTTGCTCTTTAAGTTCCCGTGCCTCTGGACTAGGGTTTCAGTGAGTCAGCTGCCAGCGGGATTAGACCAAACGAACACATGCAACCACTTGCCAGTTTTCCACTGCTTTTGTCCTCCTCCTGGGGTCCAGAAGTCTCTTGCTGACTCCCTGTGTCCTCAAAGGGATGATTATAGGCAGATCCCACCATCCAGAGATGCGTGGAGTCTTGTCTCCCCAGACTCACCCTGCCCAGTTGCAAGGAAGCTGTTACTGCAGCCATTCCTAATGTTAACAGGGAATATAAGGGCGATCTTACAACTGCCTGGCAGGAGGGAAGGAAGAATTTTGTGAACAGTGCTATTGATTACTACACAAAGCTGAGGAGTGGGGTTAATTAAAATCATCACCCGCTAGAAAGAAGATGGAGTCAGGAAACATACACACCCAGAGATAATATTAGTATTTCTCTGAAAAAAATGGGATCCGGTAGTATCTGTAGAACAATACTCAAATGTAAATACTACCAAGCTGTAATTTTCATGTACTATTTTTTATAATTCAATAAATCTATGCCATATTGCATACATTCTACAAAATAAATAAAGGAAACATGAATCTGAGTATGGAAATATGCTATAGCATTCTTCAAGGCAAGGTAAATATCATAAAAGAAGAAAAGATATGCTCCATCAGGTAAAATTTTTAAAAACTCTAACGACATTGCAGCATTGATTTGGTGTGACAATCTAACACATTATTTTAAAACTAGCAGAGTCAAAAGTTAATTTCTTTTGATGACAAAGGGGCAGGAGGGAAATTTAAAAGATGATTTGGTTTACAAAAGTATTCAGCTACTTATACTTTTGAAATTTGAGCTCCCAGTCTGAATATTGTTACCTTACTAAACTTTCAGTCGATTTGAATACTTACTAAGGAGGAATCTACAAAACCAAAGTTACACTCCATAGATCTGATCTACAGATCTGATGTACAGCCTTCTTTACACCAGTCTCTTTCAGTATAGAAATTTTGTAAGGATGGTTTTCACAAACGGTTAAGGAAAACAGGGTGATTACAGCTATAAATTCTACCTGAATACCCATATCAGATGAGGGAGTACAGTTGGTATTTTTGTGAACATTTCTGGTCTCTAACTTCATCTTAATTTTTAGAATTAGGTACTAGAATTTAATCTTTTGTAACTCTACCTTAGCATCTTTTTACTGCCACCCATTTGTTTCTTTGCTAAGTAGCTTACTAATTGGTAGGTCTGTGTGCTCAAAGCTATGGGCTTAGTTCAGGGATTTCTCAATTTTGGGATTATTGCCATTTGGGGCTAGATAATCCTTCGTTGGAGGAGAAGGAGGTGCTGTACTGTGCATTGTAGGGTGTTTATCAGCATCCCTGACCTCTACCCACTGGATGCCAGAAGCACCACTTCTCTAGTTCTAGTTGTAACAACCAAAATGTCTCTAGACATTTCCAAATGTCACTTGGAAACATGATTGCCCTAGACTGAAAAACACACATGTAATTTAATCAGAATCTACTTCTGGGACTAAACATAGAGTAAGTGTCCCCTGAATATCATGGGCTTTTAAAAAATTTCATTATGGGGGTATACATGTTTTGCTTAAATAGTTTGCTTTTGTATATTTTAAGTCAAAGTTGTAAGTGTCCCCTTCACCAAGAAAGTGCAGTGTACCTCTTAGGTGTGAATTTACCCATCTCCTATTCCCCCTGCTCTCCTATTTTAATTCCATTGAGTTTTGCTTCCCTGTGTGCACATAAGTGTTAATGAACTAGTTCTGTGCAGGATTGTTTCAGTTACTATGGTTCCATAAAAAATTACCTCAAAAATTAGTGGCATAAAAAAATTACTTATTACGCTTACGGGATTTGTGGGTCAAGAACTCTGACAGGGTACAACAGGAATGGCTTCTCTCTGCTCCATCATATCCAAAGCCTCTCCTGGAAGACGTAAAGGCTAGGGTTGACATTTTCTGAAGGCTTCTGGCACATTTAGTATTGATGTTTTCTCTTGACCAGGAGAGGCACAAACAGCTAGAACTGTGGCAGGAACATGCACTCCTGGCTTTTCCATGTGGATTCTTCTTGACAAAAAGTGCTTATGCAATCCAAGAAAAAGAGATCCATGTGTCAGCTGTATTCCCTTTTATGACCTAAGCTCCAAAGTCTCATAATACTACGTATCAGTTCCAGCACACTCTGTTAGATGAAGTGTTTAAAAGGCACAAGGAGGCAAACAAACATCACTTAGTAAGAAGACCATGTGGGATGAGACACAGATCAGTGTGCTCATCTTTAGGAAAGATAGTCTGGCACTGGATGGACCCTTGAATAATATCTGAGTCCTGTTAGTAATGAAGAAGGGGAATTTTGTGTGGCTAGACAACCAACAGGGTTTACAAATGCACCTTTAATAAGACAGTCCAAATGAGAAAAGTGTATATCCTAGATGGCTAAAAAATTAGTTGCAAAGCTGATATTACGCATGAGCTTTACATTTTAGTAGACTAAAATAGTCATATTGTTAATCCCTCTGTTTTATATATTTTAACATGATATGTAAATGAATACAAAAGTGATAACAGTGATAACAATATTTCTTGGTAATTTGGCCCAGTTCTAAGTGTTTAGATGGATTTTCCAGACTCTGTCAAATGAGTTTAGCAAGAATAATGGCATCTTGCTGATGGTGTGAAAGCAACGGCAGAGAACATCCTCCAAATAATAGCTCATATGAGAACTGTTGCCAAAAGGGATTTGAAGAGTCATTGCATCCTACATAAATGAGAAAAGGAAGATAATTATTCAAAGTCCAGGCCCAGAGACTAACTTGCCTGATGTTCTCCTTTGACCCTTATACATAACCTTTGGGATGTCTCCATAGAACCCAGTTTAGTAACCAGTGATCAGTATAAAAATCAGTGAACTAGGAATTGGAACTCAGTTATAGTCCGGGTTTAGCCAGTTGTCTAACTTTGCACAAGTCATTTACTCTCCTGGAGTCTCAGCTTCTTAGTTTGTAAGTTGGCAGAATTGGCATAGTGGTCTCAGAAGCCCTTTCCACTTCTGTAATTCCGTAACGATCTTAGGGAGATGCCCATAAAAATTCAAATGAGAATATTGAACTGGTTCCTGCTAATCCTGTTACCCACCAAGTGCTTGGCATGGTTAGAGTATTTAACACAGCCTCTACTTTTAAAGAGTTCTGGAAATCTGTTTGAGCCCTGTTTTTAAGGAAATATAGGCTTATTTTTTCATAAAGAGAAATCTTCCAACAGTTACAGCCTCCTTATTCCTTATAACTCTGTGGACAGTAATGCCAACTTTCATCAAGTTCTCCTTGGCTTTCATAATGAGATATAGATGTTGGAGGGAAATGAATGATGAGAGAAGAGGTCTGGATTTAACTCTGCCTTGATGGAAATTGCATCGGTTTGATTTAATTCACTATAAAGATAGACCTGTAAGTTGCAGAAGGCAAATATACAATTTACTACTTACATGTAAGTTTTAAAACTCAAAACACAAAATAAGTTTCTATATTATTTATGGATACATACAAATGAAACAAAAGTAGAAAAACATGTACTAGCTGGCTATATGTCAAATTAATTTTATTGCTTGCCTCTGGAGAAGGTAGGACACAGTGGGACAGTGGAGAGAAATCACAAAATAATGTTATATATTATTTATGGGACATATAAATGGAACAAAAGTAGAAAAACAAGTACTGGATGGCTATATGTCAAGTTCATTTTATTGCTCACTTCTGGAGAAAGTAGGAGACAGTAGGACAGTGGAGGGGAATTAGGTAATTTCTCCTTAATATGAGTAAAGTTTTCAGACCCAAAGCAAGTATAACAAAATATACACACTTATTAATTTCTATAGTGTATAAATGGAAAGGTTTTATTGATCTCAATTTCTGTATTTTTTTTAACTTCAAAAGGGAAAATTATATTAAAAAATATTCTCAAGAGCTGAGCTGCATTGGAACCAGGTATCAGAGTAGGTAATTAAGGCGGTAAGCTCAAATAAAAGTAACAGTCAAGCCTTTAATGGCTTAATGAGCAATATAGGGAAAAGGCTGGCTTCTCTACTGTTCCATTTTTTCCCATGGGTTAGCACTGGCACAAGGGTCAGATGGCTTGGGCCTGGGGAATTGCTTCACTGTAGTGGGAGCCATGACAGAAAGACTCCTGAAGTTTACAGACCCAGAGGGTGGGGGAAGGGCTAGGAATGGAAGAGTGAGTCAGAGCAAAGAAAACATGTTGAGAAGAAATTTTGGATGGAGGCACCTATGCTAAGAATGCAATTATGAGTAAGAGCATGGCTGAATGGGGGACCTGAGTCCTTGATTCAACTCCCTTTTGGCAACTGCAGTGCATCAGAACTGTGATCAAGTGGAAGGGCAGATTTCACCTAGAGGCTGCTAGATAAAGCCTTTTAATTGCCTGTGTTTGGGCCTGAAAAATCAGACATACATTTTTGGTTAGTAGGTGGACTCCCCAAGTTCTCTAATAAGATATTCTGCTCTCAGACACTAATGTAGATAAAAAATAGACAATTTAATCCAAGTATCTATAGACTTCAGTGCCTTACTTTCAATAATGAAAAGAACTAGATAGAAGATTAATAAGGAAATAGTATAAACCAGTGGTTCTCAACCTGTGGGTCGCAACCCCTTTGTAATAATGAAAATACATTGCAGCATTAGGAAGGTTGAGCACCACAGGTATAATCCAACCAGAGCTAGCAGACATCTGTATAATACTCCCCTAAGATCAGAAACAAGAGAATGATTCCCACTGTTACAACTTCTATTCAGTATTGTGCTGAAGCATGGGTCCTCAAACTTTTTAAACAGGGGGCCCGTTCACTGTCCCTTAGACCATTGGAGGGCCAGACTATATAGTTTTAAAAAAACCCCAAAACTATGAACAAATTCCTATGCACACTGCACATATCTTATTTTGAAGTTAAAAAACAAAATGGGAACAAATATAATCATACCGCCTCATGCGGCCCACAGGCTGTAATTTGAGGACCTCTGCCTGGAGATTCTAGCTAAAGCAATTAGGCAAAAAAATAAAGTAGACAAATAAAGAATACAGTTTAGGAAGGAAGAAGCAAAACTACATGTGAAGATGAAATCGTTTATTTTTTGAGTCTCACTTTGTTGTCCTTGGTAGAGTGCTGTGCTGTCATAGCTCACAGCAACCTCCAAATCTTAGGCTCAAGCGATTCTCTTGCCTCAGCCTCACCAATAGCTGGGACTAAAGGCACCTGCCACAAGGCCTGGCTCTTTTTGTACATGGGGTCTCATTCTTGCTCATGCTGGTCTCAAACTCCTGAGCTCAAGCTGTCTGACTGCCTTCGCTTCCGAGAATGCTAGGATTACAGGTGTGACCCACCACGTCCACAAGATGAAATAATCTTGTATAAAGAAAATCCTAAGAAATCCACAAAAGAAGGACCATTAGAACTAAGTAGAAGTAAGTTTAGTAAAGTTGTAGGATATAAAATTAACCCTATTTTCATACTCTAGCAATGAACAGTCCTAAAATGAACTTAATAAAGCAATTCTATTAAAAACAGCATTAAGAAGGACAAAATACTTACAAATAAATCTAACAAAAGAAGTATAAGACTTTATACTGAAAACTACAAAACATCATTGAAAGATATTAACTGGAAGTCATGGATTGGAAAACTTAATGGGCTTTCAAATTGGGTTATAGATTAAATACAAACCTATGAAAAACCCAGCTATCTTTTTGCTAAAATTCTTAAACTGATCCTAAAGTTTATATGGACATGAAAGACGCCAAGGATCTCCAAAACAGTTTTTTAAAAAAGAACAAATTTGGAAGACTCATACTTGCTAACTTCTACTGAACTTGTTACAAAGCCTTATAAATATCATAACAAAAGTTATGATATTGACATGAGATGGATGTAAAGATCAGTAGAACAAAATGTAAAGGTTCCCCCAAATAATCCCTTATGTTTATGATTAATTGATATGTGTATGGAATCTGTTCTGTTGGGGAAGAATATTCTTTTAAATAAATAGTGCTGGAAGTAATAGATATCTTCATGTAGAATAATAAAGTTGGATCCCTACTTGACACTGTATACAAATATTAACTCCAAATATATCACAGGCCTAAAAGAGTTAAAACTATAAAACTCTTACTAGGAAACACACCCACACACACATATTTATGACCTTGGGTTAAGCAATGGTTTCTTAGCTATGACAACAAAGACGCAAGTGACAAAGGAATAAAATAGCTAAGTTGGACTTCATCAAAATAAAAATTCTTTGCTACAAATTACACCAACAAGAAAGTGAGAAGAAAGCACACAGAATGAAAGTATTTGTGCATCGTGTGTCTGATAAAGGATTTGCATCCATAATATATAATGAATATGCACTACTCAATAATAAGACTACAGTGCAATTAAAAAATAGGCAAAGGACCTGAATTTTCCCAGAGAATATATACAAATGGTCAATAAGTAAATGAAAAGGTGAAAAATTTACTCATGAGGGAAATGCAAAGCAAAACTACAGTGGGGTACCACCTCACACTTACAAGGATGGCTATGATCAAAGAGACAGGCAATGACAAGTATTGGCAAAGAGGTAGGAAAATTGGAAATCTCATCCATTTCTGGCAGGAATTAAAAATGGTGCAATCACTTTCCAAAACAGTTTGAAATTTTCTCAAAATGTTAAACATAAAATTACCATATATGACTCAGTAATTCCACTCTTAGGCATATAAGAGAAATGAAGATATATGGTCTAATAAAGACTTATATTAACTCATGAATATTCATAGATGCATTTTCACAATAACCATAAAATGGAAACAGCTCACATGCCCATCAACTGATGAATAGGTAAACAAGATATAGTATATCCATACAATGGAATATTATTAATAAAAAGAAATAAAGTACTGAGGCATACTACAATATGAGTGAACTTTGAAAACATTATGCTTAATCAAAGAAGGCAGTTTGAAAAGTCTGCATATTGATTACATGATTCTATTATGTGAATTGTCCAAAATTAGCAAATTTAGAGAGACAGAAAGTAGATTAGCAGTTGCCAATGGCAGGGGAGGAATAAGGAATGACTGCTAATTGTTATGGGGTTTCTCTTTGGGGTGGTGAAATGTTCAAAAATCAGTTGTAGTAATGATCATGCAACTCTGTAAGTTTTAAATGAATGAATGGTATAAAACATGAATTACATTGCAGTAAAGCTGTTTATAAAAACCATATAGAAATTCTGATTCCAATTAAAGAGTAGCTTATGTTGGATCAACTTTCCAACAAATAAGAGTTATAATGGAAAACATAAAAACATAAGTATTATAATAGAGCGACAACTAAAAGATATAAAGAGAACTCTAACATCCTACAGCTGCATGAAGGACAAACTTGGATAGGGGCTCCCCACATAAAGCTGGGGTTCAGACTTTGTCACAGAAGGCATGTTTGCAGCCCATTGGGTGGCAGAGAAATTTATTGGGTTGCCCAGGAAGAACGGATGTACCATTGCCAGGCAAGCAAGAAACAACGAAGTGCCAGCATGCAGAGAGAGTCAGGCGTTAGAAGCCCACTCACAGACTGGGTAGTACTTTTAGCCAGACCTGTAAAAAAGCAAGTCCCAACTATATGCTGTTTATAAGAGATATACTTTAAATATATAGATAAGATGCAAGTAATATGTTTGAAAAAGATATAATCATAAGAAAATTGGCATGGTTATGTTACTTTCAGAAAAAAATAAACTTAAAGAAAGAGGATATTAACAGAGATAAAAGGGACGTTTTATCATAATGATAAAGTTATAGTTCACTAGGAAGCCGTAACAACATTAAACATGTATGCATGTAATAACAGAACTTTAAAATGCATTAACAGAGAAAAAATGGTAATTGTGAGTTTATCTCATTACTCTTTAAAGTTAGAGGCTTTTACATGAAATCCTCACCAAGATAGCTCTGTGTTGTGCCATAGAGTAGATTCCAATAAATTTTTTTAAATGAAGATTATAAGAAGTATATGACATCAATTTGAATTGAATCAGTAAGCAATAATATGTTACTAAAAAAGTCCCAAATAATTTGAAATTAAACAATTTCTAAATGAGCAGTTATTAAAATAAGAAAATCACAATGGAATAGGAAATATCTTAAATTTAATAACTAAATGAAAATAACTTAGTAACAAAATTAGTGGGATATAGCCAAAGCAGTGCTTATGGAGAACATTATAAAATAAAATACTAGTGTTAGAAAAAATATGAATTATGATTTTGCTTTACTAATCTGAGCAAATTAACCCCCAAATAAGTAGAATAATAAAGATAAGACTCTATTAGAAATCAGACAAACTATCAAGAAAACACCCCAAAACTTATTTTTTTTAAGTGATTAAGTTGGAAAGTCTCTGACAAGACTAATCAAGGAAAAAAAGGAATATGCAAATTAGCAATATCAAGAATGAAAAAGAATCACTAAAGATCCTGCAGACATTAAAAAGATAGTAAAGCAATATTACAATAAAACTTTATGCCAATAAATTCCACACCCTGTATAAAATGGTCAAATTTTTGAAAAATACAACTTCCTGAAATTGACAGAAGATGAGATAGAAAATGTGAATAGGCATATTTAAATTACATAAATTCATAATTTAAAAACTTCTCAGAAAGAACTTAGGCCAAGTTGTCTTTAGATATTTCTATCAAACATTTAAGAAAGAAATACTGTCTATCTTGGACAACTTTTTTTTTTTTTTGCAGTTTTTGGCCGAGGCTGGGTTTGAACCCACCACCTCCAGCATATGGGGCCGGCTCCCTACTCCTTTGAGCCACAGGCGCTGGCCTATCTTGGACAACATTTTAATAAAATAGAAAAGGGAACCCTTCCTAATATGTGTTATGCCCATACTCTGATACCAACTCCTTTTATCATGCCAAGTCCCAAACCTGACTAAGGTAAGAAAAGAACATAACAATACACTTTATGAATGTAGATTCAAAATTCCTGAATAAAATATTAGAAAATTGGATCTAGAAATATATAAATCATGGGCAAGTGGTGTTTATACCAGAAATTCAAGGTTAAACTAATGTTTTTTAAAATTCATAATGTAATCCACCACAGTCACAGGGTAAAGGAGAAAATTCACATGATCATCCCAATAGATGCAGAAAAAGCATATGGTAGAATTCAATATTAAAACCTCTCCATAACAAAGAGTAAGACTCTTCCTCAGTATAACTATCTAAAACCATAGTTAATACTGAAGTATTGTACACTTTTTCCTTTAAGATCAGGAACAAGGCAATTGATATCTGTTCAAACTATTTTCATTAAGCATCATCCTGAAGGTCCTGGCTAAGGGTATAGGCAAGAAAAGAAATAAAAAGCCACAAATTAAAAAGGAAGTATTAAATTTTTTTATTCACAGACAACACAATTGTTTGCGTTAAAATATCTGAAGAAATCTACAGCACTAGAACTAGTAAGTGAATTAGCAAGGTTGTAGGAACAACCTTGTATGCAAAAATCAATTGTTCCTATATATTTCAACAAACAACTGGAAGTGAATATTTTAAAATTACATTTGCAATAGTACCTAAAAGCACTAAATACTTAGAAATAAATTTATCAAAAATTGTGCAAGAAATCAACACTAACAACTACAAAACACGTTATTGGTGAGATAAGACAAATCAGTGGAGAAATGTGATGTTCATGAATTAATATGGTATTATTCTCTTCAGATTGGTCTGTAGAACCATTGCAATTATCATCAACACCCCAATAGGCTTCTCTTGTAATAATTAACAAGTTGATTCTAAAATTTATATGGAAAAATAAAGGATCTAGATTAGCTAAATAAAAGAGCAAATCTGGAGGATTTACAGTGTTAACTGATCTAAGGATAGATAAATAGATGCATGGGGCAAAATAAAGAAGCCAGAAATAGATCCAAACTTAATAAAATTAATTGCTTTTTTTTGTGAAGACTTCAATAGGGAAAGTAAAGTCTTTTCAACAAATGGTGGTGTTAACAACCAGATAAATTTACAGGGGGAAATGATGACAACAATCAATGGACGTGAAATATAAAGTGAATAAAGACATCTACTCATCTAAAGGCATCTTTAGGAAGCCCCCATGGCAGGGAGGGGAGGTTGCCCTAGCTACTCTGGCATTGCCTAGCTTGTGGTTTATTATTTAAAACTACAAAGGAAGGATTACTAATTCAAAAACAGTACCAAAAAATTGTGGTGAAACACATTAATGTGGCAATAACTTAGTTGTGAATATGGAGATGGAGTTAAAGGCAACACAGAAAGATTTTTTTTCTTTCTCATTACTATTATTTTTTAATTTCAGATCACTATGACAGTATAGATGATTATTTTATAAGGTTTAAGTTTGTTAGGTAGAGTCCAAGTTGTAGTTGTGCCCTCCCCCAGGAGGTGTGCCATGTACCCTCTATTGTGCCTGTTAGCTGAGAGCTTACCCAACCCCCTCCCTCCTGACCCCCACTTGAGTTTCATCGTTTTTCTCTTGTGTGAGTGTGTATTTGTCCACTGGTTTCTCATATTAGTGTTGAGTACACTAGATACTTGCTTTTCCTTTCTTGGAAACACAGAAATCTTAACATCTCTTGGCCTAGTGACTGCTGAAATGGAGAAGATCTACTCTTAAAACAGCCTTCTTCATTCCATGTGAGCCTGACCTTTCACCTTGAGTAGTTTTCTTCTGCTTTGAGTAAATAACCCCTTGGTTGCACTTCTAGATCTGCTCTATTCTGCCCATGTTTTTCTCTTGCTTTTCTTTCTCTCTCTCTCTCTCTCAACTGCCAAGTGACCAACAATAGTTTTCACTCATCTTTGTCTCACTTTTCCATCAATTGGAATTAAAGCAAAAACAAAAACCTAGTGGCCTTTCCTATCTAACTGCGTTAAATGTGGCATCACCAGAAACTTTTAGTGCCATCTCACTCACAAAAACAGTGGCTTTTGCCCCCTCAGCCCATCTCCTTCTACACTTCAGGGGACAGGAAGGGGTTTAGGCATCAGCTGAAGATTTTGTACGTATTCTCTCCTCCTTATACTTCTGGGATGATTTCCTCCTCCTAACCTGAACTGAAGCTGTGTGGCTTCTTCAATAAGATAATACATGTGAAAAGTTAAAAGTATTTTAGAAATCCAAAGGGCTTCCCCAGTAGGTAGGAGCATTGTAACGCCAATGTGAAGCTGCCTATAGCGCCAAGAATACGGTAGTCTGGTAGTCATTCAGTCTGACAAAGGAATTATCATTCTTTGATCCATTTCTATGAAGTTCAAGAACAGTTCAAAATGACCTCTAGTGATAAAATGTTATTACAGATGTAGAAGCCACAGGACCTCACACCTGCCTGGACACAGGACAGGCAGGAGGCCCATCTGACAGCCTTTTGAAGTGTTTGTGGCTAAATATCTTTGCCTCACCTCCCCTGCAGCAAGAGCATTCTATTGCTAGTGAGACCCCAGCAGGTAGGAAAGTTTATAACTGTATGACATGAATGAAACTTATCCATTATGCAGATAAATAAGCACACATGTAGAAAAAAAGGTTCTGCTTAAGGTCTTGCTTGTGTTACACAGTTCTGCTGTGATAACACTCCTGGAGAGTGTTGGAGAGGAACCAACAGGAAACAGGTCCAAGATCAGTCATCTTCCCAGCTTCTCTCTGTCTCTCCTGATACTACTTTCTGTGTGAGTACCAAGCCCTTCCAACCCTGGTGTCAGCTCTCTCTGTCCCAGAGACCACCTCACTGAGCTGTCTCCATCTGAGCAATAGGCCATGTCCTAAATATTTTCTTCTCTTCTACTTTGCATCAAAACTTACCCAGCCTGGGTGGTGCCTGTGGCTCAAAGGAGTAGGGGCTGGCCCCATATGCCAGAGGTGGTGGGTTCAAACCCAGCCCCGGCCAAAACTGCAAAAAAAAAAAAAAAAAAAAAACTTACCCATCCTGTGCCTGTCCTTCAGAAACTCATTCTGTCTTAAGTGGCTTTCAATTAATTGTAATCACTATAATCCTTTGGGATACATTCTATAGGGATCTTTTAAGATTAAAAAAAGTGATTCTAATGATAAGTATTTTAGGCCTTTTGATGAATAGTAAGAAAGATATTTTAAAATAATTTATTCTTTTATTGGAGCCTTAAGATCAGACCATTCATAACACATCTAGTTGCACCTACCTTTAGTATAGCACCAACAGAATGTTGTAGCAGATCATATGTTGTGACTGTGACCAAAACCTATTCCAAAAACTTCTCGTTGTGATTTAGTCGTGTTCACATTCTTCTAAATATATCAGCACATTTAGCTTGTTAAACCTAAAGGGGTGGATGAATTTGGAACTAATGATTCCTAAATGAGAAGCACTTTCTTTTGTTCAATGAGTGTAAGTTGTACACACCGCCCTGCATAGGAGGGAGAGCTGCAACAGTAGTGTTGCAATAGCGTGATACGCTCCAAAATACAGGGCTGAGCAAAAGGCTCAGGAAGCACAGAGAAAGGGATCCCTGTCTGTGGATGACAGGGAAGGCTGCAGAAGGGAGGAAGCATCTGCTCTCTGGAATAACGATAGTTCCCCGACAAAGAAAGAAAGGGAAGAAAATACTGTAGGCAAAAGACAAGCCTGGAGTTATGGAAGTCTATGCATGTTTAGGGCTGAGAAATTCCATATAGCTAGAACATGGGTCCATGTTAGATTGAGTTGAAGGAGAGGCTAATAAAGAATGGCAGGGACATACAAGAAGGGAAATAGATACACCATTATAAACAATGTAAACTATAGAAAAAAAGTGGTTTCTAAGCAGTGGTGAGATACTATCAGATTTGTACTTTAGATAGAAAACTCTTGAGAAATACAAAGAATGGGCCAGTGACAAGGTGATAAATTTCAATGATATTTAAAGAATCCACATGAGATATGATAAAGGGCTGAACTAAAGTAGCAGTAATGGAAATAGTGCTAAATTAAAGACACAGTCAGGTAAAAAAGATCTGCTTTTGTGATGATTTAAATGTAGTGAGTTAGAAGCTTAGGTGGGCAGCAAACTTGGTTTATTTACTTGTTCAGCAAACAAATATTGATGACCCACTACCTTCCAGGCACTGTGCTTGGGACACTGAGGTGTATAAACTATAGGCACCACATCAGACGTTCCCTGTGCCAGAGATACAAGCTATACCCTCAAAGAACATCTCATAAGGGAGATACAGAGATTCAGTCAACTATGTTTTAAACTACACATTAGATTCTACACAGACCAGGAAGCTGCTATCTTGGAAAGATGCAGAAAGTGTCCTTTCCCCAACAGGTGATATTTGAGCTAGATATTAAAGAACATGTTGGAGTTTGCTGAGTAAAGAATTAAAAACATTCCTAAGCAGATGGAATAGCAAGGTTGTGTTAGAAAGTCTAGCATGTTCAGAGACGGTGTGGCAGAATGGGTCTTGGGGGCACGGCAGGAGCTGGGAGTAGAGGGTCAGCGTCAGAATGTACATTTAGCTACAATTCCCCATTTTCCCTGTGTATGTTTGTATGGTGGCCTTTAGGACACCCGACAGTGTTGACTGATATGATGAGATCAATTCAGGGATTAAAGAGCCCAGTTAGACTAAATACCAGGGGCAGTTGCCATAAGGGCATGGCAAGATAGGAACAGAAGGCCCTTTGTGAGTGAGGAAGAGATTTTAATGGCAGAACTTTTCCAGGTGATACCAGGATGCAGGACAACACCATTTGGGATAAGTCACTGAAGAGGACTATAGGTAAATGACAGTGGGCTAGAGGAAGTAGAGAAATTGTGAAGTTGGGGTGCGTTGAACTGCAGAGGGAAGAGCAGTCGAAGGAGGAGCAGATGCTTTTGTGGATGAGAGCACCTGAGTACTCTCAGGTAGGGGAGGGAGCGTGTTGTATGAATTTCAAAGGCCTATGCCTTAATGTAAAAGAACAGTTACCTTGAAATACTTAGATTGTGGGGCAGTGAGTAACTTGACTTTTGCCAATAAAGAAATGCAACTTTGGGAGACCAGTTCTCATTAAAAAGAAAAGGGAGCCTTCTGTGAAAATGTTGACGATTGAGGGTAATTCCACCTTTAACATGTTTAAATTATATTGTCTCGGGTAAGTCATTTAACCTCCTAAGTATCTCAAGTCAGTAAAAAAGAAAAATCGAGTTTGTTGTAAACAGTAAAAACCCCATGTACTTGATGGGTTTTGTTATTGATAATGATTATGTGCTAAGCACAGTACTCTATAAGAGGAAAGTGAATAGAAGGAAGATTCAAAATAGATTGAGAAAGTCTGTTATTGCTTACTGACAAATTCTGAAGTGCTTTTATGGCAACCTATAGTTACACGTTTTTATATAGTTATAGTTTTTACTTTCAGCCCTTTTTTTATTTGGAGCTGAGTAATAAGAATATGTCCTCTTAAAAGGGATGGGACAATGAGTCAGACTGAAGCGAGCTGGCAAAGCAGCTCCCACACCATAGGAATTTGATATTATTTGTGGTAATTTGCCATTGAGAGAGAATTTATAAGGATCTGGTAGAATCACCTAGTGTTCACTTTAGATGGGAATGAAAGGGTTTTGCATCAATCTTTAAGGAATAAATATGGGAGTAAATTATACTACTTTAGTCAACATAATGCTTTCACATACATTTATCTCACCCTGCAGGAAGGGAGGGGAGGATAATGAACTCAGCAGCTTTCCAATGAGGCAGGAGATGGTCGGGATGGTCTGGTCAAGGTCATGCAGTTAGTAAGTAGCAGAGCAGTCCCTTGAGTCTCCAGATCCAGGTGGTAATCTTTCCACTGAGCACCCTGCCTCTCAAGAAATAGATGCATACTTCTGTCCAGAGCATTGAGAGTTGGTACTGGAAGTGGTGACTTCACAGAGGGCAACATGTGGACTAACAGGCCAGTTCTAAGTTGTGACTAATTAATTAATTAAATCATAAAAAAATTAAACCTTTTTTAATTAAATCATAGCTGTGTACATTGATATATTCATGGGGCATCATTCACATTCACATCATTCATTCACAGACCGTTTACCAAGTTTCACATATACCCTTGTAAGATGCACCGCTGGTGTAATCCCACCAATCCCCTTCCCTCTACCCACCTCCCCCCTCCCTCCCCTCCCTTTCCCCCTTCCCCCTATTCTTAGGTTGTAATTGGGTTATAGCTTTCATGTGAAAACCCTTGACCATATTTTTTTGTGTATTCTTTTGCTAGCCATCAAAAAGATTTTGCCTATATTATTTTGTTACATACTGTGGCTAATCTCAATTCTTTTTCTGAGAATTCTGTTGCATTTTTGTTTTCTGAGGTCTGGCCTTCCTAAAATTCTGTAGTTTGTCTTCCGTCATTTTCTGTATTTTGCCACCTCCATATAATGTCAGCTCATAGATAATTACATATAGTCCTTTCTTCATTTTGTCTCTGATCCCCAATACAAGAAACCACCTTCCATGCTTCATTTTAAGAATCAAGCATTTGTAGTGTTTATAAATGAAGTAATCATAAATCCTTTCATGCATTTTCATTCTTTTATTATAAAAGTGATATATTCACATTGATAAAACACTAATTACTGTGTTTATCCATATGTAATATGTTCCCATGTATACTGCACACCCGTGATTTTGGCCCAAACTTCCAGGAAAAAATCTTTCTGTCTTAATTTTTTATTCAAATTTTTATTTGTTTATATTTAGGCCCTAATTTTTGTATTGTAACAGAAATTTAGCATTTAATTTTTAATATATTATGGAAATTTTATGTGATAATTACAAAACACAAGAACAGATACAAGTTACAAGAAAATTTATGCATGTGTAACAAATTTACAGTATTTATGTATCATAGATACATGATGGACCAAGAGCTGTACTTCACTATCAATGTTAGAAGTATCTTCAATGTCTACATTACCAGTGTCTTCTGAAGAGTCACTTCCCAGTAAACTTCATCATTCTCAATTTCATCCATAGTATTGCTGACATGCTGCATTTTTTTTTTTTTTTTTTTTTTTTGTAGAGACAGAGTCTCACTTTATGGCCCTTGGTAGAGTGCCGTGGCATCACACAGCTCACAGCAACCTCCAACTCCTGGGCTTAAGCGATTCTCTTGCCTCAGCCTCCCGAGTAGCTGGGACTACAGGCACCCGCCACAATGCCCGGCTATTTTTTTGTTGCAGTTTGGCCGGGGCCGGGTTTGAACCCGTCACCCTCGGTATATGGGGCCGGCACCTTACCGACTGAGCCACAGGCGCCACCCAACATGCTGCATTTTTTAAACACCTTCTCAATCACTTTCTTCTTGACACTACTCCATGATCTTAGGGTCCAGTCACAAACCTGGGCAATGGATGCTTTCTTGATTGTTCTTGTAGGTGTTAAATCATTATCAGCTGATTGCGTCCATGACATCCACCCTTTCTCTATTTATTATAATCAAAAATGTTTTCATTTATTCTTTCTCTCTATGCATGCTGTAAGTATGTAATGGCTTTTTACTCTATACTCCTTTTCCATCTCCCCTGCTTTGAACCCAGGTAGACAACTCCATTTCTGATGATTTGAATGTAAGATCTCCTTTTGCAGTAGGTAGTTTATGGGCCCACGACTCCTTGTCTCCTGGTATTCACAGCCTGTGTAATCTCTTCAGTGGACACCACATCCACTGAGAGTGCTGTCCAAATGACAGCCATTAAGGATGGAGGACCTCAATTCTCCAAGCCCTCAAACAGCTGAATCTTGACAACCATCATCCAAGTTTGGAATCCTATCTGTTCCCAGTTGAGCCTTCAGATGAGTTCCAACCCATGAGCAGTGGCTTAATTGAAGCCTTGTGAGACCCTGAGGCTGGAAATACCTGTATTGTTGGCCCACTGAAACTGTGAGATAAGAAATGAGTATTGTTCTAAGCTACTAAGTTTGTGGTAATTTATTATGTACAAGTAAATAATAAAAGCATCTGGTTCCCCTGCTTTATCCATACTAATAGCTCTGCTTTAACGAAGCTCAATTTGCCTTGTCTTTTTCTCTCCCTTTCCATATATAATCCATTCATAACTTCATACTCTTCTGAAGCTTTTCTGTCATTATTTGAAGATACATGTAGCAGCAGACTAAATACATCATTGATTCAAATGTGACAGATATCAAAAGTAATACTCATATGTTAGTGATAAAGCTACCGTTGGTTGGTGGTTTGCTAATTGCTTCCCCAGACCCTATATCTTTATTAAGCTGTTAAACCATTGCCCGGAGAATTTAGGGGATTTGCCCCAGTCATACATCTCATTAGTGGTAGACCCTAGACTGGAATTTAGGGCAGTTAATTCCAAATCTCTTGTTTTATCCACTGTACTAAGCTGCAGTCTGCTCCACCTGCTAGATAACTCATGTATTGCATTATTTTACAAATGAATTTTCTTTAATTTTTAATCTTTTTATCTTATTAAATCTCTTCTCATGCTTTCTTTATAGTGATTTTACTTAAGCTAATTAATTCATTCTATGTGTAATTTTATTTATCTAAACCAGGTATATCATTCTGCCAGCAGTCGGAATATGTACCTTAGAAAAATCTAACTATTTTGTATTCTGAGTGAAGTAAAGTATCCCAGTTTCTACTTCATTACCATTGTAATATTCATAGATTAACTGCATCTTTCTTTTAGTCACATAAGAAGAGAAGATCTAAAAGGTTTAACTTTACTTTCTTATTGTCTCTGTTAAACTGAATGGTTCAGTTGCCCTGTGCTGTCGGGCTTCACTTTCTGTATTATTCCCAGTTCAGCCACCTCGTGCTCCTTAAACTGTGGTCCAAGGACCAGCTGGATCAGCATCCTCTGAGAGCTTATCAGAAATGCAGAATCTTGGGCCTCATCCCAAATATGGCACAATTTGCATTTTAGCCGAATCTCCAGGTGGTGCGTGTGCACATGAGCATTTGAGAAACACTGCTCTAATCCCCCTTTCTGGCAGAATTGTGAGTAGCCCCTGCCCACACAGCACCACTTCTAGTCCAGACTCCTCCTGTTCCCCAAGTCACTTTATTGTCATCTGCCAGAAAATGATCATAATACATCTAAAATATTCAAGTCATCTTTGTTCCTTGTGTAATGCACACTCAGCACACTCATGTACGGAGCCATGGCTCACAGATAGTCCTTCCAACCAAAACAAAATAATTCCCAGGGCGGTGCCTGTGGCTCAGTCGGTAAGGCCCCGGCCCCATATACCGAGGGTGGCAGGTTCAAACCCGGCCCCGGCCAAACTGCAACAAAAAAATAGCCGGGCGTTGCGGCGGGCGCCTGTAGTCCCAGCTGCTTGGGAGGCTGAGGCAAGAGAATCGCTTAAGCCCAGGAGTTGGAGGTTGCTGTGAGCTGTGTGAGGCCACGGCACTCTACCGAGGGCCATAAAGTGAAACTCTGCCTCTACAAAAAAAAAAAAAAAAAAAAAAAATAATTCCCAGGAGTTACTCTATTGTACTTTCATGCTTCCATTATTTCTGAAGATTCTTTATTTCGCTATTTCAGTCTTAATATATAGTACCTAGAAAAATGATTTTCTTCCTGAAACTTTAGACCTTATACTTGTTCAACAGCATCATGACATAAATGTTATTTAACATTTATTGAGCAGATATTGGAGTAGTTTCTTATTTTAAATTTAGCACTTTTTTTATGATTATAGAAATGTGTAAAATGCTGAGGCATGAATATATATCTAATACTAAAATCAGAGGATTACCATCAACACTATCCACTTTTTTTGCCCTTTCTCAATACACATTTACAGTAAGGGTTTGAACTGAAGCTTAACTACCCATTTTGGAAAATACCAGTTTTCTCATAGTAATACACAGTGAAAGTGTTAACTGTAATACTTTGATCACAACACTCACTATTCTGCTCACTAGTGGATGTTTTTCTCTTAGCAGAGTATGCAGTTTGCTCCTAAGGGAATCAGGAGAGAAAGTAGGAAAGCTGAGCCATAGCTTCAGATTTTTTGTTGTTGGTGTTTTGCCTTTTTTGTAATTATGGAGAACAATTTTTAGAGGAGTATCTTAAGGGGAACAAACACTACATTTTCCCTATTAGCTCTTGTGAAAAGCCCCCTTATGCCTTGTTTTCTGGAATAAGTTAAGGGTGTTAAATTCAGGGTCACAAGCAGGGGATAGGTGTTTGTGTGCACGTATACTCATCTGCACACACAAGGTTTTTAGGGTTTGTTTGTTTGTTTTCTACTTGAGACAGAGTCTTGCTATGTTGCTCAGGCTGCATGCTGTGGCTGTTCACAGGTGCAGTCGCAGTGTGTTCTGCAGACTCCAACTTCTGCTGCATCGTGGTCACTCTGACCTAGGTACGGACGACTGGCTGATGTAGATACAGCTGGGGCATGACCAGGGGTTTGTTAACTTGTCTCTTTTGTTTAGTAAAAATCTATGGGTCTCACAGTTCAGACCCTGACGAGGAGTATGAATGAAAATCTTTAACTGTTACCTTTGGAGTTTCAGATCTTATTCTGGCTCAGAGAATGAGACATGTGGTGGATTATTATTATTATCATTATCATTATTGAGACTGAGTCTCACTCTGTCACCCTGGGTAGAGTGCCATTGTGTCATAGTCCACAGCAACCTCAAACTCATGGGCTCAAGTGATCCCTTGCCTCAGCCTCTCAAGTGGCTAGGACTAGCCAGGCTAGTGTATCCATTTTTAGTAGAGATGGGGTCTTCCTCATGCTCAGGCTGGTCTCAAACTCCTAAGCTCAAGCAGCCTAGCTCATCAGTCTCCCCAGGTGCTAGGATTATAGGCATGAGCCACCACGCCAAGCCTTGTGGTATATTTCAGTAAGATCTGCCAAGCAGCAAATAGAATCACCACTGAAATTTGGGGGATCTTTTCCTATTTACCCTTAATTTTTAGACCTATGACCCCTTTTCAACTTTTTACATTTTCAAGTACATTCTATTGGGAATTTCAGAGAGGATGTATTGGGCATATTCTATCTTCTGCCACATTAACCCGATAATCTTACTTCTTTTATATTTTATATGTTTAGTCTATTAATTTATTTATTTGTTGTTGTTTGGCAGTAACAGCTAAGTACTAAGTAATGCGTTCTATGTCAGGGTTGTACAAAGACATATAATCACAATCATATCCCCTCTCATGTGTGTAGTAATTGCAAAAATGTAAAGCTGCAATAAGTACTTATTATTTTCTGCAGTTTTAAATCCAAGCACTATATGGAGTTGAAACTGGAGTCCAGCCATTCCTCTTCCAATTGCTGCCAGATGAATGCCCCGGCATACACTTCTGATCTCAGCACGAAGAATTTCAGCATGTCTGGTGCTTCTAGAATAAAATCTGAATTCTTCATGCTGTTATTCAAAGCTTACAATGATCTTCCCTATCTCTATTTTAAAGCTTTCCTTTCACTTCTCTTCTGTATGTCCTACTGGCTATAACCTTACCCTCCACACTCCCAAACTTTCCTACAGCCTACTGTTGTCTTGGGCTCCCTTCCCTTTTCCTATTTGCCTGCATACTTAAACCTGTTCCTCCTTTGGTTCTTTTTCAGATTCAGCCCCCCCAGGATAATTTCACTTTTTCCACTGCAAATAATTCCCCCCCCTTTGTTTTTTTAAGACTTATTATAATGCAGTTCACCCACTTAGTAGAGCCAATTACAGAGGCAAGACAGCATGGTCTTAATGAGCATCAACTCTGGAACCGAACTCTGACACTTTCTGCCTTTGTGACCCTGGGCACATTATTTAAATTCTCTGCCTCATTCCTCCTATAAAATAAAAATCCTTACTTTCTAAGATACTGTAAGGATTAAATGAGTAAATACATGCAAAAATGCTTTAGTATCTAGAATGTAATACGTGCTACAGAAATATTTGTATGATCATGCCATTATTATTTTCTTTTTATTATTAATATTGGGGATTCATTGAGGGTACAATAAGCCAGGTTACACTGATTGCATTTTTTAGGGAAAGTCCCTCTTGCAATCCTGTCTTGCCCCCAGAAGGTGTGGCACACACCAAGGCCCCACGCCCCTCCTCCCTCCCTCTCTCTGCTCTTCTTTTCCCCACTCCTCCCTCCTTCTTTCTCTCTCTGCTCTCCCCTTCCCCTGCCCCCACTGTGACCTTAATTGTTGTTAATTGTCCTCATATCAAAATTGAGTACATAGGATTCATGCTTCTCCATTCTTGTGATGCTTTACTAAGAATAATGTCTTCCACGTCCATCCAGGTTAATACGAAGGATGTAAAGTCTCCATTTTTTTTTAATGGCTGAATAGTATTCCATGGTATACATATACCACAGCTTGTTAATCCATTCCTGGGTCGGTGGGCATTTAGGCTGTTTCCACATTTTGGCGATTCTAAATTGAGCTGCAATAAACAGTCTAGTACAAGTGTCCTTATGATAAAAGGAATTTTTCTCTTCTGGGTAGATGCCTAGTAATGGGATTGCAGGATCAAATGGGAGGTTTAGCTTGAGTGCTTTGAGGTTTCTCCATACTTCCTTCCACAAAGGTTGTACTAGTTTGCAGTCCCACCAGCAGTGTAAAAGTGTTCCCTTCTCTCCACATCCACGCCAGCATCTGTAGTTTTGAGATTTTGTGATGTGGGCCATTCTCACTGGGGTTAGATGGTATCTCAGGGTGGTTTTGATTTGCATTTCTCTAATAGATAGGGATGATGAACATTTTTTCATATGTTTATTAGCCATTCATCTGTCTTCTTTAGAGAAGGTTCTATTCATGTCTCTTGCCCATTGATATATGGGATTGTTGTTTTTTTTTATGTGGATTAATTTGAGTTCTCTATAAATCCCAGTTATCAAGCTTTTGTCTGATTGAAAATATGCAAATATCCTTTCCCATTGTGTAGGTTGTCTCTTTGCTTTGGTTTTTGTCTCCTTAGCTGTACAGAAGCTTTTCAGTTTAATGAAGTCCGATTTGTTTATTTTTGTTGTTGTTGCAATTGCCATGGCAGTCTTCTTCATGAAGTCTTTCCCCAGGCCAATATCTTCCAGTGTTTTTCCTATGCTTTCTTGGAGGATTTTTATTGTTTCATGCCTTAAATTTAAGTCCTTTATCCATCTTGAATCAATTTTTGTGAGTGGGGAAAGGTGTGGGTCCAGTTTCCGTCTTTTACATGTGGATATCCAGTTCTCCCAGCACCATTTATTGAATAGGGAGTCTTTCCCCCAAGGTATGTTCTTGTTTGGTTTATCAATGATAAGGTGGTTGTAAGATGTTAGTTTCATTTCTTGGTTTTCTATTTGATTCCAAGTGTCTATGTCTCTATTTTTGTGCCAGTACCATGCTGTCTATGGCTTTGTAGTACAGCCTAAAATCTGGTATGGTGATGCCCCCAGCTTTATTTTTATAATTAAGAACTGCCTTAGCTATACTGGTTTTTTTCTGGTTCCATACAAAACTTAGAATCATTTTTCCCAAATCTTGAAAGTACGATATTGGCATTTTGATAGGAATGGCATTGAATAGGTAGATTGCTTTGGGAAGTATAGAAATTTTAACAATGTTGATTCTTCCCATCCATGAGCGTGGTATGTTCTTCCATTTGTTAATATCCTGTGCTATTTCCTTTCTGGGGATTTCATAATTTTCTTTATAGAGGTCCTTCACCTCCTTCGTTAGGTATATTCCTAGGTATTTCATTTTCATTGAAGCCATGGTGATGGGAGTTGTGTCCTTAATTAGCTTCTCATCTTGACTGTTATTGGTGTATACAAAGGCTACTGACTTGTGGACATTGATTTTATATCCCGAAACATTGCTGTATTTTTTGATGACTTCTAGGAGTCTTGTGGTTGAGTCTTGGGATTCTGTAAGTATAAGATCATGTCATCAGCAAAGAGGGATAGTTTGACCTCCTCTGCTCCCATTTGGATTCCCTTTATTTCCGTGTCTTGCCTAATGGTATTGGCTAGAACTTCCAGCACTATGTTTAATAGTAAAGGTGACAGAGGACAACCTTGTCTGGTTCCAATTCTAAGAGGAAAAGCTTTCAGTTTTACTCCATTCAATAAAATATTAGCTGTGGGTTTGTCATGGATAGCTTCAATCAGTTTTAGAAATGTGCCACCTATGCCTGTACTCTTCAGTGTTCTAATTAGAAAAGGATGCTGGATTTTATCAAATGCTTTTTCTGCATCTATTGAGAGGATCATGTGATCTTTATTTTTGCCTCTGTGAATATGGTGGATAACGTTTATGGACTTGCGTATGTTAAACCAGACTTGCATCCCTGGGATGAAACCTACTTCATCATGATGTATGACTTTTTTGATGATAAGCTGTGATCTATTGGCTAGGATTTTGTTGAGAATTTTTGCATCTATGTTTATGAGTGAAATTGGTCTGAAATTCTCCTTTTTATTTGGGTCTTTTCCTGGTTTTGGTTTCAGGGTGATGTTTGCTTCATAGAATGTGTTGGGGAAGATTCCTTCTTCCTCAATTTTTTGGAATAATTTCTGCAGTACAGGAATAAGCTCTTCCTTAAAGGTTTGAGAGAATTCTGGTGTGAAGCCATCTGGACCAGGGCATTTTTTTTATTGGAAGCTTTTTTATTGTTTCTTTCATCTCAGTGCTTGAAATTGGTCTGTTCAGGAGCTCTATTTCTTCCTGGCTAAGTCTAGGGAGAGGGTATGATTCCAAATATTGATCTGTTTCCTTCACATTGTCAAATTTCTGGGCATAGAGTTTCTGGTAGTATTCAGAGATGATCTCTTGTATCTCTGTGGGATCAGTTGTTATTTCCCCTTTATCATTTCTGATTGCGGTTACTAGAGATTTTACTTTTCTGTTTCTCATTAGGCTGGCCAATGGTTTATCTATTTTATTTATTTTTTCAAAAAACCAACTCCTTGTTTCATTAATTTTCTGAATGATTCTTTTGTTTTCAATTTCATTGATCTCTGATTTGATTTTGGATATTTCTTTTCTTCTACTGGGTTTGGGTTTAGATTGTTCTTCTTTTTCCAATTCCATAAGATGCTTGTGAGTTTGTTGATGTGCTCTCTTTCTGTTTTTCAAATGTAGGCATCTAAAGCGATGAATTTTCCTCTCAAAACTGCTTTTGCAGTATCCCACAGGTTTTGGTAGCTTGTGTCTTCATTGTTGTCATACTCAAGGAAGTTAATGATTTCCTGTTTTATTTCTTCCTGCACCCATCTGTTATTCAACAGAAGGTTGTTTAATTTCCATGTCTTTGTGTGGGGTTGAACGTTTTTGTTAGAGTTGAGTTCCACCTTTAGTGCCGTATGGTCTGAGAAGATACAGGTAAAATTTCGATTCTTTTGATTCTGTTGATATTTGTTTTGTGTCCCAGGATATGATCAATTTTGGAGAACATTTCATGGGGTGATGAGAAGAATGTATAGTCCTTATCTTTGGGATGGAATGTTCTATATGCGTCTATCAAGCACAGTTGTTTTAGGGTCTCATTTAAATCTCTCATATCTTTAATTTCTGTTTAGAGGATCTGTCCAGCTCTGTAAAAGGAGTGTTAAAGTCCCCTGTTATGATGGTATTATCGGATATCATATTGCTCAGATTCAGTAAAGTCTGTTTCAAGAATCTGGGAGCATTTAAATTGGGTGCATAAATATTTAGAATTGAAACGTCTTCTTATTGTATTTTTCCCTTGACCAATATAAAACGACCATCTTTGTCTTTTTTGACTTTAGTTGCTTTAAATCCACATGTATCTGAAAATAAGATTGCAACTTCTCTTTTCTTCTGAATTCCATTTGCCTGAAAAATTGTCTTCCAACCCTTGACTCAGAGTTTTAATTTGTCTTTTGAAGCCAGGTGTGTTTCTTGCAGATAGCAAATGGATGGCTTGTGTTTTTTAATCTAGTCAGCCAATCTATGTCTCTTCAGTGGAGAATTCAAGCATTAACATTTATTGAGATAATTGATAAGTGTGGTAGTATTCTATTCATCTTATTTTGTGAGAGTCCATTACTTAGTTTTATCTTTTGCATCAGTGTGGAGATTAGGTTCTGTCCTTTAATTTCTGAGTTCTTACTTTGCTGCTGATCCATTGTGATGGTCAGTGTTTAAAACAGGTTGAAGTATTTCCTGTAGAGCTGGTCTTGTTGTGGCGAATTTTCTCAATGTTTGTATATCCGGAAGTGATTTAATTTCTCCACCAATTTTAAAGCTTAGCTTAGCAGGGTACAGAATTCTGGGCTGGAAATTGTTCTGTTTAAGTAGATTAAAGGTAGATGACCATTGTCTTTTTGCTTGGAAAGTTTCATTAGAGAAGTCTGCAGTCACTCTGCTTGATTTGCCCCTGTAGGTCAACTGCCACTTACTCCTGGCAGCTTGCAGAATCTTTTCTTTTGTCTTGACTTTGGACAGGTTCATCACAATGTGTCTTGGAGAAGCTCGGTTAGAGTTGAGGCGACCTGGGGTCCGAAAGCAGAGTGTCAGAATCTTTGGTAACATTTGGGAAATTTTCATTTATAATATTCTCTTGTATGGCTTCCATTCCTCTGGGGCATTCTTCTTCCCCTTCTCGGATTCCTATAAGTTGTATGTTGGAACGCTTCATAAAGTCCCATACTTCTGACAGTGAACATTGTGCTTTCTCTCTCTTCTTTTCTGCCTCTTTAACTATGAGTATCTCAGGAACTTTGTCCTCTACCTCTAAAATTCTTTCTTTTGCATGGTCTAACCTATTGCTGATACTTTCCATTGCATCTTTAAGTTCCCTAATTGACTGTTTCAGTTCCTTCGACTGCTATATCCTTTCTGTATTCTTCATATTGTTCATCTTTTATTCGATTCTGTTTTTGGATTTCCTTTTGGTTATTTTCCACTTTATTAGCAGTTTCCTTCATTGTTTCCATCATTTCCTTTATTGTTTTCATCATGTGTATTCTAAATCCCTTTTTATCATTTCTAACATTTCTTTATAGGTAGATTCCTCTGCAGTAGCTACCTCATGGTCCCTTGGAGGGGTTGCTCTGGACTGGCTCTTCATGTTGCCTGGAGTTTTCTGCTGATTCTTCCTCATGAATGATTTCTTTTTATCTGTTTCCTTGCCCTAATTTTCCTTTCACTTCCTCTTGCTCTTTAAGTTCCCGTGCCTCTGGACTAAGGTTGTGATGAGTCCTTTTGGTACAGGACCAGAAGGATGAGAAGGTTGAAGAGCAAGAAGGGATAAAAGAAAGAAAAAGAAAGAAAGAATGAAAACAAAATAGAGAAAGGAGGGGGGTGAGTAAAAGGGAATATTGACAAAAAGAAGAGAAGCACAGAAAATGGGAGACAGAGCAATATAGGTGTACAGTATGGTACTTTGACACAATTTTTAAAAAAAACTAGCCTCTCGGGGTGCCCAAATGGGTGGTTCCCTTGAGGTCAGCGGCTCTTTGCTAACCTGATCAGACACAGTACCCCACCTCCACCAAGTAGAGAGGAAAGACAAAAATGCTATAAATCAAACCAAAACAAGGAAACAGAAAACTTTACGGGATAAAATTGGGTGAACAACCAAATAAAAGGGGTAGAAACACTAGCAAAAATGAAGTTCTAATTATTGAAAAAGGTAGCAATGGGAAATTGTATTTAAACTAGAAAAATGGAGAAAGAAAAGAAAGAAAGAAAAGAAAAGAAAAATCTGTACAGAAAAGGTTGAAATTAAAAAACAAAACAACAACAACAAACTAAACAAAAAACAAACCAACAACCAAAAACAAAGCAGTATATATATTTTGTTGAATATTGTCTGAGCAATAGGTGGTCTTCTGGGGTGTGAGATGTTAATCACAATGCTGATACGACTGGAGGCCTCTGCTGATTTCTCAAACCCCACAGGGTGGACACCCTAAATCTCTCTTCAGCCCTCTTAAAAGGCACTTTAAACTTCTAAGCTTGGCTAAGCAGAAGCTTTCCTAGGAAAGTGCTTGTCACTGGGATGACTGCTGAAGTGGCTCTCCACTTACCCAGTGTGCCAAAACCGGTCTCACTCTGCCCCTGAGGTTTAAGGCTGTAAGGCGGCTCAGTCCCTGCCTTTAGGCTGCTCAGTCACTAGGTTACCAGCTCGCGCCCAATCCTTGCTCTGTTACCCTGAGGGCGGAGCTTGCTGGGGCAGTTCTCTCTCAATGGCTCCCTGCGGCCCACAGCTAAACACTATTAGCTCCATCCGGCTCAGCGGCTCAGTCTGGGGCCCTAGAGAACACCCAAAGTTCTCTGCACTGCTGCTCAAGCTCTCCCCAGTGCAGTTCAACTGAGTGCCAAGTACAAAAACACCAAAACAGTTCACAGGTAAGGCCTTTCCAGTTTGCAGTCTCGCTGCTGCTGTACTTACAGCTTACTGCGGGATTAGACCGACCGAACACACACAACCACTTGCCAGTTTTCCACTGTTTTTGTCCTCCTCTTGAGGTCCAGAAGTTTCTCGCTGACTCCCTGTATCCTCAAAGGGATGATTATAGGCAGATCCCACCAGCCAGAGATGCCTGGAGTCTTATCTCCCCAGACTCATGGTGCCCAGTTGCAGGGAAGCTGATACTTCGATCATGCCATTATTTTTATCATTTACATGTAATATCCGCTCTACTAAGTTACAGCTTCTTTACAGACCTGATCCATACCTGATTTATGGCTTCCAAACCCCTATTGCTTCTGACGGAGTAAACAGATATTGAATTTGCAAATTAGAATAACAATCATTAGTGAATCCTAATCAGAGCTTTCAAATAGCTTATTCTGAAAACATTTTCTTTGTAAAATTGGGTAAAATAGATCACTGAGCAAATATTTAATATATATAAATTTTCTGTTTGTAAAGCATACAGAATGTGTAGAACAGCATGCCTTTCTTCACTTTTACCCTTGATTCAGAGAGACTCCCATACAGATAACTGCAACTTGAGATACAGTAGAAAAATACATAGTGAAAAAGTAGGGCAGGCACAGTGGCTCATGCCTGTAATCCTAGCACTCTGGGAGGCCAAAGTGGGTGAATTGCCTGAGCTCACAGGTTTGAGACCAGCCTGAGCAAGAGCGAGATGCCATCTCTAAAAATAGCCGTGTATTGTGGTGGGTACCTGTCATCCCAGTTTGGGAGGCTGAGGGAAGAGAATCACTTGAACCCAACACGTGGAGTTTGCTGTGAGCTATGATGCCATAGCACTTTACTGAGGGTGACAATGTGAGACTGTCTCAAAGAAAAAATAATAATAATAACAAAATAAAAAATAAAAACTGATTATAGCACACGTGTTGGGTGCAGGACACAATTACAAGAGGGACTCTGTAACAGATGCAAACATTGTAACCTAGTTGTTTGTTCCCTCACATTAACCTGAAATTAAAAAAAACAAAAACAAAAAAACCTGTAAAAGAAACCCTAAAACACAAAAGTTATCGTAGGAATTCAAAAGGAGTGGCCAGGATGATCAAAAAGCAATTCATTGAGATAACGAGAAGGGTGACTTCTAGAAAAGAATATAGATAAATCAACTCTTGTAATATTATTAGCCAATAAGTACCATATACTCACTGTATCAGACACTATGTTTGACTGCTTATCACACACCATCACATTTCAACTTCAAAATATTCCTGGAGGAAATGTTGTGTCTATTTTACAAATGGGCAACTAAGGCACAGCAAGGCAATGTTAAATTAATGTCAGAGTCATACAACTAATGAAGAATAGAACCAGAATCAAAACCCAGGGGGACTGGACTCAAAGCCTGGACTCTCCCTGGCCAGTGGCATTGCTTCTGGTATGTCCAAACTAGGAGTTTCCAGCTCACCATTTACTGAGCTGTTTCTAATAATACATTTTATTAAGTTTTCTAGAATTTTATTTTCTAGTTTTAAACTTTTACCTCATCCATGGATGCTAACAAAATAAATATTACTTTTTTTATTAATTTCTTGCCAATTCAATCTTTCACTTATAGTAACAAGTCCTGAACTTCTTCCTCTGTGAAATAAAAGTTTGAAGGCATATCAGTAGGTCCCTACAGTTCACGAGTAATTATTTCTTTTCAAATAAAAACATTATACAGACTACTGTATTATAGTTGTTGACCTTTGCTCATTCATTACCTGGAGAAATCTTAGTGGATAATGAAAAGCTTTACTGACAGGATTTTGTAGTCCCCAGGAATCTACTGTTCCAGAATACATTCTAAGGCCATTTCTAATAGAACTATTTGAGATTTTATGTATTCTAAACTTTAGATCTCTGTATCTCTACTCTGTAATCTGTTGTTATTTCTGCTATGAGAAGGAACACATAGGCTCCCCCAATTTCTTCATCTCCTATTAGTTCTTCTCTGTGTGTCTTTTCCCCCTAAGTTTTCCTTTCTTCTTTGCTTAAATTTCAACAAACGAAATGTGCTTTACAGAACTCATCATTTTGCAAGAGAAATGTGTCTAAAATGTCTGAGCTAAAACTTAGAATACAAATTTATAGAATTTTATCTGGTTTTGTGAAATGTTTTTTTTTTTTTCCTGAATCCCAACATTTTTTTGGTAGATGAAATTCTAAAGGAAAACCTTTATCTTCATCACTGACCAAGCAAATTGGAAAATTAAGGGCAAATACTATGTATAAGTAAAAGAATAAAGTTGAATAGTCTTTACTTGACTTCAAGAGCATAGAAAACGTTATCTCCTGTCCATGCCAGTTTTTAAACTCTTTAAGAATTTAATCCTCATTTAATATCTTTATATAGTAGCAGTAGTTGAGAAATACCAGGAGAGAGTTTAGGTAATGTCATTCTTCCTAATACTAGAGGGAAGGGCTCCATTTGGAAAATGTTAGCAAGAAAATGTCAGCACCCACCCTATGGCCCCCTGCAATATGCACATCTCTGGTATGTAAAACCAAAGGTAATCCTCAGGATTTGGACAGTAGGAATATTATTTATTATGATGACCTTGCTTAATGTGTGTTCTTTACAAGCATTAATCCTTTAACACTATACAAAGTTTCCTAAGCATTGTTAAACCAATTCTTATTCTAAAAGGACTTGCTCAAAAGCACACAGTGACATATGAAAGGAAGTAGAGTGGCTTCGCTTCCGGCCACTTTTTCCCTCTGGTCACACTGAAACTACAGAAATATTAGGGCAGCAGCTCCATTACCTGAATGTAATTTCTTACTCACATGTCTGTTCTCCTTCTTACTGGCTGGCCTGTGTATCTTGTACCAGCAGCACCCAGCGCAGTGTCTGGCTCAGGGTTAATGCTTAAGTAACATTTGTTGAATGAGAGCTGGAGTGAGAAGGGAGGATTTAATGAAGTAACTTAAAGGGAGGCAAGTTTGGACAAGCCAAAGACTTAGAGGCAGTTGATAGAAACTCTAAAAGTAAGATTTAAAGAATTTAGACTTATTTAAAAGCAGTAGAAAGACTCTGTGGTTCTTTGAACTAGACCATTGGTTCTCCACCTTCCTAATGCCGCGACCCTTTAATACAGTTCCTCATGTTGTGGTGACCTCCAACCATAAAATTATTTTTGTTGCTACTTCATAACTGTAATTTTGCTACTGTTATGAATCATAATGTAAATATCTAATATGCAGGATTATTTTCATTGTTACAAAGGGGCCTAGACCCACAGGTTGAGAACCGCTGATCTAGACTATGAATGAATGATCAAAATAACATTTTAAAGAATTATTCAAATGGTTATGTGCTTATATCAAAATTCATATATATATATAATATCAGATTATGAAATATTGACTTTAATTTGCGGATTATTAGTTGATCCTGAAGGTCTCTTTCTCTCTGTTGTCATCCCACAGGTTGTTATTTTGTACTTTGAGCCAAGCACATTTCGTTGTATTCTGCTAAGATGGGTCCGTCTTCTCGGTTTTGCTACTGTATATGGAACTGTCACTCTGAAGCTTCACAGGTATATTCTATTTTATTAGTCTTCATTCTCATGGAAGGACCAAAGTGATTGGCTTAGCATGTTATTATAAACTGAGTTGACTGCTTACCTGGTTTAATTTTAAAAATTTCTAAAGCAAAAAAATTTATTTTATTTTATTTTTTTTAGACAGAGTCTCACTCTGATGCCCCCTGACTAGAATGCTGTGGCATTATAGCTCACAGAAACCTCAAGTTCTTGGTCTCAAGCAATCCTCTTGCCTCAGTTTTTCTATTTTTAGTAGAAACGGGGTCTCACTCTTGCTGAGTCTGGTCTCAAACTCCTGAGCTCAAGTGATCCACCGCCTTGGCCTCCCAGAGAGCTAGGATTACAGGTGTGAGCCACACACCAGGCCAAGCATGATATGTATTTTTTCCTTTCAAGGTAATACCTTTTGGATGCTGTAGGGGGAATTTTTAATGCAACTGAACTCTAAATGGTTAGAGTTCTGTATAAAACATAAGTTTAGAATATGAAACAGTATTTACTGGCTATAGGAAGGACTACAAAGACAATACTGTTGCAGGAAGATGAAGCCCAATGGAGAGAGCAAACACCCAAACACCATGTTTAAAAGAAGAAGGGCTTTATTTCAGCCGGCAGAGTGATGGCACAGAAGAATTAAAAATGGCCTCACTCCCTGACTGGCTGAGTCTTCTCCTTTTTATCCCCAGTCAAAAAGTTTCTGCCGGGGCGGCACCTGTGGCTCAAAGGAGTAAGGCGCCAGCCCCATATGTTGGAGGTAGTGGGTTCAAACCCAGCCCTGGCCAGAAAAAAAAAAAAAAAGTTTCTCCCCCGGACACCTTTCTCATTGGTCAGTTTGAATCAAGCTGGAGAAGTTGGCTCCAGCTTTTACAGAACCCTGGGCTTTTATAGAAGGAAGCCTTAGTTTCCAGGTCCCAGGAGGTTAAGTTTCTACAAATTCCTAAGAGCTGAGTCACAACAGGGAGGACCTCGCAGATGTATCCTTGGGGTCTCCTTGAGAAGACCTCGGTTCTTTTAGACCTCACTTTTTCTGGGTATCCGTTCTCAATACAGCTGAAAACATGATACGTATCCAGATCCTCCATAGATCCTATATAGAAGAACTCATAAATATGCTTACTTTACAAAAACTACTCTCTTCCACTCTGAAGGTCCATGCCCCAGGGTAATCCTGCTGATATTCTATGGGTGAAGTTCAAAAAAATAGTGTTCTTGGCTTTCCTCCTTAACCAATATGCTAGAGATTATCAACTTTGGAAAATGGAGAATACTGTAAGTTTTCTTATGTAGCGTTTCAAAACCACCAAAGTATTAGAAGGAAGGAGGCAATAACATTAATTATCTACTCATAAAGGCTAGGATGTCTGGAAATTACTCCAAGGCTTTCCCTTGCCTCTAAGCTACTTAAAGAAAGTTTTAATGTAGTGGTAACAAAGAGTATAGGAAAAAAACAATTTTTTCCTGCAGCCCTGTAAAGAAAATCCTTTGCACTGATCACCTTTAAAGCTGTTTTGATAACCACGGTAAGTCATTCATATTTTTATGCTGATTTAGCCGTGAATGTTTCTCAATACAAGTCCCCTAGTAAGGCTATATAGCAGTTTATCTTAGATGCCATAATATGTGTTATATTTGTCTTTTAATGTTCCCCCTTTCAATATTTTCTTTAAATTTTTTTATTAAATCATAACTGTATACATTAATGCATTTATGGGGTACAATGTGCTGATTTTATATGCAACTTGGAATGCTTACATCAAACTGGTTAACATAGCCTTCACCTCACTTAATTATTGTGTTAAGACATTTATACTCTACTCTTAATAGATTAACATGTACCCTTGCAATATGCACCATAGGTGTGGTCCCACTGATTACCCTACCTCCATCCAACCTCTCCCCTTCCCTCCCGTCGCCTTCCTTTTCCCTCCTTCATCCTAGGCTATAATTGTGTTTTATCTTTTATATGAAAGTGTGGGTGATTATATAGTTCATAATAGTATTGAGTACATTGAATATTTTTTCTTCCATTCTTGAGTTACTTTACTAAGAAGAATATGTTCCAGCTCCATTCATGTAAACATAAAAGAAATAAAGTCTCCATCTTTTTTCTGGCCAGGGCTGGGTTTGTCCAATATATGGGGCCGGTGCCCTACTCCTTTGAGCCACAGGCACTGCCCAGGTCTTCATCTTTTTTAAGTCTGCATAATATTTCATGGGATACATGCACCACAATTTATTAATCCATTCATGGTTTGCTGGACACGTGGGCTTCTTCCATGACTTGGCAGTTATGAATTGAGCTGCAATAAATATTCTGGTGCAGATATCTTTGTTACAAAGTGATTTTTGGTCTTCTGGATTCAACCTTTTTTTTAAAGATATGATAGTTATACTATCTACCTACAAGAAAGAAACTCCAAAAAAAAAAGAAACTCCATGTCTTCTACTTTTTTTTTTTTTTTTTGGTTCCTAATTATTGGGAATGCACTAGATTTTTTTTTTTTTTAATCTTTTGGAACAAATGTGAGTATGTGTGATTCTCAAGATGCCTTTTCCTATATATGGTATAACACAAAGAATATTGGACTAGATATCAGGAGGTCCAATTTAAATCTCAATTTAGTCTTTAAGAAATCATAGGCCTCTATTTGCTACAAAAGGAAAAAATTAGATAAATTTCTAATGTTCTTTCTGACTCTAATTTTAATCTTTCCACATCATAGCACACTTTCCTCTTGTATCTTTCTGTTCTTCAGGTACCTTCCAAGTTTCTGTTCTTTATGGCTATTTTTCAACTGGTCCTCACCAGAGGAAATGATAAATCACTGATAGCCTATATGGACAATAGGCCTTCTAGAAATCCTGAAAGGATAGTTACCCTTTTGAGACTTGAAAATTAATCCTGTCTCTATTGGTTTAACACTTCATGTCAGTTGAGTCCTCTGTTATAATACAATGCTTTATTGTTTTCTTATTTAATTACCTTCATCACTTCAGTTTGCCTTCTCCTTGGAGTGAGAGTCTTCCCACCAATCCCAGCTCTCAACACAATGGTTGATACATGAGGGGTGACTAACACACATTATTAGACGACTGAATGGGTGACAATATCAGGTGCAGAGCTGGAGGCTGCTTCCCATAGTTCTCTCCCCACATAAAACATTCATATTCTCCTGACTCACTGTGTGCTACCTCTGGTGTCTCCAAGTGTCTGAAACGCATTCCCTGTGATCTGCAAGTGGATGGGAACACAGCATTAAATAGCCTTGAGTCATATAATGAGAAAATTACTTCCATCCAGATTCTCTTTCAATCCTTTTGATTCTTTTTTGGAGAAAGATTAGTTTGGAACTCATAGGTCTTTAACACCTGCCAAATAGTTGGTAATCTTCCTTTGCATTGAAGAGTAGATTAAGCTTCTTCCAGTTCTGAGCTTTTCACTGCAGTGCAATCTCCATAAGATTCTTTGTCTTTGTTTCACTGTTTTTATAGTTACTTTCTATTTATGGAAGATGTTATGTTTCATTTTTTTAAATTTAAGGTAGTTTTTAAAAAATATTTTAGGATAATAGAAATTGATATTTTAAAAATATTTTAGGATAATAAATAGAAATTATTAGCTGGTACACAGATATGCAGAAATCTCAAGGGTAGTATGCAAATGATTGGAATTTGAGAAACTGGATTACTCCATCATCTCTTTATGTTAAAGACTGGAATTAAAGCTGTTTTCTCACTAATTACTCCAGGGCCGGGCATGGTGGCTCACGCTTATAATCCTAGCACTCTGGGAGGCTGAGGTGGGTGGATTGCCTTAGCTCATAGCCTGAGCCAGATTGAGACCTCATCTCTAAAAAATAGCTGGGCATTGTGGCTGGCACCTGTAATCCCAGCTACGTGGGAAGCTGAGGCAAAAGAATTGCTTGAGCCCAAGAGTTTGAAGTTGCTGTGAGCTGTGATGCCACAGCACTCTACCAAGGGCAACAAAGTGAGACTGTCTCAAGAAAAAAGAAAAGGAAAGAATTACTCCATTGAAGGCTTAAATCAAGTGGAAACTATTTCTAATTTAATGAGCTGAATAATTCTTGTCCTATATGAACCATTTGACTTTACTATTATGTTCTAGTTTTTTCCATATTGTTTAAATTTACCTGATTCCACTATTGTTTCCTTATATATACTGAACAATCAGCATCCCATAGGAATGTGAGCAACCTGAGGACAGGCAGAGCTACCTTTGTCCTCCACATATTTAGTGCTATGTTACATACTCAGATGTTGTTTGAATGAATGAAGAGATGGTGGTTATAGCGAATGAGCTGCAGTGAGTGCTTTTGATTGGCATCTACAGTGAAGCAGCATGTGGCTCTAGAGAAAGGATTTCTAATCCTTTATAGTAATATGGTAGAGAGGAAAGATATATATCCTGACATATCCAAATTCGAATTTCAATTCTGCCATTACTTATTTCTACAACCAAGAACAAATTAACATCTGAGAATTAATTTCTTATCTAGAAGGTGAATTAATGCCTCCTTCCCTGTAAAGTCATGAGGATTACATACTTTGAATGTATGTAAATATATCCAGTAGTATTTTTTGGTTGCAAACTACGAAAACTGATTATGGCTAAATTAAGCAAAAAGGGAATCACTGGAAGGACCTAGGGGGAGGGTCACAAATAGAAGAGAAAACTAAAGAACCAGACTTTGGAAGGACTGGATCCAGAGTTGCTGGGGAATCAGGGAGGCCTGAGCTGTGGGATAATGTCTTTTGAATATCATAGCCCTATTTTCACAGGAATTTTATTTTTCATTTCAATATTAAAAAAAATCAAAGTAAGTCATACCTCTTTACATAGAAAATTCTAAGGAAATTGAGTACCGATATATAAAATTACTATGATAGTCCTTTTGGGATAGGATAAGCAAGCAAGAACTGAGTTTTTGTTGTATTTCAGCTATTTCCCTCACAACTTAGTGGAATTATTAAATATTTATTTCTCTGTCACCTGGTCTCTCACTGATTGATTGTAGTATTTGTGTAATTTCTATAGCACTAAAAATTTGAAACAAATATGAAAAAGGAACAGGATCTCTGTCTCCAGAAATGGTACTGTTAAGCCTGGGATGGGAACTTAAAAACTTTGTTCACTTTTACCAAATCTCCCACTTTTTTTTTTTGGTGATCTTTCCCAATACCTGGGAGTTATGCAGCCGCAGACTGTCATAGCAATTCAAAGGAAAATTATGAACGAGTCCTTTGATTAGTAACTGTGCCGCACTAAGTTGTGGGTGGGGAGTGAAGTGGTTTACACTTTCACTGACATAGTTTAGGATCACCAGTGTATGGTAATGATAGAAAGCAGACCCACTTGTAGTTGTTTTTATTATTGCCTTAAGTTGTCTACAGGCAGTGCCCCTCCACCCTGCCGCTGTGGCCTGCATACAGGGCAGAACCTCCCACATCCCCCTCAAGCGCAGGCCATGAGTACAATGCAACTGCTTTAAACCTGAACCTATTTTTTCCTTTTTGGAGAAAGATTGAAGAAAGAGAGGGAGGAAGGAAGACAGAAGAAAAAGATAAGAAAGGTACAGGTATAGCTTGTTCATTCTAGATCGTAAGGGAAAAAAGAACTACAGTAGGCCCAGATGAAGAAGGTTCGTTTACAAAAAGGAGCTTCCTTCAGGAACCATGGAGGTGTTTGACTTAGTATGTGAATGATGGAGGGCGGATCTACAAGAACACCCAGCACTTCCATGGATGTATGGCTTCATTGAACCCCTGCTAAGCTCATTTTGTTTTGTTTCATTTTGTTTTTTATGAAACTTGAGAAGGCAGTATCTCTAGGCTTAGAAAATCCAGGTGTATTTTCAGCAGGCAAAATGAGGAAATATTTTTAAATGAAAGGGAGTGTAGAGAGATTTACAGACTTAATACTAAAAGAAATGTTTTCTGATTCCTTGTGATATGGTTTCTGAAAACACATTGGCTTTTCCTTTTTCTAAGGCTAATGAAGAAGAAAAAAACTTTTTTTTGTACTATATTTAAAATGAATATTTAAGGCAGCTGTGAAAAGCTTTCTTCTGGCTCCAGCCTGGGATTTCTCATTTCATGCATTATTCAATACTCCTTGCTCGGAGTACAACCCATAGCAGTTTTCTCTACTATGCTCATTAACACCAAATATTGGCAGTTTGTAGGAAGGTTTTTTTTTTTATATGTTTTAGTTTGTTTCCTAGTGACTTTTGAAACATGACCAAGAGATATTTACATTTATTTATGTATTCTTACTAGGATACGTAAAATATAGTAAGATACCTTAAGTTTTTAAAAGAACAAAAGAGAAGCTAGTGTATGGCTATCTAGAAAAACTACGAGCTGGTAAGATATTGAAGATTGTCTCGTTTACCTTAATTTATGACAACTCCTGGGTAGCAGGGAATTTAAGATTGTGCCTTAGGTAACTGTCGGCAGTGCAGTGATTCTACTTTGTTGATTGTTGACTCACCTTAACAGAACGTTGAACAAAGTGTTAACGTTTAACATTAACAAAGTGTTAACCTTTCACTTATGAAAGCTAAACATACATAATAACCTCTGCTCCTAGGTGGCTAAACAAGTGCCTGTGGACATCCAGAAGAGTCGTTTAGAAGTCTTGCATTTACCCCAGCACACAGGTGAATTTAAAGCCCCAAGTCATGACCCAAAAGGTTTAACATGAAACATTTTAAAACCTTTTTAGACCATTGCTCACCTCAGCCAAATAAGGTACCAGTAAAGCACCCTTTGAACACATAGCTATGAACATTGCATTGTGAGTGGAGAATGGAAAAGCTTGCCATGTGCATCCTGGTAATGACATGGATTCCAGGCCCTCCTTCTGATGAGCTCACTGTGGTTTCTTATCTTTACTAGCTTCCTACTCTCAAATCCAAAATATATTCGAGTGAAGAATTACTCGTAATGAAATTTCTTAAAACCCATACTATTCACCAGAAAAAGGGGACTCATTCTTAAGCTTTTGAGAAAGGTCTCTTTCCCTATCCATGAGTGTACTATTTGGACAGAAAGCTGAGCAAATTCTGTAAGCCAATGAAGGTTACTTAGCCTCAGAGGTCAGTTGGAAAATACTCAAGCCTTACCTCCTAAACCCATGTTTCACATACACCAGGAGAATAGCTAGATGCCTTACAGAAAAAGGGCATGCTTACTTAACCCATTTATGCCAGAGGTTGAGAATTTTGAATTTTTGCATGACTATTTGATAAGCTCCCAGCATACCAGTATCAGCAGTAGTGACTAACTCTGTGTACCATGTGATAACATGTACTCTCAGGAGGCAGACATGTATGAAAAATCAGACCTGGTGGAGATGACCTTGACCATTTGAATATAAATAACTCCCTGGTCACTGCCATTCCAGTAATGGAACATGAGGCATATGTAAGTTATTAAGATGAATTCTTAAAGATGAAGGGTTTAAATTGATCTTTCAGAACTAACTCTAATACTGGCATTATAGGAAATTTGAAAAGAAAATTACTTTTGTAAGTGACATAACTTCCTCTTTTCCTGTTGGTTAACTCATTAAGTACCACGCTGGGCTTTCAGAGATTAGGACTTAACCAGTCTCCCTAGAAACAATTTTACTATTTAAAATTGTGTTTGATGAAACAGGAAAGATCAAAAGTTATTTGGCTCTTGAAAAATTGAAATTTATTTCATAATTTTATTAATCAAGGAAGCATTGGTGTGGAATGTGCTATTAAGACCCACGCTAGTGCACAAAACTATTTGTGTGCAATCCTGATGCTAGCTAATTTTTAGAAACTCTCTGTAGTTACAGGACTTAGCTTCGTAGACCCTACATTTTTGTCATTCTCATCACTCATATACTTATAAGCAAACCTGGGCATTCCCGCTGTCCCCTTTCTTGGCACACTTAAAGCCTATCTGAGACTACTGAGTGTTAGCCCCTGGGTATGTACACGAGCCTAGCCATCATGATGACTTCCCCAGAAACCATGAAAACAAAACTCCCTGAGTTTCAAAACTCTCCTCTGTTCGTCGCCCCCTCTCACCCTCAAATGACTTCTGATCCTACTGTCCTGTCCAGCGTCCTGAGGGCTGTCAGCTGAATGGCCTAATGCTATTGATTGTGTCTTGTGTCAGTAGATACATGTCACTTTTGGAAACTAATTAAGGATTTCTGCCTCGAGAAGCTCCATTTATAAATTAAAATGCTTAGTCTACTCATTTGAAATTTAGGAAATGCAGGGCAGCGCCTGTGGCTCAGCGGGTAGGGCGCCGGTCCCATATGCCGGAGGTTGCGGGTTCAAACCCAGCCCCGGCCAAATTAAAAAAAAAAAAAAGAAATTTAGGAAATGTAAGCATATTAATAAAAGATGTCTTTTATTAAGTAAAGGACTATATTCACATAGAATCTTTAACATCAATGAGTACCTTTTGAATAACAATTGAAATAAAAGCAAAATTTATTTTAATTGTTCTTTTAGAATATGGTAACTATTATAAATGAAGAAAATAGGAATGTAGCTCACTCAGAGAACTAAGAAGAGTTAAAACTTTACTTATTTTATCTGACTTAAAATACTTGCTTTGTTGTATGGCACATAACTTTTGAAATACACTTTATTTTGTAACATCTACATTCAAAGCTTTTCAATATTGAGCTTCTCTTTTAAAATATTTATATGCATGTTCTAATTTCTAATTATGGCATCAGTATTTTATGCCTAGATTTCTAAAAAGAGGCATGCATTAGAATATATATTTTAGGGTTTATGTGCCATATTTGAAACGTGAGATTCTTTTTTTGTTGTTGTTGCCTGGGTTGTTATGGTTTCCACTTGTTAATGTGTGTGCACATACATGTGTGTTCTAACCAATCTTAAAGTTACAAATAAAAATCCATCTGGTAATTCAGAATTAGTACTTTACAGACTATAGCTGATAAATACTTTATTGTCCCAATGTTCTTTGTTAGCAACTGTATGCCCCAATTTTGTATACCCTCCAGTGGAAACATTTCTTTATGTGAAGGAGATAGGAATATGTGGGAAATGAGATTAATTCATTCATGCAACAAAAAGAAGAGGCAGACTTCTTTAAGGACCAAGATGAGAGAGTCTGCTCCTACAAGCTGTTTGCCGCCATCACCTACCTGCCTGCTGTTGCATCTGCTGTGGTCTGCACACAGCGTCAGAGTCATGGCTTATTTTTGGATGAATACACCTATGATGCCCATAATGTG
The DNA here is from genome assembly GCF_027406575.1 of Nycticebus coucang. Lineage (NCBI taxonomy): Eukaryota > Metazoa > Chordata > Mammalia > Primates > Lorisidae > Nycticebus > Nycticebus coucang. The sequence goes on along the minus strand of NC_069799.1, from coordinate 49,155,585 downwards.
CTGGCAGTCCATCTGGCTGCCAGCTACTCTGAGGCCCCTCACCTAGCATTCGCATGCATCCAGTCCAAAAGGCCTGAGTAGTGCTAACAAGGAAGTTAATACTAGAAATCCAACTATTCTAGATATTCTTAGAAAATACACAAACTACCACAAGTGACTCAAGAGGAAATGGAAAATCTGAACAGACCTAAAACAAGTAAAGATATTTAAAGAGTAATCAAGAAGCTTCCCCTCAAAAAAAGATCCTTATGAATTATACCAAATACTTAATATCAGTTCTTCACAAATCATTTTGAAAAATAGAAGATGATTTGGAGATATAAATAAATAAACAAAATAGAAAAAAAAAGAAAAACAGAAGATGAGGCAACACTTCTCAGCATATTATAAGAGACCAGTATTACCCTGACAACAAAACCTGACAACTATATCACAAGTAAACAAAGCAACAAACCAATATCCCTTAAGAATATGCACACACAAATCTCGACAAAATACTAGCAAATGGAATCCAGCAGCATCTAAAAAGGATTGTACATCCTGATTAAATGGGATTTAGCCCAGGAATGTAAGAATGATTCAACAACAACAAACAAACCCCAGTCAGTATAACATAATAAAGGACAAAAACCCCAAGCTCATCTCAGTAGATGCAGAAAAAAGCATTTAACAAAAATCCAACACACTCTCCTGATAAAAATGCACAACACACTAGGAATGTAAGAGGGTACTTCCTCAAACTAACAGAAACCATTTATGAATCATCCCCAGCTAACATCATACTTAATGATGATTTCCCCCAAAAGCAGGAACAAAACAAGGAGGCGGCTCTTAGTGGTTCTCAACTTTGCCCTGGAAGTTCTTGCCTGAGCAGTTAGGACACAAAAAGAAATAACCAGTATGCAGATGGAAAGAAGAAGTAAAACAATCTCTATTTGCAGAAGACATGTCTTCTGTGGAAAAATTCTAAGGAATCCACAAAAAACTATTAGAACTAATAAATGAGTTTAGCAATATTATAGGAGACAAGATTGGTATTAAAAAAATCAGTTTTATTTCTATAAGCTAGCAATAAACTAAAACTGAAATTAAGGGGAAAAAATTTACAATAGTATAAATAATATGTAGGAATAAATTTAACAAGAGAGGTACACTAAAGCCATAAGATGTTGTTGAAAGAAATTAAAGAAGAGACAGATAAATGGAAAGGAATCCCTGTTTAATGGTTTAGAAGACTTAGTATTGTTAAGATTGCAATAGTCTCCAAATTAATTTAATCCAATCCCTATCAAAATCTCAGCTGCCTTTTTAGCAAAAATTAACCAGCTTGTCTTAAAATTCATGGGGAAATGCAAAGGGCCCAGAATAGCCAAAACAACCTTGAAAAAGAAGAATAAAGTAGAGGACTCACACTTCCTGATCTTAAAATTTACTTCAAAGCTACAGAAATCAAGGGAGTGTGATCCTGACATGAGAAGAGATATATCAATCAATGGAATAGAGTTGAGATTCAGGAGCAAAATCCATACTTTTATTTGTTGTCAGCTCACTTTTGATAAGGGTGGCAAGACAAGAGGGGAAGGAATAGTCTTTCCAATGTTGATTCTGGAACATTTGGCTATCCCCATTCAGCAGGGGCAGCCAGAAATCTCCATTTGAAAGAATGAAATTAGACATCTACTTTACACCATCTGTGACAAATATTAATTCCTGTGGCTCAAAGACCTAAATGTAAAAGCTAAAACTACACACCTCTTAGAATAAAGGAATCATAGATATAAATATTCATAGCCTTACAGAGATGTGAAAAGCACACGCAACAAAGGGAAAAATAGATCAGTTGGATTTCATCAAAATGAAAACTTCTGTGCATCAAAGGACACCATCAAGTTAGTAAAAAGAAAACACAGGATGGAAAAAAATTGTAAATTATCTGATAAAAGTCTGGGATCTAGAATATAAGGTAAATTGTAACTCAATAACTAAAGGACAACCTTGTTTTTATTTTTTTATTTTTTATTTGGAGATAGAGTCTGAAGTTGTTGCCCTCGGTAGAGTGCTGTGGCGTCACAGCTCACAGCAACCTCAAACTCTTGGGCTTAAGCAGTTGTCTTGCCTCAGCCTCCCAAATAGCTGGGAATACAGTTACCTGCCATAAAACCCAGTTATTTTTGTTGTTATTGTTGTCATTGTTGTTTTAGCCGGCCTGGGCCGGGTTCAAACCTGCCAGCCTCGGTGTATGTGGCTGGCACTCTACCCATTGAGCTACAGGCACCGCCTGACAGCCTAGTTTTTAAGATGTGAATTAAATAGGCACTTTTCCAAAGAAGATATACAAATGGCCTATATTTTCAGCAACACGCTCTAACCAACTGAGCTAACCGGCCAGCTGTAAATGGCCTATATTTTCATGAAAAGATGCTTAACTTTTCATTAGTTATTAGAGATATGAAAATCAAACCATAATGAGATGTCATTACAAACCTATGGGAATAGCAATATTAAAAGAAATAATAGTGTAGCAGAGGATGTAGAAAAATTGGAAACCTCATATCTTGCAGGTGGGATTATAAATGGTGCAGCCATTTTCTAAAACAGTTTGACAGTTCCTCAAACTGTCAAATAGTTACCATGTCAGCCAGCAATTCTACTCTTAGTTACATACTCATGAGAATTGAAAATATATGTCCACACGAAAATAATTTGTACACAAATTTTTATAGTAGTATTACTCAGCACTCAGAAAAATATTACTCATAAGAATTCATGATAGTCAAGACATGGAAACAACTCAAATGTCCACTGACGAATGGATAAGTAGGTATGGTACATCTATGCAATAGAATATTATTCAGTCTTAAAAGGAATGAAGTACCAATTCATGTTCAATATAGATAATCCTTAAAAACACTCCCAGCTAAATAAAAGGCACAAATTCTATAATTCCACTTATATGAAATGTCCAGAATAGGCAAATCTGTAGAGACAGAAAGATTTGTGGTTACCAAGAGCTCAGGAGAGAGGAAAGACAGTGACTGCTAATAAATACAAAGTTTCTTCTTGGGGTAATGAAAATGTTCTGGAATTAGACAGCAGTTATTGTTGCACAGCTAGACATCCTAAAACCACTGACTTGTACACTATAACAGGATAAATTCTATGGTATGTGAACTATTTCTCTTAAAAAGTATGATTCAAATAATCATGAAAGTTCAGTTAAACATACATAAGTCAGATGTGTAGACTTGTATGACAATAGCTTTCCATTTACCTTTCAGTTGGACAATAAAAGAAGTATTCTAGTCACCATCTTAACTATAAGCCTGAAATTCCTAGGAATAATCCTAAATGGTGTTAGGTGGGACCAAGAAAAAAGCACTACAAAGTTTTTTGGAGAGATTTAGAAGGAAATATAAATAGATGGAGAAACACTGTATGACTGAATGAGAGAAGATTTGATGTGGGAGGACTTAACTTGCAAGAATACCTGGTCATCATGTATTCTCTGTATCCCACGCTCCGAGCATCATGAAAATTAAATTACTGAGTAAATACCTGTTGAATGGATAAACCGAATGAGGGAACTTAAGACAATTCTAATTTTCATCTTTAGAAATAAAAAAGCACCAAGAACATTTGCAGAAAATAAGAATAGGAAGAGATGGGGCAGTGCCTGTGGCTCCGTCGGTGAGGCGCCGGCCCCATATGCCAAGGGTGGCAGGTTCAAAACCGGCCCCGGCTGAACTGCAACCAAAAAATAGTTGTGGGGCCAAGTTGTGGCGGGCGCCTGTAGTCCAGCTACTCGGGAGGCTGAGGCAGGAGAATCGCTTGAGCCCAGGAGTTGGAGGTTGCTGTGAGCTGTGTGATGCCATGGCACTCTACCGAGGGCCATAAAGTGAGACTCTGTCTCTACAAAAAAAAAAAAAAAAAGAATAGGAAGAGATGATTATAGATACTGCAGTGTATTATCAAAAAATGATATTCAAAAGACTAAAGAGCAAGATGAGAACATAAAGAATAGAACAGACCTTTATTCCAGAAGATCTAACCATATGATATAGAAAGCAGCCCAAGACAATGGGTTGAATGACAGCAATGGCCAATTAACCAAGTAAAGATTGACAAAATAACTTTACATATAGAAAAAATAACTTTAAAGCCTCATCTCAATTTTACAAGAGTTTCAATAAGCTATAAAACTAAATGCAAAAAATATGAGTACAGGAATAAATTATAGATTAATATCTAACTTATTTTAGGTTGGGGAATGGAAGAAATCATAAGAGAAAATGTTAGTTGGATTACCTAAATACAGTGGAACCTCTGTAAGTTGACTACCCAAGGGACTGTAACAAACTGGGCAACATACAGAGGTGGTCAACATAAGGAACTAGGCCTACTGTACTGATACATACGTGTGAAGCATATCCAATCAATGAAAATTAGGTCGACTAATTTTCAGAGATGGTCAATGTAAGGAGGGGGTCAGCTATGGAAGTTCTGCTGTATTTTATACTCTTGCCTGGCAGAAACATAAAAGGCAAATGGCAAATTAGGAAATGGTTGTAGGATATTTTATAGACTGGTGATATCCCTAACTATAGTTCAAGCCACAAATGTGAGCCACATAAAGAATTTTAAGTTTTCAGTAGCCACATTAAAATAAAAAGAAACAGATGCAATTAAATTTAATGGTATATTTTATTTAATGCACATATTCAAAATATTACATTCCAGCATGTGATAAATACACTAAGTTACTAATAAAAATGTTTTCTACTCTTAGTTTGGATAAATTGTCAAAATCTTATGTTCATGTGGCACTTACAACACATCTCAATTCACACAGCTGCTCAGTGGTCACATACATCTGAATGACTAGCGCATGAGAAAGTGCACTCAATGGGAAAAATGGCTAAAGCTGTAAACAAACTGTCCAAAGGAAAAGAAAGACAACTGTCAAGAAAGCACATTTTAAAAAATGTTCAATGAAACTAACAATTACAGCAGAGCAAAAAAAAAAAAAAGTGTAACTTTTCAAGAATTTGAGTAGAAAAAGGTTTTTGTTCTCAAAAAAAAATTGTAATTTGTCTGTCATAGTATCCATTGGGGAAAGACCCTCTTTAGGCTGGACAGAGTGTAAGTTAGCATAGTAAGTATGAAATATTTACCATTGTGTATGAGAGCTTTTTAACAACTGAGTTATTTTACCTTTTCAAACCTAAAGAAAAAAATCAAGGATTTAACTGCAAGAATATTCATTGCAATATGGCTTATACTAAAAAAAAAAAAACTAAGCAGTTGTGTTCTATCAAAGATCATGTTGTTTACAAATACAGAATGTTAGAATGTTCAGAATACCATATTATATGAAAAAAGCATAATGTAAGTTATATAGTATAGTCCCAATGCTATAATATGTTTTGTGTATGTATAGAAGTGTTAGAGAATAAAATTCACCCAAGTGCTATTTATATATAACTAGTGCTCTTTTAGGTGGTTTTCATTTCTTTCTTTCTTTATATTTGCTTATTGTTTCTAATTTTTTACTTGAACCATCTATTATAGTTTAATGAAGGTAACCAACGTGTATATTAAAATGGATGATTCTTGGTTACAGTCTATGACACTTCTGATCTATAATAAGCAATATAGTAGGCATGTTAGGACCTGCCTGCAAAGAAGCTTAAGCCAAAGGGTTTTAAACCCAGTGGCAAGACAGTTAAATGGCACAACCCAAGAACAATCAGTAACACTTGATAATTAATTTCCAAAAGTTTCATTGACAGCAACTGAAAATCATTCTACTTTAACTAATGTGTGTAATACCATCTAAACAGTTAAAAATATCAAACCCAGCAGTTTTTATGTACTCACATTAATATATCTTCTAAATTACTTTGGTGGTTGCATCCTCTATTTGCTAACTAATGTGTCTTACATATTTAAATGTTGGTTAAAGTTAAGGTGAATGCAATATTAGCAGAAGAGTTTTTTAAATAATATTTTTAAGATTTCTTCTGTATGGAGCTAGTATCTCAAATACATAAAAGTTATTCATCTGCGATTATTCTTTGAGAGTTTAGTAATTTTTTCTTGTTTTTTTAATAAGTGATCATACATGTTCAATAGGAAGTTCGTATTTGCAATGAATTTTGTCATCTTTTTGTGAGTCCCCTGTGGTCTGGTACCATTCTTTATCTGTAAAAGTATACAAAAGAGACTGAAAAACTAGAGCGCCAGGTTTTATAAAATTTAGATTGAAAGTGATCTCGGAAAGGTAAGTAATCTTTGTTATTATTTCCACCACATTTCAACCTGGACAACCTTGATTATAGTGAAAAGAGATTCAAGAAGCTTTCCCTTATGTTATCCATGGGAAATACTTATATGTGATGAACCTGTATCAGGACAAAAGGCTTTTTTTCAGACTGCAAAATTAAATTTTGTGTTAGAAGTAAGAACAGATCAAGATTTAAATGTTAACATTAAAATAGTGTCATTTTAGATATTTTCTGTCTACAAAGGTAAGCAATTAGTGACATTTCCCTTTTGAGATTGTAATAAAACTGTCCATTTAAGTAGTGATACAATTAGGCAGCCATTTATAATTTTGTTTTTGTAGCTTATCTAAAATCATATTCTTGAATACCAAAAAGTTATATCAAAATAGAATACTAAGTTTTAAAAATATCATTTTGAAATGAAAATTTAATTTAAATTTTTTTTTGCTGATTAATCAGTGCTAAGGAATCGAAATATAAGGGCAGGATTTAGTCTAATAGGTAGTTGGCAAAAACATGATCCTAGAATTTATATTTATTCTAGATATAAGAAAATTAACAAGCATTTAATTCCAAATTTTGAATAATCTGGTTTCTTCTTGATCTTCAGAATGACCATCTGCTTATTATTTGAAACATCTTTCTCTAGTAAGCAGCGGGTGGGAGAAGCAGTGGGGAGGCAGCAGCGGTACCTATATTTAAGCCTGTTTTCTGTAAGCTTTTATGCCAAACTTTTAAAAATTGAACATCTTGGGAGCGGCAATTGCAATCAAATATCCTTTATTTGCAATATTGTTACAACTGAAAGAGCTTCAAAGGAGTGGTTTAGGAAACAGGTGTTGGTGTTGAATTAAAATACAGGAGGTCTGATTAACCTGTATTTGAGGGAGTTATCTAAGGTATAGAATCAGATTTCCTCCATCTTGTCTTACAGATCTAAGATTGCACATTGAACTCTTGTGAATGAGAAAGAGTATACATAAGTTTAACATTGTCACACTGCAGATAAACTTGTGCACAGCCCACATTTTAAGCCTGATGAATCTCATATGTGGGAGGGGAAGAACAACCAGAGGACTGCAATGTTCTGGAAGGGGCAAAATAATTTTTCTCCTTTTTCACAAGAGGAGGAGCCATTGTTTTTGTGTTTGTTTGTCTTTTTATTGTTTTTGTTTTTGTGTTTTTATTGAGGTAAAATTTATGTAAAATAAAATTCACCATTCATAGTATTCTCTTATAATCTTTTTTGTTTGCATTAAATCGGTAGCAATGTCTCTACTTCCATTCTTGACTCTAGTAATTATGTCTTCTCTTTCTCTCTCTTTCGTCTTTCAGTCTAACCAAAGGTTGGTCAATTACTTGATCTTTTTTTTTTTTTTTTTTTTTTATTGTTGGGGATTCATTGAGGGTACAATAAGCCAGGTTACGCTGATTGCAACTGTTAGGTAAAGTCCTTCTTGCAATCATGTCTTGCCCCCATAAAGGGTGACACACACCAAGGCCCCCCCCATTCCTCTTTCTGCTTCCCCCCCCCATAACCTTGTCATTAATTGTCCTCATATCAGAATTGAGTACATAGGATTCATCCTTCTCCATTCTTGTGATGCTTTACTAAAATAATGTCTTCCACTTCCATCCAGGTTAATACGAAGGACGTAAAGTCTCCATTTTTTTTAATGGCTGAATAGTATTCCATGGTATACATATACCACAGCTTGTTAATCCATTCTTTGGTTGGTGGGCATTTAGACTGTTTCCACATTTTGGCGATTGTAAATTGAGCTGCAATAAACAGTCTAGTACAAGTGTCCTTATGATAAAAGGATTTTTTTCCTTCTGGGTAGATGCCCAGTAATGGGACTGCAGGATCAAATGGGAGGTCTAGCTTGAGTGCTTTGAGGTTTCTCCATACTTCCTTCCAGAAAGGTTATACTAGTTTGCAGTCCCACCAGCAGTGTAAAAGTGTTCCCTTCTCTCCACATCCACGCCAGCATCTGCAGTTTTGAGATTTTGTGATGTGGGCCATTCTCACTGGGGTTAGATGATATCTCAGGGTGGTTTTGATTTGCATTTCTCTAATATATAGAGATGATGAACATTTTTTGATGTGTTTGTTAGCCATTCGTCTGTCATCTTTAGAGAAAGTTCTATTCATGTCTCTTGCCCATTGATATAAGGGATTGTTGGTTTTTTTCATGTGGATTGATTTGAGTTCTCTATAGATCCTAGTTATCAAGCTTTTCTCTGATTGAAAATATGCAAATATCCTTTCCCATTGTGTAGGTTGTCTCTTTGCTTTGGTTATTGTCTCCTTAGCTGTACAGAAGCTTTTCAGTTTAATGAAGTCCGATTTGTTTATTTTTGTTGTTGTTGCAATTGCCATGGCAGTCTTCTTCATGAAGTCTTTCCCCAGGCCAATATCTTCCAGTGTTTTTCCTATGCTTTCTTGGAGGATTTTTATTGTTTCATGCCTTAAATTTAAGTCCTTTATCCATCTTGAATCAATTTTTGTGAGTGGGGAAAGGTGTGGGCCAGTTTCAGTCTTTTACATGTAGACATCCAGTTCTCCCAACACCATTTATTGAATAGGGAGTCTTTCCCCCAAGGTAAGTTCTTGTTTGGTTTATCAAAGATTAGGTGGTTGTAAGATGTTAGTTTCATTTCTTGGTGTTCAATTCGATTCCAAGTGTCTATGTCTCTGTTTTTGTGCCAGTACCATGCTGTCTTGAGCACTATGGCTTTATAGTACAGACTAAAATCTGGTATGCTGATGCCCCCACCTTTGTTTTTGTTACAGAGAACTGCCTTAGCTATACGGGGTTTTTTCCGATTCCATACAAAACGCAGAATCATTTTTTCCAAATCTTGAAAGTACAATGTTGGTATTTTGATAGGAATGGCATTGAATAGGTAGATTGCTTTGGGAAGTATAGACGTTTTAACAATGTTGATTCTTCCCATCCATGAGCATGGTATGTTCTTCCATTTGTTAATATCCTCTGCTATTTCCTTTCTGAGGATTTCATAGTTTTCTTTATAGAGGTCCTTCACCTCCTTCGTTAGGTATATTCCTAGGTATTTCATTTTCTTTGAAACTATGGTGAAGGGAGTTGTGTCCTTAATTAGCTTCTCATCTTAACTGTTATTGGCGTATACAAAGGCTACTGACTTGTGGACATTGATTTTATATCCTGAAACATTACTGTATTTTTTGATGACTTCTAGGAGTCTTGTGGTTGAGTCTTTGGGGTTCTCTAAGTATAAGATCATGTCGTCAGCAAAGAGGGAGAGTTTGACCTCCTCTGCTCCCATTTGGATTCCCTTTATTTCCTTGTCTTGCCTAATTGTATTGGCTAGAACTTCCAGCACTATGTTGAATAGTAAAGGTGACAGAGGACAACCTTGTCTGGTTCCAATTCTAAGAGGAAAAGCTTTCAGTTGTACTCCATTCAGTAAAATATTGGCTGTGGGTTTGTCATAGATAGCTTCAATCAGTTTTAGAAATGTGCCATCTATGCCTATACTCTTCAGTGTTCTACTTAGAAAAGGATGCTGGATTTTATCAAATGCTTTTTCTGCATCTATTGAGAGGATCATGTGATCTTTATTTTTGCCTCTGTTAATATGGTGGATAACGTTTATGGACTTGCGTATGTTAAACCTGCCTTGCGTCCCTGGGATGAAGCCTACTTGATCATGATGAATGACTTTTTTGATGATAAGCTGGAATCTATTGGCTAGGATTTTGTTGAGAATTTTTCCATCTATATTCATGAGTGAGATTGGTCTGAAATTCTCCTTTTTGTTTGGGTCTTTTCCTGGTTTTGGTATCAGGGTGATGTTTGCTTCATAGAATGTGTTGGGGAAGATTCCTTCTTCCTCAATTTTTTGGAATAATTTCTGCAGTATAGGAATAAGCTCTTCCTTGAAGGTTTGATAGAATTCTGGAGTGAAGCCATCTGGACCAGGGCATTTTTTGGTTGGAAGATTTTTTATTGTTTCTTTGATCTCAGTGCTTGAAATTGGTCTGTTCAGGAGGTCTATTTCTTCCTGGCTGAGTCTTGGGAGAGGGTGTGATTCCAAATATTGATCCACTTCCTTCACATTGTCAAATTTCTGAGCATAAAGTTTCTGGTAGTATTCAGAGATGATCTCTTGTATCTCTGTGGGATCAGTTGTTATTTCCCCTTTATCATTTCTGATTGAGGTTACTAGAGATTTTACTTTTCTATTCCTCGTTAGTCTGGCCAGTGGTTTATCTATTTTATTTATTTTTTCAAAAAACCAACTCCTTGTTTCATTAATTTTCTGAATGATTCTTTTGTTTTCAATTTCATTGCTCTCTGATTTGATTTTGGATATTTCTTTTGTTCTACTGAGTTTAGGCTTAGATTGTTCTTCTTTTTCCAATTCCATAAGATCTCTTGTGAGATTGTTGATGTGCTCTCTTTCTGTTTTTCGAATGTAGGCATCTAAAGCGATTAATTTTCCTCTCAAAAGGAAAGGTTTTGGTTGCTTGTGTCTTCATTGTTGTTATGCTCAAGGAAGTTAATGATTTCCTGTTTTATTTCTTCCTGCACCCATCTGTTATTCAACAGAAGATTGTTTAATTTCCATGCCTTTGGGTGGGGTCGAGCATTTTTGTTGGAGTTGAGTTCCACCTTTACTGCCTTATGGTCTGAGAAGATACAAGGTAAAATTTCAATTCTTTTGATTCTGTTGATATTTGTTTTGTGTCCCAGGATATGATCAATTTTGGAGAATGTTCCATGGGGTGATGAGAAGAATGTATATTCTTTATCTTTGGGGTGGAGTGTTCTATATGCGTCTATCAAGCACAGTTGTTCTAGGGTCTCATTTAAATCTCTTATATCTTTGTTTAATTTCTGTTCAGAGGATCTGTCCACCTCTGTAAGAGGAGTGTTAAAGTCCCCTGTTATGATGGTATTATCAGATATCATATTGCTCAGACTGAGTAAGGTCTGCTTCAAGAATCTGGGAGCATTTAAATTGGGTGCATAAATATTTAGAATTGAAACGTCTTCTTGTTGTATTTTTCCCTTGACCAATATAAAGTGACCATCTTTGTCTTTTTTGACTTTAGTTGCTTTAAATCCACATGTATCTGAAAATAAGATAGCAAGTCCTCTTTTCTTCTGAATGCCATTTGCCTGAAAAATTGTCTTCCAACCCTTGACTCGGAGCTTTAATTTGTCTTTTGAAGCCAGGTGTGTTTCTTGCAGATAGCAAATGGATGGCTTGTGTTTTTTAATCCAGTCAGCCAATCTATGTCTCTTCAGTGGGGAGTTCAAGCCATTAACATTTATTGAGATAATTGATAAGTGTGGTAGTATTCTATTCGTCTTATTTTGTGAGAGTCCATTGCTTAGCTTTATCTTTTACATCAGTGTGGAGGTTAGGTTCTGTCCTTTAATTTCTGAGTTCTTACTTTGCTGCTGATCCATTGTGGTGGTCAGTGTGCAGAACAGGTTGAAATATTTCCTGTAGAGCTGGTCTTGTTGTGGCGAATTTCCTCAATGTTTGTATATCCATAAATGATTTGATTTCTCCGTCAATTTTGAAGCTTAGCTTAGCAGGGTACAGAATTCTGGGCTGGAAATCGTTCCGTTTAAGTAGATTAAAGGTAGATGACCATTGTCTTCTTGCTTGGAAAGTTTCATTAGAGAAGTCTGCGGTCACTCTGATGGATTTGCCCCTGTAGGTCAACTGGCGCTTACTCCTGGCAGCTTGAAGAATCTTTTCTTTTGTCTTGACTTTGAACAGGTTCATCACGATGTGTCTTGGAGAACCTTGGTTAGAGTTGAGGAGACCTGAGGTCCGATATCCCTCTGAAAGCAGTGTGTCAGAATCTTTGGTGATATTTGGGAAATTTTCATTTATAATATTCTCTAGTATGGCTTCCATTCCTCTGGGGCATTCTTCTTCCCCTTCTGGAATTCCCATAACTCGTATGTTGGAACGCTTCATAAAGTCCCATAATTCTGACAGTGAACATCCTGCTTTCTCTCTCTTCTTTTCTGCCTCTTTTACTATCTGAGTTATCTCAAGAACTTTGTCTTCTACCTCTGAAATTCTTTCTTCTGCATGGTCTAACCTGTTGCTGATACTTTCCATTGCATCTTTAAGTTCTCTAATTGACTGTTTCAGTTCCTTAAGCTCTGCTATATCCTTTTTATATTCTTCATATCGTTCATCTCTTATTTGATTCTGTTTTTGGATTTCCTTTTGGTTATTTTCCACTTTACTAGCAGTTTCCTTCATTGTTTCCATCATTTCTTTCATTGTTTTCAACATGTGTATTCTAAATTCCCTTTCTGTCATTCCTAACATTTCTTTATAGGTGGAATCATCTGTAGTAGCTACCTCATGGTCCCTTGGCGGGGTTGTTCTGAACTGGTTCTTCATGTTGCCTGGAGTTTTCTGCTGATTCTTCCTCATGAGTGATTTCTTTTATCTGTTTCCTTGCCCTGATTTTCCTTTCACTTCCTCTTGCTCTTTAAGTTCTCATGCCTGTGGACTAAGGGTTACAGGACAGAAGGGTGAGAAGGTTGAAGAGCAAAAAAGGGATGAAAGAAAGGAGGACCGAGTGATAAGAAAAACAAAGAAAAACAGAGAAAGGAGAGGGGGTGGGTAAAAGGAATATTGAGAAAAAGAAGAGAGGCACAGAAAGAGGGAGACAGAGCAATATAGGTGTACAGTAGGGTACTTTGACACAACCTTAAAAAAACCCCACCTTCTGGGGGTGTCCAGTTGGGTGGTTCCCTTGAGGTCAGCAGCTCTTTGCTAACCTGATCAGACACAGTACCCCACCTCCACCAAGTAGAGAGGAAAGACAAAAATGCTATAAATCAAACCAAAACAAGCAAACAGAAAACTTTACGGGATAAAATTGGGTGGAAAACTAATAATAGCGGTAGAAACACTAGCAAAAATGAAGTTCTAATTATTGAAAAAGGCAGCAATGGGAAATTATAATTAAACTAGAAAAATTGAGAAAGAAAAAGGATCTGTATGGAAAAGGTTGAACTTAAAAAAGAAAACAACATCAACAACATCAAAATAAACTAAAAAAACAACCAAACCAAAAAAAAAAAAAAAAAAAAAACAGAACCAAAAACAAAGCAGTATGTATATGTTATTGAATATTGTCTGGGCAACACGTGGTCTTCTGGGGTATGAGATGTTAATCACAGTTCTGATACGACTGGAGGCTGCTGATTTCTCAAACCCCAGCAGGTAGACACCCTAAATCTCTCTTCAGCCCACTTAAAAGGCACTTTGAACTTGTTCACTTGCTGAGCAGAAGCCTTCCCAGGAAAGTGCTTGTTGCTGGAATCACTGCTGAAGTGGCTATCCACTTACCCAGTGTGCCAAAACTGGTCTCACTCTGTCCCTGAGGGTTAGGGCTGCAAGGCGGCTCAGACCCCACCCTTAGGCTACTTGGTCGCTGGGTTACCAGCTCCCACCCAGTTCTAGCTCTGTGACCCTGAGGGCAGAGCTTGCCGGGGCAGATTGCTCACAATGGCTCCCTGTGACCAACAGCCAAACACGATTAGCTCCGTCTGGCTTAGCGGCTCAGACTGGGGCCCTAGACAACGGCCAAAGTTCTCCGCACTCCCGCTCAGGCTCTCCCCAAGGCAGTTCAACTGAGTGCCAAGTCCAAAGACACCAAAACAGTTCACAGGTAAGGCCTTTCTGGTTTGCAGTCTCGCTGCTACTGAACTTACAGTTGCGGGGGGGTTTAGACGGATTGAACACATGCGACCACTTCCCGGTTTTCCACTGTTTTAGTCCTCCTCTTGGGGTCCAGAAGTCTCTCGCTGACTCCCTGTATCCTCGCAGGGGTGATGATAGGCAGATCCCACTGGCCAGAGATGCCTGGAGTCCTATCTCCCCAGACTCACGGTGCCCAGATGCAAGGAAGCTGTTACTCAGCCGCCATCTTGCTCCGCCTCAATTACTTGATCTTTTGAAAGAACCAACTTTGGTTTTTTTCTTGTCTGCTGTTTTTCTACTCTTCATTTCTTTTCACCCTTATATTTATTATTTCATTCCTTCAGCTTGCTTTGGGTTAAGTTTGCTCTTCATCTTTTAGTTCCTTAAAGTAAAAGGTTAGTTTATTGATTTTATATGTTTGTTCTTTTTTTTCATATAGGCATTTACAGCTATAAATTTCCTCTAGTATTTCCATTTACTGAAACTCATAAGTTTTGATATATTCTGTTTTTATTTTCATTTATCTCAAATTATTTTCTATTTTCTCTTGTGACTTCTTCCTTAATCCTTTGGGTAAGAGTGTTTTGTTTAATGTTTATTTGTGACTTTTCCAGTGTTATTTCTGCTGTTGATTTGTAATTCAACACATTGTGGTCAGAGAAGCCACACTGACGATTTCAATGTTTTTAAATTTATTGAGACTTGTTTCATGGTCTAATATGTGGTCTATCCTGGAGAATGTTCCCCCTTCACATAAGAATGTGTATTCTTCTGTTGTTGTGTGGGTGTTCTGTATATGTCTGTTATGTCTAGATGGTTTGTAATGTGGTTCAAGCCCTCTGTTTTCTTACTGATTGTCTGCCTAGATGTTCAGGTGGATTACTGAGAGCAGAGCATGGAGTCTCCAGCTTCAATTATTATTATTCAGTTAGTATTTGCTTCATATTTTATGAAACTCTGATGTTTGATATATATGTATTTATAAATGTTCATCTTAAGAGAATGAACTTTTATAATTATATGCCATTTTTTGTCTCTTTAAACAAATTTTATCTAAAAGTATATTTTATCTGCTATTAATTTAGCTACACTTTGATTACTGTTTGCATGGAATATCTTTCCACTTTCAACCTATTTGTTTCTTTGGATCTAAAGTGAGTCTCTTATAGATAATACGTGGTTGAGTCATTTTAAAAAGTCTATTCTTGATGCCATAGCACCTTACTGAGGGTGACATAGTGAGACTCTGTCTCAAAAAAATATATATTCGGGCAGTGCCTGTGGCTCAAAGGGGTAGGGCGCCAGCCCCATATGCCAGAGGTGGTGGGTTCAAACCCAGCCCCGGCCAAAAAACTGAAAAAAAAAAAATTATATACATATATATATATATATATTCTACCAGTCTATCTTTTAATCCACCTTAGAGGATTTAATCAATATTTATTTTTAATATAATTACTCATGAGGAAGGACGTTTTCCATTTTCAAATTTGTTTTTATATATCTTATGTCATTTTATTTCTCAGTTTCTCTATTATACACTTGCTTTTGTGGTAAGTAAATATTTTCTAGTGTATCATTTTGATTCGCTTTTTCTTTTAATATATTGATTTTAGTTATTTTCCTAGTGATTGCCTTGGGAATTACCATTAATGTCCTAAATTTATAACAATCTAGTTCAAATTAATACCAACTTTGTTTTAATAGTATAAAACAACATATAGCTTTTTTACATTGATATTGTTGCAAATCATATCTTTAAATATGCATTCATCAACATAAATTTTTACTTACTGTTTAGTACAGTTGTCTTTCAAGTCATATAGGAAAGGGGTAGAATACAAATTTAAAATACATTAATGCTGACTTTTATATTTGCCAGTGTAATTGCCTTTAGCAGTGTTCTTCATTTCTTCATGTGCATTTGAATTACTGTCTAATGTCCTTTAAGTTCAGCCCAAAGCATTCCAGTTAATATTGCTTGTTGGGGAATTCTACTAGTGACAAACCCTCTTCGTTTTTGTTTAACTGGGATTGTGTTAATTTCTCCTTCATTTTTGGAGATTTTTGCCAGCTATAGAATTCTTGGCAGGCAGGGTTTCTTTTTTTCTTTCAGCATTTTGAATGTATCATCCCACTGCCTCCAAGGTTTCATGGTCACTGATGAGAAATTAGCTCCTAATCTTACTGGGGATCTCTTCTACATGATGAGTTGCTTTATTCTTGATACGCTTAAGATGTTGTTTATCTTTAACTTTTAATAGTTTGATTATACTATGTCTTAATGTGAGTATCCTTAAGTTTATCCTACTTTGTTCTTGAGTTTCTTGGGTGATTAAGTGTTTTCCTGGTTTTTCTAAGCTTCTAATTAGTTTCTAGAATTCCAAAAAAGTTGATTCTAATATCCATTACTAGATCATTCATTGCTGTTGATGGTGCATGGACTTTTGGAGTTCCCAATTCCATCATCTATGCTGACACTGCTCCCCTCAGAACATTGTATTTTAATTACATATTGATTTATATTTACTATAACTGCCATTTTCATCATCAAATCTCTGGGATTTAGCAAAGTACTAGTATATAACAGGAGCTAATGTTTCCTCTCACATTTTTTATGTTTATCAAAATCCTTCCAAATTCCCTGTTTTCTGTCTGCTGCTTCCAGTTTCTGGGATTTTCAATTTTATTTCTTTCTCTTCTAGCTTATTTTTGTTAAAACACAGACACACACACACGTTGTGTGTGCACTGAATGACAACAATAAAACTTTTTCTTACTCATCACCATCAGCAGGACATGTATAACTAATTGATCAACTTAATCTTTCTACCTTTCTGTGCTAGCTTTGTGGGTCTTAGAAAACAAATATCCCTTGACTCAGGAAGATAACATGAGTATCAAAAATACCAATTGAGTAGTGGTGATTATTGGAGAAAATTTTGTGAGCCAGGCTCATCAGACAAAGATCTAAATAGGGTGAAATTATTAATATGAATCTACAGGGATAAGTGGGACTTTAATCAGTTTACACCAAAGCAGTGGTATACATGGGAAAGTAGAGAGGACGTGCATGTTTAGAGAGTCAGGTTCATGCTGTGCTTTGTAAAGATGATATGGCCCCAAGCCAGCTAAGTGTTATATTGGTAAAATATTAAAACTGAAAAAACTACTCAAGTGAGAATAAGAAGATAAGAGTTTTGCAATGGTTCTGCTACTTACTATGTTTAGATAAATGGCTTCTCTCCCTGGGCCTCAGAACTTTTTTAGTATATTAGTAGGATTTGACTGTAGAATCCCCAAAGTTCCTTTTGACTCCAACCATCAAAGATTTGACTTGTAACAGTCTTGCACCAGTCAGCTGTCTGTAACAGTCAGCTTATTGCTCTTCCTTTCTTCCTTTTTCATCATTCCTGCTTCTTCTATTGGTCTGTAATTAGATGAGAAGAAAGGAAGAGCAATAAGCTCTGGGAACTTAAGCAGCCACTGAAATTGACAAAAATGCTTGTCAGTATGTTTGAGGAATCCAGAACTTTTTTTTTGTAATGTTAATAACCTAATATACTCATAACAATCTTGCTGAATTTCATATCTATTCAAACCTATTTCCATCCAGGTGATGCTAATCTTTTTTAAAATATCTATTTAAAATTCGTCCTCTGACCAACAAGTAGCTTTAGTTTACTTCTAAAAATGAAATTTTGAGAAACTGATGAAAAGCTTCACCATCGAAAGCAGAACAATTAGCAGAAGCTCCAGCCCAGCCTTTCTATATGGTTTACTCTCAAGGTTCTTTGTCAACAACTGAGTGGCTTTACTTTACAAGAGTTAACCTTATACTTTTTATCTTAAGCCTTTGTTCTCTGGAATTTCTGTGAAGGCAGTAAGATTAGTAGAAATTAGATTTGAATGGAAACTTCAGGACATTGGGATTATTCCAGTTAAGTACAGAAGAGTGAGTGGATGGAAAATGTATATTTTTATCCTTTTTTATAAACAAAAGAGATGCTACAAAATCAGAACCACATGCAAGTGTTCTGGAAAATGGAAAATTTTCTATTGATAGAAGCTTTACATTCTGGTATCAGCATAATAAAAACCCAAAAACCTATCTGGCAGGCTATCCTGTAGAGCGGTCAGCCTTTTGGAAGGCACCTGCACCAATCTTAGACCTCTTGGGAAAATTTGTTTAGAGCAGTAGCTCTCAAACTTCTAGGCTTCATCAGAATTACATGAAGGGTTTGGTCCTCCCTTTTGTATGACTCAGTAGGTCAGGATGGAATCTAAGAATTTTAGTCTGTGACAAGTTTCCAGGTAACATTGATACTACCAAAAAAAAAAAAAAACAAAAAGAGAAAAAAAAATTGATACTACTGGTTTGGGAACCACTGGCCTAGATGGTGGGCAGCATCTACACTGGGACATGAAGGAGATATGTAGGATTTAGCTAAACTATGTGTTCTAGTGTGGAAGGAGGAGCAGTGAGGGTATCTGAGGGCAGAGGCCCAGGTAGAGGACACTTGCACATAGTCCATAGGGACCTTGCAGTCCTGCAGAGAGAGTGCAGAGAGATGAGGCTGCAGAGGTGAGAAGGAATTTTAGAGGTCTTTTGCCATAATAAGGAGCTAGGATTTGGGTGGATAGATACCTATGGGTTATTAACCAGGGCAACAAGATCAGATATACAATATGGAAAGATCATGTCTCTTCATTGTAGAATATGGATTGAAGGTTGGCAAGACGAGTAAGGAAACTACTTTGGAAGCTACAACAGGAATGAGTTGGTAGTCAGGAACTGTATAGTGGCATTGAGGATTATGAAAAATAGAAGGATTTTAAAGATATTTCAGAGGTAGGAATTAAATTCTTGGTAATTGATTTGGTTAGAGGAACATGGGTGAGAGAGAAAAATCAAAGTCCACTCTTAGGCTTCTGCTTTGTGCAATGAGGTGAGTCTGTTCACTGAGTTAGGCAACTCAAGAGAAAGCTGAGTTGGAGACCAAAGGAGTGGAGAGAGGGGTGATTTTATTTCAGGATTGTGCTGTCCAGTAGGCCATTGAGTATGCAGTGTTGAGCTCAGAAGAGTGATCTGAACTGTATATCTAGATGTGGGACTTGATGGCATGTAGATGATATGGAAGCAAGGGAGCAAAGGGAGTTAAGGTGTGATAGGTAGAGTGAGAATAGAAGATGGCCACATTCAGAGATTCCTGGGAAACACAGGCAAATAAGGAAGAGGAATCTGCAATAGAGACTGAAAAGGAGCTGGCAGAGAAGTAGGAAGAAAGGAAGAGAGAAGCAGGAAAAAAAAAAATGAAAGAATGTGATATGCTAAAAGGCATGTGCTTCAGCCATGCCAAAAGATAGGGAGAAATCAAGTTAAATAAGGAGTGAGCAATATCAGTCAGATGTTGGAAGAAGATCATGGGTAACCTAAGCATAAGTCCGTGCGTGTATAGAGAGTGAAAAAGTAGAGGCGATAAATAAAATGACAGACAACTACTGTTTTATCCTTGTTTCTCATTTTAGCATGATTTTCATGAATTTATCTACCATTAATAATGAAACTTGGGGCGGCGCCTGTGGCTCAAGGAGTAGGGAGCTGGTCCCATATGCCAGAGGTGGTGGGTTCGGACCTAGCCCCGGCCAAAACTACAAAAAAAAAAAAGAAAGAAGAAAGAAAGAAAGAAACTTGAATGTATACTTTATTATTATTATTATTTTTTTTTTTTTGCAGTTTTTGGCTGGCGTCAGATTTGAACCCACCACCTTACTCCTTTGAGCCACAGGCACTGCACTTGAATGTACACTTTAAATAAATAACTTTTAGAAATTTCTTACTGTCTTCTCATATATGTTGCTACTTTCCTTCAGAAATAATGAAACCTTCTTAATTGATGGTCTCCTGAAAATCTGTCTAAGAAGAAATAGTGGAAAAGTTATCTATTAGGAAATCTAATGATCATATCTTTTCCTCCAGTCATATCTACACAAATGCACGTCTAGGTATTCTTTTTTTACAACTTGATTTCTAGGAGCAAATTTATATGAGCTAAGAATTCATTTTTTTTCAAATATAATAGAGTTTCCTCATTTTACTTGAGACAATACTAGAAAAATGCATCTTATTCCATTTTGCAAAAACCAATATTCTGAAACGCTTCAAGTGTGGAGTTGTATTATTATGTTTCCTATTACTTGAAAGCCAGTAAAATCAATAATGGAAGACTCATGAGGAATTTTGCTCTGGTTTTTGTCTCTAGAAATGAGATGAGATTTATGACAATCCTGAATTCTCAGTCAGCCTCTACAACAAATACCCAAAGGGTCATCTGGAAAACATGAACATTTCTGATCATTTGGAATTTCTTGATTTAAAAAGTACCAAACTGGAATTGTATAGACTTCCTCTGCAAAAGACAAACCTCATCTGAGTAAGAAGTATTTTTAAGTAGACATTATTTAACAAGTTCACTATTGGCTTTCTTTGAGATTTAGAATTTCAGTGAGGATTGTGAAAACTTTTAAGTGTCAGAAAATAAATGATTTTCTACATCTTAGCCATAGAAAGAAAATATAGATCATAACTATTTCTCTCTGAAGCATTATTTCTCAACCCAATGGAAATTCTTCACAGTAACTTGAAAACTCCCTGGGAGTTTCTGAGTACTGAGGACCAAATTTCCCTCCTGCCAAGCAGTTCCAGCCACTATTCCCTAAAGACAACCTACATTTTCCTGCTTTTTTCTTTGTTATATGATTATAACAGACTACAGTATGTCCTGATAGCTTAATCACAATCTTTCATTTCCACTATGGATATACATCAAGGCCCAGATCAAATACTGCCCAATCTGTTAGGTTAGTAGACTTACTAGTAACATACAGTACGTAA
The DNA here is from genome assembly GCF_027406575.1 of Nycticebus coucang. NCBI lineage: Eukaryota > Metazoa > Chordata > Mammalia > Primates > Lorisidae > Nycticebus > Nycticebus coucang. Next base: position 49,134,669 of record NC_069799.1, on the reverse strand, counting down.
TATATGCTATGTCATACAGTAGCTATTGGAAAACTTTTTTTCAAGGTAAGCCTAGAGATGTATGCAAAGTTAGATTGTAAGGTTCTTCTAGAAAGCAAAAATCATATCTTATGTCTTCCTTGTTGCCTAGCATGATACCTAACATAATGGTTGTCGTTATATAAATTGTTCTTCATTGCTATTATATTTATAATTATATTCCTAATATTGAAATTAAGAGTGAAAATTGAATTTGGAATAGTTTTCTCTTTTTATGTCTTTTTGTTGTTGTTGTTAACTCTTAACATATGTTTTATTGGTGAAAGAGTACCCCAAGATACAAAGAGAAACATAATCACTGAGAAGACAGCAAGCAGTAATTCAGGAGCACAATGCACAATTAAATAACCTTTTGAGGATTATACTATTCCTCCATAAGAAAGAAGTTAATATAGGTGACCCCCATACAGTTACAGTAGAACCTCTATAAGTTGACCACCCAAGGGACTGTAATAAACCACTCAACATATAGAGGTGGTTAACACAAGGAAGTAGGGCTACTATACTGATACATACATATGCTTCACTTTCTTGTACAACATTTATTAGAGAATATCATATGAAATCATATATAATCAAAACACGGTAAAATCATACAGACAGTATCATATAAAATCAATACAATTACTTTTACAATTACAATTACTGTTTTCTCGTGGTTTAATTATTCTTTCTGAAGAAATAATCTATCTTGACCTGTCTCTTATTACAAACGTAAGTGCAGAAAGCACTCTCAATGCTGGCCACACCACTCAGCGAACCTGGGCATTTTTCTGCAGCAAATGACTTCAACTGCATTATCAGATGCCTGACATCCTCTTCCTTTGGAGTCTCTTCCACAACTTCTGCTGAAACGTCATTGGATTCACTACACAAGACTTTCTGGAAGATCTTGTTTTGTAGTTTAAATTTTTCAAGCCAACCACTTGATGCTTGGAAATCTGCCATCCTGAATTCTTGTGCAAATTTCTTTGCCACTACTCGATCATCGGCCCAGAGATCCGGGCATTAACTGCCCTCGTTTGTTTGAACCAGCTTACTGTGGCTTGATTGACTTCATCCAGGGAAGTTTTCCTCTTTTTCCGCTGTGGGTCTCCACTGTCTTTATTTCTCTAAGTACTCATGTTTACGTTTTTGGATGTTGCTAACTGTGATCTTGCTAACAAAAATGTTCTGCTGTCTTTCTCTGGCTGCTGCTTTCCAGAAAATGTAAAAGATGGACCTTTTCCTTTAATGTCAGCTCTTTGAGTTCTTTCCTTTGGGTCATTATGTCTCAATGAACTATTTTTCAGTCAGGATGAAACCAGGCCTTCACATTGAAAAATCTTTCCTAACACATGATAAACAATAGGACATTAGGCCTGATTTAACGTATATTGATAATACAACATGAAAAAAGATCTTACACTAAAGAAAAAAATAATACAACTAACGAGCAAAGTTCACAGTTACTACCTCTTGGTGTAGAGTGAACCAAACTGGTCAAGTTATAGAGGGTAAATTAATGTTGTATGTTACACCCATCCACATAGTCAAGATAAAACTTAACAGAGGTTGTCTTCCATTGAGTTCATCTGGTACATGTCCAGTCTACCAACACCAACTGAAGGAGATGGTCAAAGCAGGGAGGTGGTCAACTACTGTATTTTCATATGATCCACAGCTGCCCAACCATGTCGTACACATTGAGCACCACTATTAACCCCCATCCTCCTCCCCGCGGCCGCTGCCTCGTCCTCCGGCTGCTCTGTCTCCGCAGGGCCCGAGGCCGCTGTCGCCCCGGCCGGCGCTCGGGGGCCTGAGCCGGGCACTAAGCGCACAGCCTGGCCCGCGGCGGCCGGGGCGGAAGCATCGGGCAGCCGGCCAGCTCCCAGGCACCGCCGACCGGGGACCCTGCATGGACGGGGCCGGGCCCGCGGCGGCCCACTCCGGCTCCTCTTTTTATGTCTTAAGTATAGAAATGTAGAAGGCCAAAGTATAGAAAACCAGAAAAATGGGTCATGTTCTCTGTTGAGATCCTAGTCATTCAAAATTTAGAATTTATCCATGTGTACTACTAGAAACAATTGTGTATACATGGTGAATGCAAGTTTCTCCAAAAAAATTAATGAGATTGGAACTCATAAAAACATTAATATTTCAGGAAATTTCTCTCATGTCTAAGGGAGAATTCTTGAATCTTTTGTCTGCTAATTACAATGAAAGCCTTCTTACCCAGTATAATGGGATTAGTAACTGGCCCATTCATTGATAAAGCTTTTCAAAGCTGAAAGGCATTTAAAAAGTGTATAGATACTATAACTTAAAATACACAAGTAATCATTCACCAGTTTTTTTTTAAAATAAGGCCTTTTAGGGGACTGTGAATTTGATGTGTAGTTTATTGTTCTCTTTCTAGCATAAATCATCAAAATGCATTATTTACCTCCGTGTGTTGAAATAGTTACACTCTGTTCACAATGTTGGTTCTTTAAAAATAAGTGAGAATCTAACAAATTTTTTTGAAATAATCCAACTGTAGACTCTTTCTAGCTTTTAATATTTAGCGATCACTCCTACTTATTAAAATTTCTCCATTTTCTTCTAAGTTAACAATTTAATGTCTTATTTTAGTCTTCCCAAAGTATTCAAAATAGATTTTATAAATATCTCTTTTTGTTTCTCAATAATAACAAATAATTATTTTGTTTAATTTTTGTAAATTATATAATATGATAACAGTGGGCATAATTTAGAAACAAATACAACTGATTCATAACAAACAGCAATTAAACTGACTGGAACAAAACTGCTTGAAGTGTATTAAAACTAGTGCAACTTACCTGCCAGTGTTAACATTCACCATGACCTGGGCAGCATTCCATTGAGACTAACCATTAATCTGGGCAATAAGGTAAATGGAGAGTGCTTAAGAGATCTTCTCTTGTACCCTTATTTGGTAGTACTACCCTTCTAACATAGTTCTACAGAAAAATTAAAGACACATATTTTATTCATAATTAAATAACTTCACTTCCTGGGTTAGCTGAAGGACAATAGGATTAAAGATATTGAGGGGGACATAAATAAGAATCTGTTACAAAATAACTTTCTTTATGTGTTAATTCAAGTAGAGTTGCCAAAAGTCTATATACAGAGAAGAAAATATAGCATAATACATCTAGGCTATTTCAGGTGTATTTGCTTTGTTTCTGGATTTATAGTGATTTTTATTAAAAATTGTTGAAAGAATGAATTAGAGGGAATATAAAATTGGGAAAATCCATTTATTTTTGCTGTATGGAAATTGACTATGGATACTCTCATAGTGTTGTAAACCACTCATGCCAGTTTATGTCAAATCATGATTTTGTGACATAAAATATCAAAATGGGTGTGGGGCCTTAAAATCAGCTGAGAATACACTAGAGATGAAATTAAAGATTAAGTAGCTAGAGGATCCCTATGGTAAGATTGGATTTTGTCTTCATAAAATACTTAAGAGGTGGAATAATTCTTAGATATCTAATTCAGTAATTCCCAACCATTACTATTCATCTGAAATATATAGAAAAAACTTCAGTTTTTAAAAATCACATTTCACCCAGCTACAACTTAACAATAGGGGGAAGTGGGAAAGGGGGGGGTGGGTAGAGGGAGGGGAATCGGTGGGATCACACCTGTGGTGCATATTACAGGGGTATTTGCGAAACTTGGTAAATGTAGAATATAAATGTTTTGGCACAGTAACTGAGATAACGCCGGAAAGGCTATGTTAACCACTGGGATAAAAATGTGTCAAATGGTTTATGAAGTGAGTGTATGATGCCCCATAATCATATCATTGTATACACTTATGATTTAATAAAAAAAAAAATAAAAATCACATTTCATATAAGTCATCCCAATCTTCTTCCTTAATGCAATGACTGTATTCAGTTAGGCTAGTGTTTAAATTTCCCTCACATTGTTTTCATGATTATTTCATTATTATTTATAAGTCATGTGATAAAATGACTATGAAGTGAGGTACTATGAAATGATTTTCAGAAAATAATAACATTCTACTGTAAAAGCAACTGATTTAAGAAAGTTTTTGACTTAGGGTAATATTGTAAAGTCCACTTAGTTATTTTCAGGATTATTTCTTTAACCCTCAGAAGCCTTATCGGAACAGTGTTTGCCTGATAATCTTTCTAGAGTCCTGAGCATTTTTTAAAAAATATTCAGACATGCTCAGAAGAATTCCATTATGCATGAACCTGTTGACTCAATAATCTCTAATATTGGTTATTTATTTTGCTATTGGAAGATGAACTAAAAGGAAATTAAATAAAAAATATGAGCAATATTGTTTCTTGTTTTTTTCTCATGTTAAAATTGCATCAGCTGGGTTCAGTGGTGTGCACCTGTAGCCCCAGCTACTTGGAGGTTGAGGCAGAGGATCACTTGAGCCCAGGTGTTCGAGGCTGCAGTGAGCTATGATCACGCCACTGCATTCCATCCTGGTTGACAGAGCAACAGCAACTCTCTAAAACAAAACAAAACAAACAAAACTCTGCATTAAGTGGATTTCAGTGGGTTTAAATTTTAGAATTTTGCTTTCTGAGTGTTAGATTTGCCCTCACATTGTGAACTTTTGCTTTTCTAGGGTTTTGAAGGTGTTTCTTTCACGAACAGCCCAACGAATTCCATACATGACTGGTGGCCGAGTCATGAGGATGCTGGCAGTAATACTCTTGGTGGTATTTTGGTTTCTTATTGGCTGGACTTCATCAGTATGCCAGAATTTGGAGAGGCAGATTTCACTTATTGGCCAGGGACAAACATCCGATCACCTCATCTTCAACATGTGCCTCATTGACCACTGGGATTACATGACAGCAGTTGGTATGTGGTTAACTTGTTTTGTGTGTTATCTTATCACCTTTTTCAGTAGCCTTGTAATTGACTTTTTTAGTAGCCTTATAAGACTCTTGCACAAAGCTTGTAGGAATTTTGCCTAATATAATTTCAGGAAAACAATAGAAAATGACAGTAATGACAAGTGAGTTGCAAACTTTTTCTGGAAGTTCCATTAATTTTCAGCGGTATCCTGCTTTGTTGAGAAAATGTAATCAAATAAACCAAAAATGAGAAGAGCAGTGAATATAGACAACTTTGGTGTACAAAGGGACTTTCTGCTTTCCACCTGAACAGTGGGTCCCCATTTGATTAACAATAGCTATTCTGCTGGCTTATTGTACCCTCAATGAATCCCCAACAATAAAAAAAAAAAAAAACAGCAATAAAAAAAAAAAAAAAAAAAAAATAAAAAAAAAAAAAAAAAAAAAAAAAAAAAAAAAACAATAGCTATTCTGTTGATTTAGCTGGGAGAAAAAGGAAGTGTGCTGCTATTGTATAGTTTTAGCCTCATGATAAATCAGATTCTATATGTAGGGCATTTTTTGTAAAGAGATTATCTCTGCAAAATTTCTATTTAATCTACTTTTCCCATGCTTATGTCTAAAGATAATTTATCCATAATTTTCTGGAGGTCCAGTATTATGCAAAGACAAAGCCATACTACTTAAAGGGTAATAAGAGTTATGTGGCCAAGAAAGAGGAAAACTTAGAAGAACCACACAGCACGACTTGGTTTTTTTTGAAGCAGTCCATTGTTTTGAAAAAAGACAGAAAATCCACAGAAATTTTTCTGTCATCAATATCAAGCAAAGTCTCTAAAGATACAATAAAAGTATGAAAACAAACCTTTATTATTTTATTGTTGTTCCCCTCAGACAGAACAAATCTTAATTTTATTTGGCAGAGAGAAAAAGTAAGAGTATACATTATTTCTCGTTTTCTGTGTTCCCCACACTTGGCAATTTTTGGTTGAATATTCACCTTTAATCTTTGCTGGAAACTGATAGAATGTGTGTATTTGGTGTATAATTCAAATGAAGGAATATGTTTTAGGAATCTTATAGGCCTGATATCTGTAATATTGAAATAAGGCAGGCACATAATAGGAATGGTTATAATATTTATGGTCTAATATTTTATACTCTAATATAACATAGAAAGATTATTATGTTTGGGGCAATGTAACTATTAGAAAGTAAAGAATAGAACTAAGGTAGAAGAAATTCTGATTCCGACTTTAGTCTGAATATGAAAATTAAATTGTATAGATATAAAATTTCCATCCAATAGAAACCTCTCACATAGGGGCAGCATCTGTGGCTCAGTGGGGAGGGTGCCGGCCCCATATACCGAGGGTGGCGGGTTTAAACCCTGCCCCAGCCAAACTGCAACAAAAAAATAACTGGGCGTTCTGGCGGGTGCCTGTAGTCCCAGCTACTCAGGAGGCTGAGGCAAGAGAATTGCCTAAGCCCAGGAGTTGGAGGTTGCTGTGAGCTGTGTAACTGCCATGGCACTCTACCGAGGGTGATAAAGTGAGACTCTGTCTGTAAAAAAAGAAAGAAACCTTTCACATTATTTTATACTCTTCAGTGTAAGTTAGCCAAATAGGAAAATTATTTCCTTATATTACTATGAAGAAAAGCCCACAAGGTTTTTCTGCTTTACAAAAAATAATACTCAAACTATATTATGACACTAAGAAACAACATGGCCTATTCACCTAAAATTTTTTGCCATTTTTCCACACTGCTTTTGATGTGTATTCAAGACTTCTTAAAATTTATTTTATACTCTAATATAAGGGAATTATATTTGTGATTTTTATGTAGAAATATAAAGGAACATATAATTGATAGTAACAAGTAAGAATTACAATCAAAATCCAGTGAGTGCCTATGATTTCTTGAGTACTTTATGTATTATATTAATCATGACATTGTGGGAGATATGTAATGTATAAAGGCCTTACTTTTCTCATCAAGTAGCTTACTATTGGGTTATATAGATAAATGAGAATTGTTCAAAATTATTAAAAGGCAAAAATAGGTGGTAAAGAGTCCTAGTGCAGTAGTTCAGTAAAGGAAGATAACAGTTTGGACCAGACCCCAGGAAACTTTATAAAGGAGAAGTTCTTTAGTCATGAATAGTAGTGATGGATGGAGAATTGCATGAAACAAAGGAGGATTATTTGGAATACATTGCATGAAACAAAGGAGGATTATTTGGAATACATTGTGAATAATACTGATGGTTAAGTTTATTGTGAGTGTATTAAATACATTGTGGATAATATCAGATGGTTGAGTTTATTGACAACATCTGAAAGGAATTTGGAGAACCAGGAAAGTGATGTGATGAATCAGTAAATTCAGTCTAAATTGCTTTTGGGATGCACTTTCTAAAAAGTGAAACGTATCAGATTCAGGAATTTGGGAGCTAGAAGTATTAGAAAGAAGAAAAACTTGAGAGTGTTTCTCCAAGTGTGTTCCCTGAACCCGCAGCAGCAACATCCCATGGACCTTGTTAGAAATGCAAATTCTCAGGTCACATTGCAGACTTCCTCGATCAGACACTCTGGGAAATTGGGGCAATCTGTGTTTAATAAGCATTCCAGGTGATTCTGATGTTACTCTAAAGTATGTAACTGAGTTAGTAGATGGTATCAGATGAACCGGCTGCAACACAGTAGTAACTAATCTCAGCTGTGCTCTGGCCATTCCATAACACTCTTACTGTTCCCTGGATTAACCACTAGAACATTCTTCACAATGATTATTTCAAGTCTTGTATCCTCTCCTCATACCTCCAAAATATCCATATTTCTCTTTTCTCCAAGTAGATGACTTCTACTTGAAAAAAATAAGTAGGAGTTATCAGAAGAGTCTTCAAATTCTTGCCTATACATCTATAAATCTACCTATATCCACACTAATTCTTACCTTCCCTCTCTCATATTGTCTAAGCTAACACCTCAACCTGTGCCACACTCAGTTGACATTTGACCCCCTCACTTCCAGTGACCTGTGTCACTTCATATGTGTTTTTGGTCATCTAAACTGCCCTTGGGTCCTGAATCACTCACTGAAGAATTCTATTCTGACACAACCTTTCTAGCTTCTTTAACACTTCCTCTAAAGTAGCCCTTTAGTATCATATTTTCAGTGTACAATATTTTACTGCCATAAATTCTGGAGAAAAAAGGTTACCAGCAATTATTTTCACTTTTAAGTGAAACATAAAGGAGTTATGGCAGTTTAAATCTTCATAGAAATTCTCTATAAAAAAAACGGGGGAGCATCTTTTAGTACATTGATTCTTGATAATACTGGGAAATAGGACATAGAGAGCAAGAAGGGCTGGAGCTCACTTCCTAACCCTGAGGCAAGGTGGGGCAAGGGAGAAGGAAAAGTCACAGCCTGAGAGAGCTGCAGGGAACGCCATTCCTTAGGCCAAAACCAAGTCTCAGGGAAGGTAATGGAGGGAGAGAGAAGCTAGAGGAAATTGATTATGATGGTAAGATGGTCATGGGTTTAGGAATGAGATAGAAATAGCAAAAGCAGGAATTAAACTAATACCCACAAAAATCCAAGTTGACTACATTGAGTTCTTTAGAAAATCAAAAGACTTGTGACGAGTGCAGGGACTGAGAGGAAAAGGAAGTTAAATTTGGGGTAATGTTTTTGTTATCTCCCAGTCATTGGTGTTTTTGCCCTGTAAATTACTACAGCATTAGCTCTGGTAATATGCTTGTCCTGCAGTGACATGACATTATTCTCTTTTAAAAATTGAGGATACATCGCTTCTCGGCCTTTTGGCTAAGATCATGTGTAAAAATTGAGGATACATGATTTAATACAGGAGTACATATTTAGAATTAAGACTACATTGAAAAGCTTGAGACATATGATTGCTATATTTTTTCCCCACACTCCCCTATAGCAATTTCCACTTATTTCTCTTTCAGCATGTAGCATCAAGATACTCCATATTTAACCTCTTTTAATTTAATATTATCAGATGTGTTATGCCTCTTTTTGGATCTCTTTGTGTGGTTTTATAGGTAACATGTTTACTGTTAAATTTTTGATTCTCAGGCTATTAATTGAGAATAAATTCATGTATTTTCAGTCAGCTAGAAAATCTGTGCTGAAAGCTAAGTTAATCCCTGGTTTCTAAGTGAAAATGTTTCCATGTAAGGGAGGGGAGTGGCAGGAGATAGGTTTTCCCTTAAATCTTTGTCAAGAAGTTAGGTATACTTGCATTAGTGTCAGGAGTCAGTTGAAAAGAATGAAAAAGTGATGGTTAATATGTTGGTAAATTTGCATTCTGCGTCAGCTTTACCTGTCAAAAACAATCTGTTCTTTTAAATAAATAAAAAAATCACTTGAGACAGTAAAATAGTAGCTTTTCCACTGAAGTAGAGCTCTTGTAGTTAGAAATGTGAGTCCTAAATTTGAAGTCTGGGTCCATTCTATCTTTACTATGGCACGGGGCTTTTCTAAAACTGCTCAGATAGATGATTTTCCTACCACAAGAGTTTCAGAAAGAGAAAACAAGCCTAGAAAATAGGTTGGGAAAGTCTCGGAACCTATATAAATCTCATTTTTTTCTTTGAAGAAATTATTTGGAACATAGAAGGGGAAAATGAATTTCAGGATCCCATTGTCAGTTATGTCTGTTTAGTATTTGCAGTGATCTTGTTTGCCCTGTGTAAAGAATTGTGTGGTAAGCTTTAATGGGAAACAGGTAAGGATATAGACATTGCGAATGTGGAAGACAGATGGACATTGGACAATGTGAGAAGTACTTTTGGGCCTAGTAATCAGTTTCTTAACAAATGGTTTTATTTTTCTGGTGGAAAAAAATGTCAAAATTTGTATGTTCCAGGACATTTCTAGGTCAGATTAGAATTTCTTTAAAGATTTAAATTGCCATAACTCCTTTAAAATCATCTAAATCTATAATAAAGCAATACTGTAGTACTTATACTGCTTATCATTATATGACTCAGCACTTTGAATTTTTCTAAGTACATTTAAATATATTTTCTGTGGCTCACTAAAGACAAAAGTATTCTTCCATCTGTTCATCCCTCTTTCCTGTCTCAACATAGTAGCTATATCCTCCTCAGCGCATTGCCTACATTGGTCACACTGTATACCTGACACCTAAAACAGGGTTCGTCATTTTCAGGCTCTTGATTAACATTTGCTGAAATAACAAAGAATGAACTCAGCTCACTTTTTCTTGTGATATTGCCTCTGGTCAGAATTGCACTGTTGTGACGAAACATGTTAAAGCTCAAACTGCAGAAGTTACACAGTGGTCCTCAAGTTCATTTCAATGGTAAAGGTGCACGGTCAAATTTTAGGAACTATTTTTGAACAGATTATATAAACTATATTGATAACTCCTAGTGATTTTATGAACCTCTACCTATGACTTCTATAACAGCCAACATAAAAGTTTGGTACAAATTTGGCATGGTAAATGAAAATTATAATTTAAAAATTACATAATATAATTATAATTTTGAAGTAGAATAAAATTGATTTGCTTTTGTTGAAAATTTTGATCAATTGCTATCCTTCTAGAACTGTGCAAAGAATAAGGGAGCTAAAACTGGAAAATTAATGCAGAAAATAAATAAATATCCCAATAAAAAGATATGAGTATGATTATCATACTCATTTTGAAAAATTTTAGTAGTATGATTGCCAGATTTATTTTTCTACATTTAGCTATCCAAGTTGGTAACTTGGTAGTCATTTGTCTATTTTAGGACTCTTCACAGTAAGATTAAAAAGTTAGAACTTTATTCCCCTATGAGTTTCCTAATTGGTTGATACAACCTGACAAATGAGTGGAATTAACTTCTCATGCTCAAATTAACCTTAAAACTTTAACCCTAGAATCTAGTAGTAGTAAACCCTAGAATCAAGTATCAAGTAACCCTAGAATCAAGTAAAGAATAATTTAAGTAACCTTAAAACTTTAACCCTAGAATCAAGTAGAACACACCTTGACACTTAGATTTAGATATCCCAAGCAGGGAGTGTCCTCCAATATAGGGCATCCAAATTTGAAATACATTTACTTTATGATGATATAATGGAGTTCATCCTTTGATATATTTAGTTGGATAGAATTCAATTTCTGATTATGCATTTAGAACATGTATTGACACTGAAAGAAATACCAGTGACTAGGATAAGGTAGACTACGTAGGCAGATTCTTACCTTACCTACAGGAAACAAGACTGCAGAAAAGCAGCTGATAAATCATAGCGTCAAGGACATTTAGAATTTCCCTTCCATTGCTGAATTTGTGTGTCAGACTTTCATGTTGACCTATGCAAGCACTGAAATATTTCCTTGCTTTCTTCCAAAAATTAGGCTATGATAATCTAACATGACAAAAAAGACCCTAATTGAGAGTAAAGCTATTTCACTCCCCTTATGACCTAGCACAGAATGTGCACAAAAAGTTATATTTACATGTCTACTTTCTTCTGTTAATTCTGTCTTTCTTATCACCAGTATGGCTCAGCTCTTCTCAGTGGCACTTAGTTGATCTAATAACTATTTTCTGACAAGGACCCTGTTATAAATTAATTTCTCCACACCGCTGGCCCCTACCTCTTCATATGTATGAAAAGTCCACTGAGACATGAGCTTTCTTATGGTCCTGGAGATTCTTTTCAGTTTGGCATCACATGCTATAGACATAGAAGAAAACGTAAGCAATAGCAGGTACGATAGGCCTGGGTTCACATCCCTTTTCGTTATTTTAAAATGTTTGTGCTTTCAGTGAATTCCAACATTGAATGCTCCACTGTTCAACGCTACGTGTTTCCATGGTTTTCGCATGAAAGATTATCTCTACAGAAAATGGAATCTTTACTTTTCTCTTCTTCATTGATATGGCATGCTTTGTTCTCCTCTTTCCTGGTATAATATTTTAAACACACAAAATAGTCACTGTGTTCAGTAACTTAATAAGTCATATGCCAATGTTTAGAAAGAACTGAGAAAAATGCATTAATTTTCTCAGTTACAATAGCAATTGTTTTTAAGGATTTAAATACTTAATTATGCTAAAAGTTAGTATTTATTATGACAGGATAAATGTGATATAAGCACCATTTAATGAGTATTACAGAAAGTAGATTAAACTTCCTCTTCCTATGACTTAGATTAATGTTTTTTATTTAGGTTAATTACATATACTTTCTTTTATTCTAATGTACTATATGTCTCAATCCATGCTGCATTGCTTATTAACATTTTAAACATGTATTTTTTTTTTTTTTTTTTTTGTAGAGACAGAGTCTCACCTTATGGCCCTCAGTAGAGTGCCATGACATCACACAGCTCACAGCAACCTCCAACTCCTAGGCTTAAGCGATTCTCTTGCCTCAGCCTCCTGAGTAGCTGGGACTACAGGCGCCCGCCACAACGCCCAGCTATTTTTTGGTTGCAGTTCAGCCGGGGCCGGGTTTGAACCCACCACCCTCGGTATGTGGGGCCGGCGCCCTACCGACTGAGCCACAGGCGCCGCCCTTAAACATGTATTTTTAATTTTCTTTTTTTTTTTTTTTTTTTTTTTTTTTAGGCAGCAATCAGGCTGAATTTAATGACAGGGAGCTGGGCCAGACCATAGACAGACCTTTGCCCATACCCTTGGCCTTTGGCCCATGGCTCCAAAAAGCCAAAAGCAGCCCAGGGGGAGCTGTGGTTTCTCCCCCAAAGCAGGTCGCCATGTCCCTTGGACTTTGTGCAAAATACTAAATGCTAATTTGGCATTGAGGGCCAACTCTGAAAAGAGAGGGGATAATCCTTTGTGCAGCCAGCCCAGGGGGTAAGGAAAGGTTTGTTAGAAGGCCCCTGGCCAAGAGGAGGAAACGTAAGGAGGAAGAAGGAAAAGATCCCCTAGCTTGGGGGACATAGGCAACAGGGCAAGTTTCTATAAATTTCTCTCGGGTAGAGGGCAGACATCCAAGCAGTGGAGATTACAGATCCTCATCTCCAATGCCCTCAAAGGCGAAATTGCCATGGACGTCACTGGCACTGGCATCTGTGCTGGGACTGCCAATTCCCCGCAAGCTCACGGCACTCAGCTTACTTGAGAGTTTGACCATAGACTCCCGGCTGGCATCAGGTGACTCTAGCAGTGGTGGAGACTTCACTGCTTGCTGGCTGTCTGAACGTCTCAGAGTGCCCCCCACCCGCCGACGCAGCATCTTCCTGATACTGCCGCCAGATTTCTTTACCATCAGTTCATCTACCATGGATTGCAAGCAGATGCTCATCATGATGGCCTGGGGGCTAGTGATGGTGACCCACTGAAGCCGGTCCTTGCTCATGAGGTATTCAAAGGCCAGTTCCAGGCGCACCTCACCCCAGCCCCTGCCTGGGCTGCTTGTGCCTCCAGTGGGTAGTGGCACTGAGGAGGTGACCCGCCAGCATCGCATGCGGGTGACCCGGAAGGAGCCTTCACGGAGTTGCTGGCCAGGTAGGCGGAGCTGGAGGCTAAGCTCACTGTTGCCTGCACTTACTACGGGACAGTCCTTGTCTGGGAAGTCAGCTACACAAGCATCAAAACGCAGGTAGCCATAGTGCCGCAGTGTCTGGGCCAGTCTCAGGAACTCCTTCTTGGAGACCTTCTCTTGCAGAGATTTGAGTTGCCGATGTTGCTCCTTGGTGACCAAGATCCACCCATGTTCAATATCTGACACCGTCTGAGCATAAAGCAGGTTCAGGCCAACCTGGTTCTCCATGACATCGTCGTCATACGCAGAGTCCCAATAACTCTTCCTTAGCACAATCTTGTACTCTTGACTACGAAGACTGGTAACAGACACATAAGGCAGCTCAAACTCTTGCAAATTCCGTACAAAAGAAAAGGCCCCGTCCTCTTTTTCTCGAACTAGGAAAAGGCTGAAGTATCCGATCAAATCATCTGGAAGATCCAGCTTTGCAGCCACAGCCTCCAGGACGTCCTCAGTCTGGTCTGACGTTAGCACATTGACCAGAACTTTCTGCCCATTGCTGAGTAGCACTTCCAAGGAGACCTCTTCTGTGGGGACCTGTTGTGTCTCCTGTTGTGCTCGAGGCAGGAAACTGTTAAAGGTCTCACTGCTCCTAAGCAATGGGTCTTGCCGAACAGCTTGCATGTACTTCTCTAACTGCTCCCTCCTCTGTTCTACCTCAGCAGGTGTCAGAGAGAAAAGCTTCTTTGGGGGGAATGCAGGAAGCACATTGGCCCCATACTCCTTCCGAAGCTGCTCGTGCAGCCCCAGGAGCTGGCTGTAGCGCACCCGACAGTGCAGGACTCCATTCACGTGAATGTTATAGGCCACGTAGGCGGAGCCGCCGCTGTCCCCGCTGCGGGACTCGGTTTCAGGAATGGAAAAGTGCATGCTCCCTACGGCAGGGCCCAGCCAGGCTCCGGACTGTGCAGCGGCTCTGCACCTTGCTTCAGCTGCTCAGGAAGTCCCCGCAGCCTCACTCGCCATTTTGGGGGGGCCTCGTATTTTTAATTTTCAATCAAAGGATAAAACCCTAAGACAGTTTATCTGTGTTATGCTGTATTGCTAGAAACTCTGCATGCTTTTTGAAGCAGCTGGATTGTTTTCAGAATTATTGAAGTGGAGTTATTTTCCTAAGTATATACCACTCTTCTTAAAAGTGCTTCACTTCCATGAGAAGTAGTTATTTATATGATGCTAAAGGGCAGAGAGAAAGAATAATTCATTTATACCTTAATTTTATATTTACAGTCCCATTTTTCTCTTTTAGAAATTAAAAGAAATTTTGTCATGGGTTTAGGGATTGTCTTCGGACAGGCCTTGAAGGATATGGAGCAACAGATATTTTTGCTGACTACAGTTTCTCTTATGGAGTTTCAGCTCCCTCGTGGAACCCTAGGATGCTAAAGGGGTGGGGAAAAGAGGAAAAGTAGGGGGAAAAAAAAGAAAAAAACTTCAGCTCCCTTGTTGCTTGACCGAGATACCCCATAGATTAATTCAGTCATCAGCAAGATTTAGGTAATTCTTTGCCTTGAATTTAAAAGAATATTTTTTACAATAGAGGTGTTACCAAAAAAGAAAGAAAAGAAAGGAAAAAGAAAACAAAATATGATCGTTTATATAACAAGCTGCTATTCCAGGACTGCGCCTTGCAATGGGTTCTTACAGCTTCACCAATTCACATTTCTGTAAAAATCTTAGAGAAAAAACTGGTGTCACCCATTCCCTGCAGTAGTCAAAATCGTGAGAGAGCGTAAGTAAGAAAGAGGCCAACGGCCAACAGCTCAGTAGGTTTGTAATGACTGCATGACTCCCTCAATGTTCTGAGCCAAACCTACCTCAGCAAAATTGTCTCAAAGATTTTATAAACCATAAATTTACAGTAACTTCCAAGGAAGTTAAAATATCTTCTACTTCCAAAAGAGAAAAACAAAATTGCTGCCGTAAATACAATGTAAGGTATAAAATAAATTATTTTATCCTTTCTCTTTGCCCTTTAGCAAATAACTGTCCCTCAGGAAGTGAAATCGTTTTTCACAAAGGTGGAATATAAATAATAAATAAGTAGCTCCCACTGCAACCTTTATAAAAGCACTTAAGGTGGCCCTTCAAAAAGTCTGTGTTTCCAGTGAGGTAGCCCAAACAAAGGAAAATAAACTGTCAGTGCTGTCAGGATTTTATAGAAGATCACAAATTAAAAATACACCTTTATAATGGTAGCAAGTGATCCCAGATCCAGTTTCCTTTCCAAACAATCACAGGGAGAGGGAAATGGAAGGATGTGGCTTGCCATTCTGACCGGGACCGTGTGCTCTGAGGGCGCTCTCATCTTCTGCCTTCCTGAGCAGATCATGGTTCCTGACCCATAATGTGTGTCTGTAAGCTATTAAGCATCTGAGTTTTGCTAAAGTTCTTACACATATCAAACTTTAAAAACCCTAAATGTATATGCCAGAGAAAGACAAAAGTATACTTTCTCAACCTTTTCTGTAGCAGAGAATGAGAAAAAATATGGTCTGATTTCTAGAAATGTGTGAAAGGAAGCAGGGAAGGAAAGCCAGTCTGCAAATGTGTGACCACTCACAGCAATTCTTCAGCAAAACTTTAGCAAAACTCAGATGCTCCCTAGCAGCGAGTGAGTAAGAGAATGGAATAATCCAGTCACTGTGTCACCTGGTATGATTAGGATGATTAACCAGATTTATTTTTCCTCAATATTCCCAACAGTATTGGGAAATTGCAGCATTCAGAATTGAGCCCTTGGCTCTTTAAAAGGAGTCACAAGTTCTACACTAAAATCTTCACAGCTGTGGATAAAACACAGCAGTGCATCTAGCACAGTGCCAGGAAGGTTCAATAGCTGATAGCTGTGAAATCAGATTAACTGAGGAGACAAAAGGTGCTTCGGAGGAGAACTACTTAATTACCACAGGTTATTCGATTCTAATTAACACGTTAGTTGTTCAAAATACAAAGAATTGCTGCCTGAAAAAAAATTATTTTCTTTTGTGGGATAAAAATATTTGCAGGGAGTCGTTGCCTGTGGTTCAAAGGAGTAGGGCACGGGCCCCATATGCCGGAGGTGGTGGTTCAAGCCCAGCCCTGGCCGAAAGCTGCAATATATATATATAAATATATATATATATTTATTTATTTATATTTGCAGGGGTTTCGTCTATGCCTCTGTTAGTAATAGTAGGAAAGAAAACCTCAACCCAAGGATGCAATTCAGGGAGCATGGTTGGGAGCTAAGAGATGTGGGCCCGAGGCTCTGCCCTGCCGTTTGTGAGATGAGCTTAACTGGAGTGGAGCAAAGCAGAGGTGTCCACAGCTCCTCCCGCCCAGCCCTCAGGGCTCCCACCTCTAGGCAGCCTGGCCTCCATTGTCCTAATGGCAGTCCACTTCCATGTCTCCCTTCTTCTGCTTGCTTCTCTAGCCCCAAGTTGACTAAAAGTGATTTCAAGGCCAGCAGAGTAACAGTAGGTCACCAGCCCCTTTCCAGGTCAACATAGACACTTAAAAATGTACCCCCTCACCACCTTAGATTATGATCTAATAAAGTCACTTCTAACTTTCGGATTCTCTCAGAACTAGCATCTCATTGTTTTAATCACTGTAACTCTCATAATTGTCCTTATTTTAACCACAGAAAAGGCAGAGAAGTCTCCAGAACATCAAAAACCTTCTGTATACCAGCTGGAATTTGAGATATCCTCTGTACTACCTACCCGGTAACTAAAACAGAAATGGAATGAGTAATCCTGGGCAGAATTGTTAATGATTTTTTTACTTTGACCAAAAATTTTCTCAGTGGATAGGATTTAGAGAAAAGTGGAAGAGGATATTGAAAGAAGTACTTTGGAAATGAAACCTAAGTGTTTTATCATGTATGCATTTGTTTAGGTTGCGTAAAAAATAATTTTGCATGGGGATGACTTGGGTAAAATGTTATTAATACGGAACATCTTTGCAGCATGGGCAGCTTGAGTACCATCTGTGCTTTGGAGGTGTTTTTCTCCCAGCTCTTGTTGGTGGTCTAAGATTACAGAGCTGGGCATCTTCAGTGTCAAAGAACTGATTATTAATTCTCAGTTGGCCCAGACTTTTGAAAAAAAAATCTTAAAATTACTTTCAGTAGGGTATATTACTTTTTAAAAGGCTATGGTAGTTAACTTTTAAACTGCGTGTTATCCCTTATAGATCAAAAATAAAATACTTCCGTTTTCTGATAGCCCTAGTTGGATCTTCAAATATAAATCCCATCCTTCTCCCCCCGCTTTTTTTTTTTTGCAGTTTTGGTCAGGGCCGGGTTTGAACCCACCACTCCCGGTATATGGGGCCGGCGCCTTACTCCTTGAGTCACGGGCGCCGCCCCCCATCCCCTTTTTAACTATACCCATGCCTCCCATCAAAGTTGTTTAATGCTAGAAATTACTTTCTAAAGCAGAAGCACAACACATATTTCAAGTCCCACGTAATCATACTACAAAATTTGGTAACATCTGCATATTTTCTTTGCTAATTGCAGTGTTAGTCTAAAGTTAATTATATGACACTGATTTTTTTCCCCAAGCCTAACTTCTATATATCACATCTGGTTTAATTGGTACTCTGAATAATAAATTGTTTTTTAGCTAGAGCATATTGTTTGATATTGCTAATGAAATAATTTTAATGTTCAGCTTAGCTATTATGAGAAATCTTATTTTGTCTTGTGTTTTTAAATATAATTCTCCACCAGTGTGATGAAAGTGTGTTAAACTCTCTGTGAAGCTAGTGAATGATGCCCCATGATCATATCAATGTACACAGCTATGATTTAATAAAAAAATAAAAAACATATATAATTCTCCACAGTAGCACACTAACCTGGTAACTACTTTTTTTTTTTTTTAATCTTCAACGTAGCACGACATAAAATCACTGCAATAAGTTACAGCAGATACTGTTTTTATAATGCAGCTCCATGTGAATCCTTCAGCTACAGCATATTTTTGTGATGGTGTTGCTTAATAATAAATTCGCATTTGTCGTTCTTTTGTGCCAAAAAAGTATGATACATTTAGTGGTGCATCAATAAATTCAAATTGCCACAGTTAACAATCAAGCCAATATTATCATTAGATCACTTGTAGGCCTGTTTAAAGAAAAACTGTAAGCAAAATAAAATTTAAAAGAGTTTATCTGGGCAAAGAATGATTTATACAGGGAGCACCAGAAACAAAGGAGGTTATGGATTTCACTGTAGCAGCCTGAGCACTGAGCTTTTTATATAGGCTAAATATGGAAGCAAAGTTAAAAAAAAAAAAAAAAAGCCAACTACTTGATTGGCTGGGTGTTTGCCTTACTTGGGTATCATCCAGTGGGAGGGCCCAAGTTATAGCACCAATCAGCTTGTTGGCCGTCTTGATTGGCGGAAACTTCATTCAGAATTCATCAATTACTAGAACTGCCTTCACCTTAAGTTTCTGTTTGCTTGCTGAAGGGTTCCAGGTACAGAAACAATTCCAGACTGATGGCCTCCCGGTTATTTTGCTTTGACAGGCAATATCAAATGAAATGGAAAGGTTAACAGAAAAATCTATGTCTCTAATGATTTACACATGAAACTGACATCATTTAGAGTCACGTAATTTAAAAGATTTTTATTAAATCATAACTATATGGGCTCAGAACTATTGCTATATCTATGTGGGCAAAGGGAGGAAAAAAAATTGAAAAACTCCAATTCTTCCCCTTTAGGAATTCATAACTACTTGGGGAAGTAGAGTGGTGGTAACTAACAAGACTTCATGAACAGTTTTGTTTCATTGTATATTATGTGGTAACAATTCTCTGCATTGTGTTGTATGGAAAGTTATAAACTCTAAGATGTTAGAGAAAAGAAAATTCAGTGTAGGTTATGATCATTTCTGGAGGTTTTCTGTTAGAGGTGGAACCTGAATTGGACATTGAAAAATTGATTAAAATTTCTGGTAGAAGCAATAGCACAAGCAAAGTCTCAGAACCAAGACTAATCCTTGAAATGTTCAGAAGACAGTGGACCTTCTGGGGCAGCTCAAAGAGTTTGTGTCAGGCAGAACTGGGAGATGATGTTAGATGTGTATTATGAAGTCATATTACGGAGGGCTAGGAATGTCAGGACAAAGCCTTTGTACTTGAAAGTAGGAACATATCTTACCTAGCAGAAATCCCCCTTGCAGTCTTCCTTTTTGTTCAGGTATTATTTCTAGGTAGCTTCTATTAGAAATGTGAATAGCTTAACCCAAATCTAGTGGCAAAGATTTGGACGAATCCTGGTATAATCAAACTGGAGCTTCAGGAAAAAAGAACCAGTTACTGTTATGAAGAATGGATTAACACAGGGTGAAGCCAGGTTTAGATGAGCCCTTCAAAAATAATTTCAACAAATAAGGAGTTCACTGATAGGGGCTTAGGCAGAGGTCATAATTGGGAGCATTAAGAGGAATGACTACAGATGAAAAATAACTGCAAAAAAATAAATAAATAACTGCAAGAAAGAAATATGGAAATGAAAGATGGCTCTGAGATTTTGAACCTGAGTAAGAAGGCAACAGTGGTTCCATGGACAGAAATATGAGTTAGGAAAGGAAATTTTACATGAAGTATTCTGAATGTCCTGATTTCCATTTTATGATATTTATAGCATATGGCCAACAGCTACCATACTGGATAATTTGGACCTACACTCAATTTCATGGAGAATTTGGAGGGAAGTTTATTTTTTTGTCTGTGATTTTTGGCCAGGGCTGGGTTTGAACCCGCCACTTCCGGCATATGGGACCGGCGCCCTACTCCTTGAGCCACAGGCGCTGCCCAGGAAAGTTTATTTTTTCTTTGACTTCTGGCACTTCAGGGTTTTAGAGTATCTCCAAAGAGATTTGTTTATTTAAGGGACTTTCAATAATTGAAGCACTACCTAGTGATTAAATGCTGGTTTAAATATGCTGAAACTGGGCGGCGCCTGTGGCTCAAGGAGTAGGGCGCCGATCCCATATGCCGGAGGTGGTGGGTTCAAACCCAGCCCTGGCCAAAAAATCACAAAAAAAAAAAAAAAAAAAAAAAAAAAAAAAAATATGCTGAAACTTTGGCAGGGAAAACATCTTGGTTTTTGAATGGATGATGAATGGACATCAGTGTTTCAGTTTACAAGAAGGTTACATCTAAGTAATGCATTTAATGAAATGTTTTTTCTAAATTAGAGCTTTCTTATTAATTAGGTTTATTTTCATGTTTTTTTATATATATATATATATATATATTCATGGAGTACAAGTGCAAATTTGCTGTGTTACATTGTTGCATTGTTGTGAAGTCATATCCTTTGGGGCATCCATAGCTGGAGCAGCACACACAGTACTCACCAAGCGACCTCCATCCTTCCACCTTTCTCCTCCCAACTCTGAGCCTCCATTGTCCATCATTCATTCCATCCTCTGCTTCCTGTGTACACTTATTTAGCTCTCACTTATACATGAGAACAGGTGGCATTTGTCTTATGGCGTCTGGGTTTCACTTAAAATAATTGCCTCCAATTCTATCTATGTTGCTGCAAAAGACATGATTTTATTCTTTTTTTTGGACAAATAGTGTTTCATTGTATATATTTACCACATTTCTTTATCCAATCTGTTACCAGCCTCTGAGTGGAGGTTTTTCCAAGTCATGGAAAGGAATTTCACATAAGCCAAGCAAAGAAAACCTTTATTGAAGACAAAAGCACTCACTCAGGGAGGGAAATGAACAGGCTTAAAAAGAGCAGCTGCCCCGAGAGGAAGAGGTGTTAGATCTTTTGTATTCCTATGAATTGAGGGGAGAATGTTCAAGGCCAAGGGGTTATTAGGATTGCTGGATCATATGGTAGTTACGTTTTTAGTTCGAGAAATCTCCATACTGTTTTCCGTAGAGGTCACAACTAGTTTACATTCCCACTAATAGTGTATGAAGGTTCCCTTTTCTCTGCATCTTCACCAACATCTTTTATTTCTTATCTTTTTAATAATAGCCATTCTGGTTGAGATAAGATGATATTTTGTTGTGGTTTTAATTTGATTTTTTCTGATAATTAGATGTTATCTTTTTGTAAGGCCACATCACAAAGACAGATATTGGTCAAAACAAGTTAAAATAGCAATGGTCAGTTTGGAAAGAGTCAAATGAGAAATGTAATAATAGGAATCAATTTTTTTAAACAATTATTATGTCAGAAACTACCTTAAGTGTTTTTTATCATTATTTGATTTAATTAGCAAATAATCACATAAAATATGTACTTACGTTTTCCTCGTTTTCCAGATGGAAAATACTGTGGCCAGAGAAGCTAAGTAAATTACCTAAGATTATGCAAAGTTAGCTAGGGATAGAGCCAGGTTCAGAACTATGTCTAGTGCGATTCTGAAGTCCTTTGTCTTAGCTGTCACACTGTGCCTGTGCAGGCTTCCATGATCAGCAAGACAACTGTGAATTTTACTAAACCTTTCAGGAATCCACCCACAAAAAAATACATATATATATATGATTTCTGTTATGTGTGAAGAAATAATGTTTCATATATAAAATATACCACTGAATGTTTAGCAACCTGTGTTCTGATATCACTGGCAATTGATGTTGATATCTTTATTTATTGAACTGGGCTCAGTGCTGTAATAACTTAATTTCTAGAAGCTACATAAAAACATATTACAAGCCTTTTGTTGCCTTGATAAACTTATTATGACCCAAATGATCCAGAAATATCCTAACCTTAGGTTAGGAATGTGGAAAATTATTTTATAATTGTTTTAAGAAAAAGCCTGGTGTTAGCAAAAAATTCTGAGATTCCAAATGCTGTTAAAAAAATAACAACAAAGTATATTTTTGAAAAATCAATACACTGAATAAACTTTAAAAGTAAATATATAACATCTGTATTTGTAAAAGTATATAACATCTGTATGACGCTTTGTATGCATCTATTTCTAACTAAACTTATGTTTCTATAATAGACTCAAAATGTATGCTCAATAACTAAAATCTTTTTTTTCTTCACCTATAAAACTAATGATAACTGTTTGTTTTGTCTTCTCACAGCTGAATTTTTATTTCTCCTGTGGGGTGTTTATCTCTGCTATGCAGTGCGGACAGTCCCATCAGCATTTCATGAGCCACGCTACATGGCTGTCGCAGTCCACAATGAGCTCATTATCTCTGCTGTATTCCATACAATTAGGCAAGTGATCTCCAGAGCTAGTAAATAACTACTTTAGTTTTCTGATGTGTTGCAGTTTAATTTAAAAAGCAAAATTGGATACAATGCATAATGAAAAGATTTAGGAAAGATAGTGTTGTTAAGTTGACTAATTTCTTCATTACAGAAATGACAAGTGAATAGGTTTTTTGTTTTTTGTTTTTTAATTCTGTTCTTAGTTTCTTGTGATGTGTTTATTGCCTACATTTATTTTGAAGGTTAACTCAATGTTATTGTATTATCCTAAACCACTTATGGAAATGTAATTGGATGTTTATTAATGTAACATTTATTATGAAGGTATACATACGTACATTAAGCAGATAAAGATAAATCATCTATGTTTTCATTAATGTTTAATATGATGGTTTATAGTTTCAAAATCTTAATATCAAACAGACCACCTACTGAATTCAAACCAAAAACCTACTTCAAGCTGAGACTAGCTTATCGTGTGCAGTAGGGTTTGTTACCATCACACCCTTAGCAGTGAATTTCTGGGACAGGAATGTGTAGCCTGCCCTCTGTTTTGTCATTATCTCATGGGTCCCTAGGCAGATGAGTACAAAGGAGAAAGAAAGTGGCTTATGATGAAGTGAACAAAATGAAACATGTATGACTTCTGAGAAATTTTCCCTCATTCATATTTGAAAAGCAAGTGAAAAATCTCAGGGCAGAACTAAGAAAAAGAATTCTATCATTTGAAAAGCAGCAAAAATATGTAATTCAACTCTTTGACAGATGTTGAAAGTTAAGACACACTTACAAATGTGTAATTAGAAGTTTTGAACATGTCTTTGCCCTCAGTGGAAAGAGAGAATCCCTCTTATTTGGCTTCATTTCTCTGTTGACCTTCAGACTTCCCTGGAGATCCGTGGGAACAGGAGTGGGGTGGGGGCAGCAGGCTGTGGACCTGTGGGAATTTCAAGGGACACTCATCGTCTCTCACTGGAGTCAGCAGTCAGAAGATGCTCTCTTGTGCTGTCAGGAAGAGATGATGTAGAGAGCACTTGGGCCTGAGGCACAGCCTTCGCTTTTAAACTTTTAAGTAAGAAAAGAAGATATAGATGGTCTGACAACCCTAGAAACCCCATCAAGATGCCAGGAGTCAAGGGACGTGGCCTCTACCTTTGTCTTGTCCTCTCTCAAGACAGAGAGAAAAAATTAGAAGGCAGAGGAAAGATAGGAACAGAAATATGAGATTATGAATAAACAAAAGGACTATTTTTCCAGCTACTCAGACTGAGAGAGGGTGCCCTTGGTCCGCAAATGTCATGAGCAGCAAAGAACACTTGGTCCCAGAACCCAAGCTCCAACAGCTTTGAAATTTTTTCCAGACTGTATTCCAAGATATTTCAGAATGTCAAGCACCTGTGTTTCAAGATTTAACAAATGTGCTTTCCAATGACCAGTTACAAGTTGAATGTTATATCAATAAACCAACTAGAATTGAAAGTCTAGAAGAAGGCTTCTTTCTTGGTCAGAATGCGATTATGTAGAACAAAGGGTTGCCCACATTTGTTCTGCAATAAGCTGCTAGATTTCTTAGAAGCAAATTAATTGCCCAAATAATTGTGTTCAAAGATTTAATAAATATTTATATTTTTCTACCTTAAGATTTTACTTTGTTCAGTTTTCATTATTAACTTTTTTGTTCAGTGGATTTCAAATTCTAAACTGGCCCATTATAAATTATTTTTAAATGAATTTTGAAAATACTGTAATAATGGTCAGGCGATATGATGGCTCACACCTGTGCTCTAGGTCATTACAGAAAATCCTAGAATGATAAAGAAAAAACTCCCTAATTAGACTACCCAAAGATAAACACTGTTAACCTATTATTTTATCACATTTGCATGTATATATGTGTGTGTGTGTTTTTGATAACAGTGCAAATTAGAATGCTGAGAAGTCCTACTGTAAGGAACCCCACTTAATTTCATTTAACCAGTATTTTCCAAACTTAATTGACCAGGGATTCTCCCCAACCCACCCTTGACAACTGATGACAGCAGCAGTCACACTTTAGAAAATGCTATTTTGGTACTGATTCAAGGGGACAGGCAATATATATTAAATACTGATTGAACACAGCTTTCCTGCTTTGATTTAAGTTTTCCTACAAAGCCCTAGGCAACACATCCACCCAGCCAGAAGAATCATATAAATAGGATCTGGGTTCATATAAATACACAGTCTGATTGGCTGGTTCATGCTGACCTAGTAGATTTGGTATTGAGTCAACATGGATACTGACAAGATCAATTTTCTTCCAAACAACTGTGTGAACTCCTATCAGTTTTGAACAGAGAGAACTTCCAGTGGTAGCAGGGGCACCCAGAAGGACTTTGGTAGGCTTTGATGTTTTCATAGATAAGCCTAGCTAAAGCTGAACAAGAAGCCCTACATTTTAAGTTTCAAGTTTGACCTACCCTGTTTCCCCGAAAATAAGACATCCTCAGAAAATAAGACCTACTTACAGGAAAGATAAGGCGTCCCCTGAAAATAAGACCTAGCACATCTTTGGGAGCACACCTTAAAATAAGGGGGAAACAGGGTAGTATATCTTTCTACCTACACCAGATTGGGTCAGATCATGATAGAATATATTAGCTACTTTCTCTTGGGATTTTAATTTGGTCATAAAGGACCAAGGAATAGAATTACTATGTATAGTTTAACACAGTAAACCTACAGAACACCAATTTTAGAGGAATGGATAAAGAGCAAGCAATAGACAGTAAGAATTAAAGGAATCAGGCATGTACAATGTCTTATTTATATAGACTGAATTCATATATGCTATAGTTCAAATATTTATAAGAAGAAATATTTATAAGAAGCAGTAACAGTAATTTAAGTCTGCTGGATTCATCTTAATTTTTTTTCTTAAATGCAATAATAATAAATAAGGGCTCTAATATCAGAGAAGATGTTCTCTATCAATACAGCATATACATTATTTCTTGTCTGCTGAAAATATAAAATTATGTGTGTGTATGTACATATATAAATAGAAAATTATGGCTACACATTACATACAGACTTACCTTCATTCATCTCAAATTATCAGATTGTACAAAAATAATATAAAGATTGTAGAAAGGTAAATAATACAGAAGTCATTTTTCCTAGTCTGTTCTAATCCTTTAATTATTTTTAGTGCTGAGCATAAGCATAAAGCAAACCTCTGGGAATGTGCAAGACTTTTAAAAGTGTGCTTTATTTTTAACTTCAATTTTCAAATATTTTATGCTTCTGGCTTTTAGACTTATTTTTAAAAAGATGGAATACTCCTTAAAATAAAGCTGTAAAATTCCTGCAATGCTCGATTTTTCTCAAGGTATTTCTAGTCCATACTGCAACCTAAAAACTTGGCAATAATTTTAAGCTGATTAATTTGAGAGTAATCAATGTCAGTATATTTCAAAGGGGTTTTTTTTTTTTGGAAGATTCACTATTTTAATTTAAAATATATATAACCATTTTCCTTCTAGATATTGCCATGCTAGCTTAAAGTTTACAGGTATTAGCACTGGCGATAAGAATTGCCAATAAGTACAAGGATCCTTTTAGAGTACACCTCCTTGAATGTAACTTTCTGCCCCAGGACTGGCAGTGATACTCAGGAGGTTTGTATTATATCATTTTTCCGGGGCACATTATACATGCCTCAGACTGTAACTTGCTATTGAGTATGATGATCCTATTAAAATGCTTAAAAAGGAATCTCACCTGACTCAGGAAAACATATTATATCAAAAGTTATCTCATCCCTAAACAAAGTGATGATTCAATCACATTTAAGACATGTTGTAAGGCCACTTTTCTCAACAAGGAGTTAGAGAAGATGATAATCCAGCAAACCCTGCTTAATGATGTGTGACCCATGAGCATTCTTTACATCTCCAGACGTGGGAAAATAACTATTTTGAGCTTCCTTTTTTAGCTTGATGTCTTTGGGAAAGTGGGGTAGAGTTGAAATCCCACTGGTGATAATTTTTTAAAATATTAATAATGTCAGTTTACTTAATAAATTTGTCATGAATAGGGCATATTGCAGATATAAAAATTTAGTCATTTATATATGTTTGTTTTGTGATTATGATAGGATGAGCATTTCTCAGGATGTTAACATTTATAATTTGACCATGTATATCATTGAAACAAAATTCTAAGCCTCTAATTTCAAAAGTAGTAAAATATCTAGCCCAGCGTGGTGGTGACTCATGCCTATAATCCTAGCCCTCTGGGAGGCTAGGGCAGTAGGATTGCCTGAGTTCAGAAGTTGGAGGCCAGCCTTAGCAAGAGTGAGACACCATCTCTACTAAAAATAGAAAAACTAGGTGGGCGTTTTAGCAGGCTCCTGTAATCTCAGCTACTAGGGAGGCTGAGGCAAGAGGATCATGTGAGCCCAGGAGTTTGAGGTTGCTGTAAGCTGTGATGCGATGGCAGTCTACCTAGGTCACAGAGTAAGACTCTATAAAAGAAAAGAAGAGGTGAAATATCATAATTAGCCTTTATAGATAAACAATGGATGAGACCTTAATGAAAGCAATCTCTGGTTTCTGCAGATGAATCTTTAAAATGTGAGCTTTGGTTTGTACATGCACCTATTGACTTACAAAATATTCCAAAATTACAGTACTTCAGACCTTAGTGCTGAATTTCTCCTCACCCTATTTCCTCCAGAGCCATCCTAGAATACTGCTTTACAAATTTCAGTAAGATAAGACTTTAAATACTAAATGTTAAATTATTTAAGAATATTTGATAATTTAGAAAATGTATTTTTAAAATGTGCTTTGCAAACCATTAGTATATTCACTTTATCCATTAAGTCATTTACTATTTAAACTTTTGAGATCATGAAACTAATGTAGGACCTTCACATGAAAGCTATAACTCAGTTACAACCTAAAAATAGGGAGAAGGGGAAAGGGAGGGGGATTAATGGGATTACACCTGCGGTACATCTTACAAGGGTATATGTGAATCCTAGTAAATGTGGAATGTAAAGGTCTTAGCAAAATAACTAAGAAAATGCCACGAAAGCTATGTTAACTAGTGTGATGAAAATGTGTCAAACCGTCTGTGAACCAAGTGTATGGTGCCCCATGATCATACTAATGTACACAGCTATGATTTAATAAAAAAATAAATAAATAAATAAATAAATAAAAAGATGTTCATACCTACTTTTTTCTTAATTCTAACTAATGCTTTTAAATAAAGAACACTAGAATCATGTTATTTGGATGTATCTTATAACCCAATTTAAAACTGCCAGTTTGTAACCTATCATTTTTTGAATTCACATATATTCACTGTTTTGCTTTGTGGAGTCCACTTACACACGAAATAATAATCTTGGGAATTATTATGCTGTCTTTCTTACTGTTGTTAATCTAAATACATGTATAATAACAAAGAGTTCGTATTTTATACATCCAGTTAAGGTTAATTAGATCCTTATTCTTCTGTAGCGAAAATATATGCCATAGAAACAACAATGCAATTCCTTTTTGTCTTTCTTTTTTTAATCCAGTGAGGAAAACAGTTTCCCCATATCCCAGTGTTTTCAGCAGAGACCTTGACCTTGGATCGCTAACTCAGTGAATTCTCATTTCAGATTTGTTCTTGCCTCAAGACTTCAGTCTGATTGGATGTTGATGCTATATTTTGCACATACTCATTTGACTGTGACAGTCACTATCGGGTTGCTGTTGATTCCAAAGGTATTCTAATTTTTTTTTTTTCTTGCAAGATCATTATTTTAAATGAGCATGGAGTTGTTTCTCCTTCAGACAAAGGGGCATATGGAAATTTGCATAACACACTCAAAGATTTTAAAAGCTTCCTCCTCAGGAAACTGGGTGTCTGCTTTTAAATAACTTAAATAATTTTTAAATGTCTTAATTTTAAAAACCCATCATCATTCCTTTTCCAAACATTTTGATGTCTACTTATGTTTTAAATATTGTGGGTTCAAGGTGGCTTTCACTGTGGCTATCACATCAAGATCATTTTCTAAAAGAACTATCCTATTCTAAGAGTGGTCTTGGTTGAATTCATATTCAAAGAAGTCTTGTGTTTAAAACATTAACGTAGCTTATAGGAACAGAAATAATTATAATATTATGTATAGAAGAATCTTAATAATGATATATTCTAACAAAGACTTATCCAGTCAGCATAATGAAGTGAGTAAAAATGGGCCAGGACTCAGAAAATAGGAATTCAGGACTCATGCTCCACCGCAGACTAGCTGTGTAATGTAAAACGGTGCTGGCCAAGACCTGGGATGTCTCTATGTTTTAATTTCCTCATCTGTGACATGATAGTAAGGGTGCATGAAATAAAATGAAATGATACAAGAGTTTGGGGAAAAAATATATTGCACAAATTGTTACATTATGGTTATTTTCCTCTTTTATACATAAAGGGACACAATATTAGAACACTACGTATCTTATAAGTACCATACAATATAATGTTAGCACAACTGAAACCAGTATTGTAATTTATTGTCTTTTAGTCCTTGCTTTCCCTCAACTCCCACGATTAACCAAAACATTGAAATTCAGCCTGGTTGAAAAGATCAAATGATTGTAAACAGAACAAAGTACAAATTTCATTCCCTACCTGAATTACATCAGCTAGCTACAGTTTTCATGTATTAGTCGGTTACTGCAATTTATCCTATTTTAATACTTTGCATAATATGATTACGCATTTACTAGATGGAGATGCTCTCAGATTATTCATTCAGTAAATTGTTGTTGAGCTATAAAGAGAATTGAAAACATTTGTTCACATAAAAACCTGTACATGAATGTTCACAGCAGCCTTATTCCTAATACTCAAAAAGTAGAAATAACTCAGTTGTCCATCAACTGATAAACATATAAACAAAATGTGGCGTAACCACACAAAGGGATATTATTAGTCAATTGAAAGGAATGAAGTATTGGTACATGTCGTGCCTTGGACAAATCTTGAAAACTTTATGCCAACTGAAAAAGCCAGACAGGAAAGGCTGTACATTGTATTATTCTACTTACGTGAAAGGTCCCGAATAGTCAAATCTGTAGAGACAGAGATTAGCTTAATGGGAAAAGGAGGAATAGAAGAAACTGCTTAATGGCTTTAAGGCTTCTTTTGGGGGCGGTGAAAATGTTCTCGAATTAAATAGCAGTGATGCTTGCACAGCCTTGTGAATACACCAACACTGAAACATACGCTTCAGTATTATAAATGTTATAGTATATATGTGAATTCTATCTCAATAAAAAGATAATTTAAAAACCTCACTGAGGGATTTTGCTGAGAACTGTTAGATATCCTCAGAATAAGATTAAAAATTAGATAAAAATGTGTGCTCTCATAGTATTTCTATTCTGGAAGAGGAAGGGGGAAACAGACAAGATGGATATTTAAAATAGTGTCTTAGATAGAGAAAAGTGCTAAAGAAAAATAATAAACCAGGGGATGGACAATATCTGACAAGCAACTGTTTCTTAAACTCATGATTGTCTCCAAGACTTTGCTCAAGAAAACCAATTCCATTCTTACAAGTAACCTCCAGATGGTTTAACTAGTAGCATATGAGATAGTGGAGGACAGGGATTCTCTCATATGCATTTGGCCTTTATGCCCTTGAGTTTATGTCACCATGGGTCCCACAAGTGTAGGTAGAAGAGTTAAGGAAAGTTTCACAGTTTCTGTGGCTTTTTTTTTTTTTTAGTCATCCCAATTACAAAACATTCATTCTTAGGGAATTGCCATTTCACATTGTCTCATAGTCATGCCCACCTGGCCTACTGAATATTTTAACAAAAGGTGACAACAAGATATCTCTGTATCATCAAAAAATAATCTTGTACTATTTTTAGGGAATATTTGACTGATGAGAAGCTAGGAGAAGAGAATTCTGTTCTCTAAGCTGATATCTCAATTTTCATAAGACAGTCGCTTCAACCCAGTGTGACTTGGTCGCTTTGATTTTCCTTCCTGCTTTTCATCACTTCGCCATTTCCCTCTCCCTGACTTCGCCATTTGAAAAAGACGAGAGCAGGAGTTCTTAAAACTGGAAAATACCAAAAAGCCACCTGAAAATAATCAGCATATCTCAAAATGTGATGGAGGAACTTGAGAATGACGGCAAGCTTGAGGAAAAATCTGTAATTTCACTGAATCTTTTAATTTCAACTTAGATAGCATCTGCACATGGCTATTTAGGCTAAGCTGGCACTGTGCTGGTGGAAAGTTTCATGTCTCAAGATCTCACCGATAACAGAGTTGAGGCTAGAATTCAGAATTTTTGTCCCCTGAATTTTGAAAGTAGCTTTTGAAGGAGGAGGAAGGGGTGGGCAAAGGAAGAGCAGAGAGAGGGAAGGAGGGAGGGGGCGGGGCCTTGGTGTGTGCCACACCTTCTGGGGGCAAGACACAATTGCAAGAGGAACTTTACCTAACAAATGCAATCAGTGTAACCTGGCTTATTGTACCCTCAATGAATCCCCAACAACAACAACAAAAAAAGAAAGTAGCTTTTGAAGCTATGTGTAGTAGACTGAAAGTCACATTCCTGTCAACAGAGCCAGTTATGGCTGTAGATGAAAAACATCCTCATCTACATGAAATATAATAACAAGCAGAAAATAGGCCCTGCTGCTCCAAAAAAAATTCCCATTTAGCTGCAATAAGTCTAAATTGCTCCTCTTAGAGAATATTTTTCTAGTTGTACAATTAGTTTCCACTTTCTATAGAAGAGGAGCAATGTAAGTAAACACTGGGAGTCTAGAGAAGGGATAGGGTGAAAATTGGAATCACAAGGGACCAACTGCTAATATAGCCAGAGAGCTCCAACATGGAACATGGAAAGCAAAACACAAATGTATCAGCAAATACTTGGAAAGTATTTAGTGAATGAATTCCTAAAGCTGAAAAAAAGATGCTAGTGTTGGAACCATTAGAATATTACCTAGCTGGCCGGGTGCAATGGCTCATGCCTGTAATTTCAGCACTGTGGGAGGTCGAGGTGGGTGCATTGCCTGAGCTCAGGAGTTTGAGAGAAGCCTGAGCAAGTGTGAGACCCTGTCTCTAAAAAATAACTGGGCAGTGTGGCGGGTGCCTGTAGTCCCAGCTACTTGGGAGCCTAAGGCAAGAGAATCACTTGAGCCCAAGAGTTTGAGGTTACTGTGAGCTATGACGCCATGACATTCTACCAAGGGTGACAAAGTGAGACTCTGCCTCAAAAAAAAGAATATTACTTAGGTACCTTGGGTTGTTGTGGCACATGCTCATAGTCCCAGCTACGCGGGAGGATCATTTCAGCCCAGTAGTTTAAGGCTTCAGAGAGCTATAACTACACTTGTGTATAACCAGTCCACTCCACCCTGGCCAACATAAAGAAACCCTAGTGTATGTGTAGTTGTGCATTTGTGTGTGTGTGAGTGTGTATGTATATAATATATAAAAAAATTGTGCTATGTCTTATAGTGGGCTAAAGTCTATAACCCATATTTAATATTTATTGCAGTTTTCACATTCAAGCAATAACCCCCGAGATGATATTGCTACAGAAGCATATGAAGATGAGCTAGACATGGGTCGATCTGGATCCTACCTGAATAGCAGTATCAATTCAGCCTGGAGTGAGCACAGTTTGGATCCAGAGGACATTCGGGTAATGCCAATACTGTCTTTTTTCCTATTTCCTAAGCCCATTTATATAGGCAAGCATGTATGGGTTGGTGTCTGTGTGTGCGTGTGTGTATACATACATGTACTCATGTTTGTGTATATGTGTGTCAAAGAGAATGGGTGTGTGTACGTATGGACTGAAGATATCAAGTGCAGAGCTAATCCACTTCTAAATGTATAATCTCATCACGAATTAGAATTCACAGGCTATTTCAACTCCAGGAGCAGCCTGGCCAATTATGATAGTCTGGACTGACTGGTTGGCAGTCAGAATGTGCACCATTGTACATGTTCCCTAACACGTGTTTATGGCATCTCACATACAGGAAGGTAGGACAGATCTGTGAACAGAGAGCCTGGATTGTTTAAAATAATCTGTGACAATCTGTCAGCATGTGGAGGAAGAAGATGCTTTGTTTAACTGATGGACTGATCTAACATGAGGCAGAACTTTATCAAGTCTCCATGATGCCTCCAGTGCCATTCAGGGATAGGGCTCATCGGTATACAGTGTGCTGTTTTGTTATGGTCCAGGCTCAGCCTGGTCCACAAAACTTGAGAAGTTCAAAGTGCTTGCTCCATGAAGCAAGGGTAGAATGCATGAGTTCATATCTTGCGTTCACATGTTACAAGAAAGAAAACACAAAATAATCAGAAAGTACAAATGGGAAGAAAATTTGTGAACATAGATGTTAAGGAAAGCTGTAGAGCAATTGCCCTAAAGAGCTCAAACTTGTTGAATTCTGGGACCATTTGGGGATACTGTCTGGCTGAAGTGCTAAATTCTGTACCTCTTTGAATTTACTCTTGTTCTGGCAGGATGAGCTAAAGAAACTCTATGCCCAGCTGGAAGTATATAAAAGGAAGAAGATGATCACAAATAATCCCCACCTCCAGAAAAAGCGGTGCTCGAAGAAGGGCTTAGGCCGTTCCATCATGAGGCGTATTACCGAGATCCCAGAGACTGTCAGCAGGCAGTGTTCTAAAGAGGACAAGGATGTTGCAGACCACAGCCTGGCCAAATGTGGTGCCCTAGTTAGGAAGAACCCACCAGAGTCTTCAGGTAACACTGGGAGACCCAAGGAGGAGTCCCTGAAAAACCGAGTCTTCTCCCTCAAGAAATCCCACAGCACTTATGACCACGTGAGGGACCAAACAGAAGAGTCCAATAGCCTCCCTACAGAAAGCCAAGAGGAAGAGGTCACGGAAAATTCCACACTAGAATCTCTGTCAGGTAAAAAGCTCACACAAAAGCTGAAAGAAGACAGTGAGGCTGAGTCCACTGAGTCGGTGCCACTGGTGTGTAAGTCAGCCAGTGCCCACAACCTCAGCTCAGAGAAGAAGCCTGGGCACCCACGAACATCGATGTTACAGAAGTCTCTCAGTGTCATAGCCAGTGCCAAGGAGAAGACTCTTGGATTAGCTGGGAAAACCCAGACAGTAGGTGTGGAAGAGCATGCTAAACCCCAGAAATCTCTGCCTAAAGATAAAGAGACAAACAGAAATTACCCAAATCCAGATAACACAGAGACTAAAAACTCTGCCCCCCAAAACTCCAATCACTTGGAGGAGCCAAGAAAGCCTCAGAAATCTGGGATTATGAAACAACAAAGGGTCAACCCCCCTACTGCGAATTCTGACTTGAGTCCAGGCACCACCCAGAGGAAGGGCAACTTTGACATTGGGGAAGTGTGCCCTTGGGAGATTTACGACATGAACCCTGGTCCTGTGCCTTCAGAATCAAAAGTTCAAAAACACGTATCAATTGTGGCTTCTGAAACGGAGAAAAACCCAGCCTTTTCCTTAAAGGAGAAATCTTACCACAAGCCTAAGGCAGCTGAAGTTTGTCAGCAGTCCAGTCAGAAGAGTATAGATAAGGCTGAGGTATGCCCTTGGGAGACCCAGGGTCAGTTCCTTTTGGAAGATGAGAAGCATTTGATTTCCAAGACCCCGGTTCTCCCAGGGAGAGCAAAAGATGAGAATGGAGGTCAGCACCACATGGCCAATGTGTGTGCCGGGCAGTATGAGGAACTGCCCCCCAAAGCTGTAGCATCGAAAATAGAGAATGAAAATCTCAACCGAATAGGAGACCAGGAGAAAAAGACATCTTCCTCTGAGGAAAATGTGCCTGGCTCCTATAACTCAAGTAATAATTTCCAGCAACCATTAACATCGCGAGCAGAGGTGTGTCCTTGGGAGTTTGAGACCCCAGATAAACCAAATGCTGAAAGAAGTATAGCTTTACCTGCCTCTTCTGCTTTAAGTGCAAATAAGATAGCAGGGCCTCGGAGAGAGGAGGCCAGGGATACTTTCAAAGTGTAGCATCCATATGGAGAAAAGGAGGAGGAAACCCCAGATCGGATGTAAGACAGAAGGTATAAGAATTAAAAATTTCCAGTCAAGGGGAAGATGACAGACAGTGAGGTAAAGTCAAAGGCGTGGGCAGAAGATGACCAGGAGGGTGGGAGCAACAGCATCAGCATGGAGAAGTCAGACTTTGGCCAAGAAAAGTCATTCTCCTGGTGACACTAGGAAAATCTTTACATTTCAGCATGTTTAAGGGAAATAGCCCCAAATGTCTGCCCCAGATCAGTATTCACCCCTGGAACTTTGACGATCCTAAGCAAAGGAAACCAAGAGACAAAGAAGACATACCAGATTTTGCAAAGAAGAAAAAGGTATAGACATATATAACTGAAATTCTAAGTAACTGACTAAAAAGAACTTAACGTTACCTATTTAACCTTGATGGCACTGCTAACTTAATGCATCCCCCCAAAATCTTTTATATTAATGATTGCTCTCATTTTTTTTTTTGGTAGCGACAGAGTCTCACTTTATTGCCTTTGGTAGAGTGCTGTGCCATCACAGCTCACAGCAACCTCCAGCTCCTGGGCTTAGGCGATTCTTTCGCCTCAGCCTCCCCAGTAGCTGGATGTATGTTTCAGAACATTGTTGTGTCTCATATTCAAGCATTCCAGATTGTATAATTTTTTGCAAATAACTTTGGTATTATGTGACACGACACATTTATGCAATCTGCAGCTACCCAATTGTTATTGCAACTTAACAAAATACCTGCTATCTATCAACTTTAGTTGATTCTCAAAGTATAGTAAACTTTCTCTGGCTTGGGAAGCCATAACTGTTATGATAAAAACTTTTAGTTTTGGCTGTAGTTTATATATTGTGAATTTGAATTTGACTCTGTTATTTCACATCATGGTTTGTTATACTGTCTTAATCAGGGTTTTTTATAGAAGTTGAGTTACTTAGTTTGCACTTCTTGTTAGGACTCAGAAGCTTTATTAATACTGGAGATCAAGTGGTCCTACTGAGTCAGATGTCTTGATAAGTCAAGGACAACTTATCCATTGTTTATTCAAAGTCAGAAATAGATAATGCCTTCATCCCAATTAACTGTCCCTTTTAACTCTTTCAGTATTTCATACTAAGCAACATTTACTAAGGAAGAAGTTAAGAGGGAGAAATCTATACTGTGCATTCTTATTACTGTTGGAAAGGGAAGACCCTAGGAATTAGATGAAAATTACAGCAGTAGTATAGAACCAGAAAGTTTGCCTTTCAAAACAAAGACAGAAAAGAAGCTCTTCATAGCACTTTCAAGGGATTATTTTTTTAAAGAGAAAAATTATGATAGTGTCAAGATCATTGTATGGATATATTTTTATTATACAGACTGAAAATACAATATTTTAAATTACCTTAAACTATTTATTCTCATAAACTCTTATTCATTGCTCCAGCTAGGGGTAGAACCTGCTGGGCTCAAATCCCAAAGAGGTTTTATAACCTGATGTATTCAAAGCCTATAAAGAGGTATGGGGCTCTTCATTCACCCAAGCACTGGAACACTTACAAGTCTTGCAAATTGCCGTTGCGAGCCACTGGCTCAAAATGCAAAGTGTAAGGTTTATTTGCAAGGCAAAAACAGCCCCCAAACCATATTTTATAAAACTTACTGCATTCCACACC
This sequence comes from Nycticebus coucang, assembly GCF_027406575.1. NCBI lineage: Eukaryota > Metazoa > Chordata > Mammalia > Primates > Lorisidae > Nycticebus > Nycticebus coucang. The sequence continues at coordinate 49,098,261 of NC_069799.1, read as the reverse complement.
AATCTCTTAGCATGAAAATCCTAAGCTGCTGACTTGGCCCTCCTGACGTGATCATGCCATGAGATTTCCAAGCTGTCTCATTTTATTTAAAGACGAATCACTTAAAAATAAAACTGAGACTTCCCATCCTCTCGCTTTAAGCACTGAAGTATCAGCTGCTTTGGTCAGGGCACTTCCAGCCTAAATAACTTTTTTTATTTTGTGAGCGGCAAGGAGAACATGCTAGGAGGATAAAAGATGGGGAAAGGGAATCAAAGGTGGACACAGGGCTGTACTTCGAGAAAATTATCCTCAGTGGAAGGGAAATATGAATTCTTCATATCCATCATCAGAATCTTCTCAGTGGCTTTTATTCAGGAGTAAGTGAGCACTTCACTGTTTTGCAAAACTGTGCACAAATCTTCCTCACCCGTTTGCTTGCTATGCGCCTTACTCAGGTTGGTGGGATAGGTTTGAAAAGATGTAGAAGTTCCAGGTTTGAAAAGATGTAGAAGTTCTATTTTTGTGTGTTTCCTTCATTCATTTCTTTCATCCCTTCCTTTCTCATGAAGGCCTGTAGGCTTGGTGCCCTACCTTAAGGTATCTTTGTGAATTTGGTTTGGGATTTCCAGTCCCACCTACTTGCTTCGTTTATGTCCAAGGGCTGTTAGCACTTGATTCATTTCTTGAGAAAGAAGCGGTCAAGCATCAGTGTCCTTTTATTGCAGTTCAGGATGATCCTGCTGGAGATGTGGCTTAAAAAAGACTTGCCAAATCACACCTTAGTGACACTCTACAGTCCCTAGATTATTCTCCACCAGCATGTCTCAGTGACTGGACCGAGGGTCTTTCCTAGAGTTTCATTGCCATTACTTATCACCAAAAGAAGTTTCGATCTACAGTTCTAGAGGGCATTTTCCATACTGGTGACAATAAGAAAGTGAATAAACACCATTAAGGTCCCAGACGTTTCTAGGTTGTCCTTCTCAGTGCATGTGCGGGCTGCATCCTGTCCTTGTTTTTAAGCCAGGGTTTATAAATAAGTAGATTTATACCAACCTTAATAGAACTGTATATTTTATGCAAGAATTAAATGCTTTTATGACATGAAGTATAACTCAACCTATTGTAAACTTTGGTGGCAATATGGATTTGAAACTCGACAGTTCTCTCGTATTTGCTTCCTAGGTTTCTGCATGCAAGTGATGACAGGTAGGACTGAAAAAACACTGCCTTTTGACTTCTAGCATTTAGCAACCGAGAGTTGTAGAGTCAATAAAACTGTAAGTCTCTTCACTTAATATGTGGTTCTGCTGAAACTATTATCTGAAGCCTACAGCATCCCACCATGAAATATTTGGTAAATTTATGTTGTGACGTGTTGCAGCATGTAAATAACGATAACTTCTCTGCAATAAAACATATTTATATGAAAGTGGTTTGTTGGGATTTGTGTGTTCATCTATTTCAAATTGAATGTACTTCATCTAACCAACGTGAGAAGGAATTCCATATAGACCTTTGGGATCCTTCTGCACATACATCCTCACATTGCCAATCTACAGGAATACGTGATTCCCCAAGTGTGGCCTCAAACATACAGGTAACCTGTTGGGGCCAATAAAACCGATCGGGACTAACAGTTTGATTAAAGAAAACTCTTTCCAAACTAACTCAGCTACCCTTTTTTGTTTACTCAACACACAGTACCAGGCAACCTGACCAGCAGTGATGATACAAAGATAAACAAGACCTTCAAGAACACTCAGGCCCAGAAGAGTGTCCAGCCTCTGGTATAATAATATGCAGACAAGAGTAACTGAGTCAAGGAGTCATGGGAGACTTAGGTTCAAGTTCACAAGGCTGAAATTCTTTGCAAAGGCAACAGGTATGAGAGGGGAAGAATATAAGGCTGGAGAAGGAGCTGTACAAAGCCTTCCTGCCATGCTTTGGGTTAATGGCAGCATTATCTTGTAATACTGGATGCTATTAAAAAATCTTTAGGAGGGGCTCGGTGCCTCTAGCTCAAGTAGCTAATGCGCCAGCCACATACACCAGAGCTGGCAGGTTCGAATCCAGCCCAGGCCTTCCAAATAACAATGACAACTACAACCAAAAAAAAAAAAAAAAAAAAGGCCAGGCATTGTGGCGGGCACCTGTAGTCCCAGCTACTTGGGAGGCTGAGGCAAGAGAATCACTTAAGCCCAGGAGTTGGAGGTTGCTGTGAGCTGTGATGCCATGGCACTCTACCCAGGGCGACAGCTTGAGGCTCTGTCTTAAAAAAAAAAAAAAAATCTTTAGGGGATATAATCAAATGAGTATTAGAAGCATCATTTGGGGACCATCCTAAACACAGACTGAAGTGGGAAAAATCTAGAGGCAGCCACTCCAGTTAGAAGCCTAGTGGGAATCATGGTGAAGGAAGATGGGGGACCAAAGGAGGGGAAGGAAAGATGATCATTCAGGCATCAAGATAACACCTCCAAATAGGCTCATTGTTACGTGAAGTGAGAAAAATCATTAGTTAGGTAACTACATCATAGTTAAATATTTCTTCTAAGACTGTGGACATTTTGCCTAATTTCAAAAGTTTTGTAAGCCCAACCTATAGACCCTCTCTCACCTGCTCATGAGGCGAGCCAGAGAATAGGGCTCCAGGTTCATGCCATGGGAAACCTTGGTGGTAAAGTGGGCAGGGGGCTGGGAAACCAGGGGCTAAAGGCTTGCTGCAGTGTGGGTTCCACTTTCCATCTGGAAGTGGTAGCTCCCATATGGAGCTGCAGATAGACAACCAGGTTTGGTAGGAGGGCAGAGGGAGCTGGCCCCCTCTTTATCCCTGCACCCCTCTTTCCTTGGATGAGGCATAGCAATTGTCCTTTTCCATCTGTTCACATTGTTGGCACTTAGAGACTTCAGTCATTAATAGAATTGCTTAGTTGATGGCTGTACATACACACAGAGACACACCCTGTATACTGTGTCTTTGTTCTAAGTTTAGGCTCTTTCTGTTAAAAATTTTTTCTATCAGAAATTAACTTTACTACACAAAAAGTAAGAATGTAAAATCTATTTTCCTAAAATAAAGCGAGTTAGTTAAGATTTTCTTTCTTATTTCAGCCTATTCTATCCTTTTCCCCTGAGTAGTTATGAAGACAGAAATAATATCTTTCTAATTCAGTTATTTTCTCTTTAAACATTTGTTTCTTGGAAAGTACATGTGCATTTGTATGGTCTAATGCAGTGTTAACAGGTTAGAAGACAGATAAATTTATGAATAGGTTTTTAATTTCTCTCTCATTGTCTGTGATATGAAAATAGTACATTGCCAGAAATAAAACTGTCTGATCAAATTTACATGGAAAATGAGGGATAAATATAGGAAAAGTTTTATGCTGCACAGTAGTCACATTCCTGGAAAGAAAAATAAGGATGCAATGGGAGGTCCTTGCAGTCCTTGTAGAACACATCCTGTTTTCAATCCAATCAGCAATAGGAAAAGAATTCATGCCCTCCTTTGCACACACCAGAACAAGATTCATGCAGTTTCCCCCCAGATATACGAAGAGGTTTTATTTCTCATGCCTTTTATATTTGCTCTTTGGTACTCCTGAAATTCTTTTCCCTTATTCTCCCTGTCAGCATCTAAAGTACACTTTAGTACTAGAGTATTCATATACTGTATTGGCCAAAGAAAACCTTAGAAACTAAAAGGGCAGTATTAAAAATTATACCAGGATAACAGTGTAAATAGGGACTATCCCAGGCCACCCAGGATCTCTGTTGCTTTACCCTATTCAAGGAGCAGCACAAGGGCCCCTGTTCCCTCAGGGAAGCCTTTCTGAATGACCCAAGTCAGAATGAATTTCTCCTTCCCCAGGCTTCCCTTGGAAATACGCTGGTCCTGTCACTACACTGACTTACACTTTGGTTAGTGCATCTGCTAAATTCAGAGCTCTTTGATGGCAAGGATTAGTTTTATTCATCTGTATATCCCAGTGGTTTTCAACTGGTGTGCTGCGAAAATTTTTAAAGGTCATTCATTAAATTATTTTCCAAAGAAGTTCAAAGCACAGTAAGTATATTCTTTTTTATATATTTTTTTACTTTTTTTATTAACACAATTTAAGTGTTGCCATGGAAGTTCAACTATAGGTTCAAGTGTGCCGTGAGATAAAAAAAAAAGTTGAAAAACACTGATATATCCCCAATCTCAAGCACTATGTTTTGCCCTGAGTTCAATAAATACTTGCCAAATTGAAATTTTTGATGACTAATCATTGCTTCAAATACACCTGAAGAAAAAGAAATTCAGAAGTTGGGTGAAAACCTGCTGCAGAATTTCTAAAATGTTGACTATTAACTGGTCTTCCATATAAATTCTGACCCTTCCAGGAGAACCCATGGGTTATGACTGAGCCACGTTAAAGCTAACTCTGCAGTGTTAAGTATTAACTCACCACCACAAGAGGTATTTCCATATGTCATAAAAATTAAGAAATATTTACTTAGTCTGCAGGAATTTGAACTTTTGATTATTTTAACTTTCTGTAAAATAAAGCATGGCTGAATCTGTATCAAGCATCCACATAAAAATAGATTCTGATGTTCTGCTTTCAGATGCTTCAGAGAAATAAAATTTTAGCTTGAACAAACTGGATATTTGGCTGACTTTAGAATTTCTTATCCATATGTTTCATGTTATATGGAAGTATAGAGATGTCAAAATACACATGCATATAACCATAAATGTTTCATATGTGAACAGAAATGTGTTGGTTGTGTGTAAATACACCCATACCTTATTGGCAATTGGGAAAATTTTATTTAAAAAAATCTAAATTTGCCACATAGTGCAAATATTAAAAGATCATGAAAATAGTTTTCCTCTTGTTATGTCCTAAAGACCAGTAGTTATAAGTACATATGGTAAATAATTTAACCTGTAAATTTGTCTCTTTGTTTCTTACAATACTTGTTGCATACAGTAAGTTGAGGAACTTTGATTTATTTTTGTATACATGAGACATAATTCAGTAACAGAAACATGTAAATAAATAAGTTTTGGATTGAAGTCAAGTGGTGGCCTACAGGGCAACTACTTGCTGGCACATGAAAAAACTAAATTGGAAATAAAGTCATCCAAGAACATCCAGGCACAAACCTAGTTTCAAAGTCATGGAAAAAGCCCAAGTGCCCATCGATCCATGAATGGATTAATAAACTGTGGTATATGTACACCATGAAATATTATGCAGCCTTAAAGAATGATGGAGACTTTACCTCTTTCATGTTTCTATGGATGGAGCTAGAACATATTCTTCTTAGTAAAGTATCTCAAGAATGGAAGAAAAAGTATCTAATGTACTCAGCCCTACTATGAAACTAATTTATGGCTTTCATATGAAAGCTATAATCCAGTTATAACCTAAGAATATGGGGAAGGGGGGAGAGAGAGGGGAGGGAGGGGGAGGATGGGCAGAGGGAGGGTGATTGGTGGGATTACACCTGTGGTGCATCTTACAAGGGTACATGTGAAATTTAGTAAATGTAGAATATAAATGTCTTAACACAATAACTAAGAAAATACCAGGAAGGCTATGTTAACCAGTGTGATGAAAATGTGTCAAACGGTCTATAAAATGAGTGTATGGTGCCCCATGATTGCATTAATATACACAGCTATGATTTAATAAAAAAAAAAAAAAAAAAAGAGAGAGAAAAAACCACTTGATTAAAAGGGCCAGCAGGTCAACCGTCCTATAACCATTTCCTGGAACACTAAGAAACTGGAAAGACTGGTATACACAGGCACTGGTAAAGATGCAGAAGGATCATTTAATTTCTCAGCTCTGACTATCGGTACAGTCACCAGCAGCCTGCACATTCCCCAGTGGTTAGGGACCCAGGAGGTGTGGGGAAGCCAAAGTGAAGCTTTGTCTTGCTGTGTGTGCCTACCGGCTTTCATTAAATTTCTGTATCTTTGACTAAGATTAAAAACATCAGCCACAAAAAGAAGATATTTGATGTTTTATAATGTGTACAGACAGTGGTAAATACTGCTAATAAAGAGCAGTTGGATGAATAAAACAGGAGTAGAAGACCTATTTCTGAAACCCAGTTCTTTCAGGAGGTGTGTTTGGTTTAGAAAAGTCTCTTCAGCTTCTTGTGTTCACATTTTTTAACCTGAACAATGAGATTTTTGAATGAGATGGGATCTCAGGACCCTTCCAGTTCCAGGAGTAAGAGAGAGAGAGAGAGAGTGTGTGTTTGTGTGTGTGAGAGAGAGAGAGATTTCACTGTAGGTTAAATTCATTTGCTAGAATAGATAGAGCTAAGGATCTCATTAAAATCTAGTCAGACATCTGGCAATTTTAACATCAGCTAGGGAAAGAAGACGCTCAGGGAGCAGAAGTATGATGAATAATTTCCAACACCCCTGACTTGGGACGTATTTCGTGCTGAGATACAGAGTTTCCTCAAACTCTAGGAAAAAACAAAAAGTCATAGGAGATTTACTTCAAAAAGCAAAATGAAGCGAGAGTCAAGGCCTGAATCAGAAGAAGCTGGGAGGAGTTTGCTTTCTGGATTTTGTTTCTTGCTCAGGTTCTCACTGTGACTCAGTCTTTGCTGGAACTGGATAGTTCTGCTTCCTTAAGCAGAAGTCTTTCACTGTGTCCTGCATAAAGCATTGGAAGCCAGGCCAAAATATTTTTGAAAGACCAAGTTTTAAATAAAATTTTTTACTATCCTAAAGGTTAATAGAATCAAACATAATAAAAGTGTAGTAACCTTTGTGGACCACTAATCCAGGGAGAGTGGGAGATTCAATTTTGTATGATAAATGCCTGCCTTTCCAAAATGATCCCAAGAGCACACCATATTCTCCTCTCGGGATCCATTGAATGCCAATTTAGAGAGTAGAATATTATCACTAATCAGATACAGACAGCCTGAGCAAGAGCAAGACCCCATCTCTACAAAAAATTTTAAAAATAGTTGGGCATGGTGGCATGTGCCTGTAGTCCCAGCCACTTGGGAGGCTGAGGCAGGAGGATCACTTGAGCCCAGGAGTTTGAGTTGAAGTGAATTATGATGATGCCACTGCACTCTGGCCCAGGTGACAGAGTGACATCCTATCAAAAATAATATGGCATAAGTAATACAAATAATGTACTACATTTGCTTTCTCTATGTTACTACTTGCAACATTTCTACTTTAAACATGAAAAGGATAGCATCAGTTCAATATTGATTTAGTTTTCCTGAGATTTGGCTCATTTTAAAGACATGCATTAAGTCAAAAGAACGACTCTTTCCACAAGTCCAGATACCACACAAATGTATCATGAACCCTTTTCATTATATTTCTATAGTAGTTATTCTTTGCTATTGCATAGAGCTGTGTGTAACTTAAGAAATTTTTATTATGCTTTGTCACAAAGAATAGGAAAATAGTAGGAACAAAGATGGCCCCACGGAAAGCCTGCATTAGTTATATAAGCAATGAGTTCAGTTCTCCATAAAGAATAAGAAAATATTTATAGCAGGCAACTGATACAAGGAGGTTAAATTTAGAATGAAATGTTTATTTTTTTCTTGAAATTCCTTTTTAGTTTCCAATTGCAATTAATGCAACTCAAGTTTCTGGACTGTTTGGCCCAGGGCCAGAACACGTATAACAGTAGCTAGCCATGGCATGGACATGAATTTTAAAAAGATTCTGAGCTATCTGAGGTTAGTCCTGATGGAACTTTTCAGTAAGTAGTGGTGAAGGGGCAGGATTTATGTCCAGGTAGCTCAACCTTAAAGACGAGTCTCTGAAAACAGCAAAGCAGACAAAGAAGTAGAGCTAATGGCAGGAACAGCAGGATGGCGTCTTTGATGTTGACAAAAATACAAGCAGACCCAACTTGAGCCTGTGTGCTGCACCTGCCATGGTCCATAAGGCCATTAAATGTTCATTCTATGTAAGATAATAGCTTTGATGTTACCCAATGTATTGGAAGCTGTGTTGCTTTCCACTACAGAGAACAGTCCTGCATCCTGAGTCCCTACCGCAGGTAGCTGGGCCAATTCTAGTGACACGATGTTCTGACTTCAGCCTCAAACGATAGCTATCATCAACATGGAAAAACTTTATTGTAAGAAGAAAAATCAACCTATGCCTCTTAATTATGACCGATTTGAGACTTTAAATTGTATTTCTTATGTTGCCATTGGTCTACATTGGTGGACACTGAGGGTTATGTCCATTATTATTTGGCCCTTCTTGGTAATTTAATTCTGGAATTTTAGCTATCTATACATAGAGTGCCCTGGAATAAACTCTAAATTTCACAGTCTCTTTTTTGGCTATGAGTAGCCAATGAATAAGTTCTGGTCAATAGGTGTAAGCAGAATGTTAGCTATGACTTACAGGAAGCGTCCTGGATGGGGAGGGGCATGCTGTTATTCTGCATTTTTTGTTCTTGACAACTGCAGTTTTTGTGGCCATCTTGGCCCTGAGGGTGAAATCTGCACACTGAGGATTACTAAAACAAAATAGAAAGATCCCAAGGACCTCATCACCTTACCGCCCCTGAAATATCTTCAGGGAGATTTTGAATACATGCAACCAAAATAAACTTCTGTTTTTTTTGTTTGTTTTTTTTTAAGCCACCTACTTTCTTCTGTCACCTGAAGATGAATTTAATCTTAACTAATGCATCTATATATTCAGTATTTACGGGGCCTTTAGCCACCATTCCTTATTTTGGGGACTTGGCTCTTAATACCTTGCCTTCTGTATCATCCAAGGGATTTTTATTGTATTTTTATTTGCTATTTCTATAAAATCACAGATTTCTGTACTATGTTATTGACTAAATATATAGGGACTTTTTTTCTCTAGAACTATGTATTGTATTTGATCTTTTCCTAAGGAACCATGTATTGTTTGCTCTAATCCAAAATTACCCTACTTTTTAATCTCATCTCTTTGTGTTTTTACAGAAAAATGTTATGATTCCTAATTTCTGTTTTATCCAGTATTTCCTGGTGGGTATGACCGTATACATTTGAGGATGTAGAAAATTGAATTATTGTACCAAATTATCTTCTGCTATCTTTGCGATTCCCATGCACTCTCACTGCTGTATGATCTGCAGTGCCTTCCTAGAGACAGGTGTACTTGCTGTAGCAGATGGGATTGCCAAAATGACTTGCTTTAAACAATAAAATGTTAGCAGCAATGACACATACCTCATCCATCTGAGCAGAAGCATCGATAGTTCTGTTCTATCATAAGAATGTAAATCTGAGATAGGCTGAATACTTGCTGTCTCCTAGGCCAAAGCATGCAGTACATAGGTTCAAACTGAGTTCATTCATATTTTTGTGAACAGAGCACACAAAACAGCTAAGCAGCATTGCTGGAGACAACATGTAACAAGAATGGGAGAGAAACCTTTTTATTTTTATTGCAGCCCCTGAAATCTATGAGTTATTTCTTACATTATAACCTAAAGAAATCTGACTGATACTGCATAGAGATACTGGTATCAAACAACTCTGCTGCTGTAACAACAACAAAAATATGTAATGTTGACTTGAGGGCCAGGCAGTGAGCATTAAGAAAACTATATCTAGAGGTTGGCATTTTTGGTGGCAAAATACTTAGCAAAACTGTGGCTTGCAATAAACTTGGAAGGCAGACAATGCCCTTTATGAACTTGGAACTTTTGACAAAAACTGAGAAAACAGAATGTTGGAATCATGAGTTGATAAGCCATTGGCTGCGTTTAACTAGATACTACCAAAAACAGATAAGCTCAGAAAAGAATTGGCTACTTTGTAAGCAGAATTTCAAAAGATATAGAAAATCCAGAAATTCTGGGACTTGAAGAACTAGGATGTGGAACTATTTCTCAATTCCAACTGGTAAAAGTTAAAACTTAAAAAATTTTGAGCCAAAAGGCCAATTCAACCTCAGCCTTGGTGCAAAGATCTAAAATTAAATTGAGTTGGCCCCAAATCTCTTCAAATAAATAAAATCGTTCATTAAAAACTAAATAAAGGTATAGCTCACTCAAAAAAGCCTGATAAGATCCACGTCCCCTTCAATTAATCTAGAGAGAAAAGCCTATCTCAAAAAGAATTGCATGTGCTGTACATTTTATAGACATAAAATGAATAAAGATCTAAACACATGTTTGCAAAAAAATGCAGGATAAAGGCAGGGTAATTGTATAATTTATCAACCAAACTAGAGCATTTCAAAGGAGAAAGGGGCATTATTAATTATACTGAGAGAATAGTCATAAACTAGGGCTATAGTTTATGCACAAACCAAAATATATGATCACCCGAAGCAAAAGAGACTGTTAGTTTGAGACACGAGATTACCTTTGGGCCACCTGCTTTTGATAAGCAGGAGGAAACCTGCCCCACCTCCAAGGAGTGTATATTCTGCAAAATCACATTCAGATGTGGCCCAGGAGAGTCATGAGTAAAGAAGGACTGTCCAGAGAGTGAAGTCAAAGACCACCAAGTTCACTGTACTGGGAGTTACTTGCAGGGATTGAAATAGTTTCTAGTCGAGAGGCATCCCCTCTCCCCAGGGTAGAAGAATGCTCTTACTATTATCAGTGGGATGTAGCAACTGCCAAAGGCCATTGACCACTGTGTGACCCCCACATTCTTTTCCCTTCAGAATAGCCATACTTAACTGTGCTCATCCTTTTTCCACTATTGTTTCTTAGGTATATGGGGGAGGGGGAGGCAATAGCTTGCTGTTTTAGTTCAGAGAACTTCAGATTAAGGGAAGCTGTATCTGGACCTGATGAAGTGACCATCATAAGAACTTAGAGCTTGATATGGTGCCTAAATAAAACTCACAGTGCCTTCCCTGGAGAAGGAGTGACTATACTTTGCTTAACGAAGGGAGCGAAAAAGAAGTTGGACTGTTGGAGATTGCATTATTCTTCCCACTCAGTTGTAGCTTTCCCCGTAGGAGTATTACATTTATCCCCTCACCCATGGGCGCATGACTTGCAGGGCCCTCCTAGGGAGGAAATCATTCCCTTCGTCATTGATTTTCAGCTTGGCCACATTCAAGTGGAGCTTTAAGAGTCTTCATATCTCTGTGCTGTCTCTGTTGTTCAGCATGTTCTAAATTGAGACTTCTCCCTTGGCCTAGATTTCAGAATAAAAAAGGCACATGGAGCAGAGCCAAGCAAAGCCCAGAAAAAGCACAGCTGTTCCACAGCCAACACCTAACAGGAGCAAAATAGAAGACTTTGTTGTTGTGAGCCACTAAGAATCTAGGGTTGTTTTGTTACCACAGCACAACCCAGCAAAAGCTGACCAATACTGAAAGTCTCTTCAATGTGTTGACCAAACAATAGCCTATGCTCCATCCTTTTAGCCATTGCTTTGGCCCCATTCAACCAAGGTATGTGAGGGAAAGACAATACCATACTCAGGATAATTATTGAGGAGATAAATGGTCTTCGATAGAACAGGAAGCCATCCTGTTAATCAGGAATCTATTCTTTGAAAGCTATATCCTGATTCCATTCTACCTGGAAAGTTCATTTTGAATTTAATTTTGAGTTTACTCTTGAAACATGCCAGCTGTGTCAGGTACCGTGGAGCTCAGTGATACAATAGATGTGAACCTCTTTCTGAGTAAGCCTCCTAAAGGTGGGCTTTGGGTTCAGACAGAGTTTTCATTTTACAGGGGTACTTACAAACTGAAATATTCTTCCTCTCAGGATGAAGTTTACATTACTATGACATCTAGATTGTTGTGTATTGAGTGATAAAGTTGACTCTTACTGGCTTTAACCATTTTACCCGTGTGGTCACCCTGTTATAAAATTGGGATTGCAGAAGATGGTGCATTTGGAAGAATAACAGCAAATGCCCCATGATTGCATTAATGTACATAGCTATGATTTAATAATAAAAAAAAGAAAAAGAACAGCAAATGAATAATTTTAAAACCTAGGTTTCTGTGTTTCTATGTTTTATCCCCCTTGGGTTAAGAAGGTTGCTGCATTTTTTAGGCATTCTTGCAATATAACTCTAATATTGTACAGGTTTGATATTGAGAATACACACTTGACACTGAGCAGCTGGAGAAAGGTGACAAGGAACCATTTCTGCTGCCTCATTGGTAGCTGGTGACGTGCAGTGGTTGGTTTCAAGTGGTAGGCCAAATACCAGCAGAGTGATCTGTGAAGACCAAGAAAGTTCCTGAAGAATACTCCTTTTGTATGTTTACAATTAAGAGTCCAAAATAAAATCTAGAAGAGAACCGAGCATGAACTCAACATGCGGAAATAATGCTATTTTTTCCTAGAAATGATAATTTAAGATTGATATTTGAATTAGGCAATACCAGTCTGTCCAAGAAAGATTTTATCCAATATTAAAATCAGATGAAAAGGTAATGAAATGATAGTGTATTAGCTTAGTTGGAAAAGGTCTTTGTAATTCATAGTTCAACTGTCCACTATTAGCTAACATTCCTTTCCTCTTAGTCCATTTGCGTTGTCATATAGAGGAATACTTGAGGTTGGGTAATTTATAAAGAAAAGAGATTTATTTGGTTCATGGTTCTGCAGGCTAGCCTCTGCTTCTGGTTAAGAGCTTCCAGGAGCTTCCATCCATGGTGTAAGGCAGGGGTGGGGAAACTTTTCATGTTGGAAGGCCACATTAGTTTATCTGTAATCAAACAAGGCAGCATTCATCAATTAAGCTGGGTGTGGTAGCTCATGCCTATAATCCTAGTATTCCTAGCACTGTAATCCTAAAGCTGAGGTGGGTGGATTGCCTGAGGTCAGGAATTTGAGACTAGCCTGTGCAAGAGTGAGACCCCATCTTCACTAAAAATAGAAAAACAAGCTGGGCATTGTGGTGTATGCCTGTAGTCCCAGCTACTCAGCAGGCTGAGGCAAGAGAATTGTTCAAGCCCAAGAGTTTGAGGTTGCTGTGAGCTGTGACACCAGAGCACTCTACCCTGGGTGATAGAGTGAGACTCTGTCTCCCCCACCCCCAAAAACTTCAATTAGATATTCTTAAAAATGTATATTATTTTATAAAAATCTAATTACTGTGTACTTTATAATTTAAAAAATGAAAATAATCTGTTAATTTTAAAGTTAACCTTTTAATGACTTTGTTGTATCAGCTTTTTGCTACAAAGCATTTGAATATTTGGTTGTAGCATGGAGGTCCAGTTTCAGTTGATCCTCTAGATGGTTATTAGTCATTTGTGACCTTAAGGGCATCTTGATTTGGGTTAGGTAGGAGAATGTAGATTGGCAGCAGTAAATGGTTGAAAGGCAAGAAAGCATTTTGGGGGCATGTTGAAGGCGTGGATATTTTACATTTTTCCATGATTCAATTGGATTTTTCTTAGCATCAAACAATTACTTTAAAATGTCATCTACTGAGAGCTCAATCAATTCCATCTGTAGTTCTTCAGGTGCCTTGGGGATATCAATGAGGTGAAGCTAAAATGCTAATTTGAGTGTGACATCATGATTCTCAAAGTCAGTGAACTTTTCATTGTTTTCCAATTAATAGATCTATAACAGCTGTGTATTATTCAAAAATTTGCATATATCCTCCTGCTCATCAGTAGCTTTTCCTGAGCGGGGAAAATGTTCATCCAAAATTTCCTTTTGAAGAAGAAGTACTTTGAAAAAAAGATAGCTTTTTCTGAAATGCTTGGATTTTTTGCCACATATCATATTGCAAAGAATTATTCAGGTTGTTTTGATTCGACACAATATCACACAAAAATGCTGCATTCCTATAGAAATCTTCTTTCATTAATTCACATTGCTGATTCTGTTCTTCATACAATTTAACTGTCTGTTCTTACAGAGATAGAATGTTAGCTAACACCTGTCCCTGCGATAGCAAATGCACTGCAGAGTGATGTAGCAAATCCACACTGAATACCTCATCCTTCAACTTTAGCGTGTTATGAAACTTCGGATGCCATGTTGCATTTGCTTAACAGCCCATCATGTCAAAGAAGACCCAGAGAAAACTGAAAAAAGAAATTGGATTTTTTAAATGAGAATTTGGAATTGCAGTATTATCTTGTTTTTGTTAAAGATAAGATGATCTGCTAGTTTTGTGATATAGCAATATCAACATTAAAGAAATGCAATGCTCATCAGCATTATAACACTCATAAGTGCCACAAATATTTTAAATTAGAGGAAGAGGCTTTGAGTGTTCTTCACAAACAGAACATGGGGAATAAATGCCTTCAACAACTTTCAGGAAAAATGCTGTGAAGTTGGATTGAATGTGTAAGTGAGGGAGAAGGAAGTGACATCCCTTCTCAACAATCAGTTCTTCTAAGAAGTAATGGAGTGACAACTCATTTATCACCATGAGAAGGGCACTAATCTATTCATGAGGGGCCCACCCCCCATGACCCAAACACCTCCCACCAGTACCTACCTCTAATATTGGGGATTAAATTTCAACATGAAATTTAGAGGGGGACAAATTTCTAAACTGTATCACCTTTCAAACATAGTCAATTCAGTATTTTCTTTCGTCTTTTCTATGGGTGTTCTCTGTGAATTGAGAACCTAAACTTGGAAGAACACAGTCCCTATCTTTAAGATGCTTAGTATGCTTTCTGAATTCATTCAATCCCCAGGGGCACCAAAGAACAGAAAGTTGTTTATGGATTGGGATTCAATTAGTCTCAATTCAAGTTATTGAGACTAACTTGTAAATGGTATAACATAGTTAAGATATTAATATTTTGAAGCCAGGCGTGGTGGTTCACACCTGTAATCTCAGCACTCAGTGAATTGCCTGAGCTCAGGAGTTCAAGGCCAACCAGAGCAAGAGTGACACCCCATCTCTACTAAAAAGAAAAAGGAAAAGAAAAACTAGCTGGGTGTTGTGGTGGGCTCTTGTAGTCCCAGCTACCGAGGAGGCTGAGGGAAGAGGATTACGTTGCGCCCAAGACTTGAAGTTTCTGTAAGCTGTGACACCATAGCAACAGACTGATACTCTGTCTCAAAAAAATAAAAATATAATAATATTTTGGTAAAAATTTGCAAACTTTGTTTATCCACTTTGTCTGCAAGACCCCTGGCAAGCTTTCTGTAAATGAATGAGCCTGATTCTTGAGAAGGTGGAAGCATTCACATTCTCAAGATTCTGTTCTCTTTGGCTAATGCTTGACCTTTGTGGAACATCTGAAGTATGAAGGATATAAAAATAACCTGGCATTTACATAGCACCTTTCTCCTACTCAGCTCAAAGAGTTCATTGTTCCAGAAAGGCTCATAGGCATTTTTACTCATCCATGTCTCCTTCTAAAGGCACATCGCTTTCTAAGACCTAACCTTATTTATTCCCATTTTCTTAGTAGTATCAAGAATTTATATGCTTATTTCCAGATTCACTTAAAATAGCACAATTCTAGTAATCCAGTTGCTTCATTTGCATCCTAAACATAAATTAAATAGAAGTACATTATTCAGTGTTGATTATCATTTAGCAGCCACACTTTCTTGATTTTTTTTAAGTTCTCAGCTTCTTCTGACAGATGTTTTGGTTTAATCTTCCTGATTTTTTTTTAAGCTTTATAATACCTACATTTTCCTTATATAGGAGGTCTAACAATCTCAGAGTTCAGGAACAGCCACAGGCTGGAAGGACTTGCCAATAACCAGTAGCCAAAATGGCCAAGAAATGCTCAAAACACTGAAAGTGTACAGCAGGCCCAACGAAAAAGAAAAGGCTGAGGGAACCAGGTGAGGTTGTTCAAGCCTAGTCCCAGTAGCAAGAAACTGAGACGCATCATTCAAGGGATAATCCAAAGAGAAGTAAGAGGGAAGAAGGAAGAAATAGAAACAGCTCATAAAGACAAGTGACACCGCGGCTTGCAGAAACATGAATAAGAGCAGAGGTTAGTAGTAATGAGATCAGAAAAGTCTATAGCAACCAACTGCCGCACCACATGGCCTCAACAACCCCCCGGGACAGTCTGGGGTCCTAAAATGTAGAGACAAAAAAGAAAACCAGAACCTCGAACAAAACTCTGAAAATCATGATGCAATAGCACAAAAATTATACACCCAAATTCTCAGCACAATCACTTTGCTCTTTTTTAAGATGTATCCCATAGTATCCCCCTGGATAAAATGGGACTCCAGTCACCAAATCTGTGTTGTGACCACTGTAAAAAGTGTCATGCTCAACTAAAAGAAAATGTATCTGCTTCCTTTGAGAAATTTATAATCTGGCAAGTATGAAACCAATCCAACCGAGATGCAGTCCATAAAAAGATGCATGCAAAGTGTTTTTGTGGATCAAATCCCATGGCAAGCAGTTCCAAAGGAGTCATTAAACCAGTTTTCTAGAACATTTTCTTTATGGGATGCAAAAATCCAGTCATTATCCCATAACATCAACTTAAAATTTTTCCTTTTCATTTAGAATGTTTGGTTTGCTGAACTGGCTTCCAGATCAACACATAATAAACAATCAACTGCGTACAAACTGAAGCAGAATCACCTATAGTTAGATGGAGAGCAAAATCATAGTTCTCTGTCCTCTGGATTTGCTCTGACCTTCTCCCCAGGCCTCCACCCCTCTGGGAGGCAGGGTCAGCAGAGATTTGATAATTATTAGTGTTCTCATTTCTAATTCAAGCAGTTTCTTTTCTGTTTGTAAACATTGACTCCTCACTCTCTTTGGGATTACCTTTGGTATGATAAAAATTATGAAAGTGATGTCATATTTCACCCCTTCTCTTTCTTTCCCTCCTACACTTCTGCATCTGGGTACAGGAAAGGCTTTTCTAGGTTCTCATGGGGGTACAGGGAAAACAGAGCCCTGGAGTCTACTTGGTATTCTCTGCAGCTTTGGAGTCACTGTCACCAAATAGCCCAATGACTGGAGATGAGCAACCTCCATCTCCTCTTTTGCAATCTATAATGCTGCCCTCCCTACACTCCCTGACAGTGGCCCCATAGTAGGAATCTCTAGCCCTCTCACCTTTTGGCCCAGACCTCAGAGCTCTACCATCCACGAGTACCCTGTGTAACT
This sequence comes from Nycticebus coucang, assembly GCF_027406575.1. Classification (NCBI taxonomy): domain Eukaryota; kingdom Metazoa; phylum Chordata; class Mammalia; order Primates; family Lorisidae; genus Nycticebus; species Nycticebus coucang. Next base: position 49,081,203 of record NC_069799.1, on the reverse strand, counting down.
CCACATCTTGTAACTAGGGCACATGGAGTCATCTGGCTCTCTTGCATGCCAAAAATAGGCCATAAAAATCAGCATAGCTTTTCTATTCAACCATCTGTGGTCTGCTTCCACCTCCACGCCATCACCCTGGGTATGCTGGAACTGTCCATATGTAGAGTTTCTCCCAAAGGTTGGCAGCCTCCCTCTGTTCCCTGTGCCAGGAGAACTAAGCCATGAACCTAAATATTCTTGGTCTCTCCCTTGCTTCTCTGGCTTCCTGAAGCCACTCCTCCACTCCAGATGGTTGAGCCCAGGAGTTGGAACGAGTAGAAGGGTGAGATCCCTGGTATCTGACCCCCTTGTTCTCTTCACTTCCTTATCCCCTTCCTACATGCGCCCTGCACTAGACTAGAAAGGGAACTTTAACCTCTTCTACCCACAAGGAATATTTTCCCTACCTCTGAGGAATACACGCCATCATTCAGGCCTAAAGTAATTTACAGACTCCTCTTCTCCTACATAAAGCCAGTCATGCAAGCCTATTGTTTTGTTGCAAAATCTTATTTGGAATGACAGACAACAACTTTTCATACATGGACTCCTGGGGCATGATCTTCATCCAGACCCCCATTTCAGCAGGATCATACTTGGTAGGAAAATGGTAATTTTGACAGTACGATAAAGGAAAACACATATTTCATTTGGGAAAAATTTAAAATAAAACCTCGTTACTTAAATATTGAAAATGTATTACAAAAATAAAAGTCATAAGAACTCAGTGAGTTTTCAGTTCAATATTCAGAGTGAGGAATTAACTGGAATTATTTGGGTAACAGTCAAAGGGAAAGTTCTTAAATTGGGCTTGAAAATCCTCTGGAGAACACGTCTGCTTCCTTTATTTCCTGCTGTCACGTTCCCCCAGGGCTCTGCCTTCCTCCTGTTCTGACACAGAATCCCTGAAATATTTCCTTTGAGGATGACTGTGACACATACAAGCCTTTTGCTAAATTTTCCCTAAATATTTTTGGGAATATTGCTGCCGCCTCAGTGCTGCTGCTCTGTTGAATGATTTTTCTAAATATTGGTAATTTCTCCTGTTGTCTTGGTATAACAGTGCCAAAAGCAAATTCTTATATGGTTTTCCATAGTTCAGCCTCTTGGCTCGCACACGTGTGCACACACACACACACGTATGTCAATTCCCAGCAATGCTCCATGAAGCTCTTGCACTCCATCAATCATGATTCATGTATAAAATGATTCTTTAAAAAAAAAATTATCTTTCTTCATGGGAGGTAGCCTGGGTACTTAGCCATTTTATTCTAGTTCCCCTGAGATTTTAGGTGTTTTTATTAATAAATTATAAAAAAAAAAAGCATCCTAAACCATCGGACCAAGAGTTTTGTTCACAAGCAGGTATCAGGGGTTTAATCAAGGTCAGATTTTAACCACTTCTAGAGATCCTTTCCTCCTTACCTTCTTCACAGCTCTTAGAGATGTGTAAAGTAGAGTAGCAAGTGTCTATCTACTTTGATCTTAGGATTTAGACAAGATAAAATCGCAGAACTATAAAATTGCTATGTCACTTCTCATATCACTTCTTCATTGTCTGCACCCTCATCATAAAGAAACTGACAGACACTTATAGGCACTGACCGGTGTACCAGGCACTATCCCAACCATGCACCTTGCATGTATTAATCCATTCAGGGGTATCCAACCTTTTTTCTCTTCTACTGCACATTGAAAGAATGAGAGTTGTCTTGGGCCACACAGTAAATACACAAACACTAATGAAAGCTGATGAGCAGAAAAAGGTCCATGCATACTTTTTGTGATATCCAATGCCACAGATAAGCAGAAATAGTCCTCATGAAACCAGCATGTGCCCCACAGGCTGGACACCCCTGATTTGAAGTATTCCTCCTCTCATTTCTCTGGAGAGTAGAAACAACATCTCTAATGCCAACCAGCCCCCCACCCCATAAAGTACCATGACCTCTCCAAGCATCAAGGCTGTCTTCTAAGAAATGGAAATCTCCATCTGTGAATCCCATCACAGTGTTGTCTCAACTCTCTGAGCTTTCATTTAATTATCTGGTAACACGAGCTCGTAAATAAACCACTATGTTCCTAACTCCTTCTGCTCTCCCCCACCCCCGTGCAAAGATGTTCACATCCTCATTGTCAAAATCTGTTTCTAATCAGCTGACTGGAAAACAGATGAGTATGGATTATCCAGGTGAGTCCAGTACAAAAACAAACCCACTTGCAAGTGGAAGAGAAGGAAGAGGAGGGAGGGGAGGAGATCAGAGTGACCTGATGTGAGAGCACAAGCACTGAAGGTGAAGCGCACCAAGGAACGCAGGTGGCCTAAGCACCGGAAAAGAGCAGGGAAACAAATCTACCCCTCAAAGGAAACTCAGCCCCACCCACACCTTGGCTTTGACCAGTGAGATCCATGTTGGACTTCTAACCTAGACAACTGTAAGATCGAATTTGTATTGTTTGAAGCCATTAACTTTGTGATAATTTGTTACAGCAGGCACAGAAGACAAACACACTCTTAATTGCTCTGAAATTCATTTTTTTATCCAAAAATGGATATAATCTCGACTCTCATCTCTGTCCTTAAACTGAATCCTAACTGTAACCTTAAGGCTATTTGTTTGCAAAGTCTACAGCTGAGTGACAAACCGGTTAGTATAAAAGAATGCATTCATATGTATTTCTTTGCTTACAAACTTCGCTTACATCATGGTGTCAATGTAAGATTTAATACCAAGTCTAGCACAGAGCATGTGCTCAAGAAACTTACATCCCTTCCCTTGCTTCTACCCAAACTAATTTCTAATCAGGCCATATTCTCCCACTGCAAGAGCCAAAGGACTAATAACACTGTGGACCTGAGGTACTTCAAAGATTACTGAAGCAGAAACACAAGCTGACTTGAAATGAAGGCATGAACAGTTAGAAGAGAAGAATCTCACTTCCCTGCAGGGTGCTTAACTAGAAGCAAGCTTCACCTCCTGCAGTTCATTCAGTGCATTGACCTGCCCTCAGGGCTTTTCCCAGAGAAGAGAGAGAGACAGGGGCAAAGAAAAAGCAAAATACTTGAGAAAAGCTTCTGTTCAAGTCTCTTGCCCACAATGAAATGGGATCACTTGTTCATTTCTTATTAATTAGTTTGAGTTCTCTGTGGATTCTAGTTATCAAACCTTTATCAGAAACATAACCTGCAAATATCTTCTCCCATTCTGAGGGCTGTCTGCTTGCTTTACTAACTGTGGTCTTGGCTGTGCAGAAGCTTTTTAGTTGGATCAGATCCCTTCCGGAAAGAAGTTTGGAGAACACTTAGGGAACTAAAAGTATACCTGTTGTTCGATCCTGCAATTCCTATACTAGGTATATATCCAAATGACCAAAAATCATTCTACAACAAAGACATTTGCACAAGAATGTTTATTGCAGCCCAATTCATAATTGCCAAGTCATGGAAGCAGCCCAAATGTCCATCGACCCATGACTGAATTAACAAATTGTGGTATATGTATACTATGGAATATTATGCAGCCATAAAAAGATAGACATTTTACCTCTTTTATGTTTACATGGATGGAGCTGGATCATATTCTTCTTAGTGAAGTATCTCAAGAATGGAAGAAAAAATATCCAATGTTCTCCATACTATTATAAAACCAATATATAATCACCCACACTTTCATACAAATGATAAAACACAATTATAGCCCAGAAAGAAGGTGAGAAGAGGAGGGCAAGGGAAGAGGAGGAAGGCGGCTGGGTGTAGAGAGGGTAATTGGTGGGACCTCATCTATTGTGCATATTGCAAGGGTACATGTCAAATATATTTAGAGTATAAATGTCTTAACACTACAACTAAATAAGTGAAGTGAAGGCTATTTAACCAGTTTGATGTAAACGTTCTAAATTATATACAAAACAGCACATTGTACCCCATAAATGAAGTAATATACATAGTTATGATCTAATTAAAAAAATATAGTCATGGGGTAATTTAATAGGAAGTCACCTAGAGAGTGGTGGCAAATAAAATTAAACTTCAAAGCAAATAAGAATGTTATCCAGAGGGGTCATGCTGTTAATAATATAATAACAATAATAAGTAGATCAAAATTAAATGTTGGTTCTGTGATTTCTTGGAACATCTCACTTCCTTTCTTTGCCTCTAACTCTTAGATTCCAGCCACTGCATTAATTTTTTTCTTTTATAGTCAAGTTTTTATTGGTTGTGTTAAGCATCAGTATAGACATTTCAATTTGTACACAACTCTTAACATACGTATCCAAAATCTAAAAAGCCATTTATTGTAATTCTTTTTTAAACAGTTATTTGGACAAAAACACTAACTTCTCCCCTCTGAAATATTAGTTTTACATTTTTTTTTTTGTTCTTACTTTTTTTTATTGTTGGGGATTCATTGAGGGTACAAGAAACCAGGTTACACTGATTGCACTTGTTAGGTAAAGTCCCTCTTACAATCATGTCTTGCCCCCAAAAGGTGTGGCACACACCAAGACTCCACCCCTCTCCGTCCCTCCCTCTCTCTGGTCTTCCTTTTCCCCCCTCCTCCTTTCTCTCTCTGCTCTCCTCTTCCCCACCCCCACCATGTCATTAATTGTCATTAATTATCCTCATATCAAAATTGAGTACATAGGATTCATGCTTCTCCATTCTTGTGACGTTTCACTAAGAATGTGTTCCACTTCCATCCAGGTTAATTACAAAGGCTGTAAAGTCTCCATCCCTTAAAAATGACTGAATGGTATTCCATGGTGTACATACACCACAGCTTGTTAATCCATTCCTGGGCCGGTGGGCACCTAGGCTGCTTCCACATTTTAGCAACCGTAAATTGAGGTGCAATAAGCAGGCTAGAGCAAGTGTCCTTATAATAAAAGGATTTTTTTCCTTCTGGATAGATGCCAAGTAATGGGATTACAGGATCAAATGGGAGCTCTAGCTTGAGTTCTTTGAGAGTTCTTCCTTCCAAAAAAGGCTATACCAGCTTGCAGTCCTACCAGCAGTGTAAAAGCGCTCCCCCACTCTCCACATCCACACCAGAATCGGCAGTTTTGAGATTCCGCGATGTGGGCCACTCTCGCTGGGGTTAGATGACATCTCAGGGTGGTCCTGACCTGCACCTCTCTAATAATTAGGGACAATGAGCACCCTTTCATATGTTCGTCAGCCATTTGTCTGTCTTCTTTAGATAAGCTTAGTTTTACATTTTAAATGAATTCTAGGCAAATCATAAATCGAAAAGGAAAGAATTTTAGAGTCATGGAATTGCTGATAACAGAGAAGATAGAGAAAGGAGTTTGTCATTAGGATCCAGATAAGACAAATTTTAATACTATAGGGCAATGTAGTACCTTTTTTTATCTCCCAGAATACTTGATCTTATAATTAAACTTCTGTGGCACATTTCAATTACATTGATCAAAAAATATATATATATATACTTAATGTGCTTTGAATTTCTTTAGAAAATAATTTAATTAATCTTCAAAAATTTTGTGTGGCACACCTAAGAATCTCTGCTGGCACACCAGGGTGCCACGGCACACTGGTTAAAAATCACTGCTATGGGGGCGAGGGGGGTCTTAAGGGAAACTTACTGCTCAAAAATCTAGATTTATTCAACATAATTTAGGAATGGTTTATCCACTTTGCAAAAGAATTCAGGCAGTGATTTTTGAAAATAGGCAAATCTCCTAATGCATTTTTTAAATAAAAACTTTTAGAAAAGTGCAATTAATATTTAATTCTCCAGAAACACATCCATTGCATAAAACGGTGTGTACCTATTCTTCCCTGGAGAGACCCTTTTTTGAATTATTTATCTAGATTTACAAAATCCATCATATTTAGACATCAGGGCTGTCTAGAAAAGTATCCACCCACATATGTCTCTGTTTTTCCTATTACATGGCTAGATACTTTCTGGATAGCCCTTGTATTCTCTATTACCTTGATTTTTTCCTAGATTATCTTAATGTATAACACTTCAAAGCTAAATTTTGTTCTCCTGCTGTAAAAGATGTCAAGAACTTGAAAATTCAACGACCTTTGATAAATTCACCTGGAACAAGGGAAACTTCAAGGGTGTTTAGCTTGGCTAGATAATAGCCACTTTTCCGAAAGCATGTGCTCACTTTGTAACTCTGTGTCACATTTTGGTATTTCCTGTAATATTTCAATTTCCTTCATTATTATTATATCTATTGTTGTGATCCAAGATCAAGGATCTTTGATGTTACTACTGTAACCCCTGTAAGATGGTGAGCTTAATCCATAAATGTTGTGTGTGTTCTGACTGCTCTTCCGGCTGGCTAGTCCCTCATCTTTATCTCTCTTCTTAGGCCCTTCTATTCCCCGAGATCCCAAAATATTGAAATTAGGATGATTAATAACCCAGAAATAGCCTCTGAAGTATTCAAGCAAAAGAAAGAGCTACAGATCTCTCATTGTAAATCAAAAACTGGAAATGATTAAGCTTAATGAGGAAAGTATGTCAAAAGTTGAGACAGGTTGAAAGAGAGGTTTCTTGCACCAGTTAGCCAAGTAATGAATCCAAAGAAAGAGTTCTTGAAGGAAATTACGAGTGCTATTCCAGTAAATGTATGGATGATAAGAAAGCAAAACAGCTTCATTGCTGATACTGAGGGAATTTGAGTGGTCTGGGTGGAAGGTCAGTCCAGCCACACAATTCTCATAAGCCAAAGCCTAATGCAAAGCAGGCCTTAATGCTCTTCAATTCTATAAAGGCTGAGAGAGGTAAGGAAGCTACATAAGAAAAGTTTGAAGCTTAAAAAAAGAAGCTGTCCTTGTCACATAAAAATGTAAGGTGAAGCAAGTGCTGACGTAAAAGCTGTAGTACATTACCCAGAAGATCTCTCTGAGATAACTGATGAAGGTGACTGCACTAAACAACAGATTTTCAATTGGAATTGAAAAGGAAGGGGCGGCGCCTGTGGCTCAGTCGGTAAGGCGCCGGCCCCATATACCGAGGGTGGCGGGTTCAAACCCAGCCCCGGCCGAACTGCAACCAAAAAATAGCCGGGCGCTGTGGCGGGCGCCTGTAGTCCCAGCTGCTCGGGAGGCTGAGGCAAGAGAATCGCTTAAGCCCAGGAGTTGGAGGTTGCTGTGAGCTGTGTGAGGCCACGGCACTCTACCGAGGGCCATAAAAGTGAGACTCTGTCTCTACAAAAAAAAAAAAAAAAAGAAAAGGAAGGTGGTGCCACCTAGGACTTTCACAGCTAGAGAGGAGAAGTCAAGGCCTAGCTACAAAGCTTCAAACAAGGCTTATTGTCTTGTTAGGGCCTAATGTAGCTGGTGACTTTAAGTTGAATCCAATGCTCATTCACCATTCCAAAAATCCCAGGGACCTTAAACATTATGCTAAATTTACATTGCCCGTGTTCTCCTGGATGGCAGCACATCTGCTTTACTGAATATTTTAAGCCCTTTGCTGAGACCTACTGCTCAGACAAAAAGATTTCTTTTTAAAATTTTATGGTTCATTGACAAGGTACCTAGTCAACAAAAAGCTGTGGCAGAGATGTACCAGGAAATAATGTTGTTTTCATGCCTGCTAATACAACATATGTTCTGCAGCCTATGGAAGGGGTCATTTCAACTTTCAAGTCTGTTTTATTTGAGAAAGGCATTTCAAGGCAGCACCCGTAGTTCAGTGGGTAGGGAATCAGCCACATACACCGAGGCTGGTGGGTTTAAACCTGGCCCAGGCATGAAAGTATCTGGGCATCGTGGCGGGCGCCTATAGTCCCAGCTACTTGGGAGGCTAAAGCAAGAGAATCACTTAAGCCTAAGAGTTTGAGGTTGCTGTGAACTGTGACACTATGGCATTCTACCCAGGGTGACAGCTTGAGACTCTGTCTCAATAAAAAAAAAAGAAAAGAAATGCATTTCATAAGATGATACTGCCTTCAATAGGGATTCCTCTGCTGGATCTGGGCAAAGGAAGGTGAAAACCTTCTGGACATGATTCGCCATTCTAGATGCCAGGAAGAACATTCATGATTCATGGAAGGAAGTCGAAATATTGACACTAACAGTAATTTAGGAGAAGTTTATTTCAGCAGAGTTAAAGACCGCACTGGAGATGTGGTGGAAATAGCAAGAGGACTAGAATTAGAATTGTAGCCTAACAGGCTCACTGCAATCTCATGAGAAAACTTGAATGGGTGAGGGGGTCTCTTCTTATGGATGAGCAAAGAAAGTAGTTTCTTGAGATGTATCTACTCCTGGACAAGATGCTACAAATATTGTTGAAATGTTGAAATGACAACAAAGGATATAGAATACAGTAATCTTCCTGTTATCTGGCACCCGTGAGGATTGGGAGATTCCCGATAAATGTACTTTCTGGTTGCTTGAGAGTTACTAGTATTAAAAATGGGCCTAATTCTATACCCCGTATATTACCATACCATACCATACCATAAACTCGGTGTTGATTTGATATTAATGTTGAAATACACTAATTAAAAGCAAGCTAAGACAAAGACAAACTTCACTTACTATGACACAGTTTTACTCTATTCTAAAACAGCTTTGTAAATGCAGCGTACAGTACAATTTTAGTTAAATGGCAGTCAATACACTTTTAAACTTCACTATCATATTTTTTTAACTTCAAGTAACACACATCACACGTAAGGCTGTTACAGAGAACACCTGGGAGCAGTGCATGTGCTGCACAGAGCGCCAGCTGACTGATGGCAGTTATGCGGGTTGCTGGAGAGTGCTGGTTACTTGAGTTCCGACTAACAGGGAGAATACTGTATGGCATAAACTTAGTTGATAAATCAGTAACAGGGTTTGGGAGGACTGATTCCAATTTGACTCCCATCTACTGTGGGTAAAATTCTATTCAACAGCATCACGTGCTACAGAGAAATCCTTCATTAAAGGAGGGGTCAATCAATGTGGCCAACTTCATTGTTGTTTTACTTTAAGAGATTGACATGACTCCTCCCAACCCTCAGCAACCACCACCCCATCAGTCTCTGGCCATCAACAAGGAGGCAAGAACCTCCACCCACAAAAAGATTACAGCTCACTGAAGGCTCAGATGATGTTAGCATTTTTGAGCAATAAAGTACCTTTAATTAAGATGTGTATATATTCTCATAGGCAGGAAAGCCACCTGTGAGCAGCCATAGTCATGACGTAAGAGCAAGAAAAGTGAAGCACTGGACTGGGAAAGACAAGCACCTTCCTCTTAGAGTCTCTCTCCCATGCTTTTGGGTCTGTCAAGGACTAACATTGCACTAACTGTGGAGAAATATTCAGGGTCTGTCTGCAGTCGCACAAAGTGGATCAAAGAAAGGTGGGTCTGGAGCTGAGAAATTGATAAATGGCATAAGTTCAAAGTAGGTGAAATGAAGGCACAAGTTTAAAGAAATGGTCGGGGTACTGATTTTCAATGTCATTATCTGACAAGGGGATATTGGGACCAACTAGTGGAATATTGTTGGCTTAATGGCTTTCACAATTGATCTGCTTCTAGGCACAAAAGTGCAGGTTCTCTGAGGCTGTCCTTCCACCCAGTTCTTGTTACAGCCTTACCAGGTCTATTGCCTGCCATGCAAGAGGACACCAATACTCAGAGACAACAGGGGTTCACAGCACAGAGTTCAATATCATAGGCACCACAGGAGGAGACGCAAGGAAAGTTCTCAAATCCATCTCCCTGAGAATTTGGGAGAAAGGGTTTTTAAAAATACCATGTTTCCCCAAAAATAAAACATCTTCTGAAAATAAGACCTACTTACAGGTTTCCTTCTGGGTGAAATATAAGGCATCCCCCCGAAAACAAGGCCCCCCAGGCTCTATCTCAGAATGAAAATTAATTTACCGTAAACTGGTTGCTAGGGCCGCCCCACTGGCGTCTAGCAACCAGTGACGTTAGGCAGAGTCCTGACGTCACTGCTGTGTGGAGGCGGAGTGGAGGTGGGAGCGAGCGGTGAGGAGAGAGGAGGAGACTTTCGCAGATACGTGTAGAAGAACGGGAGGATCAGAGTGGACGGGACACGGCGAAGGTGGTGAGTGCTGGTCTGTCTCTGGTGACACTGCCTGATGCTTGCGGCCGCCCTCATGATGACTGAAGGTAGGATTCACAGTTTGTCTGGTTTGTGTTGACAACTACCGTACTACCATACCGTATACAGGTAATAAATTTCCTTTACTTTCATTTAACAATAAATGTGTACCGTATTCTTCTTCATGGAAAAATAAGACATCCCCTGAAAATAAGACCTAGCGCATCTTTGGGAGCAAAAATTAATATAAGACACTGTCTTATTTTTGGGGAAACAGGGTAGTTTGGCAGACAAAAGGCTAGTTGGGTCTGCTGATTGGCTGGGTTTGGAGTAGAATCATAAGGGTGTAGAAATTGTCTTCTCGTGCTGGATCAGTTCCTGGGGGATGAAGGGGGTCACAAGACCATTTGAGTCAGCTCCTGGGCATGGCCACTGGTCTGGCCAAAAACTAGACTTAGATTTCACAAAGGTGATGTTATGTATGGGAGCAATGAACAAAAGCTAAGAATCTTTTATCAGCATCAGCTATATGACTCCTGAGTAGTAATTGATTATAGGAACACAAGCTAGGAACAATGGCTGCTTATATTTTATAACCATGTATATTCCCACTGAAGGCTCCTACATTGTGGCCCTTTAGTAATTTTATAAAGGGTAATTTCACTCTTTTTTTCTTCTCTTTTTTTGAGACAGAGTCATACTCTGTTGCCTTAGCTAGAATGCGGTGGCACCATCATAGCTCACAGCAACCTCAAACTCCCAGACTTAAGTGGTCCTACAGGCCTCAGCCTCCCAAGTAACTAGGACTACAGGCATGTGCCACCAACGTATCCAGCTAATATTTGTATTTTTTGTAGAGACAAGCTCTTCCTCTTACTCAGGCTGTCTCAAACTTCTGACTCCAAGCAATCCTCCCACCTTGGCCTTGGCCTCCCCGAGTGGTAGCATTACAGGCATGAGCCACCACACTCAGTCTCATTCCTAAAAGAAACTTAATACCCTGCCTTCCAATTAGTCTCAGCAGGTCCATCTGAGACCTAATGAGATGTCTCCAAAACCCTCTGTTAGAGTGATGTGCCTGTTACTCGTGACTTACGGGACACTTGGAGTAAACGTTTTTCATAGGAGTGAAGGAACCCAGTGTGAATATCTGAAAATTTAATCAACTGTTATTGTGGATTACACAACTGAATTCACCAACTAATTCAATCAAAACAGTCAAAATGGTTGCTCCTGCAATTTGATTTCACTTCCTAACTATACAATCACATAATGGATTAGTTGAGAGACACTAGGAAAGACACTAGCTAGAACAGGATCTAGCACAATTTTCTGGTGTAATATTTAAAAATAGAATTTTATCAACCAGGGTCTCAAAGGACTTGATTTAGATATAATAACTCCTTTTTTTCTCATTCTGCTGCTGTAAGGCAGTGAGTGTGTGTTTGACCATTTGGAGTTGCACACCAGTGATCTACCCATATGACCAGAAGAAGCCTCTTAAGTAAGCTCTGGATATTCCCCTTCTCTGGCCTAAAAGCTTATTTTCCTGAACTAAGCCAGTTAATCCACTGTGGACCAAGCTCTATGCTCAGTGTTGAAGGAGGTTTTTATAAAAGAAATAGACACTCTAGCCAGGGCATGTGATTATGACAAGTCTATATAGAATGAAGGAAGAGGCTTCGGTTATGTGGTACAGACTTTAACTATAAGAGATATTCAGAGTCGTGGACAATCTGTGTGCACTTGAACACCCTGGGAAGGACTCATAAGAGAAAGTGGCACTGACGTTGCCTAACACTTGTCATTTTTGTCTGTGTGTAGCTGGGGGTGGGGATAGTGCTTTGGGTACTGGTCGCGGAAAAATGTAGAGTGAGTAATGAAAATCCTCCGTTCAAGTTCTAGTTCATCTGCACAATGGTCCTTGGATTTTAAGCCAAGCACTCACTGAACCCTGAGGTGGTTATTCCTGAAATGAGAATGATAACAGATAATTTGTCTACAGAAAATGAGACAATGTAAAGTTCCATGAGCAGTTGGTTATCATTAGGAAGGCACACTTAGCAAGACTATGTGATTAGTGAGAATCTCTCTTTTCCTGGCCTTGCTTGATTATAGTCACCTTGAAGAGAATTGTATTGTAATGAATTTGAAAGGCAAACTGCCTTCAGCTGCATAATTCACCCAGCAGAAAGGCAAGAGAAAATGAAACAATATTCCAGGTTGATACGTTTACATTTGTTTGGGGGGGTTATTTATTTATTTATTTTTATTTCAATCTAAAGAACACAGTGATTCTTTTAAAGCTACAGGCAGTCAAGCCAAGTGCCCAGGTTTTTCCAGCATATGACAGCTGAGAGTCCAGGATGAATTGAAGGCTCTATTTTTAGGCTTTAGTCAAACGATAAAAATCAGACCTTCCTGTGGGAATCATCTATTCTGAGTCATGCAATACCATCAGGCCAGAATAAAATAGCTCCGTAACCCAAAGCATTTATTACCTGTGAAAAAAGAAACAGAAGCACAGTTTTAAAGATGCCTCTCCCTGCAACCCTAGAGCTCTTGAGATATTCTGTGAGATGTGCACATTGCCCCCAGCCGGCACTAGTGGCCCAAGCAGCAAACTCTGCCACTCAATGGGAAAAGAGAGGGAGAAGCCTGTAAAGAGTCAGTGTGAATCACAAATTAAAGATGATTTAACTACAAGGCAAGGAAGAAAGCAACTGACCACTCTAAATATTATTCAGTAAATTGTTTGACAGACAATGGCTAAGCTTTGTCCAACTTGGACTGATACATCTGTTTCTGTCTTCAAGGATGAAACGCTACTCTTGGTTAACGCCACGAATGTACAGCGTGTGACCATAGAGACAATATTCGATACCAACTAGACGTTGTGGACTCATTTTCAGAAATGTATCATCCGATTTAAACTTTCTGTTTTTAAAATGAGACAACTAAGGCCCATCAAATGTTAACAGCTTGTCCCAGGTAAATTAACAAGCTAGTGGCAGAACAGGATCTAGCACAAAGACTTTCTTCTTCTACTATTCTACTTCTTCTACTATTTTCTAATTAAAGGGAGGCGTGGACTCCAAAAAGCTACAGACAAATGTAATAAGTGAATCATCAACTGGAGAAAGTTGTATAGATCATTTATTCCGATCGACTCATTTTTGAGATGAGACAGGACGCTATAGAGGAATGTGCTTGCTAGGTGACACTCAGCTGGTTAATGACAGAGCCGGGCTCATTCCTGGGTCTCCTGATCGCTGCCTGGGGATCTTTCCACTTCACTAGCATTGAGATTCTTCTCAGGCAAAATTCTAGAATAGATTATTAAACAGATGGCTTGGGAGCATTTTTATAAAGAAAGCAATCATTAGCAACCAGCATGGGTTCAGTTAGAACAAGTAAGTCATGCCAGGCGCATCTCATTTCCTCTTTGATGTGGTTACAAACAAATGTACACATTATTGTAGTGTACTAAAACGGGGGACACACCAACAGAACCAAGGTGAGCTGTGTTCACCCGGCTTAAGGTCATAGTCAACCTATCTCAGTCTGTATATTTCTTCTTGTGTCCCTGGTCTTTTCCAGAATTCTACTGTCCTCCACTTCCCTACTTTTTTTTTTGAGACAGAGTCTCACTGTGTTGCCCTTGGTAGAGTGCCGTGGTGTCACAGCTCACAGTAACCTCAAACTCTTGGGCTTAAGCGATTCTCTTGCCTCAGCCTCCCAGGTAGCTGGGACTACAGGCGCCCACCACAATGCCCAGCTGTTTTATTGTTGCAGTTGTTCAGCTGTTGTTTAGCAGGCCCCAGCCGGGTTTGAACCCACCACCTTCAGTGTACATGGCTGGCACCACAACCACTGTGCTATGGGTGCTGAGCCCACTTCCCTACTTAAGACTGGGGCCTCTGGTGAGAATACACATTCTTTCCTCTATAACAGTGTTTTTTTAACCTCTTTGATATTGCCGCACACTTGAACCTATAGTTAAGTTTCCATGGCACATTTACATTATGTTGATCAAAAGAAAAAGTTTAAAAAAAAGAATATACTTCCTATGCTCTGAACTTTCAAAAATAATATAATTAATGATCTTTAAAAATTTTCATGGCAGCACACTTGTGTTGAAAATCACTCTCCTATAACCTGTGTATAGCCAGGAAGCTTTACCTTTTCCAAACTGGAGATATAGGACTTACATAATGGTAAAAGTTTTGTTAGTGAATACTGGGTTTTGGAGAGAAGACATGTGGATATAGTATCCTTAGTGGGAAGACACTGGGAGCTTTAGATTCACCTGATTATTTTTCTAGTGCTATTGCGCAGGTGCTATGCATCTCCAAATGCCAAGAGCCCTGGGAAGGAAGGGAGATATCATTACCTGGAGGACCATGCGGACATGAACATATCTCAATTTGTCATAAAATCAAATTCACAGGTTCTTCCGCTCATTATCATGGTATGTATTATTATGGAAATGAGGAGTGAAGGAACTTTGAGAAAATTTTGCAATGGGAGACAGGGTTTTAATCTATCGAAGTCTTTATCAAATTGCTACCTGGAGCAGAGCTCACTTAATAACGTTGCCTGCTATCAGGATGCCGGGGGCAATATGAGGTCACCAAAGCTTCCTAGACTGGGCAGAGTAACCAAGAATTTAATGGAATACATAGTGTATTGTGACCTCTGTGAGACATTGCCAAAGACTTCTATGGTCCTCTCATTAAGCATGGTGGCCAGATTTAAGGACACAGCATGTCTTAATTGATGGCTCTAGAGTTCTCTAGAAATTGGCCACTGTCCTCTGTTCTTGACTTGTTGGTGATCCAGTTATGACCTGAATGAAAACATATGCTGTCTACTGATGAAATGAATTGCAAAATATTTTGGCTTGATTTAACTTTCTAACAAACAGTTAATGCTGTGCAAAGATGGTGCAGCCCCAGGACACAGTTTCTGCTGCTGAAGGTGACAAAACAGAGAGTGGATGAGGCTTGGTAGAGACACAGACAAAGAGTCTTAATGCATCTATGAGGTCATGGGCCTAAATAATCCTTAAACATTTTCTCTATTTTGTGATTCAATTATTCTAAAATACAAGACCATGAAAAATCTGAAATGCAAATACATCTCTCTTATTAATGGTCGGGGAAAGTAGTGTTTGTCTGTTTCTTTGTTTATTATCCTCTCTTGGTTTTGGCTGTCCAAGGTCACACATGCCATATGTGTTCAATATGCTCAAGACTTGGATGAATAACTCAGAGGAGAACAGCTGACATTGGCGAGCCTCTAGGTCAAAAAGGCGAGAGTGAGTCACAAATAGATGCAAATGTTATGTTTGCCTAACAATGTTTGGATTAGAAAAATAGTCCAGTGGAAAGTGATCTGTTTATTCTGATACCCTAGTTTAGAGGAAATATTATAATACTTAAAGGCAGAAAGTGGACCTAAAATATGCTTTTGTTTTAAATAAAAGAAATCATAATGAGATTTTATTTTTTTTGCCAGAGTCTTTCCCTGTTGTCCGGGCTAGAATGCAGTGGTATTAGCCTCGCTCACAGCAACCTCAGACTCCTGGGTTCAAGTGATCCTCCTGCCTCAGCTTCCCAAGTATATGGGACTACGGGCACCTGCCACCATGCCTGGCTAAATTTTCTATTTTTAATAGAGACAGGGGTCTCGATCTTGCTCATGGTGTTCTCAAACTCTTGAACTCTTGAACTCCCACCTCGGCCTGCCAGAATGCTAGGATTATAGGTGTGAGCCACAGCACCTGGCCTGATTTTTTTTTAAATGGAAATCTCCTACGTTTTTTTAAAATACGTAGCAAAGGGAGCTCTCTTTCTATAGATTTTGAAAAGGAACCGAAGCATACCTGGTTCTCTGTATGCTCATGAGCATACATCAGTGTGGGTTCTCAGATGGTCAGAATCAAGATCATGATCAGGAAGCTGCCAGCAACAGTTTCAACCACTCAGAAATGATTTAACAACTGAATGTCCTACTCATTTTCCTGTATTCAAAACAATGCAAACAAACAAAAACAAAAGACATTGTCTTTATAATCTCCCCAGTTCATAACAGAAGAAATGCCCGTAAATCTTAAATCACAGGCCCGCATAATTCATGGAAGGAGGGGGAGATGAGGAGGTGGAAAGAACGAGGTGCTGTCCAGGCTCTAGGCTCTCATAGCATGGATCCTGACCTGAGTCTCACATTCTCCATGAATCCCCATTTTGGGAGGAAGGATTCTTGAAGGTTAGGATATTTGGCTACAGCCTGAAGCATGAGAAAAATTCAACCATATGAATTCAGGCAGATATGGCACATGCAAGGGTCTTCAGGGAAGACAGAGTTTGGGGGTTTCTGCTCAAAGCCGGTAGAGTGGGCTGGGGTGGCCATAAGTAACAGGGAGAGAAGGATGAGCCAGCCGAGTCAGAAGCAGCCAGACCATGAGGGGTCTTCAGGCCACCAGTAAGGACTGTAGGTTTTCCCCAAGCACTCTGGAAGACAATCAAGAATTTTGAGAAGGCAAAAACATGTCATGAGTTAAAATTTTTAAAGCTTTCTCCAGCTATTATACAGAGACTAGGTTATCATAGCCTCAGGAGTGTAATAAATAGGATGACCAGCTCAGTGGCAATTGAAGTCATCCAAACAAGACTAATAAAGGTTTTTCAACTAGAAGGGGATGGCGAAAAGTGCAAGACTGACGTATGTCTAGAAAGAGAGCTGAGAAGACTTGGCAGCGAATGGCTAAGCTGTTATTGTGTGGATAATTCAGTGATGTAGCAATGGGTTTAAGAAAGTCAGATGCATATACAAATGCAAGGCATTGCTATTGATATAGCAACACAGACCAACATGTGTGTTCCAGACTATAAAAGACTACTCTTGGTAGACAGACTTGCCAAACTTACGCAACATAAGGAAGAAAGCATCACAGATATACATTCACCCACCAGATGATTGAGGGACTCTGATGGATCCTGGGCAAGCCAGAAAATCATTAGCAATAATTACGACTCCAGTTACTTCTCACTGTAACTTACCCATATGGCAGGGCTAGAACTGGCCCTTTTGAGATAGAGCTGTCCTTGTAGACCCAGGCAGGATCTTGAACTCACCAGTGCCATGCTGAATAGGTGACTAATTTCTGAGAAAGGCATTCCTACCCCCTACCCAGGAAAGCTACTGAGGGCATTCTCAACAGCCTTTCTACTTTTACAGTGCATTGGGACTTGCAAAAGATGCATCCATTAAGCCAAAATAGCCATGCAATTTTGGAAGCCCCAAATCAAATCATTTATATGACATTGTACAGAAAACTTAAATGGTTTATTATATGACTTTGTTATCTTTCCACAATAAGCCTGGGTCTTATTTAGCTATAGCAAAATTACTGTTTCTTAAAGAGCTTCTCTGAGTCTGAAAGATGCTATATAAAACTCAGTTCTATTTCCAAGGCTGCTATAGATCCAAAATAAATCGTCAGCAGTCTGCACGTTCATTTATACATACATACTGTACCTTCTCTAACTGAAAATATTTCACACCACAGATTGAATTCAATATGCTTTCCCTGAAGATGTTATTCTGAAGAACAGAAGCACTATTACCTAAAATTTAAGACGATAAGAATATTAATTGCACAGTGATTCTATTGCCTATCTGCACTGATGATTCTCTTAACCTTTCCGATTACAAAGTGACAACTACGTATCTTAGTTTAATTAGACAATATGCGATCGAATCCTTACCTCTTGGGCAGATTACATTTGCAATTCAGAAATTAACAGCTGTGGTCTATGGAAAATGTCTTTGGGATAGTTCGAGTCTACTTGGGATCAGTATTTACTTTCTAGATATCACAAAGCAGAAAACAGGTACCAGCATAAAGTGAGCAGTGTGGGATCCCTTTCAAATTGCATAGGTACATTTTTTTTCTGTTAAATCAAGAAGACTATTTACAGTGATACTTTTCAAAGTTAGCAAGGTTATTATCAATTCCTAACAGCATTGTTATTATTCTAGTTTTAATTTATTATTTTATTTTATTGGGAGAGTCTTACTCTGTAGACCAGGCTAGATGGCCATGGCATTAGCTCACAGCAACCTCAAACTCGCAGGCTCAAGCCATTCTCTTGCCTCAGCCTCCTGCAGAGCCCAGCTAATTTGTAGTAGAGACAGGATCTCACTCTTACTCTGGCTGGTCTTGAACTTCTGAGCTAAAGGGATCCTCCCACCATGGCCTCCCAGACTGCTAGGATTACAAGCATGAGCCACCATGCCTGGCCTGTTATAGTCCATTTTAAGAGCAGTTAAGCACTATGAATCAAAAGGAATAGAAAGGTTCATACTCCTTACATAAATTTATCCTCAGCTTATGAAATTGTAGCCTAATAAAATATCCCCAAAACGTGGAAAAATCATATGTACCAGGAACATGTCAGATCAAGATTCACAACAGTAAAATGTGGGAATAAACTTACATATCCAACAATAAGGAAGTGATTAACAAAATTATGGAGCATCCAGTCAATCTAATATTATAAAACCTTTTTAAAAACTATGCTTATGAAGACTATGTAACACCCTATCTTGCTAGAAAAATGATTGCAGGATGCTTGCCATTATACAACAGAATTACAGAAAGAAGTGAATCAGGACAAAGAAAAAACAAAGGTAGAGAAATAAATTGTTGATCGGGTAAGGATAGCACCCATAATGTATGTCTTAATGTCCTGAGAAACTTTGCTATGTAATTGATTCATAACTCCCCAGCTTTTGTGGCAAAAATGGAGAAGTAATTCTTATCACTGACATTTATTCTTTATGATTTACTCAGGGAGAATTTTTAAAGGGACGTTAGTGAAATTAGATTATCTTTTTGCCACTCATACTTGATTCCTCATAGATTTTTCTATTTGAAGACGGATTAAGGAAAATTTTCCTTGCAAATCAGTGGGTCAAAAGCATTGATCAATACCATGTCCTGACTTGGTGTCCTAAACTGCCTACGGGACATTAGCTTTGCAAGCCTGTGTGACTGTGTAGAAACAAAAATTAAGTTACTGGGGTTCAGGATTGATAATATCTCTGCTTCCTATATTTCCACACAAGTCTATCTCCATCCAAATATGGGAAAAGTGGGTTACCATAAATTATCTTACTGGCAGAACCAAGTGTGATCAGGCGATACTATTCAGCTTTTATGCTGATTCACCAGCTCACAGTGAAACAAGCTTTTTCACCCATCTACCTCTCAACATCCTCATATCCTAATTTTTTAAAACTGAGATTTAATATAATAAAATATAATACATTTAATAATAAAAATTTTAGTCTTGTTTAACAGCAATGCTAAAATTGCATATAGATTAGACTAGCCTGTATTTAAGAATCATATGGTAGTTTATTCCTATTATAGTTTTATTTTGGTTATTTATTTATTCATTCATTGACTATTTGCTTGGACGAGTTTTGATGTAAAATAACTTCATGAAACCATTCACAATCACGTTAATGAAACTTTCTATCACCCTCACAAGTTTTACCTTTTTCACGCTTGATCCTTAATTATTGTTTGTTTGTTTGTTTTTTTTTTGTAGAGACAGAGTCTCACTGTACCGCCCTCGGGTAGAGTGCCGTGGCGTCACACGGCTCACAGCAACCTCCAGCTCTTGGGCTTATGCGATTCTCCTGCCTCAGCCTCCCGAGCAGCTGGGACTAAATTATTGTTTTTTAATCTGTCTTTTCCATTATATGGCAAATAATTTACTTTTTAGTGTGAAGTTCATGGTGACATAATAGGTATTTATCCATTCTTTTTTGAACTGTGATTGATGAGTCTGTGACTTTTGTAGGTAACACAGAAGGGATTTCCTCTTATGCAAAAAAAATTTAGTCTCAGAAAATGAATCCACTTCTTTATGTATTTAAGGTCAGCTGGGATGATGGGGAGAACTGTCTAGTCACTACCCCAGGATAGGAAATAAAAATTTGAAATGGAGGTGGGTGGGAATTATACCACTTCAGTAGGAGGAAACTGCAGAAGGAAAAAAACAAACAAAAAACCTATAGCAGGGGGTGGCACCTGTGGCTCAAAGGGGTGGGGCGCTGGCCCCATATGCTGGAGGTGGCGGGTTCAAACCCAGCCCTGGCCCAAAACTGCAAAAAAAAAACCCAAACCTATAGCAGGAACCAGTTCATGTTCACATCATGAAAGGGACAAGTAGTTTAGAGCTGTAGTCCCCAACCCCTGGAGGGCAGAGCCATACTGGTCTGTGGTCTGTTAGGTATGGGGCTGCCCAGCGGGAATGGTGGGGCTGGGTGAGTGAGCAAAGCTTCTTCTGTGTTTACAGCCCCTCCCCATCACTCTCATCTCTGCCTGAACTCTGCCTCCTGTCAGATCAGCTGCAGCATAGGATTCTCATAGGAGTGCGGACCCTAATGTATACACCAGGCATGTGAGGGATCTTGGTTGCTCTCCTTATGAGAACCTAGTGCCTGATGTCTGAGGTGGTGACGCTAGTACTGGGGAGCACCTGCAAATACAGATTATCATTAGCAGAGAGGTTTGACTGCCCAGAGACCATAGTAAATCAACTGCTTGCAGACTCACATCAAAACCCTATCAGTGAGTGACGAGTGACAATTAAGCTGTATCTGGTGGCAGGCTATACAGGCAAGTGAGCATCTTACTTGATTCATCCCCAAACCACCCCACTTGCCTCCCATGGAAAAATCATCTTTCATGAAACTGGTCCCCAGTGCCAAAACATTTGAGGATCAGTGGTTTAGAATATGCAAGGGTTAGTGAAGAACCAAGCAAAAGAGAAAAGAGGGACTAATGAAGGGTGGGAGGGAGGGAAGGGAAAAAGGAGGGAAGGAAGGAAGGAGATACTAGGGGGAGTATTGAGAGAAAAAATAATGACCATCAGAAAACACTTCAGTAGGGCTTCTGGCTAAAAGACACAGTGACTTTTGTGGTAAAGAAACTAAAGAAGGTCATGAAATGGGTATTAAAAAAAAAAAAACACAGGCAGGCAGCCCATGGTGCTGCGGCTTCATAAAGAGCCTCAGAGACAGGGGGCTGTAATAAGATTCCACCACCATCTCTGCCCACAACCAGGGCTAGAGGCAGAGAAAAACGTCCCCTACTCCAAAAGGGATCTATTTTTGTCAAGTTAAATGAGCTTGAACCTGCAGAGCTGAATTGGCAGATGAATATTTTTAATTGGTGCAGTTTCTTCAGTGCAGGAAAGAGTTTCCAATCAGACTAGCAATTCACCAGCTACATGATCAGCAATTTATTAATAAAAATGAACTGAAGTTTCAGAATCTTTGATAGCGATGAACCATGGTCTTCTGCGCTGTGTCCCTTCCTTGGAAACAGAACCCTACAGCAACGAAGCTTCTGCAGTACCCTCTCCAGACCATTCTTTACCCAGCAACCTTTCAAACGGTTTCCCCCACTTAGGAATTTCTACATTTAGATGTCAAATCAAGCCGCTCTAATTGCCTAATTGTGATTCTCCCTTCAACAGATTTTTCAAGGAGTTTCTGATTCAAAGTAACCAGGAAAATCTGCTAAGTGTATCTTATTTTGAAAAGTGAAGGGAAAAGAACCCAAAATAAAACAGACAGGAGAAACAGTCCTCCTTTTAAAACATTCATCTTTGATTATAGTTTAATGAATTTGACAAATGAATCCTCCCTTGTAACCACATTAAAACATTGCGTGCTGACACCACCCTAAAGGCTTACTGTTTCCCTTCGAGGTAAACACACTCCCTAACCCCCACCACAGATAGCCACTGGTTTGCTTTTTCTCACCATAGGTTATTGTTGCCTTTTCTAGAATTTCATATAAATGAAGTTGTATGATGGCTTTTTAAAAACTCAGCTGAGTATTTTGTGATTCAATCTGTGTTGTTTGAGTATCATTGGTCCATGCCTTTTCATTATTGAATAATATTCTATAATATGAATATACCCCAATGTGTCTATCCATGGACATTTGGATTGTTTTCTGTGTTGAGCTATTATGAATAAAGGTGCTATGTATATTAGTGTCCACGCATTTGTGTGGACATACAAAATGGCCATGTCATATAGTAAGTGTATTTTAACCTTTTAATAAATGGCCATCTGTTTTCCGAACTGGCTGTATCAATCAGTAATGCCTGAGACTTCCAGTGGCTCCAAACCTGAGCCACTGGAATGGATATAAAGTGACATCTTGCTGCAATTATAATTACATTTTCCTGATACCTAGGAATATTGAATGTTTTTTCATGTGCTTATTAGCCATTCATGAAGTTCTTTTTGTGAAGTGTTTGTTAAAATCTTTGCCATATTCTAAAGTAGGGTCATTTGTCATATTGAGTTGTAAGAGTCTTTTATATATTATTGAACCAAGTCCCTTGTCACAATATATAGTGAATATTTACCTTTTCATTTTCTTAATGGTGTATTTCATATATCTAAATTAAAAAATGTTGGTGAAGGTCAGTTTCTCCATTTTTTGTTGTTTGTGCTTTGTGTGGCCTAAGAAAGTTTTGCCAGCCCCGTAATTGTGAAGATTACCTCCTATGTTTGCTTTTAGAAGCTTTATAGTTTCAGCTTTTAAATTTAGATTTATCCTGCATTTTGAGAAAATTTTTGTGTGTGACCTGAGGAACAGATTGAGGTCCATATAG
This sequence comes from Nycticebus coucang, assembly GCF_027406575.1. Classification (NCBI taxonomy): domain Eukaryota; kingdom Metazoa; phylum Chordata; class Mammalia; order Primates; family Lorisidae; genus Nycticebus; species Nycticebus coucang. The sequence goes on along the minus strand of NC_069799.1, from coordinate 49,058,398 downwards.
GTGTGTGCGTGCGTGTGTGTGTGCACGCATGCACACATGTGTCTATACAGTTCTTCAAGCATTATTTGTCAGAAAGGCTAATCTTAATTGAATAACTTGCTACCTTTGATCAACAATTAATTGACCCTACCTGTATGGTCTGTTTCTAGACTCTCAATTCCAGCCTATGGATCTGTATGTCCATCTGTATGAAGTGCTGCACTGTCTTGATTACTGTCACTTTATAGGGAGTCTTGAAATTAGGTAATTCATCTTAAAATTCAGGGGTTTGTTAGTCTCAAAATTATTTTGACTATTCTTATGTCCATAGCATTTCCATACAAATGTTAGAATTAATTTGCCAATTTCTGTGTGAGAAGCCTATTGGGATCTTGATTAGCATATCATTCAATCTATACCACTCTTTGAGTAGAACTGACATCTTAACATGCTGAGTTTTCCAATCCATTAACATGGTATATTACAACATTTATTTATAGCATCTTTAATTTCTCTAAAACGTGTTATATTTTTCAGAGTTGGATTTTGCACATATTTTATTAAATATCTTCTTAAGTAGCTCCTGTTTTTAGATAATATTATAAATAGTGTGGTTGATAAAATTTTAGTTTCCAGTTCTTATTAATAGTATATATAAAAGTACAAATGAGTTCTTATATTGACCTTAATCTCAGGACTTTGCCAAATTTATTAGTTCTAGTGGTTTTTAGCAGTTTTCTTATGATTTTCTATGTAAATGATGATATTGTATGTAAAAAGAGACAGTGTTATTCCTTTTTTAATCCATCTGCATTTTACATATTTATTTTGGTTGTATTTCATTGGCTATAACTCCTGTGTAGGGGTGAGTGGAAGTGGTGACAGTGGCATCTTTGTTTTCTTCCTCATCTTGGTCTTTTTAAATTTTTGTCAGATAATGTTCTGCATCTATTGAGATAATCACATATAACTTTTCTCTTTTATTTTACTAATATGATAATTACATTGATTTTTAAGCACTAAATCAACCTTGTATTCCTGGAGTAAAACCCACTTGGTTATGATATATTATCTTTTCCATGTACTGCTTGATTCAATCTGCTAATATTTTGTCAAAGAATTCTGCATCTATGTGAATGAGGGATGTTGGTATATTATTTAGTTTTCTTTCACAATGTTTGTCTAGTTTTGAAAATGCTTATTCTATGGAATAAGTTGGGATATGTTTTCTCTTCTATTTTATAAAAGAGTTTGTAAAGAATTGGTATTATTGTTTTCTTAAATATCTGATATAATTTGCCAATGAAACCATCAGGGCCTGGCATTTCTTCTGTAGAAAGATTTTGAATTCCAGTTTAATTTCTTCAATAGATAAGGGGCTATTCAGTTTTTCTGTTTCTTTTTATGTCAGATGTGATAATTCATATATTAAATGTACCTTTTTAAACAATTTTTATACATTATAACGTATAACATAAAAATTATAATGTGTCATTTTTATTAATTTTTCACAGGTATGACTATTTCTTCTATTGATATTTCTCTTTTCATGTTTTTTCATTGATTTTCTGTTCTTGTTTTGATTTTTTTCTTTCTTCTATGTAGTTTGTGTTTGCTTTTCTCTTCTTTTTTTCTTCCAGCTTCTTTTTTTTTTTTTTTTTATTGTTGGGGATTCATTGAGGGTACAATAAGCCAGTTACACTGATTGCAATTGTTAGGTAAAGTCCCTCTTGCAATCATGTCTTGCCCCCATAAAGTGTGACACACACTAAGGCCCCACCCTCCTCCCTCCATCCCTCTTTCTGCTTCCCCCCCCATAAACTTAATTGTCATTAATTGTCCTCATATCAAGATTGAGTACATAGGATTCATGCGTCTCCATTTTTGTGATGCTTTACTAAGAATAATGTCTTCCACTTCCATCCAGGTTAATACGAAGGATGTAAAGTCTCCATTTTTTTTAATAGCTGAATAGTATTCCATGGTATACATATACCACAGCTTGTTAATCCATTCCTGGGTTGGTGGGCATTTAGGCTGTTTCCACATTTTGGCAATGGTAAATTGAGCTGCCATAAACAGTCTAGTACAAGTGTCCTTATGATAAAAGGATTTTTTTCCTTCTGGGTAGATGCCCAGTAATGGGATTGCAGGATCGAATGGGAGGTCTAGGTTGAGTGCTTTGAGGTTTCTCCATACTTCCTTCCAGAAAGGTTGTACTAGTTTGCAGTCCCACCAGCAGTGTAAAAGTGTTCCCTTCTCTCCACATCCATGCCAGCATCTGCAGTTTTGAGATTTTGTGATGTGGGCCATTCTCACTGGGGTTAGATGATATCTCAGGGTTGTTTTGATTTGCATTTCTCTAATATATAGAGATGATGAACATTTTTTCATATGTTTGTTAGCCATTCATCTGTCATCTTTAGAGAAAGTTCTATTCATGTCTCTTGCCCATTGATATAAGGGATTGTTGGCTTTTTTCATGTGGATTAATTTGAGTTCTCTATAGATCCTGGTTATCAAGCTTTTGTCTGATTGAAAATATGCAAATATCCTTTCCCATTGTGTAGGTTGTCTCTTTGCTTTGGTTATTGTGTCCTTAGCTGTACAGAAGCTTTTCAGTTTAATGAAGTCCCATTTGTTTATTTTTGATGTTGTTGCAATTGCCATGGCAGTCTTCTTCATGAAGTCTTCTCCCAGGCCAATATCTTCCAGTGTTTTTCCTATGCTTTCTTTGAGGATTTTTATTGTTTCATGCCTTAAATTTAAGTCGTTTATCCATCTTGAATCAATTTTTGTGAGTGGGGAAAGGTGTGGGTCCAGTTTCAGTCTTTTACATGTAGACATCCAGTTCTCCCAACACCATTTATTGAATAGGGAGTCTTTCCCCCAAGGTAAGTTCTTGTTTGGTTTATCAAAGATTAGGTGGTTGTAAGATGTTAGTTTCATTTCTTGGTGTTCAATTCGATTCCAAGTGTCTATGTCTCTGTTTTTGTGCCAGTACCATGCTGTCTTGAGCACTATGGCTTTGTAGTACAGACTAAAATCTGGTATGCTGACGCCCCCAGCTTTATTTTTGTTACTAAGAACTGCCTTAGCTATACGGGGTTTTTTCTGGTTGCATACAAAACGCAGAATCATTTTTTCCAAATCTTGAAAGTACGATGTAGGTACTTTGATAGGAATGGCATTGAATAGGTAGATAGCTTTGGGAAGTATAGACATTTTAACAATGTTGATTCTTCCCATCCATGAGCATGGTATGTTCTTCCATTTGTTAATATCCTCTGCTATTTCCTTTCTGAGGATTTCATAGTTTTCTTTATAGAGGTCCTTCACCTCCTTCGTTAGGTATATTCCTAGGTATTTCATTTTCTTTGAAACTATGGTGAAGGGAGTTGTGTCCTTAATTAGCTTCTCATCTTGACTGTTATTGGTGTATACAAAGGCTACTGACTTGTGGACATTGATTTTATATCCTGAAACATTACTGTATTTTTTGATGACTTCTAGGAATCTTGTGGTTGAGTCTTTGGGGTTCTCTAAGTATAAGATCATGTCGTCAGCAAAGAGGGAGAGTTTGACCTCCTCTGCTCCCATTTGGATTCCCTTTATTTCCTTGTCTTGCCTAATTGTATTGGCTAGAACTTCCAGCACTACGTTGAATAGTAAAGGGGACAGAGGACAACCTTGTCTGGTTCCAGTTCTAAGAGGAAAAGCTTTCAGTTTTACTCCATTCAGTAAAATATTGGCTGTGGGTTTGTCATAGATAGCTTCAATCAGTTTTAGAAATGTGCCACCTATGCCTATACTCTTCAGTGTTCTAATTAGAAAAGGATGCTGGATTTTATCAAATGCTTTTTCTGCATCTATTGAGAGGATCATGTGATCTTTATTTTTGCCTCTGTTAATATGGTGGATAACGTTTATGGACTTGCGTATGTTAAACCAGCCTTGCATCCCTGGGATGAAGCCTACTTGATCATGATGAATGACTTTTTTGATGATAAGCTGTAATCTATTGGCTAGGATTTTGTTGAGAATTTTTGCGTCTATGTTCATGAGTGAGATTGGTCTGAAATTCTCCTTTTTGTTTGGGTCTTTTCCTGGTTTTGGTATCAGGGTGATGTTTGCTTCATAGAATGTGTTGGGGAAGATTCCTTCTTCCTCAGTTTTTTGGAATAATTTCTGCAGTACAGGAATAAGCTCTTCCTTGAAGGTTTGATAGAATTCTGGAGTGAAGCCATCTGGACCAGGGCATTTTTTAGTTGGAAGCTTTTTTATTGTTTCTTTGATCTCAGTGCTTGAAATTGGTCTGTTCAGGAGGTCTATTTCTTCCTGGCTAAGTCTAGGGAGAGGGTGTGATTCCAAATATTGATCCATTTCCTTCACATTGTCAAATTTCTGGGCATAGAGTTTCTGGTAGTATTCAGAGATGATCTCTTGTATCTCTGTGGGATCAGTTGTTATTTCCCCTTTATCGTTTCTGATTGAGGTTATTAGAGATTTTACTTTTCTATTTCTAGTTAGTCTGGCTAATGGTTTATCTATTTTATTTATTTTTTCAAAAAACCAACTCCTTGTTTCATTAATTTTCTGAATGATTCTTTTGTTTTCAATTTCATTGATCTCTGATTTGATTTTGGATATTTGTTTTCTTCTACTGAGTTTAGGCTTAGATTGTTCTTCTTTTTCCAATTCCATAAGATCTCTTGTGAGATTGTTGATGTGCTCTCTTTCTGTTTTTCGAATGTAGGCATCTAAAGCGATGAATTTTCCTCTCAAAACTGCTTTTGCAGTATCCCACAGGTTTTGGTAGCTTGTGTCTTCATTGTTGTTATGCTCAAGGAAGTTAATGATTTCCTGTTTTATTTCTTCCTTCACCCATGTGTAATTCAACAGAAGATTGTTTAATTTCCATGCCTTTGGGTGGGCTTGAGCATTTTTGTTAGAGTTGAGTTCCACCTTTAGTGCCTTATGGTCTGAAAAGATACAAGGTAAAATTTCAATTCTTTTGATTCTGTTGATATTTGTTTTGTGTCCCAGGATATGATCAATTTTGGAGAATGTTCCATGGGGTGATGAGAAGAATGTATATTCTTTATCTTTGGGGTGGAGTGTTCTATATGCATCTATCAAGCATAGTTGTTCTAGGGTCTCATTTAAATCTCTTACATCTTTGTTTAATTTCTGTTTAGAGGATCTGTCCAGCTCTGTAAGAGGTGTGTTAAAGTCCCCTGTTATGATGGTATTATCAGATATCATATTGCTCAGACTGAGTAAGGTCTGCTTCAAGAATCTGGGAGCATTTAAATTGGGTGCATAAATATTTAGAATGGAAATGTCTTCTTGTTGTAGTTTTCCCTTGACCAATATAAAGTGACCATCTTTGTCTTTTTTGACTTTAGTTGCTTTAAATCCACATGTATCTGAAAATAAGATTGCAACTCCTCTTTTCTTCTGAATTCCACTTGCCTGAAAAATTGTCTTCCAACCCTTGACTCGGAGCTTTAATTTGTCTTTTGAGGCCAGGTGTGTTTCTTGCAGACAGCAAATGGATGGCTTGTGTTTTTTAATCCAGTCAGCCAATCTATGTCTCTTCAGTGGGGAATTCAAGCCATTAACATTTATTGAGATAATTGATAAGTGTGGTAGTATTCTATTCGTCTTATTTGGTGAGAGTCTATTGCTTAGTTTTATCTTTTGCATCAGTGTAGAGGTTAGGTTTTGTCCTTTGATTTCTGAGTTCTTACTTTGCTGCTGATCCATTGTGGTGGTCAGTGTGCAGAACAGGTTGAAGTATTTCCTGTAGAGCTGGTCTTGTTGTGGCGAATTTCCTCAATGTTTGTATATCCGTAAATGATTTGATTTCTCCGTCAATTCTGAAGCTTAGCTTAGCAGGGTACAGAATTCTGGGCTGAAAATTGTTCTGTTTAAGTAGGTTAAAGGTAGATGACCATTGTCTTCTTGCTTGGAAAGTTTCATTAGAGAAGTCTGCGGTAACTCTGATGGATTTGCCCCTGTAGGTCAACTGGCGCTTACTCCTGGCAGCTTGCAGAATCTTTTCTTTTGTCTTGACTTTGGACAGGTTCATCACAATGTGTCTTGGAGAAGCTCGGTTAGAGTTGAGGCGACCTGGGGTCCGATATCCCTCTGAAAGCAGTGTGTCAGACTCTTTGGTGATGTTTGGGAAATTTTCTTTTATAATATTCTCTAGTATGGCTTCCATTCCTCTGGGGCATTCTTCTTCCCCTTCTGGAATTCCTATAACTCGTATGTTGGAACGCTTCATAAAGTCCCATAATTCTGACAGTGAACGTTCTGCTTTCTCTCTCTTCTTTTCTGCCTCTTTTACTGTCTGAGTTATCGCAAGAACTTTGTCTTCTACCTCTGAAATTCTTTCTTCTGCATGGTCTAACCTGTTGCTGATACTTTCCATTGTATCTTTAAGTTCCCTGATGGACTGTTTCAGTTCCTTCAGGTCTGCTATATCCTTTTTATATTCTTCATATCGTTCATCTCTTATTTGATTCTGTTTTTGGATTTCCTTTTGGTTATTTTCCACTTTATTAGCAATTTCCTTCATTGTTTCCATCATTTCTTTCATTGTTTTCAACATGTGTATTCTAAATTCCCTTTCTGTCATTCCTAACATTTCTATACTGGTGGAATCATCTGCAGTAGCTACCTCATGGTCCCTTGGTGGGGTTGTTCTAGACTGGTTCTTCATGTTGCCTGGACTTTTCTGCTGATTCTTCCTCATGAGTGATTTCTTTTATCTGTTTCCTTGCCCTAATTTTCCTTTCACTTCCTCTTGCTCTTTAAGTTCTTGTGCCTGTGGACTAAGGGTTACAGGACCAGAAGGGTGAGAAGGTTGAAGAGCAAAAAAAGGGGATGAAAGAAAGGAGGACCGAGTGATAAGAAAAAAAGAGAGATAGAGAAAGGAGAGGGGGTGGGTATAAGGAATATTGACAAAAAGAAGAGAGGCACAGAAAGAGGGAGACAGGGCAATATAGGTGTACAGTAGGGTACTTTGACACAACCTTAAAAAACCCCACCTTCTGGGGGTGCCCAGTTGCGTGGTTCCCTTGAGGTCAGCAGCTCTTTGCTAACCTGATCAGACACAGTACCCCACCTCCACCAAGTAGAGAGGAAAGACAAAAATGCTATAAATCAAACCAAAAGAAGCAAACAGAAAACTTTACGGGGATAAAATTGGGTGAAAAACCAAATTATATCGGTAGAAACACTAGCAAAAATGAAGTTGAAGTTATTAAAAAAGGCAGCAATGGGAAATTATAATTAAACTAGGAAAATTGAGAAAGCAAAAGGGATCTGTGTGGAAAAGATTGAAATTAAAAAAACAAAAGAACATCAGCAACGTCAAAATAAAGAAACAAAAAAAACAACCAAACCAAAAAAAAAAAGAAGAAAAAAATACACAACCAAAAACAAAGCAGTTTGTATATGTTATTGAATATTGTCTGGGCAACACGTGGTCTTCTGGGGTATGAGATGTTAGTCACAGTTCTGATACGACTGGAGGCTGCTGATTTCTCAAACCCCAGCAGGTAGACACCCTAAATCTCTCTTCAGCCTACTTAAAAGGCACTTTGAACTTGTAAACTTGCTGAGCAGAAGCTTTCCCAGCTTTCTCGCTGGAATCGCTGCTGAAGTGGCTATCCACTTACTCAGTGTGCCAAAACCGGTCTCACTCTGCCCCTGAGGGTTAGGGCTGCAAGGCGGCTCAAACCCCACCCTTAGGCTACTTGGTTGCTGGGTTACCAGCTCCCACCCGTTTCTAGCTCTGCGACCCTGAGGGCGGAGCTTGCCGGGGCAGATCACTGACAATGGATCCGTGTGACCCACCGCCAAACACTATTAGCTCCGTCTGGCTCAGCGGCTCAGACTGGAGCCCTAGACAACGGCCAAAGTGCTCCGCACTCCCGCTCAGGCCTTCCCCAAGGCAGTTCAACTCAGTGCCAAGTCCAAGGACATCAAAACAGTTCACAGGTAAGGCCTTTCTGGTTTGCAGTCTCGCTGCTACTGAACTTACAGTTGTGGGCGGGTTTAGACGGATTGAACACACGCGACCACTTGCCGGTTTTCCACTCTTTTAGTCCTCCTCTTGGGGTCCAGAAGTCTCTCACTGACTCCCTGTATCTTCATAGGAGTGATGATAGGCAGTTCCCACCAGCCAGAGATGCCTGGAGTCCTATCTCCCCAGACTCACGGTGCCCAGATGCAAGGAAGCTGTTACTCGGCTGCCATCTTGCTCCACCGCCAAACCTGGTGCTTCTTCCAGCTTCTTAAGATGCCAGGTTCGATCATGAGGCCTCTCTTCTTTTTTAAAATAATATTTAAAGCCAAAAATTTCCCTCTACATACTGCTTTAGTTGCATCCTACAAATTTTGATACATTATGTGGCCTGTTATTTTTCAGTTCAAAACATTTTCTGATTTTCTCTTATTTGACCCATAGATTATTTAGAAGTGTGTTGTCTACTTGCCAGATATTTGCAGGTTATCGAAATACGTTTCTGTTTCCAATTTATGGTTAATTACATTGTAATCAGAGAATATTTTTGGTATGATTTCAATCCTTTTATATATGTTATGGTTTACATTCTGATCCAACAGATCCGAGTCGATATTCTATAGACAATTTAAGAAATACACATTCTACTTCTGTTAGATTAAGCTGATTGACAGTTTTGATCCAGACTTCTAAATATTTATTGATTTTCACTGGCTACCTCTTCAATCAATAACATAAAGAGATTTGTTGAAAGTTTCAATCATTAACATGCGTGTATTTTTCCTTTCATTTCTGTCTTTTTCTTCATGTATTTTGAAGCTCTATTTTTAGTGAGGTGCACACACATTTAGAAATGCGATGTTTTATTAATGAGTTAACTCCTTAATCAATATAAAATATCTATTTTAATGTCTGGTAATACTTATTGTCCCAACATCCATTTTAACACTGCAACCTTCTTATCATTCATATATGCCTCGTTAATGTTTTCTGTCCTTTTACTTTTAGTCTATCTACGTCTTTTTATTTAAGTTGGGTTTCTCATAGATCACCTAGAGTTGGATCTTGCCTTTTGATCCAGACTGACAATCTCTGCCTTTAATAGGAGCATTTAGTCATATGTATTTAATATATGACTCAATATGGTGAGTGTAAGTCAATGAACTATTTGCTTTCTATTTGCAACATTTGTACTTTCTTCCTTATTTCTCATGTCCTGCCTAAAAATCCAAGAATTTTTATTGTTCTGTTTTATCCCATGTATTAGCCTAATAAAGTCTACCCCTTTGATTCACTTTTTAAATAGTTGCTTTAGGGTTTCCAATATATACCGTTAACTTGTTAGAGTCTTCTTTCAATAATAATTTAATTCTCTCTGATCTTTGTGCTGTCATACATTTTATTTCTATGTTGTAAACCTAATAATAGAGTATTAATCTTTTTCCTCAAATGTTCAATTATATTTCTAAGGAATAGATAAATGACCAAAATTTTTACTACATATTTTGTGTTTCGGACACTCTTCATTCCTTTGTTGGTCAAAGTTCCCAAGTATTATATTACTCTGCCTGAAAAACCCCTTGAAAGGCAGAAATGCCAATTATGAATTATCTGAGTATGTATTTTTTTAATTCACTACAACTTTATTTATTTTTTTCTTCCATTTATTTATTTATTTTTGAGACAGAGTCTCACTTTGTTGCCCTGGGGTAGAGTGCCGTGGTATCAACCTAACTCATAGCAACCTCAAAATCTTCAGATCAAGCAACCCTCATGCCTCAGCTTCCTGAGTTGCTGGGACTACAGGTGCCTGCCACTACACCCAGCTAACTTTTCTATTTTAGTGGAGATGGGTCTCACTCTTGCACAGGCCGGTCTCGAACTCCCGAGCTCAGGCAATCTACCCACTTTGGCCTCTCAGAGTACTGGGATTACAAGTTTGAGCCACCACGCCTGGCCCGCCTATTGCATTTTAATAGAGTATTAAAATGGAATCCATACGTAGATTTATGACAATACACAAAAACCAAACATAAATGTCTCAATTGTGATTCTTAATGTAAAAATATTGGAGCTAAAAATAATTTGAGAGATAATAGATAAGAAATCTGAAAATTGAAAGTCATTTCTTTAGTTTTAAGAATATATTAAATAATCAGTAACAAACATACTGCTGTACCTCAACTAGCATGGGACATATGCATTTGGTTGTTTGTTTGTTTGTTTGTTCCTTTAGCAGGCCTGTGCCGCGTTTAAACCTACCAGCCCTGGTGCATGGGGCCAGCGCTCTAACCACTGACCTTGGGTACCCAGCTGGGATATATCCATTTTTAAAAAGTAGACTGCCCGATGTTGAAAGTAGTGTTACTGTTAAACATCACAGTCTTTATGTTATGGGATTTGTGCCTATTAAATTGTACCATAACCTTCAGGTGGGCCAGTTGGGGCTATGATTGCCCTGGGCTAGGGCTCCTTTGAGATGAACTTGGAATAGTTGGCATTTCTTCTAGAACATATCCAAACAACTTACACTGTTCAGACAAACTTCAACATTGTTTTCTGATTAGAAAGCAAATTTCCCCCAATCATTAGCATAAAAAACTTGGTGAGTGCAAATTGTCCTTAATGTCAAAGCAAATTCAGTCATAAACTTGTCAATTCCCATCACTACTTTTCTCTTCAAGGCAAAGCTGTGTTTACAATGTCTCTGAAACTCTTCATGCTGCACCCATTTATATATACAAGCACACATGAAATCTCACGACAAATAAAGCTGAAGCTGGGGTATGATCCCCACTTATCTGACTCCAACACCCATGCTCCCATTATACTGTACTGCAACATTTCAGCATTGACAAAAAAGGGACAAAATTACCATAATATTTAAAAATAATCCTGATAAGAAAAAGAACAAACATTTAGGAACCATTGGTCTATACTACAAAGGTAGCCTTCGAAGTTTCTTGGTAAACTTAGAAGCCTGCTAAATGCATTTGGCAAGATATGTGATGCAAAAAATGAGTGTGATAAAGAGATGTCCTAGACCATGACAACATTGTGCATGGTTACAATCATTAATAATGTGATTATCAACAGGTAATTATTCCTGAATTGCTGGTCTCTCATGATTTGTAAAGTGAGACCTTTTTGTACCATCTCCCAAACAGTGACACTGTTAGGATAGGCCCAGATGATCCATTCTTGTTTACCAAATGCCCATCTTTTAACACCTCAGATTTTCCAGGTGACAGATAAATTTCAGTAAGTAGCACTTCAGAAAAAAACATACTTTGTTCCCAATATACCACTAAGGGAGACCAAATCTCATAGAAGCAGTTTCTACTGGCCATCCACAAGTTGTCCGATGAATAGTTTTGGACTTCTGCACCGTGCATACATGCTAGCACTCTCTTCTCCTTCAGCAATGGAATCCTGTAAATGCTCCTAGGATATAAACTTCATTCTTTTTTCCTAACATCCTGTAGCTTAAATGACAACAGAACTCTTTTGACAGACTTTAAAATTTCTTGCATTTTCAAAAAGTTTTGTGAAGTTGAATTTGTCCTGAGAAATAAATCCTCTGAAAGTGTTTTTCTGTACTGGGAATGGTTTGCTTTGCCCGTGGTGGTATAGGCATTCCAGTTCATGGCTGCTGGGTAGGTGGGAGAGACTTGGGGGTGCGAATCCAGCTCGAAAAGAGGACAGGTCTGTTTTCATGTCATAACGGTACACTTTGGGAGAGCTCGGTGCATGGATACCACTCCCTGTCATCGTAAGGCAACGTGATGTGTGTTGGCCACAAGAAGATTAACCTCCATTCCCATTGCCCAAGTCATATGGAATTTTATGGCTGTCAAAATGGGCAAAACATTCATCCAAGCTGTGGGAAACAATATGGTATCAACCTGGAAGTCTTTCACCAGAGTAATGGCAGGATCACGGAAGAGTATATCAAAGCATGTGAAAATGTCAAACATTCCAAAGGTGGTGTTGAACGTCACCAACCCAGGCTTCTCTGGTACATCATACTGAGGCTCAGAGTACAGGTGGTACTTGTGGTACTGTGCCACTAGTTTTCCTTCTGTTCTTACACCATGTTGGTTTTATATTGGTAGTAGCCATTAGGAGGGCATGTGGAGTGTTGGGAATTATATGTGTTCTTGTCCCTAATATTTCCGAGACATAGAAAGAGAGAGAGAAAGAGATAGTGTTCTTGGTGAGGCATCTTATACTGGTGTAGGACCAAATCTGTGGTGGTTTTGACAGGGAACCCAGTTTACCTGAGGGTCTGGGATATCCTCTAGATTAGGAAAAATAGTTCCCCTAGTAAATTTCCATCCATAAAGTGCATTTTTTGAAGTCATAATGATTTGAGCCCCTTGCTTAGCAGCCTACTTAGTCACTCTCTCCAGAATATCTATATTCTTGTTCATGAGATGCAAGGCCTGAAAAACAGGTCAATCTGTTTTATCTGGCAAGATAACAGCATGCTCACACGCTGTTTGCTTGCTTTAACATTTAAAGATGTATTTCAGTGTCTTCTGGCTCGCGTGGAGATGTCCATGGTCTTTTTTGTCTTTGTTCCCCTACGCACAGTGCCTGCACTCTGGCAACTTCTGATTTTCTCTTACTGGTTTTTTTTGTTATCATTATTGTTTTAATAATTTGATTGTGGCATCTCATGGCATGTTGTTATGGGTGTTTATTCTGCTTAAAATATGTTGAGTTTCTTGAATCTGTGGCTTTGTAGTTTAATCAAATTTAATCAGCAATAACTTTGTAAAATAAATTTTTTGGCATCCTCCATTTTTTAAGACTAAAATTTCACAAATTTCACTGCTTGATGTTATCCATAGGTCACTGAGATTGTTATTTCTTTCTTTTTCCTCTCTGTATTTCCATTTGACTATATTCAGCTTTACTGCTATTTCTTTTTTAGTGCTTAATCTGCTATTTATTGCATACATTGAAAATTTCATTTGAAATATTATATTTTTAGCTCTTCATTGGGTTTTTCTTAAATATATTTTTCATAATCACTTTATGGTATTTACATTTCCCTTTAAATCCTTTAATGTATTTAAAATAAATATTTTAAAGTTCTTTTCTGTTAATATTATCATTTCTGTCTTTTCTGGGTCTTTGACATATTTTCTCCAAATTATGAATGCATTTCATTACTCCTTCACATGTCTAGTAATTTTTATTGGAAGCTGGGGTTAGTGTGTAATGTTGGGTGCTAGATTTTGTTGTCTTTAAAGAGTGTTGGACTTCGTTCTCAATGCACTAAAATTGCTTAAAGATAAGCTGAATTCTTTTGAAGGTTGTTTTAAAACCATGTGAGGAAAAGTATAGTATTCCCTTTACTTTAGGAATGATTTAACCCTTTTTCTAAATCATGATCTTTCAAGAGACTCTACTGAATGGTTCAATTATTCAGTCCACTCCTGTTGGCTGAATGTTGAACATCTCCCAACCAACCCTGGCTGAACTGTGAGAATTATTTAGCATGCAAATCCCATCCCATTCTTTACTCAGCCTCATGGAATTTTTCCCTTTGCACATGTAATTTAGTGTTCTACAGTGCTGAGGCGACCTCAATACATTTGCATAGAACTCTTTCTCTGTGTACCCTTCTCTCTGGTACTTCACACTGCAAATTCCCGTCCCTTCAACCCCTATAGACTCGGATCATGATTTCCTCAACTTAGTGAGACCACAGTCTTCTTAAGGGTCTCTTGCCTGGATGGCTGCCTAGAAAATGCATCCAGGCAGAAAGCCAGGGAGATGGTAGGGCTCGCTTTCTTTGTTTCTCTTCTCTCAGGAATATTAGTCTCATACATTTTGTCCAGTATCTGTGAACACTTTTCTAGTTGTGTATGGTAGGACATCAAATCTGGTGCTGGTTAGTCCCTCATGGTTTATGTATTCACAATAATTAAAAAGAAAAAAATATTAAATATAAAGAGTTATGTAATTAAGAATACAGAAGATACAGTCAAATAGTAATTGGTTGTGAGTTTGCCAGTCGCTCCATAGAACTAAAGTAGGTTTTATCTTAATAATTTTATATAACTATAAATGGAACCACAGTAACTACTTTTTTTCCATGAAAATTTCTCCAAAAATGTAGATAGATGAGCCAGGTCTAGATACTTTGTAATTAAAAAGTAAAGATACTTAATTTCTATTGAAATTTGCATTTGGAGTATGTTTTTTACTTTGTTAAGCATTTCTGTCACAAAGTGAGACTCCCCCCAAGGACAGATTGTATTGTTCTATTTTATAATGGACAGGGGAGTGTCTTAATTCCTACTAGACAATTATAAAGAACAGTTTTTCTTCTCTGTTTTTGCCTCTTTGCTTCCCATTTGATTAATCTTTAATGAACATTTTGAGGTCCAACTCAAGTCCATTTCTTCAGGGAGCCTTACCCAACAATTTTATCCCTGTTTCAGTTGTGATAAAGCTAAACAGCTTCCAAAAAAGAGACCATAAAACATAGTGCCTGAAAGTACATAGAAATTTCTCTGTTCTCAGTTTTAAGGTAAGCGGTCTGGTATATAAGGCAGCTCATTCCAAGCTTTCCCTCAATCATTGTGCCATGATCCCTTATATGGATTCCCTATCAAGTCAAGGCTAGATTTATGCCATTTTTTTTTAAGTCCCTAACAGTCAGTTGTAAAGGAGAAAATACGATGGAGAAGAGCACATGCTCCTGGATTAAGTCCACAAATCATCCTTTATTAGCGAGGACTTGATCGCATGGCTATAGCTACCACAAGGCAGGCTAGAACATGTAACCTAGCCGGAGAGCCGTGGTGTGACCACACTCACATATCGGAAGGGAAAATGGATTCTGGTGGACAGCTGGCATTCTCTCCATTCAACCCCTCCTCAGAACTAAGCCCTGTGTTCAGATCTAGTGTAGCAGTCAGCTGTGTTAACTGGACAAGTAAGAAAGGATACTCGAAGTGGGAGGGTCCACTTAAAAAAGATTTTGCCCCAATATCTCCTTTTATAAATAAAGTATTATTTGTATAAATAAAAAGTCAAAAAACCTGACCCTTGCTTAGTGACTTTTATTAATCTTTTTTTGTAAAGTTGCATAAGTCTACTAATGAGACATTCTCCAGTCTAATTTCTTTTTAGAACTCATTTCGGAGAGGCAGTAGAGATGTGCAAGTCATTCCCTCACCATTTCTACAGGTTTGGGAACAGACAAAGTTCACATCTTGATTTTGTCATTCTCAAGCTCTGAGACTTTGGTGAATTGACTTAAATTCTCTGAGACTCAGTTTTTCTTTTTATGTGTAAACAATATATTACTTTCAAATTATGGTGAAGATCAAATGATATAACGTATCTTGTAGAGTGAGGACAGAATTAGAACCTTCCACAGTAGGAAATACACACACACACACACACACACACACACACACACACACACACGTTCGCCTTGCTCTCTCTCACTGCTTCACTGTTCCCCCTTCTGTGGAATATTCAGCAGTCAACAATGTTACCAATAAGAGGTACTGGTACATATTTTATTCTATTTCCTCAACAAAAATGCAGATTTTCTTTTTGGAGAAGCTGCTCATTCCTCGAAGTATCCATCCAGGGAATAATAATCATCAACTGAACTTAGAAAAAAATTTCAAGCAGCATGACAGTTTAGAAGAAAAATTGCCTTTCTTCTTTTTATCTTTTTTCTTGCCGAGATGTGGAAAAATCCTTTTGGGTATCCACAAACAAATATTGTGTAGCAATAAGAGCATCTGTCTGGGCAACTCCCTGCTACTCGGAATTCTTCCACGACTAGTTGTGTGGCCTTGAACAAGAAACCAGGCTGCCTGGGCCTGAAAGAATAATAATCACAACAGTCACTTATGAGAAGCAACTTTGCATAGAACTGTAAGTTCGTTTTCAATTTAGTTTTACAATCAAGGCTGAAAGAACTTAACTAATTGGTCAAAGGCTTTTGAGCAGTACAGCAGTGGTTTTAATCCAACTCTGCTTTATCCAAAAGTCTTGTTTTTAAACAAATTGGGAGATCAGACTAGCTTCCCTTTCAGGTTGGATAAGGCTCTAAAATTCAATGACTATGAATTTGAGTCCAGGAAAGATGAAAAGAGAAGACAATTGCCTGAAGTCACTAGATTGAAAATGTGTATTTATTTAGATACTTTTTCATAAGGCAAATATATTTGTAGCTCAATTCTGGCATTTAGCACATATGGAGATATACAAAGCACAGAATATACATGGAAAGCCGTTCTCTTCCCCTTCTGGGTCAGGGCACTTGAAAGCAAGGAAGAATTCCATGGAGGATATAGGACTTTGAATTTCCCTAATAGAACTTATCCATTAATTACTGCCCCATGTCCTAGTGTGAAACTTCTTACATGTATTTTTTGTTGCATCCAACTGTTTACTTGTACATTGCCTGGCACTTCAATTACACTTTCTTCTTGGAGAAAGGTCCATTTTTTTCAGTCTTCTCCAAGCCCAAGGCCAGCTGGGTGCTGTAGCTCAGTGGTTAGCATGCTGGCCCTACACACTACGGGTGGTAGGTTCAAACCTCATCTGGTCCCGAGTAATAGGAAACAAAGGAAAAACAAAAAAAACACACCAAGCCCAAGGTTGCTGCTTTTCTTTTCTGCAGGTTTCTGATTTTAAGCATTTTCCTACACTAAGGCTCACTTCAGAGATTCTCGCTATCCACTGACTATCTTTGCATTGTCATGGATTTCTAAGTTATAATCCTTGGTTTTGTTTTAATGTGCAATTAATTTAGTAACTATTTTGCCATAGAAACTTGTGGGAATACAAAGTGATACATGTGCTCAAAATTTGTTTATTTCACAAATAGCAAACGGAATCTCTGTTTGTGCTCAGACGAGACAGTTGGCTAGGCTACCATTTGTGTCACCCTCACATTACCACGTACCAGAAAGTGTGCTATGTGCTTCATTCCCTGTATTGTATTTAACCTTCATAAAAACTATCTGCAATCCTAACATCTTGGTAGGCTGAGGCATGAGGCTCCCCTGGGCTAGGAGACCACCCTGAGCCAGAGCAAGACCCCATCTCTACTAAAACTAGAAAAACTAGCCGGGCATTGTGGAACACATCTGTAGTCCCAGATACTTGGGAGACTGAGGCAAGAGGATTGCTCAAGCCCCAGAGTTTGATGTTGCTGTGAGCACTCTACCTAGGGTGACAGAGTGAGACTCTGTCTCCAAAAAAAAAAATAAAATAAAATAAAAACTATATGTAGTCACCCTTATCTGATCTTTGGAGCATTTTGCCTCCCTTATCCCCATAATGGATCTGCTTGGTAACCTTAAAAACCTATTTCTAAGCCACCAAGGTTTTGGCCTTTATTTGCTTTGTAAAGCCTTTCATTTATTAAATTGCTATAAACTAAATTGGTATAAAGCCAAATTAGTTAATTCCATGGTAGCAGCATAAAAGAAACCAATATAAAACAAGCAACAAACTAAAACTGTCATCCAGTCAGAATCCAAAAATAATAATAGTAAAGGGAGATTTAACATGGGGCTCTGGCTCTAAAGCAATTCATTTGTTTATCTGATCATGCAATGTATCTAATCCAGCCCCAGAGATGTGGTGACAGATGCCGTGTGTATTGGGATGAATGCCCAAGTGAATGTGTTTTATTTGAGAGCTGTCAGACACAGTCAGTGTGGAAAATTTTTAAAAATCTTAAAATGAGTATCTTCTCCCTTCACCCCTCCTCAACTGGATATGTGTCCCTTTTGATATTACCAATAGATGAAGAGGGGCAGCCATTGCACCCTGGGCACTGTTAAAGCCACCCTTTAGACCACATCCCGCTCAGAGAACCTCCAGTTCAAGTTGAGTCTGGGGGGGTGCACTCCATTGTCATGGAACGTCTCGCACAGACAGGGGACACTTCTGCTGTTCCTTGAAACTGGAACTCAACCGCTGTTGAGCGTGGCTGTAAATTCTCCTGGTGAAAAAATTAGCACAGTGCATTCTGATTTGTGAAATATTTTCACTTGTATTCCCTAAGAACGTACGCTCTTGTTCAAGGTCATCACTAAACCAAAGATTAAAATAATGGGGCAGTCAGACACACACTGAGCAGACAGAAGATCATGCAGGTAAATGATGTTAATCAGCAGGAAACGCTGCAGAGAAGAACCAGGTAGCGTGAGAGGTAACTAAATCTGCATGACCTGCAGAAAGAGGAAGGAACAGGGCTAAGGGCAAGAAATCTATTGTCCTTCATTTTTAAAAAGTATCTTCATCTCTACGTACCTACCTACCTGTATAACTATCCCATTTCACAAAAGATTTGAGATGTTATAAAATAATATTCACAGTTAAATAGAAAAATACAAATCAACCAGAGTTAGAGAAACCATCGATGAAAGAGAAAGCTAAGGTCAGGTTAAAGATTAAGAATGGATCTCCAGATGTCTGGTGCATATAGAAAGCTCTGCCAGTTTATCAGCGAAAGGAAATTTTTTTCATACACTTAAACTTCAGGTACATTTCTTACATGCAACTTAAAACAGAGAGCAGACTGACAAAGGAGATGACATTCTGAACCATCTTCTTTCATAAATGTGGCAACAGAGTGTGTTGGGCTCTTTCTTCCAGTATCCCCGAAACTCGGATGAGACCTATTGCCAAACTAGAAGTTTGTGAGATGTTAAAACAATGTAGTTTCCCTCTGCAGATCTCTTAGCTCCACTTTTATCTAGGGGCAAATTCTATTCTTTCTGGCTGAATTGTATTTTTCAATTTTACTTAAATGTCAGATCCTTCTTTGGAGAGTTTTGATGAAAAACTGAGCTGCTGACAGGACAAGATTACTTTCCTCTGGAATATAGGTAGGTGTGAGAAGTGTGTGAAAGTACAGCCTTTAAAGGTGATGATATCTGGTGATAGAACATTTATAAAAACACAGCCACCTAGCCAGGACTCTCAGATGAATGGACAGGCCTCCCATCTCGCTGCCAAGCCTCACTGTAAGAGGATGAAGGATGGGCCTGTGATGACAGGCCTAAAATGAATATTATGTCCTTGACATCTGAAAATGAGAGGGTCTCTAATGTCCTAACTGCAAGGTTCCCTCGTTACTTGTCTCCCATGAATAAGATCCCCTAGCCAAACCACCTTCCTCATGGAGGGGACCAAGCACAGTTCCTGCTTATCTCCAAGTAGTGGTTTGTAGTTCTTTGCCAGCACAGAGAATTTTTCACAAGACAGTCACATTCTCCTGGAAGAACCAGGGGACACTTCACCTTCTTGATACACAAAGTCAGGCTCCCAAGTCCTTGGCTGTTCATTCCGTTCCCAAGTGCAACCTCTGTGTGGCCCCACGTGGTAAATAAAACATGGCCACAAAATTATACCCTCAAATACAGTAGAACCTCCATAGTTGACCCTCCCCACATTTACCACCTCCTTAAGTTGACCTCATTTTCAGAGCCTGGCCATGCACCACACGTACGTACAGTAGGACTAATTCCTTATGTTGACCACCTCTGTATGCTGACCAGTTAGTCACAGTCCCTTGGCCAGTCAACTTACAGAGGCTCTACTGTATATTGAGACAGCCCTGCCACCTTCTTTGGCCATCACAAGGCCTCCCGAGACCTGAGTGATATCAGATGGCTCCGTGCCCACCTTCTCTCTGTTACTTACAGTTGAAGAAAAGAAGCAGCAAAGAAAGAACCTTATTCCTCTGCCCACAGTTATCATTTTCCTCAGTCTTAATTTTCTCCTCTTTCCCTCCAAATTTTATACTCCATCTCTGTGCTGTTCTATGTGACTGATACTTTTCATGATTAAAAATGACATCTTCTGTTCCGATTATATCCATTCTGGTGACAAACAACTCTTTTCTCTACCAGTGTTTCTCAAAGTGTTGTGATCAGACCCCCTGCATCAGGATCATCTGTAATCCTTGATAAAATGCTGATTCCTGGACCACATGGATAGAATCTCTGAACGTGGGACCTAAGGGTCTGCATTTTTAACATGCTCCTGTGGCGATGCTGTCAATAGCTTTAGGGCTACTGACCTAGACATTTGGTGACTTGGGCGCAGATACATCAATGACTATGTCTTACCCAGACACAAAGACCCAACCAGAGAGCCTGGCTGAGTTGGGAGCCTCAGGACAGCAGCTGTATGCGTTAATTGCTGTCCCCACTTTAATGGGGCACTTTGTCTTGGTGCACTGGTAAGAGAGTCTATTGTCTCATACACTCCCACCTGACACGTATAGCTGGAGGGACTAAAAATAGACCCCACCTGCACAGAACAGCCCCAGACAGTGCCAATTCCTTCCTGCCCTTCCTGTGATCCAGGGACATTGCTCCAGAAACATTTGTTCTCAATTCCTCTTGCTGAGAAGTGACATGTGGGTTCAGAAGGCAGTGTGACCTCTTTTTAATTAAAAGAATTTGTATGGAGAAAAAACAAAACTCGAATTGTAGTCATACTTATTGACATTTTATGTAAATTAACTAAAGAATTTACCAAATACTGCGTATACTTGGGCTTATTTGGTTTTCTTTTTTCATGGGACACATAGTTTCCTAATCTGTATTCAGAGCTTACTAATTACAAATTATTGTTGGTCTTACAAATAATTTGATCCAACAACAACAAGCCAAGAATGCTCTTTAAACGTATATATTCAATTTTCAGGTGTTCTGGAAACAGTGTCCATCAGTGAGCTTTCAATCTAATGTGTACATGAGGATCATCTAGAGAACTAAGATATCATAGTGTCTAAGAGTGTTTTGAATTCAAGTTCTGGTTTTGGAATCCCAGTCCTGCCAGTGTATTAGTCAGGGTTCTCCAGAGAACGTAACCAGTAGGCTTCACACACACACGTACACACAGACACACACACCCCACACACACACGTACACATGCACACACACGCAGAGAAAGATTGGTCTGTTATGAGGAATCAGCTAATGTGATTATGGAGGCTGAGAATTCCCATGATTTGCCATCTGTAAGCTGGAGACCCAGGAAAGTCAGTGGCGTTAGGCTAAGTCCAAAGCCTGAGACCCAGGGGAGCCACTGGTGTTGGTTCCAGTCTGAGAGCAAGAAAGATGGGATGAGCAAGATAAAAAGGGGGAGACCCAATTCCTCTTGTTCTGTTCAGGCCCTCAGTGGACTGGATGGTGCAAACCCACCCTGGAGCTCTGCTGTACTGAATCCACTGGTTCAAAATTTAATCTGATCTGGAAACACCCTCACAGACACACCCAGAAATAATGTTTAATTTTGGCAGCCCATGATCCAGGCAAGTTGACACATGAGAGAAACTTCACAGCAGGCTCCTAGCTTGCAGCCTTGGATAAGTTACTTACCCACCTCATGCCTCAGTTTCTCCGTTTGTTAAATGGGCCTAAGGCCAGTGCATACCTCATAGTGTTGCTGTAAGGATTAAATTAATGAACACATACAAAGCTTTAGATAAGTCTCTGTCCAAGTACACACAATCTATGTGTATTAGTATTCAATAAACATTGTTCTGTAAAAGACAATGAAAAAATTCATCCAGAGTAGATCCTTGGAATCTATATTTAAAATAATTATTTCTAATAATTCCGATGCCAGTGGCTCGTGGACCATCCTTTGAGAGACAGTTACCTAAAGCAGTGGTCTGCAGAGGGGTGAGCAAATGATTAGGATGACCCATTGTGCTTTGGGAGGGAATGTTGGAATTCTATTTCTATTTACCGTCTTTATCCAAAATAAGATATTTATTTTTATAGTATTTAAAATACTAAATGGTTGGGGCCCCCACTGTTCTTACATGGTTTGGATGCCATAAAGAGGTCTCTAGGAGTTCCCCCTGAGGGGAGAGTGGGAGCGCCACAGAATAGGGGCTGGTGGTGGTCCCCTCAACAAGAGTTCACTCCCAGTGCATCGTAGGTATTGCAGTGTATAATCATGCTGAATGAAATAAATATATAGATTGTATTTATATGTGTCTAATTATAGATGAATTAGGTACATCCTTACAGAATCAAAAACTAGCTTGAAGTGATTTTAGCCAAAAAATTACACATCAATAATAAAGCTGATGATTTCAGCAAACATGAAAAACAAGGAAATGGCAACATTGTCATTTGCCTTGGTTTTGACCTAATCCCTGTGCCAAACACATGTCCAATATAATTCGTCTTCATATAATCCATCTGATGAAACAGAGTTCTCCCTGAAATTGCATTCCTCGAGAACGCTGCCTGAAATATCAACTGCTTCTGCCCTAGTTAACGATTACTTCATGTCAGGTATATACAGGGTGTCCGTAAATAAAACAGTCCATTTTAAATGGCACACGAACTTGATGGACATCTAGCATTATGCCATGGTCTATGAAGGAATATTTATCAGTGCATTCAAAAGGTTTAGAGAGCATTAGAGTAAATTGGAAGATTCAAGATTCTCTTTGTCAACCGGTCAATTCGCGTGCACAGAGATCCATAACTAAGCAGGGAATGCCTTCCTGCTTTCTTTTTTTCTCCCTTCCTCTCCCCAGCTCTCTCTCTGCTAGTGGCTCTGACCTGTGCTTTCTGGGGCTCACTAAGCATAGCATGTTGACACTCAGAGTAAACGAGGTGCTGTGATTTCCAGAAGGGAAAGGAAGTAAAGAGAGGTCCGCCTTCTGTTCCTTACCTCCCTCTCCTGTCCACGTGAGAAGCGGATGGAGTGTGCAGACTCACTGCTGGGAGTCCCCAGGGAAGGGCACCTTTGAGGACTCCCAAGCAGGGAAAAGTCTCCCAAACACAGAAGGCTCAGGGAGGACTGATCCAACTGATTCAAAGAAGTGTTCACTCTTTCATGTTCAAACTTCAGAGAATTTCAATGTAACAGAGTTTTAAGAATTTCTTGGAAAATAGTATGGAATATGGGCCAAAGACCAAAATCCAATCACATTCATCAGATTTTCTCATTTTCATTGCACTCCTCTGTCCACTTACTAGAGAATATTTGTAACCATAATCGTCCTACTTAACTAATCAGGAAACCCTCCTGAATTCAGCCCAGAGTTTTGGTTCTAGGAAGACTTCCTTTAAATTCTGAGAGAGTGGTCAATCTACAATATTGAGCTTATCGGGGTTATAGAACTGGACACTCATTTGATTCTCTCAAGGTAAACAGATTTATGAGGTATGACTATAGCATAGTGAGGAGGCTTTTTTATGAGGTCGACAATTAAGTTTGCAAACTCATTCTAGAAAAAGTGCTGCATACCTCACTGCTGAATATCACTTGAGTTAACAGATGGCCAAGGGGAATATTTCAGAGGTGACCATAGTGATATTCAGCAATGAGGTGTGTAACACTTTATTGTTGTGAACTTAAGTGTCCAACCTTATATAAACTCTCTTTTGGGGTAATGTCAACTGTGGTACGGAGTACAGTAGAACTGCTGCAGGTCAACCACCTAAGAGACTGCGACAAACTGATCAATATAGCGAGGTGGTGAGCTCACTATATTCGGGAGGCCTGCGGTACTGTTACACACACATAGTCTGGTCTGTGAGAATGAGGTCAACTTCAGGAGGCAGTCCATGTAGGGAGGTGGTCAGCTGCGGAAGTTCTACTGGATAGTTCAGATAATAACCTCATCGGGGGATGAATATACAGCTCCCACAGAGATCATCTCAAAGGAAAAATTCATTTGTTTGGTTAAGCTGCAGTCTATACATTCACATAGCAATCTCATTTCTCTAAGTTTACAAATTTCTAGACTTTGATATTTGGGGGGAAGTAAATATTGTATATTCCATCTGAAGAACTTTAAAAGTTAGAAACTGACTTCTATTTGCAGGGGTTTCTTGTGTAATTAAATTCGGCGCATGAGGTTTTTAACTCAGGATTTTATTTTTTTATTTTTGTAGAGACAGAGTCTCACTTTATTGCTCTCGGTAGAATGCTGCGGCATCACACAGCTCACAGCAACCTCCAACTAGTGGGCTTAGGCGATTCTCTTGCCTCAGTCTCCCCAGTAGCTGGGACTACAGGCGCCTGCCACGGTGCCTGGCTATTTTCTGTTGCAGTTTGGCCGGGGCTGGGTTTGAACCTGCCACCCTTGGATATGGGGATGGCGCCTCACTCCCTGAACCACAGGCACCGCCGCTAAGTTAGCATTTTAAAGCTAGTACATTTATGAGGGTGTTAAATGCAGGTATAACATTTAGAGCTGAGGAGCTGGGTTGGAGTTGAGCCATTCGCCAGTGTTGGCAGGTCCAAACTCAGATTCTGGAGCTGATTGTTGTGACCACTTTTGGTTTCCAAAAGTCGCAATCCATATGATTCAACTTAATTCTGAGCTTTGCTTGTGCCTATAATTATAACCATGAACCAATATTTAATTTCCATAGGCAGGTTATAGTAGTTAGCACAGTATTATACAACAGAAGCTATATCACCATTTAAAAGTTAGGAGCACAATGCATGCTCTCAAAAAGTCATTAGTAAATATCATAAAATACAAATATCAAAGCTCAGGTCTGATGTATCTTGCATCTTCTCTAAGGTCTGAGTAATGTGGGTACATGATTATTTCACTACCATAAAAAACCTAAAAGAGTTATTCTCTCTGACCCTGCCCCCTATGCCCACATAAGGTTGAACCAGAGGCTGATGTTCATTTGACAGTGAGCATGTATTAGGTACAAGGTGAAACAATGACTCCTTGATATAATTACAGAGAGTTACACACAACATGTAAATGCCTTTCAAAACCATTTGGTCTGCAGAAAATTCTATTCAGTTTACAGTGAGCCATTGATCACATCAAATTCTATCAGCTGTCTATTTCAGTCTTCTGTACCTCATATATTTTCTTTTGTTTAGTCAGCTCCCAAAGGTAAGGAAAATCAACTTCTGCCCACAGAAAATGTACTCAGATCTCTCATCAAGTTACCTTACTATAACAGCCTCTTAAGAACAAACAGAAAGGGGAAGACAATTCCAGTTGGGCTCTGATTGAGTAATTTGTTTTAATTTTGATTTATGCTCCCAAGAAGCAACTTCATCTAAAAAACATGAGACCTTGTTGATTACATAATGCACTTCTGGACTTTACTTCCCGTAAGATGATTCTTTTTTCTTGTGTTATGGCTTCTTGGATGCTTCTCACGAAGTTAGCATTCCACCTAAAGGTATAGGATCATAAACAGTGGTTGGCTGTTTTTGTTGAACTTATTTCCCAGAACCATCTATTTGAGTTAATCTCCACACAAATTATGATATCATGATTCTCTCTTCAAATTAATCTCAATTCTATTAGACTTTAATGCAAGCTTTTATTGATTTAGAGAAGAGAGGCTGATAAATTTCCCTGATAAAACCTTATTCCTGAAGATTCTCTCACACCCCTGATCTTACAGACCAGCAGTTCTGAATTGATACCTCTCTCTCTCTCCACCACAGGGTAATCTGATTATTGGAAACAAAGATGATGGAGTAAGAGTGGTCTGGGATATATGCTCAGGCTGTCACCTCTTTTGCTTGTATACCAACCACCAGGGTGACCTTGGGTACTGATGAGGGTGTCTTGTATGGAGATGTTACCTCTTGAGTTTGTTGAAGCAGGTAAACAAGTTAAGAACAATTGATACATGGGTCAACATAAAAGTTTGAGACAGACGATGTTATGGTCTGTTATTTCACTTCCAAGAAACACAGTCAACAGTGTCCTTTCTGATTAACCCGTGCAACTCTTAACTTGCTTGGCTTATTGGTATTGCTGAGAGGGACATTTGTCTTCATCTGTGAGGAATTTTTTTATGTTTCTTGCTTTTTGCATATCTCAAAACTTTGGTAATGACCCACATATCAAGGTGCCTGGTTGGAGTGATAGATACAGGCACTATCTATTGTAAGCATTCTGGAGCTGACAGTTCTGAATTGCAAGAGGGGTACTCACCAGTTTTGGCAGGTCCAACTTGTGTTCAGGATTGCTTGGCTCCAGAACTGGTTTTTAACCAATTCTGACCAACAGAAATGGGAGTTACAGTGGTTCGACTTAATGAAGCTCTGCTGCCATCCTCCCTTGGCACCCCAAATATGTTCTTCTCTTATACTAACTCCTTCAAACGTGGCCTGTTGTCAAGTGACCTCTTTTGGGTCCTCTATTTTGCATTGACCTTGAACTTTCTTTCCTAGCATCAAACTCCACTGTTCTCCAGTTAGGGATCACACTTCGGTGTTGCTGACTCTGCATTACTCAGCTTCCACTCTCAGATCTCAGTGGAATCCAAAGAGATTTCTACCACAAGAAAATCTTTTTTTTTTTTTTTTTTTTTTTGAGACAGAGTCTCACTCTGGCCCCCTGGGTTAGAGTGCCACCACCTCAGGCTTCCTCACAGCAACCTCAAACTCCTGAGCTCAAGCAATCTTCCTGCCTCAGCCTCCAGAATAGCTGAGACTGCAGGTGTGTGTCATTAAGCCCAACTAATTTTTCTATTTTTAGTAGAGACAGAGTCTTCCTCTTGTTGAGGCCGGTCTTGAACTCCTGAAATCAAGGTATCCTCCCACCTTGGCCTCCCAGAGTGGTGGGATTACAAGCTGAGCCATTGTGCCAGGCTGAGAATTTTTAATTAGAGTAGGAAGGCCAAGGGAATACCTTTGGCTAAATGAGGGGTGATGGAGTGATGGGGCAGGGACTTGGACCCAGATTCTAATCACAGCCAGGTAGCTGCCTACCTCCTGGAGAGACGGATCATAGTCTTTTCATGAGTGGTGATGAGACAACTGGAGAAAAAGTTACATTGTTCTCCAGGCCACACTCAAGATGGCTCTGTTTTTGCTACTTGTTTGACCATGGCTTTAAATAGTGTACCTTGAGAGGCATTTTGAGATCAAGGAGTTTACCTTTGAGATGATTTCTCCTCTTTGTCAGCTTTGGGGCCACTTTTTGGCACATGATACATGCTGTTATGATATTGCAATCTACTGGGATAAAAATAACTCATGATGTCAAGCCCTGAGCTCAGGAGTGCTGCCCTCCGAGATGGTCTGCGAGGAGGGGAGACAGGGTGGGCCAGTCCCAGAGCCTCTGCGGAGACGAAAATAGAGTGCTAATGGCCTGCAGCGACATGGACGGGAGTGGGAAGCGGACAGATATATTTATAAAGGAAAACGGCTCGGAGCATCTGCTAAGTCCCCATTCTCTTATTTTTCCCAGGTCTATTTCTGGCTTCCCTTTCCACAGCTCGGGCAGATCCTCAGAATAAAGTCTTTCTCCGGTCTGCCCAGGCCTCCAACCGAGCCCCGAAAGAGGCAGGCCACGAATGGTGATTGCCAGCGTCTGGAGTTTTTACAGAAAAACATTCCCCTGAAATTGAAAGACACACAAGGGGAGTGATTTCATCGCTATTAATCCCCCCACCAACTTTTCGGTTTGTTTCTGTCCGTGGAACTCAATCCAGCAGCGTCACTCAGTGGTAGGTCTCGGAACTGCAGGGAAAGCAAGCTGCTTGTTTATGAATTCTGGAACTCAAAAAGCTGAGCTCAAGGAAACAAAATTTTAAACCTTTATCAAAAGGGGTAAGACCTCTCTCATTAGGGTAGCTGAGAATAACTTCCTCCTTCTGTGCTCTATGTAGACTGACGGCCGGCAGTTTCTAATCCAGCTTTCTGAGTCAAGGGAGTGACCTCACCTGAGCACCAGTTTGTAATGGTAAAAGAGGAAGGTGAGAGATTTAAATGCTGCTCACGAATCTGGAACTTTTATCCAGAAATAGAAACATTCAATGAAAATTGTATTGCCTTTCCACCTGACTAAGATTCTTGTGAGGCAACACTTATTTGGAAAAATATATTCATGTAATTATTTTGTGCTCATAGTGTGACTGTACTTACAAACACTGATGGTTATAATCAATCATTTTAAAGATCTTAGAGTAAACTCGTTAATCAAAATTGAAGCTTTCTTTTTTTTATAAAATTTCATGTACACAAATACAAACTCACAGAAGCAAAAATGAGATTATGATTCTTCTCCCTGTTGTGGCAGAGACGAAGATAAAAGTGTTCTAGATTTTCTATGATTCTAGATTTTCCATGTTCAGACTTTTATTCCATAGCTTTGATGCAGCCACAAGAATAGAGTTTCTGCTCTTCATATGCAAATGGTAAACCTCACAGAACGCAGGTAAGGGGTTAAAGGAAATTGTGCAAGAAATCAAAGAACCTGACCCCAAATCTGGATCTATATAGATTCTAACTGAAGAGCTTGGCAGCCTCTCAGAAGAATAAATGTCTCAGTTCATTTTGGGCTGCTATCTTGGAATATCTGAGACTGGGAAATTTATAATGAATAGAAATGTATTGATTCATAGTTCCAGAGGCTGGGATGTTCCATATCAAGATGCAAGCCTCTGGTGAGGCCCCCTTGCTGCGTCCTTACATGACAGAGGGTGAGAGAAGGCAGAAGAGGGTAGAGCTCACCCTTTTCTAGGGCACTAGTCCCACTCACAGGGTGAAGTCCATGTGACTTAATCACCTCTTAATGGTCCCGCCTCTTAACATTGCTGCAACAGCAATTAAATTCAACATGAGTTTTGGAGAGGACAAATATTCAAACCATGGAAATGATGGAGGGGACACCTCCCAAGGGGAGGAGGGAAACAGTTACAAATCATGTTCTCAGCTCTACTTGGTCAGAAGATCAAAGCATGGAAGTTTCTAATGGTTAAAGAGTCACCCAACAGAGAAACTATCCAAGAAGACCAAGCAAGGTCTCGCAAGGTGGCACCTAATGTGGTTCTAAAATGTCTCAGCCTTGAAAATTTTAAAATATGACTTGTCCATTTCCCAGGGGACGTCTGCCTCTTGGGGACAGAGTTGTATTAATGGCCCTGGAAAAACTGATCTATAATCCAGAACTCCAAATTTACGGTGAGAACTAAAACTGCCAGAATGGACAGGAAATGTCTTTTCTACCTCCTCTCCTTATAGAAAAGCTGCATGGGAAGATGAATTATAGCCAGAAGATGGTTTGGTGATCATGAAATCTAAGTGTGAGGGTGGAGGAAATGAAATTATCTGAATGGCTAAGATTGCTGAGCGGTGACTTACCCATCTTGACCAGGACATGCCCAACAAATATCCCAAGGCACCTATTGTCTTAGGTTGGGTTCCCCGGAAACAGATTCTGACACAAGGATCCCTGTGAAAGTGATTTTTCAGAATGTGTTACCAGGGAAAACTTGCAGGCAAGTGGGGAAGTGGAGCTGGACGGGGAAGTAAGCTAAGCAAGGCTGAGTGATCAAGCCAAGTCCCCAGGAAGGTGGGGTTGGTTCAATCTCATGGGAGAACTCTGGAGAAAGTGGACTTCCCACATCAAACTGTCCCAATCAGGGCTGAGGGAACTGGATTATGCTCCTGCACCCATAGTCATTCAATAAGAGCCACCATGTGTTCAGGAAAACATGCTGTGGCAACCTTAACAAAAGTCAGCACTGGCCTATGGTCAGTACTCAAAGAGACAGGTGCCAGCTGTCAACTGTGGAAGCAGACTCGAAAACCAAGTGCACAAAACGGCATGAATCCGTGGGGGTGCACGGTCGGGGGTTGGCCAATGTATCCTGCCCCAGACTGTTGTGGGGATACTGACTCATAAGGTAACTCTCAACTGCACCCCCAGTCTTAAGCACCCCCTAAGGGCCACCCATTTCTTAGCTATCTCCTGGTCTTTGAACTTGGGCATTCATAACCTATGCCCACACATACCCTTATTTTGCACTTAGACAAAAACCTTAATAGCTCTCCAGGTACTTACAGTCTATATCACTTAAAGTGGGTGGGTGGGGGGCAAGGACTGGGAATTACATAGTTAACAAAGGCCTGAGTAGTTAGTCACCTCATCCCCCTACATGAGGGGGGGGGATGTGACTCACCTCATCCCCCTACATGAGGGGCGAATTATGTGACTGGGGTGACAGTTCATTTAAATGAAAAAGCTAAAATGTTTATTGCATCCTCCTCTTCTCTGAAAGAACAGCTATAGACTCTAAATATTTCGTCTTTGACTTTGATAGACCGAGAGAGGAAAGAGTGCCCTGGACAATGACCATGTACGACCAGGGTTAAGATATGGAACGGACCTTGCAAAGACCCCTTGCCTTACAATGTGTGTGCCGGGAGAGGGAAAGGGTTGGATAAAAAGATGGGCTTGTCAAATTCCTTCTTCCTTCAGCCCCAGATAGGGAGCCCAATTTTGTCGGTAATCTTTTGTCCAACCCTTTCCCTCCCCCGGCACACACATTTTCATCATGAACCCCCTCCCACTCCATCTCTGTCTCAACTTTTGCTCCCTTTTCTGTGTTCCAGGGAAATTTTAGTTCCAAGGAAAATTTTTTTCCGACCAAGTGTGAAGTGAGGAAGCTGCTCTTTGTGGTAAAAGAACAAAAAACTTTCTCAACCTAGATATTTCTCATACTCTTTTGCGAGGGTTTAAACTGAGAATTAGTTGAAGTTAGTCATCAGTGAATTTCTCCCCAACTTTCTCCGTGTGAACCACGCACAGAGTAGTGACTTGAGCTGGTTATCACAAGATCTGACGTCCCTTTGTTTCAGATTGAAGATGAAATTAAGAGGGAAAAGGAACAGGGCCCTTAGCAAGAAAGAGGTTCTGAATCTTGAGGGTGGATGAAAATGCTGACGAGGAGAGGAGGCATTTCAATCTGTAGCCCTGCCGAGCTGGGTTCTGAGGTCTGTTCTCCTTCTCTGGCTAACAGGAGACTTGGAGGCATTTCTGACACTTCAAATCCTGCTCCAGGACCCAGGAATGAATGCACAGCCCCCACCCTCGGTTAATTTGGTATATAACATATGGCTTTAGAAGCTTGACTAAAATCTCATTCCTACATTTTGCGGTCAGTACCCTGGCAATTTGAGAACTGGGGAAGCCAGTCCATCCCAATGGTGAACAGTGTGACTCAGCGTTCAAGGTGAGACCTCAAGCCAGCAAAGCTTACCACCGTTAGGTACCCCAAATCTTGATGCCACACGCGCTTCTGACACCAGGGTCCAGATGCCGACTTTTGCCTGACTACCACGTTGAGAATTTTTCTGCTGGAATGCCTTCACACTTTTCTTCTAGCTCATTCTCACCCATGCATCATTTCTCAGTCTGTAAGTCCTATACGATATTTAATATGCTAATTCTTCTGTCACAAGCCTTGTTATCCTAGGGCCCACAATAATTTAAAATGATCTCTTTCTATGGAAGTTTTTTCCCATTATGTAAATGCATTGACTTAATCTTATTTCTTACTGTAGCATCTATGCAGTGACTCTCTGTACGTCATGTTTTTCAAATATAAATGGAGGATAATAATGATAGTATCTGCATCCATGGCTTGCTGGGGTGATCAGTCGATGTATACAAGGTTAAAACATGGCAGAACAGAAGTAGACGCATAGTAAATGTTCCAAGAAGTTAGCAACTATGATGATAATGTTTACTGTTACCATAGTAACCTGATAGAGTCTTAGTAAACATTTTGGGATGAATGACTAGGTAAAAATAAGCATGAGTGACTTGGAAATCCAGTCCTAAGCCCCAGACTGCCCAGAGGAATTGTCTCATCCTCATTGGGCTCATATTCAGTCTGGATTGTCTCTTATTGTTAGGTCCATGTAAGAATCTCCAAGCCTGTTAGATAAAATCAGATAAAGTTAAAAAGGAGAGAGCCAAAGACAGTGAACTCTTCTCAGAAGGAAAGGAGCCTCACTGCTCAATCATAATACTGGTGGTGTAAACCCAGGAGACTTGGAATTTCTTGGAATTTTTTAAAAGAGGGGTTCATCCGGCCAGGTGTGGTAGTTCATGCCTGTAATCCTAGTACTTTGGCTGAGGTGGGAAAGATCACCTGAAGCCAGGAGTTCAAGACCAGCCTGGGCAATACAATGAAACCCCCATCTCTACACAATGTGCTCATACCCTGATAATTTAAGGGGAGGCCACTAGAAAACCACATGGATTTAGGGGTACAGAAGACAGTAACTGAAATTCAGCCTACAGACCTTCAAAAGCAAAATACAGACACTATATTGCTTCCATCACTGTGTGCATTTGGCACCGAGGACAGCTCCCAGTGTGGCTGGCTCCCATTTAAAAATGACCTCTGAAGGTCATGCATGAGCTGTTTGGAAATGCCTGATAGACATGACCTGGGCCCCAGAGGGATGTAACATTTTGGCTTGCTCGCTTAGTGGCTCTGGAGTCTTTCTTAGACACTTCTCCAGGGGTGAGTTTGAAGATGCTTCTGAGTGAAGAGAAAGTCACATTCATAAGTTTATTTGTAGTAACAGTTTAGCCACAGTTACCTACTAAAGTTCTAATTTCTAGGACCACTTTGGAGAAAAAGAAGATCTGAAGAGGGTGTCAGAGAGAAGGGCTAACCAATACCTCTATCAATGTAACAAGGATGGCCAAAAGGGCGGAGGATGTATGGAGGACATCACACAGAATCTTTTAGAACAACACGTTGTCACACGAATGGCAGGTTAAATTAAGCCTCTGTGCTCTACCCAGATGGCCCCTGAGTTCTCCACAACCATCTCTGCCAGCCCCACCCTGTGGAGCCCTGACAGGCTGTGAACGCTTGTCTCACACGCTGGGCTTGGACATGCCAACATTCAGGTGGTGTCACCTCCCTCAGGTCCCCTCCCACCTCTCAGGCTTCTAGCATTGTCTTGTGAGGCGCCAGGGTTTAACTGCTTGCTGCAGAAGGTCACCTTTCTGCCTGGGATACAAACTCAGGGCTTGAAGGGGCTGTATACTTTCCTCACCTGGGAATTTAACTCCTTTATGAGTTAAATCTGGGACAAAATTGTTTACTACCAACTGGAGAACACAGTAGCTGCTTTCCGTGGGCTCCTTGCTGGGAACACCTGCAGGCTGAGGTTGTCGCTGGCAGATTCTCACCTGCCTTCCTTTAGGGTGGGCAGGGCTGGGACTGTCAGAGCTACACCATGCCTGACTGATGGAGAGCTATCTCCTAAAGAGAGACCACAAAGGGCCCCCATTCCCCAGCCATCTATTGTGGTTTTCAGAAGAGAAAATGACAAGATTGGTGACATCCAGTCCTGACATGCACAGCCTGACTCCCCAGAACTTCCATGTCCAATCTGGGTCTTAAGATCCTTTGGACTGCTTTCATCATAACCCTAGACTAGGTCCTGGGAACATTCCCAGGATAATGTGGCTCTGTTTTGGATTTCAGGTAGTGGTAGTGGATTTCAGCCTGTTGCTCATGGGCACAGCATGGCCTTGGGGAAGTGACATGTTCTGCCCCGGAACAAGGCATAGCTGTGGCCATTAGATCAGTGATTTTCAACTGGTGTTCCATGAGAGAATCTTAGGAGGGCTGCAAAAGATTTTAAATATCATTAATTAAATTATTTTCAAAAGAAGTTAAAAACACAGAAGGTATATACTTTTTTTGATCAACATAATTTAAGTGTGCCGTGGCAGTTTATAAGCTCAAGCGTCCTGTTGAGATTTAAAAAAGTTGAGAAACACTGCATGAGATGAATGAGCCTCATGTAGAAGGAAGTATGCAGAACTATTAAGGTTTTGTGCAGTTAAAAATCTGAGCCAGTATCTGTGTTAAAAAAAAAAAAAAAAAAAGAAGCGAAGGCTATTTTACTGCTAGAGTTTGCTGCCTTGTAAAATGCCATTTTCCCTGGGTAACAGTTGAATTGTAGTCACTTGTAGGAAATGTAAATTCTAACTGTGAATTTTCATAATTAGGTTGTGAAGTAAGTATAGCAAGATTAACTCACCCATTATAGCTTTGGTTTTGGTTTTCAAATGGTTATGAAAATAGGCTTTTTCCTAAGAAGAGGCAAATGTGGTGGGAAATTCTTTGTGAAATTATGAAATAAATGTACACTGTATTGACATAAACAAAATTAAAATAAAATTGAATGAAAGAATGAGCTAGATGAGGGGCTCCCAGCGGAAGGGACAGGGCCCTGGCAGGACACAGGGTGGGGGTGGTGCAGACAGCTCCTGAGTACGGGAGGTCAGGAAGCAACCCCCTGAACCCAGGGGTCTCAGGAACTCTCCGTCCCCTGGTTCCCTGGCGGTGAGAGCTTCCAGGCTGGAGCAGATCACAGATCCAGCCACTCCTGGGGTGGGTTAAGGGAGGAGAAAGAAAAGGAGGAAAGCCGTGTGCGCCTGTTATAATGCTGCAGTCGCCTCCAGTCAGATCCTGGTCCTCAGGTGTTGCAGCTCCCGGCCTCGGGGACATGGGCACTGAGACTCTCCAACTGTCACTCTTCAGCCAGCCTTTGGCAAGAATGAACAGGGTGCCCCAAAGCTCTGCATGTGCCTGAAAGAAGCACCACCAAGGCTTCTCAACCACATGCTCTCTCTTGTCGCCCCACCTTGGTACACCCAAACCCCACTCTCCAGCTCCCCCAACTTCTGAAACTCTGCCAATATACCCTGTGGGATCATGGTTGGTCTTGGCAAGATCCCTGTATCCTCAGCTACCTCACTACAAATGCCCCTTTACTTTTTGCGTCTGAGACCTCTGCAACTTACAGCCCCTGGAAAAGGCAGCCATTTCCTCTCCACATTCTCCAAAACCCACACTAGCTTTGGGGAGAGAGAAGCTGGTACCTCTGTGTTCCTGAGAGCAACTCCAGACCACTTTCCTTTTCCCCTCTGCTGTTTTTCTCAGAAAAGGCAAAAGTGGTGGGCAATCTTTGTGAAAATTATAAAATAAATGTACACTGTAACGGCACTGACAAAAACAGAGTAACCAGCCACCACCACCACCCCTTGTCACAGCCCTCTTCCAGCGATCTGATGGATCTGATCAATCTGATCGGGGTCCAGGGCCACCCCGACCCCTCCACCATCTCCATTGCAAACCCTCTGCCTGCTCCCTGTCTCCACCTTCTTTCCAACATGCTTAGTTTACTGTCCCAGCTCCAAGAACTCTGTGATCCCCTCTTGACCTTTTGTTTTCCACTAGTCTGCAAGGGCCCTGCACTCTTGGGTAGAATTGAGACAATCTAGAAACTTGGGGAAGTTCTGAGATTGTGTATGCGGAATGTTTGGTGGAATTGGGGGTGTTTGGATATGAAGGGGATAGAGCAAAGAACTCAAGGAGAGGGAGGGAGAAGGCTGCATGCTGTTGGCCAGGAGACTGAGGTCTGCCTGCCTGAAATTAAGGGAGAATATCAGTAATAGACTCGAACAGCAAC
Source organism: Nycticebus coucang (assembly GCF_027406575.1). Taxonomy (NCBI): domain Eukaryota; kingdom Metazoa; phylum Chordata; class Mammalia; order Primates; family Lorisidae; genus Nycticebus; species Nycticebus coucang. The sequence goes on along the minus strand of NC_069799.1, from coordinate 49,023,108 downwards.
AGTAAAGAGTCCAGTGAAATCAGAATAATATTAGGGAGAGGCACAAACTCTAATTCATCAATGAAACATTCTCAGAGTATTTTAATCCCTGGGGCATGTTTTATCCCAGTGTTTTTCAACCTTTTTTTTTTTTTTTAATCTCGCAGCACATTTGAACCTATAGTTAAACTTCCTCAGCACACTTGAATTATGTTGATCAAAAAAAAAAAAAGTATATTTCCTGTGCTTTGAACTTCTTTTGAAAATAATTTGACTAATGATCTTTGAAAATTTTCTGGGCCTACCTAAGATCCTGTCACAGCACACTGGTTGAAAATCTCTGTTTTATCCACTCAACTTCTTGCATTTATTAATCACCTAGTGTGTTTTTAGGTGCTGCACAAAATGAGCTGTAGTTCCTGCCATCCAGGTGACTAACATCTATCAGAAATAACAGATGCATGTCATTCATATTATCATAGAGGAATGTGCGGGGCCATGAAAAAAAAAGGTCATCTAAGTCACACAGGGAGGTCAGGGGAGGAGTCCTGGAGGAAGAGATGCTTTGGTTGAGTTTTGAGGGGACAGAAGAGTGCACTGGACAGACCAAGCCTGAAGTGCCGGCCACATGTGCCTAGGCTCCAGGGGGACCTGCCTCCTAACCCTACCAGCCCTGCTGGTATGAAGATTGTCTTACAGCAGCACCCAACCCCCAGCCCACCCCACTCACGGCAGTGGCAGGAGGCCAACACCCTTCAATAAAGCTCATCAGAAAACAGACACGGCCAACTGGATGATGAGTCTAAAGAGCAATGATTCTAAAGAGTTTAAATTAACAAATGCAGAGAGATCGAGTCAACAGGGGCTTTGGAAGCTCCAAAGGGAAGGTGCGATGGAGGCTGGGCAGTGCCTCCCATCACCCTGGGAGAGCTACAGGAAGAGGAAACAGAATTGCAAACAGCTGGGGGAGCCAGTAGACCGGGAGGGAAACACAGTGGCTGTGCAGAGAGAAGCAGAGAGGTCACCAGAGAGAGCCAGAGCCCAGGGGAGACATGGGAAGAGAGGGCAACCTAGAGTTGTCACCCCGTTTTTCCAGCAGCAGTCCCCAAGTATCTTCACCCCCAAAACTCATTTTCCTAAGGCTCAAACCAACCCTGAAAGTAGATTTCCGGATCTATGCCGAAGAAAAATTTGCATATGTGCACAAAGAAACATGTACAATGATATTTATTGGGGAAAATGAAATAATATTCAGCAGAGTAATAATGAATTGTGATGTCTGTATATGGTAAGATTCGGAAAAGTGAACAAGTTTTCTAGATAGCCATAGATATGTACATATGCATATAAATATGTACATAACATAATACACACACAGATCTTAAACTATACTGACACATTTAAAAACCAAATTTAAGGTATACATAACACCACCATTTATGTAAATTGAAAACAAGGATCGTATATGTTGCTTGTTCTGGGTATATACTGTCCATAAAGTTCATGTGCAATTTAAAATAGAACACCCTGTGTGTGTGTGTATATATATATGTAAGTGTTCAAAAATAATTTGAAGGTCACAATGGAAATTCAATATAATACAATTCAATGCAGTAGTTACCTGAAAAGATAATGGAATAATTTGGGGAGACGAAGTTTTTCTTAATTTTGTGAAGTTAAATTTGTCTTTTGATTTAATAAGAATGAAATCCAATGTGATTGACAGTCAAAATGATGAACTCATGTATATTTAATGTTTTTTTTTTTCAAATATTAAGAAGAAATGAACAGAGAAGATGAACAGACAGGAGGATGCTGAGGTCAGACACAAGAGCCTGGATGTGGAGAGGGAGGGGAATGGGAGCGGTAACAAAGAAAGAATCAGTGTGTGCCGGTGAAGTTTTCAAGGTGAGACTCAGGGGAAAGTGTACTTGGCCCTTAGCTTTCTGGCTGGTAGTGATGCTGATAACACGGAATATAAAACAGTGCAGTGCGGGAGGAAGAAGATGAACCTGGATTTGGACATGTTGAGGATGAAGGTTCCGTGTCTCATCCAAGTGGGTGACGTGTAGCAGGTACATCAAGGCTAGGGATGTGGCTAAGAGGTCATTTGCATCAAAGTTACAGTTGAAGCCATGTAACACTCGTGACCACGGGAGAGTAGATAGAGTGACAGGGACAGATGCCAGAGGATGGAACTTGGTGCTGAAAGTGGGCTAAAAAGTTTGTGGTATTACAGAAGCCCAGGAAAGTGAGCACATTAAGTCATGCAACTTATGAGGAAAGTTGTAAAGAAACATGAATATATATTATTTGATTTGGGGGTGCTGGACATGAGCTCCAAGGTCCCCCTCTTTGGTCAGTCTGAGCCAGTGGCCTCTACACCTCCCTCCTTTTTTGTGGCTACATAAAAGTATGTGGTTCAAGGACGCAGAATATCCACAAAGCAGTCACGTCGGCTGGGACTGAAGGAGTTAAAGTGAGGACCTCTCTTTGTGTCCAGTCCATCTGCTCTTCAGTTTGGGACATTTTTCATGAGCACGCCCTCCTTACCATAATTGCTGACATTGTTTTAAACACGCCTGTAATCCTAGCACTCTGGGAGGCCGAGGTGGGTGGATTTCTTGAGCTCAGGAGTTCCAGACCAGCCTGAGCAAGAGCGAGACCCTGTTTCTATTAAAAATGCAAAAACTAGCTGGGCATTGTGGCTGGTCCCTGTGGTCCCAGCTATTCGGGAGGCTGAGGCAAGAGAATCTCTTGAGCCCAAGAGTTTGAGGTTGCTGTGAGCTACGACATCACAGCACTCTACCCAGGGTAACAGAGTGAGACTCCATCTTAAAAAAAAAAAAAAGAAGAAGAAAAGAAAAGAAAAAGAAAGAAAGAAATAAACATCTTCCTATGGGCTGGATTATGCCCTGTTACAGCCCTAACCTCCAGTACCTCAGAAATGTGACCGTATTTAGAGACAGAGTCTTTAAAGGGGCCGTTATGTTCAAATGAGGTCATTAGGGTGGCCCTGATCCAATACACTTGGGTCCTCTAAAGGAGAGGAAGAGACACCAGGGTTGTGCGTGCATAGAGGAAGGGCCGTATGAGGACACGGGGAAGTCAGCCGTCTGCAAGCCAAGGAGAGAGGCCTCAGGAGAAATCAAACTCGCTAACACCTTGATCTTGGACTTCTAGCTTCTGGAGCTGTGAGAAAATAAATTTCTGCTGTTTGAACTACCCAGTCTGCGGCTTTTTTTTGGTCATGGAGGCCTGAACAAACCGACAGAAAGGATGCAGAATATCCACAGAGCAGACCCATCGGCGTGGCTGTACGTGTTGAGAATGTGCCTGGGTGGGAGGTATAAAGTGGTAGCTCTGGTCACACTCCGTCAAACCAAAGTGGGTGGAAATAGGAGACAAGGTCAGGAAGGTAACAAAGAAATAAGATCACATAAATCATTTTAAGGACATCTCTGATGAAGTGTTTTTAAAAGTTACAGTGTCTTCATACATCACTGGAAAAGTACAAATACAAATAATCGGAGTTGTTTTTCGATGGCATCCATTCTCCTGTCTCTGCAGAAAAATGAACAGAAGGCAAATGACACAAGTCTGAAATGCAGGCAGAGGAGCGCTGATGGTATCAGCCGGAGACTGTGCAGGTGTCTGAGCATGAATAACTTTGCATGGTGACGGTTAGCTGAGGAGAGTTGAGAAAAGGAAATGGTGTGGAGGGCAGAGGACATTGCTAGTCCCCGGTCCTGGCTGTGCCTTCGCGCCTCCTCCCTCTGTCTCACCAGTGCCTCCTGTGAGTGTGGGCAGAGGAACCCCTGCCCCAGCACCACGCTTCAGCAGTTCACCAGGCTGGTCAGCACCAGGTGAGGAGTCCAAGGAGCCAAGTCCCCTGGGTCCCACACACCGCCTGCTAGACAGACCTTACCACTTTGTACCTGGGACCCTGGAATTACGTTCCCCAAGTCCCAAGTCCACTTCCAGCATCTCCACCTGTCTCATTCCAGTGTCCATCTTCAGGAGGCCCACGGAGACTTTCAGTGTGCACCTCCCCAGGGGGCGGATGCTGGAGCTTGGACGGGAAGCTGGGATGTCTACCGTTCCTTAGCCGCATTGCCAAGTAGAGGGAGCCACAGTGAGAAGAGAAGGGAAGAAGCGGCCAGGTCGCAGACTCAGGGTATGCAGGGCTGGCAGTCTGGTACTTTCCGTGCCTCTCAAACTTGAGAGCCCATGTCCTTATGAAGTAATGTTTGTCAAGGGAGGAGGATCAACGATATTTTATATACCAGTGTGTGGCGTAATCTGTCACTTCTCCTGTTGGACATATGGGATGTGGACGTCCGTGTGTGCACTGCTGGAGGCAGCCTGTCCTCCATCAGGTCCTCCCTCCTCAGCCACAGACGGAAACCAAGACCCGGTGAGGCTCCAACCTCATAATTTGTTTTCCCTTGATTTTAGATCATTGCAGCTAAATTGGTCATTACCTCTATAAAGCATTGAACAGTGATGTTCTCAACTGTTTATGGATAAATACTGGGATTTGTGATATTTTCCCTTTGTTTACTACGGGAAAATGATGGATATGGTTTTGGTATTAACTCAATGATTTGGCATTTGTGTTCTTTTCTGTTTTTCCAGTATCCTGTCAAATCGCACTGCAACATCATTTTTCCTTCCAATCCTAATACCGCAATGATTGTGTTTAAATAGAGACATCCATCTTCCTTCCAGTCAATTCCGAGGCCTTAGGACAGGCTGTAACGCTGGGCATATCCTTTTCTTGGCTCTCAGGTTTGCAGTTTTATGTGTAGTGACTGAGCCTGGTCAGCAGATGGCAGTAAGCATCTTGTAAGAACAAATAATTATTCAGGTTGAGTTAAAAATAAAGAGAAAGAACGCATGAGAAGAAAAAAAAATAATGCAAGACCTGTGGAGAAGCAAACTGCTACAAAATTCTGCCTTTCTTGCAGGACTGGTGAATGCACCCTTCTTTAAGGCTCCATGGGATGCTATTCCTCGCTTTTTTTGTTGTTGTTGTTTGTTTTTTGCACCCCTTTCTACCTACCCCTGCTCACTGGTGATCCAGGTTGGTGCCTGTAGATTGGAGGGTTCTGAGAAGGGGAGGTTGAGGTAGGGGTGGCGTGGAGCACAGAAGGTTGGCCTTGACTCTCAGCCCCAAGGAGGGGCCGGCCTGCCTATGTGGCACTCTGCCCTTCTGAATGTCCCCCTCTGACCTTGTCTCCGCTGCTGCCACTTTGCTGGGTCCTCCCTGCTGCTCTGTATGCATGGAGCATCTTGGCCAGGGCTCTGGGCTCAAGAACCTGGCCCTCCTCCCAGGCAGCCCTGCCTGGCCCAGCATGTAAGGAAGAGACAGCTCATTTAACCTGTGTCCTCATCTCTGGGCTCATCTGGCGGTTGCCATGGCAACCCACAAGGCTCCTCAGGCTTTCTCACTGACTGACCAGGCTGGAAAACCATTCTGGAATTGACAGAGCTATATTCTGGGAAAATTTAATGAAAGAGCAGCCTGACCTAGTTTTAATGCTTCACAGAGGAAATGGCAGGGATGTGAGGTCTTATGAAAAGGAAGGGAATAGTGGCTTCCAGACCGAGGGGAAGACTTCGGAGGTGGAAGGGAGCTACAGCAAGGGCCTCAGCCTCTGTTATTTCCTTGTCTTCCACCGAGAAGAGCTCAACACCAGGATGCAGGAATATAGAATAATTCTATTTTTTTTATTTTTAATTTTTTAAGAGACAGATCCTCTCTATGTTGCCCAAGCTAATCTTGAATTCCTGACCTCAAACAATCCTCCTGCCTCAGCTTCTCAAGTCTGTGTTTTAATAAAAAAAAAAATAAGATTATTTTACTTTCTTAAGAGAGGGAAATAAAACAAAAAATATGCATTTCTCATTGGAAAATGTGGGGGAAACATCCCTGATTATTTAGATCTAAAGTTCAGCTGAAGAACCCATATTGATTTTTTCAATTTCCAAAGGACACAGAGGCAGGCAGCCACTAGCAGACAGCCTCCAAGTATTCCTGCCCTGGTGTTATCTCTTCCCCATCAGTATGGTGTGGATTTATGGCTTTTTAAAGTATGATTTGAATACATGATATGTCCCTCTTGAAATGAGGTATAAAAAGACTATTAGTTCTGTCTCAGGTGCTCTCTGACTCTGTCACTGGGATCACAAACTGTCATACCAGGAGGCCAGGCAGCCTGCAGAGAAGCCTCTCTGGCAAGGAACTGAGGCTGCCCCCAGCATGAGAGAAGACAGGAAGTGAACACTTCTGCCCCGGTTGAACCTTCAGATGACCACAGCCCTGGCTGACAACCTTATAAGGGACCCGACACCGGTGGACACAGTGGAGCTAAGCCCAGAGTTCTGATCCACAGAAACTTTCAGAAAATAAATGTGTGTTTTTCTCAAGCCACTATGTTTTAGGGGATATTTTTGTGACACCAAAATAGATTATGAATACAACAATTTTTTTTCTCTTGCTACCATGATTTGAATTATTGTTATGGGAATATACTCTTAGAATCTATCTGGTTATATGTGATTCAGGACTTCATATTTATAGCTTGCATCAGTAAGTGACATAAGGCAGGTTACCAAGTTTCTCTGAGCCTCGATTATCTCATTAATTTAAAATAATTACTTCTTAAAGATTATGTGGGCTAATATTTGTAAAGGTCTTAGAAGAAACAAGCTAGAAAATGCTTAATATGTGTAAATTAGCTGTTGTTATTATTATTGAATACAAATTAATCACATTTCTATACACCTATTTTCCTCTAAGTCTGTATCTATGATTTTCCTTCAGTGACTGATTCCCCCCCAAATCAGCAGAAACAGCTATGTTAGATTTATTCCAAGTTGAAACTGTGCAAATACAGCTCAAGCAGCTTGCAAAGAGGCCCACTTTGCTATAACTCTGAGTTCTGTCTTAAAACCCTACTTAGATTTAAGCTCCACAGCCTTTGTCCAGAGGAGGGCAGAACCTGGATGGCCAGGAGGGCATAGAAGTTTCAGGTAGAGGCTTGGCAGACATTCCATCATTTTGAAGAACAGGTAAGACAAATACCTGTTGTAGATGGAGTGAAAGAAAGTGGAAGCCAGGCGGCGCCTGTGGCTCAAGGAGTAGGGCGCTGGTCCCATATGCCGGAGGTGGCAGGTTCAAACCTAGCCCCGGCCAAAAACAAAAAAAACACACACACACACACACACAAAAAGAAAGTGGAAGCCATAGGCCATAAGGCCGCATGATTAGCATGTCATTGGAATGTACATCTGTGCCTGTGTCCAGGTGCAACCTGTGTACATCACTGCCCCACCCCCTTGCCTGCTATGGTCCAAGTCGGAAATCACAGGGTAACCTCTGGGAGAGGTGAACAGTGAGGATGTGAGAAGTGAGTTCAGGGAAGAAAGCGCACTTACTCTGAGAAGCTGCCCGAGGCCTTTATCAGCAAGCCAGCTCTACAAATGACTGACGTTAAAAGTAAATGCAATAAATGTAATGGATATATCTGCTTACTCTTTTTAAATTTTCTTTTATTTTTTAGAGAAGTGGCTCTGTCATTTAGGCCGGGATACAATGGCACAATCATACTACAGCCTCCAACTTCTGGTCTTACGCTGTCCTCCAGCTTCAGCGTCACAAGTAGCTAAGAGTAACTGGGACGATAGGTGTGTACCGCCATGCCTGGCTAGTTATTTTTTTATTTTAATTTTTTTTTAGAGATAGGGTTTCCCTATGTGCCCAGGCTGGTCTTGAACTCCTAGGCTCAAGTGATCCTCCTGCCTTAGCCTCCCAAGTAGCTGAGGATCTGCTCACTCTTGGTGCCACCTACAGTGTATGTCTATTTAGAGACAATTTAGGGACGTAACAAAGTTTTTTTCTCTCAAGCTAATTAATCCTAATATATCGTGTATCAATTACAGGCCTCAAATTCTGGCTGCTGTTGGGAGTGGTATTTTGTCAATATTAACTGAACACTTAAATGTATTAACTGAACAATCATAGAAGGTATGGACTATTAAACTCATTTTCCATATGAAAAAAGTTATTGCCCTGTTGTGACTACAGATGGCACTCAGGTCTTCTGACTCCCTCTGAAATCCCTTGGGTGCTTGAGAAACACTAGCCAAGTCCATGGGCTGGAATTTTGGAGACTCTGCAAGAGCATCCCCTCCTCACACAGCATGACTCAGGGTGCAGTCGAAAGCTGCCATCTCCTCAACCGTATACAGGAAGAGGGCTGAGGGGAGCAAGACTTCCAAGCTGCCGTGATCTCAACATCCTCCTTTGACTCGACTAAAACAATCATGTGGGATTGAGGAGGCACACACAAGTGGCAGCCAGGACCCTAGGCCCTGTGTGTTTTTATTGCTAAGCCCCACCACCACCCTGTTCTTCCCTGGACTTTCATTTACACACCAATAACAAGCACAGCTGCCCCAAGAGGCTCCTTGCCAAGGTTTCACACGAGACAATCCAGGCTCCTTGGCTGTGTCAAAGACATTTAGCTTAAAGACTTGTCAGTTTGGATTTTTGCCTGAAGTTAGTGGGGACTCTGGAGATATTTAAGTCTGAAAGACTTTGAAAAGCCATGGTTTGCTTGAAGAGAGACAAGAAAATAGTGACAGAGATTCTCTGACTCCTTTTCTCTCTGCCCTCCATCTTCCCTTCTCTCTGTTCTCTTCTCGCTCTTTCTCATCTCTTCCCCCCCACTCTTGTCCCTCTCTCTAATATGAAATTAGCTTATATTTTTATATTTTAAAAAAGAAAATATTGAAAGAATAGGCAAGAGACGAGTGAGCAGAAAAGAATAAAACAAAGGCAAGGGCACCACTGAACATCTCTTGAAGGTTATTGCTGCCTCGTCATTAATGCCATCTCCGTCACCTTCACCATGACCATCTATTGACTGGATCCTTTGGGCCAGGCACTGCATTATGGGATGTGCACACATCATCGCTAATCACATGATCAGAGGTCAGAAATGAGTGGCCTGGGAAGGCAGGGCAAGTTCCACAAGGCAGGCAGTGACCAAGTCACAGTGGTATTTTGTGAGCTCACATCATTCCTGTGGGTACTGGCTGGGATCCATAGGCATTGAAATGTACAGACCCTGATGTGTTGGGGAAGGGCAATATCGAGAGATCTCACTAGATGTCCACAGTGTATCATACATGTTTATGCAGATTTCGAGTGTATCTCTCTGCCCAAGAATGGACCCCCCAAAAGAGTCTTCACAATTCATGGAAGCCAATGAAATCCAGTCACCCTGAGAGTCAGAATCTTTCCTCCCTCACCAGCTGTCTCTTCTATTGAAGTCATTATAAGTCAGGCCTGACTTATAAGCTTTCCCTGATCTCTCTCCAACTAATGCCGTCTCTAGAGAGGTTGGTGTGATTTGCAGATGGCTCTCCCCAAAACCTCACCCATCCCCAACAACCAAAAACCAAACAACCACAAAGTTCCCCTGGCTGGTTTTGTGCCTTTCCTTTCATTCTTAATGTGTTGGAAAGAGAAAAATAAATAAATGAAAGAACCTGATAGAATCTTTTCTCAACAAGGTAATTCATTCAGACATTGGCAGCCATTCATACATCATGATGAATTAATTTACCAAATTAATCAATCAATTTAGTCCAATAATCAGATCAAGTGATAACAGGCTCATTTGCTTTGACTTGATGAATTAGATGACTAGAAAGATCAGATGATTATATCACATTCATTAAATGTTTTTGTTTTTTTTTCCAGGCCTTTGCAAGGCACTATGAGCCAAACTGAGGATGCTTGAGGTGTTGGGCTGGTGGCCAAGAGCTGCTCAGGATCCCAGCCACAGCCTCAGCTCAGGTTTTAGAAACCTACAATTTCAGACACGAATACCAAATGACAATGAATAGCACTAAAAACAATTAGCATAATAAATTGATGTGCTATTCATATTTTGTTATTAACATTAGTCACTTCCTTAAGGCAACTACCGCCTGTGTTTATTTGCTAGGGCTGCCATGACAAAGTCCTACAAACTGGATGGCTTAAACCAGTGGTCCCACCCTTTTTGATAGTAGGGACCTGTTTCATGGAAGACAGTTTTTTCATTGACCAGAGTGGGGGCATCTGATAGGAGGCAGAGCTCAGGCCAGGTGACATGAGTTACGGGGAGCAGCTGTAGGTATAGATGAAACTGCTCACTCTCCACTGCTCATCCCCTGTTATGTGGCCTGGTTCCTAACAGGCCATGGCCCAGTGCTAGTCCTTGCCTGGAGCTTGGTGACCACAACCTTAAACAACAGAAAAGTATTGTTTCACAGATCAAAGATCTGGAGATGAAGGAAAGATGCCTGAGCACACCAGGAAAGAATCTTGTTGCAAACCTCTCTTCTGCCTTCTGGTAAGTTTTTGACTCGTAAGACTATTAACTCTAGTTTAATCATGTCTGTGTCCAAATGTTCTCTTTATGTAAGGACATCGGTCACACTGTATCAAGGGTCCACTTTATGATCTCATCTAATTACATTTGCAATGACCCTGTTTCCAAATAAGGTCCCCTTTTGAGGTAGTTGGGGTTAGAACCTCAACATATGAATTTTGCGGGGGACATATCCCAACACATAAACTATCCATCAGTGGATTAAAAAAATAGTGAGAACACTTTTTTTTTTTAACTCTCTCACCTTTTCCATTTCAAAAAAGAGACTCAGGCATGATCAAGTCTCTATATAGTAGTCCCACCTTATCCATGGGGTTTGCTTTCTGAGGTTTCATTTAGCTATGGTCAACTGTAGTCCAAAAATAGGTGAGTATGTACAATAAGATATTTAGAGAGAGAGACCATATTCACCTAATTTTATTACAGTATATTTTTATAATTGTCCTATTATCTCTTACTGTGCCTAATTTATAAATTAAAGTTTATCAGAGATCTGTAGTCATAGGAAAAAGCATTCAGTAGTATAATATAGATGGGGTCAGCACCATCTTCACATCTGTCATCCACTGTGGGTCTTGAAGTGTATCCCCCTCAGAGAAGAGGTGAATGCTGTATTTTCCGTAAAGACTAATCAGTAATTAAATTAAAAGCAATTTTTTTCTAAACAGAAAACTTTGTAAGTCAACCAAGGAAAATAATCTTGATTATAAAATGGTTCCTCCTTCACATCTGCATAAAATTGGTTTTGCCTCTATTATCTTTCCAGGCCTAGCATATCTGGTTTTGCTCCTCCAGCTCACATGTGCATTAGGGTGAGAGGTTATTTTCAGAATGTCTTCCCCTTAAGACATCCTCGAAGCAACAAGTTATTTACTTTAGCCCACCTGTGTTGATTCAGGTGTCTGTGAAGTAACTATAAGGAAGAGAACCAGTACTCTTGGGTAACCCAGAGCAACTCAGAGCAACCCAGAGAAACTTAGATGTATTGGGTAAATCTGAAAGAAGTCTCCCTAATACTAGCCTAGACTCACTGATCAGTCTCCAGAGCACATATTTAAAACCAAGCAAAGACAACATGTTTATTCCTCTTTTATCTTGCAGTAAACACTAACAGGACACATTTTTAATTCTTCTTCATTTGTAATTAGCTGCAAATACCATGTGGTAGCAATATCATTTTCTGATAACTTAAGAATCCGAGATGCCCACCAAAGATTCTCACTATTTATATGGATCTTTAAAAGACAGATGTACCATTACCACTTGGGAATATTATTTTAACAAAGGTTTGAAGATGTCTACAACTGTGAACATCTAATACCTAGTTTCTTAGGGGTATAACATTTCATAACCAGATTTAGAACAAAGATCTCATGAAATATTACCTGCCTAGCATCCTCAAAGTAAGTCAATTGAAATGAAAAGAAAAAAAAAAGTCTGTCGTGATATAAAACACATCTTCTAGAGCTGTGGGGACATCTTGTGGCCAATTTTATTAAAGATTAAAAAAGATACAGTTGGTCCTCTGCATGTGGACATTCTGCATTCTTGGATTCAACCAATCATGAATCAAAAACACTTTTAAAAAAATTTCATCTGTGCTGAACATGTGCAGACTTCTTTTTTACTGGGTGTCAAATGCTCCTTCATTGAAACGTTTTCCCTTGTCCTTTTTAACTAGCTGGGCATTCCACAGCACCACTGTGGATGTCATCTATGTCATGAGGGTGGTGGCCTAGGACATTGCAGCCCACTGACTGGGCCGTCCCCTGGATCTCTTTAATGGTTCCAGAGAGTTCTCTGGCTAAAGATGGGTGCCGCATCTGTCTGGCAATGCTGACAATCTCATGGAAAGTGCTATTGCCATTGTCTTTAATGTTTCTCTGTTTCTTTCTGTCTCTCCGTGTTTCCTTGAGGGCTTTGATGATGAGGGCAGAGGCAGAGGGTGCCACCTCAGTCTGGGCCTGTTTGTTCTGGATGGTCAGTTTCACTGTAATCCTCAGACCCTTCCAGCCACCGGTTGCCTTGGCGATGTCATCACCAGCCGTTTTTGGAGACAAACCCAGGGGGCTGATCTTGGGGGCCAGGGCAGACATGGCACCGACTTCGTCACTGGTGCACCTCAGGTACACACCTTTGATCTCATTGGGGTTGAACGTAGGCAGCATGGTGGAGGCGGCTGGTGTTGTATAAATCCAGATTCGGGAGGACCGAAGAAAGTTGCACCTTGGCCTCCTCTGAGCTGAAAGCCAAGAGCCATAAGCCATGTACAGATTTTTACTTTCCTTGTCATTATTTCCCAAACAACACAGTATAACAACTATTTACATAGCATCACATTGTTATTAGGTTTTGTAAATAATGTAGGGATGATTTAAATGGGTAATATCCTAGAAAATAAAGAAACAGCATTTAAAAAAAAAGTTTCCTAGGTGACCCTAATTTGCAGCCACCCAAGGTTAAGAACACTGATCTAGAGCAAATTTATGGATTCTAACAATAGAGATAAAATGACTACCATCATTTCGTGGTAATTTTTTTTCTGGATCATAAATCAAATACTGCCTGTTTACCAAATTCTAATCTTTTCATGTAGCTAAATAAATTACTTAACCACAGTTTCATGCACTATCAAAACCGATTTGTACTAAACATTTCCATGTTCTGAAAAAAAAACAAAGTATATGGGTGAATGCGTGTAAGCTATGCAAATACCACACCATTATACCATGGTGTAGCATTTTCATATTGCAAAATGGTATAGTGTTTGCATGTAAAGGACTTGAGCATCTGTGTATTTTGTAGACCCATGGGGAGTCCTAGAATTAATCCCCCATGGGTAGTGAATGGACAACTGTATTTTGACTGAAGAAGTATAGTGAATGGTTACAGTGTATTAATAATTGTGCTATATTCAGGGAGAATAAAGATAAAACATAAGCTGTCTTTGGAAGAAGCTTTTCAGGATAAAAAGAGAATGAGCTATGTAATATAATCAGGCCTCACTTTGTTTATATATGTAAGAAGTCCAAGAATCCTGTAAAAAAAAAAAAAGAAAGAAAAGAAAAGTATAGATGTAATGAATACCTGTGGCTTTTGTCTGTCGTCCATGTTCCCCACATTCCTGAGTCCCGGCACCTCAGTTTTACTTTGGATGTCATCCCACCTGCCCTCCTGGTCCATGTGTTGGGATAGGGCTGATGCTCAGTCTTTGTGGCTTCCAGACTCTTCTAGTCCTTGAATGACTATTACAAGAACATTTACAGCTTTAAGTGTGTATATTATTAGAAAAGAAAAAACTTTTTATGTTTTGGTTTTGTTTTGAGACAGAGTCTCACTCTGTCGCCCTGAATAGAGTGCCATGATGTCAGCATAGCTCACAGCAACCTCAAACTCCTGGGCTCAAGTGATTCTCTTATCTCAGCCTCCCCAGTAGCTCCAGCCACAACTCTAGGCTCCAGCCACAATGCCTGGCTGTTTTTTTTCTATTCTTAGTGGAAATGGGGGATTGTACTCTTGCTTAAGCTGGTCTCAAACTCCTGAGCTCAGGCAATCCACCTGCCTTAGCTTCCTAGAGTGCTAACAGGCATGAGCCACCACACCCAGCCAGAAAAAAACTTTATCAGTTATTTTTCATCTTAAGTTGTAGAAAAAAATGAATTCAAACCACATTAGTAGAAAAAATAACAAAGATAAAGACAGAAATCAACACAATAGGAAACAAAGAAAACAACTGATAGGATCCAAAATGATCCTTTTGAAAAGAATAATTGAATTGACAAGCCCCTAGTAAAACCAATCACACACATACAAAATATCTATGATTAAGAATCAAAGAGAGGGAATATCAGTACAGATCCAACAGACATTACAAGGATAAGATGGCAGGTTAGCTCAGCTGTTTAGAGTATGTTGCTAATAATAAGGATAATAAAAAATATATATTATGGACAACTATATGGCAATGAATTCATTAACTGAAATAAAATGACAAATTTCAAAATGGACACAGGAAGAAATATTAAATCAGAATAGCCCTGTATCTATTAAAGAAATTTATTTTATAATAACTAATATTTCCATAAAGGAGATTACATCATAGATATTTTCATATAGTGAATTCTACCAAACACTTAAATGAGAAAAAACATCAGTCTTAAAAGAGCTCTCACGAAATAGGAGAGGGAATACTTCCCAACTCGTTTTATGAGGCCAGTATTACCCTGATACCCAACTGACTGGAAAAGAAAATTGCAGAAAGTATTTCTCATGAACATAGATGCAAAGGTTGTTAACAATATTAGAAAATCAAATCCAGAGTATATAAAAAGGATGTTACGTTATGATCAAGCAGAGTTTTAGGAATGCAAACAGTAGAAAATCACTGATTGATTGAACAGTAGAAAATCACTTAATAGAGTTCACCACACTGACGGAATGATAAAGGAAAACAACACATTATCTCTCAATATAGGCACAGAACACATTTAACCACATTCAATATTATTCATAATAAAAACTCATGAATAGAAGCAAATTAAGAAGAGAAGCAAACTTCTTCAACCTCATAATGGGCCTCTACAAAGATCACCCTCTGCTAACATACATAATGAAATATTGAACCCTTACCTCCTACATCGAGCGTATCTGCTCTCACCACTTCTATTCGCATTGTACTGGAGTTTAGAGCTACTAAACCAAGTCAAAACTAAATAAATAAATAATTGTAAAAAAGAAAGAAGGGAGGGAAGTTAGTGTGGGAAGAAAGAAGTAAAACTGTATTTGTATATGATGCAATGTTTATGTTGAAAATCCTAAGCAATCTGTGAGTGAATTTAACAAGGCCACAGACTACATGGTCGAAATACAAAAAAAGCAATTGTTTTTCTGTATACTAGCAGCAGATAACTCAAAAATAAAATCTAAAGTATTCCATTTGCAACAGAGACAAGTATATCAAATACTTAGAAAAATTTTAAAGCCTTGAAAGATCTTTATACCTGCAACTGCAAAGATTCCTCAAGGAAGTCAACGAGGACATAAATAAATGGAGAGACATATGCATGAGTTAAAAAACCAAGTAGTCATAAAACGTGAATTCTTCCCAAATTGATTCCCAGCAAATTCCAAGAACACTTTTATTTACATATAAAATTTATATAGAAATGCCAAAGCATCTAGAATCACTAAAGCTATCTTTAAAAAATAAGAACAAGTTGAAAGGACTCAGTACCAAATTTTGAGACTTAAAATTAAGCCCAAGTACTCAAGACCAGTTGATGTTTTCATAGAGAGAGACAGTGAATCAGAGCAGAGTTCAGAAATAGACCCGTGCATGTATATTCTATTAAGTTATGATGGATAAATGTATCTTGTACTCTAGTTTTAATTATATGTATACAAAAAAGATTTATGTTTTTTGATATATATGAAAATTAAGTACATGACTACACCTTTTAGGCAAAGGAAAAGACTGAAGGGAAAAAGAAGATTGTGGGGGAGCTCAGAGCTCTAACACAAGTAAGTGGAAAAGAAGAGATGCTATGTATTTGGTACATCATAGAAGCAATGCTGTAGCTAATGGGTATAAAAGCTCATTTCAAATGTAACTCAGCTGGAAGACAATAAAAGCTGGGATTCTT
Organism: Nycticebus coucang; assembly: GCF_027406575.1. Taxonomy (NCBI): domain Eukaryota; kingdom Metazoa; phylum Chordata; class Mammalia; order Primates; family Lorisidae; genus Nycticebus; species Nycticebus coucang. The sequence continues at coordinate 49,007,036 of NC_069799.1, read as the reverse complement.
GCAATGTATCTCAAAGCTTAGCTCCACAAGAATGATCTAGCAAACTCACTGTGCAATTTTTGTGTAGGTAACATGCAGAAGGAAAAAAACGCAGAATTTTCAATTTAGATTACTAATGATAAACTATAAAGCATTTTTTAAAAAGTGGTGCACTCCTTAGTAGTATGTATACTAACTTAAAAATAATTACTAGTCTGAATTATCATAAGGTAGGAAACATGTGTCTCTCATATTATTATCTAAATTGATCTTTTCTTTTCTTTCTTCTTTCTTTTTCTGAATGCTTTCACAAAAAAGGCAATGGGCTTTGGTGTGGATTCAAGTGGGGAAGGTCTTTCATGAAAATTTTATAATTGAAGCGTTTCTGTCATATTAAATTCTTTCTCTGTTGCAACACCTACTGATTCAAGATATTGGCTTCCTTGAGAGCAGTGGGCAATAGAATCAGTTTGGGCAATAACATTAATAATAATGTCTTAACTTTGCCATTTTTGAAAGCCTTAATCTGTATTTTGAATGATAAAATGTACAACTAAAGTTGTAAAATTATGTCTAAGAAAATGGACCAAGAGTGAACTGAGATGGAAATTCCACGGCCTTTGTGTTCATTACTTCCTGTCTAGCTGGTTCTTACCTTTCATTCCCAAGTGATTGCTTTAACATGTAAATGCATCCACTCCTGGCCACTAGATGGAGCTCTGCTCAAAAACACGGGCTTTGCTCCCTTTGCCTTCAACAATCCTAAACAGTTAATATTAGAATTGGATCTGTTCTCTCCCTTTTGAAATACATGGGTTGAACTGTCCTTTTCACCCGTTTGCTAAGAACTGAAGTCGTTATGTTGCATACCTAATACTTGAACAAAAAAAAAGTCACTATTTTAAACAAAGGGAAATTTTTTTTTTTAATTGTTGGAGAATCATTGAGGGTACAATGAGCCAAATTACACTGCTTGCGTTTGCTGGGTGAAGTCCCTCTATTAATAGTGTCCCACCCCCAAGAGGTGTGTCACACACGTGGCCCCACACCCCCTCTCCCTCCTTCTCCCCCATTTTCCCCCTCCCCCACCATGTATGAACATCAATTGTCCTCATATCAGAATTGAGTACATTGGATTCTTGCTTCTCCATTCTTGTGATGCTTTACTAAGAAGAATGTATTTCAACTCCATCCAAATTAATACAAAAAATGTAAAGTCACCATCCTTTTAGAGGCTGTATAGTATTCCATTTTATACATATATCACAGCTTGTTTATCCATTCCTGGATTGGTGGGCATTTAGTTTGTTTCCAAATTTCACAATTGTAAATTGAGCTGCAATAAACAGTCTAGTGCAAATGTCCTTATGATAAAATGATTTTTTTTCTTCTGGGTAGATTCCCAGTAACAGGATTGCAGGATCAAATGGGAGATCTAGTTTGAGTTCTTTGAGGATTCTCCATATCTCCTTTCAAAAGAGTTGCATTAATTTGTAGTCCCACCAGCAATGTAAAAGTGAGAGAAAAAAAAATTTTTTTTTTTTTAACAAAGAAGAAATCTCCATTGGATGAGTCAGTAAAAGGTTCAAATTTCCTCCCATTTTCCCTCTATCTCTTGTCTTTATCTTTCCCTCCCTAATTTTATTTCTTTCTCTCTTTCTTTCTATTTCTCTCTCCTCTCCCTCCCTTTCTCCTACCCTCCCTTCCTTCCCTCTCTCTCTCTCTTTCTTCCTTTTACGCTTTCTCATTTTCTTCTTCCTCTCTTTCTTCCTCTACCTTACTTATTTTTTGTTTCTTAGCTTCTTTAGTACTAATGTTCCACTTCCAGAGTGTGTAGGGGTGAAGAGGGAAAGTGTTCCCCTTCACCTCTTGAAGGTTCACTGAAAATTAATTGACAGAAGGCAGATTAATAGGAGAAAAATAAACAAATTTATTTTCATGGGCAGAGCACAAGAGAATCATAGGAGAATGATTTCCCAATAAGCTGATGACTTCTAGATGCTTATAGACCCTTTCATAGAGAAAGGCGGGGTGCAGGAGAGCATAATTTTTAGGGGGGAATGCCCAGGAGGCAGACATTATGTTTGAATGATTCTTTTTGGGAATTGTATGGGGACCAGAGAACAGACAATTGTGCAGAAGTTCATCCGATTTCTAGGCATGGTATTTAACTTTCAGTTCCTTCCTCTGTGACTTTTGATCTTCTCTGGTTAGTGAAATTTCAGGGAAGGGATCCAAGGCAATTATGTTCCTCTTTGCGCATCCGGTTTCTAGGTAGGTAATAAATTTAAAAGGGTAGCCACGTCCTATGCTTCGGAAGAGACAGAGTATGGAGTGTGAGGAAAGAGATAAGAGAGACCTTCAGATTGCTTCTTTAGTTCCATGTTTTGTGATATCATGTTCTGAGCCCCAACAGCACACACAAATAAATGAAACCAGAGCTAACACTCTGGAAAGAAATGGCTCTGACATGTACCCTCTGTCCTGGCAACCCCAGTGATCTTCTTCACTTGACTTGGTTTTACAAGAACCAAGGGCTACCCCTTCATTGGTCCATGTCCCCTTGCTCCTTTATGTTGTCTAGGGGTGAAACAATTGTTCCCCTAGTCACTCACACAGAAGGAGAGGGCAGCTACGGTTGAGGCAAAGGGAAATCTGGGGCTGAATGCTCCATGCACCTGTTTATTGTGTCTACGAGCAAGTTACCTCGCAAACTCCAGGTTCAATTTCTTTGTTTGTAAAAGAGTATAACCATTTGACCTACCTCATTGTTTTATTTTCTTAGCATTAAATGAGCAAAGCACTTAGAAATACCTAAGACATGGTATGTGGTCAATACATGATTAGCACTAATGATGATTACTGCTATTACCAACATACGCAAGCATAAAGTTAAAAGAGAGTTAAGGTGAGCAAGGAGCAGGTGAGATGACTTGTTATTCTTTCCTTAGAAGCTTTGTCTTTAAAATATATCTTTTTTCCTCTTATTTATTTTTGAGACAGTCTCAATCTGTTGCTCATGCTAGACTGCAGTAGTACAGTCATATCTCACTGCTGCCTCAAATTCCTGGGCTCAAGTGATCCTTCCACCTCAGCCTTCTGAGTAGCTAGGAGTACAGGCCTGCATCACCATGCATGGCTAATTTTTTCTTTTTCCTTTCCTTTTTTTTTCTTTCATTTTTGTAGAGATGGAGTCTTGCTATGTCTTGTCCTTCTGGTCTCACAAGTAATCTTCCCACCTTAGCCTCCCAAAATGCTGGGATTACAAGTGTAAGCCCCCATACCCAGCCTTAAAATCTCTTTGAATGGTATTTTCCACAGTTGAAAGGAATGAGAGTCTTTTCCATGCTCACCAGGGCAAAGCTCAGGCTGAAAGCACACTCCCAGGTGTTTTTCAATACTTTATAGCAAGGTGCTTTGGGCTTGAGAGCAAGAGGCAAGATCAAGAGGCAGAAGCAGATATCCACAGTGCATATTTGAAAAATTCTTGGAGACTATTATGCAAATTCAGGATTGTCACCGACACTTACAGAGAGATACATTTGGAGTAACATACTTTGATCTCCTAAATATAACAGACAGAGGTTTCTAAAAATCTAACCCCTGCTCTGGAAAACAAGGGGCTGTGATGTAGAGCTGCTGTCCCCAACCCCCAGCTGCTGATTGGTCCATGGCCTATAAGCAACCAGGCTGCACAGCAGGAGGCGAGCGGCAGGTGAGCCAGCCAAACTTCATCTGTATTTACAGCCACTCCCATCCCTCACATTACAGCATGAGCTCCACCTCCTGTCAGGATTCTCATAGGAGTGGTAACCTTGCTATAAACTGTGCATGCAAGCCATCTAGTTTGTGCTGTCTTCATGAGAACCTAGTGCCTGGTGATCTGAGGTGGAGGTGCAATGCGCTTGAATCATCCTGAAACTATCCGTCCTCCCTGCTGGTGGAAAAATTGTCTTCCATGAAACCAGTGCCTGGTGCCAGAAAGGTTGGGGACCACTGCCTTAGAAGATGTGTAGAGAAGGGCAGAGTCTACTCTGCTTTGTTTCAATGTCACAATTTTAAACAGTAAGGACCTTGCTGTCCTGCTTCCAGATGATAGGGACTTATTTGAAACTTTGAAGAACATTTTATCCTGGAATAACATCTACCCATATGGGGAAAAAAATGGCTATTCTTTCTGGAAGGGGGAGTTACAGCAAATCAAGAAATTACAATTACAGTGCATAGTTAGGGCTGGGTCATATGTCAGTTGTATGTTTAACTTTTTGAGGAACTGTCAAACTGTTTTCCTCAGCAGCTGCATCACTTTATATTACCACCAGCAGAGTACAAGAGCTCCTCCTAGAAGGTCTTCTAGTTACATTCCAGAATAACAAGAAAAGTAAACTTGAAATCTTTTAATGAGGTGACACATTACTTTGTCACAAACTATGGCTGTTCATAAGGCTTCTTAAATAACATTGCCCACTATTACAAGAGATTTATTGTAAGATGCAGAAGTAAAGGAATCAAAAAGGGACAAGCTCGGGTTGTTTTCATCATATAAGGAACCGTGTTCAGAAATCAGAACTAGTATTTGAGGCAGCCACACTATTTCTGAAAATTACTTTTTCTTGCTTAAGGCTTTTTTTGTGAGATTTTCAGAAATCACAGACTTACGTTTGTATAAAAGATCTTGCTTTGTTCCTAAACCCTGAGGACATCATTCTCACAGGTTGGCAACAACTTTCTTCTCGCTACGTTCAGTGGACGGTGCTTGGTCCTGAATGTAAAGGTCTGGGGGTGTTGACACTGAGTCACCTCTTAAAAAAAAAAGAAAAGACTGTTTTGGTTTTTTTTTGCAATTTTGGCTAGGGCTGGGTTTGAACCCGCCACCTCTGGCATATGGGGCCAGCACCCTACTCCTTTGAGCCATAGGCACCAAACCCCATTTTGGTTTTTATGAGGCCACATTCTGCTGGTTTTCTTAACACTTTTTTTAGGGTACCGTTGCTTAGTTTCCTCCACGACCTGTTCTTTCTCAGTTAAGGTGCAGAGTTGGGGTACTGAAGGAGTCTCTCAACACAATCACCAATTCAGCCCACTATCAGTGGCAATCGCTGTTCTGGTATTTTTTGCCCATCGATTAGTTTGGACTATTGTAGAACCTCATGGAAGTAGAAATATATAGCATGTACTTTTTCATCTGCAGAGCAGTAACCCAAAGGTAACAAATGTCTTATTTCTATCATCTTAGCAGGGCAAAATAAAACTAATGACTAAAAAATATATGGACCACAGAACTGAAAAACAAAGTGGACAGACTCATATTTCCAGACTCCAAGATTTTCTCTCCAGCTTCCATAATCAAGGCAATGTGGTATAAATGAAAGAATAGACCCACAGAGATGCATGGAACAAAATAGAGATTCTGGAAATAAATTCACACAAATAGAATCTACAGATTTTTTTTTTGTTGTGGTAAAATAATGTAACATAAAACTTACCATTTTAGCATTTTTAAGTATACAATTCAGCAGCATTAAATATAATCACAAGGTCGTACAACCATCACCACTACATTTCCAGAATTTTTCATTATCCCAAACAGAAACTCAGTACCCATTAAACAATAGTTTCTCATTGTCTCATCTCCCCTAGTAATCACTGTGGTATTTTTTCTCTTTGAATTTGCCTATTCTCAGTACTGATGTGAATAGAATCATGCAATATGGGTCCTTCCGTGTCTCATTTATTTTCTTTAACATAATGTTTTCAAGATTCATCCATGCGGCAACACATATCAGAACTTATTTCTTTTAAAGGCTGAATAACATTCCAGTGAATGAATAAACCACATTCTTTACCCATTTGTCAGGGCTGCCTCTACCTTTTGCTTATCATAAGTGATGGCGTATTGAACATTGGTATATGATATCTGTTTGAGGCTTGCTTTTAGTTCTTTTGGGTGTATAGTTAGGGCTGGAATTAGTAGGTTATATGTCAGTTGTATGTTTAACTTTGGGAGGAACTGTCAAACTGTTTTCCTCAGCAGCTGCATCATTTTATATTACCACCAGCAGAGTATAAGAGCTCCACTTTTTCAAAATCTTTGCCAGCACTTGTTATTTTCCTTTTAGAAAAACATATAATAGGCATACTCATTGGGTGTAAAGTGGTGTCTCCTTGTGGTTTTGACTTCCATTTCCCCAATTATTATGATGTTGAGCATCTTTCTAAGACTTCATTTGTACATCTTCTTTGGAGAAATGTCTACTCAGGTCCTTTGTCCATTTTTGAATTGAGCTGTTTGGTTTGTGTTGTTTTTGAGTTGTAGGAGTTCTTCATATATTCTGCATAAAAGTCCCTTATTACTGAATGATTTGCAAAAATTTTCTCTCATTCTGTGAGTTGTCTTTTCACTCTTTTACTAGTATCCTTTTGTACACAAAATTTTAATTTTGATCAAGTCCAAAGTATCTATTTTTCTTCTGTTTTCTGTGCTTTTATTATACTATTCAAGAAATCATAATTAAATCTAATGTTTTAAAGCTTTTCTCCTCTGTTTTCTTCTGAGAGTTTTATAATTTCAGCTCTTACATTTAGGTGGTTGATCCATTTTGAGTTAACTTTTATATATAACATAAGATATAGATCCAACTTCATTGTTTCACATGCGGATATCTACCTTTCCCAGCACCAATAATGAAAAGAATCAACTTAATTTTAACAAATAAATTCAATGCAAAAGGGATAGTCTTTTCAAAATATGTGGAACAATCGATGTCCATATGTAATTCAATAGGAAAAAGTTAGTCTTTTCCACAAAAGGACGATCTTCTTTGTAATGGACATACACATGTAAAACATAAACCTAGACACAGAAATTACATAAAAATGGGCTGAAAATTACAGACCCATATGTAAAATGGAAAAACTCTAAAACTTCTAGAAAAAAAATAGAGAAATAAATGTGACCTTGGATTTGGTAGTGAGTTATAGAGACATCACCAAATCAATGAAAGAAAAATTGATGAGTTCAACTTTTGTAAATTAATAAAATTATTTCATTTACAATAGCATCTAAAAGAAGAAAATACCTGGGAGTAAATCTAACCAAGGAAGTAAAAGACTCATGCACTGAAAACTATGAAACAATAAAAAAAGAATAAGACATAAATAAATGGAAAGACATCACATGTTCATAGACTGGAAGATTTAGCATTGTTAAGATAGCAACCTCAGCAACACTGTTCATTTACAGATCCAATATAATCATTAGAAAGATTGCAACAATTTCTTTTGCAGAAATGGAAAACATAATCTAAATTCACATGGAATTGCAAGGGATATCAAAAAGCCAAAACAATATTGAAAAAATATTGGAGGACTCAAACTTCTCAAATTCAATAAATACTTCAAAGCTACACTCATTTGAAACTGTGATACTGGCGAAAGGAGATACATATATTTTGCCAGTACCACAGTGTTCGTTACTTATTAAAAGACTAGAAACAGCCAAACATCTATAGACAACTGATTTTCAAGAAGGGTATCAGGATTATTTAATGAAGAAAGAATAGTCTCATTTTCTCTTCAACATCTGGTGTTGGGACCACTGAGCATCTACATCAAAAGAATGAAGTTGGACCCCCAGCCTTACTCTCTATATAAAAATTAACCCAGAATGGATTAATGACATAAATAGAAGAACTAAAAGTATAAAACTCCTAGAAGAAAATGAGATAAATCTTCATGACATTGGAATTAGAAACAGATTCTTATATGTGATTCCCAAAACATGGTAACAATAGAAAAAAAAGTTGGTTCTCAGAAATGATTGATAAAATTGGCAAATATTTTGCTAAACTGAATAAGAAAAAAGGGAGAAAACTCAAATTACTAAAAACAGAAATGAAAAGAGTAAGTCATCACTGACATTATAGAAATAAAAAGAATTACACATATAAGAGAGTGCTTACTATGTGTGGCAATAACTGTTGCACTTCAACGTATTAATACAGATAAAATGGACAAATTTCTACAACGATAAAAACTGCCAAACTGACTCCAAAAATTAGAATGCCGGATTAAATGTATAAAAAGTAAAATGATTAAATGGTTAATCGAAAAAATTGGTAACAAAGAAAGGCCAGTCCCAGATGGCATCACTGGTGAATTCCATCAAATATTTAAAGATGAATTAACACTAGTCCTTTACAAACTCTGGAAGGAAGGAAGGAAGAAAGGAGAAAGAAAGAAAATAGAAGAGATGGGAAAGCACTTCCCAACTCACTCTCAAGACCAGTATTACTCAAAGATATAACCTGGTTAGTCATGGGAATAATGTTGGATATACTCAAATTGAAGAACACGGTACCAGGCCATTAAGTGCTCCTCAAAACTATCAAGATCACGGGAAACAAGGCAAGTTGTAAAAACGGTCACAGTCCTGAGGACTCAAAGGAAAAATCATGGCAAAATGTACCAAGGTATCCTGGATGGGATCGTGCAGTAGCCAAAGGACCATAGAAACCTGAATGAAGTATGAACTTGAGATAATAATAACATATAGATATTGGTTCTTTAATTGTGGCGCGTGTGCTATTGTTATGTAAGATGTTAATAATCAGAGAAGTCAAGTGTGGGGTACATGGGAACCATGTATTATTTTCACCATTTTTTTGCTAAATCTAAAATATTTCTAAAATGAAAAGTTTATTTTTTGGGAAAAAAGCCCATGGAGCACATACCCTTTAGCAGTGTTGCCAGACTGTCTGATTTTCCACATAATTGATTTGATTGAAATGTGAAATTGTGGGGAAACTCTACCGAAGAGTCCATGGCTTCACTGGAGTTGATAAATGATGGGTCTATAATACGGAGCTAACTTCACAGCACTGAGATGCAACCGTTATCAAGAGGTGAAAATGAACAAAGCATCATGTCTGGAGATGGCAACGAGGAGAGTTATAAGGAGGCCTCGTGTCAAAAGTCTCACTCTAGAAAAATACTTGGACAATTTTGATGGATTATGAACCTCATTTGAGGAAGAATAAACCTGCAAAAATGAAATCATACATGAGGATGTCTTTACTCCCCCCAATAGTGACATCCATCCATTCCTAGAGCTACAACTTTGCTGTTTATTATAGTTTGTAAGTACATATGGAGGGAATTTCATTGTTCTGCCAGAAGAAAAGGTCAAAGGCAGGAGAAAAAATGTCAAAGATGAGCCATTTTGAGTACGTATATATGCAAAGCCAATGGTTTGTTTAATTTGAGTGTCTCTGGGAGTTTTGCTAATTTCACAGCTTATTTGCCAGTGTTTAATCTTCAGGCTAAATGTGAGTGACTTTCTTTCCCCTGCATATTTCTCCTCAGGAACAACTTAACTGCTTTCTCCTCTCTATTTAAATGCTAATAACTTTGGCACTGCTCAAAAATGGTGTGATAACGGATTTAATTATTCTTCATCATTATGACTAATAATTATTCAAAGTCGACCATTACGCAAGGCGCCATGTTAGGCGTGAGGGTGTCTAATTTCTTCCCTCCCCCCTTACCTATGCCCTCCCCTTTACCCACAATGAGATGGTATTTTGTTACCTTAAAGAATAGGCTTTAGTACAGAATTTTTCTGCTTTTCAGTTAATCCTGATGCAGAATTGATATAAAGATGTTAAATTAAGGTTGACAGAGAAGTAATGAAAATGCAAACATGTTCTTATTTATATGGATGAGCATGATAGTGAATCATAAGAAGTGATATAATTTCAAATCATTCCTGCTACTGCAGATTTTACTGGATCTGTATTTCATAAACATTAGAATTAGGATTTAAAAAAAAATAATATAGTACTGTAATCCTATTTCAGAACTACAAGTACATGTTTTCCATCTGAATTTGATTTAAACTGTCTGAATAGCTAAATGCTATTTAAGTTTCTGTAAGAAATCTATCAGTATCAGAAGTTTGATGACTCACTTTCCTCTTGATATTTCAGCAAATAAAACTTCTTTTTAATTGGAGGAAATTATTCAGGGCCTAAGAGTTTAAGGCAGATCTTCAAAATTAAAATGTAATTGGGACAAATGATAACTGAATTTTAATATGAAAGTGCCATACCAACTCTGCGGGATATGGATATGGATAGGGATAAGTGTGATGCATTCATCTGAATGAATAGTTGGTAGCACAGTCACCAAGGATATGTGATTTGGGGAAGGCTACCTGAATTGTTATCTTTTTAGTCACGTATTTATTTCCAGGAAGAGTATTAAGTGTCAAATGTATCTTCTGCAGTGAATATCCCACGTGAGTTGGGTATTTTGAGGCCCCAAAGATATTTATGGAAATTAGCTTGTCACAGGTACTGAGGAATTATCCTAAAGAAGTTTAAGTGGAATTATCTGGCTTATTATTATCAGTGACTGAGGTCCAAGGAAACCAGTTTGCTTCCTGAAACCTTGTTTGATTTAGGGACCGAATGACTCACACCCAATTGAAGAGCTGAGGGTAATGTGCAGGCTTAATTCTGAAGAGAAGCTTGGCTCTTAGTTCAAAGACAGCCTGGAGAAGTGGCTGACAAGTCAGGAAGACTATTAGTGAAGTTTAAATTAAAAAGTCTGAGTCGAGAGCTGTGATTAAATATGGACCAGTCAGTCCTAATTAATTGCTAAGTAAGGTAGTTTTCCCTGCGTTTCCTTCACTCATTCTGAAAGTAGTTATCTAATGAAGTTGTGGAAAGGATTTGAAGGGAAACCTAAACAATTAGCTTTTCAGGTTGGAAAGTTGGGTTAGTGCAGGAAGGCTAGGATCACCTCTTTACCCCCTGCTGCTGATTATAACAAGGACTGCAAATTTTATGGATTTCAGAAGTAAAGGAAATAGTAAAACTAAGACTTAGACAGAAATAGCATAGGCAAAACAGATCTCCAAAGCTCATTTTACTTTGAGAAACTCTGATACTGTAGCTAGAATTTCTCTCCATGTCAGGTGTTTGATCTCAGAGTTTGAAGAATGAAACCATGGACCATGTGAGTAAGCAAAAGGACAGAGTTTGTTGAAAGATAAAACAGATAAATAGGAAAAGAGGGGGAGTAGAACCTCTGGTAATGGGATGTGTCCAAGTAGGCAGCCTGTTTGGACCTTCTGTCCAGGGTTTTTGTTTTTTTTTTCTGAGATAGAGTCTCACTATGTCACCCTCAGTAGAGTGCAATAGCATCACAGCTCACAGCAACCTCAAACTTGGGACTTAAGCGATTCTCTTGCCTCAGCCTCCCAAGTAGCTGGGACTACAGGCATCCTCCACAACACCCAGCTATTTTTTTTTTTTTTTTTTGTAATTGTCATTGTTGTTTAGCAGGCCCAGGCCTGGTTTGAACTGGCCAGCCCCAGTGTATGTGGCCAGCACCCTAACCACTTGAGCTACGGGTGTCGAGCCTGTCTAGGGGTTTATATACTTCTTTTCCTATCCTTCGGACAAGGGGGGTTAGGGAATGTAAGTCCAGAACATGTCCTGATTGGCCAGGAGCCTGCAGGCAGAAAATAATTGTAAAAGTAGCACAGGAATGCAGTCCTTGACCCAGGTGAGGCATTAGGGTGTATGCTCCCTACTCCAGGAGGAACGCTCAGGTGAGATATCATCAGGCTGCTTTTTTCCCATGACCTTGTCTGGGTCCAGGGAATGCCCCCTGGAAAGGGCCTGTTTATGTCTCAAGATGGGGGTCTGTGATGAGACTGATTTCTGAGCTCACTCAGGCCTAGAAAATGGGGTTCCCTGTCCAGCCCTGAATGAGAGAACCCTGTATCAATATTCCACCAATTTAGAAATACATTCAGGAAAAAATATTCATCCTCTTTGTTTTTTTTAAATGGGGCTATTTCTGGGATGGTGGAGAACTATTAATGTGAAGGTGTTACTGGCCTTGAAGTGGAAGTATTTTCAGGGTCCTAGTGATTGTTGGAGAAAAGAATTTCAGGACACACCACATAAGCTAAAAGCAAACAGCTTTTATTTAAAGCAAAAGTGAAACTATGCTCTCTCAAGAGAGAAAGATCCAGCTGGCTTGAAAAGAGCATGTACGCTGAAAGGAAGGAGTTTTTTGTCTCTCATGAAGACTTGCTAATTGAGGAGAGGAATTTTCACAGCCATGGGTTGATTTTAACTAAGAATTTGGGTAGTCATTCCTAGAATTGTGTTCCTTCCGATTTTCATGCTTTATATAGTTGTTTTGTGACTGTATGGCTATTTCAAGGGCTGGGGAATTTTAAAACCACAATGTAAATGATATTGTAATTAGCTAAAGTGCATGTAAGGTGAGCTATATAGCCTACAAGGTGGTTAAAACTAGTTCTTGTCTGTGGTCATCAACTCCCTTAGTTAGGTTTTGACAGCTGCACCCACTCTGCAAACCCTGGTCAGGTCTCAGCCTTGTCTCCTGCTCTAACAAAGGCAATTAGTTGAGAATCAACTTGAATGTCTCCTAAAGCCTTGTATGTCTCCTAGACCAAAATGTACCAAGGGGATGAGCATTGTGACAAGGGGAAGCGAAGGAAATGACTTTGGAGTCTGGTATCTTTTTGGAAAAGAACCCAAGTAGAAAAACAATAATAAGAGCTCAAGACAGAACAGAAAAGAGTTCAGAAAAATAAGGTGGGAAAAACCAATGCCAAAACATGAAATATTTTAATTTAGTCTTATTTTGTACATAGGAAAGAATGATGAAATAGTCTTTGGTTCTTGACATCCACTCAATCAATACTGTTATGGATGAAATAAATGGTGGTTTCCTCACCTGGGACCATAAATAACAAAACTTGGTTGGAAAAAAACAGTGTTTGAGTTCCAAGCAACCAATTTGTAACAGGAACTTGGGTCCACATTTCATGTGTATTGCCATTTTCTGAGTTGGCATTTTGTGGTTAGAGATGACCAGATGACTCAGATAACAAGGGCCCATCTCTGTCATTTGTGAAACTGTATCTGGAGAAGGAGAAAGAGGAGGACAAGGGAAGGAGGTTCTCCTTACAAGTTTCAGAAGCAAATGTTAATGGGAATATTAGGAAGCCAAAAGGGAAACTTCCTCTTCCCCAGCCTCAGAATTAGATTTCACAAATGGTGTATTCTTACTGAATTTATATTTCAGTTATCAGTCTAGGAACAATATTGGAGATCTTGATATTTGATTTTTTTCTGTTCTCAAAATACAATGAGCCTTAACTTAAATTTTCTTACTTAAAATTATTACAGTTAATTAAATAAAATCAAAGTTAATTTCAATAAGAGAACAATCCATTGCAGTTGAAAGTTTCTTAAAATTAAAAGGGAAAAAAACAAATATTGCAGAATAGTTTGGAATGAGCAAACTCCAGAATTTGTCTCCTAAAACTAGATTGGCAGTAGCATAATATAAGATCACTAATTCTGTTAGTAAATAATGCTTATTGACTAGAATACTCTTAAACCTAAGTAGAAGGTGACTTGAGACATCCAAACAAACAGCTGAATGTACAGATCGGTAGATGAAGACTATCTTCAAAGCCATCAAATGACACCACAGACAAAAATAATTACTTTGAGAAGGTAATGGTTAAGAAAGAGTTGAATGAGGAGAGGAAAGTGCCCTGAAAATATCTTGGGATGAACTCTCCAAGGACAGGGAACATCCTGTGCAAAGATTGTAATCCTGGAACTTGCTTTTCATCCACAGCCATCATGATTTCCATTCATTTATTCATCTGACAACTACTTATCGAACACTTAATATGCTTAATACTGTTGTAGGCACTGAGGACAAAGGTCTTGCCCTTGTGGAACCTACATTATGGCAAACAAGGAGCAAGTGAATTAAGAAGTATATAATGTGATGTTGGATGGGGAGAAGTACAATAAAGAAAAGAAAGCGGGATAAGAAGACAGAGACTAACAGAGGTGCCACCTTAGGCCAGCTGGCCATGGAGGACTTCGCAGAGGAGGAGTCATTTGAACTACAGCTGAATGAAGTGAGGGTGTAAAGCCATCTGAATATCTGAGAGGAAATATGTGCCTATAAGAAGAAATAGCAGGTGAGTGTGCCCTGAGATAACAATGGTTGGGGTACAGTCAAAGGAGATAGGCAAGAGAGCCAATGTCATGCAGCAGAGGGAGGCAGGAAAAAACAGCCAGCGATGCTGGATGTGGAGCCTCTATTCAGACAATGGTAAGGTCTTGGACTTTCCCTCCAAAGGAGACAGACAGCACGAAAGCATGAAAGCAGAGAGTGACATGATCTGGTTGATGTTTAAAAGGATCAAACATTGCCCTATGGGCAATATTGACACTAGATTGCAGGGTGGCAAGTCTGGAAGAAGAACGATCAATTTGGAAGCTACTGGGAATAATCCATGCGAGAGACGCTGATAACGTGGACTAGGATAGTAGCTAGAGAGACACTGAGAAGTGGTTCTTTCTCCCAAACATCTTGGACATGGAGTCAACTGGACTTATTGAAGGAGTGAAGGTAGGAATTAGAGGGGAGAAAAAAGAGTTCAAAAGATGACCCCCCAATGAGCCTGACTAGCTGAATAATTGGTCATGTAATATGCTCAGAGGAGTGAATGGAGCAGATTGGGGTCGGCAAGGATAATTATTTCAGTTTTGAAGAGGTGTGGTTTCAGATGCCTATTAGATGTCCAAGTAGAGACAGCAAGTGGACAGGAGGGTATATACCACAGGTGTTTGGGGTTCGGAGAGGGATCTGGGCTGGGATTTAATTTGGGAAACACCAATGTATGGATGATATTTACAGCAATGGAAAGGGGATTTCCATGGAATGAACATAGACAGAAAAGAGAAAATATCTAAAGACTGAGCCATAGGGCATGACAATGTTTATAATTTGGGAGAAGAAGAAGAATCCAGCAATAACAACAAAAAATTACTGAAAAGAAATGACCACAGAGGTGGAAGGCAAACAAGATAGTGTTGTGCTTCAGAGGTCAGCTGAAGGCTGGGTACCATGGTTCGTCCCTGTAATCCTAGCACTCTGGGAGGCCAAAGCAGGAGGAACCCTTGAACTTAGGATTTAAAGACCAGGCAGAGCAAGAATAAGATTCCATCTGTACTAAAAAGAGAAAAAATAGCTAGGTGTTGAGGCAGGCACCTATAGTCTCAGCTACTTAGGAGGCTGAGGCAGGAGGATTGCTTAAGTTCAGGAGTTTGAGGTTGCTGTGCCATGGCACTCGAGCCTAGGGCAACAGAGTGAGACTCTGTCTCAAAAAAATAAATCAATAAAATAAAAAGAGAGAGATTGAGAAGTCAGTTGAAGAAAGTCCTTCAAGTAGAGGGACACCCTTGTGCCAAATGGTCCTGAGATAACATGAAAGGGAAGGTTCAAGAATTAAATATTGGCATTTTACTATGGAAGTCCTGTGACCTTGGTAAGAGTGATTTCTTGACAATATTGGTGTGTATTCAAGACAGCATGGGAGGTGAGGAAGTGTTAAGAACAGACAAAGACAAATCTTTTAGAGAATTTTGGTATAACAGAAAACATAAACGTGAACAGTAGCTTACATGGGAGACAAGAATAAGAAAATGTTTGCTTAGTTTCTTGGCAGAAGCATCCTCATAGTCCAGAAGCTAAGAGGAGGTGGGATTCAGTGCACAGTGAGGGCAATGATAAAGGTGTGGACAAGTTATCCATTGTCATCAGAGGGGAGGCAGGGTTATGGGCAGAGATTCACATGTATCAGCAAATCGAAAGGTAGGGAGAAGTGAAAGTTCCGTTGCAATCACTTCTTCATTTTAAGAAGATAATCAACAGGGATCAGCTGAGAGTGAGGAGGAGAAGGAAGAACTTTAGAAAGGAAGAGAAAATAGTCTTCTGGGAGATGCAAACAAGGTCATTGACAATGCTGAGGTCCACTCAGAGTTTGGGTTCATAAATTCACAACCACGCAGCCAGGATGACTGTGGTTTTCTCCATCTGTATTTGGCTCCTTGGCTACAAGAATGGACGAGGCAGAGAGTGGGCTGAGTCCACATAAAGGTTTTGCCAAGTGTATAGGGTAAAGAGAGAGGGGTAGGAGATTTTGTGATATGTGCAAGGGGGTTGTAATGGTAGACCGTGGAATCTAATCTAAGAGAAATGAGCGCTGAAGGGAGGTTAAAAACAGCAGAAGGGTAAGGTGAGTGGATTACCAATCTTCTATTGAAATTTCCCAAATCCCACGGGGAATTCTAAATGCAACAGGGAGTATCAGAATTGCTTCTTCTTGTGGGACGAGAGTATAACATCGGAAAGATTTATCTCCTGTCAACCTTGTTCTCTTTTCTCTCCTCCCTTTCTTTGAAAATTTCACATATACTAAAAAGTGCTCTTTGAATGTGCTCACTGATGAAATGGCACAAATCCTGGGGATTGACTGCTTCTAGTAAAAAGACCTCCAAGCCTATTAGCTCAGCTAGAATGTGAAAACCTGTTCATTGGGTTGTCTTTCAAAATTAATATATATATATGTGTGTATGTGTATCTTAAAAGGGGAAGTTACAAATTCAAGTAAATAACACGGAAATGAGTCAAACCTATTGGCTGCTGCAATTTTCAGAAAAAGGAAAGCATTGCTCAGGCAGAAAGAGCCGCATGAAGTCAAGAGCAGATGACCAAATTGCACAGGTTCATTTCCATCTCTCCATGAGGGCACGGGCTGAGTCACAGCTCAGTCCTGAGTGGGTACTTAGAAAGGCAAATTAACTATTTCAGGTCAGCAGGATACCACTGCACACACAGCAATAGTAATTTCAAAAGTGCTAAAATTGAGTCGGAGTGACAATCTGCTTTCTAAGCCAGAAGGAATTTGCCATGACGCAGAATACAGCTCAGTGGCCCACGGCACCCTGTTAAGTCAACAGCATCTTAGAAAATATTTGAGGAAGGCAGAATAATGTGATCATCTGAGTTCTCCCAGATCTGACCTAATTTTATACACGGTGAGAAATGGCTTAGAGAGTCTCATAAAGATAAGCTACACATCTGATCTACAAAGACCTTGGTCATTTTTCTTTTTATCACTTTTACTCATCTTCTATGTTCCCCCCAGCTACATGTCCTGGGGTGTAAGGATTAGATCAGAGACATTTATGGAAGGAAACTAATAGATTCTTGGCTGGTGTTTGAAAGTATAAATTGCATAATCTATGAAGTTGCAGTGTCTCAGTAGCCTGCGTGTATTATGAAAACACCTTAGAAAGATTCCATGTGTTAGAAAGATTCAGTTAGTGGCTGAGCTGGGATTCACAGCCAGGCTCGTAAATTTAACCTGACTAAGAAACCCTTGTCTTTAGACCAAACCAAGCGTTTTTCACTTTGAAAGCTGACTCCTGACTACTCACTTCATTTGTTCAAAGCTTTCCAAGTTTCATGTGAACTTGAGCCCCCTTAAATCCCATATCCTTGGAAACCCCCCACGGGGCCACCTCTACTCTTGTGATGGTTCCTGCTTTAGCATCCTGTGGCCATACGCATCTCAGATAAGAGCAAAGACTTTTGGTTCAGGAAGACCATACTGAGTCTCAGCTTTGCCACCTCATAGCTACATGACCTTGGTCTTAACTAAAAGCCTCAGTTTCATTCAGGAAAGAAAATGAAAAGATAACGCTGCCACTTTCTTCACAGGGTAATAGTACAGACTGGATGAGATCATGAATACAAAGGATTTAGCAAGCACAGTGCCAAAAAAAAGGTATTTCATGCCATATTTTTAAAATGTCAGCTATACAAATTGGATGCTTTACTATTATTTTTAACAGTTCATCTAATACATTCTAGTGACATCTATTTGTTGTCTTTCATTTAACCTTTAATCCATTCTTGTCTCTCTAAGTTGTTTCAAAAGCCTTAAAGCTTGGATGCTGTTCTATCCCTTTGTAACCTCTATATGTAGAACTGGTTCTCCAAAAAAATATTTGTCGAGTTGATTTCATTTCATCACGTGTTCTCTTTAAATCTGTAGCCACAGGAAGAGCAATGCAAGACAGACCGTAGATTTTGGTAAGGATTTTCTTTTCTGATGATTAGCAGCTTTGTCCTGCTTTTGTTCTTCCCAGGCTATGCTCCGAGGTAACACTTGGAGGCAGCATCGAGTCAGCTTGCGTTTCAGCGCTGTGAACTAGAAGGAAATCTGAAATCTGAAGGTAGAAGCTGACAAATAGGAAATGAATAATGCTCCAAATACGTCACTAGTTTTAAAATGACTGTGCACTTTGTTACAGAAATCTATTTAAAAGCAGCACACCTTTCTGCGTGCCTCCTGGGGGCTTTAGAGGATAAATGACTTGTTTTTCTCTCTAAACCCTGGGTGGCAAAGCACACTGTAACACATTTAACCCTTTACTCACACAGCAAAATGGAGCAAGTGTACATTATAAAGGAAGATAAATTTAGCATGCACTGGTGATGTGAAATGGTACCTCTACTGGTCTGGTGATTAAATGCTACCTTAGTAATTGGAATCAATTAAATCGTTTCATTTTAACTCAATGTTTTGTTAAAATGTTGTGTTAAACATTGAGTTAAAATTTTCCATTAGCCAGATTTTTGCAACCCTAAAGAGAAGAAAGGTAAAATGTAGTAGTACCAGTTGACAGCAGAGACTTGTTTAGCGAGCAACTTCTTAACCCCCCATCCCCACCCGTGTCCAATGCAGATGTTACTCAGGCTCCTACAGCTGCAATTACATCACTGTGAATGAAGGCTTAGATGATCTATCGTTGTACACAATCTTTGCTGCTAGGTATGGGGCAAGATCTTTACCAGTCAACATTAGTGTGCTAATTATCTGGACAAAGTAGACTCAGCCAGTTAAAAAAAATTTTGTTTAATAATACAAAGAAAACTCATCTGTTACACTGATTCCCTGATTTACTATAAAGGCATTTATTCTACATTTATTCATTTATCATTCGCTGAACGTCCTATATGTGTCCAGTCCTGGGAATATTAGGTGAAGACACATGATCGGTGTTTTTAAGTTTACAGCATAGGAAGAAATAAACACACACACCCTGCAAATAACTGCAATCCTACTGATTTCTTTCAGGCTTGGAATCTCTTTTCATATCTGAACAAAATTACACAGTCTCAGCAAGCATAGATCTCACTTTATAAATGTGGAAAATGAGTCCAGAGAAGGGACAGGACATGACTAAGGTCACACAAGCATTTAACCAAAGCCAAAAAAGGAAGCAGGTGGCCCCCAACTGATCCATTTCCACCACATATACACGGATTATCACCGTGGAAGGTAAAATTATTGAGATGAGGCACTATTGCTTGTTTTTCTATGTACACACGGAGTCTTTAGTAGAAATCTTTAATAGACATTTATTTATTGACTTTAACACCTCTCATGCTGTCATCTGTCCAGTTATAAATCTCACCATTATGTCTTTCATAAGCCAGCTAACTTTTAAATTGTTTAATCTTTGAGTTTACTCTCAGGTGACCCAAGCAGACATTTTCTTTTCATCAGTGCTCAATTTCCCAAGCCTTGGGGCTGGGAATTGACTGAGGACAGGCTAATAATGGGCATTTAGACAGGAGTGCATCTGAATTTGACCCTGCATTATCTTTCCTATTTTTCCATCTATTTCCAACCAACCTGACCTCCCAATCTGCATTCTGGGGATTGAATATTTGAAGTCTCATCACAATAAACCTGTTGGGTAGTTTATCCTTTTGTGCAGAGCGTCATGCTGGAAAATATTTAAATAGTGGGTCTAGGGAGGAAAAAGAGCCCTGATAAGTTGCACTTACCAATTTCCATGGTATAAACACTTTTATTATAGTCAATTTCAAGCTACTAATCTATCAATGCACGTTGGACTCAGCACAGGAAGAAAAGTGAATAATTGGCTATCGCTAGTACACATATTGTTCCACCTCTCTCAAAGAGGTGAGGACTCACTCAGCAATGATCTGTCCTCACACCTATCCCCTGAAAGTCTTGCTATCATTTAGCTATATGAGATAATGCCAGCTTTGGCTTGTGGGTTTGGTAAGTACAATCAGCAACAGGCCTAATTGTAAGACACATTTCGAACTTGACAGGAATGTAAAGGAGAGGATCAATTATTACACTGAACTTGTTATTAACGTATCAGATGAATGAAGATATCAAAACTAACCACACTCACCTGATAATTATGATTTTGACATACGCGTATGGCTGATACTCACTGTGAGCATAATTAAGAAACTGCTGGTCCACATAATAGATGTAGGCTTGACCGTGAAAACCAACAGATCCCTCAAGGGTTTGGATCTGCAGGTTTAGCTGATCAGGTGGGGCTAAAATGTTCAAATGCAGGAGGCAAGGAGAAGAATGACGCAAGGGATAGTGAGAAAGACTTGAGAGCAGAGATACAAAGCTTGAGCAAAAACTTCGTTGATGACTTCTTTGCTCAGCCTTTCAGCCAATGAGTGTTCGTGTCCCCCCTCCATAAGTTAGTACGATAAAGCTTCACTCTGAGGTGATCCGAGGTGGGGCATTTGGGAGGTGATTAGATCCTGAGAATGGTGGCCTCTGGATGGGATGAGTGCCCTTTGAAAAGAGATGTGAAAGCTCGTTCTCTCCCTTCCAAATGAGGACACAGCAAGATGGTTATCTACACAACAGAAAGGGAGCACTCACAGAACCAAATGTGCCAGCACCTTGACCCTGACTTTCCAGCACTACAAGAAATAAATGTCCCCTGTGTAAGCTGCCCCCTCCATGGTAATTGGTCATAGCAGCTTGAGTCCACTAAGACAGTGGGTATTTATTGAGAACCCTTTTCTGTGTTCCTATGAATTTGGAATTTTAGAATAGTCTCAAGTAATATAGAAAAGGGAGAGAATTGACTCTAACATATTTATTCTATAGAAAATTTTGTCAATAAGGATGCCCTGTTCTCTTCCCCAACTCTGGGAATGTGGAAACAGCAAGGGGAATGATCCGAACCTCAGTCTGATTTTGTGCTTCCAATTCTAACTGGGTTATCAGGGTCAAGGAGAAGCAGCCCTTCCCTTTTTCCAAGGGAGTCTTTTTAGTGACCTGCTTTATTGTCATCACCAACCAGAGTCAGTTGGGGAATGACAGTCCCCAGGAATTCTTAAACCTCAAGCTTGGATTTAGATGCTTACTCAAGACCAGAGAAAACCTTAAATTTATTTCCCTTCCTGATCCTTCCAAGGTTTCTCTCTGCTTCAGAGTAGTTTTGTTTGTTTGTTTGTTTGTTTGTTTTGTAGGGCCATCTACACAGGGTCTGTGCCAGGCTTGTGTTTTCAATACTTTTCCTTTAGTATTGCCTGAATATGGGGAAGTTTTGGCTGTCCCAGGCCAAAACTAATTGAGGATTAGTAATAATCCTCAATTGGCTGATTGTCTTCCAAATATGAGCAAACCATACACGCCCCGTGTTCAAAGCTATGTACTGACTCATGTGATTCCTCTCCACTATAACTTTGTAAAAATTTGCATTTAAATTGCATCTCTGAAAAAAAATTACATATCTAAACAGAGCTGCCTGATACTTTTTATAATCCTTATATTTTTGATTCTTCTTTTCAGATAGGTTACAAATTTAGGATGTATCATCCAGAATATATATTAATAAACCTTGTGGTAGTGTGAATCCTCATACTTATATTCCTTAACAGCCTATAATGTTCCTTAACAACCCCATATACTCTGCGTAGATGAGTGGGCTTGCTGTGTGTGTTGACCCTTCCCTAACTGGCTGCTAACCCAAGGAACACTTTTATTTGTAAAGACTGTTTCACATTTCAGCTTGTAAGGAGATATTTTGGGCAAGAGATAATAAAATTTGAAACAAGAGAGAAAGATATCCTGAGAACAGAAAACTGTTATGACCCAAGTCTCTCAAATTGGGATGAGGACAGGCGGTAGGGGGGAAATTGTTCTGCAAGTTAAGGGAACTAGTGAAAGTGAACACTTGTGAGGTAACTTCTCTGGTAGTTGGCTTCTCACAGCGATGTGGGTGAGGGGTTGTGGGGCAGTGTGTGAGCCCCCAGCAGCTTTGGGTTTCTCACT
Source organism: Nycticebus coucang (assembly GCF_027406575.1). Taxonomy (NCBI): domain Eukaryota; kingdom Metazoa; phylum Chordata; class Mammalia; order Primates; family Lorisidae; genus Nycticebus; species Nycticebus coucang. Next base: position 48,985,000 of record NC_069799.1, on the reverse strand, counting down.
GGTTCAGAGCTGAAGCTGAGGGAGAGTCTCGGCCAAAGAAATTATCATCTATGTTGTGGGAGACTCATGACTATGGACAGCTCTTATACACGGACCTAAACTTTCCCTGATGACTCCCTCTCTCATTCTCTAGGAAAAGATGGAGAAAGGACAGAGTCATCACCTACCTAAGTTTGAGACTTGTGTGGCATTAAACCTTGATTGGAACGTAGAACAGAGAACAAAATAAGACGTAGACACAGATTGGCTGAGAAATTGCTGGTTGCATAAAAGAAAACCTCAGAAATGACTAAGTTACATTTTCTGCCAAGAGTGGAATTGGGGCCTGAGAATCAAAACTCAGATTGAGTCACAGAGATAAAAAAGCAGTACCTTTCAGACACCCAAGTGTTATCAGTTATCATGACCAAGAAAATGTATGTCTCTCATGCAAATAATCTACTGTAGACTTGAATTAGTTATTTATTGACGGGTTATCCAAAATACCCACCCCGACCCTCCTCCCCTCCAGTATGAATGTGGTTGAATGAATATCATTAATAAATCTGTTTTCAATCACTTACCGACCATTGGTGTTGATGCCGCTTAGACAGACTTAATTGTCTATATGTTTATATTACCTCTGAGGTTAATTCTGAGTCTAAACGTGGAGAAAAGAAAAGCTTACTGCCATATATTCCTTTTCTAAACATCAGCTGTGAAAGGAGCTAATGAGTCGCTTTATACTAGTCACTTTATATGATTATTAGCAAATATCCATTTAAATTTCCTACCCATTAGGGATTCTCAAATCTCCATATAGATTGTCCTGTGAAGTAGATAAACACCCAGGAGTGAGGAGATTGGATACATTTTAGTGGGTCTGAGTGACGCTGGGCAGCTGAGGTGTCCATGAAGACCAACTATGACCGTAAGCGTGGTTTTAAAACGGAACTGGATGTACTTGTCTTGTGTAAAGGGACTTTCACTTATTAAGTTCCAAAAGAGAAGGAAGAGAAGGAAAAGGCAGCTGAAAGAGTGGGAGGAGGGGGAAGACGGAAAGGAATGGAAAAATCCAACTGAATACATCAAAAACTGCTTTTAAAAAGCCAACTTGATACATCATAGCAGAAAAACTGACCTTAGGGATCACACTTCTTCTGGCAAGCGTGGATTGCTACATTCAGATGAGGCTAAATTGTCCCTAACTGGCGTCTAAGGGAACAAGATAATGAGACAAGAAAGGCATACACTTCTTCCTTTTGAAGGCTTCAGACATTCCTCTCCAAATTTTATTACTACCTTAACCGTCCACCTAAATCTGAAATATTTGCTAATTATAAATAAATTAAGATAATATTAGAAAAGCTCTCTGATTTGAAAGTCCTGCTATCCACAGCCTATTGATGTTTTACAGTTACATGGATGCCTAACTCACCTTTCTGTTCCAGTACAGCGACCCCTGCACTTTGGTGAGCTTAACAGAGCACTGTTGTTTATTTACATTCCAAGAAGAACCTAGGAATTTAACCAAGCTTTTGCAGAGGCACTGAGGCCGGCCCTGTCATTCCTGGATTCATTCATTTATTTACATCACAGCTAATTATTAGAATGATTCCCCTTTCCCCCATCTTTCTTTGATAAAGTGTGAAGCCAAGTACAGGCAAGAATCACAAGTTCTCCCTCTTCCCCAGATTATCAAAAAATGCCCCCCCATCTTATCCTTGGTTTGTTTGTTTGTTTGTTTTTGTTTTGAATTGGTTTAGTTCGGTTCAATTTGGTGAACCCCCCCATGCTCCCCTAAAAGAGAAAAACACTGTGCTTTAGACTAAGAAGCATCGCTCACTGTGGGCACCTCGCCCCCACTCCCAGCGCCTCCCCACTGTGCCGGTAAACGTGCTGTCTGTAACCAAATTGCTCCTGTTGAGTAACAAAGCGAGCTGCGGGGCTTTTTCCGCTCGCGCTGCAAATAGATTAAGCTGCTGGCTTTTATGTGTGCAAAGACATTACCCAGAAGCCCCTGGGATTCCATTATCAGCGGCCAACAGATGGAGCCTATCTGGGCGCTGTCAATCATCCCCCACCTGTGGATCGCGCGGCCCGGCCAAAAAATTAATTGCTTAGAAATATAACATCGGTAGACTCAGATCGGGGAGGATTAGGGAAGAAAAGGCTAAGCAAGAAAAGAAGCGGCCTTACTGTGCTAGAGAACCTTATCGACGTTAGCCCATCCGAGTGTGTGACGTGTGCAGCCTTTGATTTGGTTTTCAAATGCGAGACGGGGCCCAGGATTAGAACTAGGGATGTTTGGGAGGGAAAAGGGAAAGGCAGCTTACCGGAAGGCACGATGCCCATTGCATCAGGGCACACGTTCCGAAGGAAAAAGAGTATTCGTTAATTTCCTTTTCTATTTCTATCTTTTGCTAGCACAGTTTCATATTTAATTTGTTGGTTTTGTTCATTCTTTGTATATTTCATTTTCCACGTTTTTTTTGGTACAGGCAGGGAGAGATGGTTCTGTTTTTCTGGAATGGTTTCAGGGGACTGTTTTTAGAATTCGCATTTCCTTGTTTCTCTTAAGGTATTTAAAAATATATTAATAGAAAATAATAGTTCTGATTAAGATCTTGCCTAAGTCATAGTGAGGGAAGATTTTTCCTTACTGTGCGACCTTTAGTCCTTTAATCAAAAATCTTTTTTGGTTTTAGTTACCTGCAAAATGAAGCATGATTGCTAAGATCTCTTGCAGATCTTAAATTGTATGACTTTATAAATCCATTTCCTACAGTATTTACGAATGACTTGGACATGATATCTAAAAAAATGGTAATAAGACCTGAAGAAAAAACAGGAATTCCTAAAAGGATTATATGTTACATCATCCAACACAGTACTCTTTTTTTGTCTATATTTAACATACACAGACTTTTTTTTATTAAATCATATTTGTGTACATTAATGCAATCATGGGGCACCATACACTGGTTTTATATATAATTTACACAGACATTTTTTAATGTCATTATTTCCTAAACAATACAGTTTAAGAACTATTTATATAACATGTACATTCGTTGTGTTAGATTTTATAAATAATCTGGAGATGATTTATAAGTATATTGAGAGGATGTATGTAGGTTATATGCAAATACTGCACCATTTTATATAAGGGACTTAAGTGATGTGGATTTTCATTCTCTCTCTCTCTTTTTTTTTTGGAGACCTAGGTTCTTGCTCCGTTGCCCAGGAAAAGTGCAAAGGCGTGATGATGGCCCACTGCAACCTCAAACTCCTGGGCCTCAGTAATACTCCCATCTCAGCTCAGCCTCCTGAGTAGTTGAGACACCACGCCCACCTAACATTTTTATTTTTTGTACAGACAGAGTCTCAATGTGTATCCCAGGCTGGTTTCCAATGCCTAGTCTCAAGTGATCGATCTTCTTTCCTCAGCCTCTCAAAGTGCTAGGATTAAAGGCATGTGCCCAACTGCATATGTAAATTTTGGTATCAGCAACACAGTACTATTCCTTGGAAATTTCTGGAGCAGAACAACAAAAAAATTATTGCCAGGGTCACAGTGAAGAAGCACCCATACTCGGAGTAATTTTGATGCAGTAGTTGGCATTGTCATTACCAATTTAATTTGTTAAAATTAGATACAGTTTCTGTCAGTGCTTCAATTTTAAAACAAGTGTGACTTTGAACCTGGCACAGCAAAGCAGGGTATATTCCACATCTGAATTGAGACAACCAGTTTTTCTCTGCAAATAAGCCATTTAGGGACAATTTAATTCAATTAAGAATGGATTCATTCAACAAACTTTTATCACGTGTCAACTTCTAGCATATGCTGGAAATACAATGTACTGCCTTTGTCTAGGTATTTAAATTTAGTGACAGGGTGAATGAAAACAATTGCATGAATAAAAATGATGTAAAAAATACTAGCTACCACTTATTGAGCAATCATTAATATTATAAATATTTAATCACTTGTTATACATCTAATAGTCCGAATTTTCAAAACAACACCTCTAAGTATCAGTATTATCCAGATGAAAACACTGAGTTCAGGAAAGTTAGGTGACTTGCCCAAAGCCATATAGCTTGGCAAGTGTCAGAGCTGCACTTTGAAGTCAGATCTTTACACACTGCACTCCACCTGTCACACCAGGAAGTATGTTATTATTTTTAGAAGAGAGAGACAAAATCAAGTTCAGAGGTGGAGTGAAGATTGGTGCTGAGAACATTTTAAGAAGGAATATTAAGTCTATTTTCACTTTAGAGCGTTCAGACTAAGCCACCCCTCCCAGAGCACTTGGCTACTGCTCTTCACACTTGTAATCATGTTTTAAATTCCTTGCCACTAGAGTACAAGACCTACAAGGCCATGGAAACATGAATATCCTGGTAAATAGATAATAACCAGGTTTGCTGTTTTTGCCATTAAATTCTCCAAAAACTTCTAACATGCTGGCTACTGGCTATTAAAATTCCCCCAAATAGGGCTCACATCTGTAATCTTAGCATTCTGGGAGGCTGAGGTGGGAAGATCACTGATTATATCACTGGTCAGGAGTTCAAGACCAGCCTAGGCAACAAAATGAGACCCCCCACCCTGTCTCTACAAAAAATAGAAAAAATTAGCTGAGTGTTGTGGGTGTGTACAGTCTCAATTACTCTGGAGGCTGAGGCAGGAGGATCACCTGAGCCCAAGAGTTTGAGATTGCTGTGAGCTAGGCTGACGCCAAGGCACTCTACCTAGGGCACAGAGTGAGACTGTCTCAAATTAAAATAAATAAATAAATAATATCCCCCCCACCCAAATAAGAATTGGGTCTCGCAAGCTGGTATGCACTGTGCTGAAGCACACCCCAGGCAGGAACTGTGTCGACTGTCATTGTGTTCCCAGCACTGGCACTTGGTAGACACTCAACATTTCTGTTGAATAAATAGCTACTCCTCCCAAGTAGTCATGTTTCTCTTATGATCTTGTACCCAGTCATGAGATCATGGTTTAATATCTGCCCAGTGCTAACTATCTGGACCTGGGGAAAGCCGAGAAGGAACTTAGGGAGTTAAAAGTCCTCCTGTCTGGGCAAGGGACTTGAAGAGAAACTTCTCTGAAGAAGACCAGTGCACGGCCTACAGACATATGAAAAAATGCTCATCATCTTTAATCATCAGAGAAATGCAAATCAAAACTACTTTGAGATATCATCTAACTCCAGTAAGATTAGCCCATATCACAAAATCCTAAGACCAGAGATGTTGGCATGGATGTGGAGAAAAGGGAACACTTCTACACTGCTGGTGGGAATGCAAATTAATACATTCCTTTTGGAAAGATGTTTGGAGAACACTTAGAGATCTAAAAATAGATCTGCCATTCAATCTATAATTCCTCTACTAGGCATATACCCAGAAGACCAAAAATCACATCATATTAGTACCAGAATGTTTATTGCAGCCCAATTCATAATTGCTAAGTCATGGAAAAAGCCCAAGTGCCCATTGATTCACGAATGGATTAAAAAATTGTGGTATATGTACACCATGGAATATTATGCAGCCTTAAAGAAAGGTGGAGACTTTACCTCTTTCATGTTTGCATGGATGGAGCTGGAACATATTCTTCTTAGTAAAGTATCTCAAGAATGAAAGAAAAAGTATCCAATGTACTCAGCCCTACTATGAAACTAATTTATGGCTTTCATATGAAAGCTATAACCCAGTTATAACCTAAGAATAGGGGGAAGAGGACAAGGGAGGGGAGCGAGGGGGGAGGTGGGCAGAGGGAGGGTGATTGGTGGGATTACACCTGCGGTGCATCTTACAAGGGTACACGTGAAACTTAGTAAATGTAGAATATAAATGTCTTAACACAATAACTAAGAAAATGCCAGGAAGGCTATGTTAACCAGTGTGATGAAAATGTGTCAAATGGTCTATAAAACCAGTGTATGGTGCCCCATGATCTCATTAATGTACAGCTATGATTTAATAATAAAAAAATAAATAAATAAAATAAAAAAGTCCTCCTGTCTGGGAGCTCTCCATCACAACTGCATTGACGGTCACTGCCTAAACACTCACTGTTGTACGTGACCCTCTCAAGAAATATGGTTGAGAGGGGACCAGAAAAATATAGTTATTATTGATGCCCTCCCTTCAGGAAAAAGCTAACATGCTATATTTATTATGACTTACTGCAAATGATAATGTTTAGCTTGTTTAGTCTTCAATTTCACAGGCTCAACTGGGACAGTTCCAAAGAACTTGGCTAATATCTTGACTAGAGATGTTAACACCCTGGCTTCATTTTTAAAATATGTAGGATCACAACCAGTCACATAAACCACCCAAGATGGCACCCAGACACCGCCTACTATTGACTATTGGCTTTTTATCACATTATTATTGTCCTCATTATTGTCAGAGGTGTATGAGTTCATCTCCACACTGAATTATGAGGCCCTACGGGGGAAAAAAAAACCCGTGAAGACTCCCCTGTGTTTTTTCCTGTGCTTTTCCCATGTGATTCCATCAATAAGCTCTCAAATTAAATGCACCTTCCCGTAATGAATTGACTATACTAATAATTTCATCAAGGCAGATGGTCTCACACTGTTCAGGAAATAGCTAACAAAACCAAATTTTAGGCATCTGTTTGTGATATGAGCATTTAACTGTTAACTTATGTGTCCATCCAGAGATCCTACAAATAGTGATACTCAGGATAAAAGCTTCTTGGCTACTCCTGCTCTCTTTGTTGTTAAGATCCAGACTATTAATAGCCAGATGTTGGGACAGGTGCTTGTAGTCCCAGGATCACTTGCGCCCAGGGGTTTGAGGTTGCTGTGAGCTATGACATCATGGCACCCTACCAGGGGCAAGAAAGTGAGACTCTGTCTCAAAAAAAAAAAAAAAATACAGACTGTTCCAGTTAAACTCTGATTCTATCTTGGTCAACTTATTCAGCCTTTCTGTACCTCAGTTCTCTTATATAAAATAAGGAAAATAATTATAGGCTATCATAAAGATTAAATGTGCAAAAAAGGGCTAACACAGTAAATGTGCTCAATGAATGTTAACTGTTCTTCCACAATTTTTTTCCTTATGTATGTACTCCCAAACACATTTCTAGGTTTTTTTTTTTTTGAGATGCAGCTGATTTGTTACCTGGCTGTATCTTAGCTTTTACATACACTTATGATTTCTTGCATCAAGCTATAAAAGCCCATTTAACCAACTTTTGATATCTGCGAAAGGTCTGTGGTTATTAGCTGGAAAAAGTCACTGTACTTCTATCTAATGTTACTTAATATATATTTGGATTTTCACAGCACAGGTCATGCTGGGAAATGATGATCTTTAAGTCCTTTAGAATTAACTCCAAAGGGTGTTTTGTAATGCTTGAGGTGAAAATGATCTATTTGCGGAAATAAAAAGACATTGCCCAGAAAGATGGCATCTTTAGAGAAAGTGTTGTTTACTGTTAACTGTCACCCAGGCTCATTTACTGTGGTCAATAGGGACATTCCCTGACTAGACAATTGGAACAGATCAAATGAGACATTTCCCATTGAAAAACAATGTGTTGTATTGGAATGTGTTATGTTGGCCTGGAAATCAGCAGATCTAAACCCTCATTTTCACTGCTATTAAATTGTTGTGTGATCTTATACAAGGTCTCTTCACCTCTGTGGGGGCCTGTTTCTTCATCTGTAAAAGATGACAATTGGATGAGACAGTGTGAAGTCTTTCTAGTTCCACATTCTATGGTTCTATTCAGCATCCTCAGCTTCAGATACACCTGAATTTAATCAAACCGGGAAGCCAGAACAACCTGATTTTTTTTTTTTGGGGGGGGGGGTCCTACTCCTTTGAGACACAGGCACCGCCCACAACCTGATTTGTTTTTATTAGTTGATGATGTGCTTGGGTTTATTTTTCTCTCTCTTTTCCTGTTTCTAACTGTCTTCTGTAATGCACACAAAAGCTTCTGTAGTGTTTTCTGTGAACAGTTTCAGGAATTCAAGATCAGACGCGTTAGAAGGAACAATTATGAAATGAATAAACATTGTCTTCATTTCTTAATCCTCACAAGTATTTTAAAGCCCATCTTCAGGCTCTGCACTTTGGTAGAGGATATAAAAAAGAGGACCCTGTTTAGTTTTCTGGTTCCATAGGTTTCAGTTTTTAGATAGGATGGAGTGTTCTCATCCTGAGGTGAACACTCACTCATTCATTCCTTACTAATCTGTAAGTGACATTGTACATTTGTTAAAATTTCAAGGATGGAAGTGCAAACTTCTCAACAAATTCAACGCAAGTTGTCTTCTTGCTTATGTCTTGCTCCTGTCTAAAGTAGATGACAGGGAAGAGGATAGCATCTTTGACATTTCTCTGTTACCCCCAAGAAGCGATCACATACATCCATGTGGAGAGATAACTCCTTATGTCATCTCATTTAAAATAGTATTTACTTTCCTTCTGGTTTAGAGAGATATTTTAGATCATATTTGTTGCTGATTATAAAACAGCACCTGATTATTATAGAAAGCTTGAAAAAGTATTTTAAGTAATCACAAGTACCAAAATCACTTGTAAGTCTACCATTTAGAGAGAAATGCCATGAATATTATGGTACATTTCCTCCTAGATGTCCAGTTTTTTCTATGTATATGCATGCACACACACGTTTGTAAAACCAAATATCATGCCAAGTAGCCTAATATACTGTTTTGTGATTTGACTTTTCATCTAAGAATATATAGGTACTATTTCCTAACATTTCTAAGTATTAAAAAGGGCACTTTTTAAATGGTGGTGTAGGGGAAGGAAAGATGGGATACCTTTCCTTACTCATCATAAGGGTCATAGCCAACATTTCTGTCACAAAAGATAGGCTAACAAGAGAAGAAGCATAGCAAATTTATTTAATCAAAATTTTATGTTGCATGGGAGACTTCGGAAAGAAGACCTGAAGACTGTCCATTTTTATACTTAGGTTAGACCTAGAGTGAACAGCTGTGTAGAAATGTGATCGGACAGAAAGAGAAAGATTTAACAGTAATAGACTACACAGGGAAACCTGGCAAGGAGTGCCTTTTTAGATTCTTCTTGGCCTCCCTGTGTGGCACTCTTTCCATACCTCCTATATACAGGACAAGACCCCTCTGTAATGACGATCTGATGATCTACCTTCAGAAAAGACATCAGACAACTTTTTTATAGCCAGTTCTTTCACAGAAAGTCAGAGTAAAGGTAGAGTAATATTTCTACATCTCATAGCTAGCTTAGAGAAGAGATGTTACTGTTTCTAAGACTTACTTTGAGGAAGAGGAATTCCAGTTTAGGGCCTGCCTGGGGGGAAGAAAGGAAACAGGTGAGAGAAGTCTCAAAAACAGACTTTGCTTTGAGGCCTTCCCGTGTTCTTTGGTCCACAGCACTAGGGATGCCAAAGTGTCATACTTTGGGGTGTAGTCTTCTGAGCCTAACAGTGGCATAGTATTCCATTGTATGAATTAACCATGATTCATTTAATTAACCTTCCATGTCTAATATTTATGTCATTTATATTTTTCATGCTTATAAATAAAACTGTGGTGTATATAATAGGACATAACTTGTTGTGCACATCCATGATTATTTCCTTAGAGAAATTTCATATCAGTGGAGTTACGGATCAAAGGATATGTTTCCTTCCCTCCAACAGCAGTCATTTGAAAGATTTTATTTTATTCTATGCTCAACAAATCTTCAAATGATCATTTTTAAAAATCTGTCAATTTGACGGAAGAAAAATGACGACTTGTATGTCTGTGATTGCTAGCACAATAATTTTTATCATGTGTGTGGGGGCCATGTAAACCATCTGTGTGGGTACTTTTTGTGTCCACAGTAACACTGCTAAAGGAATCTCAAAGAACTTGTGGTTTGCCACCTGGCATGCCACTCACTATACAAGTAGTAGGTTCTGGCTCCATGAAGGAGTTTCAATCTTGAAAAACTCATATGGCAAACTCTTACATTACCAGCCTCATAAAGGTAGGACACTAGGACAACATGTCACATCAACAGTGGAGAATATTTTTTCTAGCTGTTGAGACATGTTATTCTTGATATCAAAAATTCTCAGTGCTGTGATTAAATGCAAAACTAGAGAGCTGAGTTATGAAAAAAAAAAAACTTAAGAATTCTTTGACCATAGTCATCTATTTTTATCACCACAAGTTCTTAAAAAGCTTTTTGTAATGAGTGTCAAAGCCTACATAGGATTGAGGAGCATTCCCAGTGTGGCATGAAACTGTGAGAGCCATTCTGACATTTCCATGATAGCTGAATTCCTACATGACAGGCAGGAAGTAAGAGATAAGTGTCCAAGGAAATCCAAGAAAACACCACAGGAAGCAAGTACCTCTACACTATGAAAATATTTTATTTCTTTCTACTTTTTATGCATTGTTTTATTATCATTTATTTTGACTATGCTATAGTATCTCACTCTGGAAGTGAAAAAGACGTTATTATCCACCAATCTATGCCCTTACAGGAGGATAATACCTCATTCATCTGAGTATCATCTAGTTTTTCCTTAACCTTCCTTTAAAGGGTAACATACTCCATGTGTTTAGATAATTAATTTCACAAGAAAATATCTTCTTACTCTATAGTCTATTGATTTTTGCCATGCTTTGTGTCATCATTTCCAAGTTCTGTGATTCTTCATAATTATTGCTATGATTAGGAGCCTCATTTAGGCCCTCACATTATCATTCAGGTCACATACTCACCTTGCTCTCCCCATGTGCTTCCTACTTTCCTGAGGTCCCAGTGTCAGCTCTCTGCTGCTTTTATGGGAGACTACTGTGTAAAAGACTGAGGAATGAACCAGAGATCAGGTGGCTGGCCTGAAGTGCCAGAGACAATAACAGCTTATATTGGTTTTGTAATTCCAAACTGTTAATATAAATGCTTTGACTCGTGGTGAAATTGTTCTTTAATTTTCAATTTGAGCTGATGTGTGTGCATTCCTAACATTGTATTCTGAGTAAAGCCATTGCTGTTAATATGGGTCTAAATACTGGATATTTGCATAATAAAAGATAATTGCATTCATCTCTAAGAGAATGGGGTTGGGTTAATAATAGACATCAATGCCATAACAGGCCAGCAGCAAGTGTGTGAATTGGATGTTTTCAGAATCAACTCTGAAAGAGTTAACAGTGTTGCTTATTATGTAATGGATAAAAACAATCGGATTAATTAAGCAAACAGGCACTCTGCTTATGTGGCTAACATCAAGGAGTAGTATGCCAATTTATTGAATGCTCTTTTGACAGCCATCTGTTTATCCTTTGGTACATTTCATCTGAAAGGAAGATTTATATGAATTAAACAATTTAGACTACCAATAAAAGTCACACTAGTCTATCCCCGCATGCTCTTTAGACATGTTGTGTGTAATTTTTAAACACGTATTTAAATTACTCGAACTGGCGGAGTCTTCATAGACCGCTCACCTGCTTCCTGCTCTAGCATCTGACCTCTCTATGAGCAACTTGCTATCTGAGCTCAAGTTTCCTTCACTCTGATGATAGCAAGGGTGATATCAATGTAACTCCAGAAACACCTGGATATTTACCACCTGTTTGGTTCTTTTCCATTTGGTTTCAAATCAAGTCTTGGCACCAGCTATTGGTGAGGCTGTGTCTATCACAGAACAGATCCTGACAAACAGTCTGTGAAAAATAGACGGCAGCTGGCTGACTGAGAAGGGGGTGCTGTCTCAGCGCCAGCTGCTACGCCAGTCAGATCAGCAAGTATTCAGGAAGTGCCTACTCAAGGCTTGGAATAGGAAGCATTGTATATGTGTTAGTAGCACTTCTAGTTTGCCAGGGACTCTGTCATTTTCATGACTAGTGGAGTTCCTGTTCTTTCTGCCCTGGGAGGTGATGTCAGGTGACAAGTGGCAGCACATTTTCTTTTTCTTCTATGTTCTGGTCCTTACCCATTAACTATAAGTAAGCTATTGTTATCCCAATAAACCTTACTCTTTGATTTGTACATTAAATTAATTCTTAGGTCTTATCAATCCAATGAATTCACGTGTGAGTTGTATGACAAGACGTGCCCAAAGTTTCCTGAAGATGAGGCTGGTTCCTTCCCTCCTTGGAGTTTGGCAAGGGAGTGGTCAACAGTGCCCTAGACCTCTCTCATGGCTGCTCATTCTGTTGGTTGTTTCTTCAGAGCAGGGTGAGCTCATGGGACTATCAGGGGTTTTCTAAGTGAAAGGAGAATCTTAGCGATGGAATTTGTGACTTCTACCTGGATAAGGCAAAATGGCGTTGCAGTCTTGATGGGCTTCTCACTAGGCTGTGGTCTACACACCCCTCCCTCAAGTTGACCTTTAAATAGTGACATCATTTACTCCTGCCCTTTTGGCTGTGTTGATTTCTGAAGGTTTTGAAGCCAGAAAAGTGGCCTGTAAGATGGAGCCTGAGAAGCTAAGCTGAAGCAGGACCGCTGAACTGTCCTCAGGTCTGCTCAGCTCACTTTCTTTCCCACATACCCTGTGATAAGGTTTCACCACGATGGTGAGGATGTCTGTCTCAGCAGACTTCAAGGAAGCAGTCACACACAGACAACAGGTGTTGTGATACTGGTAGAGTAGAGGTTACTTTGATAATATGGTGTTTTCTCTGATGAGTCTCTTTGATATTTTGTTAAAATGAAAATTACCTTTCTGTTGTTTAAAAATTTTGCCTTGTTAGAGCAAAAACTACTTTAATGTTTTCTGTCAGATAAAGTTAGAATTTTCTAGGTTTGTTTCCTGGTATTCTCATTATGAAAATTATTAGCATTGTCACTGAGGCAGAACAGTCTTTGAGAGACTGTTCTTGCTGTTCTCCGGAATTGCTGGCTTTCTGAAAAGTAAAATTTGGTCAACCTAATCCCCATCTCTGCTTCTGGCTGACAGTGCCAGGTGGCTGGACCCTCTTGCTCTGGTAACATTTCCCCAGAGAACACCTACATACTTCCCTAAGTCAAACCCAGATTATTTGCTACAAAGTGAGGCTATATCATGCAGCCCAGATTCTGAATCCTTTGTGAAATAGTAACACACTCTGGAAGAGCTAGCGACTATTAAATGGCAAATTATAGGAGTGATGGGGGCTCCATTTCAGAGATTGATCTCTCTGAGTCCCTCTCAGGGCTCCTGCCTGCCCTGGGCCACCACATTCCTTATGCACCAAGAGTTTGAGAGCAAATTTTTTCATGCACTTTTTTGATACTTTAAGACAGACAGACCATCTCCTGTTGCTAGATCAGAAGCTCAGACATACTGAGTTACCTGATTAAAGACACGAGGTGGACTAATTCTCAGATCTTATCTTTTGTTCCATCATTTACTTATGCATTTTCAGTAAATACTTTTGAGAATCTACTTTGAGTGAGCTTTTATTAGCAAGCTATGCTCCCATGGAATGAAAATATTGTTCTGGTCAGTTGTCCTTGATTTGTTGTATACTTTAAAACACAACATCTAAGCTTAAATACATTAAGGTATGCATTTAATTCCTTCCCTTTTTCTCCAGCCAAGGGGAAAATAATTCTTGTTATCTTTATCACTCAGTAGAACATGGTATTGTGATTGTCACATATTAGGCAGCTTTTAATGTCAAATAATAGAAACTAAAGGAATAATTACATTTTAAAAATGCCTGCCTTCAACCTAAATTGTGTTTATTTGCCATTAGGTCTGACCTAACTTGCAGAATGAATTTAGTTCTTCACTTCTCAGATTTTACTAACATTTTCATGAAGTCCAACTTCATTTCCATGAGACTTCCTTACATTGATCTGATATCTTTTCCTCTCCTAGTATTTTTCCCACCCTTTTCTAGTTTTCTGCAACCAAGAATTTTAACTAGGACAGTATATTTCAAAGTTAAAATCCAAAAGTGTTTAATAAAGCTGAATGAGGAAATCACTATATTCACCAATTTAGTTGGACTCTTAATTAGGAATCTTGTGCCAGTGGCTTTTGCAGAGCCTTGGGTAGCTAATACTGTTACTTAGGGCATTTGAGCAAGTAAATGTGTTTTATCACCTTGCCGCAGGCTATTTGAATTGGTTTCCAGAGAATTCTGGCACTTTGAACTAATGAGCATTTTAACAGACTCAAAGAACTTATGGAAGAATGTTTATTGCACAGTCTCTGGCAGAATGGGAAAATATTAGGTTTCCTTGAACATGATAAATAACTAATTTCCTAATAAATGGATAATGTCACCCTGACATCTGTGAGGGTGAATGATTACCTCCCTTAGCTATTTAGGTGTGCCATTTCCTTTTCTGCTCATACAACTATGATATTTTTCATAGCAATGTTCTCTACATGGTAATTTCTCATTCAAATCGATATAGTTGACATGCAGCATGATAAATCATCATTTATCTACAACATATATACATAATACATAGAGACATATATGTATATACAGGCATACATTTTTTTCTTTTAAAAAATATTCATCAAGGCTCTACCATGTATATAATGGGAGTACGTGTTTCTTGAGGATATATAGGACATCATCCCTATTATTATTAATGTTATATTTAATGACAAATTATTTATTGATTTTATAAAATGTTCTGCTAAAACATAGGCAGATTGTGTTTTTCCAGTTTTAGATGTCTGTAATCTGTTAGGGGATGTAGACTTGGATGAAAATTCTCATCTTCCTGTCTACCATGCTTAGCACAAAAACAAATGCATAAATGAATGAAGGGGTGAATGGATGAAGAAATGAACTGGAGAGATTATAAATGGAAAAATTTTACATGTGAAACCTGGTAGACTCAGGGCAAAACTAACCTTGGCGTGACTAATTTAAATAATAGGTACTTTTTTTCTCCTTGTTCTTACTCAGAACATTAAAATCTTGACTCGTTTTTTCTCTCAAGTTCGATACTTGCCTTTTATAGTAAAATATACAAAATTGAGATCATTGTCCTTATCCTCTGGAGCAATCCTGGGGAATTTATTAATAAGGAAATGAAACCTTGCTTCCTTACAGCATGTTTCAAAAATTTCTGTCTACCCCTCTGCTTCACAATTAAGACCAGGGACAGATGCATGGAGCTGCTGCTGGCTGCCTTTTCTCCAGTTCAGTCCATTTTCTGCCATACATCATTTTTAAACTCCTTAAAGTGCAAAGTGTAATATCCAGCAAGTAATGGATTACTAGAAAGTGAAAAATAACTTTGCTCCAAGCTCATTATCTTAACAAAGCCTGTTGTATACCTGGAGAGAGGAAATAGTGAAATGGGAAAGTTAAGAGTCCTGGTATATAAGATGGAAATCCTGTTAACTTGATGTCTAAGTGGAAAAAAAATACAAATTGTCTCACGGATCTGCTATTGAATACAAGATTGATTGTCTCATCATGGCAGCAAACAAACCCACCATAATCAACCCAGTATTGAAGCCAGCATTTCAACCACTTGGAAATATATACGATCTCATGAGCTTCAGCTATTGGCATGGTTATGGGAAATTTTTATGTGAATTCTTTTGTTGATTCTGAAAACCTGTTGTGTGTTTTTATTGTGTTCTGCTTTCGTATATGGCCTGAGAAACAAGAGAACAGAAGAATGTTTTCCTCTAGAGAAAGAAAATAACCAAGGAAACTCAAGTACGGTAGCAAAATAAGGGAAATAAACAGATTTCTTAGGAGAGGAGTAATGGATTAGGACCCTGAACCTTCTATTTTGGAAAAGATTGTTGGATTTCTAAACCCATCCTGTGCAAAATAATTCTTAGTTCTGTTGGTTATTATTGCTATTGATTTCTACTGAGTGGCCTGAAAATATCAAAATGTATCAATTTTGTCATCTAATCCATAGTTTGAAACTAGAGGTATATGTTGTTAATATCAATACGTAATACCTATTACCTAGATTAGTTCGCTTTGGTTTCTCAAATCCAGTCTCATTGAACATACAGCTGTGTTTAATTAAGGAATCTTTGTTTTCTGAAGCTTTCATTATATGCTGTACTTAAGAACCTTTTAGTTTTAGTCCTAATGATTATTTAATAAAATATCTAAATTCAGCTTTTCAAAAATGATATTATTCTTCATGGTAAAGGGTTATCTGCAAAGATGAAGTTTATCATGGTATATATGTCATAGCAAAAGGGTTTTTGAAACAGAAAAGGGATTGTAATATTTATCATGAGAACACGCCTAGCATGATTTATGGTAATGTACCATTTATTAGAGTTCTAACTGAGCTATATATTGTGCCAAACATGGAAATGGTCATGGAATGCTAAGCATGGGGCAATAATCCCGAAGGACCAAACCAATCCCACTCATTTTTTTATTGTTTCAGGTTAACTGAGGTAGAAAGAATTAGGTTACAATGTTTGCATTGGTTAGGTAAAGTTCCTCTTATAATCGTGTGCTGCCCCCCAAGAGGCATGCCACACACTCTAACATTGTGTCCATTAAGTGGGAGCACCCCAATCCTCTCCCTTCTCCCCTCTTCCTGCTCCCTTGTTCCCCCTCCCCTCACCTTGAATTGATTTGAGTTTTTCTCTTCTGTGGGTGTGTATTAGATCGTCTACTGGCTTCAGATTAGTACTGAGTACATTGGATTTTTGCTTCTCCGTTCTTTACTTGTGATACTTTACTAAGAAGAATGTCTTTCAACACCAACCAGGTTAATATAAAAGATGTAAGGTCTTTATCTCTTTTAATGGCTGAATAGTATTTCTTTTTTTTTCATGGTAAACTTTATGTCTTTTTTTTTTTTATTAAATCATAGCTGTGTACATCAATATGGGGCACCATACACTTGGTTCATAGAATATTTGACACATTTTCATCTCATTAGTTGACATAGCCCTCCTGGTATGTTCTTAGTTACTTTGCCAAGGCATTTACATTCCACATTTGCCAAGGCTCACATGTACCTGTGTAAGATGCACCACAGGTGTGATCCTTTCAATCCCTCTCCCTCTACCCACCTCCCCCCTCCCTCCCCACGCTTTCCCCCTTCCCCCTGTTCTTAGGTTGTAACTTGGTTATAGCTTTCATGTGAAGGTCCTAAGTTAGTTTCATAGTAGGGGTGAATACATTGGATATTTTTTCTTCCATTCTTGAGACACTTTACTGAGAAGAATATGTTCCGACTTTACCTCTTTCATGTTTACACGGATGGGGCTGAATAGTATACCACAGCTTGTGAATTTATTCGTGAGTTAATGGGCATTTAGGTTGTTTTCACATCTTGGCAATTGTAAATTGAGCTGTGATGAACAATTTAGTGTGAATGCCCTTATGATAAAATACCTTTTTTCTTCTGGGTAGATGCCTAGTAATGGGATTTCAAGATCAAATGGGAGGTCTAATTTGAGTTCTTTGAGTATTCTCCATACTTCCTTCCAAAAAGGTTGTATAAGGTTGCAATCCCAACCAATCCCACTCTTACAAAAGAAATCCGTAACAGCATTTGATTTTCTTTTCTTCAGGGAACTCCACATGTCAGGTAGTCACTGACTGCTGTTGCCACTTTTTTCCAGATTATATTCTTCTTCAGGAGAAAAAGAATTCACCAGAGCATCTGCGAGCAAGAAGAGGGTTCCAATTCACTAAGATTTTGCTTAGAGCTGTAAATGTTTGCAGGAGAAAGAGTGAGCTATGCAGAGATATGTCATCAAGCTTCTAGCCACAGGCCCCACTGACCCCAATCTGCCAGCATGAATTGCACCCACTCCTCTTTGTCAATTCCAGAAAGCCCAGGTTGCTGCCAACCTACCTGGTTCACCTTACAACCCACGGAGACACCACAGGGGGTGCTCCCCATGTGTATTCACTCTGAGTTGGGATGTGACTGTTGTGCTCAGCTGAGAGAGGGGTCTGATCCATAAAGGGCCAGGTACCGAGGGATTCACTGACTTCAGTGTCTGGGCTGCTTTTTCTCTGTGCAGTTGTTTTGGCTGGGGCCGGGTTTGAACCCACCACCTCCAGTATCTGGGGCCTGCCGCCTACTCCTTGAGCCACAGGCGCCACCCTGCTTTTTCCTTTCTCTTAAAGAGATGAGTGAACACATTCTCATCATTGAAAAAGACCATTGCTATTTAAAAGCTCCTTTTAAAAGTCAATTGCCTATTTGCTGCTAGTACAGTTGACCCTGACCCTTGAAGATGGGTTTAAAAGCAGGTTTTCTTCTGTCTCTGCCACCTCTCAACCCCTCCTCTTCCTCCTCCTCTCCTCAGCCTAGTCAGTGTTAAGAAAGCAAGGACCTTTATGATGACCCTCTTTCATTTCATGAATAGTAAATAGATTTTTTCTTCCTCCTCCTCCTCTTCCTTCTTCTTCTTCTTCTTTTTGAGACAGAGTCTCACTTTATCACCCTTGGTAAAGTGCCATGGCATCACAGCAACCTCAAACTCTTTGGCTTAAGTGATTCTTTTGCCTCAGCCTCCCAAGTATCTGGGATTACAGGCACCTGCCATATTTTTTCTTCCTTCTGATTTTCTTCATAACATTTTCTTTCGTCTAGCTTAATTTATTATAAGAAAACAGTATAGAATACATATCCACACAAAGTATGTGTCAATGTACTCCAACATCTTCAATATACGAGAATTAAAAACATAAGACTTTGGGGGGAGGGCGGCGCCTGTGGCTCAGTGAGTAGGGCGCTGGCCCCATATGCCGAGGGTGGCGGGTTCAAACCCAGCCCCGGCCAAACTACAACAAAAAAATAGCTGGGCGTTGTGGCGGGAGCCTGTAGTCCCAGCTGCTTGGGAGG
Organism: Nycticebus coucang; assembly: GCF_027406575.1. Lineage (NCBI taxonomy): Eukaryota > Metazoa > Chordata > Mammalia > Primates > Lorisidae > Nycticebus > Nycticebus coucang. The sequence goes on along the minus strand of NC_069799.1, from coordinate 48,966,187 downwards.
CTGAGGCAAGAGAATCGCGTAAGCCCAAGAGTTAGAGGTTGCTGTGAGCCGTGTGACGCCACGGCACTCTACCGAGGGCGGTACCGTGAGACTCTGTCTCTACAAAAAAAAAAAAAAGACTTTGGGGGGAAACATAGAATGACATAATTTTAATATGGAAGTAGAACAAGATTTATTAAATAAGACGGGGGAGGAAGCAAAAAGCACAAAGTCAAATCTTGTTGAATCAGACAACATCACAGTGTAAAACATCTACTATAAAAATGACACCACAAGAAATTCAAACAATCAAGCAATGAGCAGGAGAAGTTATGTGCCACACATTCAGAAGTTAAGGAAGAGTTTTCCAGTCTATGTAAAGAACTTCTGCCTATCAGTTGAAAAGACAAGCATACCCACCCAACTCCGGATCCCAGGAGTTTGAGGTTGCTGTGACTTATCATACCACGGCACTATAGCCTGAGCATTAGATTGAGACTCTGTGGAAAGAAAGACAGAGAGGGAGAGTGAGAGAGAGAGAGATAGAAAGAGAGAGAGAAAGGGGGAAAGAGGGAAAGAAGGAAGGAAGGAAGGAAGGAAGGAAGGAAGGAAGGAAGGAAGGAAGGAAGGAAGGAAGAAAGGATGAAGGAAAGAAAGTTAGTTTCTTACACAAGCCTACTCTCCTGTCATCTTCCAATCTCCTGCTGCACAAAATTTTAATGTTCAGGGGTTATAATAGCCCAACATTTTCTGTGATGACACAAGCATCTAACTTTTCAGATACCTTTCAACATTCTCATTCTCCACTTCATTAACTCTGTACTAACCAAAAGGTTCACTGCAATAGGGTTCATCTACATTGTTATTTTTTAATTTGATAAAGAAGGGGAAAATATTTCTCTTCTATATCATCATCGTAGTTATGGCCATGCTCTACAACCATCCAATACTCGTTACCTATCCCTAGGCACAGGTGATATACATCTTCTACACATGGCTTTCTGCTGAGTCCTCATTTGTGGAGGGAGGACTTAACTTCCCCTTAGACATGTGCCACTAGAGAAAAATGGCTCTAGGAAGATCATCTGATGTGGCCATTGGCTGACTAAAGTACTGACATAGGCCTAGTTGAGAGAGATTGAGACTTAATTTCTTTGGATGATGACAGGCAGGCTTGTTGGCTCTGATAGATCAAGGGAATGCTAGTGTGGTTGACTCTCTGTCCCATCTCAGCCGTAGACCGTTCTTTAAGAGCGGAATTGCAGTCTTCTTACAAACCATCCATACTGCTCTGAATAGCAGTAATTAGAGAAATAGGATTTTGGACATTTAAATATCTAAGGTTTATTTTACCATTTAATAGTTTCTGACTTCCAAATTTTTATAACAAAAAGGGAAATAATATCACTGTTTCATAGAAATGAATAGACTAGGGGCAAGAGATTTGTGGGCACATTGTGGGCGTGCCACATTGTCCCATGTTGTGATGTGCCCAGTGCCTCCATGTTGAAATACATGATTATTGTCTGTGGGTGTTGAACACCCCCCATCAGGAATAATAACATTATCTCACAAAAGCGACTCATAGCTCATACTAAACTGAATGGACTTCTGATCTGCAAGCCAGAATTTATATTCCAGGGGTAACCCACCATTTGCACTTTCTTTCTCCAAGCTGGTGAAATCACTCTCAGCTCAAATCCTAAAGAATGGTTCCCTGCACATCTGACACTTAAACTGAGCTGTTTGTCCAGTGACAGATGCAGGTGACAGTGCAATGGAATCTGGGAGCACAGACAGACAGGGTAATGTGAATCTGGCCCACTCACAAGATCTAGATTGTGTCATTTGTGTTTGGATGAGTTTGTGTGTCTGCAGCAGCCAGCCAACATACTCTCTGCGGTGACTTCTGTAGGATAACAGCAGACTGGATACTGCTGTTGTTTGATGGAAGAGCACTCAAGGAGACTTATTGTCTGTGTGTTTCCATTGGGTTTTTTTCCCCCCAAGGAACTGGAGGTTGAAGAGCTGTGACAACAACAACAAAAAAATTGCTAATAAGATTCCATTTGAAGCTGAGTCATTCTTTCTGCCTATCATTCACTCCCTTCTCAGTAGAATAAACATCCAGACAAGGAATCTTGGAATTGGAGTTTAGGGATCAGTTAAGGATAATTCTAGATGACATCAAGGACCTTAAGTGTCATCTAGAATTATCTCTCACTGATTAGAAAAATCACAGAAATCTGAAAATAAGACTATCTTTCTCAGTCTCTTTTATTTTCCTCTCTCTCTGTCTTAAACACACACACACACACACGTGTACACACGCATTTCTCTGACCTCTGGAATGTGGTCCACTTATTGATTCTACTTTCATCTGCTTAAATAACAAAAAAATCCAACTTTGTTCTCTCTTTGTTTGGCATGATAGTTCTTCAATTATCATAACATTTAGATATTTTTTCCTTCTAGCTAAATAAATTTCCCCTTAATATGCACATGGCCTGATTTCATGCCTTTCCCATCTCAGTCCTCACTGGATATTCTCTAGGGAGAGAAAGAAAACTCCCTATAGTTGGTGTTATTTTAACATTTAGAATAAAAATAATAAAAGATAAAACATTTTAATATTTAGAAGTTTAGAATAAAAATTCCACTGATACTAAAAGTGACTACGAATTGTGGACATCCTATTAAATGCCAACCAAGATTCTGCAGGCCTTTGGCCATGTCTGAACTCAGATTCAGTTTTTCCTCCTGTATCTCATGAAGCCTGAGGGACTCACCTATTTGTGGCCCCAGCTACCCCAGATAGAGGTCTTCCTTCTCGGTCTTGAACTTAAGATCTGTTTATGAAGACCAGGCTAGCAGCTAGTGCTAATGGTCTCTCATCACTGCCAATTTGAGAATGTTAATAGTGTTAGCTATTTCCTTTAGGTGCTGTAAGATTTAAGAAGAGTTAGACACAGCCTTTCATTAAATAACTTACCATCTAGCCTGGGAGGACTAAGGCAAAGAAATAAACAGAGTACATATACGTAATGAGGCCAAATCAAAAGCTGCAAGCTATGTGATTTTCTCAAATGTTTTGCATGTTTTTGTTTGTTTTTGAGTTGATAGATGGCCAATGCCCACTGTTTACCTCTCATAAGGGTGCAAAATGCTCTTCAAAAACTGTTTAAACCTAAAGATGAATTTCAGATATATACTTGGCTTGGCTCTGATTTCTTGGTATAAATATTTTAGTTGATTTCACCTGGGTAGGAAAAGAGCTCATTGACAAAAATCAAATTACCAGACAAGGGAAGTTTACTTTTTAAAATGAAAGATTCTTAAAACTAAACCATTTGAGGGGAATTCCTCCAATATTCTCCAGGGGTCCTCAAACTGTGGCCCGCGGGCCACATGAGGTGGTGTGATTGTTTGTTCCTGTTTTGTTTTTTTACTTCAAAATAAGATATGTGCAGTGTGCATAGGAATTTGTTCACAGTTTTTTTTTTTAAATATAGTCCGGCCCTCCAATGGTCTGAGGGACACTGAATTGGCCCCCTGTTTAAAAAGTTTGAGGACGCCTGTAATCTAACCTGTCTTCTTAAATTGAACCGAGCATCACGTGACCTTTCACTGATGACTTATTGTCAACAACTGAGCATCAGCCTTTGTGCTGGGTGATAATACAGCAATGCTGTCAAGTCCTACTGAAGTAGGTAAAACTCTTTTGTTATAATTGGGGATTATGCTTCTTCAGGGTTCAGCTTTTTGCCTTTGTATTGGGACTTTAAGTTTACTGACTTAGCACAGTTGAATGCGTAAAATTCTCAGCCCTTTCCCCTGAAATGAAGTCCCTTTGTGTCTCTTTTCAGAGCAAGACTTATAGATGTTGACATAGCAAAGAACTCTCCCTAATCAGGAGAGGAACGGTATCATAGACCTTAGTAAATCACCTCCAAAATATACATTATATTTAAAGTAACATCAAGGGACTCTAGATCCAGGAGTGAAAAACTATTTAAAAGAGGAGCAGGAAGCCCACAAAGTGACTATGGACTGGTGTGAATTTTCTGTGATTTCCTTCTAGTTCACAGTAGTTGTAATCCACAGGTTTGCCGTTCAGCCGAGCAAAGCACAGGGTGATTTCCCTTTCTTTACCCAGGTTTACTCTTTCATGGGATCCCTGCTATTTGAGTAATTGAACTAACCAACAGCTGACAACCAGACAAAAGATGGGTTATTCTCATTAAGCCAGAAATTGCCTCAGGATTTGAAGTACCACCGTGGAAGAAAAAAAGACATTTTCATGCCTTGTTTTATTTTATTTCATTTTTATTTATTTATTTATTTTGAGGCAGAGTCTCACTTCATCATCCTGGGTAGAGTGCTATGGAATCATAGCTCACAGCAACCTCAAACTCCTGGGCTTAAGCCATCCTCTTGCCTCAGCCTCTGGAGTAGCTAGGACTACGCCACATTAGCCACAACACCTAGCTAACTTTAGAGATGGGGTCTTGCTCTTGCTCAGGCTAGTCTCGAACTCCTGAGCTCAAACAATCCACCTGCCTCAGCCTCCCAGAGTGCTGGGATTACAGGCATGAACCACCATACCTGGCCTATGCCTTATTTTAAAAAACAGATACAAGATAGATGTTGGAAGGTCAGATGTGACCATCTGTAGTCATTCAACACGTATTCACTAAAGGTCTGTTTATGCCAGGTGCCTGGGCACACAGGTGGCCACTCAAGGGGCTGACAGATTAGAAGGGGAAGCAATCGTATAATCCCACAACTACAGTTCGGTGTGTTAAGTGCCAATTAGGCATGGAAATGGAGCTGGGCAAGCAGTGAGAAAAGGGAACTCAAGGGAAGAAAGTGTTGGGTAGGGCTGATGTACATAAGGGAAGGGATGGAATTTAAGAAAGAAAGAAGATGGAATTTAAAGATGCTTTTAAAAGATACACATGTGGAGGAGATGGTGATAAAACTGGCAACATGGGGGACGCCCCGTGGAATCCACACCACAAACACGATGGGGACACAGGTTCTTGGAGTGAGGTTTAGTGTGTCAGAGACTGACTTGGTATCAAATTAAATCTCAAGATAAGAAATTTGAAGAATTTGGGGGGCCATTAAATATTTTAAATTAGCAAGGTAATTTTTTGTTTCTTTTAATTTAAAAGAGTGAAAGTGGTGTGAAAAAATAGCTCAGAAGTGAAGAAACTATAAATGGAGAGTCCAAGTCAGTGTTTGCTGGACCAGTTTTCGCAGGGATGTGGAGGTCATGCCATACAGTGGGGTAAGGCCTGCTGAAGGTGGAAACATGTTCCAAGAGGCAAAGAAATAGAGTTGACTGGGTTTGGTTTGGAATTGAAGGAGAAGATGGAATTTAGGATGACTACCAGTTTTCCGGTTTGTGGAAAGTCTGAAAGGGAAGATGTTGGGTTCAGTATTCCCAGTAAGACGCCTTTGAGATGCCCAGTTCTAATGAGCAGCTGGAAATATGTGCGCTCTCAGGAGTAAGGTTCTGACTGACCACCTGGACCAAATAGTATATGAAAAATTTATGATGGATGGTAGGGGGTGTGCCTGTGTTTGAATGCAGCTTAGATCTGATGTGTGTAAGTTTAGCGAGCATATTTCCCCAGCCCCATTTGTGGGATTTCTTATTCTGATGCGCATGCATCGTCCAAGTAGAATGGGAGAAATCTGTTCAAGCAGATTTGTCAAATACTGGTCGTATGGTTGTTTTTCAAGTGAACAGACAAATGATGAAAACAGAGAAATCGTATTGTTGAGGCTGCTCTGGGTTGCAAAAAGACTGCTGAATTGCTCACCGCTGTTTCTGCACGTGAATGCACAGGGGTTGGCGTGCCCGTACGTTTATTTCCGTAGTGTGTTCATTCACTTCATTTCATTTTTCATAAGGCAGCAGTTCTACACAGGACAGGAGCAAAGCCGGGACAGCTTGTCCCACCCTACAGAGGCTACGTTGGTACCTTTCTGAGTCCCAGCTAATTGTTTTGGCTCCCATTCTTTGGACTGCCCTGCCAAGTGACCACTTAGAACTAAAATGACCGATTTTCCCTGGTACAGCTAGTTCCTTAACTCTTTCAAAATCTTCTTTTTTGAAAACTTCCTCAGCTCTATTTGTTGGAAGAAAAGGAATTCTGCTTTCTTACCATTTTCCCTTTGGCTTTTCCGGGTTTTTTAGTTCTTATAAAGTCTGATCTAGCTGTTCTTGGGTAAAACACACACACGCAACAAACAATTGGTCACCCCCTTCTCAGGAAGGACCAGGGTTTAGGGTACTCATGCTACTAGAGCTTAATATTTACAGAATCTCCTGACAAGGGTGTCTGGTTTTACTGTATTATCGGTGTCTTTAAATGAGGAGGATCTGAAAAAACAAAAACCAGAGGCAGAGCTTGGTAAAGCCCGAGAAACAGAGCCCACACCTGCTCACACCTCCGCCTGCCCTTTCTGAACATGTAATCACGACCAGCATTGTCAGTTGAAAGGCAGAATTCACACAGAGGGGAATGCTGGCGGCATGTTTTTGTTTGCATGCAAAGTAATCGCTGTGTTCATCAGGCTTTCTGAGGCACGCTGTTCTTTCTCCCCCAAAACGAAAATGTCAGAACTGTGATGGCCCAGTTCATCTATTTAAGAGAACAAGCCATAGACTGGAGAAGGAAATCAGCATTCCAGTCACAGACCACGAGCAGTTTATTCCGGAGTTCATTCTGAGGAGGTAATGACTAGGAAAATGACAAAGAAAACTGTTACTGACCATTAGTGAGCAATCACTCTGTCATATTACTGAGATAATTTAGATAAATGTGGGGTTTTGCTGTCTCCCAGGGAGACAGCTTGCTGACGTCTTTGGTAATGGCAGCCTACTTAAAGGTTGCTTTCTGACAAATGTATTTTTTTCATCACGCAGATGTAAAAGAGTCCTGTCTATGCCTGCCTGGTGGATGCAGTAATAGCTCTTTGTAGAAGTTTTTCTTTTTTAATCTGTCAGTTCCCTGTGTTGGATGCCCAGGGACACAGGCTGAAATGCCCCCTGTGAAGACTTTTCAGCCATTGTGAAAAGCAGTGTTTGGAAACATAAGGTGCTTAATAAATGAATGCATACCACATTTTTGTTCAATTGACTTTTAGTATTTTAGCAGCTGCTAATTATATACTGCTGATATTTGGCGGCTCTCGACAGATTTCTCTGTTCCATCTGGCTGATCCGGGTTTTGGAGAATGGACTTTGCCCCACCCTAACATGAGCAGGATTTTGGCTGTCGTGTATTAAGGAAAATTATCAAATCAAGTCCAGATATGGTTTTCAAGAAGATTAAATTTACCCACTGGTGTTTGCAAACTATTTTATCTTAGATATCATCTTTGATATTACTCTCAGGGGCCATCTGAGTCATTTAGTGCCAAGAGAAATATAGCAGCCTCTGTGCTCATTTGCAGAATGAATCGAAGATGTGTAAACTCTAAGAATATTTTATCTACATCCTACTGCTCAAGCTGTTGCAGAAACTGCATGGGTGTGGAATCTAGCATTCGAAGTCCGATGAAAAAGAGCAGAGTAGGGTAGCTGGGCTGGGGGCTCAAACCCAGCCACTGCGATGCTGTTCAAAGGGGAAAGTTTCTAAAATTGGGTTTGCTCATATGTAAAAAGGGGTGAAAATTGCATCTAAGTTTGGGGATTGTTGTGAGGGTGACATAAGATCAGGCATATCGAGCTGTGATGATAATGATGATGATGATAATGATTTCAATGACACAAACCCCACTTGGAAATCACCAAAGGCGGTTTTACTTTGATGCAGTGTTTTGAGGGTAACAAGCAGGCTCCCTCTTTCTTGCTTGTTGTCCAGGAAGGCGAAGAGCTACATAGAAATTCTAATTGTTAGCTTTCCTCTTCATTGACCATTTTGCTTTTTACTTGATCTTCCACTTACAGCATGCACATTTATTCCTTGGACACAGTAAGTGCTGTTTCTTGTTCAGTGCAGCCAATTCATTGCAACTCTTGCTCAGGTGAGTGGCTGTTCCCACCTGATGACAGGGCAGGGAGTCTGGGCTTGCAGTGGAGCCTGCACCTGAGCAGAGGGGACGCCAGGGCGGCTGTTCATTTACAGACATCCAGTTCCCTGCATAGGTGCGCTCAATCACCATCAAAGAGAAGTAGCTTTGCAGGGACTCCCACATCCCCGCTCTCAAAAACTACTCTTAGAAACTCTTAGCAAAATAAAATGCAGAGAATGCCTACGAGTCTGGCATGTTCTAAGTGGAGGGTTCATTTACCTAGAAAAAAAAATTTTTTTTTAGACAGAGGCTCACTTTGTCACTGTTGGTAGAGTGTCATGGCATAACTCACAGCAACCTCAAACTCTTGGGCTCAAGCCATCCTCTTGCATCAGATTTTCATTTTTAGTAGAGATGAGGGGTCTCACTCTTGCCCAGGCTGGTCTTGAACTTGTGAGCTAAAGTGATCTGCCCACCTTGGCCTTCCAGAGTGCTAGGATAACAGCTGTGAGCCACTTAACCACGTCATTCCTTTTAGGCATAACATCTGATGATATATTTTGAAGATTTTATACATATTCTTAAAAGTTGAATCTTTTTAATCCTAAATAAACAGATGGTCTACTGGTTTGAATTCAAGGAGCTAAAATTTTTTACCTGTGTAACACCTACTGCAGAATTGGTTCACCCTGGTAGCACATTAGAATCACCTGGAAAGTTTGTTTCTTTGCTCTGTTTATTTTTAGTTTTTTGAAATGCTGATTCTTGGGTTCCTTCCTGGGCTGCTTACATCAGAATCTCTGGGGATGAGTGCTGGCCTTAGTAAGCTGTGAAAGCTTCTCATAGGATCTTAATTTATTACCAGGGCTGAGACCCACAGATTCATAACAATTTCCAGCTTTGTCTCAACTGTGTTAGGTCCAGCAATTAATTTTTATGAAAAAGATGAAATCACAGTGTAATAAAATAAACAAGTGATTACGCAAGTATTCTTTACGAATAGCAACACTGCCGAAACTGAACTGGTGACCTGCACAGTAACAACTGAAATGTTGCTCTCTGAACTGATGTATGGAAGTCTTCATTCAATATATAAAGGGCTCGAAACCCCCAAGTGCTCCCATCTCTCTCAGGGTAAAAGCCAAGATTCCTGTAATGATCCACAAGATCTATGCCCTCTTCCCTTTTCATCTCTGATGTCACCTCTTCCTCTCCTCTGCCTTGTTCACCTCTACAACAGTCAACCTGCCTCCTTCTTCTCTGGAACCTGCCAGGGTGTTCCTGGCTTGTGACTTTTGTATTAACCATTCTGCTCTGCTGAAATGCTCTACTCTAGACACCCAACTACTTAAGACCCTCACATCGTCCTTCCAGCCTTTTATTCAGGTGACAGCTTTGTAAAAATATGTCCCCTGAGCACATATTTAATGCTCAATACCCATGCCCCACACATGTTCCTGGCATTCCTAAACCCTATCTTTCTACTTTATTATTTTTCCTGTAGCATTTCTCAGTTTACAACACACTCTAGAATTGATTCCCTTATCATGTTTATTTTTAGCTGCTCAAGGATGTATGTTCCACAAAGATAAGGATCTTCGTTCCATGAGGATCTTTGGCTGTTCCATCAATATATCCCACCTGGCGTATAGCACACCACTGTGAAATGAATGAATGAAATGCCTGGCTGGCCTTCTGACATGTGAATCCTGCCGGATTCCCCAGTAAAACCTGTGGCATGCCCTGTAATAATTTCAGCTTCCAGACGCGTGCCTTCCTGAAGACAAGCCTTAGCCTATAGCCACTTTGATTCTGTTTTTGCTATTTCACTGCTGATGTATGGATTTTTTTTCTTAAAAAAAATTAATAGCTCTAAAATTTTTGAAGATCTTCCATAATATCCTAGTTGCTTAATTATAGTGGGTGTTATATCTTAGATCATGTTCTTTGCAGAATAGAGAAACTTTCCTCAAACAGAATCTTTTAACTACAGGGTGTCCCAAAAGTCATCTCTAAAGTCACCATACATAGGGAAAATGGGAAATTGCCACTACATGTACCTTTATGCACAAAATATTCATTAAGTCCCATTTGTTTATTTTTTTGTTGTTGTCGCAATTGCCACTGAAGTCTTCTTCATAAAATCTTTCCCCAGGCAGATAACTTCAAGTGTTTTCCCCACACTTTCTTTGAGGATTTTTGTTGTTTCATGCCTTAGATTTAGATCTTTTATCCATCTTGAATCAATTTTAGTGAGTGGAGAAAGGTGAGGGTCCAGTTTCAGTCTTTTCCATGTGGTTATCCAGTTTTCCTAGCACCGTTTATTGAATAGGAATTCCTTGCTGTATAGCTATGGACTCAACAACCAAAGCAAATAGACAACCATCAGAATGGGAAAAGATATTTTCATATTATGAATTGGACAAAAGCTTGATAACTAAGATCTACAGAGAACTCAAATTAATCAACATTAAAAGAGGCGGCGCCTGTGGCTCAAGGAGTAGGGCGCCGGTCCCATATGCCAGAGGTGGCAGGTTCAAACCCAGCCCCGGCCAAAAACACACACACACACACACACACACACACACACACACACAGTAACATTAAAAGAGCCAACAATCCCTTGTATCAATGGGCAAGAGAGATAAATAGAACCTTCTCTGATGAAGACAGACAAATGGCTAGGAAACATATGAAAAAGTGCTTATCATTCCTAATAATCAGAGAAATGCAAATCAAAACCACCCTGAGATATCACCTAACCCCACTGAGAATGGCCCACATCACAAAATCTCAAAGCTGCAGATGCTGGCAAGGATGTGGAGAGAAGGGAACACTTCTACACTGCTGGTGGGACCACAAACTAATACAAACTTTTTGGAAGGAAGGATGGAGAATCCTCAAAGAACTGGACTGCCCATTTGATCCTGCAATCCCATTACTGGGCATCTACCCAGAAGAAAGAAAATCATTTTATCATAAGGAAATTTGCACTAGACTGTTTATTGTACATTTTTACAATTGCCAAACTGTGGAAACAACCTAAATGCCCACCAATCCAGGAATGGGTTAACAAGCTGTGGTATATGTATACCATGGAATACTATTCAACCACTAAGAAAGATAGAGACTTGACATCTTTTGTATTAACCTGGACGGAAGTGAAACACATTCTTCTTAGTAAAGCATCACAGAATGAAGAAGCAAGAATCTATTGTACTCAATTCTGATATGAGGACAATTGATGACCTAGCACATGGTAGGGGTAGGGGAATGGGGGAGTGGAAAAAGGGAAGGAGGAAGAGGAATGGGGAGTTACAGTGTGTGACCCATCTCTTGGGGGCAGGACACAATTATAAGAGGGACTGTACCTAACAAATACAATCAGTGTAACCTGACTCATTGCACTGTCAATGAATCCCCAACAATAAAAATAAATTAAATAAAAAATAAATGAATAAAGGCCTCTTTTCTCTCTCTCTCAAAAAAAAACAAAACATTCATTACAAAATTTTACAAAATATTTACAAAATATTCTCTACATGTTGGCCACCTTTTTGTAAAATTTTGTAATGAGTATTTTGCAAGTATTTCCTTATCTACTCCCACTGCTTCACTTGACTAGCCTAAAAAACTATTTTGCAGGCTCGGCGCCATAGCTTGGTGAGTAGGGCTCAAGCCACATGCACCAAGGCTGGCCCAGGCCAGCTAAACAACAATGACAACTGCAACAAAAAATAGCCAGGCGTTGTGGTGGGCACCTGTGGTCCCCAGCTACTTGAGAGGCCGAGACAAGAGAATCGCTTAAGCCCAGGAGTTTGAAGTTGCTGTAAGCTGTGATATCAACGCACTCTACTGAGGGAGACTCTGTCTCAAAAAACTAAAAATATATATTTTGTAAATGAAAGTGCATGTAGCAACAATTTCCTTTTTCCCTATACATGGTGACTTTAGGGGTGACTTTTGGGATACTCAGTATTAATTAACCCAGAGAATAGAACTAATGACTGGATATTGCCTTTGATTTTCATTTGCAGCTCTCAATTTGACATTAGTCACTGGGCAAAATTCCTATCAGAAGATTTATTTTTTAACCTGATTTTAACAAGGACGAAAACCGTTATGGAGATAGATAAACCTAAGCTATAGTCCTAATGTTCAGTAACTTGGAATTAATAGCTTTTGCCTCCCCTCATGTTTCTAACCCACACTCATCTCAAGAAGATTGCTTCATAAAAACCTCTGGTTCAAAACAGCAAAATCTGTCCTCTCACATAAACAAAGAGTTTTTGTTTTTTGTCTTTCTCAAGCATCGGGATAAGGGCTGAGCCTAAGAGACTAACCCGATGGCAGCAATGCTAATCGGATCTTACTGGGCTTTTCCAATTTAGATATGTGGTTTAGGAGCAAAAAAAAAACGTGTCCTCCAAGCCCGTCTTAGCTTTGCGTAAGGAAGGGGGAAATTACAGTCACATGTGCCCGGCTTTCAGCACCGGTAATCTTTCTGCTTCCCAGGTGTGACACATTATAGAGTAACCTTTTAGTGAAATTACAAAGCTTTTATGTTGCTCTCTCTCGTCTGTGGCTAGCTGGGTAAAGAAGAAAATGATTTGCACCCACAAAGCATTGGCTTTCTAGTCTGCGTTTTTTTCTCCCTTTGACATAGCTGTGTTTGCCTGTATCTTTTTCTTTCATCCGGCTCCTTATTTGCCAGAAGTGGCCATTCAGGTCTTGGGAGGGAAGGAGGAAGAACAAGAAGAAAATATCCTTATTAAGGCCATGAAAATTGAAACTGGAAAATGAATACGCGTTAGCATTATCCGTACAATAGCTCCTGGAAGGTTCTGTTTCCTGACTGACTCAGAATAGCAGAGTGGAATAATACAAGAAAAAGAGGTCACCAGTGCGTCTCTCGGACTCTGGCACACAAGTGAACCATGAGTGCCTTCAGCTGTCACCTTAGCATGTGAAGGGAGCAGGGACCTGATTCTGTAGACTGCCAAGTGACCTGACACTTACAAATTAATATGTGCCAATGGCCGGGAGTCCCCCCTCCATGGGAGGAAGGAAGTCATTGGAACCACCTCTTCCAGTGCCATCTGGAAATCTTTCTAATTCTGAGGGAATTTGGACATGTGGGTGATGATGGGTTTTGCTGTTTTCCCATTTCTGCTTTAGGAAGCCCCCTGGCCACCTCAGTGGGGCTGTTCAATCTATGCCAGAGTGGGACCCTGCTTAAAAAATGAGGTTCTGGATGTTGTGCCTGTCTGTCCCTTAGGTTACCCTTAATGCTGGAAACCAGCCTTCGTGGTGCTCTATCTCATGGTGTCACTGCCTCTCCAGTCACATCTTTGTTCCACACTAGATGCTTCAAGGGCGTCTGTCCTGGATGAAGCTTCCCCTCAATACTTCAAAGAAGGACTGGTGCTTTCTAACTCCACTTACGACCCCCATGTCTGATCCAGTCACACTGACTCCAGGGCTCTGACACCTCACAGTGATGGGTTTGGGGGGCAGTAACGGATCCAGCCACTGTGAAAGTCATTAATTCAAGGTGATAGGAAGATGAGGCACCTGGATGGTCTCACCTCTGGCTGGATGCAATTTCAGGTTTCTAGAGCTGCCTAGTCTCAAAACCCCAAAAGATATTTAGATCATATACTATTCACTGCAGGAAGGGAATAATAAAGGGCTAATCTAATTTTATTGATTCAGAGTTGAGAAAATGAGGCTTGGAGACATGAAATAACTTTCCCAGCCACTAGGCTGTGTGTCTCAGAGTAAGGTGAGAGCCCAAGTCTTTGAAGCCTTTGTTTTGTTTTCTTCTCAAGGAATCATGAGAACCCTTGGCCTGTCCCATCCTGTTAGAGGATCAACTTCATTACCATGCATGGGGTGCTCTCAGCTTGGGCCTTACAGACTTACCTGGCTGTGTCCCAAAGTCTAGTAGCATGACACAGCTAAGAATTTCTTTGCACAAGAAACCCATAAATTTTGCAAAATGACTCATCTAGGGAGAAGTGAATTAAAGCTCCACAGTAGGGCTTAAGTTCAAAGGCAGAAGGTGACTTTTCTGTCAATCATTGCCCATTTTTCAACTCAATTTCTATTGATTCATTCTTGAGGCCAACAGTGGCAATTGTATTTTTATAAGAATTTACTTAATAGCCAAAACCAAGGAACAGATGTCTCCCGACCTTAACCCAGAAGTCACTGGGTTGATACAAGGTTGATACAAGCCAATAGCCCCAGATAGGAGGCAGCACTATCCATTCTTTGCATCCTACTTTAAATGATGCCACTGCCTGGAATTGTGCAGTGCACAACCTGTGCAGCCAGACACAGAGGTCTTTGTCTAGAATATTAAATTTTACCCACTGGGGGACTAAGAGACAGTGATGGAGGAGAAAAGTCCAAACTCAATTCAGTCATTAGTAACTGAGAAATCTTAAGCAAGTTATTTCACCTTTCTGGGCTCAATTTCTGCATCTGTATAATGGACGGATTAGTAATCAGTTCTCTGGGGTTAAAACTACATGACTGGTTGTAGTCTTCTATGCCTTTTGTCCTTGTCAAGGGAGAAATAGCTATGTCCAGGGAACCAGCCTCTTGGGCAGGCCCTTTGTAGAACTTTTGTGCACACTTGTGGACCATTTCTCAGGAAGAAACCTCCAGGGATGGCAGCATTTTGCAGATAAGCCAGACTTGCCAGAGCAACAGTTCAGCCCCAGCACCTCACAATAGACTATTGATTAGCACCCCCAGAATCACGAGCAGGGGTTGAGTCAGCTGCGCCTCCTTCTAAATACAGTCCTGGACGTGCCTGCACCTTGCTGGGTCCTCTTCCCCTTGACTTCAGAGAAGTGACTTCAGGCAGGAGATGAGCCCAGGGAGCTGTGTGGTTGATCACGGCAGGCATCTGGAATCGGGAAACAGCACATGAACAGACTTCTCTGGTTTTTAGTTCTCTGCCCTGCTGTCAGATGGGTGTTCAACCTAGTGTTGCAACAGGACGGCTGCCACGAGGGGGTACACGGTGATCCCTCCAGTGTGCACACCCATTCCCAGTGGACGGTGAATTGTGGTCACAGGAATGTCTCTTCGGATGTTAAGATGAGAAAGAAGACTGTGTGAGTCCTTTCATTCAACAAAAAGATTCTTTGCGTATTGCCACGTAACATGTTCTAGAATATAAGGATGACAGAAAGCTTCCACGTTCTTTGTTATGAAGCATGAATAACAGCAATTAAAAATCAGACAAAGGTATGCAAAGAGAAAAACTCAAACCATTTATCTCATTTATGAATCTATATCAAAGGGAGAAGCTTAAATAAAATAATCTTTTTTTTGAGTATTTTTAAGTTTTTTCAAAGTAATATAGGGGTACAATTTTTAGGTTACATTGTGCTCACTTCCGGGGTAAAGTCCCATTTGTAGAAGAGCCCCTCACCCAGGGGGCCTGTTATACACCCCCACAATGTGCACATTAGGTGAGATCCTGCCTCATGCCCTGCCCCCTTCTGCCAAATGTCTTCCCCCCTCCTCCTTCCTGCTTCCCTCTACTCCGGAACTGGACTATATTAATGTTTTATTGTTCTTATGAGCATGCAATTGTTTATATATTGATTTCACGTTAGTATGAAGTACATTGAGTATTTATTTTTCTATTCATGAGATACTTTACTAAGAAGAATGTATTTGAACTCCATCCAGGTAAATGTAAAAGATGTAAAGTCTCCATCTTTTTTAATGACTGAATAATATTCCATGGTATACACATACCATAGTATGTTGATCCATTTGTGAGTTGATGGGCACTTAGGTTGCTCCCACAACTTGGCAATTATTAATTGAGCCCCAAGAAGCATTCTAGTATAAATGTCTTTGTGGTTAAATGAGTTTTGTTCTTCTGGGTAGATACCTAGCAATGGGATTGCGGGGTCAAATGGAAGGTCTACTTTTAGATATTTGAGGATTCTCCATACCTCTCTTCAAAAAGGCTGTATTGGTTTGTGATCCTACCAGCAGTGTAGAAGTATTATTCCCTTCTCTCCACATAAATAAAGTAATTTTAAATAGAATTTATCAGCAGTAAATTGAAAGACTAGTACCCAAGGACAAATGGGGTGTAGTATAGAGATTGAGCCTTGTGTTAATGTTGACTCAGCCATTTAATGGCAGGAAGGTATTGGACAAGCCATTAAACCTTTCTGTGCCTCTGTTTTCTTATCTTGAAATGGGAATAATTATAGCACTTTCTTGGTCCAATTGTTGTCTGGATTAAATTAGTTAAAATAGCAAATGGTTCTGACACAAACTAAGTCAGCTTTTATTTTTGTCACTAATTTTCTAGGAATAAAAGGTATGAGGCAGAGGTCTAACATTTTTTTCCTAAATAAAGTAACCATTTGAGCACATTCATTAAATAATGGCTTATTCTTGGTCAACCAAATTTTAAATATCAGGGTCCTTCCTGGACTTTCTGACCTGTCATACTTATTTGAAAGTCTGTTCTTGAACCAGCAATATACTGTTTAAGTTATATTTTAAAATATGTTTTTATAATACGTGCAATTTCTCCCTACTGCCACCTTATTTATCCTAAATTGTTTTGGTCATTTTCCCTTGTTATTTTTTTCTGATAATACCAAAAGAAAAACTGTAAGCCAATTTCAATTATGAATGCCAATGTAAAAAAACTTAAATAATAGGAAACACCTATTAAGTGTTACAATTTCTTCAGACTAAACATTATTTTAATGACATTTGATATTCTTACTATATTCCGGGGACACTGATATTTTGTCACTCAGTAGATTTTAAATTTTCTTATAGTGCCTCTTCTACCTTTATTGTTAAATGCGCTTATTATTTGTTCATTTTGTTGTTAGACTGAATTGGCACCTTCTCCCTGTTATATGTGCTAATTGGTTAATATCTACCTACGTTCTCTTTCTTAATTCTAGCATGTTTTTCTTCTTGAATTTACTTTCTTGAGCTTTTGTAGATAAACATATCATCTATAAATAATGAGAATTTGATGTCTGACTTCCAGCTTATATGCTATCCTCATTCTTGACTAGCCAATGCTAGAATTTATAAAACAATATTAAATATTAGCAATGCCACCAGGCAACATTTTCCCCCTGACTGTAATGGTTGTGTGCTTCTGTTGTTTCCCTGTTAAGAGTATTAACTTTGCATTGAGATCTATTTGGTAAGTTATTTGCTAAAACTTAGCTTAATGAAACAATTTTAATATCAAGCACGGAGGTTACGTTTCCATATGTCTTTTCATTGTCCTTTGATTTTTCTCCTTTTACTTATTTATGAAATGAAATATGATCCTGGAATCCTGAGAATGTCTGAGAATGAACAAGATTAATACATGTTTACCTGGGAAATTTCTGCATTTCTGATAATATAGATGATCGAATTTTAAATATGTTTGTGCTAGCTTTATCAGATTTGGAATTGACTGTTCTGATAGAATTGTAAATGAATTTTTTAAAAGATCCCCCTCTCTCTTTCCCTCCTCTGGATCACTTTGTGTGGTATAGAATGGTTATCATTAAGAATGGAGTGGTAAATTATATGGAGCCAAAGCCTTTGGGAGATAATTTTATTGACGATATTTTGAATTTCCTCCCATTCCACTGGTCTATGAAGATTAGCCATTTTTTGAGTTAATGTTGGTGCTTCATTTTTTGGGAAATTTTTAAGTGTTATTTTCCGTTTATTATATCACATAATTTTCTATATAATATTTGATCATCATAATTTCCATTCTATCTTCTATGACATTACCTGGGTTCCACATTTGCTATATTTGCATTCTTTCTTTCTTTAATGGCACTAACATGTCTATCACACTCTTCTACAACTGAAAATTTTTAAAAATCTTCATAGGTTTTTATCGTCTGTTTTCCCATGATCTGCTTTTATGTCAGTTTTTCATCTTCCCCACTATGTTTTTGTTATTTCTCTAGCTTTTTCATGTAAATGCTTCATTTTGAAAAATTATCTCTTATTTAATAGTAAAAAACGTTTAACCCAAGGGATTTTTTCTCGGTCATGATGTGGGCTTGACTTGTTATGTTCTTGTTGCCACCTTCTTAGACCCCACAATTATGCTTAGATGTTTTTTGACCTTTGAGTTATGTAAGCAAGCATTTTGCTTTGTTTTATCTCGATTATCGAAAACTATTACTGAAACACAACTTGGGTTTGAAGCCGATGTAGTCATTTTGTCCATTGGTAAGCTGGTGAGTAAGTGGAGAAAACAGTTCTATGGAGACACTTAAGAAATGAAATTAGAAATTTCATTAAAAACAAATCCCCAAGGGTCTCTGATTCAATGGACAACAGTTCTATGGAGACACTTAAGAAATTAAATTAGAAATTTACATAAAAACAAATCCCCAAGGGTCTCTGATTCAAAGAACTATTATTAACTAACAGTGCTTTAAGAACTATTGTACTAAACCATCACCTTTTATGTAGAGTAAACTAATACATTGAATTCTCTCCCCTTCTCCTAACCCCTACTCCATCTCTCTACCCCTGAATACCACACTCAAAATTAAATATTTCTTCGTGTTAATAAAGGCAGGCAATGACAACCATTTACTAAGTCCTTATTCTTGGCTTTTAAAGAGGTCAGGCAACATAGAATGACACCGAGCAAGTAGGTGATAAACTCCAGATTAAATACCTGAAGTAGGGCTGGGCATGATGGCTCATGCCTGTAATCCTAACACTATGGGAGGCCGAGGCAGGTGGATTGCTTGAATTCAGGAGTTGGGGACTAGCCTGAGCAAGAGTGAGACCCATCTCTACTAAAAATAGAAAAACAAATTAGCCAAGCATCGTGGCGGGCACCTGTAGTCCCAGCTCCTTGGAAGGCCAAGGCAGGAGGATTGCCACACCCAGGAGTTTGAGGTTGCTGTGAGCTAGGCCGAGGCCATAGCGCTCTAACCTGGACAACAGTGTGAGACTCTATCTCAAAAACAAAAACAAACAAAAACGGCAACAAAATATCCTGAAACAGATTAAGCTGACTCTCAAAACCAATACTTTGCAGAATGATTTAGAAGCTTCCTTTAGACTCTGAGTGAGATGTTAATGCTTATTCCCTAGAAGGCCATGTCTAGTAAGTAAAATGTCTAGTCATGGAAACATCTGTGCTGTGTAGATGAAACTAATATCCTGTAGTTGCTGTTCAGACTTTTGCAACAACCACAAGGTCTAGGGAAGAACAACTACTAACTTGATTATTTGCACATGACAGACCGAGTAGGGAAAAACCAGCATTTTTATGATCGTGAAAATAGACGCACATCAAAGACTTTTAAAAATAATCTCTGACTCATTATGTCTTTCAAAATCCTCTCCCTATATCTAGCTGCATTGCGGTACAAGTTGACAGTCATTTTTGCATTTTCCATGACATTTTGCCTTGAATAATAACAGTGATACAAATCTTACTTACATAAGCAAAATCATCTCTATTATAACTTGTGCTATAACAGTCTACCAGCCAGTGAATATGAACTTGAATATTAACTAAACTTTTTCTTTCTTCATCCCCTACCAATACTGCCTACCTCAAGAAACAATTATCCATGGGACTTGCTACCTGAATTCTTGCCTCATGATATATTTGTTTTGCAGAAAAACCCTTTCCACAACAGCCAATAAATTCACCACCTGGTGAATATCATGAATATTTTACCAATTGGGTTAAAAGCAATAATTAACGATTAAAAAGAATTAGATATTAACTACACGATGTTAGAAGTCAACCCCTTGGAACATGTCATGAATTCTGCTGATTCCATGATTTGTTTTTATTTCCCTGATCAGTACCCAGCTTGTGTTTGTGTGTGTGTGTGTACACACAACAAGCCTTCTGCAGATTTTCATTCAGAAAAGTCAATATCCAAGGGCATATTTTAAATTAATCAAACCTGCTTCTGAGAGATAAGCTAAATTAGTTCTTTAAAAGGAGAATGTGAAATGCAAACTTAGAAATTCATTATATTCAGCTTCCAGAAATAGCCTTATATAACCTCAAAGTGGATTTCAGTGATGACTAAAACTCAGCTTCAGGTTTGAGGCTGGAATAAAATCTCTTAAAAGAATATGCATCATCATTTTCTATAGTCATGGGTCGCATTCAATTTAAATTTCACTTGATAAATAAGAAATTAGTCTCATTTCAGACTCTGAAGAGTCAGATTGTTTTATGCATTTATATCCTAATTTAAATTATGAGAATGAAATTCCATCAAGTCAATACATAGTTAAGCACCTTCGTGCACTATGGATGTAGAAAAAGAGCATGAGATAAAGTTTGTCTACTCAAGGAGCAGAGTCTTACTGAGAAAAAGACTTAGACACATGGAAACAGAGATCTGCAAAAGTTAGATGGAAAACATTCGAAACTCTGGGTTTCCAAGAGCTCTGATATGCCCTTTCAGTCTCTCAGTTACTGACTTGGCTCTGCTCCCTAGTTTAATCACAGCCTGAAGCCCACTTCTTTCCCATCTGACTGTAGCCTATATACATTTTAGCAGGGCACAATTATAAGAGGGACTTTACCTAACAAATGCAAACAGTGTAACCTATTCTTTGTACCCTCTATGAACCTGCCTGAAAGAACAACAAAAGTCTACACATTAGCAACCAAAAATAATAATAATAATAAAAAGTAATAATAATATTACTCAAAAAATAGCTAAATAAATATATTTTAGATCAGTGATTTTCAACTGGTGTGCAGTGAGAGGAAATTAGGTGTGCTGTGAAAATTTTAAAGATCATTAATTAAAGTATTGTTGAAAGAAATTCAATACACTGTATGTATATTCTTTGTTTACTCTTATTATTATTATTATTGTTATTTTGCAGTTTTTGGCCAGGGCTGGGTTTGAACCTGCCACCAGCACCTTACTCCTTGGAGCCACAGGCATCGCCCTACTCTTTTTTTTTTTTTTATCAACATAATTTAAGTGTGTTGCAGAAGTTTATCTGTAGGTTGAAATGTGCCATGAGATAAAAAAGGCTAAAAACCACTGCTTTAGATTAAAGACCTTCTCTTTGTTGGATGGGAGATTATCCTTACCCAATGGTTTAAGAGTAGTTTTTGTAAAATATTGGCTCATAACCCTTTAAGGGCCTATACAAAAAGAAGAGTTCCAGGCAGTGCCTGTGGCTCAGTGGGTAGGGCACTGGCCCCTATACAGAGGGTGGCAGGTTCTAACCCAGCCCCAGCCAAACTGCAACAAAAAAATAGACTGGCGTTGTGGCAGGTGCCTATAGTCTCAGCTACTCGGGAGGCTGAGGCAAGAGAATCGCCTAAGCCCAGGAGTTGGAGGTTGCTGTGAGCTGTGACACTACGGCACTCTACTGAGGGCAATAAAGTGAGGCTCTGTCTCTAAAAAAAAAGAGTTTCAGTGGAAACAGGAAAGCTATTGGGAGTCATTTCACTTTGTGGAAAATTCCCCAATGGAAATACTCTAAAACCTTTAAATATCACTTCACTTCTTAACCAACAAGAACTTGAAGATTTCTAGATTGTAGCTTCCTTGAAGGAAAATCAATTTCATTTTGGTCATCTCAGTCCCCTTCAAAGCATTTAGTGGGCTGGACATTTAATAGTACCTGTTTGCTTGATTAAAAAAATAAAAGGATGAATGAGTAAATTATGTATTTTCTGTGTAACAATGTCAAAATACAAGATTAATTATAAGTTAAAGTGTCTTCTGATTCTTCTAAAGAAGCAAAAGTCTGAATTGAAAACAATCTATAAGTTATTTTCGAAAATTGTCATTGATAGCAGTTACACACCATACACCAAAAAATTGTTAAATACCAGAGCAACAATGATGGAAGACTGCTGGATTCTTCTGGCTTCATACATATAAACATTTGTTTGGGATTTAAAATGTTTGCATAGGTAGTAAAGGAAGATTATTCCAAATGGCGGGGAAAAAAATCACCTGATTTAAGTTGGAAAAAGGTTATTACTTGTGTTCTTCCCCTGATTTACAGGTGGTATCGCTGTTACTGAAGTTTCCATTTCCAGAGTTGCAATCTCTCATCTATTACATTTATAGTCAACAATCAAATAGACATTCTCATAAAAATAAATTGCTGAAATATTCCTGGTAAATTTCGATATTCTGACTCTTGAATAATAACCATCGTCCCTGATCAGAGAGCCGTGTCCCTCAAAACGGAAATGACTTTTCAGAGTCTGAAATGAGACTATCTTCTTGTTTATCAAGTGAGATTTAAAGATCAATTAATAGTTGCAAGTACATATAGAATCCCAATGCAATGAGTACAGATAATCTCTTCTTGATCAGACAATATGTCAAAAACTAATTTTTCGGTTGCTGCGTTCCCAGCAGCTAGTATGATCTTCCCGTACATAATCAGAATGGTCCTCGCAGGTAAAAACCCTGGCCAGCTCCACTGTGGCGGATCTGGTACCACGGGCAGAAATTACAAGCAATTGCCTACCTGAAAGCCTGGTCATTCTGAAAGAGTGTCATTACAGGAATGATTTTCACAGAGGTTGCTATGGTTTCTTGGCTGCACTCTCCTCTTTCTATAGCTGGATGATTTTAGTTAATCAATGGCAAGTCACAATGTAATCATTTTCTCTTCAGAGAAAACAGGGAAAAAGAACAGGCCTCGAATCTCTTGTACAATGTCATTGCTGACTTTTTTTTTTGTGACAAAGGGAAGACATATTCTTATTCTAAATGCAGAACAGAAAAGGAAATTTGGGAGAAAATTGAAATCCCTTTCCAATCCAGGCTAGCCTTTTGAGAACTATCAGAAAGGCTATTTGTCAAAATGATCTTCCTAGAATTTTTTTTTTTAACTAGATATTCATCCAAGAAGGGTGTGAGAAAAAACAACACTTGCCCACAAAGAATCTTGGAATTCTCTTATTAATTCTTCAGAATGTCTGGGTGTTGAGAAGTTAGAGTGAGGGATTAATATTGCTCTACCTGAAGGCAATAACCGTTATAGGCTGCAGAGTTTGATGACTGAATTTACAAGGAGAAAATTTAGTAAAGAAGAAAATGCCTTTATTTCATATAGTGTGTAGCACATATAAAATAAGGGAAGAAATGCTTTTAAGAAGACCAGAGAAAATATACAATCATTGCTAGCAAAACCACAGAAGAAGCTTAGGAGATGGCTCAGAAATCTGAATATTCATGATTGACACCAAGAAGGAAGGAACATCTTCTGCCTTTGTGAAATTTTGCTTTTGTATGTAGAAATGGTGAGCCCACGAATGATTCAGAAAATCTTAGATAACTGATTTAGAAACAAACAAACAAAATCAGTCCATTTCCTTTTGAAATTTTGTAAGCTCTCCTCAAGGCCAGAGTTCAGTAGCCTTCGTACAGACAAGTCGCATCACTTCCGACTGTTTTGGTTTGAAAGCCTGTGTCTCATTCCTTCTGTATGATTTTAGTTCATACTGGAAAACAAACTCAGACGGAGGCAGCTCTCTATAACAGGGCTGAGTTTCTTGCCCATGTGAAGAGAAATTCAGTGCCTTTGTATAATAGAATATAAGACATCTAAGAGAATAATAAGTTTCAAAATAATGCAGGTTTAGTGTGAATATTACTTTTTCCCTTAATTTCTTTTAATTCAAAATAAAATCGAGACAATTGAGACATTGTGATTTATCACAAAGACCCAACATGTTTTATTGATAACAATGTCTCATTTATTTATGGTATGATTAGATCCCCAATTTTGCCATTTAGTTCTGATGGATTTTATGTACAATTAATGCATATAATGTTTTCAATATTAAAATGCTCTGGGCATTACTGGAATATCATTTTGGAGATGATAGAGAAAGTTCCACATGAATTGTGTATCTATACTGATTGTGTGTACTTTTCATTGTTTACTATCTGGGACATATATTTGGTTGTGTTTTATAATTCTGCATTTTGATTTTGCTACCTTTAGATTATGATGGCCCCCTTAACTACATGTGATGGAGAACGATTACATTGGTCCACAAACCGTCTGGCAACTTAAGTACGCTGGCATAAAATGGTAAATTTTTCAAATGGTGAACTACAAAGTTCCTAAAGGCAAACGAAAGTTCTTCTGACATGAAGTACCTAAATTAAAACGAGCTGTTATCTACATGTGAGATAACCCAGCACTGTCCTTGGCCTACAGGATGTGTGCATAAATGTTAGTTTCTTTTCTATGCATTTTATTGCTAAACGTAAGGTTCTATTATGCTTTATCTAAATTGGATTTTTAAAAAATATCGAGAGCCATGTCTCCATTACCTCATCCTCAAGTGATCTTTCCTTATAGACTCTGAAGAGTTTAAGGAAGACATGCAGTAATACTTATAGAAGACCAGATGGTACCTAGTGTTAATATCGTAGGCTTAATCAAAGGTCGATTTTATTACTTCGGGAAAGTGGAGTGATCTGTTAGGAATAGAGGCTGCCCTTGGCTTTGGTTGTTACCGTAGTGTTCATAAGCCTCAACACTGTTATTTTTAGGCTTGGCAGTGTGGTACGTATCCCTCTTGGCTTATCATGCAAGTTAAGAGCTCATTAGTCTTTGCAGAAGTGAGTTTCTCTTCACCAGACTTGACTTCCTTGGAGTGCTAAAATCACACAACTCTTCCAATTGAGATTTCCCTTGAGAGTATGTGGAGTTCTTTAATAGAGCATTCAAGCTGTTCATTTGAGGGCTGCCGTCTCTTTAGTATTTTCCATGAAAGCATGTCATGTGCGCCGGAAGTTCAAGTTCATTTGTGAAATGTACATTTAAGGATAAGGATGTTTTCTGTGATAAAAGTCAGCTGTTATGTTAAGTGCAAAAACCTTGAAAACAGAGTGCGTTCAACCTTTACCAGAGGAATACAGGTAGAAAAGCATTCACTCTTCTGTTTGGAATATTTTTGCAAGATATTTGATGCTATTTTCATTAATATTAAAAAAAATTTTTTTTTTGAGATATTCTCACTTTGTCACCCTGGGTAGAGTGCTGTGGCGTCATAGCTCACAGCAACCTCAAACTCTAGGGCTCAAGCCATCCTCTTGCCTCAGCCTCCTGAGAAACTGGGACTAGAGGCACCCACCACAACATCTGGCTATTTTTTTAGAGACAGGGTCTTGCTCTTGCTCAGGCTGGTCTCAAACTCATGAGCTCAAGCAATTCACCTGCCTTGGCCTCCCAGATTGCTAGGATTACCTGCGTGAGCCATCGCACCTGGCCTTTAAAATTCTTTCTAATGATACCTAATGTGCATACATATCTATGGGACACATGTTATATTTTCAAATATGCATAGAATATGTAAAGATCAAATCCGGGTATTTAGGATATCCATCATCATGAATGAGTATTTATCACATTTCTTGGAGTTGGGGACATTTTATTTCCTCTGCTAGCTATTTTGAAATATACAATAATCAGAGGCAGTGCCTGTGGCTCGGTGAGTAGGGCATCGGCCTCATACACTGAGGGTGGTGGGTTTGAACCTGGCCCTAGCCAAACTGCAACAAAAAATAACCAGGCTTTGTGGTGGGCGCCTGTAGTCCTAGTTAGTAGGGAGGCTGAGGCAAGAGAATCGCCTAAGCCCAAGAGCTGGAGGTTGCTGTGAGCTGTGACACCATGGCATTCTACTGAGGGCGACAAAGTAAGACTCTGTCTCTAAAAAAAAAAAAAAGAAAGAAAGAAATATACAATAATCATTGTTAACTATAGTCACCCTACTCTGCTATCAAACACTAGAACTTGTTCTGACCTGTATGTTTGTATACAACCTTTCTTCATTCCCTCTGTCACCTTCCCAGACTCCCGTAACCATCATTCCACTTTCTACTCTCATTGGATCAACTTAGCTCCCACCTGTGAGTGAGAACATGTGAGATTTTCATGATCTGCTCATAAAACATTAATATCTGCTTCTAAAAAGGATACCCAATTGCTATAGAATATCTGGAAAATGTAGAAAAGCCAAAAAATGAACATTAAAAATTATCTGCAATTACACTCACATATCACTGCTGTTAACTCATGGTGTATTGTCTTTAAAATTTTATACATACAGGTAATACAATGAATTATTACTATATATAGATGGTTATACCATTTCTAGCTTAATAATACGAACATTTACCCATGTTATTAAATAATCGCCTAAGACATATTTTTCTGAGAATTTGCATTTCTTTTCATTTTTTATTTTAATTTTTAATTATTACATTACATAATAGTTGTACACATGTATAGGATACATGTGCTATTGTGATATAGGCATATAGTGTGTATTAATCAAATCAGGGTAACGGGTCATCACCTCAAGCATTTTTCATTTCTTTGTGTTAGGAGCATTCTAATTCCACTCTTTTAGTTTAAGTATACCATAAAATATTGTTGACTATAGTCACTTTGCTGTGCTATCAAATATTGTTCATTTACCTACTAACATGTATTTTTTTTTTTTTTTTTTTGTAGAGACAGAGTCTCACTGTACCGCCCTCAGGTAGAGTGCCGTGGCGTCACACGGCTCACAGCAACCTCTTAACTCTTGGGCTTACGCGATTCTCTTGCCTCAGCCTCCCGAGCAGCTGGGACTACAGGCGCCCGCCACAACGCCCGGCTATTTTTTTGGTTGCAGTTTGGCCGGGGCTGGGTTTGAACCCGCCACCCTCGGCATATGGGGCTGGCGCCCTACTCACTGAGCCACAGGCGCCGCCCAACTAACATGTATTTTTAATGGCTACATTCTATTCCAATGTGTGGTTGTGCCATAATTTAAACAGACTCCATTTTTTGACATTTAAAACATTTTTTTCAATGTACTCATCCCTACTATGAGACTAATTTAGGGTTTTCACATGAAAGCTATAACCCAGTTACAACCTAAGAATACGGGGAAGGGGGAAAGGGAGGGGAGGGAGGGGGGAGGTGGGTAGAGGGAAGGGGATTGGTGGGATTACACCAGCGGTGCATCTTACAAGGGTATATGTGAAACTTGGTAAACGGTCTGTGAAGCTAGTGAATGATGCCCCATGATCATATCAATGTTCACAGCTATGATTTAATAAAAAAAAAAGAAAAAAAAATAAAATCTGAAAAAAACCCAAAAATCATTTTTTTATTATTGTCAACAAATGCTTTAGTTTCTATCCTTGTACATAAATATCTATTTACATCCCTAATTCATTCCTGAATAAAAATTATGTGTTCTTTAAAAATCAAAAGAGAGAATATTCTGGATAATTATCATATTCATTTTAATAATCTTGCTTTATTCATTTTGGGAGATATTAAAACAACTGTTACTCCCACCAACAGTTTGCAAATGACCCTTCCTGCACCTTTATTAGCAAGCATAGCATCATGTTAACATTTTTTACAGTTTGACTTTTGAAGGATAGCCAACTGGCATTTAAATGTTCACTTTTAATATTATGGGCAGAGGTGAACAATCTTTGCAATTTTATCAATTACTCGTATATCTTTTTCCTTTGTAAATAGTTTGTTCGTAATTGTTAATTTCGGGCCATTTTTTGGGGTAGCTTTTACTGTAAGGCATTTTATGGCAACGATATTAATCTTTGATCTTTCATAGTTATTGCCACCATTTAATTCTTGTTGGACATTTTTTCTTTTAGTTTTTAAGAATATTGGTGTACATAATTTTATATTTCATGTTATTAGTTTTAATAAATGTAAAGTCCTCTGTGACTCCTCTAATTACTTTCACGCTGAGAAAGTTTTTCCACACACCAATATCAGAGAGAGTTTGAGTCTTATATTACTTTATTCTATATTTAGCTCTTAAATACATTTGGATCTTCGTAGTTTAAGATCAAAAGAGAGGGTGGCGCCTGTGGCTCAGTGGGTAGGGTACCAGCCCCATATACCAAGGGTGGCAGGTTTGAACCCGGCCCCAGCCAAACTACAACAAAAAGCCGGGCATTGTGGCAGGCACCTGTAGTCCCAGCTGCTCAGGAGGCTGTGGCAAGAAAATCGCCTAAACCCTGGAGTTGGAGGTTGCTGTGAGCTGTGATGCCATAGCACTCTACCGAGGACGATAAAGTGAGACTGTCTCTAAAAAAAAAAAAAAAAATCAAACAAGACTATTTAATTTATTGACTAAATAGTTTACTAATTGTCTCAACAGCATTTATTGACTTTTTCTTTATTCCTTGGTTTGTGATAATCACCTTTGTCACATACTTTTATCACTATTCTGAGATTTCTGGGCTAAGGCAATGGAAAATTGGTCTGTTTTGCTATGTTGATCTACCTATTCAATCATTCATTTAAAGAATGTTTCTGAGACTCTACTGTGTGCTAAGTACCATTTTATCCGTGAGGATAGAGTAATAAGTAACATACACACATATCCCACTATTTATGAAGCTTACATTCTGGTGCACGGCAGAATTAACAAATGCAAGATTAATGAATAAAATTTATATTAGATAATAATGACTGCTATGAAAAAAACAACAAAATAAAAAGAGGGATGAGAATTTTGCAGGTGTATGAGAGCAATTACTGGTTTGCGCTAAGACATCAGTTGAAACTACTCCTCTGACCAAAGGACATAAAATAATCTTGGAACCTGAAATACTCGTGTATTGGGTGATGTCAGAAAATGCTTTAATGGTGAGGCAGAGTCCAGAGCAGTTCTCTAATAAAAGAAAAGTGATTTGTACAGGAACATGCTACTGAGGGAATGCAGAGTCAATCAGCGCATTTATGGGCAGGTAAAAACTTTTCCCCTAGGACTGGCCATGAAACTGCTGAATTCTATTACCACTTGGGACAATGCCCTATAAACAGCTCTTAATTGACCAACAAAGAGCTGCTTGGTTTATGGATGGCAGTTCCAAGGTGATTGAACAGCATCTTGTTTAGAAGGCTGCTGCTTTTATCAGTGAAGGTAAAAATAAATCAGCAAAGTGGGCCAATTGCCTAACCATATGGTCAAAGAGAAAGGTGATGGAAAATTGGTCTGTTAAAGGATGCCTGTATGGGTAACCGCCCTGTGGTATCACTGCAGAAATTTGAAGGGTGCATTGAAGTAGGACCATGCCAACCCCCTATCGGAAGACACCCCTCCAAGATCAGAAATAATTTGAGCTGGCGGGCAGATATCCCTTGAGGAGGCTGCCTGGTTCCAGGAGATGAGGGGACATTGAGCAGTTGCGGCAATGCAGAGGTTGAATCTAGACATATTCCTTTAGCATGAGGCCCACAACAAAAACTGTCCTGTCTGCCAGTAAGGGAGATGGAGACTGCCGATGGCTTTGAACTGATTTGCTGGAAGGAAGACCTCGCACAGAGCTGTCAAGTCAGAGTGATGCCAGTGACTCCAAGACACTACAAATGCATCCTGACATGGCTACACACAATGACTCTGGACTGGACTTTGTGTACTGGCTGGTAGAGCCGAGTGCCCAGCAGACTCCAAGGGGAATGAACCAGAAGATACTGCATCAGTTTTGACTCATGAGTAACTTGCCCTCAGACCAAGGATTACACTTTCACCCTCTAGTAAATTATCCCCGAGGGGGTCAGGAACTCCTGGATTTGTATTCAGTTGGTCAGAGGTGTGGGCAGCCTGGAGACCCCTGATCTTGCGCAGGCATTGGAAGTGAGGGAAGCCCTGTTTGCTGACTACACCCTGAGTCTTGTGTGATGTACACTAACTCTGGGGGATAACATCAGAACTGCACTGTGACACTGAGGCAGCCTGCCAAGCAAAGGAAAGACATGCCGGGCCCTAAAAAAGTGCAGAGAAACCAGGGGCTGCTCTGGATAGATCTGAATGTGTCAGGATCCAGATTGGCCCTCTTGTCCTCCTGTTGAGTTCCTCATCACCTGTCATGGCAGGGGAGCACCCTTATGATGCTGTCTGGATGCCAGAATCCCCACTTTGCACTTTGCAGTTATCCTAAGTATGGCTTATGCTGACTTTCCCTATTTCATTACATCAAAAACAGCCATTGCTCTGGAAGAAGGCATTTGAAACTCCATCTTGTCAAGTTAAAGGGGACTCAGGACTTCAGATCTCTGTCTATCACAGACAGGGTGGGGCTTTGTCACTGTGTCCTGGTGATGCTGCTCCTTCAATGTTGAGCTGCACAGAGTGTCTTAATATCCACATGGCCTCTAATGAAAACCATCCCTGACTTTCTCACTTGTAGATTTGGGAGACAATCTTGCCATGGTGACGTCTCTGAGCCATTCTGTCCCACTGCCTGCTGCACTACCTTAAACCCCTCTAGATCAGCTGTGTGGTGCAGCTGCCTTTTTTTTTTTTTAACCAGAAAGGAGTATCTTCTGCCACCTCTGATTGCTAAATGTTATGAGATGACAAAGTTTAACTTTCTAGACAAGAATAAATGTACACATTTGTGATTTCTGTCCCCTTTTCTACTGTTGGGAAGAACAATGGAAAAGAAATTTGAAAAGAAAAGGTAATTAATGTCTTTTATCAGAGATTCTCTTTAAGTCCATTAGGAATGTGGGGGACCAGGGATGCCAAATTCCCCAGTAAGAACACTTGGGTTCCTGACCACTAATAACAGTTTCTTCTACCACTACCAAGCCTTCAGCAGGGTAAGTGGTTAAAGCACTACAAACTGTTGTTAGCCCATCTAAGAGTGTTCAAAAATAGAGACATATACCAATGGAACAGATCAGAGAACGCAGATATGAAACCATCCACATACAGATCTTTCACAAAGCAGACAACATTGGGAAAAGCAGCCCTATTCAATAAATGGGTGCTAGAAGAATTAGATCAACATACATAGGACATTGAAACATGTACCATTATCTCTCATCACACACAAAAATTAACTCAAGGTGGATAAAACACTTAAATGTAAGGCATGAAACCATAAGAATTTTAGAAGAACAAGTTAGAAAAACTCTTCTAGATATCAGCCTAGGCAAAGAATTTATGAAGAAGATCCCAATGGCAATCATAGCAACAACAAATGGGACTTGGTTAAATTAAAATGCTTCTGCACAGCTAAGGTAAAAAAAAATCAACAGAGCAAGTAGCCATTCTAAAGCATGGGAGAACATATTTACAAGTTATATATCCGATAAAAGGCTAATAACAATAATCGGCAAAGAACTTGAACAAATCAATAAGGAAGAAAACAAACCACCCCATTAAAAAGATGGCAAAAGACATGAATGGAAGCTTTTCAAAAGAAAATAGATAAATGGCCAATTAACATATGAAAAAATGCTCAATGTCACCTATTATCAGGGAAATGCAAATTAAGCCACATGAGATGTCACCTTATCCCAGTTAGAATGGGTTTTATTAAAAAGTCCAAAAACAGTAGATGCTGGTGTGGATGCGAAAGGAAAGGAATACTCACACACTGTCAGTGGGACTGCAAATTAGTACAACCTCTGTAGAAAAGAGTATGGAGATTTCTCAGAGAACTAAGAGCAGACCTACCATTCAGTCCAGTAATCCCCCTACTGAGTATTTACCCAAAGCAAAAGAAGTCATATCATCAAAAGACATCTTCACTTGAATGTTCATTGCAACACAATTCACAATCACAAAGATGTGGAATCAACCCAAGTGACTATCAGTTCATGAGTGGATTAACAAAATGTGGTATATGTATACTACGGAATACTAACTACTCAGCCAGGAAGAAGGATAAATAAAGTCCGTTTGCAACAAGGGATGGAACTGGAGACCTTTATGGTAAATGAAGTGTCTGAAGAATGGAAAAACAAACACAAGTATTCACTATTAAACTGAAATTGACAGATGAGCATGTGAGCATGGAGGGAAGTCAAACTCAGTAGAAATCAAGCAGGGGGGAGGCAGCAGAAGGGGGTGGGTGAAAACCTATGTACTAGATACCATGAACAATGCATCTGGATGATAATAAGCACACTTATAACCCTGACTCAAGCATAACAAAACAGATGCATGTAACCAAAAATGTTTGTACTCCCGTGATATTTTGAAATAAAAAATATGAACGATCATGGTAAAATTAAAAACCTGCTTATCCAATGACACTTTAAGAATGTAAAGCAGGGATCCTCAAACTACGGCCTGCGGGCCACATGCAGCCCGCCGAGGACATTTATCTGGCCTGCTGGGTGTTTTTGCCGCGCTGCCTGTCCGGCTTAGCAGCCGACTCATCATAGGCCCACAGTGCGCATGTGTGGAATGTGAGCCGAACTCTCCAACTCCCCTGCATTTATATTCTGATTGCTATTCAATGTGTATGATGTTGTATGTTGTGTGCTGTGTAAGCCCGGTTCACACTGTTGTGATCTATGAGCAGTGCGAGTTCAGCCATATGCTTGTATGGCTGAACTTGCATTAGATTCAAAAGAAAAAAGGCATACGTGCCTTCTTTTTTCCTGCAGTGAGAAGACCCATGCAATCAGATTCCTGTGCGAGTTCACAGATCACAGTGTGGCTCACACAGGGTAGTGTGAACTGGAAAGGTGGGGGAGGAACCAGCTCTGTAATTGTGCTCGTTCCCACACCGCACCAGTGTGAGCCTGAGGTAAAAGCAGACTTCCACCAATATGGGCACTGGTGAGGCTGAAATGATGTGGACTGGCAAGGCTGCATTGATGGACACTGATCAGACTGCATTGATGGGCAGTGCAGTCTATATTTCTCTGTGTGGGCAAAGTTATTGCTGGTATATTGTTTTTATAGCACTGTATATATATGTTGGTATTTTACTAATAGCAATTTGGAATCCCTAGGAAACAATGATATCAAAAAAGAGAAAAATTGAGTCGGGGTGTAGGATATTCAAAAAAACAGTGGAGTTATGATTACTTTTTCATGCAGTACAAGGAAAGAGCTGTGTGTTTGATACATCAGAATATAATGTCTGTATGTCTGTGTTCAAAGAACACAATTTGTGTCAACACTATCAAACTCAACATAAAGATAAATATGATTGTTTGGTCAGAGAAGTAAGAAAAGATAAAATATTAAAGCTGAAAAATACATTGACAACTCAGCAAAATACTTTTGTGAAGCAGAAGCAGCTAAATATTTCATCACTGTGAGCAATTTTTCAAGTTGCCAAGCTAATAGCGTGCCCTGGCAGACCATTCATTTGAGAGAGAATTTGTTAAAGAATGCTTTCTTTCTGTTGCCAAAGAGATGTGTCCAGAGAAGGCCAATTTATTTAGTACAGTGAGTCTTTCAGGACCCTCAATTACCCAAAGGATTGAAGAAATGGAAGACAATTTGCATCAGCATTTGCAAAACTCCACAAAAAAACTTTCCTATTTTTCCTTGGCACTCGACGAAAGTAATGATGTTCATGATTCTGCACAACTTCTAATTTTTATTCATGGGACGAATGACTATTTCGAAGTCACAGAAGAGCTTACTGCACTGCAAAGCATCAAAGGAACAACTACAGGACAGGATATCTATGAAAAGGTTTGCCCAACTGTGAATGGTTTGGAGCTGGACTGGGCTAAACTAACCAATGTGACAACTGATGGTGCTCCTAGCATGGTGGGGTCTAAGAAAGGAGTAATTGCTTGCATTATCCAAGAGATGGACAAACATAACCATTCTCATCCAATAGCCATACACTGCCTCATCCACCAACAAGCGCTATATAGTAAATCAATGAAGCAGGACTCTGTTATGAAAATTGTGGTATCTTGTTTTAATTTCATTAGAGCTAATGCACTAAACCACAGACAATTTCAGGAATTTCTGTCTGAGCTAAATGTTGCCTATGTTCTGTACCACACAGAAGTCCGTTGGCTGAGTCGAGGGAGAGTTTTGAAACATTTCTATGACTTACTTCCACAGATGACAGCTTTTCTGCTTTCAAAAAACAAAGAAGTACCAGAGCTCAATGGTGCAGAATGGAAATGGCACCTTGCCTTTCTGACAGATGTAACAGAGCTACTTGACAGTTTCAATATGCAACTTCAAGGAAAGGGGAAGCTCATCTGTGATAGGCAATCACATGTGAAAGCACTTGTAGTAAAATTAGGCCTCCTCATCAAACAAGTGGAGGAGGAAAATTTCTGCCATCTCTCCACAACTCAAAATCTGTTAGTGGAAAAACCATTGGTTGCATTCCCAAACAAAACATGTGTGGATTCACTGGAAAAGTTACAAAAGGAGTTCCAATTTAGATTTAAAGAGCTTCATCTCCATGAACAGGACATACAGCTTTTCTGTAACCCATTTTCTATTGACATTGAAAATGTGGATACAATTTACCAAATGGAACTGGCTGAACTGCAGAATTGTGACTCTCTGAAAGATGCATTCAAGTCAAGCAACCTTCCTAATTTCTATGCATCTCTCCCCTCTGAGACATATCCTAATCTCAGGAACCATGCACTCAAAATGGCAACCATCTTTGGCAGTAGTTATGTCTGTGAACAGACTTTTTCCAGAATGAAACATCTGAAATCTCCAACCAGATCTAGACTAACTGATGCACACTTGCATCACTTGTTACAACTAGCAGTGACAAATATGGAACCGGACATTGACCATCTCATTAGCCAAAAGCAGGCCCATAGTTCCCATCAAAATACGGGTAAGTTTGTTGATTTAACTTCACTTGTTCTTCATTTTAAATATTGTATTTGTTCCCGTTTTTTTTTTTTTTACTTCAAAATAAGATATGTGCAGTGTGCATAGGAATTTGTTCATAGTTTTTTTTTTTTTAAACTATAGTCCAGCCCTCCAACGGTGTGAGGGACAGTGAACTGGCCCCCTGTTTAAAAAGTTTGAGGACCCCTGATGTAAAGAGATTAGTTAAAACAGTGAAAAAGTATAAACACATATATCCCACATGGGACTCATATTCAGAATACTAAAAAACTCCTTTGATGTAGTAGCTACAACAAAAACAACAAAAAATGAAGACAACATAATTCCCCAAAGAGGAAATATGACTAGGTAATTGACAAATAAAGAGATTCTCAACCTATTGTTACTCAGCATAATGTAAATTAAAATCACAATGAAATACCCGTTGATGGGGATGAAAACCAGACAATGAAAATATCAGAGAGAACATAGAACAAGGAATGTTAATATACTGCTGTTGGGGAGTAAATTAGTACAATTATTTTGCAAAAACCATCTGGCATTATCTTGTGTATACCACAGAGAAGCTCGTATGTGTGTTGTCTGTAGGGATTATTGTTTGCAATAGCAGCAAACCAGAAACAACCAAAATGCCTATTGATAGGAAAATGAAAACAATATACACGAATAGTTGTATACAGCTGCGGAAATGAATGATGTATAATTATATGCACCGACATGCATGAAATTCAGAAACAAAATTTTGAGCTACAAAATGAGAAAGACTAAATTCAGTATTTTAATTCAACATATTTAAAAAAGAACAATATATTCCTCAGGATATATACATCTGTGATGAAACTGGAGAGACTTGAAAAGGGGTCTTGAACACAAACTCGGGAAAATTTCTGGAGGAGGGAGGAAAAAGGGAGAGGAAGACAAAGTCCATAAGGGGTTCAGAGTATTAATAATATTTTATTTCTTTAGCTGGGTGGAGGCTCTCTGGCTGCTTGTTTATTTTTAATTTTTGCCATGAGAGGTTCACTAAAATGCACATCTGTGTAGCTTAGCGTATTAAAGCTGTTTCACCTTTCATCACAAAAATGATTGAATTAACAATGAACTATTAAATCAGACCAAGCAGGTTACCTTGGCTGTTTTGTAGTGTGGTGGCATTAAGCTTCAAACCAATATTCTCTAGTCTTGAATAACCACAAATGTCACATCATGCTGCTTAAATAGTGCTCTTGACACTGTTATCTTCAATTTTATCAGAGCCTTTTAAAAAGGTGGTAATCCGATGGACATTAAAATCTCATTTGTTGGATATAATTCTCAACTAGTACATGTAAGTTTCAAAAAACACCCTAGCATTTTCTGTCTGTACATTGAAGAAAAGTGAACACATACTAAGGAAGGAAAATAAACAGTCCCAAAAGTGGCTATTGAATTGCTCATTATCAGATTAAGCTGTACTAACCCAGAGAAGTAAGAACCAACAGCTTTAAAGATAAAAATATAGGGCTGGGCTCCGTGACTCAGCCTATAATCCTAGCACTCTGGGAAGACAAGACAGGAGGATTGCTTGAGGTTAGAAGTTCGAGACCAGTCTGAGCAAGAGCGAGACCTTCATCTCTACTAAAAATAGAAAAACTAGTCGGACATGGTGGCACTTGCCTGTAGCCCTGGGTACTTGGGAGGCTGAGGCAGGAAGATAGCTCAAGCCCAGAAATTTAAAGTTGCTGTGAACTATGATGATGCCACTGTACTCTAGCTGGGGTGACCAGAGCAAGACTTCGTCTCAAAAAAACCAAAAAAAAAAAAAAAACCCAAAAAGATGGCATAGGAATGATTAACAATAACCACTAACAGTTCAACAGCAGATTTACATGAAACATGAAAACAATGACTAAATACAAACAGACCAAATTTCATGACTATAGTGAATAACATAACTACACTCTTAACTATACTGTATTTCTTAACAGATTTGGTAAACTCAGCTATACTTACTTGAAGAGAGGCAAGTAAGAAAATAAGAGAGGGATTGTCTTCTGATTTACTTTACACTGAGCAGTTAAAATTAGCCAGCGCTGGGTGGCGCCTGTGGCTCAAAGGAGTAGGGCACCAGCCCCATATGCCGGAGGTGGCGAGTTCAAACCCAGCTCCGGCCAAAAACTGCAAAAAATAAAAAAATAATAATAATAAAAAAAATTAGCCAGTGCTTTAGAAAACTTGTGGTTATTAACCATGTTTGTGAACATTGCCCCACACCCCCTCTCCTGCCTTAAATAGTGGCGTTCATCACAGCAGGAATCATTATGCGGCTATTTAACTGTGGACCCCTTTCAATAGAATCTGGTCATCTCATTAAAAGCAGGGCCTGAAGGCTTGTGGGGGGTGTGTGTGGGGGTGGGTGAGTGTTTATATTCATGTGTATGTGTGCTTGTGTTTTTATAATGCGTGTTATAAAGGAAAATTGTAGACGTATATGAAAAGTCTCATTAGCGTCCCTGAACACATGCAAACATTTGTAAAAGAAGAGAAATGAAAGATAACTTGGATTTATTTGATTGCCTCTTTTCAATTTTAGCTGTTTCAGATTTTAGCGTAAAATCTGTTTTCCTTTTTCCACAAAGCTCTGCTGGCTCACGAACGTCTAGTGTGCCCGTCCTAGCGAGGACTATCCTGCCACCGAGGGGAGCATTGTACGTGAGTCAAAGATTAAAACTGAATTTGCTGATCAGCTGTTTGGAATTTTCTAAGATCATGTGAAACCAAAGGGAATGTCCTCAAAGAGCAGCCCTTTGTAGTAGCTAGTCACAAACGTACACAAGGAACTTGAATGCTCATGAATCTGGGTTCTGACTCCCCCCCCAGATACGCTGTGTCAACTAGCCGAGGGCTTGCACCAATCACTTAGGCCCTCACAGGCATCTGGTACGGTTATGCTTGACTGGTGCTAGCTCGTGGCATATGAACAGCTGAGGAATAAATTCAAGGGACATTATTAACCAAGACCCAAATGTGCCACTCTATTTCACTAGTTTAAAATAACAGCTCCCTTTTTTATAAAATGCAATCATTTTATAATTCTAACACGACCATCCCAGTTACCAGCAAATTTGTAACCAAACAACTCCTAGGATGTAGCTACTTCTCAGCAAATTGAAAGAATAAATTTAAGCATTTGAAATGCACACTTTAAAGGATATTTAAGGACATTCGAATCTGAGTGAAGAGTCAAGAGCCGTTTTAGACCGCAGTTTGCAGTGATGCAAAATAAAAACCTAAGAAAGATATTGAAGGTTTTTCATGAGCAGATACCATCCTACAGGCTTAGAGGTGGGGATTTAAACAGGCTCAAAACATGATCTGGGCATGCAAAGATCATAACATCCAGAAAAGGAAAATGTGGATACCTGTGCAATGAAGGCTTGTGCTAGGGAGGGTTAAACCAGCAGGAATGAAGAGAAGTCAGCTAATGTCAGACATATTCCCATAGGAAGAGTCTGAAAGACTTAAGGACTTATTTTAAGTGGAAGAGGAAGGTAAGCGTAATAAAAAGACTATGGAATGGGCGACTTAGAGATACAACATCATTTACCAAGACGAGGACCAAGAAGTATTTGCCCAGATGAAATAGCTGACATTGTAGAGAGAAAGGAAGATGTTTTATTTTTTAGCTTTTTTTAATTTTTACATTTTGGTGCATTGTTTAAATTTTCAGAATATTATAGGGGTACAAATGTTTGGGTTAACATGAATTGCTCTCGCACAATTTGAGTCAAAGTTATGTGTGTGCCCCTTACTCAGATAGTGTGCACTGTACCCGTGAGATGTGAATTTACCCCCTCACGCCCCCTCCTACTTGCTTGCTGTCCATAGTTTTACTACCAAAGGGCACGTGGGTGTTGATTGATCAGTTCCCGTTTAATAGTGAGAACATGTGGTGTTTCTTTCTCCATTCTTGTGAAACTTCAATTAGAAGACTGGTCTCCAATTGCATCGGGGTTGTTGAAAAAGGTGTTAGTCTGGCCAAAATGTAATTATCCATAGAATATATACCCCTAGACAAAGGACCCATGTGGGAGACTTCCAGCTCAGGTCTTTCCCTTTGCCAGAAGCTCTGGTAATTTTTATTCTTCTGTATTCCTTTCTGTCTAATAAAATCCTATCTTACCACTTGGGGGGAAAAATGGAAAAGAAAGGTGGCACCTGTGGCTCAAGGAGT
The DNA here is from genome assembly GCF_027406575.1 of Nycticebus coucang. Classification (NCBI taxonomy): domain Eukaryota; kingdom Metazoa; phylum Chordata; class Mammalia; order Primates; family Lorisidae; genus Nycticebus; species Nycticebus coucang. The sequence continues at coordinate 48,927,311 of NC_069799.1, read as the reverse complement.
AGGGCGCCGGTCCCATATGCCGGAGGTGGCGGGTCCAGACCCAGCCCTGGCCAAAAACCAAAAAAAAAAAAAAAAGGAAAAGAAAAAGGTATTAGTTCTAGTTGTTCCTCGTCCTCCTTCCCCTCCACTTAGTCGTACTCCACAGTACACATAAACCGCATTTCATTAACCACTCATGTATTGATGGGCAGTTGGGTTGGTTCCATATCTCTGCAATTGTAAATAGTGCGGCAATAAACATTCAAGTACATGTGTCTGCCTGATAAAAATGACTTTCTTTTCCTTTGGGTAAATACCCAATAGTGGGATTGCTGAATCAAATGGTAGGTCTCTTCTTAGTTTTTTGGAGATCTCTCCCTACTAATTTCCATAGAGGTTGCACTAGTCTGCAGCCCCACCAACAGTGGATAAGAGTTTCTACATCCACACCAGCATCCGCTGCTTGGAGAGTTTTTGATAAAAGTCCTTCTCACTGGAGTTAGGTATACCTCATCATGGTTTTGATTTGCATTTCCCTAATGATTAGAGATGTGGAGCATTTTTTCACGTGTTTATTGGCCATTAGTCTATCTTCTTGTTATAATGGCTGATGACAGTAAAGATTGGGAAGAAGAGTGACAGTTCCTTTATTTCTTACTTTATTTTTTGAGACAAGGTCTCACTCTGTTGCCCAGTTAGAGTGCAGTGGGGTCATCATAGCTCACGGCAGCCTCACACTCCTGCACTTAAGCCATCCTCCTGCCTCGGCCTCCTAAGTACTGGGACTACTACCACGGGCCATCACTCTTGGCTTATTTATGTTTTGTAAATATGGGGTCTCGCTCTTGCTCAGGCAGGTCTTTAACTCTGGACCTAAAGCAATCCTCCCTCCTGAGCCTCCCTAAGGGTTAGGATCACAGTCTGAAACTCTGTAGTCAGGCCAGTTAAATCTTAACTCTAAGGTCACCCAGTGGGGGAGAAAAAGAAAGAAGCTGGTTCTCCACACCGCAGCCCTCTTAGCCCAGAGTGGGGCAGTTGCAGGAGCTGGGAAAGGCAGTAACACCCTTCCAAGGACAGAATCATTTTGGACTGAATTTTGAACATGGATTTATGTATTTTCTTATGATTATAGCAAAGTTTAGAATTCAGCCTTTTCTCTGGAACAGTGTTTTCAACCTTTTTTATCTCACAGCACATTTGAACCTATAGTTAAATTTGCATGGCACACTTAAATTATGTTGATCAAAAAAAAAAAAAGAGTAAAAAAAAGAATGAATGTACTTACTGTGCTTTGAACTTCTTTAAAAAATAATTTAATTAACAATCTTTAGAAATTTTCATAGCACACTTAAGATCCTCTGACACACCAGTGTGCCTTGGAATTCAGAGACTTAATTTTTACTCCCCCTCACCCCCATATTTTCTTTCAAATGCTGAGAAGCAATATGACTCCATTCAAGTCAGATCAAATGATCTTTCATCTGATCAAATCTTTGGACATGAGAAAGGTGCCCTAGAGGCTATTCCCTCCTTCTAGAATGTGGATGATAATGTTATGGGAGGTCCTTAGTTCTAAAATGCTCTGGACACCATTACAGGATTGCCCATGTAATAAATAAATTGGTCTAATTTGTATGCCATTAGTGAGGCGATCTGGACAAAGGGATGCGTGTTAATGGGAAATGGGGTTCAACAATTTCAGCATTTTGAGGTTAGCAGCTGCTCCCACGTAGCTGTCTGGTTGTGGATATTTAAATACAGATAGGTCCTGGGGAAATGAGATTGGCTGCTTGCCAGCAAATGGGGCCCAGGGACAGGGACCTGAAGGGATGGGCTATTTCTTTAATGTCAGCCTGAGTTGAAAGAGAATAAACAGTTGCAGGAAACCAAATTTGAGTTCTGGACAACCCTTTTCCCCTCTTCACCCATCAAAAGCCCTTTGTACACCTGAATCAGTGGACTCACTCTTGCGTCAGGTCAGTTTTCTAACACCTGAGCCAGAAGAAACTGATTTGAAAACACCACATGATAAGTGATTGAAAAAGAAGAGCAAGAACTAACTTCCAGATGGGCCACTGGGTTCTAGTTCACTTCCATTAGGAAAACCTCGACGTTGAGGAAGAGAACATGGATGATAAAACAGCAACAACAGCAAAAACAAGACTCCATCATATTTCAATTTTTAGTTCTTCAGTATTCCCCCAGGAGAAGGGGAATTCTATCCCATAAGACATTAATGTGAACTTGATTAATACAGCCCACACAGTTTATAAACTACCTGGAATAGATTAAAGATACACACACATGCACACATAAACGCTTTAAATTTATTTACGTAATTTAAATGAAGCTCCTTCATCTCTAGATTTAAGACCAAGGTAAGCGATAGTTAAGCGTGTAATTCTATTTCTCAAATTTACCCTATCTGAGGCATTTTACTCTTTCTCCCATTCTTACACATTTCTCCCATTATATGATCTGATTTTATCCTTACAGCAACCTGGTCAAACAGACTCTGTAGAGATTATTTTTGTTGTCATATTTCAGATAATGAACTAGAGATCAGAAGAGGTTTGGGGGTTTGCTCAAGGTCAGGAGTGTGGTTACTGAAGAACTTGAGTCTGCAGCTGGGGGTCTCCTAAGATCAGTGCCAAGCCCCTTTTTCTGCTCCCCAAGCTGTTTCTTATTTTTAACTTTAGGTTTTGCAATTTTAAGGCTGTATTCCTACTACGTGAAAACATCACTGCAAAACCACAAGCAGCCGTGATTATGGCTTGTTGAACCTTCTGCATTGTGATGTCCTGAAATAGTTCAACTCATTCTGAACCTGACGTAGCAACAAACCATCCCGCCCTGGGGGCCCCAGTCCACAGTCCCTGAAAACAGAATTGCAGGTGCAGAGCTCAGACTTTCTCAGACAGACCCCAGTGACTCCTGTGCTCTTGTTCTGCTTCCTAGTTACAATCTACCCAGGCTTTTGTGGTAAAGAATCTCCAAAGTTATTACTTGGAGCCTTCAAATGGGTCTTCTCTCTCTTCTTTATCATTGATTAATGTTCTACCTGAGCTTGTCTTTGACCCCTCTTATTTTTTGGTTCCTCATATTTTCTGATGCACATTGCCTTGAGTAAAATCCAAGGAAAAATGACTGGCTCTCCAGGTCCAGGCCATCATCTACAAATCTTCCCTATCTTCCCAGCTACCTTTTGTTTACTCCTAAATACACTTTCACCCTCTCTTTCTAACACATACTTCTCTCTTCCCCCTCATCCCACCATGACTTTTCCTGACCAAATCTCAGCTTAGCAACTGTTGTTCATCATGGCTTCCTTGGGAAATGTTTCAGCACCAAATGTAGCATGTGATAAAAAAAAATATTTTAGCCATTTTTTTTTTTTTTGGTAGCATACAACTAAAATACGAGGTCCATCTTGAAAGTATCCAGCCACTGTTAATATAATTGTTTATATCATATGGCTGGATACTTTCCAGATAGAACACAATGCATAGGTATGTTATTTCTTTGAACTGCTTTCTGTTAGAGATGCTAGCGTTCTGACCTCCTATGCAGAAATCTGGAGAGTCTCTCCAACACACCACACTAGTGGTTTCATTTCAGCCCCATCACATTTGGGCTAAAAGAAAGTATAAATACATGGATAAATAAATGTGTGAATATGAATACACAAAGCCACAGGGTACATGGTAAAATTATGAGACCCTGACCTACTCCACTGTAAACCTTCTTTGCCTTTACCTACCATGGTGCAGATCCCTGGAAGGCTGTTCTGTAAGTAGTATTTCTTTTGGCTACACAGAGCTGAGCCCTCAGGCCTGCTCCATCTTTTTCTTGTGAATTTGTATTCATTTGGCCTTTCTCTAACATGGTGCTCTAAGTGTAGCCCCCCACGAAGTAAAATCAGAAATTGAAACTAAGCATTTAGAAACTTCACAGAAATTGATGAGGTGCAGGAAAAAATACTCCCCCAATATGGCATCATTGCATACTGAGTATTTTAAGCTGAAGGAAATTGAGGAAACCACGGAAGTGGAAAGACCTTGATGTGACACTTGTCCTGTCCTGAAGGAAGAAATATTACACAGACAGGCCAAGAAAAATCTGAATGGGCTTTGCTATCCCCTGAGTTTCCTAACATTTGGTCATTATCCCCTTTTCATCTAACCATATGAGGTCTGACAATTAAATTCAAGAATTCATCCTAGAAAAAGTGCTCCATACGTCCTTGCTGAATATCACTACTGTCACCTTCCATGTGCTCCTCTGAGGAAGCTATGCACCAATGCTGGCACATAGTCCACCCTCCAAAATACTTTTTCTAGGAAGAGTTCGCAAACTTAATTGTCTAGCTTCATACCTCTACAAGACCATTATTCATCAAACCTAACCATAAAAATACAGTTTTCTCTGGGTCTTTGGGTCTTCATTTCTGAAGGGCATGTCACATAAAACTTATGGTAAATAAATAGGGTTGTGCTTGTCTCTTGCTAATCTGTCTTTCATTAGGGGGTACCACCCATGAACCTTGCACTGCATGAGGAAAATATATCACCTTTTCTCTCCTGTGCAACTGGGTTCCTACTGAATCTTAATAGTTTTTAAAACAGTATTGTATTGAGTGTATCTTTGATTTTTTAAAAATGCTTTTTCTACCAATTCATGATGTATTCTCATTTATAAAGTGTTGGCTCACGATGGAGTGGGATTTTGTTTTTAATGACCCATCAGATGGTGTTTGAGAAACTCAATTCTGACAGTCCATCAGCTCTGCCCCAGTTTGCCCATCAAATTTGCAAATGTGATGCAGAATGATCAGACCCCATGCTGTCAAGTGCACATAGAATCCAGCACTTGCCTATACTTTGGATACATGGCTACGTGGATCCACAGAGCACTTGCAGAAGGGTGGAGTCACTGTTTTTCTGGCAGAGAAAACAGCTTGTTTGGGAGAATTAAACTAGCAAGTACAGTTCAGGAAGGATGAGGGGAAAAAGGGCAGCTCAGAATGAAAGCTAATAATAAGAAACAGTGAAGAGAAATACTGAAGAAGTTGATGGACAGGAGCTGACGATTGGCTGGAGGTGGGGAGAATTGAAGGTTACTTCCATGTCCTTCTGTGAGCATTGGATGCAAGGTAGAGACATACCCAACAGTAGGACAGTGTGGGTTTTATAAACTATTTTAATTTATTCCCCCTCAGCCAAGACAATGTAGAGCTTTCTATCCTACAATGTACATAAGGAACACAATATTTTTCCATGTTCCAAATATAAAATTGCCTCAGGAAACACACCATCCTTTTTCAACCCATACATAGTAATGTGGCTTCTCTGCCTATTTTCTGTTAGCACAGGGTGATGGACCTGAAATCAACTATTAGAATCTTTGTTTCTTCCCCCTTGAACTAGGGACAAATGTGCCCATTTATTTTAACTTGTAGGGGAATTGTAAGAAACACTCAACAAGACAAGGTTTGAACTGCAGGGGCCTACTTATGCAGAGATTTTTTTCAATGAAACTCCTGGGTCGAAAATACAGTGTTTGCACCATGCAAAACCTACCTAAATGGAGGAATGATTTTTTTGTGTAGTCAAGTTCTACTTGAGCATGTGTGGATTTTTTTTTCTTTGAGACAGTCTCATTTTGTCACCCTGGGTAGAGTGCTGTGGCATCATAGCTCACAGCAACCTTAAACTCTTGGGCTCAAGCAATCCTCTTGCTTCAGCCTCTTGAGTAGCTGGGACTACAGGTGTCCACCCCAACTCCTGGCGAATTTTTCTATTTTTAGTAGAGACAGGGACTCACTTTGCTCAGGCTGGTCTCAAAATCCTGAGCTCAAGCAATCTACTCATCTCGGCCTCCCAGAGTGCTAGGATTACAGGCATGAGCCACCAAACCCAGCCAATGCATATGTGTGGATTTTGGCATACACAGCAGTCCTGAAACCAATCCACTTAGATACCACGGGATGATTGTATTTATTAGGTCTTTATCTGTCACAGTAAGTGTCACATACTGTGTGTACACTTGTGAACAAAACAGATATGGTTGTCAGCTGACGCTCAGGGGTGGGGAATCTGTGACCACCTGATTTCAAGATTCTTCTTTTTTAAGCACCAAAGGAGGCAAGAAAAGCTTCATCTTTCCCCGCTGCACCCCTTTTAATAAAAGGATTTGCTCTGCAACATTTGGAATCAGTCAAAAGGCCACACTTCAGGACCTAGAAGGCCACACTTTGACCTAAGGCCACAAGTTCCCCAGTGTAAGAATTATGAAAATAAACACGGAAACAAACAGGAGTATGAATACACAGTATGACAAAGGTGACGAAGGCAAGGAGATGATGCTATGAAAAAGAACCACTAACCCCGGGCCATTGAAGCAGCTTCAAAAATACACTACTGGGACTTGATCAAACTAAAAAGCTTCTGCACAGCCAAGAACACAGTAAGTAAAGCAAGCAAACAGCCCTCAGAATGGGAGAAGATATTTGCGGGTTATGTCTCCGACAAAGGTTTAATAACCAGAATCCACAGGGAACTCAAACGCATCAGCAAGAAAAAAACAAGGGATCCCATCGCAGGCTGGGCAAGGGATTTGAAGAGAAACTTCTCTGAAGAAGACAGGCGCACGGCCTTCAGACATATGAAAAAATGCTCATCATCTTTAATCATCAGAGAAATGCAAATCAAAACTACTTTGAGATATCATCTAACTCCAGTGAGACTAGCCTATATCACAAAATCTCAAGATCAGAGATGTTGGCACGGATGTGGAGAAAAGGGAACACTTCTGCACTGCTGGTGGGAATGCAAATTAATACATTCCTTTTGGAAGGATATATGGAGAACACTCAGAGATCTAAAAATAGATCTGCCGTTCAATCCTGTAATTTCTCTGCTGGGCATATACCCAGAAGACCAAAAAGCACATCATAACAAAGATATTTGTACCAGAATGTTTATTGCAGCCCAATTCATAATTGCTAAGTCATGGAAAAAGCCTAAGTGCCCATCCATCCACGAATGGATTAATAAATTGTGGTATATGTACACCATGGAATATTATGCAGCCTTAAGGAAAGATGGAGACTTTACCTCTTTCATGTTTACATGGGTGGAGCTGGAACATATTCTTCTTAGTAAAGTATTTCAAGAATGGAAGAAAAATTACCCAATGTACTCAGCCCTACTATGAAACTAATTTGGGGCTCTCACATGAAAGCTATAACCCAGTTACAACCTAACAATAGGGGGAAGTGGGAAAGGGAGGGGAGGGAAGGGGGTGGTGGGTAAAAGGAGGGGGATTGGTGGGATCATACCTGCGTTGCATCTTACAGGGGTATTTGCGAAACTTGGTAAATGTAGAATGTAAATGTCTTGGCACAGTAACTGAGATAATGCCAGGAAGGCTGTGTTAACCATTGTGATGAAAATGTGTCAAATGGTCTATGAATCGAGTGTATGATGTCCCATGATCATATCAATGTACACAGCTATGATTTAATAAAAATAATAAAAAAAAGAGAACCATTCACCCAAGTGGGCGGCGGAGCAAATGGAGGGGCAGGAAGTGGACACACCAAGGTGGATTGGTGAGTGGACGTCTCACCAGAGAAGTGACACTTACACTGAGATCTGAAGAATAAGCAGCTCCAGTCCTCAAAAGACTGAGAGGAAAGCTGTTCCCAAAAGATGGAACAGCAAGAATGAAGACTCTGTGAGAGAAAGACCCGTATTTCAGCCAGAGAAAGCTGTATCACTAGAAGATATGGTGTCATGGTGTATGAAAGTGAGTCTTCAATAGGAATGACAGCCAACTTCTCTAGTTTTGATAACCATCCAAAAGATGTTATGCCTTCTTCTTCTTCTTTTTAAAGGTGAGGAAAATGAGTCTAAAAAGTGAAATGATTAGCTGAGGACATAATGAGGACACTGTGATGACTGTGGGTGCTGGCTGCAGAGCTGTCTGGCTCTGGTGTCCTTCCTGGTCCCCACACCACACTATCTCACCACCATTCTCTCAAGCACAGAAGGTAAATACAAGTCCGTGCACATGTGAGGTTTCCTGGTTATTACAGATAACCAAGGGCTGGGTCTCCCAAAGGAATGCCGTCTTTGATTTCACCCAGGGTGCAGTTCCCTTAGAACAAAGAAATATCCTTAGAGCCCGACACTTGGTACCAGGAGTTTGCCTGTTGGAGCATGAATGAGTCCAATCATCCTCAAAAGAACTTCTGGCACAAGAGGAAAGGAGAATTGGAAAAGTGCCTTTGAGGGTGTAGAGTTTTGGACCTCTGGCTCCAGTTTTATCCCAAAGAGCTATTATTCTTACTTGTAAATATGGCATTAGAGATAAATTCCAACAGATGCTTTATTTGACATCACTTAAACAAAGGATAAATTATGGTCATGTTGACCCCAGTTTTATGAAACATTTCACGTAGTCTCCCCAGTTGAGGATGTGGCCTGATGTCCCTCCTCATCTGGTAATGAGTTGAGGAAGGTGACTCTGAGGCCTGGTGGCCCCCACCTGCTGCCCCCCCCCAGGACCCCAGGCAGTAGGTAAGGCTGGTGGAAGGGTTAAATGCTGTTTTGATGGCATAACCAGCACATTTGAACCACGGTGACTTTATTTAATCACTGGAGTAAGCTTTTCCTGATGTGATGACCTCAGTAACGCTCTTCTGGAGCCTAAAGCAAAAACATACATAAATAGAAACTAAATAATTCCCCCAGAAAGGATGGAGGGACAATAGCCTGGAAACACATTAAGAAAATCTGATGAGTGATATCCGTGCATTCAGTGTCTTGATTGATAACACGTTTCGTACATATGCTTGATAAATTTCGTTCGGATGGGGCACAGAAAACCAATTCTTTCGCCAGAGCCTTATCACTTAACATCATCATAAAGGATGTGCTGCCACAGAGAGGAAACAATGTGTCCTATTGAAATAGATTTCTGAATGTCTCAGAAAATACCCACTTATTGGGAGGACGTGTTTTTCAAACAGAAAATCAAATGTGCCTTTGCAGGAACTCATTGTCTTTCCTTCTAATGACGTGATCATTCTGCCTATATTGTTCAGGTTGCCAAGATGCCAATTTAAAAATGGCCATTGTTTCTTCCAATCACAAAAATAGAACTAATTTTACTCCCTGTGGAATGTCTCCAAGGTAAGACATTATATATGCAATAATTAACATTTCTGTTGATAGACTAAAATTCATATTAGGAAATACCTTTGTATAAAACTCTCTCAATGTCACCCAACCTGCAGGAATCTATAAGCCCTTGTTTCTCTGATGGATCTAACTGGCTTTCCTGGGTTTCTTTTCTTAAAGTAATAGTTTTTCATAATAGCAGTAAAGGGATACGTCAGGCGACAAATCAGCCACAATGGTGTGAGATTGAGTCTATGGTTTCTCTGTGACCTGAAGCATTCTGTGTTTTGGTTGCTCATCAGATTGACAGGAAGCTTTTCCAAACAGGATGGCAACTTGGTGCATCATTTCTTAGAGGTTCTGCAATAACAAAAAGAGGAAATGCAAGAAATCACTTTGTAAAATGAAGTTAGTTAGTCCAGGGGGCTCTGTCTTTCTGTGACAGATGGTTTCCTTGTCCTCTGATCCCTGATGTAATAGGGAAGGAGGGATACTGGTCTGAGAGGAAGGTATGAATGTGATGTTGGGAGGGACCCGGGGCACTGGGCACCCCAGGAAGGTGTGATGGCTGGCTCTGCTCCTCACCTGTCAGGCCCCCCAACCACCCCACCTGGGGGAAGAAAGTGGCCAAATCACTTTGGAGAGCATCAGGATAAGGCTGAGATTTACACTAAGAAGTAAGCTCAAGGACAATAAAAATTTGATCTTATTCACTGAATCCTAATGCTACAGAGAAAAGACTAAAATATTTAGCAACGGACTGGATGCCTACCCCAAAGGAAAACAAATCATCATATTAAAAAAGACACCTGCACTTATGTGTTTACCATAGCACTATTCACAATAGCGAAGGCAAAAATCAACCAAAATGTCCATCAACAGATGATTGGATAGAGAAAATATCACACACACACACACACACACTGTGGGATACTAAGCCATAAAACAGTATAAAATGTCTTTTGAGCAACATTGTGGAACCAAAAGTCATTATCCTAAAGGAAATCACTCAGAAGCAGAAAGTCAAATACCAAATGTCCTCACCTATTAATGTCCTCACTAAACAGTGAAGTCACATGGCCATACAGAGTGGAATTATGAACACTGGAGATTCCAAAAAGTGATAGTGTGAGAGGGGGATGAGGGATGAGAAAAAGTACTGATTGGGTGCAAGGTACACTGTTTGGGGGATGGGCACACTTAAAAGCCCAGAGGTCATTGCTATACACTATATCTGTGTAATAAAACTGCACTTGTACCACCTTAGTCTATAAAAATAGATAGATAGATAGACAGTTTGATAGATAGATGGATTGATAGATAGATAAAATTTTGTGACAGATGGAAGGAAGGAAGGAAAGAAGAAAAATGGGAAGGAAGAAGGAAAGGAAGAAGAAGGAGGAAGAAATCTATCGGGCGATTCATATTGCCTGCATTTATGAGTATAATTATACGAGTTGCTTGAATAACCTTGGCTGATGTGTTCATGGTGTGTGAGGTCATTTATCACTGCTGTGGATAGTTTTTCAGTTTAGGGCTGGGAGTAGGAGGTCTTGGGCCTGAGGGATGGTCTGGAGTGGAGTCATGTTGAGTGGACTTCAGACACAGGTCTCCCCTTCTCCTTTTTGTTCAGTGAAGACACATGTTACAGCTCAGAGCTGGATACCTGCAGGCAAACCCTCCACACTGCTCTGAGGACCTCACAGCCAATACCAAATCTAAGGTTTGAACGTGAGTCACTGCAATGAAGGTGCAGGGGGATAAGAGCCCTAAGAGAGGCTCCCTTAGAAAGGCTGTGGACAGTGGTGGATTAACTGGGAAGTTACTGAAAAGGGGGCATTTGAGCCAGACCCAGAAAGATGACTGTGTGTAGAGTTTGGATCCCTTTCAGATCTCTTTCAAGAGGACCTCATCTTTTGCCGTCCAAGTGCAGGACTGGAGTCCTGGGATAGGCAGAGAGTAACAGGAACTGTTTCCAAACCCCTCCCTGCTCACGTTTCTCTGTTTTCTCTTCCTTCCCTTCCCCAGCAGAGCTGAGCACAGCCATCATTGGCATTTTACCTCTCTGATCAAATAACCCCCCACACTTACCATTTCTTGGTCTACTAACAGACATCAAAGGCTGGGATGGGAAGAGAGACAGAAGGGAATTAGACCATTCACCCTAGTACTCCCCAGTCACCATCTTGGGAGAGCAAATCTATTTCTTCCTTCATTCAAATAGAGGTGGCAGTTTGATGCATGGTTCTAAGAGTTACTGGGATTAAAAAAAAAAAAAAAGAGGAAATATAAGAAATCATCATGTAAAACAAAATAAATTTTTCACCATCAAAGATCTTTCACAAGTTCTAGAATCTTTGTAACCTCCTGAACTTCACACCGTCCTAGTTTGAAGATGTGTTGTGTTTGAACAGACTCCTAAGATCTTAAATCTCATAAACGAGGGAATGGAAAGTGGATTTTGCTTCCTGAGGATAATTCGATGAGTCACTATTTAAATGAATCCGTGGAGCTTTGTAAAGTCTTTAAAAGGACCATTTAATTGCATAATACCAAGTCCTTAACTTTATGTAGTGTCTGGGAGAAATAGTCTCTGCAAAGTGGTAGGAGGTAAATGTCACGTGATCCCGAAAGAAGAGCAGTAGCTTGAGATGTGAGGAGGAAATTGGTGTATTGGATTCTGAAATAAATTGCAGCCATCAGGAGCTCTTTGCTTTGTCTGGGAATGATCCATCAAACAATACGGCAGGAAAAGTGCATTTGTGAGAACACTGGGTAGATTCTTTTCGCTTTTAGGAAAATATCTTGACCTAAAGAATACCCTGAATGCAAAATCAATGGAAATGGATCATCTTAAGCTTCTTTCTTCTTTTTATCATTTTTTCCTGGGTGGGAGGGGGATTGTTTTTCAATTCATTGATAACCTGCTCCAGGTAAATTAAACACAGTGTGAGTTTAAGGCTCTGATTTTCAATGAGGGTGACTTTGCGCCACCACCACTCCTGGGGAACATCTGGCATTATCTTCTCGTTTTTGGCTGTCACAGTTGAGAGGGTGTCACTAGCAACTAGGGGGTAGAGATCAGGATGACACTGAACACCCTACAATACACAGGACTATCCTCCCCAACAAAGACGTACGCAACCCCAAATGTCAATGGCATTGAGGTTGAGAGACTCTGGCTTAAGGTAAATTCTGACTTTTTGTTTTTCAACTTGTTCAGGTGATTCATATTTGTAATGACTTCCAAGGCCAAAATAGAAGCCTCAACGTCTTGGTAATTGAAACCTGTGATGTCTATTTCTGGCAAATTTATGAAAAATATATTCACTCCCCTAGGTCATGTTGTTGCTGTTTGTCTCATGCAATTTTCTGAGAAACTATGCAATCAGATTTAAACAAAATCATAATAATGTATCCTCGAACAGTCAGCTACTACTTCCCCTGCAAAGCAACACAAAACAACACAGCAAAACACAACCAAAGTATAATATCCACATCAGAATTACTGCTGATAATCTTGGCTATATATCAGGTCTCAGGGAAATAAATGTATATCAGAGTCCCAAAAATACTAATAAAGACACAGAAATATTATCAGAGTCTCAGAGAAAATTGCTTCAATTCACATAAGATTCCTTTTAAAGATAAATATGAAAGGTTAACACTTGATTTTGTAAAAAAGCGCTTTTTAAAATTGATTCATTATAGATGTGCATAGATTTGAGGGACAAATGATAACTCAATACATTGATATAATTTGTAAAGATCAGATCAGTGCATTTGGGATATCCATCTCCTTAAACATCTATCTTTTCTCGATTCTAGAAACATTAGAATTGTTCTCTTCTAGCTATTTTGCAATGTACTGTGGGTGTCAAAAATACGTATCCATATTTTAAGAAATCTTGTTGGAAGCAAAACTGATCATTCATCATTCCCCAAAAGTTTTTGAATTGCAGGTAAAATGGATGTGGGCATCACGTGTAGGCACACTTGACCCATAATGGAACCTTGAATTCAATGTGACCTATAAATTCAAGGCAATCTTAAAATAATGCAGAATCTCAGCTTTTTCCTCAATAATGTTATTTCTAATTTTAACCTTTTGTAAACCACGCTGCAGCTTGCATTCTTGTATATATAATGACAAATATGTCTCTTAGTACATTTTTTAGAATAGATGTTAACTCTAATGATTATGAGCATTTTATTTTCTTGGGAAAATATGTTATCAGTTGCTATAATAACACCCCTAACAAACCCAAAATGTACTTCTTATGTTCTTAGTTTCCTGCCAGGATAGATATTAACAAACAATTTAACTTCATCCTTCTATTAAAAGAAAATTACTATTTCATGATGAATTCATTTTGTGTTTCAATACCATGAAGTTTAAAATTATTGTACATGGATAGCCTAAATTAGATGAATATTCCTAAACACACAATCGAGACTAAATCATAAGAAATAAAAAGTATGAACATTAATATAACGAGCAAAGAGCTTGAGTCAGTAATCTGAAGTTTTCCAAAAACAGGGGGGAAAAGGCTATGAACAGATAGATGGCTTTCGTGGTGAATTCTATTGATACCTGAGGAACATTCCCAAAGTTATTATAGACATTTTCTCACAATTTGTGGCATATTATTTAACTTTGTTTATGAAACATTTTAACGTTAGTAAAGTTTAACGTTTATGTCTCTTGAAATTGGCTTATCTTTTCTGCTATATTTTCTGAGTTTTATGTTTAGAAACACATCTTCCTCTTAAAGTTTCGAAATATACCTACCCATTTTTTTTTTCTATTAGCATTCTGGTTCAAGTTTTTAAGCTTTGGAGTTTTATTCACATAAATTAATATGATATTGTAGTCAGATTGATTTTTTTTAATGAGACTAAGCATTTCTCACCATTACCATTTGTTAACAACACATCTTTCCCAGTAATTAAGAAAGTCATCTTTATCCTAATATAAATTCACAAGTATATTTTGGTCTATTTCTTGACTCATAATTCTGTTCTGTGGAACTGCTTAAATACTATCCCACACTAGAGCTTTATAAATAGTTTCTAGACGTTATGTCAAGATAGCTTTTGTTATATCTGGCTGTCTTCATGTAGATACAATTTCAGATAACTTGTGAAGTACAAAGAAAACCCATATGCATTAATAACACTTGTCCACTTTCGTGGATTACTGCCTTGGCCTCCTAGCTAACCCTCACAAGGGTTAGAAAGATGCTCGGAACTAGTGTCCTTTATGTGTGTGTCACGCAGATCAGGAATCTGGGGAAAAGCCACCATGAGATTATTAGACCCCTGCTGTGACAGAATTATTTTCAGTACTAATCATGCAAAAATAAGTATTAATCACATCACCATTCTTTGGACTTGAAACAATTAACAATTTAATAAAGAAAAAAATTCTGTGTTATCCAAATTCAGTAAAATATACATTGCATTTCACTCTCCATTTCACTGTTTTAAGTTTCGGATGGTTATATAGAATGTCAAAATTGAAGTAATTTATGTTCATTTTCTTTGTCTTTACGATTTCTATGCTATCACTGTTTATTTCAAAACTACCATTTAAAGGCAGGAATATATAATGCCCACAGGAGTTGGAGATAGAAATTCCATCTGAAGTTACTGAAATGACTCTGAACTCTCATGAACTTATTCTCAAAAAGACGTGGGTATTTTAGTACACATGTGTCAGGGCCAACTGTGTAACTGGGAGTTTTCAGAATTCATTCATAGGTAGAATCTAATGTTAACTAAAGAATCAGTAATAAAAATGAAATAACAGGGTGGCGCCTGTGGCTCAGTGAGTAGGGCGCCGGCCCCATATGCCGAGGGTGGTGGGTTCAAACCCAGCCCCGGCCAAACTGCAACAAAAAAATAGCCGGGCGTTGTGGCGGGCGCCTGTAGTCCCAGCTGCTTGGGAGGCTGAGGCAGGAGAATCGCTTAAGCCCAAGAGTTAGAGGTTGCTGTGAGCCGTGTGACGCCACGGCACTCTACCCGAGGGCAGTACAGTGAGACTCTGTCTCTACAAAAAAAAAAAAAAGAAATAACATAAAGCTACTACATATATACACACAAGCATACATGTATATGTTTAAAAGCTCAACAAGAACCACAAGAACTAGGTCAATAAAATATTTGGAAGGAAGGGGGAGAAAAGGAGTTTATTCCTAGCAATTTTTCCCCCTTTTTTTAGATACTGGGTCTTGCTATGCTGTCCAGGCTGTCTTCAATCGAACTCTTGGGCTCAAATGATTCTCCCCACCCCCAACCCCACCTCAGCCTCCCAAGTAGCTGGAACTATCTGCATACCCCATTGCATCTGGCTAGCACTTATATTTTTAATAATTACTAGTACATGATAAAGATTATAATCAAACTGACTTTTTATCGGTTAGATTGTTGTTTTAAAAATTCTCTGTGATGGATGCATCCGTTATCCCCCGTGCCTGGTAGAATGCTCTTATTATCCTCTCCTTTGTAGAAAGTTCGAAAAATCTGAAAGAATCAGAGATGGGCTTCATCTTGGGAAAAAGACGAGAAAAATGTCCAGCAATTTGGAAAAATTGCCATAGGCATTAAAGGCAGTGTGGGCTGGCTTTGAGGGAAGATTCGAATGGGGAGTAGAGAATGGAGGTGAGATATAATTTGGGGAAACAACTGCTATCCCCTTACATAGTAACAGAGACGATAAGAATTTTTTAACAACAATAAAAACAATAAAATATTAATAGCTTTTTATGTACCTGCCAATGTTGGAAATGCCATTACATTTACTTGTATGGATTAAGCCATTTTATTTTCACACTAATTCTATGATGTTTGGGTGCCATTATTATTCCTATTTTATAAGTGAGGTAACTGAGGCACTACTAGGAATTGTCAGAGCTGATTTTTAACTCAGACAATCTGGCTTCTGACCCTAGCTCTGAACTTCCTAAACTGTGACATGCTTGGAAGACTGAGTAAAGACTTGAATTGTCATCAGTGTTATTTTTTTGTTAGAGTGCTATTTCTCTGAATTGACTTAGCACAAAGAGTCAGGTTTACAAGCAGCATTTAGGCTACTTGAGGACACAGTGGTGAGGTTATGAAACTAAAGGAAAATGGATGAAATCCAGAGATACTTTGCAAAACAATTATATAGGCTTTCATGGTGACTAGAATCAAAAGATAGGAAGAATGAGTCAACAGTGACTTAAAAAAAATTAAGCTTTTGTAAGGCAGAAAATGATGGTGCCATTGACAGGGAGTAAGAAATAAACAAGTGGGTAAGTTGAGGGAAGAAGTGATGGTGAATTTAACTTTAATAAACATTTAGAAACACTGTAACACTGAGGGGAAAAATGGAAAATAAAATTTCAGAAAGAATAGCATAAATGACACAGTTGAAATTTTACCTTTTGTTTTGTGTTTATAGGAAGTGATGGATTGATTGCTGTATATTCCTGCTTTCTTCCACAGAGGATTTGAGGCAGTTTAGACTAAAATCAATGGTATTGCTGATGACATATTAATCTTGTATGTAACTAAATTCACTTATTTTTAAAGTAATCTTTCCTTTTTTCCAAATAAAATAATTTCATTTTTTCTTGGGCCATTATCCTAAGTTCAATCCTTCCTTGATCAAATGATAATTATTCTTAGCAAAGTTTTTGTAGTCTTCTGAAATGAAATGGGAATGCTCCTTACCAGTTTTGATTTATTTTACATGGACTGTTTTGTCTTATCTTGTTTTGTATCATATGACATATTGGAAGCCGAAATGGTAAAATTGTGGTAGCAGCATTTGATATTTAGGATTAAAATGATACATGTACATAGATTGTTTTTACACAGTATATTTAATACCTTTGCTCTCTCTTTCCTCCCATTCTACACCAGAGCTGGCGGGTTCGTTCATATCCAGCCTGGGCCTGCCAAACAACAATGATAACTACAACCAAAAAATAGCTGGACGTTGTGGCGGGCGCCTGTAGTCCCAGCTACTTGGGAAACTGAGGCAAGAGAATCACTTAAGCTCAGGAGTTGAAGGTTGCTTTGAGCTGTGATGCCATGGCACTCTACCCAGGCTGATAGCTTGAGGCTCTGTCTCAAAAAAAAAAAAAAAAATCTTAGCATAAACCATAAAAGTTTCTGCTTTTTTTTTTTTTAAGAAAAAAGAAAGAGCTGAAATAAACAACCTAACTTTGTATTTCAAGGAACTATAAAAAGAAGAACAAAATAGGCGCAAAGTTAATAGAAGGAAGTAATAGAAGGAAGTCAAGAAAAAAATAGAAAAAAATCAATAAAACTAAGTTTTTGAAAAGATAAACAAAATTGAAAATCATTTAGCTAGAATAACTAGTTATTCTACTAAACATCTAAAGAAGTATTAATACCAATACTTCTCAAGCTTTTCCAAAAAATTGAAATGGTGGGAAAACTTCCAAACTCATTTTGTGAGGTCAGTTTTATCCTGATCCTAAATCCAAAAAAGGACACTACATAAAAGGAAAATTACAAACCAATATCCCTTGTGAACATAAATGCAAAACCCATCAACAAAATATGAACAAAACCAAATTCAACAGCACATTGAAAATAATCCTACAGCATGATATATGATGAATCTCAAGTGAGATTTATCCCTGTGATTCAAAGATGGCTCAATATAAGCAAATCAATAAATGTGGTATACTGAATTAACAAAAGGAAGCATAAAATCACGTGATGATCTCAATAAATTCAGAAAAGGCATTTGATAAAATTTAACACAACCTTATCATCAAAACTTAAACAAATTCAGCAGAAAAGGAATGCACCTCAAGGAAATAAGGGCTATATATCATATTCCCACATTATTATAATTTCAACCTTCAGTACCTAACCAGCAACCCTAGCTCCTCGGTCTCCTACCGGCCAAAATTTTCTTTAACAAAACCAGATCAAAACCCCTCATGAAGATAGATTTGATTTCCTCCTGTCTCCTCATTCACCTGCCCAGTGATTGTTAAACTCTTTCTTTGTTGCAAATCCCACTGTTCAGTGTATTGGTCTATTACCGTGTAATAGGCAATCAAATTTTGTGGTTCTATAACAACTTCAGTAAGCACCTCATCTGGTAATGGTTCTTCACCTGGTGGAGTAACCCAAACTTCCATTTCTGTAGGGTCTAGGCCAGCAGTTCTCAACCTGTGGGTCACAACCTACAGGAACTGTATTAAAGGGCTGCAGCATTAGGAAGGTTGAGAACCACTGGTCTAGGCCATTAGTAGTCCTTCATGCATTATGTAGTTGAATTTTTCTATTGACTTAATCATAGGTTGTGGTAACACATAAGTCACAATGGGAGTTTTGAGACAGACTATGTTATGAGCCATTATTTTATTTTCAAGAAACATAGTCAATAGCATTCTTTCTGATTCACCCATGTAAGTTTCAACTTGCTCAGCTTACTGGTATTGCAGGGAGAACTTCATTTGTTTCCATTCATGCAGATTTTACATATATTGATTTTTGTGAATCTCAAAACTTTTGTAATGAACCATGTCATAAGGGATGCCCTGAAGGATCTCCAACATTCCAAACATGCTGGCCCTTATGTCCATTGAGAAGCAGCAGTCCATTTCTCCTTGTACCCAGGATCAATCACCCAGCCAGCACAGTAACTACTGTGTTTGTCTAATCTTCCAATTCCATGGAAATATTGGTGTGTCTCCCAGTGGAAGTATTCCTTCCTATGGAACTCAGACATCTAGGACAACAGAACATAAGGTTCTGGGGACAGGAAATAAATATTTTGCTAGGGGGTCAATAGGGGTAATAGTGAATGATGCCACTTCCACTTACACCTCTGGATTCCTAGAGATATTAATCTTGGCCATCTAATGTTGATTCAGAGCTTATAGCCTCCTGGAGAAATTTGTCCCAGCCCCTGTAAGGTATTAGTACCTTGCTGGCACTGTAACTAAGTCTTCAAAAGTTTATCCCAATGTCCTATTGAAGCAGCTGCTTCAGCAGGGTGGAAAATATGGTAAGACTAGGGAATTCAGGGCGGCTCCTGTGGCTCAGTGAGTAGGGCGCCGGCCCCATATACTGAGGGTGGCGGGTTCAAACCAGCCCCAGCCAAATTGCACAATAACAACAACAGCAAAAACAAACAAACAAACAAAAAAAAGACTAGGGAATTCCATGAGCACAGACCCAGTGTTCATTTCTTTTGCTGTGAAGTGAGTTCCTTGATCAGAAGCAATGCTGTGTGGAATACCATGATCATAGATAAGACATTCTGTGAGTCCAAGAATGGTAGCTTTGGCAGAAGCATTACGTTCGGAGAACGCAAATCTGCACTCAGACTAAGTGTCTGTTCTAATAAGAATAAAACACTGCCCTTTCATGAAGGAATCAATCTGGTGTCATCAACCTAATGCCAAATAGTTAGCTGATCACCCTGAGGAATGGCGCCATATTGGGGATTTCATGTTGGTCTGCTGCAGGTAAATTGGGCACTCAGTGGTGACTGTAGCCTAATCAGCCTTGGTGAGAGGAAGTCCATGTTGCTCATGTATAACCTCTGTCCCTGCCACCAGGGCCACTTTCTTCATGAGTCCATTGGGCAGTGACAAGGAGGGCTGAGGAAATAGGCTGCTGAGTACCCCGTAGGACAAGTCATCCTCTCTTCTCCTTTACCAAATTCCTCCCCTGCTGAGATTACCTGTGGGCAATCACATGGGTCACAAAATCTTCACATTTTTGGCTCATCCCAAGCAGGTCTCTACCCACATACTTCTTCCTCGTCAAACCTCTGTTATCCATTTTCCCTTCATGTCTCTTCTAAAGTCCTGACCATTCAGCCAAACCACTGGCCATGACCTATGAATCTGTGTATCATTTTACATCTGGCCATTACTCCTGCCAAGAAAATTGTATATTACTCAAAGTATATTACTTTGTATATTACTCAAAGTTCTACTTACAAGGAGGATTTTCCTTTCTCACTGTTCTCTGGAGGTGTCCTAGAAAGGGGGATTGTGTTGAAGCTACTCACTTCCAGAGAGTGCCTGCATATCTTGAAGAACCATCTTAAATTTAGTCTGAGACTTTTCTTTGTCAGCTAACTGAAGGGGAGGGTGCAGAGTGAGGGGCTGAAAGTGCTGTACCAGCAGTGAGGACCACAGACATCTGGGCCACTCCTTCATGTAAACTGTTTGGTCTGCTCAGCCCAGAGCATGGACTTCTTTCACCTTAGAGGGTGTATCTTGACATGTCCCATGCCATTGGATCCCTAAAAATTGCACTGAGGTAGAAGCCCTCTCTACCCGTTTTGTATACTGATCTATTTTGTCAGATTTATTTCCCAACCTCTGATAAAAAATGGCTCAAAAATAAGTCTAGAGCAATTGTTATCTTTTGCTCTCTAGGTCTAACCAGCACTTTATTACTGTAATGGACCAGTAGGACATTTTGCAGAAGCTACGAGCAATCGAGTTCCCTGCAATCTAAATTATAACAAAGGGCTGGAGAATTGATATACCCCTAAAGTAGGACAGTGAAGGTATGTTGCTGGCCTTACCTGCCCAAAACAAACTACCACTAGTCAGCTTTTTGACTGGGATGGAGAAAAAGGCATTTGCCAGTTCTGTAGCTGTATTCCAGATGCCAGGGGATGTGTTAATTTACTCAGGCAATAAATTCACACATCTGGTACAGCAGTTTCAATTAGAGTCACTACCTGTTCAAGCTTATGATGCTTCACTGTCATTCTCCAAGATTCATCTGTCTTCTGCACAAATCAAAGAGAGGATGTGGTGAGAATCACCATCCCTGCGTCGTTCAAGTCCTTCACTATGCCACTTGCCTCTGCAGTCCCTCCAGAAATGTGGTATTGCATTAAAGAATTTGATTTAAACAGATGGAGCAGAAGGTGAGGGGCAGGGGGTACTACGTGTTCAAGAAAGGTAAAGTGAACAGCGGCATGGAGGGAAAAACATTAAAGACTTGGCTTTAGGCGGTGACCTTCAAGGACAGTGATGCCCCTCGTGTTATCGCTTTTCCAAGTCATTAAACTAACAAGCTAATTGGAGGGAAGTTTGCAGAAGAGAGCAGTGGAATATAGTTGCAATTAATGAGGTTGGGGCAAAAAGAGTGTAAAACGAAATAACATGTACTTGACTTTGTTGGCAGTGGGGAAGTTTGAAATATTTTTGAGCAGGGGATTAGTTTGATCAGGAAGCCAGTAAGTACAGAATAAATCCTAGAATGGTGACGTCCAGCTATAAGGGGAAGAGGGCTCTTTTTAAGATGTAGGATCATCAGCTCCTGGCAGCTGATTCATTCACACTGTATAACATAGAGGTTTGTTTTGAGGCTGCAGCTGGAATGGTGGTAGCTGGTCAGAGGTGCTAGAGACTCTCCCCTACATGAGTTTGTGGTCAATATTTATTTCCTGCCTGGGGATTAGTCTTAGGAGCAGACTTGTATCAGAGGTAGAAGATGGGTGATAGATTCAAATGTGGGGGGGAGGGGTGGACACCCAGAAGGAAATCACCAATACCATTATTGTTTGAGGAAGGGGGCCAGGGAGGTTTAAACCTTGATTGGTGTCTGTGCTAAGAGACCCTGTCTAAAAGGGGCTGTTCTACAGATCTTAGCCCTCTAAGTGGCCTGTTGACTATTTCCCCAGAAGACCACAAGCACCAGGACAGCCAGGTTCTCACCCCTTCTTGCTTTACTTCTCTTGGTGAGCATGAAAGGCTGAGCTCACCTAAGTGGTTTCAGCTGCTGTTCTCAGCGATACTGATTTTGTGTTGGACTAGCTCACCTGAAAGATGAAGCAATCTCCCCCCAAGCCCTTGCAATTGAGCCTTTTACTTTTTTGCCATCATCATCTTCCCGCTTCTCTGTAAACTGTGCGTACTTTCCACAGGTTGTTGATAAGAAATGGCCCTTTTGCTGCCCTTGTGTTCCATTTTCTTTCAGTATTTGGCAAATTCCTGCTCCCTGAACAACTTCTAGTAGCAAAGGCATAGAAGAAGCAGCGAGAAGTGCAAGGACAGTGACTGCAGTGACGCCTCTAAGTGGTGTCCCCACAGAAACATGAAAGAGTATCAATATCGTCATCCAGTCATGTTCTCTTGTGTTTAAAATTCCTCTCATTTTCCAGAAGAAGATGTTTGTTTGTTTGTTGAGTTGGTTGTTTTGGTGTTTAGAGGTTTTTTGGTTTGTTTGTTTTGTTCTTAAGACAGAGTCTCAAGCTGTCACCTTGGGTAGAATGTCATCATCATAGCTCACAGCAACCTCACACTCAGGCTTAAGCGATTCTCTTGCCTCAGCCTCCCAGGTAGCTGGGACTATAGGCGCCTGCCACAACGCCTGGCTATTTTTTGGTGTAGTTGTCATTGTTGTTTGGCAGGCCCGGGCTGGGTTCGAACCTGCCAGCGCCAGTGTATGTGGCTGGCGCTCTAGCCACTGAGCTACAGGGGCTGAGCCGAGTTTTGTTTTGTTTTGCATTTTAGTTTTTAAACTTCATGGGCAAGGCTTCCCCCAGCCAAATACACAAATAAGCAACTGTTATCTTTATCAGTGCCTTGTTTCTTAGATCCTTTGTGCTAACTCTTTTTTCTGGCCCTTTTGGCCATTCCATAGGACTTTCTTCTAATAGAATGGTCTAGACCAGTGGTTCTCAACCTGTGTGTCACAACCCCTTTGTAACAATGAAAATACATCCTGCATATCAGATATTTACATTATGATTCATAACAGTAGAAAAGTTACAGTTATAAAGTAGCAATGAAAATAATTTTATGGTTGGGGGTCACCACAACATGAGGAACTGTATTAAAGGGTCATGGCTTTAGGAGGCATTAGGAAGGTTGAGAACCACTGGTCTGGTCTAGACAATGGGAAATATTTGATCCCATTCAGCTATGCCACAATGGAATATAAGTCAGGAGGTGATCTCTCCAGCAATTTTAATCTAAATCTAATCTCTAACTATAGGTAGAAAGGTATGTTTACTTTTTAAGGACATTTAACTACATTAGAGAAGTTTTGGGTTTACTCAAGGTCTCTGAGCTGATATTTATCCTCTCACATTTTCTCCTGCTGTGGGGTTTACTTGAATCACATGAAGGAAATAGAAATGATCTTGATTTGGTCAAACTCATCAGAAAAGGATAAATATAGAATTGCCTTAAGCATCCTCAGATTCAACTTGCTAATTTCACAGATGAAGAAACTAAGAAAGAACTTCAATGTAATATGGTATATTCACTTCATTTGTTTTCCTTTGTGACCCCTAGAAACCACACTTAAGTGACACTAAAAATATTTTTGTAACAGTATGAACACATTAGAACAAAAAAAGAGATAAATAACCTAATAATCAAAAATTTTAAATCATAAAAAGATGGATGAGGAGTAAATTGACATAGCTGATCTACAAAAGTCAAAATCTAAACCATAAGCAGAAAAAATGAGGAAGCAACCTAGTTAACAGAAGGAAACCACAAAAACACCAGAACAGCATAACCAGGTCTCTCTATAGTGAGGACTACCAGTTAACAAGACATTCTTGTGATTATGAATAGAATGCAAAGGTTCACCAGATATTTAGAAATGTCTGTAACACAAACAAGGAAAAAGAACTTGGAGAAAACAAAGGCATTGCAGAGAGGTGGAAATGTCAAACAAATTATTAATATCTTTACAGAAATTACTGCACTTATGAAGCAAGAACAGGATGCTATAGAAAAGGGACATTTACAAAGCAAAAATGATTTTTTTTGTGCTGTAATGAACTGTAAAAAGAGGAAATTTCCATAAAGCAGAATAAAAAAAAAGGGATGAAAAATAGGAGATGGAAGGTAAGGGAAACAGAGGATAGGTCTGTTTTCTCTCTTCTAGCCATCTGTTTCCAAGTGAAACTGAATGTCTAACATAAGATATTAGTGGAAAGACCCACTAAGACGTATCATTATAAAATTTTGGGTTAGAAGATACAAAAAGAAGACTCTAGTTACTTTCAGGCAAGTGGGACAAAGGATCACACAGGTATAACTGGAAATCAGATTGGTACTAGACTTCATAAGCTCAAAATCCAAAATGCTTTGAAATACCAAACTTTTGGGGCATCAGTATGACATTACAACTGGAAAATTCCACATATAAGTACTTACCCCAAATTTTGTTTCATGCACAAAAGTATTTAAAATGTATGCAATTACCTTTAGTCTATGTGTACAAGATGCAAATGAAACATAAATGATTTGGGGTTTAAACTTGGGTCCCATCCCTAAGACAGTTCTTTGGATAAGGGACAATCAACCTGTAGCTACAACACCCTTCCCCAAAAATGCATAATGTGGAGGGGGTTAGGGAATATTTTAAAATTAAAGCTTGATACCCACCTAATGAATCAAGTTTAAAAATATAACAAAGGCAGTTTTTTAGACTTGCAAGATCAGATCTCACAAATGATAACACTCGTGCACACTTTTTCTAGAAGGCACTGGAGAAGGTGCTCCATAAAAACAAAGGAATAAACAAAGAATGTGGAAATTATGGGATTCAGAAAGCCGAGATTTCCAACTCAATTTCTCATTCCAGTACTTTAATCATCCTTAAGGGGATTTCGGTCTTAGATGTAGAAATATTATTTTCAGAATGTTGAGGGCAACCTAGTTTTAAAAATGTGAAGTTTTCATCTTTTCATTTCAAAGATGAGTAATTTAGTTTCTCAGTCGTCATTATTAAATTATTGCATCAAATATATCAAACTAATAGGTTGGTCTGTCAGACCAGAAATGACTCCACTGGAAATCCCTGACATCTTGAATAAGAAAGTGATTTGTCTTGTCATCAGCACATTATGATGAAATTCAGTGCTAATCTTCATAAGCAAAAAGTATGTACGATACCAAATCGTTTTTTATGGCTGGCTAAATGCTGAGGCAAAAGATAAGTGTTTGGCACTCAGAAAAATATGAACTTTCTAGGTGTGTTCTAAAAACAGAATGTAGGACAAAGTGGAATAGAACCACAAAGTCACCTTTATATGCTAGAAAATCTTCTGTGTATGTGGTTAAAAATCCCAATGAACCTTGGTTCTAGCAAGTCTGGGGAAACGGAATAGAATTATATACTGTTTATGCGGAAAAATACATTAGAACCTCTATAAGTTGACCACCCAAGGGACTGTAACAAACTGGTTAACATATAGAGATGGTCAATATAAGGAGCTAGGGCTACTGTACTGATATGTACCTGTGGTGCATGTCCCATCTATGACAATTAGGTCAACGTAAGGAGGTGGTCAATGCAGGGAGGTGGTCAGCAATGAAGGTTCTAATGTACTCAGGTATAGACAAAAATGGAAAGAATTGTACAATAGGCACACATATATCCACCACCTAGATTCTATAATCATTAATGTTTTGCTATATTAGCTTTATTGTATTTTTAACTATCCATTTTTCTATCCATTTCATGTTCTGAAGCAGACATCAGGACATTTCATCTCTAAGCATTTCTGCAAGTAAATGAGGTTTGAAAAGAGGGTCTGTCTACTTCAGATTTTGTTTAGGCTTCAGGGCTGTGAAGATCTCACAGGGTTCCCATGGTGTTAGGAGGAGATGAGGGCAATGAGGAGGAAGGTTATTAATAGCTCTAAAGAGTTTAAGAAAGTATAGCTGTATTAAACATATTTGTTATAAATTCCTGGATGTCTAGGAGCTATTATAAGGTGTGTGTGAATTCATATATGGGCTTAACTTTGTTTAAAGACTGAAAAAATTCTGCACAGGTGTGTGTAAGATTGTGATTACTACTAGAGTAAGGTAAACACATGTAAAGGTGTGATTGAATTTGTAAGTATTATTTGTCATCATGTATTTTCCTTGGATAATGGTTGACAAAACAAAATGACTAACATGGAAGATTACCAGAAGTGTTTTATTCTTCAAAAGGAGGCTTACACTTCCCAACACTGGAAATGACCTCTTTAAAGAGGACCAGAGAATTACTGACAGGGACTCTGGACTGCTCGTGATGACTGGCATTGTGTTCTTTACTTTACTCAGGATAAAAGTTTGTTGTAAATGATCTACTTTACGCTAGTTGCCTGAACAAAAGGCAGAATATACAGCTGTTCAAGTTATCAAGTCTAGGTTCAAGTCTGCAACACTGAATAGGCTATTCATTAACCTTCAATTACAAGACAGAATTTGGTTTGTGGCTAAGTAGTGGGAGCCCAGCATAGGTCACTGAGTTTTGATGCTCATGTAGAACAAAACCATATTAATGTTAATTCAGCAAGAAACAAGGGGAATGGTCTTCTAATGGCAGTTAAAATTTTTCTGTAAATATGCACTGGCCCTGTGCCTAAAAAAATTTTGAATTAAAAAAAAAGGTTTTTCAGAGGAAACCTTGGTTGTATAGAATTCTACCTTTTTAAAAAACCTTGTTTTATAATGATTGGTCACCCACCAACGTTGGATGTGCTTCATGCACTAAAAAAACAGAAAGACAAGTTGCCTCTGTAAACAGCTGATTCTTTTATTCTCTAAAACTGACAGATATTGATCCTGTTAGTAAATTACCTCTACACATAAGAACCATAGTTATATTTTCCTGAAAATAAAACTATTATTCATGAGAGGGGAAAATGTAGTTACTAAGCAAGATTTAGAGAGCCAAGTCTAATACCGGTTATCCTGTTTGACATGAGACAAATTATTTGGCATTTTTTACCTTACAGGACTGTTACAAAGATTAACTGCAATAAAGTACTTGTGCTTACTTACTACACTGCTTGGGCATAACATTCAGCTAAAGTTTATTATTATTGATGTTGCTGTTATTTGCTTTAGAACACAAATCTCCAGCTTTTAAGTTGGTTTTAAAGAGATTTTCTAGGCAAAATTATTTTTAAAATGAACGATGATGGTGTGTAACACTATGTTATTATACAACTTCAGGATTGAATGGCATCTTTAATATTTGGTTTATCATGAAAGATTCTTCTAGAAGTAGAATTGCTCAAACCTGGGCATTCTGATGGTATTTTAATTTGTTGTGGCTGAGGTAAAGGTCTGGTTATGCTTGTCTTTAAAAATTTCCATCTAAAACTAGATCTCCCCTGGCAATGAAATAGAACTTTGGGAGATCTAGTCATTGACCATTTATCTGAGGAGAATTCAGAAGTAGCTGGGATACTTTTAGGCCCAATCATCAGGTTCTCCCTCAGTTTACCACAGTAGCTTGGGTTTCCAGTTAGGCGAAGAGCTACTTGGTTTCCATGTTTGGATGTTAACTGACCCATGATTGACAGCTGTTAAGAAAGCTGAGTCAGTTCTCACCTAGCCGGAAAGAATAGCTCTTGCCCAGAAGCTTCCTAGAGAACCCAACCTAGTATTCACTGCCTTTCAAATGATTAAACACAAAATGCAAGGAGGAATGCTTAAATATGTCCCTGAATCAAAAATTTGGCAGAGAGATAGACACCCAAATTACAATAATTTGACCCCTCCTCAGTTTGTTTAAACAAATTATAGATTGGTATGATGTAATAAACCCATGCAAGGACCTTATAAGAATAGATCATGAATGCATTATAATGATATAATTTATGTTGCACCTTGTCCTCTTTATGAGGAATCTAATTTTTTCTGAGCTGTTGTATTTGCTTTATATCACAAATACTGTGAGTCAAATCTGTTCTGGTTTCCTTTTTTTACCCTGATTAAGACCATGGTAGCCTTCAAGTGCCCATCAATATGTCTCCTTCTAGGCAGGAGATTAGACCTTGTGGGTGGAGTCACAGGTAAGTTCTGGGAATGAATAGAATCAACAAGACCTGAACATTTAATTGCTAATGCAAGACTTTTCAAAGCTCTTTCCCTCTGCCCTGGTGACAGCCAGAGCGAGTGACAAAGACTGCTCCATTAGCAGAGCAGCCAGAGAGAAAGCTGAATCCCGTAACCTGAAAGAGAAATTAAAACATTGTTGTCATGAGCATCTGAGATTTTGGAATGGTCTTTACCATGGCATAACCTGGTATTCTGATCAATATGAATATATACAGCAAACTATACCACCTATTGATAGAAGGACAGTCAGTTGTCATTTTGTGTATTTTGCTCTAATGTTTTGATTGTTTTTTGCCTAACTCTGGTCTTTTATTGTTCCACATAGTCTGACATTTCCAACTGTGTCATACTTTATGCGTTCTTGTAAGCCACTTCTGAGAATAGGTGGGAAGTAAATAAGGTAAAATAATAGCCTTGTATGAAACCTGGAGAAATACCTCAGTACAAGTTGGCTATGCTCTTCTTACCAAGAGAAAATAATTACATAAGCGTAAGACTGGGAGCTGCATTTCCAGAGGGACACACTAGAGGGGGCATGGAGTTTAATGTACTTTACAGGAAATGCTAACGTTTGGCCAGCAAGGATGAACTGTTAAGGGATGCTGTTCCATGGTTTGGGTGGGAGTTTTTGTTTGTTTTCCCATATTTGAACTTTCAGAAATTCATACTGATTGATTTTCCTTTCATGCAAAGTTGGTCCCAAGAAAAATGATTTGAAAAATACCTGTCTACAACATCATTTTATCATAAAATTTCAGAGTTGAAAGGCATTTTAAGGAGGGTGGGAGGCTTATTCACACAGGAATTTTCTTTCAATGCAGAATTCTAGCCAAACTTGCTCAATGTTCTTTAATTTTTCAGCTTCATACCAGTGGCCAGTTTGTTAATCTGGTGATCTAATTTGAGATAAAGTGTTAATGGCTGACAATACCTTGTTATCAACCATGCCTACCTGTCCAGATAGAATTATATTTTTAATTGGCCAAAATTAAGAGGACAAACAGGGTAGGTGAAAGAGGAGCTTTTGGGTAGAGGGGCTTCCAGGAATTTGTTTCATAAGCAACTTTCCATGTGATATCCATCCACCACCACAATTGCTCCATTCTCTGTAGAATTATTACTTATATAGCAAGTTAAATGCCACCAAATGTTTTATAAAGGAATTTTGCTGTTCAGATTCCAAGTTTGGGAATAATGCTTCTGGAGTTTGCTATATCATAAGCTATTTTTATGTTTGTTTAAATCTTTGGTAACAGTAACGGGAATTGGATGTGGAGTTGAAATGCATTTGATAATCTCCAACCATTCTTCCCGTCAATGTCTTCAACTTTCTCTCTTCTGGGAAAAAGTATGGAACAAATAAAAGGATGCACATTTTGGTGTCAATAAATCTGGGTTTAGATATAAACTACTATGTTATCCCAAGTTTTATATTTCCTAACTGTAAGACCAAGATAACAATACACATCTCAAGGACTTGGAGGAAGACTTAGAAAAGTACTTGGAAAGTCTTAACAAAATGTTGACTTTCTCTTTTCTGCCAAGTCTCTGGTCAGATGTGAGAACTGTGAAGGAAGTGTATTTATTTAAATTGCATTTCTGATAGAATTGAAATGGCAATTCTAGTTAGTATCACTGAAGTGAAGCAGCTGATGGAGAGTAATAACAGTGAGATGCCCAAAGTCACCAGAGAGGATCGGGGTTTGTTGTTAGAACCTGGTGATCAATGGAAACGTGTGTCATCTGTCCACTATGGAAGGGGCTGGCATCCCAGTGCCCCAGTGGAAGGGGGTTGATGAACACTTTCACTGGCAGCTTCCATCCCTTCAAATAAATTTTATTTCTCTCTCAACTCTGTCTTATAATTCATGTGAGTCCACATGAAAAGGAGACGAAAATGTGGAGCAAGATAATATGGTTAAAATCCTTGTGCTATTTAGACACAAGATTCATTTTTGAAATTTGTCTTTGCCACAGAACAATAAATTTCCCTGAAGAAATGTTCAGTTTTAGAAACATTCCCAGATTGTACATGATCTTAATGTCTACCACAATAACTAGATACCTGATTAAATCCAATTATTATAATATTATGAACTGTCATTTTCAAAGTTACTAGTTAAGGTCAATGTGTTTGGGAGTTGCATGTGTGTGTGTGTGCACATACCCAGAATGCTTTACTTACCACCAGGATATTCCACAACTCATGGCTTCTGACCAAAATCTCAATTCGCAGGAAAAAAACATATGGCGGTGAGTGTATGCCCATGGAATTCATTGATCTTATTTTATACTCCACCACCCATAAGCATCACCTAATAGAAGGAAGAAAAGTCCAACCAATGTTTAGTTATGACCAATTAGGAGATACACAAGACAAAAAATATTGGGCTCTGACTCATAGGAGATGGAAAATGCTTCGAATCAGCAAACCACATCAGCAAAACATTATTTTTCAACTAATTAAAATATGTAGCCAAGCCAACTAAAAAGATGTATGTATGTATATATGTATATGTAAAGAAAAATTTCTATTATAAGTGTCTGCTATTATATGTGCCTTTTGGAAAAAAATTACTATTCTAGAAAACGATTACTGAAATGTCAGCAATTTTAGTAACAGTCTAAACCACTCTTATCTGCAAAGTGAACACAAAGGGAAATATAAAATTCCATGAAATCTTTGATTCTCTACATCTGATTTTTTGAGACTTTGCTTGATCCTTGACACTCTTTGCTACAGATCTTTCTATGGTTTTGTTCATTTCCTGGAGGCTGCCCTGAGCAGATGGGGGATGGGCAACACCTTCTCTCTACAGTTTCTGCCCTTGGTCTCAAAATCACTCTGAGAGGAGAAGAATCTTTTTCATCACTTTCTCTTTAGAAGGCCAAGTAGCTCTGTTCAAAGGATTAATTTCCATGACCATTTTAATATGACATCCTGTTTGGACCGGAGATAGTCATCAAGAGCGATTAAAAGACAACAATGAATGTGTACTCTCTTGGATTTCGCCATAACATATAATTTCGTGCATTTCAAATTTTTATAGCTAAATTTTGAGCCTTTCTATGTTAACTTGTATCTACAGAAAAAAAAATCTGTAAAATAATTAAAGTGGTTTATTCTGAGCCAAATATGAACAATTATGGCTCAAAGGAACATGGTCTCAAGACGTCTTGAGAAAATGTACCCAAGGAGACTGGGTTACAATTTGGTTTTATATATTTATGGAGCAAGAATTATAGGTAAATCTATAAATCAATACATGAAAGATATGCATTGGTTGGGCCCCAAAAGACAGGACATCTCAAAATGGGGGCTTATAAAACATAGGTGGGTTTTAGGGATTCTTTAGTTGGCAATTGGTTGACAAAATTAATCTTCGCCTAAAGATCTGGAGTCAGTAGAAAGGAATGCTTGAGTTAAGACAGGGGTCTTGTAGGATGCTTGAGATAAGATAAGGGGGTCTTCTCTCTGTCATAGGATGCTTATACTAGAATCAGGTTGAAAGCAAGCCACATTATACAGAGTTAAAAAAAAC
Source organism: Nycticebus coucang (assembly GCF_027406575.1). Classification (NCBI taxonomy): domain Eukaryota; kingdom Metazoa; phylum Chordata; class Mammalia; order Primates; family Lorisidae; genus Nycticebus; species Nycticebus coucang. Next base: position 48,895,730 of record NC_069799.1, on the reverse strand, counting down.
CTGTTTAAATGAGATTGTATCATTTGATGATGTGACTCACCAGGCCTCTTAGAAAGGAATCTGAGCAAGAGAGAAAAAAAAAAAAGGTCAGAGTTTAGTCCTCATTTGTATTATGTTGAATCATACATATTATTAAATAAGGTTCAACAAAGCTATTTCAGATAGGAATCTTTTCTGTTTTTCAGGTTTGCTATTTTCATTAATTTCTTCAAGGAACTAGACAACTGAACTGCCCCTACTCTAATGACCAAATTATCGCACCTGCCTCTCTATCTTCCCTGAGCTCTTTCCCTCTTCTTTTCCTCCCCTGACAGCCATACCGCCTCTGGATATCATCTTCCTTTGCTCTTTTGACCCTAGAAAATCAGCAGAAATGGCATGAAAACCTTCATTATTTTTATTAGCAGTACCATACTAGAAATGAGAGGGAGGATCCTGGAGACAGTTTGGGTGGAGGGAAGGAGGTGTTGGCAGTTACGTCTTTTTTCTTTTAGAGATGGGGTCTGGCTATGCTGCCCAGGCTGGCCACTAACTCCTGGCCTCTAGTGATCCTCCCACCTCTGCTTCCCTAAGTGCCAGCACCTGGCTGGCAATTAAATCTTGACCAGGGAAGATGCACTAGTTCAACAGGTGAAAGGCATTGAGTGCCCAAAGGAAATGGAAGAGGAAGAGCAAACTTCAGTGAGGACTAGAGGTTGGGAAAGCTTGGCAAGCTGTTTGCATCTCAAGACAGGAATTCAATGCAATGGTTAGGATTTGGGGTGCACCATAGGAAGGAGCTGCTGCCCATGTCAGTACTCTCAGAAGGCAGTTGGTGTTTTAGTTGTGAAAGGCAAGAACAAAATCAGGAATGCTGATGAGATGGGTTCTGAAACACTTGGAATCCTACAGGATTTTCAGAAACATTTCTCCTCCCATTATGGTCTTGTCCAAAGACTTCTTTAGGTTATATTTTAGTAGAGGGGGTCATGGCCCCCTGGATGATGAACCTATTGTTCAGCCTTTGAAGCATCTCTGCAAAAGGAGAGAGGTCAGAGGAGGGAGAGTGTGACATGACTTGATATGAGCCAAGGACAGGCTGGACGTCTGGTCAACAGAGACAAAAGTGAAAGTGCTAAGGTGAGAGGGAGGAGAGATTTGCAGAGAGGAAAGTGGAGGGAAAATGTCCCTGCACCTGACTTTTTTTTTTTTTTTCAGCAAAGAGAAAAGCAAGGTCAAAACTGAGAATGAGAGGGAAGGGGCACAGGGGGTTGAGAGGTCTAATGATAGTTTGTAGTTATTAATATTACATATCGACTAAACTCTGAATGTATTTTAACTAAAAACTAAATAGCAGTCCTTTAATTTTATATTGCCTTTATGGAGTGCATACAGACAGAAACAATTCTCCCTGTACCCAGCAATTTAACTAGGCTGAGGGAGCCTAGAGGCCATACTGACAGTGTAAGTTTAGGAGTGATGAGAAAGGGAAAAAAGGAACCACACTGACACATTTTTTTGAAAGACAAACAGCATTAAAATCAGGACTGGATGAAATAGTTCAGGTTTTATTTACCTTTTTTTTTTTCTTGTGCATAACACAAATCGAAATCATATAATCTAGTTGGTAGAAAGACCAGTAAAACTCGATTTGTTTACCAAAATCACACAGAAAAGAAATGAAGCACAGTATTGAGATGATGATGTCTACTTCCAAAAAATACATATTGGCTACTTTTCATTTTTACTTTCTACAAGCCGTGACAGTGGTGAATGGGGGAGTTTGAATATACAGTTTCAACTACTTTGTATTCTAGTCTTATTTCATATCCATGAATTCAAGAAAGATTATTAAATTTATTTGGTACATATTGATTTAGAAAAGCAAAACAAAATGACTCATTACCCTCCCCCTCCCCCTAATCCTCCAAACCTCTCCTTCCTCTTCTGTTCCCTATTTGCCTTCTTTCATGAGGAAGGATGGAAAGAGCCCTGGGCTTGGAGTTTTAGGCTCCAATACACCAAAATGTAGACATGGATCTTGAGTCAAACCTGCTGGAGCTCCATCTTCACATGAACAAGAAAGAGGGAAAAGGCACAACCACTGGCTCTTTCCAGCATATTGGAAAGATATCTCCAAGCTCCCTGCCTTATCCAGAGACTTCCTTCAACTACAGGAGAGGTGGGAGGTACCACCTTTATGGTTAAGAAAGCACCTAGCATTCTTGAACATTCCAGAGCACAGTATCCAGGGGCTAGTTCCCAAGAGATAAGAATTGCTGTTTGGGGGAAACTTTGGGAGATTCAGAGTCATATCATGGGAATACAAAAGTGCATGTGACCTTATTCTGTACTCACAGGTCTGGGAGCAGGACCACATCCGCCATATCTCATTCGGTTTTTGCAGAAGACTGGTGGGAGAATTATCATCCTCAAATTATCAACCCATCAACTAGATTGTAGCCAGTTAAGTGTCTTCTTCAAGGTCACTGAGTGGGAAGTACAGAGCTGAAGTTCTAACTGGCAATGTCTGAGAAAAGTCTTTGTTTACCAGATTGTTCTGCTTTATGAAAGCACTTTCTGCCCAGAATTGTCGAAGTAGCATATTGTTGAAATAGAAATTTCACACTTGCTACTGCTTGGGCTTGCTATCAATATTTGGGACACAACTCTGCGTCAATTTATTTTATAGTTATTTATGTTTGCTTCCTGCCCTAAGCTGTAAACTCCCCAAGGTCAAGAGCTGTGTCATATTCATCACTGGATCTCCCACCAAAGAGGGTTGTTTTCAATCAAACATTTGCTGAAAGACTTGACATATGAATATGCAAGTGAATGAATGAATAAACACGCAAGTATACATCTTGTATCCTTATTAGAAGGTACAGTTCTGAAGAGTATGTAGAGGTAACTCCTTTTGAGTCATCCCATCTGGTGTAGAGTTCAGTAAATAATGCTCAAAGAAATGATGAAAATTCTTTGACCAAAATTTCTGGTATAGTCTTAAATATCTAATTTCACTGACTTTTGAATTGCTTTCTTACAAGTGCACATTAAACCATACTGATGTCAACATGCCACAAACCAAGAACAATATTAACAAGACTCTAGAAGAGAAGCCAAAAATTGTAAGGACAAGTAACATTCAATAAAATATAGTTGTCTACACAGTTGAGTTATGTCCATAGGAGTTTCTACTTCTTTTTACTTCAAACAATAAAATATCTGGTCACTCACTTGGGAGAAGAGGTTCTGTTCTAGTCAACTGCATACAACTTATTTTTTAAAATCTATATTTGGTAGAGTATGTATCCTTTTGTTTAATTTTTCTGGAAGAAAATCACTTTATTCTCTTTAATTCACAAACAACATCAGAACAGCTCCTCTAGGGAGGCCACACAGTTCTTAGCCCAGGCCCAAATCCCTTCCATCTCAACTGAATCCAGGAAGACCATCCTCCTACCATTGTGATTCTGAAGCAAAGAAGCGATGGATGATGTAAGAAAGGTTATCTCGTGGTTTATCAATTTTCACTCTCAATTTTAATTGTATGCTCAGTTAACTTGGTTATCAGAGCCAGACTTTCCATTTCTCCCGTTTAAACTTCTGGGTTAGGCTGCTCCATTTGCAGACTTGCCCTCCTTCAGCACCTCACTGCACCCCCACCTCCAAAGCTTACAGTCACTATGGGACTGCCATCACTCCAAAAGCTTCCAGCTCCTAGTGGCAAGGACCATGGAAGGGGGTCCTAAAGGTTCCTGGTCTAAGATGTCAGGCCTTGGAGATCAACTTTTATGTCTTCCACTGAAGCCTTCAGGAATGATGTGACCCAGTGTGTAGGTAAATGCAGCCACACCAGCTGTAAGGTGCCATCAGACCATCAGATCAGGGTGCTGGGGCTCAGCACCAGGAAGCCCACTGCAGGTGGCTGAGCTGCCAGTGCTGACCCAGGGCAGCTCTCACCTGAGGCACCCAGCAGGCCAGATGATCTGTCTTCAATGTACTTTACAATTCCTCAGCCTCTTACTCTACATGTGCAAAACTTGAAGTGCTCATTTATTTTCCAAGGTTCATCTGTTGAATCATTTTTGTTATAAAATCCATCGGTTATTTTTACTAATCCAACCCATGTCAGAAAGACACGAGTGCAGGCCTTTCTTCTATGGTTATTTATAACGGAAGTCATTCAATGTTCCCTTCAGAGTTTCTATGTCAGTTATGACTATTGTCCTTTTAAACTGTTTTCAATCAGGTTTTTATTTAAAATAGGCCTTCAGGAACCTCCACCATAACCCAAACTCTCTCACCTAAAGTGAGAGGTAGAGAGGTTGAGTTCTCAGGGAGGCCTTGCCTTAGTTCTGAGGTAACCAGGGAGAATGCCTGCAGGGGGCAATTTTGGGGGGTTCTTTAGAATCACAAAAGAGGAAAAGAATCTGGAGGTGCCCACCCCCCTGGGTCAGGAGAACTAGGCCCAGGCATTTAAGTGTCAACAGAGGGGAGGGATTAAACTCTTCCAATACATAGTTTAAACTAGAAACCCTGATTTACTTTCCTACCTGAACAGAACAGGCTTCTCCCCCCACTCTCATTTACATCACTGGCTGTTTACCAAACCTGCCACTTACCCTGGCTTTCTCTCTATCCAGTCTTCCTGGGAACTTGGGATTCTCCCCTTCAATGCTATTTTTTGCAAATGCACCTTTGTTAAAAACTAAAACCTTCTGAAGAAGCCAGGAAGGGGCTACATTATCTCCGTCTATCCAGCCTGAGTTAGTGTGAGCCACATCCAGGCATCCTCACACCTGTTTTTCCTCAAAACTGGTTATTTCCAGCATCTTTTCCCAGCTGGCCTTCAAACCAGGTCTGTGTTGGGTGCATCAACCCCCTCGACAATCTAAACCTTCAGTTTTATCAAAGATCTACTTTCCTTCAATAATAACTAATGCCTCTGGCCTCCCACCCAGAGCAGATTGAGACTCTTTGATATAAAATTTCCGTCGTAAAGTTTCCCTGAGCTGTGGACTTTTCTGTATGCCTTTGCTCATCTTTTCTGAGGATAATCCCTCCCTGTTTCTGATTCCTTCTCTCCAAGTGGTTCTAGAGAGCCTTAAATTTTCCTTTTCCCCATGTCTACAAACTGACTCTGGTCTTTTCTATGCCAAAACAGTTTCCTTCTTCTTTTTCAATGCTTCTGTTTACTGATCTTTTCCTTCTTTCTTGAGCTGCTACATTACTTGAAGAATTAATACGAACCAAGCCACTACCTGCACTTTTGTTCAAACTGCTATGGCAAAATGCCACGGACCTGGCAGGTGACTTACAAACTACAGACATTTATTTCTTCCAGTCCTGGAAGTTGGGAAGTCTGAGATCAAGGTGCAGCAGCTTTGGTGTCTGATAAAGGCCCTCTTCCCACTTCATAAATGGCTGTCTTCTCACTGTGTCCTCACCCGGTGAAGAGATGAAGTTCTCTGGAGCTTTGGGGGGGGGTATTTTTATTTTGTTTTGTTTTGTCTTTTTGAGGCAGAGTCCTCACTCTGTTGCCCAGACTAGAGTGCCATGCCATTAGCCTAGTTCACAGCAACCTCAAACTCCTGAACTCAAATGATCTTCCAGCCTGAGCCTCCTGAGTAGCTGGAACTACATACAGGTGTGCACTACCAAGCCTGGCTAATTTTTTCTATTTTTAGTACAGATGGAGCCTTATTTTTCTCAGGCTGGTCTCAAACTCCTGACCTCAAGCAATTTTCCTGACTTGGCCTCCCAGAGTGCTAGGATCACAGGTGTGAGCCACCCCATCCAGTCAACATTTGCATACTTTTACCCCTCTCCAAGAGTAGCTTGCTTTCTAAGAGTGAAGGCTCCCTGTTGTTCCCCTATGTTGGTATTTTTCTGAGCCCTTGCCTATACCTTGAGCTCATCCCCAACTCTGATGCATTAGGGTGTGGACAAATGGCCCTGTGTTCTGCAACCAGTAGGAAGAAGACAGACCCATTCATCTTGTAGCTCAAGAGGCAATTGTCCGGTTGGAGCACCCCTGAACCTGTCCTACCCTGATGAGCTGTGATGTCCCTGGTTACATCTCTCCATAGAGCTGATCCTGACTGATTTTATATCAAGGATTCTTCAAAATTCTGTAGCATTGATCAGATTTTTGTTTTCCCATGCTGCATACATATCATAGATCTTTTGTTTTGAACATAATGTTTACATGGGACAATTGTGCTGGAAGGAGAGCATGTGTGTTCAGATAGCTGTTTTGACCCATAGTCCTCTCCCCTGTGTTCTCCTCACTCTGTAGGAGCCACGTTCATCTACTAGCCCATGGGCACATGTGTTTTGCTTTTCTTCCTTTAAGCCTCGCTTATTCTAGTGAAACTCTTGCCACACACTCACTTTATGATTTCTTTGCCCATCTTGAGGGCTTTCTGACCCTTTAAGACTTACCTTTTTCTCATGTTTAAATATATTTTCTTCCAGTGAATCCTTATGGTCCTTAATTTTTTTTTTTGCGACAGAGTCTCACTATGTCTCTCTCGGTAGAGTGCTGTGGTGTCACAGCTCACAGCAACCTCAAACTTTTGAGTTCCAGTGATTCTCTTGCCTTAGCCTCCCAAGTAGCTGGGACTACAGGCACCTGCCACAATGCCCAGCTGTTTTTTGGTTGTAGTTGTCATGGTTGTTTGGCAGGCCCAGGCTGGATTCAAACGTGCCAGCTCTGGTGTATGTGGCTGGCACCCTAGCTGCTGAGCTACAGGTGCCAAGCCCTTATGGTCCTTAATATGAATCTCTAATATGAGTAAGTGTAGCTTAAACATAATTTAATATCTGAGAACTTGGTGCACCTGAACGACAGGGTATAGAGTCTTCCTTGTCTTTGTGTTCTGAAGGCACACAGCAATGCCTTCCATATCGTGGGCAACAAATATTTATGACTTAAATGGAATTGATTTGAATTTGTGGGCAGTTCCTGTCGATAAGAGAAAATCCATTTATAGTACTCAGACTGACAGTTCAATGATAATTGTTTATTTACTTCACATATAAAGGTAGAACAACCATATGATTCAGCAATCCCACTACTGGGTATATAACCACAAGGAAGGAAATCAATATATCAAAGAAATATCTGCACTCTCGTGTTTATTAAAGCACTATTCATAATAGCCAGAGTATGGAATCAACCTAAGTACCCATCAGTGTATGACTGGATTAAGAAAATGTGGCCTGTATACTTTATTTTGTAATATTGTTTAGAACATCAAATATTGGTTGAGAAGCATAATACAATAAATTATGCTTGTGGTTAACTTGTGTCCTTAGATTGGATTGATGTTTTTGTCACACATACCCCCATTTTAATATGAAAAGCCCCAAGTAGAATTTTAAAAACATTTCTGATTTGCTCATCACTTACAGACATTAGCTGGTATCAGATATTTTCTTAAACAATGCTATCTACATAGCACACACACTCTTAATCTCTTGCAGAGGGCACTACGCTGACACAAATCCTTATTTATCACAACACTGGCCCCTAATCATTCACGCTGCTCAACCTCATCAGAGGTCTTTCCATCAAAGTGTGTCTCCATGGTAACACAAGCCAGATTTGGCCATTTGGTTAGTGTTTGGAACACAAAGGTCACTTGAAGGTTTATGGCATTTGGATTTTGGAGAACGTTTCCAAAACTATAAATTCTGCATGGGTTTGACATTTAGAAACACTATTAATGGTACTTTTCCCTTGGTGTACATCTATGTTTCAATTTATATTATGTTTGTTTATTGGAAATGAAATCAGCCTATGTAACCAATTTTAATGAGATTCACTTTTTTCCTTTATTACATTTCTTTTCGGAAAATAATACTTTGTGCTTAAAAGCCTGCCATGTAAAAAAATCCTTGTAAATTGTAAATTACTTGGATTGCTGAAAACATCTCAAAATGCCAAGACTAAAATATTGATTATTGATCATTTTATAATGTTCTCTGTTACATCAAGATATTTTATGTCCAGAAAGCATTTGATTTGTGTATGCAAAGAACAAATATGTTTTCCCTGAAGTATAATCATTTGCATCTAAATAGGAGATAATCTTAAAAAAGGAAAGTTTTAAATATTTCAGAAAATGTTTAAAATGGGAGGGTATTACAAAAGGAAATTTGAATGCAAAGAAAAGCATGGCTGTTTGTCAATACTAAGGCTCATTCAATATCAGAGTCAATACTTCCCAAATATATCTATTTCAAATAATAATAGCTAACACTTACTAAGCACTTTCTATGTGCCAGATTCTGTTCTAAATGCTTTATACATATTAACTCAGTTAATCCTCACATCAACTCCAGGAAGTTGGTACTCTATAACAACTCCCATTTTACCAGTGAGAAACAGAAGCATTGGCGAGATTGGCAGCTTACTCAAAGTTAGACAGCCACCAGCGGTATAATTTGGATTCAAATCCAGGCAGTCTGGTTCTAGAGCCTAAATTAGACTACTCCAGCTTTCTAATTTAAGAAGATTCCAATCGAAATCTAAATAAGCTAATTTCATCAGAAATGAAAAAAAAAGAGAAGATTTCATCTTAAGGAGTAAGCATCTGAAAGTAATTATAAATAAATCTCCAGAAAGAAAAGTAACAACGTCCCAGATACTTTTCAAAAACAGAACCAACTTTAAATAATAGCTTTCATTTATTTTTTCCAATGGTCAGTTCTGTTTTTCTCAACAATTTTCTTCACTAAAAACCTAGAATTTAGAAGTCGAGGGCCATTACTGTGGTTTCACAATACTTTCACGAGAAAATCGGCTCCCAGAAAGTTTCCTCTTAGCCTTCCTCAGTGAGGGCCTTCATGCTCAAGCTTGCTACCTCCTGGACATAGATGGCTGCTCCTGATCCATCATCACTTTTGGATTCCAGTAAGCAAGAAGGGAGTGAACAGGAGAGAAAAAGACATAAGGTGGATGAGTTGGCTTTTTCAGAAACCCCTAACAACCATTTTTAGGTACTGCAACTTACCTAAACCTGCCATACCACTGAACCCAGTTGCAAGAAAGGCTGATAAGAAAATAGGTTTTTGAGGGACCACATTGCCACCCAGATCAAAACCAAACTCTAATAGCAAAGAAGCAACGTTGGGACAGGTCTCCAGAATAGTCTTTACTTTAGGGCTAACTTAAGCCTATTACGAAGATATGGGCCCTGAGTGTCTGGCAATCTGCTTTTCCATCTTGGCTAGTCAGAACTCAGCTAGTAGGAAGTGTTCAGTTTCCAGCTCTCCGATATCTTCTCTCTGCTTCACGGAGCTTTATGCTAACGGGACATTTTTCCTCCTCTCCAGCCCTCCTTCTGGAAAATTCTAGCTGCTTTAACCTCCTTGAATTCCAATCTCTCCCAACTCAAGATTGTCATCTTTTGCTGGAGAAGATACAGTTCAGACATACTCCATGGTGGGAATCCAGGGCAACTGAGGGCTTGCGTCGTTTGTTTCTCTTGTCCTAATTGTCACAACCCTCTACTGCCTGTTAACCAACACTGAGCAACAGCTTGTCCAGTTTTCCATCTGTTTGGAAAGTGGTTGGGCAGGTCTAGCGTCAGGTCCTTTTTCATGGAGGATGTAGAAACAGCCAGTCTTCTCAGATTGACCTTTTCTCTGTTTATTTCATGCCATATGACCTTTCAAAAGGAAGCAGTTTCCCATTTGTGAGTTGCATATAAGACTTCCTTCATAAGTCAGTTGCCTGGAAAAATGAAACATACTTCTCATAAAAAGCTCATTAAACATTAGCAAATTTATCCAAGATTCTAATCAGAATTTATAATACTGGGTTGGTAGAAAAATTCCTGAAGGATTCTAAGTAACTCCCAAATGTGGCAGATGACCTATATGTCATTAATCCTCTGGTATAACAAAGATTGTGCTTCCAAAAGCAAACCCAAATCATTCCCAATCTCTTGGAAGGTGTGGTTGTTTACCACTTTAACGTTAAGATTACATTCATCTGTCACATCTCATGATACCTTTCCTATTGGGTATTTGCTTTTGACATTAAGGGAAGTTTAGGTTGCTGTTTCTGAGAGACTTACAGAAACTTTTATAGGAGGCTTGGAGATAGATACCATATAGTTAGGAACAGCTCTCCTGGAGAAGGGGGACAAGGGCTGAGCTCCCGGCTGCCGTTGTGGTGCCGCCCACCTTAATTTTGTCCCAAGCAATTGCTCACACACGGAGGAGAGATCATCCTACCAATCTACCAATCAAAACTTAGCCTCCCGATTGGAAAAAGACATAGATGACTCTCTAGCCTAACAGCAGGTGCAATAGAGTCTTGAAGGTGACCTAGAAAAGTCTTAAGACTAATCATCATGTCCTGTGTCCCCCACATGGGTTCTTAGAAGGGCTCATGGGAGGTCTACATGTGCCATAAGACTCTGTTCAAGGTGATCTCTGGACAAAGCAATAAGAAAAGGAATCCCCAGCCATGTTAAAGGCCTCTTGGCCTCTTTGCCTCTTTGTTTGCCTGCCCTGGCAGTGGAGGCCGGTTCTCTGTCTATGGGGAATGTTTCTTGCTCTGTAAGACTCTATCTTGCTCTTCTTCCCGTAAGCCTGTATTTCTCTTCCTCAATAAACTTCGTTTCATGCTTGCCTTACTTTGGGGTGTCGGGTCATTTTTTGACCAAGAGTGCTTCAGGAACCAAGAACCCAGGCAGCTGTTTGAAACCCTGACATTTTAGGAGACAGACAGCTGCCTTGAAACCCAACAATAGGACCAAGATTCACATATTAAAATTTTCTTTCTTCCTTGGCAGTCTTTGTTGTTTCAGTAACTGAATCTCTGGGCAGTGGGTAACCAGACCTAGGCCTTAGGTTTGGCCCCTTGTGGGTTTGATTATACAATGCTGTCGGTATGTTTATTATCTCTATTTTAGAAACAGAAAAACCCAAGGCTTGAAAAATTTCCTAAGATTGCATAGACAGTAGATGAATGGCAGAACTGGGATTCAAATCAAGTATGATGATGATTCAAACGCTCTTACAGGAGGGTTTTCCACCATCCAGGTGAGAAATAGTGATGGTTTCACTAGGGAAGGTAATCACTGAGAATGGTGAGATGGGGGTTGGAGGTGGGGATAATTCGGAACAGATCAATAGTTGACCACTATTCATTTTGGGTCCATGATTGTCAGGGATTATAATGGAATATGCTGGGCAGACTATCATGAGAGATCAGACGTGACTCAGACTTCATGGGGCTTATCCTTAGCAGGGAAAAGACACTTAACCAACAGTGATTATTTTATTTTATTTTATACATTTTTTGGAGACAGGGTCTCACTCTGTTGCCCTGGGTAGAGTCCCATGGCATCATTGTTCACAGCAAAGTCTTGGACTCAAGCAATCCACCTGCCTCAGCCTCCCAGAGTGCTAGGATTATAGGTGTGAGCCCCTGCCCAGCCCAGTAATGATTATTTTAAAAAACTATAAATGAGTATAAACTTTTTAAAGTTTGAAAATAGAAGTACCAGACAGGAGCTAACATTTCTGTTTGCTACCTGTCATACTTAAGCAAAAGGAGGGAACCAAAAATGGTGAGAGTGAATGGGGGATAAGGAGAACCTGGAAGGACAGTTTGGGGGGGAGAAGAGAATATGCTGAGATGGGTTTGTGACATGGAGACTTTAGGGTGAGTTTGGAACCTCCAAGAATTTTCCAGTAAACAACTGAAGATACAGGTCAGGCTCCAGAAGCAAGGGACAGAAAGGCTGTCATGACCCCGGGAGAACCACTTTGTCCACAATCAATCTGCACACAATGAAGGAAGGGGCTCGGGGCTGTTCCCGGCATGCCCTCCAGTCTGTGTTCATGTCCAGGGCCTCTCATACGGTGTCCAGGGGAAGGACCAGTCACAGAGAATAAACAAAGTTGGTAGCAGCATTTGTGTCTGAAACTAGGAATCACTGAAAAAACACAGTTCTTTTAAAATAATAATAAAATAATTATAGTAACTAACATTACCTTGAGTCTATTCTGTGCGGGACACTAACCAATTTAGTCTTCCTAACAACACCATTAGGAAATCACTACTTTTTTTTTTTTAAGACAGGGTCTCACTCTATCACCCTGGCTAAAGGATGGTGGTATCATCAGAGTCACTGCAGCCTCAAACTCCTGGGCTCAAGCAATCCTCCTGCCTCAGCCTCCCACATAGCTGGGATCCCAGGGTCACGCCACCATGCCCAGCTCATTTTTCTATTTTTGTAGAGATGGGGTCTCACTCTTGCTCAGGCTGGTTTCAAACTCCTGGCAAACTCCTGGCCTCAAGTGATCCTATCATTTCTGCCTCCCCAAATCGTAGGATTACAGCTGTGAGCCACCCCGCCTGGCCAGAAAGTCACGATTATTACTATCCCCAAGGTAACATCAGGAAAACTGAGGCCCCAGAGGGCTTAAATCCCATTTGCTATGAAGGCTATATCCAAGATTCAAAGTTGGCCTGTGCTTTAACAACTATTGATCTAGGAAGAAGAAATAGTCCTGGTGCAAAAGGGGAGAATCTAGTTCCTTATTTGATCTCGCAAAGGAAAATGCCTGACTTTATACCCCAAATGCAACTACTAAGGAATTGATATTAGCCTGCATCTCCCAGAGTCTGGAGAGTGTTTTACACATTTTGTTAGAGCCTGAGAGTCTGAATTTGTCTCATCTTTTCACCCTTTCGACTGACTCAGATAACAGGCACCCCATCTGTGGGTTCCTGCTTCTGTAGGAGATGAAAATGGGGAGGAAAAATACCGCAGGAGACAGCAGAGGATATCTAATCCTGGAAAGATCAGCTTATCAAGAAAGGCTCCCAAAGTATCCTCTGCAATCTACCAAAAGTTGTACCAGGAAAACCAAATGCAGAGAGAAGACCCGTGTCTTGGCTTAGCACCTATTAAAAGTGAGGATGAACCTCAGGGAAATGCCTGGGCCTCTTTAACCTCATCTGTGTACTGGGGCTAGCCTGAAAGTTGCCCTGTGCAGCCTTTGTAAGGATTTAATTAGATAATGCCTATGTGCTCTCTGTACGTGTATGATGTTGGCCTGTGGGGAGAAAACACTTGATATATGAAAGCATTTTATATGCCTGAAGTGTTGTAAGTGTGATTATTTTTTAGACAAAGAGAAAAATAGACTCAGTCGTGTAATATGAATATTTAAACATCTACGAAGATCTCTTTCTAGCTGAATTACTGATGTCACTGTCTCTCTTTAAGGCCCTTTCTGTTTGGTCGTGCTGAATGTAACAGTATCTAAAAGCCACTTAGTATTTTCTGTGAAAGGTTCCATTGCAGAAGTGAGTAATAAAAGTTGCGCCTTTGAAGATGATATGAAACCCCTTCACACCCATGACCTGGGATCCTCCTCGGCCTCTGGAGCCTTCATCGTCCAGCATCAACATTTCCATTGTCACTCTGCTGTTTCAGATAACAATGTTTTCTGGACATGTGCCTGCTGGCCATTTAAGCAATTGATTAGGGACTTTTTTTTCCTGGTCTACCACTGTGTGATTCCCAGCTATATAGTTACCATTTGTAAAATCAGTGGAGCAGGAAATTAAGGGCACATGAACAGCCCTGGCTGTGACATACCAATAACAAAGGTGTAGGATTGCCTTTGCTGCTGCCTAGGACACAGCCAACTAAAACCCCACTCCCCCAAATAAGCACAATTATCTTAATCACCAGGAAGAATAAATGAAGCACTATAATAACCAGATTAAGGATACAATGACATAAATTTCCTGGATTTTATAATATAAAAATGAAGGCCTGTTTTTCAATGCTTTGTGTTCATGTTTTTAGGCTTAATTTTTTTTTTCTTACTCTGTCACCCTGGGTAGAGTGCCACGACATCATCATAGCTCACAACAACCTCAAACTCTCAGGTTTGAGCAGTCCTCTTGCCTCAGCCTCCTGAGTTTCTGGGACTACAGGCTCCTGCCACAACACCCAGCTAGTTTTTCTATTTTTAGTAGCGGTGGGGTCTCACTCTTGCTCAGGCTGGTCTTGAACTCCTGAGCTCAGGTGATCCACTCACCTCGGCCTCCGAGAGTGCTGGGATTATAGGTGTGAGCCACTGTGCCCAGCCTATATCTTAATTCTTAAGTTAATTCAGGTTTTTAATTTTGGTGCTATCTGTGATGGTTCCCTAATTTTACTTTGAAGTATAAATTGGTCTGCCCAAATGACAGGTAATAATTAGGAAACAAAAGAAGAGGACAAGAAAGTTTGAATAATATTACAACCGAGTGAGCTTAGTTTTTTTCTTTCTATGAACAGAGTAAAACTGACCTTCCCTGTGAGTTATGTTCATCTTTGCAGATGCTCTGGCGAACTTTCCAGTTACTAAGGAGCCACCAGCATGCTCCTATATTGTCAGTGTGTTACGGATGGCACCATTTTCCCCTCTCAGGGAGCCAGGGCAAGCCAAGGAAACAGCTACTTCTGTAACAAAATGCAAGAAATGAGACAAGATTCTCAGACTGCAAATAGTTTCTTCAGTCAATTGAAGAAACACTTCCAAGTGTTTCTGGAAGCAGCAAAGTATCAGTCTATGGACAGGCAAGATTTCTTGTGTTGGGAAATTACTGTAATCCTCTAACACATTAAAATGTAATAAATTGGACTGGGTGTGATGGCTCATGTCCATAATCCCAGCACTCTGGGAGGCTGAGGTGGAAGGATTGCTTGAGGCCAGGAGTTTGAGACCAGCCTGAGCAACATAGTGAGACCCCATTTCTACGAAAAATTAAAAAAAAAAAATTAGCCAGGCATGGTGGTGCATGCCTAGTGGTCCACACTACTCAAAAGGCTGAGGCAAAAGGACAGACTGAGGTCCAAGTTCAAGGTTGCAGTAAGCTATGATAAAGCCATTGTGCTCCAGCCCGGGTGACAGAGACCTTGTCTCAAAAATAAAGAAATAAAATAAAACAATTTTAAAATGATGCCAAATTATAGACATATATAAATTTATCATATATACAATATAAAAAGGTAGCCATTTACTGGGAAGATCTTGGAGCAGTGGTACCCTAAAAGGAATGAAGGCAATTAGCACGCAGTCCTGGTTTCTATACACAAATCAATCTCCATTAAGAAAAGGTAAAAGTCTTTGGAGTAATGGCTGATTTCCAAGGCTTGGTAGGGAAAGTACAAGATGGGCCTAGAACATTTTATTGTGCTGAGAAGAGAGAGGGGTGGGGAGGGAGGGAGAGAGAGAGAGAGAGAGAGAGAGAAGAGCCAATCTGGGATTTGAACAGCAAAATAAATTATAGTAATAAGTTAGAACCGTTTGAATAAAAACGCTTCTGTAAGTCTATATTGATGCAAATCAATAATGACTAGGTTGAAATTCTGAGGCAAAGTGGGATAACATAACTATAAAATCCTTCCTCTCAAAATGTTACACTCCGTATATATTCAGAGGGTGCCCCCCCCACACACACGTGCCCCACACCACACTCTAAGTCAACCTTCTCAACCTTCCTAGGGCCACGACCCTTTAATACAGTTCCTCATGTTGTAGTGACCCCCAACCATAAAATTATTTTTGTTGCTATTTCATAACTGTCATTTTGCTACTGTTATGAATCATAATGTAAATATCTGATATGCAGCATGGTCTTAGGCGACCCCTGTGAAAGGGTTGTTCGACCCCCACAGGTTGAGAACTGCTGCATTAAGAGATGTCATCGATTTATTACTCTTCAAAGTTGAATTGAGGATACTATTACTAGTCATGCGTACCTGGAAATGCCATCCACATCCGTTTTACCTACCATTCATACACTTTCTAAGAATGATGGGTTTTACCTCCAACTATATCACTTGAAGTGTATATACATTTTTTGGGAACCCCCAGTATGTGCAATCTTCAAAAATGCCAGGTGTAAAAACCAAGGAAATACTGAGGGAATGGTCTAGATTTATGGAGACTAATGGAACATGACAACTCTATGCAACATGCTTCTGGATGAGGTCTTTTTATATAAAGGACATTGTTGGGACAATTGGTGAAATTGGCACGGGGGGGGTCTAAGGATTGGGTGGAATAACATGTCAATGTTAATTCCCTGAATTGTATGATGGCATTTTCATTAAGTAGTAGTATTTTCATTAAGTGATAGAGCACCACGTAAGCAACTTAGTTTCAAATGGTTTATGCACAAAAACCTTCTTGCAATTCATTTTCAAAGTTTAACATTGTTTCAAAGTAACAACAACATTAACAAAAAACCCAACCATACCTATTCCACATCCTCTTTGGCCTTCCTCAAGATGGATACATCTAAATATTGTGTTTCTATCATAATATATTTTTGCTATATCTGCTACAGTAGTTTAATTGTCCCTTGTACAAATTTAAATGTCAACACAAAGGAGGAATTATTATGCTATAGCTACGCACTAGACCATTATAAATATTTTTAAGTGTTTTGGGTTGACAAATAGGTAACAATATTTGGGAAGATTCTCATGGTATAATATTATTTAAAAATAAGAGTAAAGTGCAATAGGCTGGGCGTGGTGACTCGTGCCTGTGATCCTAGAACTCTGGGAGGCTGAGGCAGGTGGATTGCCTGAGCTCAGGAGTTCCAGCCCAGCCCGAGCAAGTGTGAGACCCCATTTCTAAAAAAATATATAGCTAGGCATTGTGGCAGGCACCTGTAGTCCCAGCTACTAAGAAGGCTGAGGTAAGAGGATTGCTTGAGTTCAAGAGACTGAGGTCGCTATGAGCTATGACACCACGGCACTCTACCCAAGGCAATAAAGCGAGACTCTGTCTCAAAAAAAAAAAAAAAAAAGGAGAAAAATACAATAGTACATACAAAATTTGTCTGATTCTACATATACATTTCCAACTTGGAAGAACTATAACACTTCAACCAAGGTTATACCTGGGTAGTGTAAATATGAGTGATTTATTTTTAGTTTGGATTGTATCTCAGTTTTGTACAATGGCCATTCCTTATTAATAATAAACAATTGAAATGATAATAATTCCCATAAAGTGATGGAGAAATAAGGAAAATGAGGATGTAGAATCCTGCCAGATACATTATAGGAGTGATAAAGGTAAAGAGGGGATTTGGACAAAAATGCAAACCAATCATTTTGCCCAAGAAAGAGATCCTCAGCTATGGTTCTGCAACCCATCCCTGTGGTTTTGTTACAATACAACTTTGACCCTTAAGTGTTCAACCCTAAATGTGAGCACCAGAGTGATAATGTGATGGGGGGGTATGACTCTGGCTGCTGGCTTGGGTTTTCTCCTCTGTGGTTTGGTGTGAAGCTCAGAGACTGTGTGTGAAGCCCCCAGTACAGTGGCTTCCTCACCCGTGCTCTGCTTGGGCCACATTGCTGCCAACACAGAGAAATCTGGG
Source organism: Nycticebus coucang (assembly GCF_027406575.1). Classification (NCBI taxonomy): domain Eukaryota; kingdom Metazoa; phylum Chordata; class Mammalia; order Primates; family Lorisidae; genus Nycticebus; species Nycticebus coucang. Next base: position 48,878,320 of record NC_069799.1, on the reverse strand, counting down.
CAGCCTGAGATACACAGAGCAGCTCTCCTAGAAGCCAGTTCCTAACATCTGCACTTACTCTCAGAAGAGACGCCTGTCCCCCACCCAGCCCAGGTGGCCAGAGGCACAGTAGGGGGCTTAGACTGCTATAAGAAGGGGTAATTATCAGTAACGCACGAAGTCCCAATAATCAGCTTCCTGGCAGACGCGGAATCATTCTTCTCAAATAAAAAGGGTCCTTGTCACTATAAGAAAAAAATGAATTCATCTAAGTTCCTTTTACATTAATGGAAACGACACACAGAAATCCTCTGCAGCAACATCAAACCTCGCGGATTTGACAATTGATCTTGTTCTATTCTAGGTTGGCTTCACCACATTTGAAATCAGCTGAGAAACGTCTGTTGATACAAAATACAGACTTTGCAGATTGATCTATGGAAACTAAACTAGTCCTGTGACAGGTGGTGAAGAAGGATTGACTGATGCTACCACATGGCCAAGTGAAGGAAGGAAGCTTCTGTGTAGAAAAATATTGCAATGTGTCACAAAAACAGTGAAAATACTTAGCATCTCCAAAAGCTTAAATTCAGTGTTCAGATAAAACTGTGTCAGCTTTGGAGTCAGGCTGTCTGCATTCAAATCCTAACAGATAGAGAGTAGCCAGTTTGAGACATAACGTGACTTTGAGCAAGTGACAAACCATAGACTTTGGTTTCCTTGTACAAAAGAAGGGATCGCCTCCTTGTATAATAATGAAGATTAGGTGAAATCATGTGTATACAGTACCTAGCATAGTCCCTGATCTATATGGAAAATTCTTTTTTTTAATTGAATCATAGCTGTGTACATTAATGCAATCATGGGGTACAATGTGCTGGTTTTATATACAATTGGAAATATTTTCATCAAACTGGTTAACGTAGCCTTCATGGCATTTTCTAGTTATTGTGTTAAGATATTTGTATTCTACATTTAGTAAATTTCACATGTTCCCTTGTAAGATGCACCGTAGGTGTGATCCCACCAGTCACCCTCCCTCTGTCCATCCTCTCCCTTCCCACCACTTTCCCTTCTCCCCCTATTCTTAGGTTATAACTGGGTTATAGCTTTCCTATGAAAGCTACAAATTAGTTTCATAGTAGGGTTGAGTACATTGGATACTTTTTCTTCCATTCTTGAGATACTTTGCTGAGAAGAATATGTTCCAGCTCCATCCATGTAAACATGAAAGAGGTAAAGTCTCCATCTTTCTTTAAGGCTGCATAATATTCCATGGTGTACATATACCACAATTTATTAATCCATTCGTGGATCGATGGGCACTTGGACTTTTTCTATGACTTAGCAATTATGAATTGGGCTGCCATAAACATTCTGGTACAAATATCTTTGTTATAATGTGATTTTTGGTCTTCTGGGTATATACCTAGTAGAGGAATTATAGGCTCAAATGGCAGGTCTATTTTTAGATCTCTAAGAGTTCTCCAAACATCTTTCCAAAAGGAACATATTAGTTATCATCATCATTGCTTTTATATTATGAATACATTTGTTATATTACATATCATTAACATCTCCTTGATCTGAAAGTACGTTTAGTCGTGCAGATGGATAAGGGGAGAGAAAAGAGAAAGAATTAAAAACAAAACAAAGCACTTAATTCACTTCCCCACCCTGCTGCTTAGACATTTTGTTCCATGCTCAGTTTTCCCCAGGTTAGTAAACTGAAATGCGATCCGCCCAGTTGCTCAAGCCAAGTATTTCAGAGTCTCTCTTAACTACTGCCCTTTCTCTTGCCGAGTGGCCGCTGTCTATCCAGTACCAGTTATCCTAGTCCCACCTTCATCTCTCCCTGGATTTTACTATCTTTATTGAGCTTCCTAACTCTTCCTGCTTTCACTCGCAGTTCTCTCCATCCACACGCGTGAACGATCTTCTTAAATATGAATTAGCTCAAGTCTCTCTTCCCAACTGGAAATGCTTCAGTGGTTTCCCATTGTACTTCAAATAAAATGCCAGCACCTTGCCGGGCCTCCAAGCTCCTCTCCACCTCACCGCGGGGCACGTATTGTTCTTTCTGCCTGGGACCCTCTTCCACTTTTGCGTAAGTGTCTGGTCCTCTCCTGACCTTCAAGCCCTAACCTCAAGGTCACCTCTTCCGAGAGGTCTTCCCGCTACCCCAGTGAAAGCAGATTATCTCCACACCGTAGTTACTCCCTAGATTGGCATCCTGTCTTCCTAACACCACATAAGCTTGCAAACACTTTATCTAATTTTTCTTGTCTGTCTCTTCCAAAGACTGGGGCCATATTTGTTTGTTTGTTTTGGTTTGGTTTTTCCACTGGGAATGAGTTTTGCATAGTGCTGGGCATAGAGAAGATATTCGGTAGACATTTAGTGAAAAACGGGAGAATTGAATAATATAATCTTATAAATTTCCATGGTTCAAATATGTTAGATGTATAATAAGTTGTTCTCACTTATTATGGAAAGATCAGAGAGGAAAAAAAGTGACATAATACATTTTGGAATGTTTACGTATATGCTTAAAATGATAGAAATATCTGACTCTGTTGCCTAGAAAGAGGTCATATGAAAGAGAGAAATGTAAATCCAGGGATTTTGCTCACTGCAGTTTAAATTGACACTCTCAGGGTCACTTTTCAAAAATTTCTTTCCTCTTTCAGAGGACACGGTGCTTGAAACCAACGTTACCACTGCATGTTTCATAAGATCATTTCCTTTTGGGTTATGGACAACCGAAGATTAACTTCAAGTGGCTAATTGTCATCTGAGGGCTTGCCTTCTTCTCACGGGCCCCCAGCTGATTGTTTCTCTGGATAATTTGATTGCTATTTGGAGGTGACTGCAGTGATGGCTGTGGCATGTCCCTTGGATCCCCTCTTTGAGGGTGCAGGCCCTCATCCTCCAGAGGTTATTGTTTGTTGAAGAGAGCTGTCCTGCCTTGGGTCATGTGCTATCTCAGAGGATGACCCTCACACAATAACTGCCCTGGGTGTGTGAGGTGTGAGGGGAAGGATCCAGCCCTCTTGCCTTATTCAGAGCTAGGGGCAATGGGCAGCTCCTAGGGGCCATTCCAGCCCCAGAGCTCTGTGGACAGCTAAGGCCTTGGTTGCAATCCCATTGACTGTGTTGAGTTTACCTCCTCTCTCTGCTCAATCCTGCTTTCTTTACTTCCCCTACAGATGTTGATCCCAAGAGCACTTCCCAGTAAATTTCCTGCACTCAGATATCTATCTCAAGACAGAGATAGCATCCTTTTCTTAAGACACTGACCTAGACAATTCCATATCATCCTTTTCCCACCACTGACCATCACTCCCCTTTTTCTTGGCTTGAAAGGACTCTGGGGCAAAGGTCGACAGACAACCTGCTGCCCAACTCTCTCATAGGATAGAGTTGGTTGGCCAGTTTGGAAGTGGTGATGGTCAGGTCTCCCGATGGTCCATCTGGAAACCCAGATCATCACATGACCCTGAAAGTGTCAATTAATTTCAGTGAACAAAATTCCTGAGTTTACATTGTTTCTTCAATATGCTCTCTTTCTAGGCAACCGAGGATTCTTAAACAACTGCTCCCTGAAGATTCAGATAGTGCTAACCTTTTAAGCATACGTCCACCATGGTGCCTTCCCAGTGCAGAGAAAAATGCAAGAGAGACTGCTTCCCTGCTGATTAATTTATAAGAGATCATCATAAATATATGTTTTAATAGAATCATATTAGGTAGATAGGATCCCCCAGCCTTCTAGGAACAAGGGTGCCTTGCTTTGGTGCTGTCTCAAGCAATTGCTTCCTCTGGAAGACGGAGAAAGGTAGGCACTATGCTTTTCATTTGCTCCACCCGCAATTCCAGGCAGCTGTGATACCTGAGAAAAGAGTGAATGCTTTATCAGTCTGGGAATTCCTGTCCCCCTCTCTAGGTGGGCTTTCAAAGCAGGAGTTCGTGTAGGCAGATGGAATTGAGGACACTTCTTGATCATTTAATAACATCCGACACATCCATAGACCCATCCCCCGGACTGGGCAATAAAAGACAACAACCCCAAAGAGTCAGAGAGTAACGGTGGGAGTCCGTCAATCTCTCCCGGATTCCCAGGGCAGACTTGTTCCATTTTTTAAAGTTTATGTTAATTTTTTTTTCATTGTTCCATTTTATAATAAAGAGCTGCTTACGCGACATGGCTCTTGAGGTCACTCAATCATATTGGCCCCTCTGGTGACTTTTCTCTCCTAAGGAGCCAGAGAACCAGGAGAATAGAACCAGGGAGTTGGACTTGACCCGTGTGTCTGCTCATTTTCAGCCGAGAGCACAGACCCCAGGGCAGGCTGCCACCTTGACCATCACAGTGGTCACCCCTCCTATCATGGTTTTGCTTTCTGAAATTTCAGTAACCCAGAGTCAGCCACATTCCAAAAATATTCCATACAGTTGGATATTTTCAGAGGAAGAGAGGGTCTCATTCACGTCACTTTGATTACAGTTTGTTGTTTTAATTGTTCTATTTTATCCTTAGTTGTGGTGGTTAATCTTTTACTGTGCCTAATTTATAAATTAGACGCGTCATAGCCGTGGATGTACAGACACACGCATGCACACACGCACACACACGCACGTACACGCACACGCAGTAAAAGGCAATGGAAGCATCTGTGACAGACAAAGGTTGGACGACCTAACTCAGACCAGACAGCCCGGGAGGAGCAACACGGAACAACCACAGAGAAGTAAGGGCAGCATTTTCAGCTTCTCCTTAAAGGAGCAATGGGGTCTTCTCTACTTTTCATCTGTAGTTCACTATCTGCACGAACATGTCTGAAGGGAGCTCTGGGGCAAGGCACTGGAGGTAGAAAGCTAGTGTTCAGCTCTCCAGGGCACCTGTGGAGAGCTGGCAGGACAGTTTGCCAGGAGTCTCTTGGCATGAGGCACCGAGGAATACACTAGGAGAGAGCTTTCCCCGAGGGAAAAAGGAGTCGTGACAAGCCTGACCCAGAAACAAAACCTTAGTCATCAGCAAAGAGCACAGAAAACAGCCTGTCATTCAGATACGTCCCTGAAACTTGACTGAGCCCAAGGACAGGAGAAGGAATGATAAGCGAAAGATCGAAACAGCTGCTAGCCCAGCAGCTGAGCGTTTCTGTGGGCAGCACTGATTTGATGCTCTTGACCCGTGTGTCTGCTCTTCTGTATTCACAGAAGGAGACTCAGGGGCCTGTTCCCACCAGGGCTGGGTACAATCTGCAGTTTCAGGCATCTACGGATTCCTTCAAAAATAAAGTGTGCACATTTATTGGATTTTTCAATAGCCAACGTTTCCTTTAGATTGAATATATTCTATGTCCTTATTCTGTATGGGGCAAGAATTACGTCATCTCTAACTCCCATGGATTTCCCTCACAGACTGCTGAGCAGAGCTGTCACTGCGGTTCTAAAAGAGGCTCATGTCGTAATAGTGCTTGTGAGACTTTTCCCAGCAGAGGGGCTGGCCAGGGTTTGAGAGGTGATCTCTTTTTTCTGTTTCTAGGAAGCCTGTACAGACAGGAGATTGAAGCCCAGCCCAGGTACAAGCTAGATGTCCAGGCTACTAGCTAGAAGTTAAAGGTCATGATGACCCTTTGATACTTGACACTGGGGTTAGTGGTGGTGAGTTCGTAATATCAAATCTTCCCAGGTACCAAAGAAATTAAGCCTGACAACATGGCAAAGTCCCCAAATATTCCAAACAATGACAGCATGTTTCCAAAAACAGGTTGCTCAATTTTCTTTTGATGACAAAAACCAAAGTTATAGTAAGACGTAAATGTACTTGACCACCAGAGCTTGTGGAAGACACAGAGAGTACAAAGGAACAATGGCCTGTTATGATACCCTACAGTCCCCAACCCCAGCCATAATCAGAAACCAGCCCAGGTCTGGGTTGGAACTGGGCCACAGCAGGAGGTGAGCTGCAGGCAAATGAGTGAAGCTTCATCTGTATTTACAGATGTGGGCCACTCCCTATGGCCCACATCACGGCCTGAGCTCTGCCTCCTGTTAGATCAGGGATGGCATTAGCTTCTCATAGTAGCACTAACCCTACTGCAAACTGTGCATGTGAAGAATCAAGATTGCACGCTCCGAATGAGAATCTAATGCATACAGATTATCATTTGTGGAGAGGTTTGACTGCAGAGACCATAATAAATCAATTATTTGTAGGTTTGCTGTCAAAACCGTTACCATCCCCTACTCCAGTCCATGGAAAATATGTCTTCCATGAAACTGGTCTCTGGTGCCAAAAAGATTGGGGACCACTGATTATACCTATGACATTGGGAAGAGGCCTGGCACAGCAGTTAGACAAGTAGTTCCGAGTTTGACTCTCAGGTAGCTTTTTGCAAACTTCATCCTCTCCATAAGGTTTAAATATTATTTTGAGATGTAAATTTATTTAAAATTCCCAGGATGGCACTCGGCATTCATAATTAGGGAAGGCCCTAATGGAGACTAACTGGTTTTTAAAATTCACTCAAAAGGAGAATGAAAACTTCATGGTAAATGTTACATGTAAAAGCAAGCTACTAGCTGGTAAATGAACAAAACTCTAATTGGGACTTTGTATCAAGATGCAAAGATAAAATGGTAAAAACAAGCTTACTTAGTAGATAATCAGATTTAGATTATAATTGCTAACAAATTCCTTCTCCAGTCCCCTTTGGAGATGGCCCATGTCTGGAGTCAGGAACCAGATAGAAACATCAGGCTGCCTGGGGTTTGTATCCAAGGCAAAATCACCCAGCGGAGCAGAAGGTGAACTTCCACCCTCCCAGTTCCACATTCCTTCCAGCAGAGATGTTGTCAAATAGAACAGGCTGCCGGATACACACCCACCTGATTTGTTACCCACCCTGACTTGAGCCAAAGGCAGTTCCTAGAGGCTTCTTTTCCCTGGTACCTCAGTCTTTGTTTATGTCACAAATAAGGCCCAAATTCCTCTTCAAAACAGACTAGACATAACTCTGCCTCCAATTACTTCTTACTTCCTTTTCACGTAGTTTTTTCCAATTTTAATGTAAGTGGCATTGAGAAGGAGCAGCTGGGCTGGGGCATGTGCAGTCAATCCCTGGGTAAGGCCCCTCCTCCATGTGCCCACGTGTTCCCTAAACATCCTGAACTTCTGGGCTCCGCGGTGCTGGAGTAGGAGACTGAAGGCTAAAACTCCAACAATGGTCTGTAGCAGGTATATGTTTCCCTGTTTGCTTTTTCCTTCCTTTGTATTCCACCTCAAGATGGGCCAAATGGCAGAAATTTGCCACAAAGACTCAAGGAATAGCCCCCAGTTCTAGCCAGAGGCTTGGAAGGAAGGGCCCCTGAATGCCAGTGAGTATGACAGGAATCCCCAGATGTTTTCCTTTTTTTTTTTTCCTCTTTTTCCTCCCTGCTCTGCCCTAGGTCAGCCCCAGGTGGGGAACTGCTTTGCTGTGGCAGTAACTCTGACATTTAAAACCAGAGACAAGAGAGGAAATCTGACTCTCTGGCCAGAAGAAGAGGGAAAGGAGGGGGGACAGGGGCCCCTAGGAGCTGGGGGGTGTGTGGGTGACGTTGGAGAGAAGGTGATTTCCTCTTCATCATATGAACCGAGTAAGTTCCAGACTTACTACAGAGCTGAGCATGTGCTGAATATACCCAAGGAAAGCATAGCAGAGGCCCCAAGAACTGAACCATGATATAAACACTGCCCACATCCTGGATGAACTCCAAAGGCATGTGAACCAGGTAGACCCAAACAATACAGCAAAGATGAAAATGATATTAGAACCACCGTCCATGGGTGGCGCCTGTGGCTCAAGGAGTAGGGCGCCGGTCCCATCTGCCGGAGGTGGTGGGTTCAAACCCAGCCCCGGCCAAAAAATCACAAAAAAAAAAAAGAACCACCGTCCAACAATGAGAATCACAACTTGCTGTCTGAGTCTAGCGATAGCAACGCACAGGAATATATGCACTTAAATTATTATCATGATCAAAAATAGCATTATTACAAGGATTCAAATGTGCTGGCCTAGAAAAATCTATTGCCAACAAAGATGTGTGCTGACCTGTAGTTCAGACTAGCTGATAGGCAAATGGGTAAGTCAAGTATTTAAGAGCCTGGGAAATAAATAATTTTTCATGTTTTAAGCATTTAAAATTATTATACAACTACTTTACAGTTGACAAAAATAATCTGTTCTATAAAATCAACTCGAGACTGATTGTATCAAAAACTTCACAAAAATCTTGTGTAGTGGGTGTTTTAGTCCAGTGTGCACTGCATAGCAGAACAGCTGAGGCTGGGAATTTATAAAGCAAAAAGGTTTATTTGGCTCATGGTTCTGCAGGATGGAGAGTTCAACAGCACGGCTCTGGCTCTGGTGAGGGCTTTCCTGTTGCATCAGAAACTGGCAGACGGTCAAAGGGGAAGTGGACGCAACATGTGAAACAGGGCCAAACACCGAGGTGCCCTCACTTTATAACAACCTGCTCCTGCAGGAGCTAATCCATTTCTGCATTAACTAATCTAGTCTGGAAGGAGTGAGTGATCATTATGTCTAAAATGGCACCAAGCCACCCAGGAGGGTGGAGACATCATGACCTGAACACTTCCCACTAGGCCCCACCTAGCAGAGGTTTCATCTCCCAATTTCATTACACTGGCAAGTAAGTTTTAACGTGATTTTAGGTGGAACAAAACACATCCAAACCATAGCAGGTGTAAAGTATTCATTTATAACCTCTCTAAATCTCTCTCTTATCCATCTATCAATCTGTCTATCTATTGATAGACAGATAGATATGCATATATCTAATTATATGATTTTGAATATGGTATATGCTTCAAAGAAAAACAAAAAGGGGAAGAATAGGGTGGCACCCGTAGCTCAGTGGATAGGGTGCTGGGCACAGTGAATAGGGTACCAGGCACATACACCAAAGCTGGTGAGTTTGAACCCGGCCTGGACCTCCTAAAACAACAATGACAACTGCAACAAAAAAACATCCAGGTGTTGTGGTGGGCACGTGCAGTCTCAGCTACTGGGGAGGCTGAGGCAAGAGAATCGCTTAAGCCCAAGAGTTTGAGGTTGCCGTGAGCTGTGACACAACAGCACTCTACCAAAGGTGACAACTTGAGACTCTATCTCAAAAAAAAAGGGTGGGTGGGGGGATAATAAATAATTCAATAAAATGCAAAACACTAAATAAGCAGCTCCATTCTGAACTATCCTACAAGTGTATCCGATTTCACAGGATGAGTGAGGAAACATAAAACATAGGCATATATTTAACACTGAAACTACTCACTCCTAAACTATTTTATGAACAATACAGATTTGAAAGCTCGGACTCAAACAGGTGCTGGACTCAACTCCCAAAGTAACAACTGCTACATAGGCATTGATAAGATGGGAATTAGAGAAAATTTCAGTGGCGAAAGTGGCCTTTGAAAAAAATTCACTACTGCCATAAATTCGTTCATATGGGAGAAAAATAATTAACTTTTTTGACTAGGTACTTTAAGGACAGGCTTATTCTGAGGTGTTTTGCCTTAGATGGTATATATGTTGAGTATATATGTCTCCAAATATACAATTTTCCCCATATTAACTAATATTCTTTTGTGTTTTATGATTTCTCTGAAAATTTTATGTGTTGCCTATTTTTTTTTCTTTTTAACCAGGTGCTGTTCCTTTATGCTGTTACACCAGTGACAGAATCCATCCTTCTAGGGACAATTCCTTTAAAATATGACTTCTAAAGGTGAGAAAAGGTAATAATTTATTAGTATTAATAAAATGGAATAACATTCACAGCTGGAAATATTTGAGTTATTGGCACTGTAGATGAGACCACCTATTTGTTTAAAACTGGGTTCTTTGCAGAAACAAATTACAGGCAAACCTTAGAAATTGTGCACGTTCAGTTCCAGACCACCACAATAAAGTGAGTCACACAACTGTTTTAGCTTCCTAGAGAATATAACAGTTATGTTTGTATAATACTGTAGTCCATGAAGTATGCAAGAGTGGTATGTCTTTAAAAAAATGTGCATACCTAAATTTAAAATATTTTATTGTGGCCATTCACGGTGGTTCACTCCTGTAATCCTGGTGCTCTGGGAGACGGACGTGGGTGGATTGTTGAGCTCAGGAGTTCAAGTCCAGCCTGTGTGAGAGTGAGACCCTGTCTCTACTAAAAGGAAAAAAACTAGCTGGGCTGGTGGTGGGCACCTATAGTCCCAGCTACTTGGGAGGCTGAGGCAGGAGGATCGCTTGAGCCCAGAAATTTGAGGTTGCTGTGAGCTATGATGCCACAGCACTCTACCCACAGCGATGGAGACTGTCTCAAAAACACAATCAAAACAAAATAAAAAAAACTCTGATTCGTAATATGCAAATATCTTTTCCCATCCTGAAGGTTGTCAGTTTGCTTTGTTTGTTGTTTCCTTGGCTGTGCAGAAGCTTTTCCGTTTAATAACGTTCCGTTTGTTTATTTTTGTTGTTGTTGTAATTGCCACAGAAGTCTTCCATAAAATCTTTCCCCAGGCTGATATCTTCAAGTGTTTTCCCCACACTTTCTTTGAAGATTTTTATTGTTTCATGCTTTAGGTTTAAATCTTTTATCCATTTTCAATCAATTTTTGTAAGTGGTGAGAGGTGCAGGTCCAGTTTCAGTCTTTTCCATTTTTGTTTGTTTATTTGTTTTTTGAGACAGAGTCTCACTACGTCACCATGGGTAGAGTGCTGTGGCGTCACAGCTCACAGCAACCTCAAACTCCTGGGCTTAAGCGATTCTCTTGCCTTAGCTTCCCAAGTAGCTGGGACTACAGGAACCTGTCACAATGCCCAGCTATTTTTTGGTTGTAGTTGTCATTGTTGTTTGGCAGGCCCTGGCTGGATTTGAGCCCACCAGCTCTAGTGTATGTGGCTGGTACCTTAGCCACTTGAGCTACCATCACCAAGCCAGTCTTTAACATTTGGTTACCTAGTTCTCCCAGCACCATTTGTTGCATAAGGATTCTTTTCCCCAGTGTATGTTCTTGTTTGGTTTATCAAAGATCAGTTGGCTATAAAATGTTAGTTTCATCTCGTGGTTTTCTGTTTGGTTCCAAATGTCAATGTCTCTATTTTTGTGCCAATACCATACTGTTTTGATCACTATGGTCTTGTAGTATTAACCTGGATAGAGGTGGAACACATTCTTCTTAGTAAAGCATCAGAAGAATGGAGAAGCAAGAATCCAATGTACTCAATTCTAATATGAAGGCAGTAGATGAGCTAATACAAGAAGGGGGTAAAGGAATGAGCAAGTGAGGAGAGGGGAGGAGGGAAGGGGATGGGGAGTCACGGTGTACAGCACACCTCTTAGGGATGGGACACAATTATAAGAGGGACTTTAATCTAACAAATACAATCAGTGTCACCTAATTCTTTGTACCCTCAATGAATCCCAAACAATAAAAAAAAAATAAAATTGTAATATACTGATAACAACAAAAAACAAAAACCAGAAAATTAAAACTCATCACCATCAATGGCAGCTATTAAGTTTTTCTGTTGTGATCTCCAGTGTAACAGGTAAGTATTAACTAACTACTTGATGGAAAGAGGCATCCCATAGACATCTTTTCTGTTCATCACAGTACTTAACACGGTGCCAAACGACACAGGGGTAATGTTAACGAGGGGTAAAGAAATGCTTACTTGTTGAGAGCAATCGTGAAATTAATAAGATGACAAAACATTTTATTTTATTTTGTTTATTTTTTATTATCTTTTTGAGGCAGTCTAACTTTGTCACCCTGAGTGCTGAGGGCATCAGAGCTCACAGTAACCTCAAACTCTTGGGTTCAAGTGATTTTCTTGCCTCAGCCTCCCGAGTTGCTGGGATGACAGGTGCCTTCCACAAAGCCCTGCTATTTTTTAGAGACAGGATCTCACTCTTGCTTAGTCTGGTCTCAAACTCCTGAGCTCAGGCAATCTGCCCGCCTGGGTCTCCCAGAGTGCTAGGTTTACAGGTGTGAGCCACCACTCCTGGCCCAAGATGACAAGGCATTTTAAAGAAAAATATGACTAAAAATTAAAGAAAAGGAAAAAAGAAATGAGATAGTGAGGGTATGCAGAGTGAATTGTTAATAGAAAATGGCTGGCCTCTAATCAGATGTATTTTATCTTCCTCAGATGCTTGTGGGCTGCTAGCAGTAGTATAAACCATCTTGGAGTAAGGCAGCCACTAGCACAAAAATGGTTTTGAAAAAAGTAGGCTGGCTAGGCATGGTGGCTCTTGCCTATAATCCTAGCATTCCGGGAGGCCAAGGCCTATAAATCACCTGAGCTCACAAGTTCAAAACCAGCCTGAGCAAGAGCAAGACCCCATCTCTAAAACATAGCAAGGCATATGGCAGGCATCTGTGGTCCCAGCTACTTGGGAGGCAGAGGCAAGAGGATCACTCAAGCCCAAGACTTTGAGGTTGCTGTGAGCTATGATACCAAGCACTCTACAGAGGGCAACAAAGTGAGACTCTATCTATCTCAACAAAAGAAAAGAAAAGACAAAAGTAGGCTGTGTTAGCCTATATCCAAGTGTCAAATACAGCACTTTCTTATATTTACTGCCAGAAAGATTTAGGTGATCAGATATTAAATGCTCAGAGTTTAAAAATCTGGAATATAGTTCTTAATCACACAAGTAGAAGAAATAATATATCACCCCAGACAAATACAGAGGGTGCCAAAAAATAATGCAGACACATTTTAAGAAAAGAAAAATAGATATTAAAATTGTAATACTCAAGCCACATTTGACTTCTATAATTACAAGAGACACAGATACAATATACAAGATAACAAACAGTCAATATACAAGATAACAAACAGTATGGGTGTATATTAAATATTACAAGTTTAATACGGTTTTTTCTCCTTTCTTAAAAAGTGTATGTATATTTCTGGCACCTGCATATATGGCACATTAATGTCGTTACAGGTGCTGTGCCCATGTTGAATGGTCACCATCTACAATGTCCTGTCCATGGACTGATCAGTAAAGGGGAAGTTCCCATTCTCTAGGTGGGGACAATGATCACGTTAGCCAAGCGGTCTCACTTGGACTTTATATTTGTTATATTTTTCTATGCACCTCACCCCACAGGGGAGGCTAGAAATTTCTTCACTGTGGGATTTTCCTGTTTCACACGAAAGGAAACCTGGGGACCGCAGATCAGTCTCAAGACCCAGGCAGCAGTGATGTGATGAGGACGAGGTGCTTGGCCGCGCAAGGTCCGGAAGCGAGCCTCCCAGCCTCCCTGTTGCAGCCTGGTTTTTCTGCCTCTGTGCAGCCTGTATGTTGGGTTAAGGATAGATGTGTCTGCCATCAAAGTGAAGTCTTTGGGCTAAAACACTATCTGAAAATGAATACTCCTTGCTAGTCGTTGAGGAGACTCTGGCAACTTCTGGAAAAGAGTGTGTGTCTGAGAGTTTCTAGCTTTGATCAATCAGAAAAAAATGAGGGTACGGTGGCTCACGCCTATAATCCTAGCCCTCTGGGAAGCTGAGGCAGGTGGATTGCCTGAGCTCATGAGTTCAAACCAGTCTGAGCCAGAGCAAGACCCAATCTCTACCAAAAAAATAGAAAAATTAGCAGGGCATTGTGGGTGCCTGTAGTCCCAGCTACTCAGGAGGCTGGGGCAGGAGGATTGCTTGAGCCCAAGAGTTTGAGGTTGCTGTGAGCTGTGATGCCACAGCACTCTAATCAGGGCAACAGAGTGAGACTCTATCTTAAAAAATAAAAAAGCCTATTAGAAAGAGTGGAAGGATAGCTGAGTCCTCTGGTTGATTTTCTGGCCTCTGATGTCCCCAGGCTCAGCCTGGCAGTCCTCAATATACGTCTCCGCCTTCCTGCTTCCTGCCTGCTTCTTTAACTGCCTTCATCTTTCTCCTGGCCATCTCCAGGCCACGTGCGATCCCCGGCATTACCGCCTTTCCCTTCCCCACTGATAAAGTTTACTTAGATGAACAGATCTGAACCCCAGTGACCGAGTTTACTCCAGCTACCTCCCATCCCTCTTCCTGGTGGTCACCTGGCGTTGTCTTTACTTTCTCTTTGTTACAAACTTCCTGTGCAAACTCCTCTTCTCCTAAAGACCCTGACCCTTTTTTAAGTTCTGGAAAAAATACAGTGACCTCCATTTCTCAGGTGTAAATATGAGAAGGAGAGAAACAATCGTGCTAATGTGTCTCAGTGTCAGTAGCAAATTCCCAAGAATGCAAACGCCACCTTCAGCAAGAGGGCGAAGTAGGTCACATTTGTATTCACTTTTCCTCCACTTCCAGTGCTGGGTTCTTATATTGGAATCTCCACCACTTTCCCGTCCTAGTCCCATGTTTTAACCCCTTTTTTCCTGCCAATCCCACCATCAAAACTAAGCAGTAGGTGCCCCATACTCTCTCGGGGGCTGCCCTATGCTCACCAGTGCAGTGAGTTTTAACCAATGATCTTTCCCAATTGCCTCTCGCTCCTAGTGGTTGGGGATGACCCAGGATTCAGAGCCAGAAGACCCAGGTTTGAATCTTATCACTCCTGAATAATCCAGACCTCAGTTTCCTCATATGTAACACAGGGATAATAATATTCACCTCACAGAGATGTTGTAAGGATTAAACACACGTGAAAAGAATTACACAAATGCTAATAGTAATATAGTAATATGCACGCTCTTGAGGGCCGAAGATTCACACATTGCACAGAATTTCAGATTCAGGGATAAGTGAATGGGAAGATGTTTTGAGGCATCTACAGAATTTCCTACTTTTTCATGGATATGCAAGCCGGTGGGTTAAAAGATAATCTGCCCCATCTCACATCCCTTCTGATGACTACTATGAAAAAAAAGGTGTTGATGAGGATGAAGAGAAGTTGGAACCCTTCTGCACCATTGGTGGGAATGTAAAATGGTGCAGCCACTAAGGAAAATAGTATGGTGGCTCCTCAAAATATTAAAAACAGAATTACCATGGACCCTACAATTCCACTCCCAGGTATATACTCAAAATCACTGAAAACAAAGACTCGAAGAGATGTTAATATACCCAGGTTCATAATAGCACTGTAAACAAAATGTGAATTTCATTTTTGCATTTGAATGCATACATCCGATGGAATATTATTCAACCTTAAAAAGGAAGGAAATTCTAACACAGGATACAGCATGGATGAATCCAGAGGACATTATGATAAATGAAATAAGCCAGACATAAAAGACACACACAGCATTACTCTGCTTATATGAGCCTGGAGGTAATCAATCAATAGTCAAGTGAATAGAGACAGAAATTAGAATGGAGGCTGCCAGGGGCTGAGTGGAGGGAAGGGTGGGAGTTAGTGTTTAATGGGTACAGAAGTTTAGTCTTGCAAGATATAAAGAGGCATGTGGCTGGATGTTGGTGATGGTATCAGAACAATGTGAAGGCAGTTAACTGAACAGTAAGCTTAAAACTAGTTATAATGGTACATTTTATGTTATCACAAACTTTTTAAAGGCAATCAATCAATCCAGTTCCTTAAGGTGCTCTATGTCCTATCTGAGCAACTATCTCTAAACAAAGACGCTGAAACACAACACAACAGCATTAGAATGTATTATTTTAGGCAACTTGTATAACGAGGCACGTCTTCTACATACCCCATGTTTAATAAAGTGTAACTGCGTACAAATTGCTTCTTATAAACAGCACTACTTTGGGTTAACTACTTAACCTTTCTTAGCCTTGGTTTACTCTCCTATAAAATGGGAGTACAAATTTCTTTCTTGCTGGGTTCCTGTGAGGGGTAATTTACGTGATCTTTGTAAAGAGCCCAGTGGACTTGACACAGGGTCAATGCTCAATGTCTGTTTCCTTTTACGGATAAACTCATCTAAATGACAATTAATTGTACTTGAAAGTCATAACCAAAAATATCAGAATGCTATGTAAAGGATATATACATATACATATGTTTATATAAAGGATATATATGTGTGTGTTATACACATACACATATTTACACATATACATATATGGAAGGGAATAGGTGGTCACTCTCCTTTTCTTGAAGATGATGGGGACTTGGCAGCTTTGCAGCATACAGCTGTACCTCTCAGCATCAGTTTCTTCTTGGTTCAACAAGAAGCAATAATTTGCCCCTCCTCCCGATCCCCACGCAGCCACTCTAGACTCTGCCTGGCACTAACAATGGAGACAGCCCCTACAACAAGGGGGTCAAATTATTTGCTCTGATTGCTCTGTCTCAAAGATGTCACTGCTTAGATTCTAAGCATCATAGACCGAATGCTCAAAGGTGTAAAAAACCACATTCTTGGTGGGCTTGCTTGGTTGAAAAAACTATGTTGTGATTCCGAAAACATATTCTAACTTCTTCACAAAGGTATGTTTTGGTTTTTGTTTTTCACGTTTACTTGGCTGGTTTTCCTGCTAACTCAAGCTAGCTGGTACAGAATCTACTGCCCCCCATTACGCTAATTGGCAATGTAAATATTTTAACGAACTCTGTGGGATTACTTTACCCCAGCTTTAGGTGAATGTATAATTTAACAGCATCAAGACAACTTGCATTACCCCATCATCTGATGCTTCTCAGCATTGAATGAATTAATTACATGGCAGAGAATTTTGCAACATTTTGAAATCAGAAGGCTATGCCTTCATTTCAGCCTTACACCCCCTCAAAAAAAAAGTTGGGATTTTTAGTGCTGTTTGCTTAAATCAAAGGGAACAAAATTCTTCCAAAGATGTTCATGTTTTGAGTTTTTGACCTATTAGCTAACTATTGTAATCATAGGGAAGGTTAATTACACGCTAATCAGGGAAGTTCACCCTGAACCATGTTCATGGTCGATAAATGACACTTATGTAATCCTTTCAAACCCTTACCGTGGTTCTGACTCATGCTTCAGAGTGAGCTGTACAAAAATTGCCTTCTCTGTTGATCTTCCCCTGGCTTCTTTCCTTTTCTTGTTCCTCCTGTTCCCTTTGCCCCCAAGATGTGGTATCTTGAAAGTTTCAGTCAAAGGAAGAAGTTTTCCCAGTAATGAACTAACAAGTAAATTGGGGGGAACGATTGTTTCATTCACTCCATGATCCACCTCTGATTGTCAACATAACTCCGCATTACAGGGTGGATCGTTTTGGAATCTGGCGCTGTTGTTCAGGGGCGCCAGCCTGCCTTTTGGTTTTGATGTGATCAATGATAGGAAATGTCATGTTGCTGGTTCTGCCCACATTCCTGAGCGGCAGACCTCTGTCCTGCTCTGGTATAACTTGAGTCTGAGCCACTCCCCAGTGACAGAACCAGGCCCCTAGGAGCCGGGCAATTGCTGCGCCTGGCTTTTATTTTGATAGATATAATCATCTATCCCAGAAAGACAGGATTCATTTACACAATTCCGAATATGGTTAGCATAAAGTGGTAAGTTCTCAGAAGCCTTAGAAACATCTTTGCTCTTATTTCTGCAGAATATTTAACACAAGGCAATTAGAAAGGAAAGCATTTTATTTTCAAGTGATATTTCTGGGGGAGGGGGCGGAATTTCCTATCACTCTTGATTTTGGCTTTTTCTGTTGGAAGAAGCACATTGTTCTGGCACTAGAATTTTCACTAAAGAGAATAATAGCTAAAAGTATGAGTAGTAGTTATCATTTATTGTGTCAACAAAATGCCAGACCCTTACAGATGATCTCATTTAATATGCTTAACATCCTTGAACTTGAATATTCACATCTCTATGAAGGATTAATAATGTTTACTTTGTGGTACAAATTAGGAAATCAAGGTTCAGAGAAATTTAAAGAATTGTACAAAATCCATAGTAATTGAGCTGTCTTTTCATAAATATGAGTTTTCTTGATTGAAATAATTGGCATACTAGCGACATAATGGGAGGAGTTTTATGATAATAGCTTTGAAGTCATTCTGTGAGACAATGATAACAAAACATTATGTCATAGCTAATGTATACTAATTATATATTATATGCCATGTAATATCTGGAGCCCTTATATGATAATTGTATTTCATCCTCAAAATAACTCTGTGACATAGACTATGCTATTCACCATCTCCTAGCAAAGCATAATAAATTGAGGTTCAGAAATGTTAAATATTGAACTCATTGTAACATGGTTAGAAAGTAGAAGAGATGAAAGGTTAACCAACAATAAATTAAACTGAATGTGCGTAGCAAATCCTTTTTATTTATTTATTTTTTACTGCCAGCCTAAAATAAGAGTTGAGTTTTGCGATAATTAATTATACGTGTCAACTTGACTGAGCTATAGGATGCCCAGATGGCTGGTGAAACATCATTACCAGCCTGTGTTTGTCAGAGTTTCTCTGGATGAGATTGGCATTTGAAACAGCAGACTGAATAAAGTGAAGATAGCTCTCAAGTGGGAATTACCCAATCCATTCAGGGCCTGAAAAGAACCAGAAGGCAGGCAGAGGAATGGCAAATTCTTTCTCCCATCTTGAGCTGGGACATCCATCTTCTCCTGGGACATTGACATCAGAGCTCCTGTTTCCCAAGTCTTTGAACTTTGGGACTTACATTATTTGCTTCCCTGGTTCTTAGGCTCTTAGCCTTGAACTATGCCATCAATTTTCCTGAACCTCCAGCTTTTAGACAGCAAAAAGTGAGACTTCTCAGACTCCATAATGACATAATTTAATCCTTCACAGTAAATTCCTATCTCTCTCACATCTATTATCTATCTATCTATCTATCTCCTGTTCATTTATCCTGAGTTGCATGGGTGAAAACAAACCAAAGTAAATGAAATAAACTCGATTGAAAGGTAATGATGCAGAAGGGACTAGAAAACTAAAATGTGTTGGAAATTGTAGTATAGAGAGTAGTCCTGAAGCACGCTCATAAAT
Organism: Nycticebus coucang; assembly: GCF_027406575.1. Lineage (NCBI taxonomy): Eukaryota > Metazoa > Chordata > Mammalia > Primates > Lorisidae > Nycticebus > Nycticebus coucang. The sequence goes on along the minus strand of NC_069799.1, from coordinate 48,859,372 downwards.
TTGCAGGTCTTTTACAACTCTGGGGTATTTCATTCTTTTTCACTCTCTTTCTTATACCTACTCCCAAGGATTTTCCACATTTGTAACATCCTGAAGGTTTGTCTGTCTGCATCTGATTTTGGCTGAATATGTTCAGGATCTCCTAGAGGTTATATCCATAACGTCATATTGTTGATAGGAGAAAAAAAATAAGTTTATTTTGGCCTGAAAATTCCTTACATCCGAGCAACTGATCGTACAAATTAGTGAATACTAATTCCATAAATATGAAAGTCACACATAAGGTTTATAAAATCCCTGGTAACTAAATGGGAAGCAGGAATTCTGCTCTATGTTTCCAGATCATTTCCATCCAAAATTGTTTCTATCTCTGTCCTGCCTCTAACTCTAGAGCACTGCATGCATCCCAAGCACTACTCTACTGGACTCGCTGTTAAATTTCCCAAATGGTGGTATTCTGCATGCTGCGGCTGATAAATTTAGAACATCCTCAGTGTTACTGTTGGATCAGAGCAGAACCCAGTTGCTGGGTGATGTTCTCTCTTCCTTCTCAACCAACTCCAGGAAGAAAGGATTTCCCCTATAGGGCTAATTCCCCCAAAGACTTCTGAAATTTTCCAGCCAGAGTGTGTGTGTGAAGGGTGCGGTGATTATTCCCCTGTGCTGCCAGCCAGAGGAAATTACACTGTACAACTTCTCTCCTCCCCCAACATTATGTCTATGTGTATATGAAGGAAAATTAAATGAACACTAAAAGAGGATCTTCAATCTATGGAACCCAAGAAAGGAGTCACAGTTTAGGAGTAGAGATAGTTACCAGCACAAACATCTGATGGAGTTAAGAAGGGACCCAGGGAGGGGAGGGGCAAGAGGAGGAACATGTGGAGACTTGTGTGGATTGTGTTGTACACGCCCAAAAACCTTTTCAGTGAATTTCCACTCTTAACTCCTTCTTTCTACACCCTTCCATGTATGACAAGCACTCAGTCTTTTAAATTCCTAAACTCTTGAGACTGTTCTGGACAGCAAGTAAACTCTTTCATATCCTCCATGCTTCCACTAGCAGGGGAGGAAAAGGGAGAAATCTCTGGAGATCAGGATTAAAAGGGGATGTACCCCACTTCCATGACAGGATGTACCTCATTGTTCAATGGCTCAGCTGTCACCTTCTTCACTGAGCCCACCCTTCCATCCTACTGCTAAGTGCAACCTCTACCCTCACATCCCCTTTCCTTGCTCTATTTATTTTCACATTTATCACTATCTGAAATGCAATCTATTTAACTTACTTATATACTTACTTATTTCATCCACATCTAGAACACAATTTCCCTAAAGGTGGGGATTTTGGGCAATTTCTTTGAGGTTTGTTGCATCTCCTGTGACAAATCACTATAATACGCTCTAGAGCTGTATTTTTGAATGAATGAAATAAGAAATAACTTATTTTCTTAATATAAGTAAGAAATAACCTCCTTGGTGAGAGGATATTTCACCATCTTTGTTCCCTGTAGTTGGAGTCAATGAGTATAAGTTTAACGATAAACATGGTAACAATAAAGACTGTTTCTGTTTGTACAGCCACCAGCAGTACCTTCCCACCAGAACTCCCAGTAGCCTCAAACCTACCTTAAAGTTAATCAGTAAGTGATCTTTGGCTATGCTACTAACCTGATATTTGACCTCAGGCAAGTGAATTAACCCCAAATTACTCTACAAAGTAAGGAGTTTGGGTAACAATGTTTAAATAACCTTTTACTCTTGGCTGGCCACAGTGGCTCTCACCTGTAATCCTAGCACTCTTGAAGGACAAGGCGGGTAGATAGCTTGAGCTCAGAAGTTCAAAACCAGCCTGCGCAAGAGCAAGACCCTCTCACTACTAAAACTAGAAAAACTAGCCGGCAATGTGGCAGATGCTATAGTCCCAGCTACTTGGGAGACTGAGGCAAGAGTATCATTTGAGCCCAAGAGTTTGAGGTTGCTGTGAGCTATGATGCACAGCACTCTACCAAGGGCAACAAAGTAAAACTGTCTCAAAATAATAATAATAAATAATAAAAATAAATAACCTTTTACTCTTACCATTCCTTCTATTTTCCAACCTGACATACTCCACGAAGGAAATACAGTCTATAATCATTGACTGCAAGTCCTGTCCTAAAAGAGAGAGGGCTGGATAAATCAACAAACAAAAATAAGACACCCTCACAGTATATTTCATATTTTAAAAAAGACATTTTGAGGGAAAAATGTCCAGTACCCTCTTTTACATTCTAAAGAGGTTTTACACCCTACTTGGTGTCCTCAATTCTTGTCCCTTCTTGTCCTCCTTCAAGTGTCTACTATGAACTTTATTATTTTCATTAAATTTTCTTGGAAAACATACATCTTAGAATGAAACTATTTTCCAAGTGCAGTTTTATTTGCAATGAAGAATGACCCATGAGATACAATCCATACTACCCAGGTGATGGGTACACTAAAAGCCCAGATTTCATGCCCCTAGACAGTACATACGTGTGACAGAATTCAACTTCTAAGCCCAGTGACAAGTAGATATTGTTTTCTGCCCTATGGTTTTCTATCCTATGGAAGTATTAGATGTTATTCTATAGAAGTTTATACTCAATAATATTATCAAAACGTTATCTCTCTGACTCTAATAAAATCTAATGTTATTTTACTTCTAAATTCTGTATTTAGCGTAAACTATGCTTAATAATAAGCATTATATGCCCACATTTTTCAACTTTAATATAGTTTAATATATCTACTTCCTACATTTCTGAAATATACTATGGCATTGGGCATCTTAGAACATTGATGAACATATACAAAAATTCCACTTTTTCCTTTATTTTCTAATTACTTTAATTTTATAATTTTCTCATGCTCAATATAAAGTTTACTGGAACTGGATCATTCGTATATGTGTATGTGTGTAAATGTACCCACACATAAATGTGTGTGTGACATGTACTTTCTTCACAAATAAATGTTGTCTATGAAAACAATTTTTTTCAAAAGGCAAAAATAAAAAGTCAAATTATTTAGTTAAAAAAAGAATGCATAGTAAATATTTGTATTCTGATACTGATTTTTTTTTTTTTTTGAGACAGAGTCTTACTTCGATGCCCTCAGTAGAGTGCTATGACATCACAGCTCACAGCAACCTCAAACTCTTGGGCTTAAGCAATTCTCCTGCCTCAGCCTCTCAAGTAGCTGGGGCTACCTGGGCCCACCACAACACTGGGCTATGTTTTTTTTTTTGTTGTTGTTGTTGCAGTTGTCATTGTTATTTAGCAAGCCAGGGCCAGGTTTGAACCCACCAGCCTCGGTGTATGTGGCCAGTACCATAACCACTGTACTACAGGCACCAAGCCCTGATACTGATTATTTGAAATGTTATTTTTCCAATCATGAAATTCAGTGAGAATGAATTTAAATCAAGGTAAGGAATAAATAGACAAATAAAAATCACTACTCCACAGATGAGGCACAGTCTTCCTTTTCACCCATTGTATTATTTCCTGAGCGACACATATAAAGAGCAGCAGGAAGGTAAAGCCTACACAGTTGGTGCTATTCGAAACAGTTCACACACATGTTACAGAAGTGCAACTTTCCATTAAATTTTACATAGTGAAATTATAAAGCTCCTCCCTCCCACACAACTACAGTCATGGCAAAGAAATGACAGAAGTTCAAAATGCGTAGAGGAAGATCAAACAGATGACACCAGTGAGATCTTAAGGTGTGTAATATTCTATGAAACCAATTTAAGTCAAATGTAATTGAAAAGGCAGTTTTGATGTACTTGAAAGAGTTTTATGTATATGGAAAGGTTTACAAGTCTTGATCCTGATCGTAAAGGCACAACCAGCCCAAAATACCCAGAACAATAATGAAGTAAGCCACCTGTTCTAACAAGTTAAGAAGGCAAGACAAGTGAAATGATTTAGGGAAGGTTAATAGTGAAAGAATGTGTTGGTCTCAACTACCTGAGTATCACTTAGATAGGTAACCGTCCATCTATACATAGCAGCACATATCCAAGGCAATTCTGCAAATATTTTAAAGTTATATACGAGATCGGATAATTAAGTTTGGGAACTCATCCTGAAGGAATGGTACATACCTCATTGCTGAATATTACTGAGGTCACCTTCAAAGTACTCCCCTCAGGAAGCTATGCAGTGACCCAACACCACACCTAGTCCGCCCTTCAAAGCACTTTTTCTAGGATGAGTTTGTGAACTGAATTGTCGGTCCTCCTACAACAACAGCTCTGACTGGCCATTCCAGAAAAAGAGTTACAGAATTGCTTTGAAGGGTGCACTAGGTGCTATCATTGGTGCAGAGCTTCCCAAGGGGAAAATTCAAAGGTGGCCCTAGTGACGTTCAGCATGAGGTATGCAGTATTTTTTCTAGGATGAGTTTGTGAACTCAACTGCCTGACCTCATATGGCAAAGGTAGGTTTCACATTCAGCTCCTAGCACAATTCTAACACCTAAAAACAGTAAATAGTGAGCAATGAATCAAACATGGAGGGATGGAATTCCTAAGCAGCAGCCACTATATCCATCATACTGATGATGGCAAATGCTTTTCCCTAGGAAAGGAATAATCAAGTGTATCCCAACTAAGATTAAAACAGTTCAGTAAGGCTAGAAGGGAGTGGGTGTTCAGTATGAATAGAAGAGGAGGAGAAAGGTCCGAGGGAAGTCCTTGGATGACAGCAAAGTCCGTGCTCATTTTTGGCCCATCATTGGGAAATCACTCAAGGGGGGTTAGATCATTCAAAGCAGCATGACTTCATCCTTGGATCATTGACAGAGACAGTGGGTTTTGGAATTTATTATTTCAAAGAGGTGATTACTAAAATTGTAGCCTTTGAGAAGCCTTTGTTGATTCTGTGCTTATTAGTAAATAGACACCTTACAGACATTTCTATTAGAGGGGAATGTTGTACATATAAAATAAGATAACGCATTTGAATAACGTTTGTACATTTAAAAGAGAAAGGACCCTTAGACCTACAAGCTGTTTGCTCTTTTCTTAACCAACAGGATCACCATCAAACTGTGCTAAAACCCCAAGGAGTCTTCCTACAAAGGGCTTGGGTAATACATTCAATGATTTGATGTGTAAAGTTGAGAGACCAAGGCAGGGGGAAAATCAGGAAAAAGTGGAAATACCGTAAGACAACAGGCCTAAATTAAGGCATTATCGGTGAAGCAGAGAGATCAGGCTAAATTTGAGAACTAATTTAATTGGGCTGCAATTTATGTACAAGTACTACAGGTGGGATTTCTGAGCTCAGAAATCAAGAGTGAGCCCAGTTGCTTCCCTCCTCAATCTCCCAGATCACTGGGCCAGTGGTGCGAGGCCGGTTGATGAGATGCTGTTAGCCTATAAGGCGGAGTCTGCATCTGGAAAGCCCATTTGGTTTCCTTTCTCTGAGCCTCTTTGCCTAGATCAGGATGGGGTGGATTAAAACTGGAATGAGAGGTAAGAGGCCCAAGCTTATTCTTAAATTCCATTTGAACAGTAACAAAGATGACATCCTACTTTGAACCTCTCAGTTCCTTGTTTCATTTCCAATTTGTTGGACATGAGCTTAGAATGGGTGTGTGATTAGCTCCCCCAAACCTCTTAGGAAAAGATGGAGGAATAAATAAAGTGGGAAAAAATATTGTGGTAAGACAGAACTAAATCAGTTCAAACAGCTTGTGGGCAGAACAAAGTTGACAAAAAGAACACAGGAAAGGTAAATGCTACTTTCTTGAGATACAAACCTATTCTATAAGAGAAAAATTAAACATTCTAGAAAAGCTGAATTATGCATAATAATCATTTGTACCTCAAACTCAACATTTGGAAGCCATAATTTATGGTTTTCATCCCATACTCCCTTTTCTTTGGTAATTCTGCACGATTTCTGGGGCAATCCTCTAACTAGCTCATGTACCTAGAGTTGGGTTTGGCCTCTGTGAGTCACGTGGAGGCCAGATGTAGCATTTCATCATATCCCTATCCTACACCATCCCTTATGTAGATTTTACTGAAGGTTTCATTCCCTTACTCTCCAGCAAAACATAATCTTGGGTCTCTCAGTTCTCTCCCCAGAGTCTTTTCTCAAACTTTTCAATTCCACTCAAGCAAAACAAAGTCCTCAATTGGCTGAACCCAATTTTCTGAGAAAATAATTCTGCAATCACTCATTATTACTCAAGCATGCTCCTTTGGGGTAAGGCTGTCAACATATTCCTAACAAGGTATTCCTCCCTCAAAAGTAGCTCTCTTGGTCAGGTGCAGTAGCTCACACCTGTAATCCCAGCATTTAGGGAGGACAAGGTGGGAGGATCACTTGAGGTCAGGAGTTTGAAACCAACCAGGGTTACATAGCTAGACCCTGTCTCTACCCCTCCCAAAAATTGTTTTTAAAAATTCCCGGGTGTGTGACAAGGCATGGTGGCTCATGCCTATAATTCTAGCACTCTGGGAGACCAAGGCAGGCGGATTGTTGAACTCAGGAGTTCGAGACCAGCCTGAGCAAAAGTGAGACCCTGTCTCTACTAAAAATAGGAAAAGATGATCACTTGAGCCCAAAAGCTTGAGGTTGCCGTGAGGTATGATGCCATGGCACTCTACTAAGGGTGCCAGAGTGAGACTCTGTCTCAAAAAAAAAAAAAAATTCCTGAGTGCGGTGGCATACAACTATAATCACACCTACTCAGGAGGCTAAGGTGGGAGGATCATTTGAGGCCAGGAGTTAGAGGCTGCAGCAAGCTATGATCATGCCACTGCACTCCAGCCTGGATGAAAAACAAAGACCCTATCTCTTTCAAAGAAAAAGAAGCATCTCTTGATGAGGCAGAAGGAAAGGTGTCTACTGCTAACATAAATAAGATTCCCTTCTGTGTTATTATACCCATGAAAGATGTCTCAGTCATTCTCAACTCCTTTGTCTCTACTCACAAATTACCAAACCTGGCCATCAAAACTCCTTAGTGGCCCCCAAAGACACCTACCTATTCTTCCCTGTTTCCACTACAGTTGCCTTAATTCAGGCCCTAATCTCTTGTAGAGCCTTTCAATCCTCCCTAATTAGTCCCTTTTCTAACTCACCTTCTACATTGCTTTCTAAGAATAAGGAAGAAGATGATGCAATTCACTGCCAATTTTCTTTAACAGCGTCCCACAAATACAGTGTGGACTGTCTGTAGCACTTTTTCCAGGATGAGTTCCCGGACTGCATTGTCTGACCTCATATATTTTCCCTACTAGAGGATCAAAACAGTTCATAAATCATTTGCTGAATAAAATCTCTCTTCTTTATTACTTTTATCGCTTTCTGTCATCTGTTAAGTTCTTATATGTGTCAGCAACTGCCTCTAGGCTATTCAATCAATTTCTTTGGAGAAAGAAAAAGTTACCTCAGACTGAGAAAGTAAAAACTTTCTTGGCTATTCAACAAGTTGGTATAGCCAGATGTAAGATGAACAGGAGACCCTGATTCTTTCCAGGACATGCTACTGCTGTAAAGCGTCAAAACAGCCACTGCCCCCACCACCATTAATATGAGGGTACAAATGTTTAGGTTACCTTGTTTTCACCTCTAAGATAAGGTTCCAGTCGTTGTTGAGCCCTTCCGCCAGGGGGCGTGCTGAACACCCTCACATTGTGCACATTAGGTGGGATCCTGCCAATCACCCTCCCTCCTCTTCTCTCCCCTCTCCCTCGCTAGACTATACTTGTGTTTTTTCTTTCCTCTGTGCATGCAGTTATTTATATACTGGTTTCATATTAATATTTAGTACCCTGGACACCTCCCCCCCCCCCATTCTTGAGATACTTTACTAAGAAGAATGTGTTTCAATTCCATCCAGGTAAACACAAAAGATGTAAAGTCTCTGTCTTTTCTTATGGCTGAATAGTACTCCGTGGTATACGTATAGCACAGTGTGTTTCGGGCTGATTCATGGGTTGATGGGCACTTGGGTTGATTCCACACCTTGGTGATTGTGAATTGAACTGCAACAAACATTCTGGTGCAAATGTCTTTGTGGTAAAATGATTTTTTTTTTCTTCTGCGTAGTTACCTAGTAATGGGATTGATGGATCAAATGGAAGGCGCTTTTAACTCTTTGAGAATTCTCCAGACTTCTTTTCATAGAGGTTGTATTAGTTTGCAATCACACCAGCAGTGCCAAAGTGTTCCCTTCTCTCCCCATCCACACCAGCATCAACAGCCACCTTTTTAGAGTGGCTGCTGTTTCTTACTCATTGGAAAATCTTATTATTTAAAATCACAGACTATCAGAAAATT